>NC_045639.1:108868367-110180367 GCF_009829145.1 Chiroxiphia lanceolata
AAATCGGAGACAAAAAAGGATACCCTGACGGTTGTGTTCTTGAGAATAAAAAGAAGACTCCCTGTATTGAAGGACATATTGTAAATTTTTCTAGTTCTTTATAGTATTTCCTCCTTCAGACTAATTTTATTTCTGCCTTATCTTGATTCATCTTTGGACAGTTCCTTCAAACATGTTCTCTATTATAACAGGGGAATGGTTTCACTGGCACATAAGGAATATCTATCATTGCATGCATTCAAATTATTTTCTTTTATGATGATGATATCTCATGGTTCCTTCTAATAATTTTACAGTTATGGAGCACGAACTTAATAAACACATCAAGACACTAAGGTACAACAGCTCATGGCCCTCTTCGTTACTCTGAAGAGAAGATGACAGCATGCTGATTAGTGTCAGAACACTGTTCAATTCTTCAGCTCCTTCAATATGTTAATAATGTTCCATAGTGAAATGTGCTCAAAGGTATCACTACTTATGCAACTGCATGAGTACCTTTCTCCCAGGTACTCTACCAGTTCTCTCAGGGAACTACTTCTAGATCACTGCAAAAGGTCTCAGTAATGTATTAATTGATACCTTATTAAGACAGAGGGGCCCTCTGGTGGTCTAGTGGTTAGGATGCGGCGCTTTCACCGCCGCGGCCCGGGTTCGATTCCCGGTCAGAGTAGTCCCCCGGGCAGATGGAGCTCGTTAGCCCTGTAAGGCCATCCATCTAAGAGAAGGTCACTCTAAACAAATCTACGTCCTGAGGACCTCACTGCCACCGTCCAAGCTTGCTCGGCCCCGGCAGATGAACCTTAGGATTAAAGGGTGGGCTCAGCTCAGCGCACACTGTGTCTCACCTAAAAAATCCACTGCGCAGGCTCGAAGGGTAAAGACCTTTCCAAATCTTCATTCGCAAAGACTGGCCATACAATTAAGACAGAAGAAGATGGAACTCTGATGGTTTCAAACTCTGTGTCCAAAATCTATGGAAGAGGATAAAATATTTTTTGCAAAACCATTTGTAGCTGATGATCATTTCTGAAGAGTAGAGTGGACTGATTTAATGTAGCACAGATTGTCTGGTTAAAATACATCTTTCTTAAAGCAGATACCTGTATTCCCCCAGAGCTTTTCTTTTAAAGTTTACCACCATTACTATATAAATGAGTCATACAAAAATTAAGCTGTTGTAAAAGTATCATAATTTTAATGACAGTTCCCTACTTCTGGAATTCAAAGTAAGCTATATGATGTGAAATTGTATCACAATTTTGGCTTAAAGATTTTGAGTGAGCTCTGCTGATATCTCAACATGAGTGAAGGCAAAACAGCTCAATGATCTATAGCTTTCTTATTATATTCTACTGAATATAATTTAAAGTTTTCAACAATAGTGAAGAATATAAATGTTGGGCCATATTTGCAATAACTAAGTAGGCTGAAAATAATTGTGTTACTGCTATTGCAATTAATTATCTACATCTGTTCATGTTTCCACCAACGCCACCCGCTATTGTTCCCATTATGATTCTGTCACTGTCTGACACTGAAAGCTTTCCATGACATAATACGAGGAGTGGTATTTTCCTTGTTCCTTACTACTTCATGCTATCACAGTAGGAAAATATTTATGGAACATAGAAGAAAAAAATCTTTTAAAATAAAATAGTACAACATTGATTATTTCCTGGATCTTCAGGGGTTTTAGGGGTTTTTTGGTGGGTTTTTTTGTTTGTTGGTTTGTTTTTTATTGGAGTAATATTTTACACTTCTTCATAAGAAGTGCATAAAGTCATAATTTAAACATTTTTCAGAACAAAAGAAAATGCATATTTGAAAGAGAAAATGCATATTTGAAAGGGAAATTATGTGAGTATAACTGAAAACAAGAATAGTGGAAGAATTAAAATGCACAACATGATTAGGAATATAAATTCTGAAGAATTACCTGAATTAATCACATTAAGTATAATAAATTAAAAAAAAAAAAACAAAAAACTAAAACCAACCAAACAAAAACATTAAATCCCAGAAGGCTGTAAGAAAGAATATTATTCAAATTAAAACCAGGAAAGCAGGAAAGACCAAAGGGTAAATTTACTCTCTACTTCAGTTTTCCTTTCTTTTTGCTGCTAATGACCATGAAAAATGTAACTTCCTAGAAAATGGATTGTCATCTCACCAAGAGCAATTTTGGGATTCCTATCATTCTTTTTCAGAATTTCACAAAATGTAGGAACAACTCTAATGCGAATTAAAGGTATTTTGGTAATCTAAACATATTGCAGGGAAAAGTAATGTGCATTTCTTGCATATCTGTATCCATTTCTAATATCCATGATACCATTAGACAACTCTACATCTTCTGCTACACGGTATTTCTCAGTTTCCTTACAACTGAAAATTCTAAAAGATGTGGTTTCATTTATTTAATTATGTTACTACTTATTTTATTAAGTATTATCTTGTTTCTATTTTTCACGAACTGTCCAATAAGTGGGGGAGAGGATTTTAAAAGCTACTCAATGTAGCTGTGGTAGATTATGTCAGTTGCTGTTCCCTTATCCACCTACACTGTAAGCCTGTTGCAGAAGATCCTGTGCCTTAGTGTGGTTTCCTGAAGGATCTACCTCATGATCTTGCCTTTTCCCTTTTTAAAAATAGGGTGAACTCAGAGGGAACACTGCTACATGAACGTCCTTATTATTTCAAAAACTCAGGGTAGTATGGCCCAATAAATTGGAAGGTAGAACAATGCAATAGGCAAAAAAAGAAAGATGGAAAAATATGGCAAAGTTCTTCAGGAAGTAAAACAGTATTTAGACAAGGAGTATGGATTAAATAAAGCACCTGTGTGGGTAGTTAACAGTTGAAGAGATGAAAGATCTGGGATTTTTAACCAATAGATACAGAAAACTGGTGGATTCCAAAGAACAAAGTCTGGAATGTTTGTCTTACTTGTCTGGTTTATTTGCTGCTTCTACTCTCTGCAGCCCATGTGCTTTGCTGTCTCATAAAATCCTCTCATGCACTTAAATAAACTGTACTTTATTGTCCTGCAACAGACACTTGGGCTGATGCTATTACTCCAAATGAAATCAATGACAGAGCTACCATCAGCTCGATGGGAAGAGAACTTATCCCACTCCCATAAAGCACGGTGAAAGAATTAGCACTGAGTCTGATCAATGCCTTTCCAAATCAGAACTTAGTGCAACACTCAATAAGTTTCCTGACTTGAGCAGGTCGCTAAGTGCAGCTTCTTTTTCACTCGCAGGAGTAATAACTGGGCATTTCAGTGGCCTCTTTCCCATATAAGGTCTTGCCATTATACATTTTTGTTCCCTTTACTATCTTGCAGGGTAACTTTTTCTCAGCTGAAGAGAGGTATTTTTCACCACTGAAAATACCCTGAGAAGCTAAATAGAAAATAAACTTAATCTTCATTATAGGAAGTACTGCTGTGCCAACAAGAAAAGATTTTTCAATGAAGATATGATTCCAAATAAATCCTCAAGGAACATGCTGAACAGCAAAAGAGAGTCTGACCTTATGATGAGTGGTCAAAGACAAAAGTGACATTCAGGCAATTCCTAGCATTTTACAGTAATTTTGATTTGCTACTACTCCAAAGAAAAAAGGAAGATCAATACTGAGCAGGTAATCTCACCCAATAGCAAAATAGACCCTTTTGAACTTTTGGAAAACTGACTTACTCCATAAGCAGAAGGACTAGAAGAATTTAATATTAGGAGGATTTAACTGATTTTCTTACACTTATTTAATGCATGCATTGCTTTGTACCAGGTACACTGTGTAAATAGCCACTTATCTAGGTAGAATTCTAAATAAATTAATATTTAATTTTATTTAAAATATTTATTGAATAATTGAATTCTTCGTGAACAAAAACACAGCGTATGAGCTCTATATAGAACTATGGAAGAAAATGGGTCCCTTTAGTCCTGAAAATATATTTGTTCATCCATCCATTTTTACACATCAAATTCAAGGGTACCTCTGCTGTACAGAAGTGAGTGGTATGTGGAATGAATGTTTCTTGTTCCTTTCTTATTCCATTTCTGTGGTTATTTCACACTTTTAAAATATTAATAAGTAGCGCAGAAATTTGGGAGTGGCACTGTATATAATACAATTTTTCTTAAATTTCTGAACCTTCAGAAGTTCCTTCCACTTCCATTTAAACTCCCTGTTTATCATCCTCCTTTTCAAATAATCAGACATCCAAACAAAATCATCCATCTTTATTTGGCAGAGATTTAATAATCTGATTGAAAACAAAGAAATGGTAGACTGAAGTTGTTAACATGGCAGATGACGCTCTACTCATAAGAGATTTATTTCTGTAGCTTTTAGCTATCGTCAACATAAAAACTCACTCGTATCTTCATACACACACACACAAAAGCATGGAAAAACATGTGGGAACTAGTATTTCTGGAGTTTCTAATTTGAGAATTCCCATTTGTTTACTGAGCTACTTTAAATAGATTAATTGAGTGGTTTAGTATTTATTAGTAGTATTTATATGTGTATAATAGTGCTAAGCTGTCCTACAAGCATCATTTCATACCTGCATTGGGCTTCCAACAAGTATAAAATCTCTCCAGCAATTATAAAAGTCTGTATTAATAAAAATGCTAAAGAATTATAAATGTCAGAGATCAATATTTTTTCCCACCTGCAGATGTTTTATAAAATATGGTATTCCTACAGGATTCAGTAGCATTCTTCTACCTTCCTTTTGAGAGAACCAATGCATATATTTTTTTAAAGTCCAGTTTAATACAACAAATTCAATTTGGTAAAAATACTGACTTTTTCACCTGAAGATTTCAAGTTAGAAGGGCTGTTTAGCTTTTTTATTTGACAAATTTTTAACTGACTGATTTTTGTTAAGTGAGTTCAGAAAAGTAAGTAATTTCAAAATTTCTTACAGAAGATAATTCCACTGTTCAAATAGTTCAAAAGAAGTCAGGTTGATAAGCTTATATAAGTTAATGGCTTATGTAAAAGTCAAGTTTAACTTAAAAGTGCAATATCATCTCTTTGCATTAGCATTACCTTGTCAAAAAGTAGTAAATCTGTGTATGTATGACTCTGTAAGCACAGTATAGAGTTACAGATTTAATATTTCCTTCCTTTAGCCAGCTTTATACTGACTTCAGTGCTTAAAAGCTTATCTGTTTGGCTTTACTGAAGTTGCTTCTGTATTGCATACATCTGAAGTAGCAATAAAAATCAATCCTGTCCTCTCAGAAAAGGGTAAGAATCACTGAGAGACTAAACTAAGGTTTATTGTTCATCATTAGAACCCTGTGTCCAGATTCACAAACCAGAATATCTAAAGTTTACCCACATGCCTTCACACTTTGTGACTTTCTGCTGATTAGATTCTCCAGCTTTATTCCACTTCCACAGTAGCATCACCGAGATCAAATGACAACAGAGGTGGACTCAAGATATCAATCAGATCTCTCCTCGCATCCCAGCAGCTGTAAGTGTCATGCTGTAATCAAACCGAGCGACACCACAAAGCAATTCCAGCTGCAGACTTTGCCCACAGCACTAATGAGAGAGCTTTCAAGAGAAAAAAGTGCACAAGGATTGTTTTTTCGTCAGGTAGGTGACGGACACAGGATGCAGGACTTGGTTTCTTTAGGCCTGACTCCATCCTGAATACACTGAGCAGTTTGAAATGTACCAGTGGGGTTTTTTATTTCTCTGTCTCTGTTTGGAAAGTTCCGTTGCATGGCAATTCCAATGCTGAGAAGTCCAGAGCAGAGGAAAATAGTCAGTGGATTTATTTACATGTCAGTACCCCCAAAATACCTCTCCAGCTCACAGATTTCTCAGAGCAGCAGTGTTGTGTCTGATCTGGAAACAAACCAAAAGTTACAGTATTTTTCTCTTTTTATAGGAGATGATTCATCATAGCTGTCCAATTGTTTTTTCAGCTAGAACTGAAATTCATTATGGTTGGGTTTGTGTTTTTTTGGCTCACAGCGCTTTGTAAGGGGACATCAATATATTGAATACGTAAACACTGAAGAACATTGATGTATTTGGTCCTTTTTATCTTCATTCTACCGATATAGGTGACTGCCCAAATTCTTGTAGTCTGAAAAGGTCCTGTTGTGCTTTCAGTGTCCAAAAATAGTATGAAAGAAGGAATGGAAGTGATAAAATTACACAAAAATATCATTGTGGCAACAGTAATTCCTTTCTGCTCCTGTCCAAGCCTAAGGTGAAACAGGAGCCATGACAGGCTGGAGCTCACAGGTTATGGCTGAGCCAATCCAAGTTAGATCTCTTGTGCCAGTAGGCAAAAATGAAAATTATTTTCAGAATTGTTGCTCGGTGCTAACTCAAAACCCGCAAAAAAATGGAAATACACGTGATTCAGAGTTTGTATTCTCATATAGCTCAGCAGACTCAGGCAGACACAGAGAATGGTCTGAACAATATATTCAATTTTTATCAAAAAACAAAAATGCTACATTTGACTCAAAACTGTCAAATTTTTTGCCTTGATCTGGATACCTTGGAAAGTCTTTTTACTTCGACCTCCTCATTCCATTAGAGGACTCTATATGTTGTCTTTGCTTCAGAAGAGAAAACATGGAAATACCATGATTTCTCACAAACTGGAAATTCTGAGTTTCAAACTACTGCATAACTGCTGTCTTAAAAAAGGGTAGGGAACACAACACTACCTGAACGTTATGTCAGAAACATATAATCATATAACTAAGATGAGAAATTTTAAATCTCCAATTTTGTTTTAGTTTAGTTTTGTTCTTCATTTTGATCTTGTGTTGTTGTTTTTTTGTCGTTTCTTTTTAAATTGAGGCACTACTCAGGAGTGTTTTCAAAACCAGTGTTGGGAAAAAAATGTTAGGGAGTAGTTATTACAAAGGATTGCTGTCTTCAGGCAGGATTAAAGATGTCATTGCCCTTGTAACAAGAGTGTACTCTCAGTGTCCTGGCCAAATGCCAATTTGAGAAATTGCATTCTGCCTATCTAAATTTTCTCAGCAGTTGGAATGGATATCATATTAAGCAATATCATACACTGCTAGGGATCTGGTAAATAACTTCATCCTTTTCGGGTTTGGAAAGCAATGCTCAGTGTTCCTCATAGTGCCAGCAACTGACTTTTAGGGCTGCTGGAGATAAAGGGGAATGAAATACACTGAACTCATCCCAGGAAAGGTTCACATTTGCAGGATCAGGCCCCTGAAGCAATTATTTTTTTGTGCCAGTGAAGACTGCATGTCATCTTACACAGAGGAAGTTAAATGGTTCTTGTTAACATCAGGCTTTTGTATATACAACTACAGCAAAAACTACAGAGCACTCTGTGGGTCCTCTGTCCTTAGGTCATTAGGGCCCACTAACCAGCAAAAGAAATCAGCAATTTAAACAGCAGTCTTTGCTGGATGATCAACTGGTTGATACCCATAGCAAATGGGAGTTGTATGAACAGAATGTTATGCCCATGGAAGAGTGTGTGCATCACTAACCCATGACATGGAACAGTGTACCACTGACTTGGAATTAATTTGCAGAAATATCAATCAGATGTCACCGTAGTGTTGCATATATATCCATTTAGTATTCAGTCCTCTGTAGCTCATGCACACACATACACACATAAAGACACTGTCTATTTTTCATCCTTATGATTCATGTAAAATCAGTTAATTCCTTTCTTTAGAAAAAAGCACATTGAAATGGTAAAGAGTCAAAATAAAGTTCCTTTCAAGAGATTTTTCATCTCTAAATGCAGGCACCTAAAAGATGCTACACAGGTGGAGACACTGAAGGAATAAAAGAGACTTTTACTGACTTCTTTGGGGTCAAATGAGGGAATTAGTCACCAAACACACTGAGGATATCTGGTGGAAAAAACGGTGACCTTGTGGGAAGGTCTGATGCCTCCACGTGGATTCCTGGGTGCTGGATCACCTGTTAATGTCTGTCAGTATCCATATTTACAGGTTAAGACTGTGTAATTTAGCACATGGTCACAAAACCAAAGAGAGGTCCTTTGGTGACTTTTCAGAGAATCCCTTGCTATGTTTGCCACTGCTCTGTAACTTTACACAGTCCCTTTCTGCCCGTCATTTGCTGACCTGGATCCAACACAATTCCTTGTGCCTTCTTAGGAGCTATCCCAAATCTGTGCATTCTGTCTAAGAGAGGACAGAAACCAAATTCCCTGACCACATTCTGCTCTGTCATACCACAGGTTTATCCATCACCTCCATGTAAGACTGCAGAAGACCTGACATTTTCCAGTTCCTGTAGGGATGGGACGGATTTCATCTCACCTGACTACAGACACCAAATAGATGGATGTTTAATACCTGCCCGTTGTTCTGGACTACTTTACAGTAGGAAACAGTAAGGAAGAAGAAACCCACTGAATAAATGATACCACTTTAATCACAATGCACAAAAAAGGAGTGAGATGGAAAAATAAATTTACAGTCTCGATGTACTTTTAAAAAGTTGAAAAACTGTCATTTTTATTCAGAATCAAACCAAAAGTTTGAAATTTTACATAAACTGAAACATCCATAGGAGGTCAATTTGTAGAAAACTGAAATAGTTTATGCTAATATTAAAGTGAAATAGATTTATTTTTAAAGAGTATTCTAAATTGAAAGATACAGTACAAGAAACTAATTAAGCCAAAGATAGTAAACCAAAGAAAAATAAACATCTCATTTAAAATATTTAGAAAGGTGGGGAAAAACCATCAAGTATTCAAATGTTTTTAAAAGTGACATCCTTTCTTTTAAAATAGTATTTAAATTAAATTCAGTGAAGTTTGATCTTGAATTATTCTCCTACAGGGAGATAGTGTTAGTTCAATAGTTTTCAAATTTACTTTCTCCATTTTAGAAATTATTCAATGAATTCTTACACCTAAATATGGACAGATGTCATGATGTAAGATGACATGATAAGAAAACATGATTTATCAATTTAGACTTTTGTACATCTTGCTGATATGATAAAAATCTTATATTTTATGTCACATTAGTACCATTTCCAGTAGAAGGATGGCATGTTGAGCTTGCAACCAAATAAGAGTAGTGTAACTTCAATAGCTCAAAAAGCACAGAGGAAAGCTTAGGTCTGGGAAGAAAATGAGGAAAGAATATTTGTAACCCGAGATGGTATTTAACATTGAATTGACAACCTTCACCCTCTTGCAGTATACTGTTACAGATGCAATAAAACAGAGCTTCGCACCTAATCTCAAGGAATCTGGAGAATCAGAAAATTAATGAATAGTTTTAAGAGAAATGAAAAAGGACAGAAACATATAATACTCTGAAGCAGAAGCTCTCAGTGCACGGCTGCTACGTATATGAAATGGAGCTTGCTCTCTTGCCTCAGATTGGGTTTTAGGAAGATGAAATGTGATATCCTAGTTTCTCCTAGTGGGCAGAAAAGTAATTTAAAATAAAAACACAAATCCTGTGCTAACATACGTGGATACATGTGAGTGATAGTCACCCGAACTAAACCTGACTTTCTGAGATCAGTAAAACACTTCATTGACGCCGTTAGAATATTTCTCAGGTTGAAATCTTTATATAGCCAGTTTCAATAAAAAAAGTGTTAACCATGATTTTCTGATAAACTTTATTGCATAACTTTATGAATTCTTGGTGTGCATAATTCTTTATTGGCTGTTCACAGTCTACTCAATCATGAAGATTTTCCCGTGCTGTCAGAAGCCAAATGCTGAAGTTCATGGAAGAGATTTGCTCAGCATGCGGACAATGAGTATGAGACTGTAAATCAGAAACTATATACCACAATAGGCCAGATAAGAAAGAAAATCTCTACTCTCTATGGCAAAAATGGACCCAAAAATTAGTAATTTCAGTGCCAAAAATGCAGTAGATGAAAATCAGAAATAATAGCAATTAATGTTTAGTTATCTTATGCATATTTGAGACCACTGGAAGTGATAGAGTTCAGAAGACATATCCCCAAAAGCATGCATAATAATCCCAAGAGAATCTTCTGAATTTTAGAAATAAAACCCCAACTTCAAAAATTCAATTCTATTTCATAATAGTTTCCCCACCCACCAGGAACTTGAATCCTGAAAGTGTATGGCATTAAAAGGATATAAAAGATTTTTAGTTCAGTGACTGCTCTCCTTTCATCTTTGTTATTCCACTCATGGCTGGAGGGACTGGATAACAGAGTGGACCAACCCTATCGAAACAAGTAAGTTTCAGTCATTAAAAACAGCAGCCACATATTTGCCAAATACAAATGCTTTGCAGCATGTGAGATAGAATTAGTCATTCACGCAGGAAAGTGTGAGGTTAAATAATTGCTATATTATAATATATAGGTCTTCACTGTGGCATGACAGCCTATGTGGAGTCTCAACCACACAGAAGGACTAATTAAGAAGGCAGATGAAGACTGGTGTAAGCAAAATTTGTAATAAAGACTTCACTTTTTTCCCACTCTTCCCATTGCCAATGGAAAAGAAAAAAAACATCACAGTATGGTCCACATTAGCCCATACGTGCATGTTAAAAGAAAATTCACTCCCATTACTGCATGGCAGGTGTGCATCCATGGCTACATGTTGGGATTTGAGCACTCGCTGTTAATTATATAATTCTCATCCCACAGCTGTGTGGAGCTGTCTAATCAAGATTTCATCCACAAAGTGAAATATTCACCCCTGTAGAAAAAGCTGGAACACAGACCATAGAACAAAAGTACCCTACTTACACCTTCAGAATTTATATTCAATATTTGTATTATTACCACATCATTATGTGCCTATTCTGTAGTCAGTGTAATTTGTGGTCTTGTATCTGCATTTTTTCCGCACCAAGCTCAACCATTTGAGATGTATGCTCAAATAAAGGAAAGTTTTTTCTCTGAAGAACACTATATCTAGGATTCTTTTCACTTAACTTTCAAGGTTTTTAAAAGTTAAGGATCTAGGGTGGGATTTATTGCTTCATGTCATCTAGACAATAAAAAGTAGGTAAAACCAATCTCTTCTTAAGAATGCCCATTTCTCTTTAATGGTGATTTATGGACCCTGGAGTGACCAGCTCAGATGAACATGTCTGGTACTGGAGATGACTGAGGTTGAGGTGACAATGAATGTAAGGCTGTCTCCTATCAACAGTAAAGACAAATACCTGCAGATAATAATTCCCCCTATTTTGGACTCCACTCAGGATGGCATGAGAAAATTATCTTACAAGTACCCTATTTCTGTCCATTATTCATTGAAAGAGCTTAACTAAATACTCCAGAGTAGACAGTAAATTTTCACACAGAGTTCAATTTACTTGTTTAAACAAGAACATTCAAAGACATTTGAATCCTTCAGCAGTATCTGAGACGTCTACACGGAGACATCTATCCTATCCTGGCAGACAGAATACAGGACTTGTAGGAGATCTGTGTAGATGTGGAAATGCAGCTGGAATTCAGGAGAAGGATCTTTAGGTGTCTCAACTACCACTAGGTGCCCATGTTTAAGGGACAGGCTGCACAGGCAAGTGGCTGAGTCACCAACCCTGGAGCTGTTTAGCACACATCTAGATATGGCACTTAGGATATTTTAGGAGTGGACTTGACAGTGTAAGGTTTAGAGTAGGACTCAGTGATCTTAAAGCACTCAGTTACAAAGTCTTTCTTAAGGTAAAACTCATTTAAAGAATTGCAATCTGAAACTTGCATGCAAGCCAGTAAAATATTTCCACTGGTATTAAAAATGTGGTCTATTTTTATGATGTTTAACCTGCCAAAAGTATGATCGTAAAGGCTAGAACAACAAATACAGCTAGGTAATGAACCTATCTGATGAAAAGAATCTGGAAAGGCAGGACCCTCTGTTTTGTTTATGTCCAGTCCTGTCCAGATTGTTTCTAGGTTTGGGAGTAATCATCCAGGTGGCTCCTTGTAGATCAGCGAGAATGGTATGGAAAGTTCTATGTGCTCCACCCTGCATATTCCTGTTCCCAGTTGCCTACCTGCACAGTTATTTCATGATGCTGGGTTATTTCTCTTCTATCTCCTAGCAGAACTTTCTCTGCAGGCTTGCTCTTTTTTTTTTTCCATCTGGTGTCTGGGCAAAAGGAAGAGTTTTGGAACTACTGCAGTCTGCAAAAGGCTCTATCACATAGCATCCAACATTAAAAGAATTTTCAAAGGACAAAATAAGATCTCGAAAATGGGATATATAATGATAAGCCTCAAAAGGTATTCTAAGAAAAAATACTTAGGAAAAGGTATCATTTACTAGGTACAGTTCTACTCATCTGAAGACAATGAGGCTGTATCACCTATTTTTCTCTGAAGATCTTGACACCTTCAATTAATCTTCAGTTGTTCACTAGGTGAATCTGAGATACACTAAGCCACACTTAAGCAAAGCCACTTACACATATGGGCATAAAAGGACAAAAACTCTTCTAAGAGCCTTTTACTTTCAGCTAGTCACTCTCACCTCCCATTGATTGGTAACTGAGGGCTTTCAACAACCTAAACGAGTTCAAAAGCTTTAAAATGTTTCAGGCCTTTTCAAGGTAAAATGTCACATCTATTTATCATTAAAAGAAGAAAATTTTAGCTGTTGGTGAGATCAATCCCCTGACAACAGCTGGAACTCAGGAAGCAGAAAAAAAAAAGACCTTGGTAAACAAGAGAGATAAACTATAAATACAAGGTACATTAATATGAACAAATAAATAAGGCCAAAATACATTTATCTCAAGAAAAGACAACTGAGTAACCTTAAGAAGCATATTTGGCTCATTTTGTCTTCTTGTATTTCATTAAAATTTAAAATCTTTATAAAAATGTAAAATATGAATATAAAATATTACATCTTATAAAAAATGAAGCAAAAAGGAGTATATCCAGGCGGGTCAGTCTTGACACTGAATGTAACTTATTAAAACTCTCATAAACATTGCCTGTCTTGTTAGAATCTTTGATTATTTTGTTCATTATAATACTGTATTAGTGATTAATCTTAGCAACTATTTAACAAATAGATACTGAAAATTGAGAAAACGGTGTATCTGATTAAATTGGGTTCTGTTCCATATAAATTTGATTAAATTAATGAACAGATATACATAGTGTACACATAACAAAGACATTTCTTATTTACAGATGGACTGAATACATTCATACTCAAAAATCTTTTTTTCAAGAATCAGAAGATTTTTTTCTCTAGCTACCTGTGGTGGGTTGACCCTGGCTGTATGCCAGGTGCCCACCAAAGCTGTTCTCTCCCTGCCCTCCTCAGCTGGACAGGCCAGAGAAAATATAATGAAAGTGACTCGAGATAAGGACGGGGAGAGAAGATCCCTCACCAGTGCCCATCATGGGCAAAGCAGAATCTGTTGGGAGAAATTAGTTTAATTTACCACCAATCAAATCAGAGTAGGGCAATGAGAAATGAAGCTATATCTTATCTTCCCCGTATCTCTTCCTTCTTCCAAGACTCAACTTCACTCCCAGTTTTCTCCCCCTATTTCCCCTAGAGGCACAGGGGCATGGGAAACAGAGCTGTGGTCAGTTCATCACATGTTATGTCTGCCACTCCTTCCTCCAGAGGGGGAGGACTTCTCACACTCTTCTTCTGCCCTGGTGTGGGTCCCTCCCACAGGAGACAGTCCTTCAAGAATAGACTGCTCCAGTGTGGGTCCTCCACAGGGTCACAAGTTCTGCCAGCAAACCTGCTCCAGTGTGGGTCCTCCACAGGGTCACAAGTTCTGCCAGCAAACCTGCTCCAGCGTGGACTCCTCTCTCCATGGACCCACAGGTCCTGCCAGGAGCCTACTCCAGCACAGGCTTCCCACAGAGTCACAGCCTCCTTCAGGCATCCCCCTCCATGGGCTTCTCTGTGGGCCGCAGGTGGATATTTGCTCCCCTGTGGACCTCCATGGGCATCTCATGGGAATCTCAGCTCCTGTGACTGGAACACCTCCTTCTCTTCTTCACTGACCTGGGTGTCTACAGGGCTGTTTCTCCCACACATTCACACTCCTCTCTCTTCTGGCTGCAATTGCTCCTGTGCAATAACTTTTTTCTCTTCTTAAACCTGTTATCCCAAATGGACTACTACTGTCACTGATGGGCTTGGCCTTGGTCAATGACGTCCCTCTTGGAGCTGGCTGGCATTGGCTCTGTTGGACATGGGGGAAGCTTTCAGCAGCTTCTCACAGAGGCCACCTTATATCCTCTCCGCTATCAAAATCTTGCCCGGAAAACCAACACATTGCCAAATTAACACTCCTTTAACTTCATCAAAACAGAGCAATCATGAACTAATTATGAATTAACAATATTATAAATTTCAATTTATGTATTTCAGAAATATGTTTCATGAAAGAAGATGAAGGCGAGTGTCATTGTTATGTAGAGAACAGCAAAACGTGAGGCTGTGGACCCTCTCTATTAGCAACTGTATTTCTAAAAATTCTAAAATATTCCCTTTTGTTTGATTGTCAGAAATATTCTTGCCAATAACCTTTTATGTTTGGTCAGATTGTATATTTTTAACCCTGAGAAAAATTAATTTGTGGAAATATTCAGCATATTTGTGTATATAATGATAGCATACAGATCTGTAAGATGCTCTAAAGGAAGCTGGTAAATATGAGGAAGGTCCAGGTACATCTCAGACTGATCCTGAAGAGATTAGACACTTGGTGTCCCAGCAATGTCACCACTTTTAAGCCAGGATCAAATATACCTGAAAGGTAGAAAGTTCAGGGTATATTAGTCTGCAAAAATCGCTTATGCTTCCCAAGAAATCCCAGATTTCCTCACTGTCAGGTCTGGAGGGTCTTAAATCACTGTAAAGTCATGTAAAGTCATTCAGGTTGTATCCATGACTTATTTTAACACATTTGCACTCCACCTATTTCACACAGTTATTATAAAGTTAACTTAAAAGTTCTAATGAGATTCCTGGAAAATGTTGTGTGATGTACAGTATTTCCAAGCTCCTACACTGTATAAGCATAGTTATCAGGATACTTTGGTGAGAATAATGGTACAATTAGTACTCTGCTTGAGGAAATAGAGAGTTTCCAAGAGTTTGTGTTTTTCCCTGTCACCCTTTTATTGAGACAAAAGCAGAAGACAAAATACTGGTGCTCAAACCTGCAGCAATTCAAACTCCATAGTAGCAAAGATAAGCAAATGAAATGCAATTGGACACATTTTTTTCATTCCTTACTAAAGGAGGGGAAATTTTTTTTAACACAATTATTTTATACCACTAAAAATTTTTTGTGCCAAAACAGAATCTCAGCCTTGCTCAGCAGTGCAGATCCGGTGGAAGACTTCCAGAAAGTTTTCAAGAGTCAGACATTGTAAATTCAACACATTTGAGCCAAGACTGTGGCAGTGAGAGTTCCTCAAAAACAGTGCAGTGCATCTCTGCCAAATGCCAGAAACTCATGTCTAGGGAGGAAAAAGGGGAGAGCAACAGCGGCAATTACTGTATGCCAGCACTCGACTTGCTATTGTGCCCAGGATTGTGGAGGAAAACTTTGGAAGCCTGAGTTTTGGATCAAGAGGAAGGCTGGAAGGTAGACAGCAGGGTTAGTCCTGGCTTGGGCTCCCGCAGTTCAAGAAGACTGTAAAAAACTAGAGAAAGTCTGTGCAGGGCTGACAAGTAGTTAGGACTTTATGGTACTTACAGGAAGAAGTTGGTGACATGGGCTTGTTAAGCCTTATGAGGAGGAGGGCAAGGCTTGTAAATGGTCTTGCCCTCTGAATCCATTTCTGATTTCTGCATAAGGTCTCAAGCAAGTTACAGAAGAAAGGAACACCCACAGAACGTTAACAGGATATTACCCTGAGCTCACAGCCTGCCCAGGGTAATCAGCCTAAGCCAATTTTTGATCAAAATTTTCAAATCAGTATTTTTAAGAAGTAACATCCAAAGTCATATTTTCAGAAGAAAAAAGGGGGTCTTTTTGGGTACCATTTGCCATCATCTTCCTTTGCTGATGGACTGTGTGCTTCTGAATACCAGGACACTACAGATTTATGTACTTCAAACTTTGAGAAATATGTTTTACAAAGTTCCTAGAAGATACTTGCAATCACTAAAAGAGCTGGGAGGGGTTTGCTCCCCCAATTAAGTACATTCTATAAGCATATATGTATTCTGCCTCCCTTACCCTTTGCAGACTATCTATTTGCTCATCATTATTTTTTTATTAGGACATTTTGGTGTTTATCACAAAAAGGGCAGTGTGATAAGCACAGGACACACATTCTGCTTAAGCATTATGTAGATTCAAGTAGCTTCAGCAATTCAGGATATGACAGTATTACCAGTATTCCAATTTATTACATAATGAAGAGTCAATATTTGAGAGTGACACTCAAAATTTGCAGATGTTACCTGTGGACAACAGTGACAAAGCAAAGATACTGTCTGCAAGACAACCACAAAAATGTGCCGCTTTTTTAATCCAACTAGTTTAAGACTCAATTTTGCAGCTGACTCATCATCAGCATCTGTGCATTTCTCTTGGGGCACATTATTGTAAAGAAATATCAGTGTGAATATGTGCTTCAGATTCACCAAACAACTCTAGCATTCAAGTATCTTATTTAAAACCCAAGAGTCAGCCCGCAGTGAATTTGAGTTTAGGAATCTTCACTAACTTTTATTACACATTTGAAGAAACATGTGGCTGGTGAGAAAAGAAGAAAATTGATGTAAGGTCAATTAATCATTTAGAGAATATACACAAGATTGCATCTTTTATTGTGGTGCACAAAGTTCAAAGCTTCATTTTTTTTTATAAGTCTTCTCTTCAGGTATATTTTGTTCTGACCAAATTGATAAAGTGAAGTAGTGACATTACATTATTTGCATTGTTTTATTTACAGTTCCAGATACAAAGATTCTTTCAAGGATATGACTTGTGAAACTATTCATCATCCTTTAAAACCTAAAAATATTTCTTGTTGGGACTTGCAATGAAAGTGAAAAAGACCATCTTCTACCCAAAGTAGAGAAAATTTGGCCATCCAATTTTAAAAAGTTCTACTGTCAATAACAGCCCAGAATATTGGCTTGTTGAGATTCCTCTGCCCAAAGTGTGTATGCTTTTTATGAGAGTTTGCTCAGCCATTAAAAAAAAACAACAAAACACATGCTCAGCCATTAAAAAAAAAAATCCCACTCCCCAGAACAAGGGAGAGTGATTTTTAATAAAATATCCATTAAAGCTCTTAAAGAGAAGACAGCCAATGCAAAAAAAACCAACCAACCAAACAAACAAACAAACAAACAAGCAGGTGCAATGCTGGTCCTCAGGAGAATGAGCAGATAAACCCACAGAAGTAGCTAATGTGTATCCGATGAAGATAAGTGTCTGCCTGTGAAAGAAAAGCAAAGTGATTTGTATCAGGGCATCATTGTGAGAATCTGAGCATTAGATGTAAAAGGGAGAAGAAACAGTCTTGCTTAGCCTTTTTCTCTTGTTTCTGGCAAGATAAAAATTAGATTGGTGAATCAAACTTTCCAGTCACTATAAACAGAAATCACTTCACCTGAATTTATCTACCTGGAAGTTAAGTGACCAATTTAAAGTAGCTATTTGTTTCCTTTCCAGGTCAATAGGGCAAGATAGGCAGTACCAGAGAATTACTCTCTTGTCCTTAACAAAGTGCTAAGGTAGGATAAATCTGGAGAACCATGTCTAGTGGCGGTCTGAAAAATAAAAGCTAAACACGATCCCAGTATGGGGGAACTGGAATAGTTTATTGAACACGAGAACACGATTTTAAAGGTATCTGAGGTTGGACATGTTAATGAAGGGGACGAGTTATGTTAATTATGGAATTACACAAGTTTTTACTGCAATTTCTAAATAGTTAATTTTTCTTCTAGTAGGATTACATGGGGGATAGAGGAATTACAGGGGTTTAGACATGGTCTGATACAATCATCTCAAAAGTCTTTTCTGATTTCTGCTGGAGCCAGGCTTGATCCATAAGGTAGAACTTTAACAGGTCTTGTGAGAAGGGTCCAGCTCCTTCAGATCACGAGGTTTTTGTCAGCCCTTGTTTTCCTTTGCTGAAAGCTGGGTTTGGGCTCCCACAATGTCTTCCCCTTTTAAGCAAACAATCCAGAAGAGTAGTGTAGACTACACCATTTTAGATGATTCATATTAACTTGAAAAGACAAGCAAACCGTAGAGAGGCCACAAAACACATGCAATAACACCTACCCAAAATTCTCCTGGCCTCCAGTGATTTGGAGCTCAGAGAACTCATGAGACAGAGACGGTGCTTTTGTATTTAGTTGCTCACAATGTATTACTTTTCCATGAAGGTGGGTATGACAAACACTGCTGTGGGTTCACACAAGGGAAAGCACCACTTCCTCCTAGGTATTACTAGGAAAGATACCCACCAGATATGTCTTTTTTGCTTCTTTCCTTCTTGTGATATTAAAAACTTCGAAGCCTGTGTTTAGCCTGACTGCAACCCACTCCATTTCACAGATCTAAAGGCATGTCGTTCAGTAGTATAAAAGTACAGGTGCAAGTAATTTATTCTTATTTTTTTTTCTGATAAGACAAAACTGTTCTCCATCTCACTTTTCTCACTTAGAATATTCTTTCTTATCCTCCTGGACTGGATGCCCTAACCTCTGAATTACCACCTAATCTCTGTCATGGTTTGGTTTGGGGTTTTTTTCTACAAATCACCTGTATCTCTCTTCATACCTTCCACTATCAAAATAATCTTAAATTGATTTTAAGCACATTAGTTATAGAGAACAGTTCTTGCTCATTTACTGTCAGAGATAACCTGGCTCTAGTGGTACTTAACCAGCTATATTAGATTATATCTTCCACAAGACATCTAAACCTCAACCTCTTTCTCCAGTTTGAGCTGTAGTGGTGCCTGTGTTGTAATGCAGCTTAAAGGTACTACCTAATCCTGCACAAACTATTCTTAATACATCAACAGAGCACTGAGTTCAACTCAAAATCAGCCAAGCAAAGACTCTTCCATGTAATTTTCTGATGATTAAAGCATTCAACAACATATAAGAGCTAAACTCTAGTCCTTTCTCAGCCTCTGGGGGCTCTTATCTCCCAAAAGAATAACGATCTCAAACACAGGTTTGCCCTCTTGCTAAAAATGGGTCATGGGGAATAAATGAATGTAAGAAAAAGGAGCAGCAATGGTGGATCATTATTCTATAAAACAGTGGAAAGGAGGCTTAGATCAAACAAAATTTCTGGTACAACACTTAAATTGGGCAGCTACAGAAGATAGTTTGAATATGATTTATCAATCCCACCATGCTATCTAAATGAATAAGCTATTCATTCAAAGTACAGAGAAACTTAATATTTCTCCACAATCTCCTAAATTGTCTAAGATATGCCTTATCTTATTTGCCCTTTGATACACTCTACACGTGTGTTCAAGTATGTGCATGAGTAAAAGAAGACTGGACTAACAGTATGCCAAGGATACAAAGCCAAATATCCTAGCAATATGAAACTGTATTTCTAAAGTTGTTGGTACAACTTAATTATGATTTTTGTCATTGATGTTGATTTATTTGTCACAGAATCACTTTCATTGTGCAAGGTGGATGGAAACAGATGAAAGAATGGAGAGTGAAATGGTTGAAGAACAACTCCAGTAGACGTAGTGGACATGGCTTCTTCCAGAGAAGCCTCAAACACCTGATAAAATCATGATTCAAGATTATAAAATACCGTGATTTCTATTACATATCCAATGTTCCAGGCATATCTTACATATCATAAATAAAAACAGATATTACATATACCAGCTTCTCAGAGGGCAGACCTGGATTTCATGGATGGATAGTCTAAAAGTCAAACATACGTATTTTCTCCAAAACATCAATTTTTCCCATCAGGAAGGAAATAATATTGTGTGGAAATAATTTTCAAATGTATTGTGAGTTATGAATATAGCTCCAAGACCATGACATAAGCAAAAATTCAAGGTATCCTGTTGTGCAGCATCTTGAGTGAGAAACTTATGAACATTCTAGCTTTCCAAGTAAAAAGTGTAAAAAGGGAAAGTTGGGGACATCTAGATATCAAAAGATATAGATTACTACCAGCACCAGCCAACAGAGTCTGACTGTACACAGCATCCTGGGGTCTTCATTTATCTAGAGCTTTTTATTTGTCCATTTTCCATTGAGAAAGCTGTCTGTTTAAGTTGAAAATTCAGCCAAATGCCTATAGTAAGTAATTGATGAAGCACTCGAAGAGTCTGTCAGAACACGTTGTAAGAAACCACTTGAAATTTTTTCTATATTATTTGTATATTTAGATTAATGGTTCATTGATTTTAAAAGTATTTTGATGAATCTTTCTGAAGTTCATAGTGTTTTCTTGGTTGCCAAGACATACTGTGAAGGAAATCTGTCTAATACGGTACATTCTCTCTCTAAGTAAGGCAAAGAAGGGTTATCTGCTGGTGACTGGTGAGATACAGGATTGTTTTTCTTTCCAGCCAGACACATTCTGAGTTTACTTCCTTATTTCTTCCTTAATAAATAATTAAATAAATTCTGAATGTATTTAGTTGATAAATGTCTCTCTGTAGAGAGACAGATATAGACAGCTGGATGTATATAGATCCCTCTATGTAAAAGACACTACCAACCGAACTCTCTTCTGGCAGACAATAACATGAGCAAAGATGTGTCAAAACTGATTCCCCCAAAACTTAGAGTCTTAGTTAGGCAGCAGATACATTCTGATCATTTACTAGTCCATCTTCCACAGTTGTATGTAATATGATAGGTGTTCTCTTCTGTTAGAAGAACAGAATAAGGCTGTTAGAGGCTACTGCAATTCAGCAAAATAAAGAGTTGTTCTTCTATTCCTTTGATTTGCATTTAATATTATGCCACTTTTCTCACTGGTATTCCTAACAATGCAGTAAGTAACATAAGTATGCATATTTTTTTCTGTCTTTTCATTATCTCCCAAAGGAGAAGTTTAGAAAATACTTAGGTTGCTTTTCTGTTTCTTATATCAGATACTGATGGGTTTGTCATCCCTAGTTCTTAAGGAAGGAGTTTTTTCTATTTGTTACTTCCTTATTTATTTCCCTCCCCAGAATTTGACAGCAGAATTTACATATTGCAAGGTGATCCATTGCAGTAGAGGATCAAATCTCTTATAGAATGGTTCCCATTCACAACTTCAAAGCAATCTTAAAATACACATAGAACTAACCAAAACTGAGAACTTAAACTTCCCTTGAGCTGAAGGGAAGCCACAGATAGACTGCAGCACTGGTAACTGTGCAAAGTCTTTTAAATGTTGGAGGCTCTATGTCCAGTTATATCACATTATTATGGTCAAGATGAAAAGTAAATAAAGATATGAACAGCCAATAACAGGTACCACAGATGAAGAGACACAGGAGTTACCTAGCAACTGGAGAGAAAATTTTGCTTGTGCTAGGCTGGAACTTCGCTAGAGCACTCAGAGATTATGGGGCAAACTGACAAGCTGATGAATTGCTGATAAGTACCTGCGAACGAAAATCTGAAAAAGGCCAAGGAGTTGCAAAGTTTCCTGAATATTTTCTTCTCTCTAGTAGCATCAGTGCCATCTTACTTGAGTTTTTAGTATTTATTACTTGCTGGTGGCTTTTAAGCAAGAGTCTGTTTTGGAGGTTAGGAACATTGCTACAGTGAAGGACAAGTAGTTAGATGCATCAACTGCATATTATTCCATACCTTTGAACAGTCCATTCAACATCTGCATACTTATCTAGGGGCTATTGAGGGGAATAGATAATTATAACACTCCTAGACTGGTCAAATTAGTATCCAGCCTTGGCAAATTGAGGGGATAGGCTGGTTCACATGCACACCTGCAGCATATTGTAAGCCACTGCTTTTGATTTCCTTTTTTTCTCCAGGAGAAATAGGCCTGGAAGGGATGTAGATAATTGCATCTTGCCAGTCTTATCTTGTAACCTCATCACATAATCCTGTTATCTAGTTCCCTCTGAAAATGGTTTCTCGCTTCAACTACTTTTATGAGATGGCTGCTCAGGCATTGCATTGGTGGTTGAGAACACTTTAATATGCAACTTAATTTGCTCATGGCAAGTTTATACAATTTTGTTGTTGTGACAATATCAGTTTATACAGACATTTCACCTCTTTATATCTACTATAACCCTGTGTTTAACAATCAGTGCCTTTATCTTTGTCTTCAATCTGAACACATACCTTCTTTTGAGAGGCCAACTGTTCACTGCTGTTGCTCAGTCATTGCTCAGTTATTTTTCCTCTCCTTCAAAAGCTCCTTGTATCTCAGCCCCTGAGACATTTCCTTGGCTCATTGGCACAGCCCTTCTCAATTTTCTCAGTGCATTTCTCCCATCCTGTACCTCCATCCCTCAGAAAAGGAGTCACTGCCTTCTGGTGACTGCCGCTGCCCTACCATTCTCCTCCAAGTCATGCAATAAGGCGTAGGTTCAGAAGGATTAGAAGTAAGTGAGTAGGACTAACTAAGTGAGCAGGATTAGACCCTAATTGGTTTTGTTTAGTTGGACCCCACAGAAGACACATCCTTTTGGCAGTCTACCACATAACAAAATTCTGTAGGGAGTGAAATTTTGGTGAAATTTTATCATTCATGCTGTGAATTTAACATTTTGAATACAAATGCCCAGAGAAAACCATTCCATTTAAGTCTTAGTCAAGCACCATAGAACATACTGAGTTTTTCTAACACTGAAGTAAATCTGTTAATTTCCCAAAAGCCAGCAGACCTACATCGTTTCATTGCTGTTGCTAAAAAATGATGTAACTGCAGATAAACAAGTCTTTGGATGTTAGAGCAGATTGAGGATTTCTGTTACAATATTCCATGATTTGTGACAAGAATAGATGTAATATTCTAGATAAGGTTTCCCCTACTGATATGATGATATTGATATAAAGACACTGATGATAAACCTGGAACTAAAATTTGCTGTGCCCAAAGACTTCACACTGAGGCACCACAGGTTCAGAACCAGAATATGGGTCCATGGTAGACAACCAACACCCAGGACTCCTCCCCCGCCACAAATAGTAGAAGGGAACCTTTTCATCAGTGGAATATTTACGATTATCTAAACCTTATCTTTTTTTACACCAGCAGGTGTCCCTGGCTCCAGTATTTTCTGGTGCCATAGAAACTAATGCTCTGCATAGAAGAAGTGGGGCAACCTGCTAACCAGAGCAGCCCCTCAAGGCATCTGCCACCTGCTGCCTCCTCCAAGGAGCTCTTCTGATTAATTTACTAATGTATTCACCTCCTGCATATGCATAAAGACTGAAGCTAATGGCACTACTTTCCACAGGCATGAGAGGCAGAATTTGGCGCAGAACTACCACATTAGTCTTATTGCGGGTGTCATATTAGCACATACTGACTGCCTTGTCTAAACTGATTAGCTGGATTTGCACTAGTCTAGAGTAAGTATTTTTTAACCTCACTGACCTAAAAGTCACTCATGCCATGGTAATAGGTCTGCTAGGCTTGCTGCTACTGCTGCGTGGCTTTCTCATAGTTCTTTCCTTGAAAACATAGATATTCCGTATAATCAGGTCTGCATTGTGGATATAAAATTACCTGCTTACTATTCTTACCTATTTATTAAACAAATTAGTCCATCTCTGCATGCTTAGCATGGTAGAAAAATTATAAATTATAATAGCTAATGCATGTTGGACAACTATTAGTTAGACTGTATTTTTTAAGAAACATGAAGGAAAAGTTTTACTCTTTGTAATTTTTTTCCAGACTATAATGGCCTATTTATAGGCCAGTGCTGTAAGCAAAGTATAAGTGGGAAAATATGCTGTCAGAATATTTCTCTGTCTAAATAACATTATTGGGAGCCAGAGGAGTAATAATGTAGGAAATCAATTGGGAAATTTTGTAAAAAAGTGATTCTCATAAAAATTCTCCAGAAAATGTATGAGCCTACTGTATTCCTCTCTTTTACAAGCATTCAGCCTCAACAGTTATCACATTTTCAGCAGAGGGACTTTGGGCAATTCACTTGGAGAGAAAACAGTCATTTAAATAAATAAAATAAAATAAATCTTTACCAACTCACCGTGCTCAGAGACAGAGGTAGCTCTTCCTCTCCCATGGTGCCAGACATTTCTTCCTCATGCCATTAATGAAGAAATGAAAAGTTAAAGTATAAAAAAGAAAGAAATTATAAACTAAAATGAGAACTACTGGAACCAAAGTCAAACTTGATGAAAACAAAATATTATTCTCTTGGATATGGCATAGCAACACACATTATTCACTTTGTTCTTTAAATAAGCAAAGGAAAATACAGAAGTATAATTGGTAGTGTTCAACACTCTCTGTAGTCATGATCTTTTGGACATAAGGGAATACTCCTCTCCTTATCACTCTCACAGTTGACATTAACTGCAGAACAGGGTTTTTTTCTAACTTTATCACTTTGTTTGGCATAATAACAAATGTTATTAAACTAAAATTAAAGCTGTCCACCACCCAAGTGAAAAAGAAAAAAAAGAAAAGGAAAAAGGTTTTCCTAATGGGAATAGCAGCTGGGCATAGAAGAGTGAGAACAACAACAATAAATGTTCCCCAACTGCAAAGCAAGGTATGCTGACAGGAACGAAAGAGAGAAAAGGGAGAAGTGGAGAAAACAGATACATATGAAGATGTAAAGTCAAGTCAGTTCACCCTGATGATAGCTGATACCAGATTACAGCAGCTTTGCCAGCATCCAGACTGTATTGACTTTGCTCCAGATAGAATATGTTTTAATATGGCACAACTTATGTCAGATCTTCCCTTCACATGACAGAAAATGGTTTCTCAACAAAGCTATTGGCATAGAAATTAGATTTTTGAATAAACATTGAAGGCTTTTTCATGCAGCTGTTTTCTATATCAAAGGCCTAATTGTCAAAAAGAGATAAACCAAAACTTGGATTTTTTACTTGGACTTTTTTTTTGATTTTTAATTAAATCTTCCTTTTGCTCTGGGGATTAAAAAGGGGGGAGGGGCAATTTTGAAACTTACTTTTAATTCATAAGTGTAAGAGAATAAACAATTCAAACAAATATATTGACATGTTCCACCATACACTGTAGTACACAAACATGTTGCCAACTCTTTCACAATATCTAATATTTTTATATTTTTCTTATGAAATTCAACATGAATATGAGGCAACATATGATAATCTCACCTTTCATTTTCATTTTCATATATGTTTTAAACCTTAATCCTGCCACAAAAAGCTAAAAACATACAAAGCAACACACATATGGGCTTCATACCTTTCACATTATTTTCTTTTTTTTCTAACCTTACAGTTCTTTAAAACTCACCTCATAACTACCGGATCTGGGCTTCTGGTTTGATGTGTTTTGCTGGTGGACAATATTGAAATAATGATGTTTCAGACAGAAAGAAAACTTCTCAATAATTTTTTTCTACAGGTCACAATATAAGCCATTATAGGAACTGAAGAGCGGTAGATGTTGTATTTTTCTTCACATAGGGAAATTTTCATCAAAGATTACAATAGTAATAATTTAGGCCATCTTGGTCATCTTTTTAACATGACCATGAGGAACATAAAAGAATGGGAACAGTGAAAATCACATAGAGATCTGAGGACAAAGCCGAATTGCTCAGCCAAAGTGAGAAATATGAAGGAGGAAAAGTCCCCTTTGTATTTTCCTCCTTCTCCTAATGACCATCCTGGGGTGCTACTTACATGAGCCATGGCTCTCAGGTGGAGCAGCAGTGTTAGGATGCTGCAGCTGTGTGCACCAAGGATGGCTGCTTTGGCTCATCTCCTCTCTGTTTCTTTGCTATTCTACAGACACCAGATGTGTTTCTGTCTCCACGGGAGGAGGGTAATCACCAGCAGCTGTTTCAAGCACAAGGAGACAGAGATTTGTTTATTGGTGCTAGTCCATAGGCAATATGATAACTTGCTGGATGTATTATTCTTTTCTGCAGGAACAGAGTTACCAGAGTAGAGAGTAAACTTAACATTTCTATAATGAGCAACAAAGTTTCTAAAGCAGAAGCCTACATGCTGGGTGTCACACACTCTCAAGGAGAAAATTCTTTCAGGCTGTGTCAAGAGTAATGTGTCTCAGCTAATCGAGTCCCCTCTTGATAGTCATATGAAACAAAAGGAAAGAGATCTCAGAAGCAAAATTCAGTGAGTTTGAGCCCTGAAGTTCAGGCAGGAACACAGGTGACAGGCTGCAGTTTAACTAAAATGTTTTTACCAGTCTTCCTTTCCCTAATTCACCTTCATAATGGCTGGACTCAATGATCTTGGAGGTCTTTTCTGACCTTAGTAATTCTATAATTCAGTACATTTCAGAGATGCTTTCACATGGTTCTCTGACATATTGGTATTCATGGGCTAAATTTTTAGATCTTAGCTAAGTGGAGAGGTTTGGTTTCTACAAATTTGTTTCAGGAACATACTGAGTCTTCCTAACTTTTATATTCAAGACTCCATGATATTTTCAGATATTCCTAGTAAAAAGAAACACAGAACACAAGGACTTATGTAGAAATACAACTGTCTCCATCAGAACCCCTCAGTTCAGTGAAGGAGCTGGTGAGGTTTTTCTTTTCTATCACTTAGACTCTTTTGAAGAACATATTCAAAATGTGAATTTTGAACCCTATTTCCAAATATCTCGTTGAGAGAAAAAGACTTTTACTGGGGTGATGTGGGAAACATTTCTTAGAAATCATCACCACCTGTTCCACCTGAATTAACAATCCTAAACAAAGAGCAGATAAAGTAGAAGAATACATAATAATAATGATGATAATAATAATAATAATAATAATAATAATAACAAGTTATTATTATTGTTGTTGTTATTTTGGAGGAAACAGCTGAAGAGTAAGATAGGAGAAACTTCAAAATAAGATGAGAAATAAGGTCCTCTTTTAGCCTTTGACAAAAGCAAGTCTTTAAAGTCAGTTCATAATTGCACTGGCAACCAGTGGAAAATCTTGCATATGTCAATACCAATGAGCGATTGTCAATATCTCTGATCAGCAACATTTTGCATCATTTGTAACTTGTATACTGGGAGTCTAAAGGGAGACTTCTAAATAAATCATTACAGCACATTGTAAATGCAGGAACCAGTTTCTCTTAAAATGCTTTAGTAACACTTCATTAATTATATTGAATCTGTAGACTGAAATTCTTCTCTCCTATATTCATCACCTACCACGACCAGTAGTCTATATATTGTCTAAGACACTACTATATCAAGCCAAGCAGCCAAACTATGCCCAATAGATCTTAGTAGAGGGATAGAAACTGTTCTCGCTGGTGTCAGCAGTTCAGGCACAGCTGAGTGTGGCATCTGACAGAAAGAGAAACAAAGCAAGGCATGTTAGCAAATACTTTGGCAGCTAAAGGCACCCACTTTGTCTTTGCAGGCATTTCCCACAGGCTGACTTAGAATCTCCTGTATTTGCTCTTCACAGTTATTCATCAAGCAGTTCTCTGTCTGCACGTAGTGTCACTAGACTTTTTGTGAGCTGAGTCCTTTGTTCAGATGGTGAGGGTAGATCACACGCTCCCTACCTTTGTTTTCTTTGAGGAGAATTAAGTTACTGGTCTTCAGATACTCAGGGTTACAGTATCCTGTTTGCTTCTGCTGAAGATGCTTGGAAAGCACTTAAAAATACAAATGAGCAGATCAACAGATTTTACTGTGGAGGAAAAGAGCCTCCAAAGAATATTGAAAGAAGCTCTTTGCTTATAGAGAATTATTTTGACAAACATTTGCACAGAAGTTAGACATCCTGTATGGTTCCTGCATCCACTTCAGTTTCTTTTCTGCAGACAGCCAAGCAAAGTGGATCTGTTAGAGTAAAAGCATTGCAAAAGGAAGGCAGCAGGACATTGTTGCGGTTTTCTACCAGAATCTGTCGTGACTTTCAGCAGCAATTTTGTGCTGGCCATTAGAGATGATGTTTTCTAACTGGACCCAGCCTCATTTTCCCCTTCCTCTATGCTTGAATATTCCTCCATGGTAAGCCAGTTGGCTCCTTGCAGAGCTTAACATGATTGCTCCACACACTGACATGATGGGGAACCATCAGGGGACTTTACCTGGATTTTTTCTCTGTGTACCATGAGAACATTACATCTCCTCAGACCTGGACTCATTGCATCTCAAACTGGGCAGTAGGAAAAGATTCCAGACTGAAAACACAGGAAATCATAAAATCATAGAATCATTTAGGCTGGAAAGGACCTTTATGATAACTGAGTCCAACTATTAACCCAGCACTGCCAAGGCTACCACTAAAACATAGAATCATAGAATGGCTTGGGTTGGAAGGGACCTTAAAGATCATCTCATTCTACTCCCCCCGCCAAGGACATGGGCACCTTCCACTAGACCAGGTTGCTTAAAGCCTGATACAAACTGGCCTTGAACACTTCCAGGGATGGGGTAGTCACAGCTTCTCTGGGATACCTGTGGCAGTGCCTTACCACCCTCACAATAAAGAATTTCTTCCTAATATGTAGTCTAAGCCTGCTCTCTTTACATTTGAAGCCATTCCCTAAGGACTATATCTATACATCATTTAAATACCCCCAGGTATGGTGACTCCACTACTGTCCTGGACAGCCTGTTCCAATACTTGACAACCCTTTCCTAATATCCAATCTAAACATAAAATCTAAATGCAGGGCTGCTCTAACCAGATACAGTGCTTCAGCCACAAGAAACAGCTTCAAGGATCACAGTCTAATTATCTGAAATAGAATGACAGAACACGTTATCATTTTTATTACACCCACATTATATATTATTCTTCATACAGTAGTATGAGTAGAGCTTTCAAACCACTTTTCTTTTAATCTCCAGTCTTCTCTCTTCATCATCACGTTGGCCTGTGTTTTCCTAATACCTACACCAACATTAGTCACAACTGGCAGGAACCCATAGAGAGCTTTAGAGAACATTATTTTTTGCCCTCTGTGCATACATTAGTGTTGCCCTTTAAAGATGCAGCCCTTTGTCCTCTTAATGAAGAATAAAACTCATTTCCAAGCACCCAAATAAGATTATCTCAAATAATAGAAATCCAATTAGCTCAGGCAGTTTGAAGTCTCACTTAGGCTCCCGGGTGGTATCTCCCATCATTAAATATACTGCTTTAAAATACTTTCAAATACCTGTGTAGCATTCAGAGCCAAAGATCTTTCTAAGAATGCAGGTAACATCCAGCCCCTAATATCAACATCATTTAAAGGAGGAAAGAGGGATGAGGAATATCTACACTTCACACACTTTGCCTCTCAGCTGGGGAGCACCTCAGTCTGGTCAGTTCACTCAGGTCCCCTCTGCCACCTTAACACAAGGTTTTGAGCCTGCCTGCACTAAGATATGAAAATTGAAGCAAAGAATGTTCAGTTTTTCAGTGAATTACAGAGCCCTTTCATCAGTCAGGTCTTGCTGTCCCCGTGCCACTGCCAGTGCCTTTTCTTCCTTTACTTCTTAATGCAGGGCTTCTATTGAGATGAGCTGTAATTACTTAGGCAGCTGCCCCTATCCTGCTGTGGCCTTCAGGCATCCTTCCTGGCTACCTCAGCTATCTCTTTTAGTTCCCACTGCTAAATTCCCTTTAGAAACTGTTTTCTCTAGCTGTCTTAAAATATAACTAACTTCTTTCATGCTCTAAATGCTCAAAAACTACTGTTCTTGCCTCCAGCTTCCAACTTTATTTTCCCTTACACTTTTGTAACCTCTTGGGGAATTTTACTGGTTCCAAAAATCATGAATTTCAATTTACCATATTTTTAAGCTTTCTTTCAAACCCACTCACCTCCCTAAAAAAAAAAACTTGAGTATTACACTATGTTATCACTCACTTGTATGAGAGAATTGAGGGAAGAATTAGTTGAACTGGAAGTCAGGCTCTTAATACATGTCAAAAAAGCTCAAACTTTTCCTGTCTCTCAGCCTTAGACAAAAGGAGATTTAAAGAGGGCACAGAAAGCACCAACCTGTTTTGCCTTGCATCTCTCTTTTTCGGGTCAACTGTGCAGTCTGAAAACGTGTTCAGACCCTGAGAGAACATTCAAAACACGAAGAAGCCTCTATAAAAGTACTATTTTCCAGTGTTGGTATTCCCATAATTTTCAAGTCAGTCAAATCTGAAGATATATGGAAAAATCCCAGCAGACCTCTAGTTTTCTACAGTTTAGCCCTTGTTTAATTGAAAATATCTTCTGCAAAGGACAAATTAAAAAAAGTCTTAATAGAGTATATATGACATAATTTCTCCAAATTGACTGCTCTATTTTCACTCTAATTTGAAAAAGTAAATCTGATTAAATGTGGACTATTTCAGCCAAAACCATTAAAGAACACAAACGTTACCAGTTAATTAAAAAAAAAAGAATGTTAAGAACCTTTAATAAAAACCCAAAAAAACCAATACTTTGTGACACAGTAAAAAGTGCACAAAAATACCAAGCCTTAGAACCTCATTTGCTCCCTTGGAGGTATAGAAAAATAATGAAAAAAAAGTGTTCAAATTCAGCAAGATCTGGATGGTTTAGATGACTGGACCTGTAGGGGACAAAAGTACCATAGAGGTATATGGAGAAATAATTATTCTTGAGCCAAAGAAAAAGTCTGTAGGATATTGGAAGAAATGGCTCACTTGTTCAGTGCAATGACAAAAATGGTATCTGGGGTGAATGGAGCAAAGAAAGACTTCAAAATCAGCAAAAGTTAGATATTACATTTGGTTTTACTACCAAAGAATAATTAAAAAAAAAAAAAAAAAGTGCGGGTAAAGTTAATGCTGATCAGTCCTAGCCTGAAATACTGTTTTCAGTGCCCATTGAAGATTAAAATAGTTATACCACAGGAAGAGTGCAGGAAAGGTTGGTATTTGGTCTAAAATAGTTTGACTTATTTGCTTGGTTGGGAGGAAGAAATAGGGAAATGGAAAGTTTCATGTAACATGGCAAATTAGAAAATTTGAAAGAGTGATATTTTATAGAAAATCATATTGTCCATGGTCATATGTATGCAGGAGAGAATGCAGCACTAAAATGGCAATAAAAGTTGTACATTTACATCAGAAAGAAAATAGTCCTTTTCTTCTTTTCTGTCTAGGTGGTTTTATTCTCAGACAATTTCAAAAAAATGAATTAGCTTTTAGGGCTTAAATAAATCATTTCCAAGCAGATATAGTTAAAAAAAAAAAAAAGAAACACAAAACCATCATAACTTAACATCTTCTTGGGTCAGTTTAATTGGCTATATATCGGGAACAAATCAGAGCTTCTCTGTAACTGGACTGTTGGAAATCATCCAATCTCTGCTGAAGTCAGTGGGATGATGCCTTTTACCATTTCCACTGCAGAATTGTCTCTCCTTCTTTCGGTGCTATGGTTGTTTATGATGCTGACATGCCACAGTACATGTGCCATAATCTTCTGAGATGTGGCCAAGGGTCACTGTTTCTTGCTCACAGGATATGGGACACAGTGGTGTCCACTGCCTTGCTCCGGCTGCTTACACTTCCTGTGATCCCACTGCATACACCCTTTGCCCCTTTGATTCAGGCATTTGTCTTCGGACTCACAAACCAATCCAGTGCAGAACATAACTTTGTAAATTGATAAGAGGCTCTCAAAGAACTGTACCTCTTAATCATCTTCGTCAACAGGCCTTTAGATCTGTGGCTGCACTTTCTGAAGTGTGCTTGCTATTGCTTTGTCATTTATACTGAAATGCACAGGCTTACAGAAGCTGCTTTTTATTTATGAATCCTCACTCCTTGTGCTGGACACCTCAACATCATGCTGTGATTGCTTTCTTTTCATGGCAAATAAATCTAGACTCTGCCACTTGTTTACTCTTGTACTCTCTTTTTATAACTTGGTATACAGTTTTTAATTAGATCATTGCTAGCTAGTACTATCATTTGGACAGCACAGCTTTGATATGACCTTGAGATAACCACTGCCAATTTATTGTGACCACCTTATTTTGAACTGTTTATCCACAGCTTCACAAATCATTCACTCAGTCTTTAATTAGTTCGTATATATAATCATTCAAATACATTCAAGTTAACTATATTTTACAGGTGGGTGATGGGATGATGTGGTTTCACCAGCCAGCCTTTTTCTCGTTACACCAGGCTCAGTAAATGACTGACTGTGCACACATAAATATGAGACCAAATGATGCCAGTAACTGACACTCAGAAATACGTAGGTTTTATAGGAGCAGTAAAACTTCATTATGTGCCAAATATTACTTCTAGTTTTAGTCAGAGAAATGCTACTTTGTGAGACAAGTGGCTGCATGAGAGGAATGGCTGTAGAGACATACAAAAGCTTCACTCGTAGCAGACAAGTTTTTCAGGGATAAGACATAGGACAGGGGGTGAGTTGACTTGGGAATTTCTGCAGTGCAGCTGGTAGGAAATGTTCACCCCCTGGTTTGAACATCATGACTCTATTTCTCCCTCAATCTCCAGCCCCATGCACTTCCACAGCAGAATCCCAGGACAGAAAAGAGAGTAATGCTAACACATGAGGTTGTCTGGTAAGCCAGAAGTCTGAGCTTTCTCTTCACTTCCTGCAATTTCAAAAGGTCTGAGATTCCTCTATATAATAGAAGTTCAAGTGACCTTATTTCCACAGTTATTTAATTTACTTCTAATTGAATACGATTTTGCATGTGTGAGAAGTGTGCAACTAATTATCTTCCTTGGATATGATTGACTTAATTTAGTTTCCCTGTCATGACAGAATTCTTTACTAGGAACACTGTACAATTAGAGCTGTGGTTAAAGTTAATTTTTCATCTTGATGGCAAAGGAAAAGCTTCACAACCTTACATTGTATCAAAATTAAACAAGAGTTTCTGTTGCCATGCCAAATCAAAAAATCCTAAAGAAATATTTGAGGGGAAATTTTTATTTACATCAGTAGCTGAGTCACTCTCTTTTTTTTTAATTTTAATGTAACTTTGTGCCTCATTCATCACTCATGTGATAAAGATACTAGTTTTCTCGTCCGTACTGAGGATGGTCTCTGGTATAACTCCTAAAGCATGTTTAGGCAGAGTACTGGTCAAAAATTCTTCAGGTACCATGTCAACAGTTGAATTCTCTGGTGATCATGAGACAGTCCCTTACCCTGGCCTTGTTTAATTTGCTCATATGTAGAGAGACTCTGTAAATACATCCTCTGAAGGTAACGTGTTATTCAGCTGTAAATAGACAGGCTGAAAAGATAAATGTTTCCCTGCTAAGCAAATATGAAGAACGCAGATTTATTCAGAGAAAAGTCTGAGTATTTGGTTCATATATAACCTTCTCAAGCATTTAAGAAAAAGCTTTTCCTAAGTAGTGTTGTCTGCCTTCAATCTTTTGTGCTGCTGCCGAGAAGTGGATCTATTCTAAAAAGCAACTCCAGATGCTTACTATATAGGTGAGGAAGGATCTTCAATCTTGTTCTTAATTACTGTGGCTCAGAATTGATTTGATCTGAACTCTCTCTGCCTTTCAAGTAGAACAGGATCCACAGGCAAGCTCCCTAGCTTTTTGAACTAACATGCTGACTGACAAATAAGTAATTGTAAGGAGCTGATTTATTGCCCAGCCAGACACAGCTGGATGTAAAATATTAATTTTTAATGTAAGAAACAATTCCCATTTCTTTTACCCATAAAATCCAATAAATTAATCCAAGCACTTACAAATAATTGATATTTCACAATGGAGAGGGTTTTTTTACCACTTACAAATGCGCTCCTTTTAAACCCAAATGCTTTAAAGAGAGGATGGTTTTGAGTTTCAAGGCTACATAAATATCTCAGGGCTCTACTGACATCAAAATAAGCCATAAAAGCAAAAAGCAAGAGTATTTTATGATGCCACTAGGACCCCAAAATATATCCTTGTCCAAGTTTTATTTTTATCTTATATAATACACGTTTCTACAACAAATTACAAGCTGCCATCCTTCCAATTCCTTCTTTTAACTCTTTTTCACTTTCCAGTTACCTTATTCTTCTGAAATCTTGCCATGGTAAGAAGGAGCAATAATGAAGGGATCCTGGTTGCACACATGACTGGCAGTAGAGTCCTGACCTTTTTAACTCCAAGAACTTTCTTCTTCACATGAAGAATGAGAAAGATTATCAACTGCTAATTACAAGAAAAAATGTCCATCTCAAAGGTTAATTCAGCTCTAGCATAGGTTACTCAGGAAGTCTGTGCTTTCTTCACCATTGAAGACATTTTAAAATATCTGGCAGCACCTAAGGAAACGTCCGTCTAGACAAGTTTCACTTTACTTGATTTTGATTAAGAAGTGGAACTATGTCTCTTCCACAGCTACGGTTTATGATTCTATTAAACAAATATTTAATCTGACTTCATTACCGGTTGACAGATTCTCAGATGACAAAACCCCCAACCGAAATCTCTCAGGAGCTTCTTCTCCTCAAACACTAGAGAACAACTTCTTGTTTCTGTACTAGCGAACAAAACAGACTAAGGACAGTGCTCTAACACTGAGATATAGTGTGGCGCAGCTCACCTTCAAACAGCTAGACTTTCCAATCCTGACCAAAAAGGAAGGGATTACCCTAAAGTAGATACTTGGAACGACTCTTGGCTTGTGCTAAACCCTCACTGTACTTACGCAAACCTCTCACGGTTTGCTGTCGAGCTACCAGACATCGTCTGAATCCATGTCTTGGAGTTTAGAATCACAGAATCATTAAGGTTAGAAAAGATCTCTAAGATCATGAGTCCAACCATTAACCCAGCACTGCCATGTTCACCACTAAACCATGTCCATAAGTGTCACATCTACACACTTTTTGAACACTTCCAGGGATGGTAATTCTATCACTTCTCTGAGCAGCCTGTTCCAATGCCTGACCAGCATTTCAGTGCTTTCAGTTGGCTCAGAATTTAGCAGGGTGGCTGTTCATACACAAGCTCTCAAGTTTGTGACTTGTTCGGTTTAACTTGCCAGTAAAGATATAGTCCATGATTTTTTTTCCCTGCCTAGAAATGGAGGCAGAGCTCTAGAAGAGAGATAGGGATAGGAAAACTGGAAACCTTACTCCATAGTAAATAGACACACAAGGCCAAACACAAGTAAGACAGGGAAGATTTTTATGTGAAGGCTGTGGATCATACCTATATGACTAGATATTACCACAGTGGCAATCTGAAAAGATAAAATTTGATTTTCCTTGTATAAAAAGCTTGCAAAGTTCTAACACAGGCTTTCAAAGCTGCACATTATTTCCCTTGTAATCATTAGCACTCAATAAAATCAGAAAGCAAATAATTTCTTAGAAGCCTGAAAACATCAGCTCACCTTGTATTGTGAAAAACCCTTTTACCTTTGGCCATGATTTCACTTCTATATTTAGAAAAGAAGTCCAGACACAGGAGCAAAACTCTCTGCTTTTGGACTGAATGGATATAACATAGGTAGTAGAAAAAAAATCCTTCATTGATATTCTATTATTCTATCATTTTAATTTTCATATGATGATTTGTGTTACAGCAATCAGTGAAGATTGATGTTAAATGCATACCCCTTTCTGTTTGTGGCCCAAACCTGCAGGACAGGCAAAGGCTTATCATTAGCATTCTTATTCTCACATGAGCAAAACAGGTTATTTTCCAAGATCAAAGAGGAAGTCTATGATGAACTAGGAACGAAGTGCAAATCTTTTGAGCCTCAGCTCAGTGCCTTCACAAAAGACCTTTTCCCCACAGAGAGAAAACTGACAAAACCTTTAAGAATATTACTAGCACATCTGAAATCTCTTTAGCCCTGACTTCATTACTCCTCTGTAAGTCCCTGAAATCTATTGGACTGATAGTGGCTAGGGAGCCTGCGGAGCAAAGACTATATTAATGGTTATAGAAACATGCTCAATTTTTCATTTACTTGTCCGCACCTCACACCACTGCTTGGGGCTTGTTGTAAGTATAGAATCTTAATTGGTTTAAACTATCCCAGTTCCATTAATTTACATGGTACTGTACCCCACCAAGGATCTGTCTGCCACATCTTAGGTCAAAGCACTGATCCTTGATTAGTTTCCCTTAGCACCAAAGACAATCAAATAAGTAATAGTAATAATAATAATGCACCCAAATCATCTGCTGATTCCAAAGGAATTTCCTCACTTTCTTTATTAAATCTTTACTGAACGGTACCATGTGAATATTAGCTGGGTAAACAAGGAATCCTATCTAAAGGGATTCAAGAGTAGAAAGGATGCACAGTGGCGGTCTTGCTGTTATTAGCAAAGTGATCGGGATTCAGAAGTGTTGTGAGAATTCTTTTGCCATGTCAACCATCAAAGAGAGACACCAGAGAGATAAAAGTTACAGAGTGTTAAACCCTGCCTGTCGCCTTCGGCATGTTTTTGTTTGGTTCAATTCATCTCAACATTTGATTTTTAATAGTTCACTTTTGTTGTTATGAGTGAAAAATAAAAAGGACTATTAAAGAACAAGTTGTGTGCAGGCAAAACACAGTTGCTGACACTTACCACCATCCAGAACACAATGCTGTCTGTCAATTTGACTTTTTTTTATTTCATGTTCAATTACAAAACAGGTACAGGAGAGAGAGAGGCCCAACTTTCCCTTTTCTATTTATTTTTTTACTTACTGTGTTTAAAAAATACATCATGCCAAGCTAAAGCATAGGCAAAAGCAGCCACTGCAACCCTAAGGAGTAGAAAGCTATTTTTAACTTCCTCCAGGAAAATAGCAACTATCCATTGCAACAAAACCTGAATTTAATAAACCCCAATATCATCACTGAAAACAAAGCTATTTAATTTGAAGTCTAGGCTATGGACTTGAATTTAACAGAGAGACATGATATGGAGAAATAAATAGGAAAGGTAAATAAATATAGCAACCATGTCTTTCCACCTTTTTTCTTTCCCTGAGGTATTTTCCAGCCAGCAGCATTCCCCTCATCCCATCAGCCTTGATGGCAGCAGCAGCAGCAGCAAGTGAAGGTTAAACTTGTATATTCATTAGAGACTCTTCTCAAAGGATCTTTCTTACCCCGGAATGTATAGTTCTGCAACATTTTAAAACATCTGCTATTCTCTGCATCTCCCACATTTGTAGGGCAGAAAGGTACTTTCTGTATCTGTCATTTAAATTTATTTGTGTGGCATTTTTTTCCCCTATAAAATTATTTCTTCAGCTCTTATCCTGAAGTTGGTTGTTTTATCCCAGTATTCTATTCTGTATATGTCCCAGTCTCTTTTTTTTTTTTTTTTGTTTTCACATTACAAACCATGGATGGTTTTTCTGTTTATCAATACTACAGTTCATTTATTATACTTAGGCTAATCCAATTCAGCTAAGTCTACTTCCATGTCCCATCTCATTTATCTGTGTAAGGACACTCCCTTGTAGCACATCCTTGTGACAATAAGCACTTACTCCATTCGGAGAGGCATACAAGTTTTTCAGTTTTAAGATTTCTATAAAACAATGCAATGTTGTGCTAACCCTCACAGCATCTTTGTTCTCTTGAGAACTCCACAGTTTATTTTCTGCTCCAGTAGCATTCATCCTTCCAGTTCACTCTTTATCACTTGTGCTAATTTGTTTCATCTGAAAGCTCAGTGTTATCTTTCTGGTCTGTCCAGCCTAGAGAAGAGGAGACTGAGGGGAGACCTCATTGCAGGTACAACTTCCTCATGAGGGGAAGAAGAGGGACAGGCACTGATCTCTTCTCTGTGGTGACCAATGACAGGACCTGTGGGAATGGCCTGAATTTGTGCCAGGGGAGGTTAAGGTTGGATATTAGAAAAAGGTTTTTCAGCCAGAGGATGGTTGGGCACTGGAAAAGACTCCTCGGGGCACTGGTCACAGCACCAAGCCCAACAGCGTTCGAGAAGCATTTGGACAATGCTCTTGGGCGTATGGTGTGATTCTTGGGCAGGGCTAAGGGTAGGAATCAACGACCCCTGTGGGTCCCTTCAAACTCAGCATATTCTCTGATTCTGTGATTTCTGCAAGATAATAGGAGCAAACATGCTTACAGCAGACTGTTGTGTCAAGTGTTAGGCTTGATGACCCAGATATCTGGGCACAGGTAATGTGATACTTGCCCACCTTTCTACTGCCATTAGTCCTCAGGAATCACAAGGAATTATCAAATACCTTTGTCATGTTACATTATCCTAATCTCACCAAAATTTTCAAATGTCTCAAAGTCAGTTTTTTAGTCTAGGCTGGTCAAGAGGTCTCTTACCTTGAATGTTTCCAGGAATGGGGCATCCACCATCTCTCTGGGCAACCTGTGCTAGTGTTTCACCACCATTATTTTAAAAAACTTCTTCCTTATATCTAGACTGAATCTATGTTCTTTTAGTTTAAAACCATCACCCCTTATCCTATTGCTACAGACCCTACTCAGAAGCATGTCCCTATCTTTCTTATAGGTCCCCTCTAAGTATAAAAAGGCCACAATAAGGTCTCCCCTGATCAATTTAAATTAGATGTGTTAAATCACCTGCAATCTGTTTTTCAACACTGACTTTAGGGAGCACCTAGGACTGTCTTCTTCCATTCCCAACCTCTGAACAGCCAACCTTAGGTGAGATGGACATGATCTCTGATACTGTGTGGATTCACCCTTGTACAGAATGAAGGATGCACTTTGTGGCCCTCTCTGATCACAGAGAGCTGGGACACTCACATCTGGTAGCTAAGTGCCTATAGCTGGGACAGGTAAAGGGTAGAGATTTTTACTGACCTCTGAAAAACAGAATAACAAAAGTGCTGCTGATTTTATTTTTTTTTCTGTAGCTTTTCTTGTTGTTGGAGTTATCTTGAAGATGTCTTATTTCTCCTCATCAGTCCATCCTTTAATATATATTTCAGATTTCTGAGGCTAGATCCCCAAAGCACAATGTACAATATAGTGCATGGATGGGAAGCAGTGCTGGATCATTCCAGGCCATTACAACCTGTGTCTCAGCAGAGCTAATTAGTCCTTCTGTGACTGGAGCACCATGTCCCAGTGGTTTTGCTGCTGGTATCCTTACTAGACTAGTTTTAGTGTCCCTCCACGGAAATACATTGTGCCATGTGCACCTGGCTGTCAATGCCAGCGTCTAATAGGATTCAGCCAGTCCAGCAGGTCAACAGAAAGACTACAGCTGGTTCTAAAATATCAAAAATGTAATTGCCCAACCATAAAGTCAGCATTTCATTTTTTTAAGCTAACTTCATCTCCGTCCAGGGCCTCCCACCTCTAACAGCAGGATAAATCAGCAGAACAGAATTGCATTTTCATCTTATAGTGGCAACCTACTGTAGTGTATGCGCAACATAACATAGTTCCATGCAAAAAACTTAGTTCATGAGACTTCTCACTGAGAACACACAAGGGGTCAAAAGCTTCAGCAGAGAAAAGTACTGTAGCACACTCTGAAGCAGCAATACAGATTTCAAAGTAATATCATTTGATGTGTATTCAGCCCTTTTTGTAAAACTTCTTTCTTTTGAAATCCCCTGAAGTGGCTTAATACAGTTTGATACATGTTCTTTTTGAATAGTCTGGTGCTTTTTCTGCTGCTATAATAGATTATTTTTATCATCATAATCAACCACAACAATTACAACAAAGGCAAAGTAAAAGGTATTTGTCTGGATTACCTTTCAAATTTATGAACAAATAATTTCTCAGCGAACTATTTCAGATACCCTCCACTTACAAGTTCAGACTTCCAATTAAGATCATACTAGGAATGCAATCAAGGATCTCAGCATTCAGAAGTTAATTATCTCCTCAGGCTAAGTCATAAACATACTTGTTTTGTTTTTGTCCACTTCATCTAATGATATAACGTATTTGGAAGACACAGATTTTGTCAGTTGTTATCGAGAGGGCCTATGGTGAGGCTGTGGGAGCTTTTGTCACTGCTGAAATACAGCGAAAGCTAAACCATTTCCGTGAAATAACAGCACTGGGTACTCTCTGTCCAAAATTACCCACAGTCTGCCACACCACATAAAGCTCTAAGATTGCTACAGATCTTCTCTGCATGCTCAGCCAATTTACTCATCCCCAAAATTGGCTGGATTTGAGCCATGCATATACACTTGCTCTATATATGTGCTCTAAGAGAGATGATTTAGACTGACCTCATGGAAAGCTGAACAGGGCTGAAGATAAATAAATGAATAATCCTTTCTGTCCCCGATTAAATGGTTGTCTTATTCACAAGGGCCAAAAACATCTCTGACTATCAAAAAGCAATGACAGTGTTTGAAACTTCCAAGTTAATCCAGCTCAAAGTTGGATTGTCTGCCCCAGAGACTTCTAATTGCCAGATGATTCTGCTAATACCCACCTGGGAAATTGTGTGATTTGGGTGGCTCACACAGATAATCTGATCCGCTGCCAAAAGGCAGTGGCTGAAGGAAATGTATCCACTGTCAACATTTCTAGGTTTTAGATGTGTTTGTGGACTGATAACAGCCATTACCTTCCAACTCCACTGTAATTCTTGAAATTCATCAAAGAGAAACTATTACAAATGAGGTACATTTTCAGGAGGGATATTTAGCCTTGTTCAGCTTCCACTTTCCAAAAGTGTGCACAAGTTCTACTTGGTCTTTTAATAGATAGATCTACATTTTCAGCTTGATGTTGTTCAGAGCATGATCAGACCCACACACCATAGGTATCACAAAATTTCACATAAACTTTAAGCAGCATGAAGCGTGGAGCTTCCCCATGGGAGAGTTGTACTATCCAATCTACTTACACAGTCAAATCTAGGTCCACAGATCGGGTCAAATCTAGGTCCACAAATCAGGTCAAAACTGCACTTGTTCTTCATTCACAGTAAGAGTGTGTGGTGGGGGGAAAGAGTTTTCCCCCTGCAGTTATAAAATGGTAAAACCCCAGGGGGTGGTGACCCATGAAGTTTTGAAGTTTTAGCCAATGAGCGCTTCTGCAAAATATAAACATATCACAAGCAGAAAGAAAGAGAAAGTAGTTGTAGTTTTGTTGTAGAAGAAGTAGCCGTGTTGTGAAAGCCACGAGCAGAAGGGGTAAGAGCCCCTCTGGGGGGCCACGGCCCCCCAGCCCCCAGTTGGGGTCATAGAAACTCGGAAACAGGGTTAAACTGAACTGAGCTCTGTGACTGAGAGGCTGGAAGTTTTTCTCCCCTCCACCGTGACCAGCAGAAGAGGTGGCAGCATCCAGAGATTGTGGCTAAGAGCCAAGAGAGAACTGAAGCAACAGTAAACAGCATGCAGCCAAGGAAGATTCAGAGTTGCTCGAGCCAAGATAGAGAGCCAGTAGCAGAGAGAGAGAACTGAGTTCTTCAGAGAAAGTTTGGGTAAGAACTGAAACTAAAACCCCAAACTCCTTGGAGACCCCTCACCTCCTGGAAGGGAAGGGTGAAGTGCAACATGCACTGCAGAGAACAGCTGAGAAGCTCAAAGTGTCCTGGAAAGCTGGACCGGGACAGAGAAGGAATGCAGAAGGGGTGACCTTGGCTTCCCCCCACCATCACCACCACCGCCATTACTGCCAAGCTGGCAGCCTGAGACAGAGCACAGGAGCTCTGGTAGAACTCTTGAGGCAAAGGCTTTCAACTGAAAGCTGCCCGAGATGTTCTGACTCAGGGGTGAATCTCCTGAGGAAGGGACCTTCACGGGGGTCTTACGCCCCATGATATGATGTGGTGACGTGAGTTTTGTCCCTGCTACGCAGTCCACAGAAGAGAAGACCCTCACTTGAAGACAACGGGCTGAGGGGCTTGGATACCCCCTTGTGTGTACTGGCAGAGATCCAGATCCAGATGCTGCATGAGAAGAAGAGAACCTGTTGCCTTAGAAACTGCTGCTTTGAGAGTGGAGAAGGATCTATTCCTTCTTCCCTCCTGGACTTTTATTTGGAGGGGAGAAGAGATTTGATCCATTGTAAATACTTATGTCATGGTAGAGATAATTAAGATATAATACAATAATTAAGATATAATACAATATAATGTATTGTAGTATTTGTTTGTACAGTTATTGTAATATATTCTCTTTCCCCCATTTTGAGTCGTGTGGTTGTCTGGAAAACTCATATCACACCAGGTTGATATGTAGGAGGGGGTTTGGACTAGGGAATTAGATTTTGGGGATCTCAAACCATGACAGAGTGGAATAGATGCATCCTGGTAAGACGACATCCAACCAGCAGGAACTGAGCTCCATTCTTCCACAATACAGCATTAATTATTTGAGCTTTAGCTACAGCTGGTTTTGTAGACAGGCTATAGGCAGAAATATGGACCAATGATATCAGACAGCAAACTCATGATTGCTCTCTTAACGTTGTCTTGCAGACACATCAAAGAATCATAGAATCATACAAAGGTTTGGTTGAAAGCAGCCTTTTAAATATCATTTCGTCCACTGCCCCTGCCGTTGGCAAGGGCATCTTTCACTAGATCAGGTTACGCAAAAACCCATTCAACCTGACCTTGTACACTTCCAGCTCTGGGGCATTCACAACTAATATGCTATTGGTCTTGAGGAGTAATGCCACAACAAATAATCAATTTCAACAGTGAGACAAATAATAAACTCTGTTCAAGAGGAATATTACCAGCCAATAAAACATAGACTGTAATGTTATCTGAAAAAACTTTAGGTAAACACAGCAGGCTCATGTCAAGCAGCTAGTGAATATTCTCCCAGCGAGCGGCACCCATAAAGGAGAGAACTGATGACAAATAAGTAATCATTATTTCCTGTTTTCTGCCAATGACTCTGAAAGCATTGCTTTGCCACACTGCTTGCTCACCAATGCAGTCTGCCAGTGCCACAGGTGATCATTGTTTTATTATGTACAGTGTAATGGGAATCTTACTTGTTATTCACTGTTTTGCATGGCAAGTTTTCTATGGGGAGAAAATCATCCCTTAAAAAGAAATAGTGAGAATTCAAATTTCACATTCACTATTTCATATGCTCTTTATGGTTTGGCACTTTACATCCTGAATATCTGCCAGAAAAGATTCCACTTGTTTTTGTAACTTGAACTGACATAGACAACCACTCAGTACCAGTGAATAAAATACAATATACGGGAACACGACATAGCAATAGACTATACAGCAGCTCCAAAATCAACAGAGTCATCTGGGAAGAGCTGAAAAGGTCTTCACTCTATTCTAAATGCTAATCCCTGTTGTCCTATTCAGTGCACAGAGCAGGACGAATACACTTCTGGTATAAACAGGCACGATCATACTGAGAAGCTGCTCTCACAAATACCAGCACTGAATTTGAGAAAATTTTCCTCTATGCCTTGTGTTCCTGCTTTCAGACTTACTTTTTGCAGCTGTCAATGAGATCCATGGAATCATCCTATTTTGCTACTGTTTGTTTTCTGGACACTTAAGAGGTATGGTCCAGATAGTTAAAGTTTCATGTCTTGTGGTGGAGCTGGCTGTGCTGAAGCAAGTCTGTTTTCTGTGCATGGTGGAGGGCTTTGCTCCTACACAGCAGCTCAGAGCTGGCAGCTCTGGGAAGTGCCAAAGCAAAAGGGTGGCTGAAAATTTTTTTCTAAGTTAGGTGTGGAGGTTACGAAAAGGCATCTTGTGAAATATAGCTCAAGGCTACCGTTTTCTCAAAGGAAGATGGGACAAAATTCACAAGAAAACTCCTTTTGCTTGTCATGGGTAAGACACACCTGAGCAGGAAGGGGAAAACTGCATGTTGGAGACATTCTGAACCTACCATTTCCAAAGTCCAGGAGACTGCTATAATTGTGACAAATAATGAAGAAGAGCCACTCTACCTGTCTGGTAGGAGAAGAGACACTTTGCAAGAAAGAAATTAAAATCAGAGCATTATAAAGCAGGCTGACAAAAAATCTTGTTTGATAGTCTCAAGGGTATTTACACATTCTGTCAGTAAATGTTAGAAATAATCTAGAACTAAAAGTTTGAATCTTGAGATTCCCACTTCTCTGAAAACCTCATGATCCATTAGTCTATTATAACAAGGCACATTGTAATATCACCTCCCCAATCTCAGTTGAATTCAGTGTAGTCCAATGAGCATAGGAAAAATTAGCATAAAAAAGGATGCCTTTTTTTTCTTAATCCAAAAAATCTGATGAAGAAACTTCCAGCTGCCATTCAGGATCACTTGACTCACTTTCCTAAATGTCAGTGCCTGTATGTTATTCAAAAGGCACTTGAGGCTCCTATTTTTTTGGCTTGATTTTTCTGATCCCCTATCAAATTATCTTAAATGAGTGAAGCTTTCTGGATATTAATAAGCACTTTTCTAACTGAGCATGGAAACATTTTTTTTCTTATTTTTTCCATGTGCTTACTGCCAGAACAGTCATTCAGTTTACAAACCACAGGCAGTGTTGCCCAACTCTTCCATGATAAACTACTTAAAATCTCTCATGATTCCTTTTAAAATTTTTTTTTTAGAGAATAAATTTCTCATCCATACCTGTTGTTGTGCCCCACAGCATGTCCAAGGCAAGAGCAAAGAGGATCTGGATCTCAAAATATGTCACAACTCTCTCTATGTAAATGACTAAACTCTTTCTGTCAGTAAAAGTGTTGTCTATGAAGTCTCAATGAGAACAGAAAAAATAACTCCAATGTGTAATTAGGTTTTATTTTGGACTAAAATATATTTATACAATTAATTTGGCTGTCTCAGTAAAAATTTCTGAAGCACACAGGAACTCTGTAAAAATGCAAAAGTGGCTGTCATGTTTGCAGTTGCTGCCAACAGGCAGAAGAAATGTAAGCAATTACACTGCTTTCTGAAATCTTTTGTTCCTTTTCTGTACTCTCAAGGGTGTCCCAAGTATACTCCAAAAGCCTTTCACTCACAGCATTGGACTATTTACCACCATCCAACTACTTGATTTAAAGAAGGGTATCTCTTAACTAGTAGCAAACCTAACTGTGCCATTGTTTTTTTTTCCACAAGACAACAAGCCCATTACACATTGCACAGCACTTTAACAAAGCACTTGATTCTGCATATCTAAACTCAAACAGCAACACCAAAATAATGTGTATTTTTAGAAAGTGCTCACAGGTACAGAAAAACACGTCGATGCCTGGCACACTAAGTCAGGTAGAACAAATTATTTACAGCATTTATAACACATTGTTCACAGATGTTTTTGTCAATGAACAGAAAGAAGATATAACTGCAAGAAGTTTTGTTGATAATATAAAGAGCTGAGTATTGACTAGTAGTAGTATTCAGCCATCAGTACTGAGTCAATGATGTTATAAGTCTACTGTGATCAAAGAACCTGTACTGTATTACAGCAAAGCACAATCCATCTGGGATTCAAAAGCGAGGACTGCACATGTGAACTGTGGGACCACATCTTAAAAGAGTGGTGATTTCCAAAAACATCATGACAGGTATATGGAGATAACAAACTGACAATAATCCAAAGAAGTGCCAAGACCTGCCAGCTGCTCTAATGTGTCCAAAATTCTCTCCTAGGGCCTGAAAAAATAATCTAATGAGAATCTGAAAAAAATCCAGTCTACATTTACCTAGTTACAGATAGTGTAGAGAAGCAATAGGATCTTGATATAGGAGTACTGACCTAAGAAGATACCAAGAACATGCATGTCTTTTTAATGCTGTATCATTAAAGACAGAAGAAAATTCCAAGTCTGAAGGCTGAAGCAAACAACAATCAATGAAAAGCAAGCTGTTCATTTTTAGTAATAGAAGAATTAAAAACTAGGGCAATTTTACCAATGAACTTTTCGTATTTAGGAGTCCTTTGAAGAAGACAAGTTATCTTTTTAGAGGTTATGAACTTGGTATAAAGTTATTGGTTCTAATAAAAAGTGAAATGTGTGTCTGCCTGCTGTGTAATGTCAGTGATCAGAAAGGTCTCTTTCCTTAAAATTGATTAATGCATCACTTGGAGGCTAGATCTTAACTAGCTTGGGTCTTTTAATGAAATTCTTCTGATCTTGGAACAGGATTCATGTGAAAGAAAACACATGGAGATTTGGAATTCCTTACATTAGCCCTAAGCAGTCACTGCTATCTGCATCTATTTTTCCAGACATTCAATGATTATCATTGGATTTTTCAAAACCATGTCAATTTTAGGCACCCAGATTCTTTTGCCTTTCAGCTTACAGTCTGTGTACTGACTACAGACCTCATCAACACGAAATGAACCTCTAGCTGGACCATGGCTGTTCTTTTGAAGTGTTAACTGCAGCAAATTGGTTACATAATTAGAGTTACAACTTGCCTCATTACAAACAAGCAATGAAAACTTTAATCCTCCTTCATCCAAAGAATCAAAGTGTGGAAGCTCTAAATCTTGTCTGAAATGGCAGATAAGAACAAACCTTGACAATGCTAAATGGAGACAGGGAACTATTTTGGAAGACTTGTAAGACAAATTGATCATGCATGACTCCGTTTCTGCCTTAGGGGCAACGTTGATGAACATTGGAAATGCTGCTGTACAAAAAAAAAAAAAAAAAGAGAGAAAGACAAATGGATATTTCTCTGCTTTAATTTATTCTAGACTTCCTGTAATTAGAAGAAATTATTGTTGTGTGATAATCGTTCATCTCATTAGGCAGTTTAGGAAGAAACAAATTCATCCTTTCTGAAGAGAATGATGCTTTTCTAGAAGTGGCAAGAAATTCTCAGCCTCCATTTTAAGAATTAAACCAAGAGTTTATAATCTCTTTTTTCTTGAAGCTGCTAGTAAGTCTATAGCTGCTAGTCAGTCTATAAAACCACACCTAAAGAATATATAAGATGCAATTGTGGGGCTTTTTGCTCTTTCAGTCCTCTTTCTACACAAAAGACTTATTTCTCAATGATGATTGCTTAGCAAAATACATGGAGTTTGCCCCTACGCAGCCTGCCTAGTAACTAGGAGGGATAAAAATGAACCTTACTCCCTACTCACTCATGTTACTGAGGATGCCACTACCATTCCATGTGGCATATCATGTCATGTCATGTCATGTCATGTCATGTCATGGCTAGGCTTCGCGAACGAAGATTTGGGAAGGCACTATCCACATTTGCTGCAGGCACGCTGGTGGCTTATGAGGCCAATACGTGATAGACATATCCGATTGCAAAAGGCGCAGCAGAAAGACTCCTTAGATGGTGTATTTTGCAAGACACGGTTCTTTCTGCGTTGCCTTTTTTCCTCGAGAGTGATCCTGCGTGAGTTCTCAAAGGAGACAGCTGCGTTGTAGATGGTGTGTCTCCAGGCCTCCCGATTGGAGGCCAGAGTAGACCAGTTATGGTGATCAATATGGCCAAGGCTGAGATGTTGTTTCAGGGAGTCCTTGAATCTTTTCTTCGGGGCTCCTCTCATGCGGCAGCCAGTGGCAAGTTCACCATAGAGCAGGATCTTAGGGAGGCGGTGGTCCTTCATCCTTGAGACGTGCCCTGCCCATCGCAGCTGCGTTCTCAGTAACATGGCCTCAATACTTGTGACAGCTGCTTGCTCTAGTACAGATGTATTGGTCACAAAATCTGACCAGTAGATGTTAAGGATTGTACGGAGGCAGCGCTGATGGAAGCGTTCTAGGAGACGCAGGTGGTGGCGGTAGATGACCCATGATTCGGAGCCGTATAGGAGAGTAGACAAGACTATGGCTTTGTAAACACTGATCTTGGTGCTTTTCTTTAAGTGTTTATTACGCCATACTCTCTTGTGGAGTTTTCCAAAAGCATTATAACCATGTGGCATATACTGCTAAAAGAAAAATATGAATGGTTAATTCAAAGATCTCAGTCTACAGATAAAATTATTCTGTCTGAAAGAGAAGTTGTCCCTCAGATGTCAGTTCCTGTGGTCTTAGATGTCCACCTACTGCAAAAGAGAGATGTCTGCAAATGAAGTCAAGCTAAGCCAGAATTGCAGACCACTATACACACTGTTGGGGTTTGCAGTCACTGATTTGAGGAAGGGTAGGTGTCCTCTGGAGATGTGTATCCAAGGCAGTAAATAACCAATCACTCAAAGGAAGGTTCTGTACTTCTTGAGGCTTGGGACAGCTCCAAGCAGGTGAGAAACAGAAGACCTTCATCAGGATAGATGACTGTATCCTTCAGCTGTTCCTGGGGAGATATCTCTGTTTGGACAGCTCATCTCCTCTGGAGGAGGTGTATGGAGCAGTCGGATCCTTTCCATCCATCCTGCAAGAGAAAAGCCTGGAAATTTCTGTCTGTTCAGACTGGGCTCTGTTTCAGTCAGCTGGTTTGCAGTGCTTTACAATAAGGTAGGATTCAACACCTTTCCAAGTCTCTAAATGCGTCATACAACCAGTGAAAACAGTGTTGTGTTTTGCTATGGTTTGGTTTGAGGCTTTTTCCTCTGAATAAACAGGAAAGCAAGGATTACGTTTCAGATGAGTTGTAAAGAACATTTTGATAATCCAGAAGCAGAGAAAACAAATAAACAAAAAACCACCTGCAGTACAGGCAGCATTTAATGGCTAAGGGGTACCCAAGCCATTCAAAACTCTGTGTGTGTGTGTGTGTGTGTGTGTGTGTGTGTGTGTGTGTGTGTCTTACAATTAGAGTTGAAGCAGGCTGTTCTCCCAGGTGTGAATCCCTTATATGTTACTGTCCTCTGTTTGGCTGACTTCTCATCTCAAGCCAGAATTGAACTGCATGGCTTGGGATAAAGGGTGCTTAGATAGATGTGAAAAAAACTGCCTCTCTGATATTATGAAACAGTCTTTTTTGTAGAGAAAGAACCAGAATAAAATCAGATTAGTGTACTGTTATGATCCCCCTGTCTTTTGTTCTCTTGCTCTGATGTGAACCTAAAGCCAGGCTGATGATTGTTTACAAAGCGTGGGCCTTCTGCCTTATAACAAGTATTTCATTCATTTTCTGTGCATGCATGTTCTGTATGTGTGTCAGTGTCTGCTCAAATATCTATTTTTTCCTTCTTGGCTGTTCCAATACAAACCATATGTGGCATACAAAACCTATTTTAAACTAGTTTTAAACCTCAATTATATGCAAAATATCTGGCAGAAAGCAACAAAGACGCTTACATACACTTAAAGAATCACTTTTTGAACAGAGATTCAACAATTTCATAGGCAAATTAGGGAGTCATCATACCCTGTAAATCTATAACTGGTCATGGGGCAGTGCTATGACCCCTATTCCTAGTTCTGATCTATGATGAAGCTTACATCTGAGGCAGTCCCAGTTTTGCTGCTATTCCCAGCAAAAACTTATCTCTTTTTCAATTCAACAACCTTATGATTAATACTTATCTACTCTGTTCCATCTTTCCTTTTCCCCTTTTTCCTTAATCCAAAGGTATTCCTACCTCACGATGAAACCTACTAAGCCTTCTTATTTGCCTGGTTTTGAGAGCATTTCTTTCAGTAGATCTAGAAAACTTGAGAATTTCTGAAAAAGGAAGCTTAACAAAACAGGTGATGAAAAAGAAACCAAACGGGACAGTTCTAAATATCTTTGCTCACAACCTTGTATTACTGTTCTGTAATTGAGACATTTAACTGCTTTTGGTCAAAATCAAAGTAAGTCATTATAGGTCTCTTTTAGAGCCAACAGAAAGAAATATTTCCTATCCTAAAATTACTCTCTAAGAGAATTGAGATTAATCAGCTTCCAGTAATGCTGATTCCCCTCCATTAGCTATAAAAAATGTCTTGCCTAGACCCAAACAACCTATTTTTTTTGTCATCTGATATTAGAGAAGCCAAAACCTATCCTAACTATACTCCACTAATACCCTTTGATTGCAGATCAATATTGTCCATACCAATAGCCTCATGCCTACTGCATCTGTATTTTAACATGGTTAAAGGCCCATGGACCACCTGTGCACAGCCAGGCTGCAGATGACACCTGGCCACATGCAGGTGCCTGCTCATTCCCTGCAACCAAATATCCTGGCAAATGGCCTGAGCAACAACCCCTGTTAAGATGAAAATGCAAAAGCAGACAGATAAAACACACAGCAATCTCTGGAGTGTGTTTGCCAAAACCCATCACAGTAAATAAATAGGCATTGGCTGGACATTGAGTAGGGAATTTCAAAGTTACTTTTGAAATATAGCAGCCGACCTGAAAGAGCACATTGATGTAGCATAAAATTTTTTAACAGTAGAGAGCAATATTGGAGCAAGAGAGGCAGCAGTTTGAGTCTGGTTTGGGGCTGCCAGAAGCTGCCTCATGGCATCACTACTCTGCCCAGTCTGGGCTGAACATCCCCTGGAATGCTGCAGGGAAATGGCAGCCAGCCAGCAAGGGACAGCCAGGACAGCATTCAGGGACCCTGGAATGAGCATGGGTGCATGTGTTTGAGGGTTTTTTTCTTTTTTATTTTAATATGGTTACAAGTTTCTTTCAATTTCTTTTACTCTTGGCTTACTTTTTACCTTCACTTTCTCACTCTTTTTTTAAATTGTGTTATTGTCTTCAGCTGTAGACACTGTGAAAAATTGTCACCAAGACATCTGGTTTTGCCTTCAAGCTATATCATATTTCATCCATGTATATCAAAAAGGGGAGAATGTTTACAAGAGAAGATAACTTCCAAATCTAGCTGAGAGGTTTAATCTCACCAACAGGTATAATCAGAACCAGGGACTGGAAGACAGACAACAGGAATATCAAAGTGGAAAAAAAGGTGCTTGTTTTTAATGATTCCAGCAAACAAATGCCAAATCATATGCTATAGACCTCCTGTCTCTGGAAACCTTAAAAAATCAATATTTTTCTGTGACATGTAGTTTAGTTCATCTTCAAGTTTGAGACAGCAATTAGGAAGCCAAATTAATGGTTCAGTACTTTGGAGGCTGTTAGACTAAGTGGTCACAGTTGCTTTTTAAGACCTATGAAACATCAGAGCTTGTTTAAAAATAGTTAAAATCTGGTTATGATGAAAATATTTTGTTTTTCTTTTCCTTTTTTTTTTACATTACTATATTTCAGTTTTTCATGAAGTTCCACTTTATTAATAATATTTTAAAAAGAAGCTGCCACACTAAAATCAGGAGAGAGTGTTTATTTGTATTTTTATTTGAATTTTGAAAATTTCAATTGAATTTCCTCAGATTCTGTACTGTAATTTCTGTTTTTTCATTTAAAAAAACTGCCCAAAATTTATTAATTTTAACGTGCATTTTATCCAAGTGTTCCTCTATCGTGACAGAAACAGAAGTACTCTTTGTTCTGGAGTGAGTACAAGCTAAAGGATGAAGAAGGAAGTTTGGGATTTCGCAAAGCAAATCCTGGGTTGGTTTCTATCTCGGTTTCATTTCATCTCAAAGCAGTAAATCCTTGTGTATTAGTCAGTGGGAAATACAAACTGTTGGACTCCACCGTGTGTCTGTGCTGATGCTGTTCATGAGTCCAATAAACTATAGCATACAGTGGGCAAGACATAAAATAAGGACAGGATAAAGACACTAATGCAGAAATATGATGAGATACGGAAAACAGTGCTACATCAGAATAAAATTCCAGAGTTAAAATAAATGGAAAAGATTAGTTATTTATTTTTAGAACTGACTGATTTTCAGTCTATAGTTAAACATGAATAATCAGACAGGTCAGCTGCCTGATGCTCTATTTATTTCAGAAACAGTAGTCTAGAAGTTAGAGAAAGATAACTGGTATTGAGTAGCTGTTTGCCAGAAATATTAGATGCATCTATAAAGCACTATTAACCCAAGAGGAGATTTTTGAGTTGTGTGCATGTGTCTGCACACATGCAGGTTACCCATTTGTTTCCCCTGTTACTCTGGGGTTTTGTGAGATTTTATAAATCTCCCTGACTTTTCCTTCCATAGGTTGGTTTCATATTCTGGAGGTTTTTTGTCTCTGAATCTATATTTCCTTCTTTCTTTCATTCTGTTTTAAATGATGTGATCGCTACTATCAGACATAGCATTATAGGTGTTTAATTTAAAGTTTGCTTTATATCCCTAGAAAAAAAAAACCTGTGATGAGTGAGAATGTGTATGTGAGACAGAATGCAGACTAGCTGGGGATGTGACAAGTTAGATAATTAATTAGTCCCTTTCATGTCAACAGGGGGGTGCACGTATTTTGATTTTGTGCATATATTCTCATTCACACATCTCTTTTTTTGATGCCTAGAAAAGTGAAGCCTTTAGCTTCATCCTGGTTTCAATAATGTGTCTGGTCTGATTACATGGATCTGAATGACACGTGTTAGCACCCTGCTTATTAACCACTCTTCATCTGCAGCAGGTCTGTGGTAGACACCTGTCTCAATTTCCCCATCACATGCCTTCTGTGCAGCACTGTCGTAGGAACAGCAGACAGACATCAACCCATATTTTTCAGGGATATTTATTAAAGGAGCCAAACATAGACAAAAGACACTGTATTGGCTTTTATTCTTACCCTCATCGTTCTTTCCCCTGTTAATGAAGGTGTATATGAATTTCCTAAAATCCAACTTTGACTTTTAGATCAGTTCTAAATATTTTGAGAATGCTTCTAAGGTGATCAGCCATTGATAATACTCTGGTGCCCATTCCTTGATTCTATGAAGCCTCAGTAGGCAAGGAAAGTGACTTGTTCACTACATTTCCATTGTGAAAATGCCTGTTGTGATCTCTGTTTAGAAAGCACTTCTTCTAAAGTTATACCATCAAATAGCATGCTTAGAAACATCATTTGAGGTCATGATGATAAAAGCAGGAGGAATTTATAAATATGTAAAAGGACATTATATCTTAATGGACAGATATAGATTTTAGGCTTAAGAGATTTGAGCATGGTACTTTGCTGTCCTATCTCATAGGTAAGATTCAATTCACTGAATTTTGTTGTCTAAAAGTAGTTTTGGAAAAAAGGTAAGTACCTGCAGGGTACTATTTACCATCTCTTAAAATAAAATCCTATCACCTTCAATGTTTCTGTCTTGTTCTTCCAACAGAGATTTGACTAAATCACATGACTAATTACTTTTTTATTTTTGTCATCTCATTTCTCTGTTTTCCAATGATACATCTAAGATTTATAAAGTCATTGCCATGCATGAATCATTTCCAAAACCTTTATCGTGTCTGTTTTCAGTCTTTCCCAACAAGCCTTTTAATACTCATTGCTCTTGCTTGGGACAAAAACAGTAATGAACACCACCGCAGTGTGGGCCACAAAAAAATTTTTACCTTGTTATTTTTTCCTGATGTTTTGCATTAAACCATATTCCTATTCATTCTTCTGTTGGACTTCAATTACTAACCCTACTGGGGCGTGGCTCTGTGTACAACAGCAGCAATGAAACCAAGCAGCAAGTCTGCTGGAGCCCACCTGCTCCTCACAGCACCAGAGACAGGAACGTTTTTCAGATTTTTTTGCTACCTCCCTACCTTTGTATGGCTCTCACCCACATTATGTTTTCTGAGTTCTCATGAATTCTATTTGTCTCTCTCTGTGTTCTTTTTCCTAACAGCAAAGTTGAGAAATTATGTATTTATTTATATTTGGTTTAACCCTCTTTCTCTCAGGATGGTCCAGACAAAAGCTGACGGAAAAAAGACTGAGACTCAATCTCTCACAAAAAGTGTATTCACCTTCACTCACAGACTCTCCACAAGATTTCCACAATTACCCTGATTTTCCAGGCACTTTATAATGTGCTGAGCATGTAAAGGACAGAGAGACCAAGTTTAGGGGTCATATCTCCTTTCCCTCTATCTGGTAACCGACAGGATGCCTGAGTGTCATGAGCGGTGAGAAGTCCTCCTGTCTGTGCAAATCATTTGTAGCAGAGTTTAAAGATTTCTATTCCCAGAACTGTGTTGTAAAATACAGAAGGAGTGCATCCATTTCAGAAAGGATATATGGAGGGACAAATGAGACTTACCGACTTGTCCGGTATTATACAGTTTGTGAATGTGCCAAGAATTGAGTGTAGCTCCTCAGCTCTACCCTAGTTCTTCAGAGTATCACCAGGATTATTGGCTCAGCTCTCTGTCAGCTGAAGTACTGAATCACTGAACAGGAGTTATTCCTTTGTTCAGCCCTCTTTTTCCACCGATTTATAATTGCAACAAGCTGAACTTGGATATTTTTTTTTCAGTGTTAAAAAACACTCTGTGGTAGGTTGATTTTAAATTCCATAGAGTCCACAAAACCTTCAGGCTACCACAGTTCTGAAGTATTTATAACATGGTATTGATGTTGTGAAGTACTTCACCTCCACCCCTGTCCGCCTTGAGACATCTTGTTTTCAGAGGGAAGTGAATACAAGTTCAAGGTTACAGGAGAACATTTCCCTGGCTTGTCAGCTCCCTCTCTTTCAGCTTGACCAGAGAGGTGCTTCACACTCTCATACTTTATTCCTGTGATCAGGCTGCAGGAGGCAAATGAGAGCTACGGTTGTGGCATTTGTGGTTTATTTTAACAGTGGTTTATTCTTACGAAAAAAAAAAAGCACTGTGAAAATCTCATGTGGAAAAATGATCAGGGCTGTGTCATGCTGGGTAGCTTTAGAGGTGGGTTGTAGCTATTCGCCCTTTCCTCCTCTGGCAGGTTTGTGCTTATGTTTGGCAACAAGCGACATTACTAGTGCTGATAGCCAGGCCTTGAACTCACTGTGTTGATTGCCTGAATGCTTCTGTTTCTCAGTGTAATGAAAGACCAATCAGTGCCTCTGTGATATCCTCATGCGGCACTAACTGCTATTAGAATTTATTATCATTTGTTTTTAAGTATATATTATATGTTCTGACAAGGGGCTCTACAGGCTCCAACTGAAGTGACATTATATAAGGCATTGTGTAGATTCATCAGAACATGTTAAGAACTTAGAACCTATATAAATGAGAAGGAATGGAGAAAAGGGACATGAAGTAGAAAATTGCTTTCCCTAGCAGTCATTTCAGCAGCTACCATGCAGCGCCTCAGTCCCTACGCATTCCATCATGCTTCCCATCTCATTAGAAGAGTCAAAAATTACTGTCCTTCATTCCAAGGTTTCAGCTAGGAGCATAATAACATGTAACTTTGGACAACAACAGCACTCTGAATACAAAAAAATCACTAGAAAGTGCAAAGAGAAGGAAAGGAATGTATAATTAGTTTGCATGCCGTGTCACTCCCCATCCCCCATATAAACAATGCCCCTACCAAGAATAAGAATATAAATTTTCCTATAACAAGAAATATTGAGATCAGGTTGCTGTTTCTTTTATTTTCTACAGAAGACTTTGCTCCCTGAAAACTATCCCAATGAGAGAACTAACAGGAATATTTTGAGGAGAATAAACATATGATACCAGGACAACACTTAGAGAAAGAAAATCAGTTATCTAAATGGGTGACTTTGTTCTCTCTTGGTCTAGGGATGGTGCTGGAGAGACCTGCACCAGGCTGGCTGACATGACATAGCACCATGGGGAGTTCTGTAACCTCCTGGCACAAGAGTCAGAATCCAGGTGGAATACATTATGGCCAAAAAAATGACACCTGAACCCTGTGTCGGAAAGTCAGAATAAACAAACAAATAAAATTTTAAAAATAGTCAGGCAAAAAGCACTGGATGTGCCTCTACAGTGTCACACCTGGAGCTTCTCAGGATGAAAAAAGGCATCACAAGTGGTAGCAGGGACCCAACCTCAGCATCCTGGGATGCTGACTGATATCACACCAGACATCACCATCCTTGGACAGAGCAGCACCAAAATGCTCTTTCCTGCCTGGTGCAATTACTTCTGAGAATGGAGAAGCAGTTGCAGACAGGGCCTGAGGTTGCTTCAAGCATTTATCTTAAAATATTTGCTTCATCTTTTACTCCTGTGTTTCAGCGGAGCAGCAGAAAGATAATCCCTCCTTAGAGGAATCTGGACATATTTTTCTAGGAGTAAAACAAGAGAGGTTGTTTTGTTTGTTTGTTTGTTTTAAAAAAAAAAAGCAAAACAAAACAGAGACATATTAATTCAAACGGAAAAAGTGGTTCTTTTGCTATTCAGCCTAACGAATAGTAGGAGACAAATTTCTGCCAGGGAATGTGGTCTACACCTCTAAGTTAATTAGTAGTAAATGCATATTTAGTTAGTGGGAGGGGTGGAAATAAAGAACCTTGTTATTTCTATTTCTCAGTTCCTTTGCATTTAAATTCACAGTTACGCTTCTAGAGGAAGCTGCCTCTCCAGCAGAGAGGTCTGTGCTGATCAAGGGAGCTGCCTGTTTCAGATACACTTAAGAAGGTATCTGTTGCCAAGGGGCCTCAGAGTTGTAACTGTTCACTGTTCTCATTTTCTCTTCTGCCAATTATCCAAACACTTTTCCCATTCACTTCATAATAATGATAATAATACCTTCATTAGATAATCTCAAGGCAATTTCTTCTATAAAGCAAATTGAGGTTATTTCACCCTATCAACAAGAAGCAGGAGAGGTCACTTAGCCTTTGGCTGAAGCTAAATGCCCAAGCAAAATAGCCAGATTTCACCAGTTTCTTTACTGTGAAAAATACTGGAAAAAAATCTGCTGTTACTACCACTGCAAGGAAGCCAGTTGCTTGAATATCTGTGGCCTTTTTTTGTGCCTAAAGAAATCCAAGATTATTCCAGACTGATGGACATCCCTGGCTAACTCCTCATTGTTTGTGCCTTTGGCTAAGTCATGAGGATGAGGAACCTTAAACAGAGCAGTGTTACAAGGGCACAACCTCACAAAGAGAGTTTGATCCTTCTCTTTCATCACTTCTCAGCTGCAGAGCTACAGTTCATTTTTTGAGGAAGGCATCAGCCTGTCCTTAATGCATCACTGAATTCATCAATGTCTTCTCTTCTGAGAACCCTTTAATATTCCCAAAGCTTGAGATTGGGATGCTGTGACTGAAGGTGGCTGAAGCAACAATGAACCTCTGCTGCCAGCAGGGAAGACTTTGCTGGTAACTGTTGTATCAAATTCCAGGTAGATTGGTGAAATTGGTAGATTGCTAAAATAACCTGTGCTAAGCTAGCAATCATGCACAGCTTGTGGCTGTTCATGACAGTGCTGTAAAATATGCAAAACAGAATTCCACCTTACTGTGATTGTAGATGAGCTCAAGAAACAAAATTCTCTTCCAAATGTAGTCTTGCAAAAATGCACAAAGAAAACAGCCATTGGTCTAAGCTCGTCTCTAGTAATGACACTTGGTGTATTTTTATGTAAAACTAGATGTTTACAGCATTATGAAAATGACAATGTGACCTCAGTTCTTTTCACAAAGACCCTTATTACTGAAACCATAATGATCTGAAGGTATAGGACTAGAAAATTTTGGAAAGGGAGGCCTTATTAAGGCTATTAATACAAACACGGGAAAAAATAGTCAAGTTTTGGCAGCAAAATCCGTGCTCCTGACAACTCCTCTACTTTCTCCAACAGTTGGTTTAATAAAAGCTGTTACCTATCCCTGCAAACCTTGGCTTGCTACAGGCTTCGGATCAGGAACCAGTCACAGTATCCAGAGACATCCACCTCCCAGTGTCAGAACATGGTCCATAGTAATAAGCCAATGAGTCCTTGAGATAAAAAGCCACATTTTAATTTGTGCCTCTAATTTGTGCTGCAGATTGCTAGACATATGGAGCTCATTAAAGGCTTTCAAAGATAACAGAGCCATTGTCATTGGACTCTTGTTTCAAGTGCATATGGTTGCTTATGTACATAACAGTAGCAAAATACACAGCTTATCTCACAGTCTCTTCCAGTACCTGAACAACAAAAATTGTTATAAACAGAGGTACTGAAGGATTCCTCTACAGCTGTGCCCTGCCATCACTGCCCTCAGGTCAGAGATCGAGAGAATCCACAAAGAACTGGAGAAAAGATCTGGCAGAAGAGCTGTGTTCCATAGGGTATATTAACCCCTAGTTACACAAGGAAAGCACATCACGTTGCAAACCTGTCAGATAAGGGGGAAGCAGGGCAGTGAACGTAACTTGGACAGTGTAGGACAGTTGTTTAAAACTTCATGAGTTCTTCTTAATCTGCCCTGCATAAATTCATGTTTTAAAAAGTAATCAGCTTTTAGGAAAAATTAAGAGACTTTGAAAAATATTTATGAAGGCAAGGATATAATGAGCCAATCTCAAAAATCTTTATAGTTATTATCATTATATTTTTTTATACTTTGACCTTATGAGTGCCTGGAAGCCAATCATCCTGAGCTACCCTTAAATGGGCACTCTAAGGACTAGTGGCAGAAGTGACAGATGTGACAGACTCTTATGAGACTTTCTATGGCACGGTTAATTGTTGACTAATGACACTAACTCTAGTTTTGACTGCCCTGAATACTGTCATGACAGTTCAATGAATTCTACATCAGGAAAACATAAAGAGAGAGAGTGCTCGCCTGCCTTCCTTCCTTTTCCTTCATTCGTTCCTTCTTTCCTTCCTTCCTCACTTCCTTCCTTCCTTCCTTCTCTTTAACCATCCCTCTGCTGACTGTTGTTAAATTTATTCTATTTTTAGAAGAACTTGGCCAATAAATCTGAAAGGAACAGGGTGTGGGAAGTAAAATTAAACCAATCTAGCAGAGAGTAATAACAGGAATCAGTGGATGGGAGTTAAACCCAGATGAATTCAAATGAGAAATAAAGCACAGAGAGTGTGATTAGTCATTGGAACAGACTATGAAGGGTACCAGATTTACGCCTCTTGTTTCCTTTGTGGAAAATATGCTTTGAAGGTGGTTTAAACTGGTAGCTCCTGGATTCAATTGTGAAATACTTGACTGAAATGCAACTGTAATACAGAAGTCAGACCAATGTCATTTACCCTTAAAATATACAAAGAAATGTTAACAGCTGTTGATCTCCATTCTCTATTCATTCTCCTTTCTCTGGATTGCTGAAATTTTGCTTTGATTTCACTATCCAGTGGGCACCAGAAAGAGTGGTACCAGCACACAAAGCCAGACAGAATAAGCTCCCAGCTCCGTGTTTATAGCCAAGACCCAAATAATTCAAGTTTATTTTTCCGCCAGGCTCTCTCTTCCTCTGTGTGTCCAGAAACTCAAGCCACCAAAGACAGACAGACACGTTCATCATGTGAGGCTTTACTCTGTACCATTCTGCAAGTCGTAAAATCATTATTAGATGAATGAAAACCCACTCCTATTCAAAAGCTGGAGGAGAAACTGGCTGCATTACAACAGTCTAATTAATGAACAGACATAAATAAATGTGTTCTGTTTGCATCATGCTTGGATAGCATTATGCTGCTTTCTTGTTCTGTTCTGCAAGGAGTAGTGGCAGAAATATTAAATCTCATTAAATCTAGTGAGTACAGATAGTCAGGGAGGAAGGAGGATAAAGGTTACTTTGCTGTATTTGGGGCACTTTTTCAAGAATGATTATGACAATTTCAGTGTGAAGGGGTGGTTGGTGATTTTCCATTTTACAAGCTGCAACAGCAGCAAGAGGAGCAACTCAGTACAGACCACACAAGGAGTACAAGCCATCTCCTAGGCTGCATGTGCAATACTGACTCAAAACCATGTTCCCACCTGCAATGGGACATACGGTCTGTTGAAAGTGGAGGACAGCATTTCAAGACTTCATAAGTGAAGACAGCAATAAACTGTAGTTATGCAAGATACAACTCACCTGAAATCCCAGACTCTGTAAGGAAACAATCTGTGCCAGTATCTGCAGGGTCCAAGTACAGCCTTACTGACAGTGTGCCATTGATGAGGCATTCACCCCACCTTCTGCCTTCCCACATCAACTTTCCTAATCAGTTCTGTGCTTCATTACTACAATTCACTTACCTTTTCTTTCCATTTAAACTACTATGTGGTGTGATAATGCACTGATGGTTATCAAATGATAACCATTAACAACCGCTGAGGTACTGCTCAAACTTGAAAAGCCTTGCAGAACACAGAAAGGCTCTAATGAAGAGGTGAAACAATAGTAAAGGCTGGTTTAGTGGTAAATGCAGATAGAGTGTAGGTTATTCTAGCTGTCAGTGTCTCATAGATGCTTGACTAATGCCAAGCACCAAGTTATCCAATTCCTGCTCAGCCACTGGATAGACTGATTTCTTTTTTCTGTACTCTTGTAAGTCTGCCTCTTCTGCCATGCCCACTCCATTGCTGCTGCAGTGGCCCTGTTATTAATTGTCTTGGACATGACTTTTGTCTCATCAGCAGGAGCTGCTGAAATATCACTGACAGGTGCCACGAATGGTGAGCATAATCCCAGCCATTACAAGAGTATTCTACTGAAGAAATCTTTGGCAATGACAATACACATAGTAGGAGCCCTGATTATGTCTTGGACATACATATATCACTACAGAGCAGTTTTATTAGGACCGCAGTGCAGCAGCTGCTGTGGCAGGAAAGGAACTGATGATTAAGTAAGTCTCAGCACTATTTCAGGGGCTAGTCATGACAAAGGGGTCACCTGCAATGCTCATAGACCAAGGTGACACCAGGAGAAATTACCAAAAACAGTGTAAATCACACCATGGCAGCAATTGCTTCCATTGCCAGTTAGTACTTTAGCACCACACCAGCAAGGAATATCTTCCCTGCAGGTTCCATGCCTCCTGCCAAGAGCAATGGTGAAGCAACTAGTGGAAGCACGAGGACGAGAAAGGAGGATTTCATCTAGCTATGGGTGGAACCAAGAGCTGACTCCTACCAGCAAAGAGACAAATCCCTTTGAGTACTTTTGAACCTGAGCCTCTGAAAAATGACTGCCAAAGGACCTGGCTGAAGAGCCCCCTAATGACTGTATGGAGGAAGAGTGACCATCGGCAGATGCTGACCACACCTCTTGCCATTTTGAGGGCAGCAACAGTGAGAAGTCACGAAGTCACATATCTCTCATCTTCCACCTGAAAATGTCATTAGATAGTTCAGGTTTTAACAGGGAAGGAGTTCACATGCATACTAGAAAACAGGCTGAAAGAAATACTGATATGGCAGCACAGAGCTCAGAGGATGCACCTGAAATGCTGCAGAAACTTTTATGTTTTAGGCAAACAGACCAAAATTACCTTCCATCTTCCCTTTGGGAGGATGGCATCCTCCTCCACACAACGCACATAATGGATTATACTTTACTGTCTCATGTGCTCTCACTCCATGGAAAGGCACAGTGAATGAGGCCAAGAAACCTTCCTCTCCATTCTGTGCCTAAGGTTACCTGAAGCAGAGTATGTACAGAACAGCTCCTGTGCTATGCTGAGTTGTGACAGACCATGACAGATAAGAGGTCTCTCTGATTTTCCCTGACCTATTGCAGCCTAGCATCCCCATCACCTCTGCTGTGGTCAGGTGAGTCTTCATAGACCAGAACAGCATGAAGTCTTTTCCCACTCCTTTGCCACAGAACTTTCCTAGTATATCTGCTTTGCTTCCTGGTTTTTTTTAATGAAAATAATTGTTTTTCCCTATACTCCAAAGAGCTACCTAAAAGGTGTATTAGTTTTCAGCTGTGGAAAAAGTTATTTCCTCTCCCCCTTTTGCTTCTAAACTATAGCCTGAAAAATACATCCCTTCTCTGATATGTAGAAGTCAATTGTTCCCTTTGGGATCTTAAGCCATGCACAGCTGCCTATAAAATATTTTTTTCTCCTTTGCTTTGCAAAATGTATTTTCCCCATTGGAGCTCTTAAATACTGGTTCTAGGAATCAGGTAGATGTATCTTTCAAAACTCTATTGTTTGTGGCCCAACCATAACCTCATTTTTACCCCCTCTCCCCCGGCACTGCGGGGCAGCGGGCAGTTGCACAAGAAAGTTCTTTCACTGGGCTGCAAATATGCCAAAGGAACTGTTTTCACAAGATTTCAGGCTGTGAGGGAAGAAGCACCAGTTTTTTGTAATTTGGTAATGACAGAGTCTCCAGGACTGGAGATGCTCAGCATCAGTGTGAGGAAAAGGATATTCTCTACTCCAGCAGCCGGACAGGCAGATCCTGCAGTTTTCTCCGTCTTCTAACTCCCACGCTAATTAACAGAAACTGGCACCCCACAGGATCTCCATAAATCCTGCCCTGAATGGATTATCCATGGCACAGACATTTTCAAATTAAGGCTTCAGACTTGGAGGGAAGAGAGTCACATAGCAAAGTATATATAAGCAGCACCTGCTTCCAAAGCAATGGGTGGATCTGACGTTATTAGTAGCATAGCACCACTTTCTAAAATTATGAATAATGAAATAAGCTGTCAAACAAAGTAGTGGATCCTACACTGTCTGATGTCTCCAAATAAATTCAAGATGTATTTCTGGAACCTTTACCTTAGTCCAGCACAGGTTACTGGTACCTTTAGATGGATAACACTGTGTCCTGAACTTTGCAGGAGGTCAAAATAGATGGTCAAAATCACCCCTCACAGATTTGAAATCTCTTTTCTGAATCTGAAAAAAGGTTTCCCATTTTTTCACTCTTTTTAATATTTAATTCCAGTTTGCTTCTATGAAAAGAAAAAGGCACTCTGAGGAAAAATGAGGGGAAAGGGAAATTAAAGGACTTTTATCAAGGCATTCTTGCTTTTCTGCTGTGTGTGTGCTTCTAGGAGGAATCACAGCAGTTATTCACAGAGACATATAGAACAGACTGTAAATTCTCTCTGATGCTTTCTATAAGCAATGTAATTTTAAAGGAGTAAAAAGAAAGGAATATTTTAGAAATGCATTCTCCCCCTATTATGCATTTCTGCCCTAAGCTTGCAATGACTTGCTGGGATCGCTGTTGAATGTCACAGGAGATCTGCATGCATTAGAGAGAGCTCTACTCACATCAGTAGCAGCCCTCCCATTGAGTTTAGTAGGATGGGAGCTTGCCTACCCATCCCTCTGCAGAGCTGGTTTTCACCTTCTGTCCTTGCCCCCGGCCCGATAAAGAAGAGAGAGAAAAGTAAATAAGGACTCGTGGCAAAAAAATTTTCTAACATCTAGTATTTCAAAAACATCAGTAGGTAAATTTAGGATGTATGCTTTGTTCAGGGCTCAAAAATTGTTGCTACAGAGATTAAAGTGAAAAAGACCCAACTTCTTTAAAGGCACATACATGAAATTTCCATCTCTCTAAAGCACAGTGACACTATTACACCAATCATCAAATGCTTGGAAAACAACAATGCCAATAGTAATGATAAAATTTAATTTGTAGGCGATCAAAAGTCTACATACACTTAATTCTACAGTTATGTCTCTAAGGCAATGGGCATGCCAAAAAAAAAAAATCTCACAAGAGCTAAATCCTTAATGAATCAAACTGAATTACTCCAGGAATTAATTTGGCTGAGATAACACTATCCACACGCAGATTTTCAAAAAGATCTGTCAGAAATTACAATTCTGAGATCTTGCTTAAGCACCCTTAAAAAAAGCCTGAAAATTCAAAAACATGTGTTGATTCCTAGGCAGGATTTCAGCATTTAATTAAAAATAATAGTCATTTAAAGAGAATGCCTACTGCAAGATAGATATTTGAAGTTATAAAACTTAAAGAACTAGAACTTTAAAGCAAGAAAGCATCAACAGTAAAACTTTGCCTTAAAGACTGCCCAGGAAACATATGCATTTGGTAACATTTCTTTTTAGGTTTATATTCAGTTCATCTTTATATTCAGTTCATCTACAATAATTGCTTACAATTAAGGTTTCTGGCCATTAGGGACTGTTACGATGTCTATTGAAAAAGATGTAAGGAAGTTGTCCCTTTTTAGTCCAAAGTAAGAAAGGAGGAGTAGATGGCAGTACCACCAAGGAGAAAAAGTGAAAGAGCTTAAAGGTGACAGAGACATTTTCCAGAAGTTTCTTCAACATTTAGCAGGTTCTCCACACTTGCCTGAAACTCCTTTCAGCAAGTTTTAAATCATTTCAGCCAGTAATCTTCTGTCCAGCTCATTCTCAGATATTTCTGAGACACTAACATTTATCCACACCAGACATCCTCATACCCTCTGTATATCCTTTCCTCTGCTCAGAACAGTCTCCACATTACTCATTGACCACCTTCTGTGCATTTCCATGGTTATTCCTTGCCTCCACTGGCTGCATTGGCCAGTGTTTCCAGCTTTCAGTATGCATGAGTGTGAATATGTGTGTTCATTTGGTAAACAGCATACTTCACCCCAGGCAAGACACAGAACTTGGCATGCCTGCTTCTAGCAGATCCAATGCTACGCTGTATTGACTATACAATTAGGCATATGGCTGCTCCTGAGATTAAAAGAAGCAATCCTGCTCCTTGCAGTACCTCACTGCTGTGACTTAAATCTGGCAGCCTGCTACAGCTAATTCCTTGCTTGCTTACCTTGTTTTGTCTTTGATTTTTGCTTTTAGTCATTGTTTCAAAAGTAGACTGCTGAACAGTTCTGCCTCAAACCGTTCAAGAACAAATATTTATTTCCTTTAGATACATCAAAGCAGATGACTCAATAGGGGCTGGTGCCTATCAAGATCTTTCTTCCTATCTGTCAGGTCACTGAGGGTGCCAAAATGAGTTTCTGGATTTTGTAAGGAACTGTTTACCTAGGTGTCCTTGGCTTTTACCAAGGTTCTTTTCCCATAAAAATAGAGAACGAGCCTAAAACTTCTCAACATCTCTGAACAGGTGTATTCAGCATGATATCTCCAAGTCGTCAGTGAAAGTCATGTGGTCTTTAATTAGCTTTCCTAACTAAGTTGCTTTGTCAAAAGTATAACTCATAGGAATTTAAGACCAGAGCAGACAATACAGAACCGTGCCACCAACAAACTTCTAATAGTAGAGATCTATTGATGGGCACCAGGCCAGCTTACACCAACTAAAAATATGTCCTGCAGCTTTAACTGAACAACTGAATAATCTCATTGAACAGCAACATATTATCAGTAACATCGCATTTGGAAGCAGCAATACCCATGCATTTTATGAGTAGCATAACAGTCTGGCCCATACTGGTGACATTGTGCCTTCTGTCTCCTAACCCTGGATAGCCAACAGAGTCATAGTCATATCTATTGTGCTATATTCACACATCCCCTGGAAGTTCAGAGATTCTTGTGTGCATCCTTAATATCAGTCTTCCTGATGCAATAGTTGTAGCAGTGTTACCAAAAGAGATTATCGCTGTTCCACTCTGCTAGTGACTATCATGCAAAAGAAAAGAGATGATTTCACTGCAACTTGAGCTTCCATGCTTTTACTCTTCAACTGAGGATTTCTTGGGCAGGTAGTATTTAAGTCTGTCCCTCTGGAAACCAAAGACACTTTAGTAATTCAGTCATGGAGTTCACAGGTTTGGTTTAACAGCCAACAGCAGAACAGAGATAGTCAAGCATCCTCAAGTGTGTACAGCAACAAGCCATATTCAGAATAAGTAATTTTGCAAGTTATTTTTTAGACAAATGTTATTTTTGTCAGTACAATTTAAGAGCACACACTTGTATATGCATTGTCTGCTGGACAATGAACTGATAACACAATTGTTATATGACCAAATGGCTTCAAGAGAAGGATAAAGCTGTTCTATGTGAGCATCTAAGCCTCTCCTACCAATAAGATAAGATTTCTAAAGTTCCCCTCATGAATTACATAGATTAGGGAACCTTTCTATTTTAAACTCCTATTAAAAACAAACAAACAAACAAACAACAACAAACCGTGAAAGGTTTCTGCATGTGTTCATCACCTCCTTGCTAAAGTCACTAGGCTGTGGGCTCACGTATACAAAGAGTAGTTAAAAACTATCTTACCCTGAAGAGCCTATGATCTGTAGCACATAAAAAGGAAACCAAGTCTTCTCATATGGGATTTGTTCTGCACAACTGTTGATTTTACTGAGAAATAATTTCCATCAAAAATGTGCTAAAAAGCAATCTGCAGATACATGTTAATGAGGGAATATTGAGACAATCAAAACAATGTTTTGTTTCATTGGCTTAAACCAGGAGTGAGCATCATGTGGCTCTTGAGCCATATGCATCTCTTGAGCTGTTGGAGTAAGGTTTCCATGCCAGGGCTAAAACACATCACAGGAAGAGGAGTAATGGGCCATGCTGGCACAGGGACCGTGGGTATAATCAGACTCTCCTGCTAACAGCAAGCACCAAGCCAGAAGGGGCTAATGAAGCTGATATCACTGGGTGACCTTGAAAGACTATATGAATAACCCCACCAATTCCCAAAATAGGATCCATGATGAGCCATTGTCATCTCCCGTCTGTGAATTCCTCTTCAATCATCTCTCCCATTGATTCACCATGTGTCCTATGGTTTCCAGACATATGAAAGTACACAGGATTGGCCACCCCTCTGCTACCCTGAAACTAGTATTTGATATTTTAAGTTGAGAAGAGGTTTTAAAAATCCATCTGTAACAAAGATAGATAATTATGTAAAATGCAAAATCAAGGAAATCCTTCTTTACTTCCCAGGGCCAGAGTTTTAGAACATGATGTTTGATTGTCTTAGATAATTATTAACTGAAATTGAGTTATAATTGCTTGCTAAATGCTTTTAATTTTAATTTCAAAAGGAATTTAACTTTTTATGCCATTTGAAACTGTATTTTTAAATGATCATGGAGGTTCCTTAGATCAAATGATTCTTACAGTGAGATTGGAAGAGTGGTACACAGGGAATTAGGCAAATTATGACATTTATCATTACAAGCAATATTCCTGAAGAACTGTATTCACCCATGAGTCATTATCTCTTTTCCTTCATTAAAACAAACCTCATCAGAGTGTAGTGTGTATATAGACCCAACTGATGGTGAATTCTCTGAAAACAAGTGAAAGACAAGGAGTGTGGAAAAGTTTTCACAACTCTCTTCATTTTAAAACAGAAGACAGGCAAACTTCAGCTACTAACAGCAGATGACAAATACCCCAGTGCTGCACCTCTTCTCTTAGAAAATATCCGTTCTTTGGAATCAAGCTTTTTTTTTTTAATTTTTTGGTTTTAATTTCAAAAAAAAAAAAATCTCAATTTCCAAGCATCAAAAAACCTGCAAAACATCAGGGACATATTTTCCAGAAAGTGTGCCTGTAATTTGTCTTTCATGCAGCGGGGAGTTGCCATTATCATGCTGGGTTCTCAGGTGTTCATGTGGTTCTGTGCAGGCAGTTACTTTTTGTGCTGTTGATCAAAATGCTTCCGTTGTGATGGCCCTCATCTTACCTACTCAGAGGAATTTATTACATGTAGGATATAGTAAGGCCCTGATCCTGCAGTATAGTAGTGTACAAGCTGTTGAGGCCACCCAGACCCCTGACAAATTTCCTGCTCTTGTGTAAAGTTCTGTCACAGTCAGTGTACCCTTTCATGAGATTATACGTGCAGATCACACTCTGTCCAGTTGCTCTCAGTTACCAAATCAAAACTCTGTTATTGGTTCCTCCATGCTTTAATTGGAGGAATGACTCTGAAAATATTATCTTGAAGTGCAAAAGGCACCAAGAATGTGGTATCAATATGTTTTTTTCAAAAGAAAATATCACATTTCAAAAAAACATTGTTTGAAGCCCTACTGGACCCAACAAAGATAAAAATTTGCCAGAATTTCATCCAGGGAAAAATAATATGCATTTACCCTGAAAGAAGTACCAGAACTGTTGTTTGTGATGCCCTTCATCCAGCACTGTAATTTGTAAGTGAATCAGCCTAAAATTTGGGAGGTCATTGGAATTTTCTAGCTATATTATTACTCTAGAAATGTAATATACTGTATGATATGTTAGTATCACTAGATAGCGTAGGTAGACCAACCTGGCCCAGGTTTCATTGATTTTAATAACATTGTGCCATTTTATATTAGCTGAGCAACCGAGCCAGAGGCTGTGATTTTTCTTTCTTCTTAAAAACAACTGAAATGGTGTTATTCTAGTTCTTCACACTGAAGAGCTAAGCTGAGAGCTGTTAAGCATATTTGCTACAGAACCATGTGATAAAAGACCATGTGATAAAAAAAGTGGTTGTTCCTTACACATTTAGTAATGACATATTTTATCATAACAGACATATTATCATTTAAACATTGAAAAGCTATGATAATATTTATACTATGCTCAAGGTGCAGCAAGGAACAATAAAGCCATGATTAAAATGCAACAGAAAACATAATTATAAAGGACTCTTGATAAAATTCATACAAATAAAATCAGTAACCAAAAGGGAAAAGAGAAAAAAAAAGATCAGCTGAGGTTGGAACAGGTGATAATTATGAAGTGTCTCAGAGACCAGTATATTCAAGGGAAAGAAAAAACAAAGCAACCTATCTTGACACTGAAGAGGAGGAAAAAAAAATCTCTCCTTGTACTCTCCTGACTAAAGTGGGTAGAGAGAGAGTTTAATAGGATAATTAAAAGCAGTGATGCCAGGGGCACAGATGTGAAGCTTTTAAAAGGCAAATGCAGCCAGACTGCCAGTGCCCTCAGTGAGCACCCACCATCCCCAGGGGTGGCTCTCACCTTTCTGCCTGTACAAACCCTACTGTGCTGTAAGGAGGGGCGAGAGCTAGTTTTCCTCAGCATCAGTGGACATGCCCAGGCCCATACACAGCTATGTTTGCACTGCAGTGCAGGCATGAGACTAATAAAGCATCTCTCCAGGTCTTCAGGTGCTTTCTAGGTAACACAGCCAAGTCACAGATTTCCTCTTCAGCCTCCTAAGATACTCCTATTCTAAAATACAGCTCCTACAAAGTCCGCCTTTTCTCTTGCTGTAAACATCTTTGTCCCATATCAAACAGTTGTTAAGGCTGATGTAAACATCATTTTCACAGCCCCTGGGATTTATCCATGCATCATTCACTCCCTTCTTTTTCATCCCACTTTTCTTTTTAACTCCTTCAATATTGCATCCAATAACACCTAATTGTTTCCATTTTCAAAGTACACTTGTCTCCTGACCATCATCTTGAAGTGACAAAATGTTTATTTCGATCAATTCATCAAACCAACTTCCGTCATCTCCTGGAGCTGGATTTTAAGCATGATTTCTATTATTTTCATGTTTAAAAGGAATTCCCCATAAACAGAGCTATTTCGTTACCTTCCTCTAAATCTATGCTTATAACTCTACCTCTCTCTGATCTCTATGAAAACAGTTGCAATAATTAAGATTTTGATTTACCAAGATCCTATGATGTTAGCCAGAAATTTTTAATATATTTTTCTGCTCACTCGTCCTTTACAGTTCTCATCTGATATATGGCCTGTAAGCTTAGAGACAAAGACTTAATTTTGTTCTTTGTTTGTACAGCTCATAGTACAATAACTGCTAGGTCTTTTTCTGGTCCATGTCTAGATCTTCTAGGTATTGCTGTAGCTGAAATCGTAATAACAGCAGCAGTACAATATAAAGGAAATCTACCTGGAGGTCAAAATTCAGCCAAAATTTGTGCGACTGCATCTTCTGCCCTGTGTTCAAAGAACTGTTTGCAAAAAGCATAGTTTCTGGAAAGTAATTTCAAAACTACCTGGAAATTCACTATCAGAAAACTGTAGCCATTGGGGAAGTTTGTCCTGTAAACCTATGACTACAAAACACCCTCCGTGAAGTAGAAAAAAAAAAGCAAACTAACTAGTGAGATCAATCAGAGAGAGAAAGAAGACTTCTTGCATTACTATTATTCATAAGCCTCAAACAAGTCATCTGTGATTTGAAGTTTGGGGATGCTTCCCATATAATCAACCCAATCAAACAATCCATAAAATCCTGCAGTATCTGAATATCAAAAAGTAGTTGATCCTGCAGCATGTTAAATCTCTAAACACAATCCCATGGCTATAAAACCATGCTAAAAAGTATTAACTGGCTTACTGAATTCAGTGTTAATGAAACATCCCAGTTTTCTCCGTCAGAAAAAAAAAAAATATCATTGTGAGTTTTGAAATTTACAGTGGGATATATCCTAGGCTGCAGGTAGGCAGAGTTTTTGTATACTTTTTGCTATGATATAGCTGGTCTTTAATTATATGTATATGTTTTGATTGCGTATATATGTTTATATATATGGCAGTGGGGGCTTTGAACATGAGTGTTTTAGGGTCAGGACATCAACATCTCATTATTTATTCTTCTAGACACTGTGAAGATCAGGTGATGCCTGTGACACAGCTCTGTGGAGTCAGTAAAAAGACAAATCATTCTAGCTTTGATTTGTATTTGAACTATTTCATACAATTCTCTCACTCATAACATCCCTGTTTATCCTCAGCACACACTGCAGAGCGTGAAGCTAGATCCATAGATTAAACATGCTATCCATCAGCTGCCTGTAGTTGTGGATAATTATTTCAACTGCCACTTAAAAAAAAAAAAATCAGAATGGTGCCAAATTGAAAAATCTGTTCCTCACTTCTCCTGGTGCATGAGGTCCCTTGTTGGGTTATTGAAATTGCTAGGCTGTTCTCGTAGCCAAGGATAAGAGAGAAGACAGATGGAGCCATGCATTTTTGTAAAAACTCTTAAGAACTGTCCTCGTGACAGCCCCTTCTCTGTCTCCAAGGCAGTGGGTAAATCTTGTTATATGTCCTGCTCTGTACTAAAGATATTCCAAGCAACGCCTGACAATTCTGGCATGTTTTCTGTGGGGATTTACTTGTACTGCATTGTTAAGGAAAGCTATTTTTCATATAATCAGCTCAGTACCCCTCGTCAAAACAAAAACAAAAATCCAAATATTTATATACATATATGTTATAGATATAAAAATGCTAATGTCCTGATGGAAGATTAAACTAAGCATTTATTTGAGAAAGGATGCTTGCATTTTAACTGTTGTGGTAATATACTTAAATTGTGCATGGGCTAAAAATCCCAAGGCAAGGCATATCACTTTCTACTATGTCCCAGGTGTTAGAAATGCAATGTATTTAATTTCATACAGAACCAAATCCCATTCAGAAGTTCTATAAAAGAAGCAAGGCTGTTTCAACACTGCATTTTAAATCATCTAAGTATTCTCTCTTGCTTTACCTCTCCTCAAAAGAAAAAAGGTACCCAGTGTAAAGGTATTTCAGCACTGTCCTTCCTATTTTCGAGTTCATTTATTTTACTTTACCTTTCTGACTTCTTATTAACCTATTCTCTGTTTTCTCCCCAGTGTCGCAAAATCTTCGTTTCCTCTGTATATGACATTGATACCTCTAAATATTTTGTGTGTACAGATAAGAGTACATGAAGAGGAGAAAAGAAAAGCAGCCTTTTTCACAGGCACTGTCTCCATATCTAGAAAGATATCTCTCCGTCTCTCCACTTCTCTCCCCCTCTCTCTCTCCCTCTCTCTCTCACACACACACACATACACACACAGAGTGCTTTCAAGTCAATGCAAATGATGTATTGCTATATTTTCAATTTCTACAACACCTCCCATCAAGAGCCTTACAAATATCAGTGAATTCATAACACCGATGAGAGGTAGGGAAATATAAATAACCTTACTGAAAGATGGTAAAGGTTGTTCAAGATGGCCTTATTTTTAGATGTATTGAATATGCACAGCTGTCTTTAACTTCAAGAAGAAAATGGAAGATGTTCATCACTTTGGCAAAGAGGATTCAAATCCTTGGCTCCTTCTGCCTGAGATTTAAGTGCCTAATTTTCTCCAGCTCAAGTACAATATAGGCTTGAAGTAGAAATCCCTGAAAAAGTTATTTGCCTATGTTATATAGAAGATTGGATGAGATGATCATAAAAGTGATCCAAACTTAATGTCTACGAACTTTGAAGATAGTGGCTTAGGTAATATTCCTGCAGTAAATCTTCAGTAGGATCATAAATAGAGCCCAGGTCCTCTAACTGACATTATTTTTGATATTTTATCGCAAATGTTTGATTGTTCTTTTAAAGTATGCTAAAAAGTCTTGAATTAATAAAACAGGGAATTCATAGAACAAGCAGATGTGTTACATTGTCAACATTATCCCCCTTAAGGTTTACAAAGCCTATATAGTAGCATATGACACATGGTTCAATAATATCCTGTCTTGAAAATAGACTATTTCTAGCAAAGTCCTTTATTTTTTACCAGTTTATTGTGCTATATCACAGCACAATGCTCTGCTTATGAGAGAGGGAGGCCAAAATTTATTATTAGGACTTGCATTAAGACACATTGTCCCTTGGAATCAAATTTGCTGAATAAGTAATAAATATGAATTTCTCTTCTTTTGCCTGCTGTCTGAGAGAGAACCAAAAGAAAAGAAAAGAAAAGAAGAAAAAATAGGACAAAAAAACCCCACAAACAAACAAAATAAAACTAAATTTAAAAAAACAAACAAACAAACAAACAACAAAAAACCAACCAAACAAACAAACAAACAAACAAAACCCTCCCAACCTTAGGTTTTTGTCTCGGGGCATTTAAACAAAAATCAAAACTTATTTTTCAGGCTTCTATTGGTTTTTTAGTGTATGATTTAGGTTTAAATATATACCACTACTTAATAAAATAAAATTTAAAAAGAACCAATGTTAAAGCTATTAAACAAAGAACACATTAAAGTGAAATAATTTAGAGATATTTGTTATCTATGCACAACAAAGCACAAAAAAATGAGTATCATGGGAAAAACAACTGTGCTCCTCCTTTCATCTCAAAATCTCTATGGTCACTTGGTTAGGAATGGTTTATGATTTCTCCTTTGCTTTGATTTATAAGTAAGTCATTGTTCAAACTAATTGTGTCCAATATATCACCAGAACACATTGCATTCTGGCATTTCACCATTTATAGCTTCATAGAAAAATTGATACTAAAAAAAAGCCTCTCTTTACCCCCCTCTCTCCCTCCCCACAAGGAAGTCTAAGAAATCACATCATTCTGTGTACATCAGTAAATCAATAAAGGCAATAAATCTATGTAGCTGATTAAAAGTTACAATGTACTGGACTATACATATGTTTAGCCAAGTGAGATCTTATCACCTTAGGTCTGCTTGTAAAAAGACACTTGGATTCCCTAAAAGCAGAAGTCCAATAACTAATTTTAAAGGGTATTAAAAATCTGAAGTTAGAAGGCTTCGGTACAATTTATGATCCAGTTGGTAAAAAGTATAATACTGGCATAATGTAGTCTAGACCATCCCCTGAGGACTACGTTGTGGCAAGAAACATCATGTAACACCATAGGAAGACAAAGAGGACAAAGGAAATTGGACTTTCTTGACCAGTGAGACAACAAAAGTTTCAATTTTGTCTGTTGCTACTCTGATCCAAGTCTTATCAGTAGATGAAACCTTCTCCCAAGTAACAAGTGGCAGCACAAGAGGAAATGGCTTCGAGTTTCACCAGTGAAGGTTTAAATTGGCTGTTAGGAAAAACTTCTTCACTGAAAGAGTGTTGAGGCGCTGGAACAGGCTGCCCAGGGAAGTGGTGGAATCACTATCCCTGGAACTGTTGAAAAAATATCTAGATGTAGCACGTGGGGACGTGATTTAGTGGTGAAGGTGGCAGTGTTGGGTTAATGGTTGGTCTCAATGATCTTAAAGGTCTTTTCCAACCTTAATGATTCTATGATTCTATGAATTGCATAAATGTAAATTATTCTACTGATAGTGGTTTTGCTCAGTTGTGAACCTTCTCTGAGAAGTAGGAAGTATTGACACTGTGGCACTATGGACTCATGCATCCTCTCTCATTTGTTACTGTGAGAGGTTTCCAGAGAAATATAATTTCCCCTTGCCCCTTCTCCCCTCCCCCAAAAAATGGAGATAGCAGAAAGGAGCAGGATGTGAGGTTGACATCACACCAAGGCTGTAGCAGTCTTCCTGTTCCCTCATTTCCCATCCATTTGGACATCAGACCACACTGTGAGAAAGATCACTGTCTTAGCTCACATGCTCAAGGCAGAGCCTGTTTCAGGGTACACACTGACCAGGTGTTTGGCTTCCACTGTGTTTGCAGAGTAGTCTCAGAAAGTGTTGGCTCAACTGTAGAACACGTGGCTCAGGCAAGTGAGGATCTTCATGCTTTGCATTTCAGGGATGGTGGGCAGTCACCCCATTCAGTTGCCGAATCTGAGTTCAAATAGGGAGAACATCCATCTGTGTCTCTTTCCACTACTCATGGGAATTTTAATCTACTTCTATGAATTCCCTAATATTTATAATCCATTCATTGAAGATTTACTGGGTGGGATTTGCCTGCTGTGGGAGGTGAAAGAAAGACCAAGGAAATGATTCAGTACCCTCTCAGCATCATAACCCTTCAGACTAGGACGTGGTTGAATTTCTGAACGACCTATTTATCAGTAAAGTGTCAGTAGGAATTGATGAAACCTTAAAAGCCACAGTTAAGCAGCATGCAGCCTAAGGATGGAGAGAAGAAGAAGCTGTGTGCATTGTGCTATTAAGAAGAAAGCACACTACTAGCAGTAGTCATCCCTTTTAATTCAGATAACACCTGTGAGGAATATTTAAATCACATTTAGTCTGAGATTAAAAAAAGAAAAAAAATTGACTTAATAAGAAGGCACCATGAGACACCATGGTGAGAACAGACCAAAATAGACTTGTGACACAAAACCCTTTTTGAAGCATCGCTCTATGCAGTGGTATATTATCAACAGAGCAGATGAATAACTAAAATCCAATCTTGCTGGGTTGATTTTGTTACATTAAGAACTATTATTATGGCAGCAAAGGTCTAATTTTTACTTCACTATTAAAATTCATTGTAATAATTACTATGGCCCCATCAATGATAAAGAATGTTGTCTGCATGTGTGCACTCATGCACACCCAAAGTGATATGCAATTTTCAACACACACTGTGGAGTCCTACCCCTCGCCCCTGCGCTCTATAACTATTAGCTTTTTACTTCCCACACCTCCTTGTTTTGAGATTACTTGAACTTCCTCACTGTTTATTCTGAATACAGTTAAGTAAAAAATATAGTAAAGATATCTTATATAGACCTCACAACAACAAGCTCAGTAAATCCACACCAAAAAAATTATTAAAAAAAAAAAGAAAAAAAAAAGCATAAATGTACAGAGAATTGAGTCTTATCTGTGTCTTATTTCATGTATCATCAGGTAACGAATGTGCAATCTGCTGTACTATGTAAGTACAGGGTGTTAAAAGAATTTACTGTATATGAAGCAAGGTTTAGAGTTGTTATCAGAAAGTGCTCCATCTGAAACAACACTTTGTAACACCATCTACAACAATGGATATGTACATAAGACATACACAGACAAAAGTGCATACATATGTTATAAATCATAGAATCATAGAGTCATAGAATTGTTTGGGCTGGAAGAGACCTGAAAGCTCATCAAGTTCCAATGCCCCCTGCCATGGGCAGGAACACCTTCCACTAGACCATATTGCTTGAAGACCCACCCAACCTGTCCTCGAACACTTCCAGGGACAGGGCATCCACAACTTCTCTGGGCAGCCTGTTCTAGTGATGTCCACATACACACAGAGTTATACACAGAAATTTGCATCAATGACATTTAAATACCTTTCCCTTTTTCAGAGCTCCCTCTCAAGAAGAGTGACTTTCCTATGTATATTATTAATGAGTTTAATCCTGTAATTACTTCAGTTGCATGCAGAGCTCTGAGAAATTGGGAAGAACTGTTTGGCAAGTAAGATCCCAGAAAAAAAAAAAAATCAGCTCTCCAGATTGAATGAACTCCATGAGCCCAGGGTGGTGAGCATCACTGGAGAAATGCAGGGGGAAATTGTAGATAACAGGAAAGAGGAGAAACTGTTCACTTAGGAAAAGAAGATAAAAATCAGACTAATGAGAACTAAAACAAACCATGTTGTGTCTTAATTCTGTTCCTGGCTTTCTCCCTGGTAGGCCCCCTTGCCCCTGTCCTTAGTCAAGCTAGCTGTGTGTGGCTGGAGCACTGCAGATGGAACAGCAATAGCACATATGCAGCATTCTCAGCTTAAAATGAGAGAACAGCCAACGGGGCTGAACTGTTCTCACACGATGGAAAAAAACTTGTGAAATAGTTATTGAAATAAACACAATACTCCTGAGATCCTTGCAGGAACGATTCATTTTTCAGTGAGTGATGCAGCACAATGGCAGATGTTTCATATTGATGGTTTACCTCACAGAAGTTTGTGATGTAGCCATGCCAGGTATTTGGCAGGTAGTGGCAATCACTATGGATTTAAAACAAAAACTGCAACAAAAGACAAACACACACAGGATAATAGAACAGGAGAATTAAGGCAAATTGCTGGTTTTGGAACCATTGCATGATTATGTATAGCTCAGTGTGTAACCTCTGAGTCAGGGAATGTAACTGACTGAAGATTTGCTTTTAGTAGTTATCTTTTAAGACGTCTCAGAAAAGCCACAGACACATGAAGTCAGAGATCATTGTAGAAAATCATTGTTTTTTCTTGCATGAATCTACATGACATAGCTTACTATACTCAGTATGACCTAGATCAGAGCTTCCCCATCTTTTTTTAAACTAAAACATCATGTATTATTAAAAAAAATACTATTACATCATCTTTTATGGTTTTCTATTAGTCTAATTTTTAGTTGACTAGTTTCTGAATCCTTGTTTGTATTTTCCTTTTTTTTTCTTTTTTAATTATTATTTTGTTTGTGTTTTTGTTTGCTTGCTCACCCAGTTATGTAGGACTACTTTTATATAGGGTAAAAATGTAAGATTCTAATGCCATTTTTTAGCCTTCATCTCAGGTATTACAAACTAATGACAGACTACAGAACACACATTGAGAAACACTGATAAATGGCAGCTGCTTAAGAAGAGGATTCTCTTATTTTCATAAAGTGGATCAATCCAAGCCAGAAAGAACTTCAGGAACAATTTGATGTGTACATAGCATGGAACACAGTGTGGAAAACTTGTGATATCTTCTAATAATAAAAGAGGTCCTAAGAGATGGCAAGTGCCCAATAGCAAGCACGATCGGTTCATGACTTGGGTCACAGTGTCAGGTAAGACAGAATATTTCTGTTCTGTCTTATCTGACATTGTGGCCTGAGTCATGAAATGTTTTAGCACCAGAAATGTTTTATCAGAGTAGAAAAAGTCATCTTCTACCCAGAACACCACCTCAGCACGTGACAGGTCCATGCAGTGGCCCCAGAGGACTTGCTTGCAGAACATAGTTCAAGAAATCTATCGGCTTATGGTGCTGTTCAAACACAAGGAGTAAAGAGGTGAGGCGGTTATAAGCAAAATAAAGAAGGAAGACAATCTTTGGTAAACAGAGAGATAGGAATTGCACTCTCTAGAAGTGGTTATGTTTTATTCTGAAAATATGGTTCATCCTTGACTCAGTATTCTATTTGTGTGGGAAAGAGAAGATGGTCCACAAAAACCTTTTGAAGTTATCTCAGGCTTTCTTCCCAATAGGCTATTTTCTTAAAAAACTTTCTGCTTATCACTATCTAGTCTATTATAAAGTATATATTTCTTTCTCAGAGCAATTTTATGAGCTCCAGAAATGGGGGGAAAAGACATTGTTTTGAATTTCTCCTTTTACAGTTTTCAGATGTTCAATACTCAAAAGAGCTGTTTTGTACCTCCACATCTTTAGCTCTTCTGGGACAACACAAAACATCATGACACTCATTCCTCTGAATTTTTTGTGCTGAAAATGTGGAGAATCTAATCCTCACAACTAGAGCAGTATCTGAAGGAGGGAGATTGTCTGTACTCCACTGAAAATGTCTATTCTTTCCCCATTCTAGAGGAATGCTTACAAGATCTTATGCTAATAGTGCAATATCTTTGATACCCTCAAACATGGATGGCTTTGCCTAATTCTGTGTCAGTCATTGTTTGAGACACATATCCATATTACACATTTAGGTCATGGCTTTCAACATTTGATTTCATTTCAAGACATACCCCTGAAGAGTGTCATTACATGTGAGCTTGCTAAATCTTTCTCGTGAATACTTACCAGAAATTTGCTGAGACTTTTGACACAAAAAACCACCTTACTCAGGAGTATCCACTTCTCACAATAACTATTCTTGCTATGCTGTTAAAATTAAGTACTCAAGGTAAATAATCTTCTGGAGAGATAAATTGCCTTGAGTTGTCTTACATTAACCACACAGTAAGAGAACATGCAGCAGCTGTGACCACAGTATTCAAAATGACTGCCATCAACCCAGCTTCTTCAGTCCTATCACACTCTCTAAAATCCTATTCAAAACACAAGTCTTGTGTTTTGCACACGTTCTACATGTGCAATTTTGCAGCATGTTCTACAGTAAAATACTTGTTCCATAAAGACATAAAGAATGAGAAAGCACATAGCATTCAAAAAAAAAATGCCTTAAAGAACATGACATCCATATGTTTGGCTTTATTATTTTCCTGTAAGTCTGGGGTTCTTTGTGTGTGTGAAGATAAACTCTGTTACATAACTTCAACTGTATAATGCTTTGAACTCAATGACTTTAGAGGTCTTTCCCAACCTTAACAATTTTGTGATTCAATTCTATTACAAAGATTTCATTGATGAAGGACAATCAATATGGTACCAATAACTCTTGAAACTTTAATTTCAGACGGTGTTATTTTAATGGCAGAGTCTTAGATATTATGTAGGAGTGACATCTGAATTAGTGATGAAGGATGTGTGATATCCCATTTTCATCCCTCAGCAACAAGCTGTGTTGGCATGCAACTGGATCACAACATGAGGACAGACAATATTCCAGTACCATCCAAGAGCCCTGGGTTAGAAAGAAAATGTTAGTAGAAAATGTTTAATTTTAGTGGAAGCAACTATCAAAGCACACAGCATAGCTTGGAAATGTGGTCTTCTAAATACTACTTGAATTTTTACTTTACTCTGTAGTCCAGAAATATCCCTCAGAGATGTTCCATTTCTTTTAGTGTGGTAACTTTAAAAAGCCCTCAAACTGAATCAGCATTTCAGTATTGTACATGGACTGAAAACCAAGAAAGGAGTGTTTCCTCCAGAAGCAGCTATCCTTTCTTTCACTTCTCTCTTTTTGGATTTGATATACCAGAAAAGTCCCTTCAATATGTTTCTATCAATTTTCCCATGCATGCAACCACTTAGCTGAAGATCTCCTCTCTCATACACTTGTATATATATATATATATATATATATATATATATATATATATATATATATTCATTTTCATTCATTCATTCATTCATGGTTAGACATCCTGAATGAAGATTTGGGAAGGGCTCTACCCACATTTGCTACAAGCGCGCTGGTGGCTAAAAAGGTCAATGCGAGACAGACAAGTCCAGTTGCAAAAGGCTCAGCAGAAAGACTCCTAGGTGGTATCGGCAAGACACGATTCTTTCTGCATTGTCTTTTCTCCTCAAGAGTGATCCTGTGTGCGTTCTCAAAAGCATCAGCAGAGTTATAGATGGTGTGTCTCCAGGCCTCCCGATTGGAGGCCAGAGTAGACCAGTTATGATGATCAATATGGCCAAGGCTGAGATGTTGTTTCAGGGAGTTCTTGTATCTTCTCTTCGGGGCTCCTCTCTTGTGGCAGCCAGTGGCAAGTTCACCATAAAGCAAGATCTTAGGGAGACGGTGGTCCTTCATCCTTGAGACATGTCCTGCCCAGTGCAGGTATGTTCTCAACAGCATGGCCTCAATACTTGTGACTGCTGCTTGTTCTAGAACAAATGTATTGGTCACATAATCTGACCAGTGGATGTATATATATATAGATGTATAAATAAATTAATGCATTATGCATAAACAAAACTTTTTCTAGACATAATTATCCTTTAAGGTCTCTGTGAGGCTTCACTGGGACTTCATGACTCTATAATGAATCTAACGTTGAATTGTTCTGAAGAGTTTTTCACTTAGTTATGGTCAGTAGAAACACTCAGAGGTAAATAAATCTCTTTTGCTACCTCATAGACAAGGGTTTACTGCATCATAAGTCTAGATAGTGCAAAAAATATGCTGTTAAACTTAGTTCCAGTGACCACTCCAGTGGAAGAAAAATATATTTGTTGGAGGCAAGATATTGAAAAGGAGTGGCAGATGACAGCAAAACCACCAGTCTCACAACCCACCATGTATAATTACAGGACCTACAAAAGGAGATGGATCATCAGGCGCTATGGGACACCATCCTTTCCCTAACCTTAATAAAGCTGATCAACAACAGCGGTGAATCTGACTCAAGATGACAAAATATGATTGACTGTATGTCAATTGATGAATTTTCAGGGAAAACAGGTCTAGGTACATGGATAGTTATTTTGGCATGCAATGTGCTCTATATACTCCTTATTAAATGTGAGAGACAAATTTTGATCATTTTCTAATTCAGAAATTATCTCTAGTTACAGAAAGAGACTACAATCTTGATTATTCCCTTTTGGAAAAAGTCTCTTTTTAATTGTTTCCTTTAGCCTTGTTATGTGTGAGAGCAACTTCATTTGCTAGAGTGCTTTGTATCATTACAGATTTTGCTTTCTTTACAAATATTAGATTCAAACATATATCTAGCATTTCAAACCTACGTCTAGTTCATTATTCTGGTTCATATAGTGGCCTATGGCACATGCACTGGAGCAAGTATCCAAATTCAAAATTGGCAATTTTTTAAAACCATGGAAACCAGAAAACTCCTCCTCTTCCAAGAAGTTACTTGTTATCCTTTTTCTTCTTTTCTTCAAAGCAAATGTGCAGATAATTCATAAGTTCTGTCATGGTTACTATTCTCATCAATAATATAGACTGCTTAATAAGAAAAATACATAATTAGTCTTTACTGCATCATAATTATTAGAATACAAACTGTCAGATTCATTCCTAATGAATGTCAGTGACTGGAAAAGTAGATTTACAGAGATCATGGGTATTGTTCAACTGTCACAGTTATAAACAGTGCAAAAGGACCTAAGCAGTTTGAGTGTAAAAGACCTTTATTATAACCAGAAAATTTTCACTTTGATCAGAGCTCATGGTATTGACTTCCACCATTTAATTTATCATACCTTGCTGAACGAGTGATATAACGGAAGTTCATTGGAACTCACATCCTCTCAGAGGTAGCTCTCAATATCTATTTATTATTATGTAAACAGAAACTCAGCTCTCCTAATTAATGATGACAGTACCTGAAAAGGTTGAAGTTTGATTGAGATTAGGATCCAAAATCAGGTGTTAATCCAAACTGCTTGAAACTTCAAACTGGGAGGAAATATAACGTGAAAGATTGCTGCTGGTGAGATTTTTCACGCTTCTTTTTCTGTCCATGGCCAAAATTAACAATAAAACAGCTTTTTCATAGTATTTTAGCACTTTCAGCTCTGATCACAGGCAAAATACTGAAAGTAAAAAGCAATTTTTAAAACATTACAGAATCTTAAATAGCATTTGGCTCTAACAACAAAATAGAAATGTAAGGTTTTCTCTTTCTTTTTCCTTTTTTTCTTTTTCCTTACTTCCATCTTTCTCTTTCATGTTGTTTCTTGGTTTTTTCTCTTGCCCTCTGTCTTTTGCCACCCCAAGTTTCCTTAACCCTTTTAATGGTTTTTTAAATGTTGCTATTATCATAAATCTCAGTTTAGTAAGGTGTGTAAGCAAGTACATGAGATTGAATATGTAAATGATCTCATTGACCTTAAAGAAATATTCATATCTCTAAAGAAAAAATGTGTACTCTACTGAACTGAGCCTTATTTTGTCTCTGGAATGAATTCTGTTTAGTAGCAATAATTCTTTTTTAAGTGCTAATGTCACTTGGCTAGCCTAGCACTTGCCTAAGTTTCTTTTTTTGCCCTAAAGATCTAAAAAGGTTTCTTTTGCCTCCAGTATGGAAAAACTTTCTCTTTTGGTCACATATTTATCAGAAGAGGAATTAAGGCCTCATCGTTACACACTACAAGAATTTGCTGAGCTCGTATAAACGCTGGTGAAAGCATATATGAAATTTCTCCAACTGCCTTCAGGCAAAATTTGCAAGGCTACTTCTAGTAGAATAATTGGGTGGTCTGAAAGAGTTAGTCTGATTTTCCCTGGAGCAACATGGGGGACATTCATATAACCTGCTCTTCCAGAGCAGCAGTGGAGTCAATAACTTCTCAGAGAAGGGCAGCAGAGGACAGAGATTTCTACAAACCAGCGCATTTGGAATTGGAAGAAGATATCTGTCCACATCCCTTATTTCACTTTTCTAAAATGACAAGACTAGGTGTTCTAGCCTCAAAAGGATGCAGCAAGAATACATTAAGAAGATAAAATTCAGTGACACTGTAGAAGCCACATGGATACCTAAGATAGTACATGATTTTAATTATGTTCCCCAAAATTATTAACAACATACAAGTGCACAATATAGGAAGTCCTAATACACTCTAAACACCTTTGTTGAAACGTAGTATTTAAAAGTAAAACAAAATAAGCCTATTGCAACTCTCTGTAAAAAATTTTTGACAAAAATATTTTTTATTCAGGTATAGTAACTTGTGGAAAAAAAGTACCAGATTGACAGTTCTGGAAATGTCTCTGTCTGTCCACAAAAAAAGGTACTGCACAGGGAGCAGGAATAAAAGCTTCAACAGCAATGTTCCTAAGCTCTGATCAGAAGGGACTACCATCAGCCCATTAGAGTCCTTGGCTGGTGACAAGGGTGCCAATTAGTACTGCCAAGTGCAATGATGGCTCTTCTGATGTGGATACCTCACTGCTGGAAACTGGAACCATGAAACTCATTTCCTATAGCCCATTGAAGAGCCATCAGATGGTAACAACTTTTAGTCACAGACATAGACTGATATTGTACTGACAATGCAGAAATAAAAGACCCTACATCATATTACCAATCCCAGAGCAATCCAGCTACCCCTCCATTGTATTTCTAGAGAAGACAGACCTTGCAGAGATTCACTGAGAAATCATAAAAAAGAATGTGAATGAAACTCTTTCTTTTTTTCTCAGATCACTCAGTTCAATGCTCATTTTAATTAGCTTTAAATACTTACAAATACTGTGTAGAAGTAAGGAAGAGTAAAGAATGGTAGAGATGTGCTGAAATATGAAATCTTTCATTTCCATCTTAGTAATTATTTTCACGTGATTTAAAGGTATTATGCTAACAACTTTCTGAATGGGCAATAACAGGAAAAAAGCTGATGATTTTAATCCGATTTCTAAACAAATAATCACAGCCCCCAAACTACATAATCAACATGCAATTTCCTCCTTGATAGGCTAGCCAGGGACACTAAGGAGGACAAACTATTCACCAGACACAGGAATAATTGGAATGAAAAACTGCCAAGGGCCACCAACCTTGCACTGTTGTATCATATAATTTATAACCATATTTTACCATATTTCTTAATAGAAAAAGTACTGAAAAAGTTTTCGTGAAAGGTAAATTATCTTCTGTAGGAAGCCCTGTATGCATGTATATCTAAGTTTATGCATTGGTGTGTTTTATAGGCACATGAGATAGAGAGATACTATATGTCTTCTGTATCATTCATATACATACATATAGGTAAACCTTAGAGGTATCCAAATTGTGATTTTTTATGTGTTTTTCCCTTTAGTTCAGATGAAGGTGACCATTCATGTATTTCAACAGGAATATAACTTCAACACTAGGATGGTAGGCAGAATAACACTTGAAGCATCTTTAGTTTAGTTTGTTTTAAACATATCTCAGTCACATAAACTCACATAATGAGCAATAGTGAAAAATGTTGTATGTGTAATTGTTATTTTAATTCTTCCCTGATGACTTTTAGTCAGAGGAATTTATTTTTTTCTTAGAAGATAAGCTGTATTACATGAAACCATTCAGCATTTACAAAGATTGCTTTTTCCCTGAAGTATGAAGAATATCTGTTTATCACTGTACATCACTTTCAGATGTCTCAAGTAAATAAATATTCAAAATGTACGCACCTACAGTAACAAAAGGTTTCTAGGTCACTGAGATTTAGGGACATAAATCTTAGAATTGTTTAGGTTGGAAGAGACCTTTAGGATCACCAAACTCAACAATTAATCCAACACTGCCAAGTCCACCACTAAACATTGTCCCACATCAACACATCTTTTAAATACCTCCAGGGATGGTGACAACCACTTGTCTCAGCAGACTGTTCCAGTGCCTGACAAATTTTTTTCTAATGTCCAATCTAAACCTCCCCTGCCACAACTTGAGGCTATTTCCCCTCATCCTATAGCTTGTTACTTTGGAAAAGAGACCATGCCCCACCTCACTACAATATCTTTTCAGGTAGTTGTAAAGAGTGATAAGGTGTCCCTTGAGATACAGAGGACAATCACTGCCCTAGCCCTACTGGTCATGATACAGGCCAGGATGCCTTTGGCATTCTCAGCCACTTGGGCACACTCTGACTCATGTTCAGCCACTGTTGACCAGCACCCCCGGGTCCTTTTCCCCCAAGCTGCTTTCCAGCTGCTCCTCCCCAAGCCTGTAGCACTTCAGGGGGCTGTTGTGATGAAAGAGCAGGACCCAGCACTTTACCTTGTTGAAACTCACCCAACTGGCCTTGGCCCATCCATGCAGCCTGTCCAGATCTCTCTGCAGAGCAGAGCACTACCGGTGACCAGCCACCAGCTGCATGGAACTCCATTCACCACCACCCTCTGGGCCCAACCATCCAGACAATTTTTTACCCAGTGTACAGTGCATGAACAGCCAGTTTCTTGAGGAGACTGCTGTGGGAAGTGGTGTAAAAGACTTCACTAAAGTTCAGGTAGACAACATGCACAGCCTGTCTCTCAGGCACCAAGAGGGTCACCTTGTAATAGAAGATCAGGCTAGTTAAGTAGGACTTGTCTTTCAGAAACCCATGCTGTCTGGGCCTGATCTCCTGATAGTCCTGTACATGTCACATGATGACAGGATGATCTGCTCCATGACCTTCCCCAGCACCAAGGTCAGGCTGACAGGCCTGTAGTCCCTTCTTGTAGATGGGCATCACATTGGCCAAACTCCAGTCAACTGAGACCTCCCTGGTTAACCAGGACTGCTGGTAAATGATGCAGAGATGATTGGCAAGCTCTTTCACCAGCTCCCTCAGTGCCCTTGGGTGAATCTCATCTGGGACCATACACTTGTTTGTGTCTAAGTGGTGGAGCAGGTCCTTGACCATTTCTGCTTGGATTATGAAGCTTCATACTGCTCCCTATCCCTCTCTTCCAACTCAGAGGCTGGGTACCTGAAGAACAACACTTTTAGGCCGAAGCAAAGCAGACATTAAGTATCTTAGCCTTTCTTCAGCCTTTGTCAAACAAGCAGTTAAAAAGAAAAAAGGTATTTGTGAGCAGGAATTTGGAAATAAAAGAGGAAAGAGCACATTTTCAAACGGCTCAGTCTGTGAGACAGTTTCTGGAAGTCAGACAATTACCATTTGGTTGTACAATAAAGCCCACAGCTGAATGAGTATATTTATTAGAACAATTTCACTGCTGCCCTGGCACGCAACCTGATCCTGAGATTCTCATAGCTGATAGGACAAATACTGTTAAATTACACTCTACTCAAAGACTCTAAGCCATCAAAGCCCTTTTTTTTTTCAACAAACAAGCACAAAAAAGATCAAAAAGTGTTTGTACTTGCTGAAAAATGCACCATTCCCTTTTTTGACCAAATATGTCCTTTATCAAAGAATGAATCAACTCGGCATGCAGGTTTACAGTCACTGTCAAATGCACTCTTTTCAGTATTAGCTCCTGCACAACAAACTCACACAATGAAGTTTTGAGCCTACAAAGATCTCTGCTGAGAAATTTTGTTCATGTGGAGTTCAAATGCAAAACTAAAGCCCAAGTAGAAGGTACCAGTGGAAAGTCAAACAGAGAAAGGTGGAAGAAAGGATGATCTGTGGGGACAAATCTACAGCTCTGCCTTAAGCAGAACAGCTATCTGAATTCTAACACCATATCAATTCAGGTTTTGGGTTGGCACCACTGGTGAGGCATGTTCTAATCTGTTCTGTGGTACTCTATTATTCTGAGTGATTTTCTTTGGTTTTGGAGAATGAATCATATTGGCCATCAGAATTCCACCCCCAATCAATCCAAGCTGTAAAGGAAATGGGATATTTAATATTTATACCTCTATTACTTTACAGGTGGTTTAAGAGAATCAAAATCAGAAGAATATCACAGCACTCATTCCAAAAAACATTTCTCGTGCAGAATTGATCGTTAAAATAGGTTGACCTTTTAAAGAAGCAGACACATTAATAACGGTCTAGACTACAGGGCAACTTTTCCCATCTCCTTGAGTGTCTATATGCTATAAAGCAGAGTTATATACACCACTAATATTTCTCTAGTTGCCACAGAAAAATATGCAGTAAAAAGCAGCAGACCACCAACCTTTTCAGAGCAGAAAAAGCAAATGCTACTCAGAAAAATGCCTCCTTGTGCTCACAGAGACCTCTTGGCCCAGAACTAGAAGCCACAGTCAGCTTCATGACTCAGTGGAGTTCTTTCTTTGATATCAGTTTTCAGCTGCTTGAAAAATCTTGGGACTTGCTCTAATTTTTATAAAAACTTTGAAAAAATATATAAAACTATGTGCAGTTTGTGTCCAGATAAAGAGAGGTCACTCTTACTGTGTTTTGGCCATTGGCATCACTACAGCAGAATATCACACCAGAGAGACCAAGGTTCCAATCTGATAATAAATATTCACATATGGATTTATACATCTATTTTAGAATCAGCATTCATTATAGCATCAGGATTTTCAGACATTACAGTGATTTGTAAAAATGTATCAGATAAATAAAGAGATACCACTGGAATCGTCTGTGGTTATTCAAAATACAAGTCACCACAGACAAGGTTTTTTAAGATTAAGCCACAACATTGTTCAAATTTGAAGATGTGACTTAAAAGGAGCTGATCCACTTCTTGTACTCTCAAGTTTAGGGATTTTATATTTTTGGAAATGGCACTATTTTTATCTGGATAAGCAAATGCATGATTTTTTTATTTTTCCCCTCAGCAAAAGTCACAGCCTGCAAAGAGCTGGTTTTGAAGCAGATTTTTTTTCTCTGTCTGATATTTTGTCACACTGGTTTCTTCCTGTAGAGAGGTGTGACTGTTGCTCACCTCTAGGCACATACTTTTAGAGTGCTGTGTGTCAGGGGAACAAATAATTAAGTCATTAAGGACAGACTTTGAAGTACACATGATTTGTGCAGACAAATTGAGGGTGGTGACTGCAGCTTTTCTCACCTTACCTTACTGCAAATAGACCAATATGCAAAGGAACACAGTGCAATGTTTTGGGTGCAGGATAAACAATCTGAAATGTGTCCCCATATGTATTAGAAGTTCTTTGCAGATGTCTGTATCTTTTCTATTTACATCACAGATTGCAGAGACTCTGAAAAAGATGTTACTCTCCTTTTCATGCAATCTTTGCAACTTCCCTCTTTTTTTTCTTTTCTATTTTATTACCTACTTTAAAATTCCTGCATTGACATTGTTGGTTCTTCTAAGTTGTATCTGTATGCTGCTGTGAGAAGACCCCACACAGGGCTGAGGTTGTGGTTGAGGCCAGGTGGGGTTAAGAATTCTGAGTAGATTCTTTCAGTGGTGTCTCTAACTGCAATGACTTATTTCTGCTGTTGGGTTTATCCTTTTCCAGCACCTCTCTGAGCAAGAGATGCATTATTCCCATTTTGTGGGAGGGGAATTGAATCATGGGATTGCTTCCTTGTAGTTACGTGGAAAGTAGGTATCTAAAGAACTATTTCACTTCAGGGCTCCTGAAACTCTTTCCCAATGGACATCTCTGCCAATAAAAATGCGAATCAGTTCATTGATTCCAACCTCTCTCCTTTAGCCTTCTACCCCAAAAGAGGAGACCTACAGCAGTACCTAAAAGAAAATGAGGAAAAAAAGCTATGAACTCCTGGAATGGGTCAGTACTTGTGCTAGGTCCACCTATTTAACTGTACAGTGCTCTCTCTGTCTTGTCTACTCAGGCAACCATTCTGTCTTTCCCTTTTTGTGTGTTCCCCCATTTTCTATTAAACAATATTGCTGTTAAGCTTGCTACCTCCGATACATGAACAGGCTCCTGCAACGAATAGATTTTTCAACTTGAAAGAAAAAGTTTCATTCAATTTAAAGTTTCACTTCATTCCCAAGTATTTCTTGACTTTTTGGGGAAAAAAAAAATAATAGGTGTGGGGTTTTTTTCATTCTCAAGCATTTGATACCAAAGCCAAACGGAAAAAAAATCAAAACACTTTACAGGATGTGGTGTGTGTGTTGAGGAGGGGGCATTTGCTTTTTAAAATATATCAGCTGCATTTTATTTGAAGATAGTCAGCAAATTAAACCATAAGATGTTTCATTCAATGAATGAACATCAGAGTAATGTTGCCCAGTTCTTTCATTTCTAGCTTCCCTACTCTTGTTTAGCTTTCAAATCCAAATCCAAATTGCATTTTTCTCCCAGTAGCCATCCCTTAGGAGAACTCCCCTAATGCCTTCCTTTTAGAGATCCTTAATGTGTAATAAGAAGGCCCTGCTCTGCCTTCTCGCCATTTAAGCAACCCTCAGTAATGCCCCAAATAAAAAGCAGAAAGAGAGCATAAGGTTAAACTGTAAATTAATAGATCAAAGGATAAGAACCCTAATTCTGAAATAAACTGACTATGGAAAAAGATTAAAACAGAGAGAGAGGATTATAGTACAATAATTGTGACAGAAGACAGTGAAGTGGATGGAAAACAGGGGGTAGGCTTTATTCTGTATTTCTGAGCAGGCAAAATGAAAAGCAGATCTGAAAGATAATTAAAAATCCGAGTGGACTTAAGGAGGAGAGGAGGCTGAAAACTCACAGGGAGATCCTCCAATGAATTCCCTGCTGTGCCTGCCCAAGACCCATATCAGCTTCCTTTAAGGTATATATCTACTCTTGCTTTGCATTCCAGGGAGGAAGATAATCATTGGAAGAGTGCAAATTTTCAGCTAATTTCAACTTTACCACCATCTGCCACTGAGTCTCCAGAGGAGATCAAGACTCTGAGCTATCAAGGAGGAGAGGACATGAAGAATTACTTCTATGAAGTTGCCTATTCAGCCACTGTCAACCCTACAATGTAATAGCCCAGTGCTACATATTTTGAAAGTAACAGGTATTTCCCTAGGCTCCTCTGGGAGGCAGAGAAAGACTTGGGATATAAACATTAACATGGCATAATAGAAGGAGTTTATAGGCAATCTATAAAGCCAAATTGAGTGGTGTGTTAATAATGAAAAAGTTGATAATGGATTCCAAAGGAGTGGAGATGTGGGGATAGTCTTGAAAGTGGACCAATATTAATTGCTGCAAAGCTTATTTATGTGTTTACACAACGTAAGAGGAGCTCCTGCCAGCAACATCCCTGGTGAAAACCAGAATGTGCAAATAAGACAGCTTTTAGGGAAAAACATGAACTGAGCATCTCTTCTATCTGAATCTTCATTTGAGGAACTCAGAACCGAGCATGTGTCAGGGTACACTGCTGAGCAGTGTCATGGGATATAGCTAATGAAATCTTGGCCATACTGAAGCCAGAGGTGTTAAGAAAGACTCTAGTAGGGCCAGAAGCTCTATCTGTGCTTCATTGATTTAATATGCCATGTTGCACTACTGCAGCTTTATATAGTTTATATCTTTATAATCCTACAGGAAGTTCTGGTAAAGAGAGAAGGCTGCTTCCTTCTGTAGTGGTTTGAACCAGGTTTTCCCCCTGAAGCTAAGAAAGTGGTAACCCCCAGGGGGTGGTGACACTTGAGATTTGAACCAATCGGCGCTCCTGCGAAATATAAACGTACCACAAGCAGACTGGAAGAGAAAGTTGTAGTTTGGGGTTGTAGAAGAAGGTAGCCATGTTGTGAAAGCCATGAGCAGAAAAGGGCAAGAGCCCCTGGGGGTAGCTGCAGAAACTTGTAACAGTGTTAGACTGGGCTAAGTGTCTGTAGTTGAGCTGAGAGATGTTTTTCTACTGTGAGCAGCTACAAGAGATCCTGAAAGCAGCGGCAGACCCGCACTGACCGGAGAAAAAGCGGTGGCACAGAGCCAAAAGATAAGAGAGCAGCAACGAAGGCATGCAGCACCACAGAGAGAACTCCTGGAAGGAGAGTCAAGAGAAAACCAGCAGAGAGCAGAACTAAGTTTTACAGAGAGAAGGTTTGGGGGTAAGAACTGCAAAACTCCCCTAAACTTTCTTTGAGATTCCTCCAAGATGGAGGAGGTGGACTCTTACTGATTAGAAGTCCTAAATGGGTAAAGGAGCTAAGAAGCTCGGTTGTCCTGAGAGCTCAGCCAGGACGGTGTGTAGGAGGTTGACCTTGGAGCCCTCCCTTGCTGCAAGCTACAAAGCTCACAGCCATCTTGAGGCAGGGCACAGAAGCTCTACAAGGGGCTTTAATCTCCTGAAGATACCAGACCGTCACGGAGACTCCTGTGCTTCGTTGATATGACCGTGGCGACCTTTGTCTGGGGTGAACACAGCCCACGGAAGACCCCTCGCTTGGAAGACGAGTGGCCGAGGGGCTTGGATATCCCCTCATGTGTGCTGGCAGAGATCCAGCAACAGCTGCATGCATGAGAGATAGACTGCTACTCTGAAGAAGCTGCTGCCCTGAGAGTTGGAAGGGATCTTTCCTTCTTCCCTCCTGGACTTTTATTGGGAAGGGAGAAGAGATTTGATCCATTGTAAATACTATTATGTCATGGTAGAGATAGCTAAAGTTGTATATAATGTATTGCAGTATTTATTTGTGCAGTCATTGTAATATATTCCCTTTCCCCCCATTTTGAGTCTCTTGTGATTGTCTGGAAAACACATCTCACACTGGGTTGAGATGTGGGAGGGGGGATGGAGCTAGGGAATTAGATTTTGGAGTTCTCAAACCATAACACCTTCTTTGTTTAGTTAGTAAGAGCTATAACTGACATTTTCACAGGCCATCATCACACAAATGAAAAAGAAAAAAAAAAAAGCAAAGAAACAAAACCCCAAACACAGCACAATACCCCCCTCCCACCCCCAAACCCTTCACTACTTTCTTGCTGTTTATTCCTTACAAAAACTGTAATCCTCTGGTGTGTTTGTCTGCTCACTATGGGCATGATGATGATGACCCTGGCAGGGAGTTGTCACTTTAGGTGATGCAGGCATTGATGAAAGAACTTATATAATATTGTCCTTTGATGTAAACTTTGCTAGTAGTAAAAAAAAAAGAGGAAAAAATAACATTCCTAATATGTCTGTTAAATACAGGTAGACTTTCTAGCAACTTATGCGACTTTGAAAAGGGAAAACATTGTGTTATACTTTAATTTTCAAGTCTCATATTATTTAATCAGTAACTATAATTTTCATTCACATAATGTGTATATAAAAAACCATGATTTCCCATTTCTTATCGTCTTTAATAAATGGAAAAACCGTTTGCTTGCCCCCAAAGAGTAATCAACACTGTGTTAATAAGCTCAGGCCCGGGAACACTTTTTCAATAAGAAAAACATTACACATTATAAAATCAATAATACTGCCTGACAAATGAGGCTGTGCATAAATTTTTGACATGAAATCATAGAGTGAAGTCTAAATTTAAATTTGGCAATGCTTTCAAAGTCTCACACTTTATGATAGCTATTCTGGAGAGTGAGCTGTACTGAAACTAATCACATAATTTAAAGGATACATTTGCTCTACTACAGCAATAAAAATACATTACATCATGATAAAAGCCATCCTGATTCAACCTGCACTGGAAATTTGTGAACATGGTGATGGGCTGAACCCCATGTGGGACCAACAGGCAGCTGTTTATAAACCGTGTAAATAAAATATTTAGCACCATTCTAGCAGTCTTCATCTTCACAGTGCTCCATAAATATTAACTAATTAATCCTCAAGACAGCTGGGATATAGTTGAGAATTGGAGCTGAGTGAGAAATTGGTAGAAAATCACCAATTTGACAAATGTAGTCCTTTCCTCTGTTTATAACTTACCTTCTGGCAAACTCTGCTTATCGTGAATTTGCCTGAATTTGAAAATGGGCTGGGAAGTGCTTAAATGCAAAACCAACTTCACTCCATGGATGCCTCACTGAGCTATTCACTGCCACAAACCCAAGAGCTTGTTGGGCCTTCTCAGGTAAGGCAGTAGTCACATTTACAACCCACCACAGGTACCTCCAGAAGCAGAGGCCACCCAGGTATGTGGGCTCAGAGCAGTGCCCAGGCTGAGAAGCAGGTCCATGTACCACAGTGCAGTGTTTCTGCTGCATCCAGAGCAAGACTCTCTCTGGCCCAGGCAGGTATACAGGCTGTACTTAGCACCTGGAGCTGTGTCCATGACAGTCAACCAGCATAGTCTGGGCACAGCCCAAGAATTACACAGCAGTTGATATTATTTCATTGCCAGCACAGTCCCTGGTGTGTTTTCCCTCCAGAAGGACGATATCTAAGCACTGTGCAAGGGCTCGTGGAGCCCAGGGAACATCCCCAAAACGAAGTGTGGCTGCAGCCACCCTATCAAAGGGGTTCACAGAATTTATCTGTGCATGTGCAAACTGTCTGGTGGTTGGTGATCTTTAGCCTGTTTTACTTACAGTGTAGATGCATCCCGTGTTGCCAGAGCAAGGCTGCATTCAGCTGGGCTGACATCATCTGCACCAAGAAGCAACATAAATGTTTGCCAGCTGAGGACTGGACCATTCAGGCTGTTCCTTAGCAAGAGTTAGAGAAACCATATCAACGTCACTTGATCTCTCATCCGTCCTTCCACATCTGCACAATGAAAGCCTCTTACAACCCCCTAGCAGATTATTTCTGTTGTCCTCCTCTGTTGGGTTTCCATAGCAAAGTTTTTACATCTTGCATTTGTAATTGGGGTGGATTTTCTCGTACCCGATACTTTTTTTTTGATGGTCCTCACTTGACAAATCACATTTTCCAACCCACAGATGAAATATTTTTCTACCAATATTCCTGCTCCAGCATAAGGACAAATATACCTCACAGTTTGCACCTTTAGTTCAAAGTTCTTGACCCCATGGAAACTTTGGCTGCTCCATAGGAGCATGTAAAAGAAAATCCTCATGACACAGGATTTCTACATTACACCATTGGATTTTTAGTATTTTGTCACTCTAGCAGCCTGAAAGACCTAGATTGCTACACATCAGGGTATTAGTCATTTACAGAGTAGGATAAAAACAAAAATCCTAATCTAACAAATAAAATTTATATTAGCCTTCACTGAAAACTCAGAACACAGGGGACATCTTCAAAACTGCATCTCTTCCATTAATTCCTTACAGTAGAAAAGTAAGTGATTTCTACAACAAGCCAAAATTGTAAGAAGGAAGGAAAAAAAGGATATGTGCTTCATTTTAAGCAATTATTATTAAAGAAAGGAACACAGTCAACCAACGTGGTTCAGCACTGATTATTTGTTTTCTCATTTCTTTAAAGGCTGAATAATTTTATCATTATTAAAATAATTTGATGATGAGTTAGCTAGAATGGGAAAAATCAAATAGCATGTTTAAGGACTACGACCTATTATTGTAGAAATAAAAGTACAATATTTTCTTCACTAAAATATTTCTTAAAGAACCTAAGTCCTTCACAGATTAATAACAAGGTATAGAAATAAATGGTCTGTGATTAATGATTTGCCAGAGGAGTTTTACAAGTATCACTGCAGAGATTTGATACCAGACCCCATGTGTATAACCTAACCCCGAAAGCAGTGTCTGTACCCATTTCCCAGGGTCTTGATTAACCTCATTAGTAAAATATAGGCCTGTGACCTGCTCTATCAGGACAGGGATACGTGAAAGTAATTGCAACAGTGTCAGATAAGCGGTCCCCTAATTTTTGCTTTACATTAGCATAGCTCTGGTTTAACTTCTAGCAAACTTTGTTCTGGCCTGATCCAGTCATCATCATGGATGATGCCTCTTAGTATGGATCTTTTAGGATGTTTTCTCTCTAGACAGATAGTGCTTTGCAACACACACACACAAAAGAAAAGGCAAAGCTCTTTAAAACATTAGATGTTGGCTACTACAGAACTGTGAAAGTACAGCTTGCTGAGTAGAAGTTCTTATCATTATTATAACTCCTATACTATGGGATGGATACAGAAGAAATCATGTTACTAAAAACATTACTTTTAATTCAACACAAAATAGAAGTGTTAATTCGGTTCTAAAGAGTCCTTAAGCGCAGGAAAGGCAAAAATCACTTCTTTGCTTAAGTAGGCAAATCACCCATAGCTACTTTCACTCAATTGAACTTGGATATCTCAAGCACATCTGCAGTACCTGCACAAGCTTCATCACCCTCATTGCTCTGTAGCAGGTAATAGATATTTGAATCTGATAGTCATTACCATTCCCAGTCAGGAGTATTCTTTAGTGTGCCCTAAAATGGCTGATTAAAGCAGTATTTCTATCTACTATTTCTCAGGTGGACTGAATAAGCAGACAGGAATATAGAATGCGAAGTGGGGTGGAGAAAACAGATCCCAGTCTGGGATTTTGATGTTAAAAGTGATAAATATTAATTATTTCCAATTAAGTTAAAAGACAAAAAAAATTTTGGATTGTAGAACCTCTGGGACACAAGCAATTATTATCTATTCATTTACACAACACCAATCTGGTTTTTATCACTTTGGCCTTTGGGCACAATTATAGTACTTAGACACAATTTATATGATATTACTCTTAGTTATGAAAGCTTGATATCCGACACACACTGATGTTCTGTACTTCATGATGAAAACTTGCTCCATGGGGCAATTTTAACAAGAAAAATTTTGAGTTCATAACTAGTCCACGTGCAGCAAAAGAGAACTAACTCCAGTCCATAAGCTTCAAAAGCAAATTAGCCCCAAGGAAGTGTAGACAACGATGAGCATGAGAATAAACTGTCAGAGGAACTTCGGATACACAAATGAGAGGAGGTAAAATAGTATCCACTACTCTGTGGAAAGTCCCCCCAAAAGGAGGTCTTGAAGGACATGAAAACTCAGTGTAACAGAAAACTGGGAAATTCTTCTAGGGGAAATATGTTTATAACAGGAAATGAATGCCTAGATGGCATAAAGCAGGAGCTCACTGGATGTCAATGGCAACAGCTCCTAAAGAAGCAAAAGGGACTTAGAGCATAATCGAAAGTATTTCTTGGAGCACTTGCTGTTTACTGTAGGACAAATTTACTCAAAAAAAAAAAAAAAAAAAACAGTGGCTGTGCAGTAACCTTCAGAGGGACTGGCAGACAAGGTGGAAGTGAGGAGGAGTAGGCACAGAGTAGGTCCTGCTTAAGTTTGGACTTTGAAGAAGGAAAAGTGCTTTTTACTTACGAAATTATACAGAAATTATTTTATTGCTGCAAAACAACACAGGTGCTGAAATGCCTTCTCGATTTTTTTCAGATGCAAAAGAGGAAACTTTCTGGATGATTTTACTAAATAAGAGCAGATCACTGTTTTTCCAGCAGAAGAGTATGTGAATTTACTCAGGAGTAGTTGTTTCATTTTAAATTCACAGCCCACCTTCACTTGAATTAACTTGCAACTGCTGACAAGTCCTAAGAGAAACATTGATAAAATGCCAAAGTAATAGAAATATCCTGTAGTCAATTGATTCATTCAGGTCTTTAAATGGAGATTTTTTTTTAAATGTTTCTTCAAAGTTTGTCACATTGGGACACACATGTGGTAGTGTCTATTACAATCAGACATTGCAATTTATTCTGATTACTTCATTGTCATGCTGCATAAATGCCAGTTTATGCTCCAAGAGTCATGTCACGTCAGGTTACAAGACGGCTATGAAGGGTTTCAGGTGCTACAGGTAAAACCTTAGTGAAAGATGAAGGGATGTAGTGAGGGGGAGACAAAATACTATGATAGAGACTACCAAACAGCATGTACTTTTGAGGAGGAAAGGGGAGAATGTGCTACTCAGGGATGGTTTTGATGGAAATCACAGTACAAAGCTTTGGGAGAGTGGGTAAAAAAAAGAAGGAAGAAAACGTAATACCAGTATTACCTGTAACATTCCCTCCTGGGAAAGGATGGAAAACAGTTTGAGATATTGGGATTTCATGAAGGCTGAGAAGGGTTTGTAAGCAGGTGTGCGGTGAGAGAAGAAGTCCGTAACTGCCCTAAGTGAGTTTCTGCATTGTTTCTCAGGGATCTGTTTTAGAAAATCATCCAGTGTTGGCTGAAAAACTGTTGTCCTAGCCCCAGTTGTTCCTGCACCTTTTTTCTCCCTAAATTTCCAACATATTTTTAAAACCAATAAAAATTAACTGCTGAAATGGCATCACGAGTCCCTTGCTTATATACTTGAGAATTAGATTAACTCACTTAACCAGACTGTGATAGATTAATTAACCACAGATTAACTACTGATTAACCTCCTGGCTTTTTCAAAGATAATGTGCTCCAAGATAATCTTCAACCTTGTATGGCCAGCATTCTTTTCAAGGAAAGGTTTAGAGTTAAAGCAAATTTCATTATTAAAATGGATGATATAGATGGAGAAATGAAGTCACACACATAGCCAGGAAGATAGTCCACATTTTTAACTGCAGTCTTCGACCTACTAAAGGATATTACTTCTACCTTTTTCTTTCTCTAAAGCCTTTGACCGTTAATCATACAAAAATAGTATTACTGTAAACTCTTTCTTCTTAGCTGTAGGACTTCGCTGTTGGTCTTAGATGGGATTTGTGTTTAGCTCATCAAACATTCACAGACTCACTGGAAAAGTGAACTATGCCCCTCACCAGTAAATTCTGCTTTGATCATCTGTAAACTTCATCAGTGATAATCTTGTACTCCTTCCTAGATGTTGAAAAAGTGTTAAATTGCATGTGACTGAGGAATAAATATTCCGAAAAATTTTACCATAGGATGACAGTGCATTTACAATTAGATCATATCATCCATCAGTAAGAAAAGGTTAGAATCCATTTAATGTGTGTCGTGTGCATTTTATGTCTTTCTAGTTTCTTAATGAAACTGTTATGCACTATCAAGTCAAATAGTTTGCAGGGTAGGGTACATCAATACTATTACTTTAAAAAATAGCTTGCAATCTGAAAAAAAAAGATATCAGGTTAGTTTGACAGGATCTATTTTCCATAAACTCATGTTGATTGGCATTAATTCCATCCTTCAGCTCTTTACTAACTGAGCCCTATATCAGATGTTCCCTTATTTCACCAAGGATCGATGTCAGCCTGACAAGACTATAATTACCTGGGTTGTCCCATTTACCATTTTTAAATATTACCACAATATTAGTTTTCCACTGGTCTCAATTAAATGCCTTTACTTCTGCATATGTGTATCTATCTCTCTCAATATATGGCTTCCATCACAATGATCTGACATTCTAGCAGATAATGCAAAATCAGAAACTCACACTGAAAGTGACAGCACTAGATCAAAAGAAAGAGATTTCTCAAATAAAAAATGCCATCTCTCATTCAAATAAAAGAGTCTCATCTCTCACAAACCAAATTCATCCTCTCTCCCAGTGCTCCCTCCTTCCTGCAACTGGAAAAGGCTGAGAAAAGCAGTACTCCTTGTAAGGTGTCCAGGCAGTAGCCTTTGAGGAGAAGCTGACTAAAACAACAAAAACGCCAGAGACAGCTCTGAGTCATATTGATTAATGTACTCCTGGAAGGCATCCAGTGAGGAGTAAGGCACACAAACCCAACTAGAATAGAAAAATCTGGCTCTGGCTGATTTATGTGACAGGAGACAAAGTGCTTGGTATTTAGCAGGAAGGTGGAAAGTTGCAGCTGAGTATGACAGAGTCAAAAGTCTGGATTCAGGTGCCCTACATTTCAAACAAGGACCAGCCCCTGCTGTTCCCTATTGACAGTGTGCCTCTAAAGGTCTGCAGTCAGACAATAGCAAATACTGTGAATGGGGACAGAGATAGAATTTAGGCCACATTAATTTCCATCAAAGAGCTGATGTGTATATGAGATAGTCAGGCCAAAGAGTAAATATATTAAATTTTTATTTTTAAAATTCCAAAAAGGGAGTGGTCAGTCACTGGCTATGGGACCTCCATCCTTGCAAATATTCAGCCCTCGGCTGGATGCAGGCCTGAGAAACCAGATATAACATTGAAACCATGTTTTGAGCAGGAGGTTGGGTTAAACAACTTCCTGAAGACTTTTCAGGAAAGGCTAAGAAAATTGGCACTGTTCAGCCTGGTAAATAGAAGGCTCCAAGGGAGAACTTAATGAAGGCTTTCAGTATCTGAAGGGAGCTACAAAAAGGTTGGAGAGGGACATTTTATAAAGGCATATAGTGACAAGACATGGGTAATGGCTTTAAACTGGAAAAAAAGTAGGTTAAACTGGATATTAGGAAGAAAATCTTTACTGTGAGGGCAGTGAGGCACTGGAACAGGTTGCCCAGAGAAGCTGTGGATGTCCCATCCCTGGAAGTGTTCAAGGCCAGGTTGGATGGGGCTTTGAGCAACTTGGTCTAGTGGAAGGTGTCCCTGTCTGTTGTAGGGGGTTTGGAACTTGATGATCTTTAAGGGTCCTTTGCAATCCAAGCCATTCCATGATTCTGTGATTAAAAAACTAAATTACTCTTCTGTTCTAATTTTAGAAGCTGCATTATAGACGGAGCAGAGTGCAGAAGTGTGAGTAAAACTACAGTAAGATAGAACAAGCTTACTAATACTGGGACAAAATTGTAAGGTTAGACATAAATTTTTTCACTATCTGATTATTATTCTTTTCTAAAGAAATCTAGGGGAAGAGCCAATGACAACAGCATTGATTTGAAGCAGCAAACCCATCAGATCTGTGTCAACTATTTTGGATGCAAGTAAGCACAGGAAAAGTCCAGACAAGCAGAGCAAAAGACCTTCGGTGGCATTTCAGAGAGCTTTGAAAGTGAAGCAGATGAAGGCATTTATAAGGATTCTTTATTCTTAAAATATTTGCAAGATTTTCAAAATCTTTATGATTTAGCTCAAAAGCTAAATTCTAACTAAGCAGGACAAATACAATAAAAATGCATAGAGAAAAAATTTCTATAATTTTGTAGAAGATTCCTTCTGTGCTTCTCTCAGGAAGATGATACAGTCCAGTATCAGAAACAGGACATGAAACTAAACCACTTTAATCCCATGTGCCAGTCTTTGTAATTCTAAATACCCAGTCTCAGAGAAATGCTGGTTATTAGACAGAATTTGAATGAAAAGGAAAATGGGTACATAAGACATATTATAATGTCATTTTAGGGTCCTCATGATTTTCTTCCATTTACCGTTAGAAATTAGGAGTCCACCTTGCAATACAAATAATCCTCAGCTGTAATCAACCTGCTTTTAAGTACATACATGTCTTGAAGGTTATATTGCAAGGTTCCAAAATGTGAAACTATTTTTGATGCAAAATACAATTTGATGAGCACAAGACACTACATTTTTACCATTTTTTTTCATTAGCTCTACCATTTTTCAGCTTTTGATTAAAAAGGGGCAACTTATCTTGCTTAAGAACTTGATCATAGAATCATTTAGGTTGGAAAAGGCCCTTAAAATCATCATGTCCAAACACTAACCCAGCACTGCCAAGTCCACTACTAAATCATGTTCCTAAGAGCTCATCTTCAAAACTCTGCTTCAGAAAATAATTACCAGGCTCTGGTAAGTTAAATTTTGAATTTTCTAAGATTTTTCAAGATTTATTTTCCTTGGTGCAAGATTCACAGAAAATAAAGTTAAAAAGAAAGAAAATCACACCGAAGGCTGAAATCAAACAGAATGTATATATGAAAGCTGGACATTTGTTCTGGCATAACAGAATGCTCAAGGAAAGAAACTAAGGAGTTATTTCTTTTTCACTCAGTTGGAGCTTTGGATTCTAAAGTTGATTGCAATCAGAAGGTAAATCAGAAATTATTGAATATTCCAAAGTATGTAATAATTTAAAAGAAACAACATGTCACCTTACAGGCACTACCAGGCATGAGAAGTCTTGACGCCACCCAAGGTGATGATGACACAGGTGCTGGAAAACTTTCCAGGTTCTGGATCCAGGTTTCATACCCTAGTAAACAGAGGAAGAAATTAAGAAATTAAATTCCACCCCTCCCTGTGCCGGTTGCTGGGAATGCAAATTAGAGACCTCATCTCTCCGTTCAACTGTGTTGAACTCAAGTTAGTATCATAATTTCCATTCCCACAACTGGAAATCTAAATTTTAGGCATCTCAGTATTTATGTCCCTGTGCCAAAGTCCGTTCCTGTATCCTGCCTTCACAGTATACTTCACAGTTACCTGGCTGTATTTTGAAAGCAATGATTGATGGTAACAATCCAGCTCAATGCCTGAGACAGAAGCAAAGGGGTGGCCCCTTCAATTTGTCACAAAATCCAGTGGTAACCACCTGATCGACATTTCTAACTGTTGTTTTATTTGGTCTTGAAAATAACATCAAAATATATACTTTGATGTTGCACTGTTTATATTCCAAGTATTTTGATGTGAATCCAGTTATTCTAAGCCAATTCTGACAACTCATATTTGAGTCAGGGATGTTCAGCATAACATCAAAGTTGGTAGACTTACTGCATCACTGAAGTTCTTCAACTTTACTCTCAATAATTGGGACAAAACAACCCAGGTAATCTTCCTGTAACATCAAAGCCGCAGATATAATAACTTCCTAGATGAATGAAACAATAGAAGCTTCATTTTTTTCTCCCAATTGTGAAGTTTCCTAGGTGTTTGTTGTTCTTCAGTTACTTCTGTTTTGTTCTAAAAAAATGAACTAAAAGTCGCCTATTAGTTCTAACTTTCGTTAGTAGATTATTCTGCCTTATCTTCATCATAACAAGCATAATAATGGAAAAGGGATGTCTTCCAGAGAAATGCTGAATAAAAAAATCATGCTGTGAACTGACTGGGAAAAAGATTTAGGGGCCTCGTAAGAAATCCTGAAAGTATAAGTTATCTGTAGACAGGCAGTTGGAAAGAGAGAAAGAGGGAAAGAAAAGAAAGATGTGTCAGTGTGAATGAACTTGAGAATCCAAAAAGCATTAACGGTTTACTGCATGGGGATATCAGGATTTTGGAGTAGCAGTCAAAAGAAATGAAAATGTTGTCAGACAAGAGATCGTCATCCATTCACTTAGTCACTTAGTATTCTCATTTTCCATCTGGCATTACTTCCCTTTTCTTTTCTTGTCTTTTCTTTTTTTATTTTTCTGCCCTAGAGCAGCAAATTGTTCATACGTGAAACCAAGGTGAACCAAAGTCTCCAGAGGAAAGCTTGAAGAGCTTCATCAGGTTTTGTGCTGCAGAGAGAACTCTCAGACTAACCTCAGGGATAATATTGAGGACATGCTAAGCAGAGAAGGACAGGATGTGTTGTGTGTAGAAAGTGGAATTCACCCATCCTAAATAAATTCAGAAAAATAAGTACTTAAAATCCACACCAGCATTAAAAGTAAAATTACCCAAAATTTCACATTAAAATTCTCTTTTCAAATCTATATAAATATCAGCTGTCATGGTGTCATCATCTATGCTGTTCTACATGCATATTAATTTTTACTCAAATTTAAATTAATAGTGAGAATGAGACTAGTATAAGTACATATATCTTTTATCAACATATCAACACGCATGGCAACTCTTCTTTGAAACGCTCATCATCCTCTGGGGTGGAGGTAAATAATTTAAACAGGAAAAGGCTGTCTCTCATGTCTGACATGCTTCTTGACACTTCTGTGGAAAAGCTGCTGGAATTTGCTCAAAGTAGATGTCAAAACTATATTTAAAAAAAATTAAAATAAATAACTTAGTTTTCATAACAATATAAAGGATTTCTGCAATTTTAACAGCAAAAGGCTCTATTCACTCTTTGCCTTTTTCCAGTTTTCCATATCATAGATACCTTGATGTCATGAAATGGCTGAATACTCTCAAGTTTCCAGGAAATCATAGTTTTCCCTCTGGAGACTGCATAAAGCTGAATAGGATTGAAAAGAACAGAAAACATGGTTTCCTTAGTCTCCTTCCAACTGGAACCCAAGGAAGTGCTCTGTGAGCACTCAGGGATCTGTTTTCAAATCAAGAAGGAAAGGATGGAGGGCAGAGGGAAAGAAAGAGATGGTTGGGATTTGGGGACAGGTCACTGGGATTTGGGGACAGGATGGACCAGCCATGCAAGGAAGTGGAAATAAGAAGGATAGAAGACAACTCCTGGCCAAGAGTGATTGTGTAAGGAGACAAGCATTGAATATCAGTGTAGAAAAGAGACAGACCAGAATTGGATGAAGGAATAGCAGGCTTGGGATAGACTTCACTAGAGGGATTAGAGTCCTTTGGATTAAGAGCTGGTGCAAAAAGCAGAGAGATTGAAGAATAAGACTCCTAAGGAAAGAGTCCTTGCCTAGAAAATAATGTTGAAAGCTGCATAATTGGAACAAGAAAAAGAATAAATGGAAAACAGAAAAAGGAACAAGACTTTCTAAGAAAAGTTTAGGAGCAATCGGGGAGGTATGCTAGCCTGGGGCAGGTAGTTGCTGCTGTGCACCTGAAAGTCACAGTTCTGGTTGCCCACACCAGAAACCTGGCTTGAATATTGGCTCAGGTTGGCTCTCAGGGTAGGGCACTGCCCACCACCAAATTCCACTGACAAAGTGGGAAAAATAGTTCCCTAATGCGGTTCAGAGGCCGCATGTGATTTAACAGATCAATACTGTACACAAGTGAGGGTTCGGGACAGCAGAGTTAAACAGAGAGGGATGGAGCTTCGGAGGACAAACAGAAAAGCTGGTTTTGCTATTGGTTCCACTTAGGAAGCAGAGAAAGCCTGCAGGGTCCAGCCCTGCCATAAAGCAGATGTGTAAAGCATGATGCCTGCTTGCCTCATTCCCTCCTGCTCTCAGGTACACTGTAACCTTTGCTTTGCTCAAGGAAGAGAATAGACAGTGCCCATATCATGCCTTTTTGATCTCTGGTCATTGCCTGTGGCAATCACTTCTGGGGTCTCAACTTCACAAACAAAGCAGTGATCTTTCAGAATAGTTCAGGATATTCTTCTGTAATATGAAATGAGATACCAAGATACACCATTAAAGCTTCCAATTTATCGTTTTTATCCTTCCACGAAAAGATTGTCATAAAAATAAACAAATAGGGGCGGGAAAGATCCACTGCAAACTACATAAAATTCTCTCACTGTAGATACAGTAAGGTCAGTCTAACAGGCATTAATCTGCCTTGAGGATTAGTATAATGTAAGCAGTAAGGTTCACTGACAGCATTTTGTGATTGAGTCAGGCCTTAAGGATTTTGCATCTTTACCTTCCCAAAAGATAAAACCTAAGCTTAAAGTAAGTACATATAAATATTTGCAGTATGCAAATGTTATTATCATGGACAGAAATGACCATTATCTCTCTCTTATTCATGCATATTCTGCAGACTTCTCAGGAAAGATGTAAAAGAAGTAAGTAAAACTACATGAGATAGTCTTCTGTCCATACCATGCAAAAATATGAATTCTCTGATACTGAGAAGCATCTGATACAGTCTTCAATGTCTAATATCCCCTCCCAATAATTTAGTAAGTAGAAGAATTAAAAAAAAGCAATTAAAACACCAAAGCAGAATCCTTTTTTTAAATCATACCCTATTAAGGAAATACTATGAATTAAGTACTATCAAAAATTGTTAAAAACAAATGCACCATTTTCCCCTCTATCCCATAATTTCCCTTCCACAGTGTGTCAAATAAGGTAAACAAAAATTATGTCCAGGGCACTGCATATTTTTTTGTGTACACTTCTCAATATTTTAGAGAAATATTGGAATATTTTATGCTTTATTGTGTCTCAGTTTGCATTTCCTTAACTAATCCTAGCATTCACACATGTACTTATAATAAATCAGTTTATATATCCCTAGTTAATATTTGCTTAGGGCTTATGTTGATTTCACAATACATGCAATTTTCTGGCTCCATCTTTATCTTCAAGGATTAGATTGAATTGAGCAGCCATGTAGTAATTTAGTTTTATCTTGTGCCTTACAGTTTTATGTTCTTGTAATAGCACTTCTCTACTTTATTTAATTAAATATATCTTATTTCACAATGACAACATTTTTATTTTTGAGTTTATTTGCTAAACAGCTGCCATTGTGGCAAGAATTTGTGGTGAGAGAACACTTAGAGACATTTAGAACAGAAATTGTCAAATGTAGAGGAGAGAAAAGGATTTGAATTTGGCGTAAGTGCACTCTCAGATTAAATTTGAATTGTTTTGCATTCAGTGATTGGAAATTAGAGCTAAATAGCTATATTTGGATTACCTTTCCTCCGTCAGTTTTTTTGGGAAAGGTAGGGGTTTTTGTTTTGGTTTGGGGTCTTTTTGTTTGGTTTTTTTTGGTTTGTGGTGGGGGTTTTTTGACAGAGGAAGTGCTTTCTGAAAAGAAATCTAGCTAAACCTTTGCCAAGTTACACTGAAAGATTTGTGACGATGATTTTTTGTCTTTGGCTTCACTTACATGAAAATGGCAGGCAAATGCCAATTATTTTTTCGACTCGATCATTTTAGCACTACCTGGTTAATTTTGATGCTGATGAGGGCAAGGCTAATTGACAGCGTATCCATAATAAAAAGCAATGAACCTCAACACCAGGTATCAGAGTTTTTCCCACCTTCTTAGCTTAAATGGGCTAAATAGTTCTGATAAAACCAAATGTTGTGCAGGTGCATTGAGTCCCTGTCGCAGAGGATGTTAAATGGGTTTGATCCTAAATTGACTAGTATGTGCAAAGTGGATGTATTTTACTCACAGTGTTGGCAGCTTCTCCAGTAAATAGTCTGGCACAGCACAGAGTAAGCATGTCTAGCTTCAAGTCTTTTTTTGATCTGCAGCTGTGTGTGCTTATCTCCATTCTTAACAGAAACCACCAAGTAAAACGGATATTAAATTTCTAAAAGAGTAGCTTGGGTTTGCCTCACCGCTTTGTCATCATGAAGTGACTTTCCTTCTTGGGTAGATTCTTCTGAAATCATGATAAATGTGGAACTTCTTTTAAATAAAAGGCTTCTTATAGCTGGGAACCCCTTTTGATAACTCCTCCTCTTGACAAACCTCATTTTGTCTTTTCCTTTTGCTCTCTTCATACACCAGGCACCCTCTCACTGCCTTCCAATCTCTGCCAATGGCTTTCAAGGATAATACCTTTTCTCAGAACCAAGCATCTGCACCTGTGTGTTCTTATCAATTCCCTCACATATCCCACCAGTGTAAATTAAGCTCACAGATTTTAGAAGGGAACTGACTTTTGCAGGTTTTGTAAGTTGTCTCTGATTCCAGTCAGAAGTAGGTTAACTCAGCTTCTCTGTGCTTTTTGATTGGCACAAAGTAACTGTAATCCCTGATTTCACAGCATCATCTACACTCAGACACCACTGCCCAGGTGGTGTAAAAGCCTATCCCAGTACAGCTCAGCCCAGCTGTCATGCAGGTAAGGAGTCTGACCATCCAGCACATCCCTTTGTTCCAACACAGTTCAGTTACCCTTAAACTCATCCCTGACCGAAAGATCTCTGATTTAATAAGAAATGCTTTTTACCCAGAAACATTAACACATGGTTATGGAGATACATTTCAGAGGTGTACAAATACATAAAAATTATGAAAAAGGTGAGCAAGAAACAGTATTTCACTATGTGTTCTTGACATGAGCCAGGGAATTCTAACTGACTCTCAGAGGTCTCAGGTTTAGTTATTTCTGCCTTAAGTACACCGTTAAGTTGTAAGCCACTTTGTTATAGCAAGACATTACTTTCTCACAGTGTTTTCAGAAAAAAACCCTATCATTTATACTAGAACTGACTACAGGAAATGTGCAAATAATTTTGGAAATTGCAAACATGTTTGCTGCTGGGTCATACCTTATCCAAATTTCTTTTCTACCACATAAAGAAGAAATAAAAATGAGAAATGTGTGATGCAGGTAACATTATTTGTTCTCATGTAAGAGGCAATGCAAATACTATGAGGATGAATACCATGTATTTCCTCACATACAGTGCAGACTGGGACATGTCCTGAAGAGAATGATTAAAGTCCAGGGATGGGAATAGTGGAAAAGATACAAAATATAATGCAGAATATATGCTTGCCATAGTTTCCTACTTTAAAAATATACTAGGTTGACTCTAATGCTCTTAAAGATGTTTGTAATCCTGGCTGCTTGCTTTTTAACAGTTCGGTATTTTTTCACTGATGCACCATTGTAAGCCATTACTTGGCTCATGATTTGGCCTTGGTTTTAGGAATAAAATATTTGTGAGAAGAATATGTTTTCTTTTGGGCTTCCATTCTTTCAAAGCAATGCCCAGCAGCAGTACAATCACAATAATATGTCTAACAATAATCTTAGGCAGTCATTTCCAATCACAGTGGCTACAAGTAGAAGCAGCTACAGACTGTTGGAAATGCGAGGAAATGTCAAACCATATTAAGCTGTCTGGGAAGAAAAAGGAAGAGGTTCACAGCTTGATGAGGAAAATTAAAACCTTGCTGAACCATGCTGAACACCTGAAAATATCAAAGAACAGAAGATAAATGGGAAAAAGCATGAAAAAGTTATGAAATGTAAAAAGGAATAAGGTTCAGTAGAGTAATAAATTATATGTAATATCAAAGAAAGATAAACAATCTATAACTAGCAAAACCTCATGGCCTACAGAAAGCTGACAAAATGGTTCTAATAACTGGAATCTAGAATGTTGTGCTCACCTTTAAATAACTTGAGTCTGACCTAGACAAAGACAGGCCAAAGGCATTTAGGGATGCGGTCCCATCCCTACAATAAATTTCTATGCTATGGTATTCAGGTTCAAGAGGGAAGTTTAGACAGTCCATTATTCCATTTGTAGTGAAGAACTGGTATGTAGGTAGCAAATTATGGCTGTTTGTGTCAGATATTACAATGGGTGGTCTCTATGTCAGAAGCCTGTTCCTGGCAGCCTCAGGTACTGGGAAATCTGAGCCAGTCACCCCATTCATAGAGAAGGTGCCATAACTCAGGCACAAGTTCTGTTGTGATTGTCTGGGATAGTTTGTGTTCATCCCTTTTGCAGAAAGAAAGCAATTTCCTTCTGGCTCATGGGTGAGCTCTCTATTGCTCTGCGTTGGGTATCTGCCCATTGCTGCACACCAGGAGCCACAATACTGGGACAGATAAATACAAAATCTATGCCAACTGATATCCACATAACCTTATAGTTCAGGCCTTTGGAAGAAGGATTGGAATGTGATGTAAAACACATTGCCTGGCTCAGGACTGATGTAGCAGACTGTGTTCAGTGAGGTTCATGCTGTCTGTAGGAAGCAGGGAACACCTACAGTGCAGGATATTCTAAATGCACTCATGGTGCCTTCACACAGGCTGGAAATGGCATACCACTCAAGAAAGAGTTTCAACCTATTCTAGGATCTTTTAAATCATTGTCATCTTTATATCACTATAAGTCTATGAGAAATTCAGGCTCCAGAGGGCTAGTATGAAGGTAAGGTTAAAATGTCTCCCCAAAAGAGGAGGGTCATCTATATCTGTCTGAGATACTAAAAAACATGAAGCAAAAGACAAACAGGAAAAAAAAATGTAAGTGAAACAAGACCATTTAATTTAGACAAGATTCTTAACATTAGGGAAGAGGGAACAGCTAACCATCAGGGAAAACTTTCTGCTTGTGAGAGACATTAAAGTGACTCCAAAAGAAACATTTGGGATGTTAAAAAAATGATTGAACAAAAAAGTGAGAAATATATTTCACGGAACAATCCTCCAGTGGCAGGGCAATGAACTAGATGACCTAATAGCTCTTTTCCATTCCTTACATCCATGATTCTGTGATTCTAAATACATATTCAGAATTCAACAAGAGGCAGTGAGACAGTAAAGACATTGAAGAACGTAAGTGGTAAGTTAGTGACAGATGGGCTTGATTCTGCTGCAGGCCTAAATGAATTCTTACCTCATTATTCATTGTGGGGAGGTGGGGAGAAAAATTTTAAAAAATAGGAAGGTAGCATCACCATGACTGAGAGACATTCTCCTGGAGGGGAAAGTAAAATGTTAAAAGGCTTTGCTATTGCACTGGAGAAGATAATAAGGCAATTAGGACTGTTACATTTGACAAAGCACCAGGCTCAGATGAATTGTGTCCCAGAATCCTGAAGGAAGTAACAAAGGAAATAAGAAAGCCTTCAGCAAAGGTTTTTGACAGGCCACTAAGGAGTTCAGTCATACCAAGGACTTAAAGGGTACTAAAGCTATTCCCAGATTCAAGAAAGAATCAAGGGAAGATTCAGGGGACAAGTCCTCTAAGTCTCATTTCAGTTGAGAAAAAGATATTGAAAATATTGCTAAGGGACCATGTTGAAGTAATTTTAATGTAAAATTTAATACAGGTAATGGGAAAAATCATGAGAAATCTGCACAACACTTTAGCATGTTGTGGGAGTTATAGACTGCAGTGGATAGATTGATCTTGTTCATACAGTTGTCAAGGTGGTAAAAAAGGCAAGAGAATACCCTGTATAAACTATGGTATGAAGAGATGGGAGTAAATATTTTCAATTCAGCTGGACATTGCCTTAAAGGTTGCCAAAGTAGATCTATTTTAGAAGTGCAACATTGCAGAAAAAACATATAAAGGCTAAAAGGGAAAGATGCAGTAATTTATCCCTGCGGTTAAAGACATTTGAAGAGTTTGGCTACTGTAGTTACATCTACATTACAATCTCGTGTAAATAGATCAAACCATAATAGCTCTAAACTAGCTAAGCTATTTACCAGTGCAGTCAGGCAGCACCAAGCTGGACTCAGGTTGACTGACATCCAGGTCAACAGTTCAGCCTGATCCTGCCTACAATCAACTGCATTACCCCAACCAGGATTAACTAGTATAAAGAGAGCTGAGGTGAGCCTGTAAAAGCAGTGGTATCTGCAGACACGTTCCTAGACCATGGGTCCTCAGTCTTTTCAATTTGGTGAATTCCTTTGAAGCTTAAAAAGAAATCCAACTGTACTTAAATCCTCTTTTGTCTGTAAACGTAAACTTGTAAAACAGAAATCATGAGAACTGTATTCCCAAAACTGAAATAAGGCATTGAGACATGCTGAATCCTGAGTCTACCAGCTCTAGACTGTCATTATCTACAGGTTGTGACTGTGTTCACACTTCTTCAGGAAACTCTCTCCTCTTTCTGTTCAGCCTTTAAGACCATTATTTGTCTCTCACCTCTTCCCTTTTTCCTTCCGACTTCTAGTTTTCCCTTCCGAAATCCCTTGGAAACCTGTAGCCATGGATAAGTTATAAAATCTCAGACATTTGGACATCCAAATCTGCTACTCCTTTGTTTCAGGGTGTTAAAACATTCCTAATATGGAACATAATATTATTTTTCTCTTACTTGGATTCTGTGGTTTATGTCATCAAGTATCATGTAGTCTTTTAACAATCAGCAAGAGGAATGGTCAAGAAAATAGTGTTTAAGTTAGTTTAAAGAGACCAGCTTAAAGAGTTTGATCCACTGAAGGCAATAGGAGCTTTCCAAAAATACAGGTTGTTAGGTCAGGCAAAACTGGAAAAAAATAATTTCTTCTGATCTAAGTCTTTATTCTAACCTCCTTTGCCCCCACAACAAATTTTTACCTGCCCAAAATAGGGATATCCCACTTCTGTGGCTTATCTTGTGGGGGATAACTTCACGTTCAGTTTAAGAATTGTACTTACTGCCATGAGGTAAAAATTTGTAGGAAAGTTAGAAGTAATAATGCTATTAACATAAATTTTCTAATAAGTCTCATGAGGATATTTTTCCCCCTTTGTATCTTTGAAGGTCTTTTCATTTCATTTCTCAGTACTACCTTCCTTCCCTCAATCTCTTCCTCTTCTCATTTTTTCAGGTTGGTTGTCAGGTTGTTTCTTGCTGTTTGCTTGGTTTTCAAGTAGGTGCCAGACATTTTAGTACAGGGCTGACTATACATCTGCAAAGAAACCAATTTTATTTCATTTATATGACTGTAAACACCTGTTCCAGATGGACAATTTGGGGGATTGTCTGGGATTTATCTTTTGTGGCACTTTGCCCTCAACAGAGCAGAATATTTCTAAGAACTTTCTGAGCTGTGTCTTTTCATCCAGCACACACAAAAGGCCACCACCTGAAGGTAAAACTGAAGTCAACAGGGTCCCACTGGTGTGACTAAAAGCTTCATTTGGCCCAGAGCCTCCTTCATATTCAGAGAGAGAGGTTCTGCCTGTGGATGCATATTTGCCAATGTCAATGAAACCAGCTGAGGTTGTGCAGAAAAGAAGGAAAAGGGAAAATAAAACAAAAACAGAGAGACATATACCTTAGTGCTCTTATGAGTTTTCATCTTTGTAGCGCAACCCGTGCCTTAGGATTAAAAAAATATACTATGTAGCATGCAGAGGAATGACTAGGGGGCACGAAACCATCTGCAAACATTTGAAAGATTTTTGCGGTCCCCTTAGGCATGAAAGAAATTACTTCCTATGTTACCAGAGAAATTTACAAGAAATAGTGGGTCAAAGTTAAAAAAAAGGAAACTTAAAATAAATTTCAGGAAACTGTTTCTGACAGTGAGATTCTATATAATTTTTAAAGCAAGAGTAAAATCCCAGGCAGCAGGCAATGCGATGCTTAAAACTTTTGTTGTCTGTTTTGTTGCCTCAACAGTGTAACTCTGACTTCTTATTTATCTGGGAAGAGAATTGTGAACCTTAGAAGAAAGGGTTTGGGGTTCAGTCTTCCTGGGAGTGGTCTAATGCAAAATGAGCATCCTAGAAAACCAGGTGGAGGGGAGTGGAGGGGAGTGGAGTGTGCAGGTAGTGGAGGGGAGATGCTTACACCCAAAAAGTCAATAAGTTAACAAGATCAGATGCGAAATAAGGTAGTGAGACCAAACCACACCCCAGAAATCACAAGACAGAATTTCTCTGCTCAGATAAGGAGATTGCCAGACCTGTAGTATTGGCTGCATTAGTTTGATAGCAAAGACCAAGAGATTCCACTGAGGAGACAAAAAAAAAAAACCACAAACAAACAAACCCCAAAACAAACACAAACCAAAACAAAACAAAAATAAAACCAATCCTAAACAGATAAACAAACAAAATCCCATAGAAAAACAATCCAAAACTCCCATGTTACTGGAAGACTACATTTGCAATAATCATAAACAACAGCTTTCTGGAGCCAGAAACCCAGATGACAGTAAGTATCCCCATGTGTTTTCAGGACCTGCTTCAAAATAACACTACAGAAAAAAATCAGTCAGTAATAAAAATCAACAACAAAAAGTAATGGAAAAAAAGAAGAGAAAAATCTACAACAGTCATATTTACTTTAAAAGGGAATTAAAAAAAAAGAATTAGTTGGAAAAACATTAGAAGTATGTAACAACATAAATTGTTTGCAAGTGGCACTAAGGAGTATTTAAAAACAATATACTAGAAGCTCAAGATAAACAAACAAAAAATCCAACTCCAAAGGGATCAGAAAAAAACCTTTGTATGGATAAACAGTAAAGGAGTTTATTGGAAGTAAAAATCCCTCAGAAAAATTGGATTTGTATCTACTTAAGAAAAATAGAAAAGCATGTAAACCTTGGGAAGCTGAATATAGAATTGTAATAAGACAGGCAGAAAAGATTTTTGAAGAACAACTTGTTAAAGGCATAGAAGCTAATCATAAGACACATCAGAAGTGGGAAGTTTACTAGTGATTGCAAGTGGGTGATCAATGTGCATCAAATACCATTCAGGAAGCACAGGGTCAGATGGTCTGTATGAGAAATCAGCTTAAAGAACTGCCTCCGACTGGACAATGTTTCAGAGAAAAAAAAAACAAAACAAAACAAAAACAAAAACAAACAAAAATAATAAATTGAAAATCAACAGTTTGCTAGGGTCCTCAATGTGGATTTACTGAACTAATAGCAGTTCTATCCTATCCATTAATTGTTTCCATAGCAGAGAAACAGGAGGTGGCTCAGCCTTTAACAGAGGTTTCAGAGTGATCAGGTGAACAACTGACAAGTAACAAGTATCCTGGAGTTTTGGAAAAACTAAAAAGAAAAACAAAAATCATGACAATGATAAATATGACATGCCTGGGAAATGTCAACATAATTCCTCTGTAGAGAAGCTGTGTTTCAGAAGGAGTTCTTTGTGGATGCCTAAAAGAACATGGAAAACAATGATCCAATATGTGCAGCACTCTTCGATTTCCAAAAGCTATTAGTGGGATCCTTCACAAAAGCCTCTTAGAGAAACTGAGCTGTCTGAGTTAGAGGGAAGGTCCTCTTACGAATTAATATCCAGCATAAGACAAGAAACAAAAGGTAGGAATAAATGGTTAGTCCTCACAATGGAGAAAGATTACTAGAGAACCTGTGCTGTTCAGCATATTAAAAAATTATCTGGAAAAGGAGGTAAACAAGGAGGAAAAAAGGCTGCGGATGATACAAAATTATGTAGGATACTTAAATCTAAAGCTGACTGCAAGGACTTGCAGAACACACTGAGTAAATAAGCAATAAAATGGAAGATGAAATTCAATGCTGATAAGTGCCCATAGGAAAAAATAGTCCTAACTATACATACACAATGATGGGCTGTAAATAAGCCATTACCACTCAGGAAAGAGATCTTAGAGTTACTGTGGATAGTTCTCTGAAAACATCAACTCAGTGCTCAGCAGCAGTCAAAAATGCAATAGAATAGTAGGAGTTATTGGGAAAAGAGGACAAAACAGAAATCATTTTTATGTTTCTATGCAAATACTTGCCATGCTTACGTCTCAAATGCTGTGCACAGTTTCAGCCACCCAACTAAAAAAGATTACATCAGGGCTTGAAAAGATACAGAAAAAGGCAAAAAGAAAGTCAATTACAAGTATGGTCTGTCTCTTCCACAAGAACAGACTGAGATGACTTAGATGTGGATAAGAAATTAGACAGTTATTGAGGGGTGAACAGGGTAACATACATATTACAGAGGCACCAGTGAAATGAATAAGCAACAAGTTTAAGCAAAAAAAGTTGCTTTTTTATATATGACATGCAAATAAACATTGGCCTCTTTGTCACAAGATGAGGTTGAGAAGCAATTAATATAAATACATATTTTTTTAAATAGATTTGAAACATTAACAAGTCCAGTGGTCTGAAAGAAAACTCCACTTCAGAAATCCCATTACACATATTGCTGTACAGGCAGGTGATATATTAGGGAATGAACTGCTTCGCAGAGGTGTTGAGTTCCTATGGTCATCCCTGAGCAGTCACTACAGGGTAATGTTGCAAATAAGAAAAACAGCTTAATGGATCATTGATCTGAGTCTGAATCACTCTTACATAAGAAGAGACAGAAAATGCTTCCCCCAAGGCTTGGTCTGCAATGTGGTGGTTAAGACACTGTGCTGGAAATTAGAAATTGCGGGTTGAAAACCCACAAAGGAGAAAAAGGTCCAGACTGCAGGTTCTCAAGTACAGGACCAAACCCATCCACCTTTGCCAGAAGGGACATCAACAGAACTGAGCACTGTTTGGCCTCCTTTGTGCAGAAGTGGAAATTAATGATGCTCCTCAATCTGGGCTACAACTCAACACAGATAATAAAGTGGTGCCTTTTCTCCACTGTCCATAAAGGATGTTTACAAGGAACCCACTGAGTCTTAGAAGCGTAGAAATTGCTGAAGAAAAGGCAGCCCACATTGCTACCTGGGGTTTGGATACCATCTCTGCCAGCAGGCTATCTGCATTTTACCTTTCATTTTTGGGGACAGTGTTGCAATCCATAGATAAATGAAACACACCAGAGCACAGACATCCTTCTTTTGATTTAATCCAGGCAGCAGAAGTGGGCTGCTGTCCTATATGTACCTCAGCTAATAGACAACACAACATCCATCTCCCTGCCCTGTTTTCTAACAGCAAAGCAGAGGAATGTCAGGAAGCAGAGCCCTCTGTTTTTTCTGGATAAAATTATGTTGTGCTCCCAGACCCCTTCACACCTTCTCTCCCTGCCCTCTCTCTGCCCCATCTGACTCCCTGCCTTCAACTTAACCTTCCTCAATACGTGGAAAATTGTCCCCTTCTGTACTAGCTCAGCCAAATCCTCATCCTCCAGATCTAAGAGGGGAAAAAAGTCAACTTGAACAAAACCAAACAAACAAAAAGAAACCTAAACAGGCTACACATTTTTCACAATGTCAGAGCATAAGAAGAATCAGCATTGAGATCATAGGAGGCCACATTAACAAGAACTGTGTTTTACCATCATATCTCCCACTCATCTTCACATTTAAACAGATCAGAACTTTTCTTAGCATAAAATCCTGTCTCTAACCTCAGCAGCAGCATGATCAGAAAGACGTAGATGTGCATTGCCTGAACCTTCCCTTTCAAGATTTCATCTGTTCTCCTTAACCTGTTGAACCTCCTGCCAAAACTGCACATGAAGCTGCACCAGAGACAAAATCTGCATACAATTTCTCTGCAGAGCTGGCAGGGAAAGTCTCAGGATACAAATAAGCAGCATTAAAAAAAACCAACACAAACAGAGAGTGTGGATTTCCCTTTGCATGCTCCTGCAAGGCTGCATGCAGGCTCAGCTACTGTTTTGCAAGAATAGCTTTCATATATAATATAAGATCAGAGATCTCTGGGGATAAGTTACGCCTCATTACATTTCCAATACCATGATCCCTCTGAGACACTACCTTGTAGTGTCTTGAGTAGCCTTTGTGTTTAAGTTCAACAGTGTTGCCTGGTAGGCCACTTCACACATTTATGTTCTTTTAAATAAAAAAGTGTTGCCTTAAATCTCCTCCAAATGTTGAGGTTTTTTTCCTTTTTAATTTCCATTTTTACTTCCTTAGCTCCGTTATCTGTGCATGACCGAAAATATTAACTTGGCTTGATATAGTCTGAACCATTTAGAATTTAAACTCCCCCCACACTCTCCCTAATTCTAGGCTACCGTAGGTTTATGGGGTTTTTATCCTGCATTCATACAGTAGTTCATTTCTCAGTAGTAATAGAATTGGTCTCCTTATACTTGTTTTGAAGTATACAAAATTCTTATACTATAGTGGCCAAAACCACAAAATAATAGGACAGCAGCAAGCACACTAGAATCATAGTATTTCACTGAAATATTTTCTTTTTTCCTATACTATTCCTATCCCTTCATGAAGCTGGAAACAAGCTTGTTTCCTATGGATGTAATTTAAAAACAAATAAAAATTTTATGTTGGGAAATATAGTTTTGCACTGTTATGCAAAAAAAAAAAAAAAAGCCTAACATCTAGGAACATACATTTATTTTATGATTTTATAATCACATCCTACACCTATGTAGTGCTTTGGAACTAATACAGACCATAAAAGGTTCATAATGGCTTATTTTCTACTCTGTCGAGGCCAATGATTGATGAGGTACCACACTTTTAATAGTGGTCTCAGAAAGAGAGAGAAGCACATTGAGCTCCCTATTCCATCTTCTGCCTGTACTGGGGGGCCCCACACACTGTGGGGAGCCCCCAGTGCAGCCCCCACTCCTGATCCGCTGGCATGACTCACTGCCCTCTTCTCTGTCCGTCCCTGCAGCTGGAGAGACAACAAATCTGGCTTAGTCATAGCCAGGGAATGTGGACATCAGAGTCACAGCCTTGTCTTTGACCAGAGCTGTGGGACATCTACAGGGTAATTTTGCTGAGGCCTTTAAAAGTCACCTCTGCTGGGATATGTTCTGACATGTGGAAAAACCTCCTGTGCTTTAATCACTGCTTACTACACTAATGTTAATCACATTCTGTTGCCTTCTTATTCCTTATCTCTCTGTTGTATCTATCTTGTTCCTCAACTCACAGATAAAATCATAAGGTCCTTTGGGGAAGACATCACCTTTCCCACGCATATTGGCTAGAATTACACATTCCTAATTCCTTGATTTGGATCATTGGTGAGTAAGAGTGCATTAACGACATAAGCAATCAACAGTGCTAGACTGAGTTAAGAAAAAATGTTTCTCCCTTACACTTGCAAAAATGTCTGGGCAGTAGTTTGGGTAGATTAGTCATAAAAATTGCAGTTTTGGACTATACTGAAACTAAAGATTAATTTAGCAAACAGTTCCAACTCAACTGAAAACAAGCACTGTTTTCTGAAAATGTCAATATGATTTATTTTAATGTTCTCTAAACATTTTGCTTTTTCAGGCCAGATTAGCCATAGGCTTTAGATGCCTTTCACAAGGCCAGTAAGGACTGGATAAGTCTATATGCTCTACTATACTATTAAGGTACTCATTTAAGCTGCCTCCTAACTCGAATCAATGAGCTTTTCCTTTTACCACCTTTGTGGTTAAATGCAAGTCAAAATAGAGATTGGGATTTTCTCTATCTCTCCAATTCTATTTACTGTAAAGTATTTATTCAGTGAAGCAAGGAATGAAGCAATTCTCCCCTTTTCACTGTTCCTTTTCCCATATAATCAATTCAGGTCAATGCAAACATTAAAATGTATTGTTTTGGTTTGTTTTAAGCACTGAACTGAAATACAGTTCGTTTCATTGTAGAATACTACCTATGTTTTAAAGGAGTAATATATCCCCCTCAAAATTAGAGCCATATGCCAAAAAGTTATCAATCTACAGGTTTTATAAATTATATATGTATGTGTATATATGTATATACATACACAGATTCAGAATGGGTGTGAGATAGTGAATTTATAGCTAGTAGGTCAAATGGAATGGATGAGGTTTTAATCAATGTTATGAAAGGAGAGAGAGAATTAACAATAACAGGACTGAGTCTCTGTTGAGATCATATAAAATTCAGTGCTTCTACAACTTGCTAAACTGCTTTGCTCCACCGACAATCACTTAGAAAGCAAAAGGTAAAAAAAAAAGTTGTATTTGGACTTTAAAAAAATCTCAAAGCCTTGCCTGTAATATGCTTCATAATTCGTTTGCTGCATTACATGACAGTTGCATGTTCCAACGAAATTGCACTTACACAGTAGGTCTCATCTCTTCTCCAAAAGCCCTGTAAACACAATACATTTCAGAAACAGTTTGCCTCTAGAGGGTCAGAGTCAGAAAGATGATTCTGTCAATGAAGTAAGCGTGAAGCTGCTTTTGACCTTAATCTGAGAGCAGTAAAATGCATTTTTATTCTTTATAAAGTGGTACATGGGAACAGTTTAGGCAAAATAAAGGAAAAAAGAAAAAAAAGAAAAAATTTAGGTATGGTTTGCAAGAAGTGGGTTTTTTTGTTGATGTGTTAAATTTATCAACTAACTGCAGTAGTTGGAAAAAAGAAACATGTTTTAAGTACACTTTTCCAGTTTTGAACCAGAGACACCAGCCTTCCAGCTAAATACAGGTAAAGAACAACTGCTTTGCATTTAATTTGATTTTATTAACCAGTTAAAACCACTGAGAGAAAAACAGTTGGTACCTGTGGAGCAGAAAAAGGAGGCATAATAGCTACTGAACACTACATATTCAGAAGAGTGGTTCCTGAATTTGCATTTAGCTTGAAAGTTTCTCCTAACAAACAGTGTTATCTTTCTTAATTGATTATAGCCTTAAATCATCATGCCTATGATGACACTGTTATTTTAACCAAGTGAATGACTGAGGTCTATGTATCTGCACAGCAGGTTCAGCAGAAAATATTTCCCCAAGCATCCATATGTGCAGTGAAGGAGGCATTTCACAAGTGAGGTGATTTAACATTTCCAAACTCCAGACAAGCCCTTATGGAAAACTCAGAAATTTAAAGAATACTCTTATCATTAGGTACATTTTAAAGCATGTATTACTGATGATATCCTTTCTACAGAATTCTAGACAGAACTGTAATAATATCTTTTTTCACTCCAACCCGTAGAAGCTTAATTTTCTTACCTAAAGACATTAGATTTTGTCCTCTTAAGTGAGGTTGCACCTGGAATTAAAAGTGATTGTGATAGCGCTTGTGATTCTGGTTTTCAGGAGCTTCTGTAGTGATGTCATATACCATAATGGATATAGAGTATTCGCTCAGCCCCATTTCTTGAAACTGTTTTACCTGGAATGGTAGAACGTGGGATTCCCTGGAACAACATAAATGAAGGTGACTCTAAGACTCAATGTGGATATCATTTTCTGTGAGAGATGTATAGTTTCCTGCCTCTTCTTTATTAGCATATCAATATTTTTATACAAATGGAGCCAATTGTATAAAAATAAGGTCCTCCCTGCAGCTGGAATCAGAAAGCTGGAGTCTTGCAGTCCCTGATAATAGGTGGTCTTTCTGCACCGTGAATTGTTTTCACGGCACACTAAGCCTAAACCTCCAGTATTAGCATGTAGATGGAGATACCTGTGAACTGAATAGTTGGACTCATGCCACCATCTCATTTTACATAAGCCACTGAACTGTTTTCTTATTTTAATGTGTTCAGTCACAACTGATGGCCTCTAGGGAAAACTCTTTAATCGCATTAGCTATCCAAGTCCCAGTGGAAGCCACTATCCTTGAAGAAATTACTTCATGTTACTTCAGCTGTGTAACTCCTGCAGCATCTTCAGATACCACTACCAGCTTGTGACCAAAATTCAGTGAGTAACAGTAAAGGGCTAATTTTGATATAATGACTGATATCTATGATTGTCCGAGCAAAAAGTGTTTATTCTCAGTCACCTGCTGTGGATAACTCGCTTGTTCTTCCTCTGCTTCCTTATTTTCCCCATCTCAATTAAATAACCAACAAGGTGCAGAAAGCAATTTTGATTTTTTTTTTCCACTGACTAAATGAAAATGAGTTTAATTAGAGCATCCAGTACATGCCATAAACAGGGCAGGCACATCTGAGACAGCTGCAGCAATAACTCCGTGTATTAATATTTCAGAATTCTCTAAGAGTGGGCAAATACACTGCCCTTCACTACAACAATTATTAAATAATAGCTTACTTCATCAGATGAAAATGTAAAGGGTAAATGGGAAAATATATATTGTAGCGTGAGGGATTAGTGTTCGTCAGTCACAAAAATTGACTTAAATCCCCCAATTCAGCTGACAAAACAATTCACATGGCCCTGCTTCAGAGTTTGAAAGGAAGCCATTAAAGAAACTGCAATGTTCCCTCAAATTTACATCCCAGCACACATCTCAGCATGTTTTGCAGGTAACATTATCTCTACTTTAAATACGGGGAAACAGTGTCTATAACAAATTATGGAAAGCAGTGCAGAGCTTCTCAAACTGCTGTCAGCTCAAGCCAAGAAGGAATTCATGATCAGGTTGCCTTACTTGAGAAAAGCACCATGCACTGCAGGTTGCAGGTGGAAGCTCTGGGCAAAGAAAGCTTGAATTTTTCTGCACCATTTTCCTTAGCATTAGATGTCTCTCGTTAGCTCATGCAGAACCAGCTCACGTTGATGAGGCTTCATCTACCAGCTAACCACCAGCCGCACCAGAGGGCAACCACAACCTCATGGGAAATATCAGACCTGAACTCGAAACTTCTGAATCCCAATAAATCACTGAATACTTTTGAATCCTCAAGAAAAATCTGAGTTTCTTCTTGGTTCAGACTAAACTAAAGTCTGCAGGCTCTAAAACCTTGATATCTTCCCATGACATAGCTGTGAAAAGATGGTTGGTGCTGGCTGATTCTGATGCCTCCAGGGAAGTATGGGGGTGATGAACATGAGGGAGAGGGTATTCGTGAAACAGGCAACAGCTGCAGAGAGAGAGACAGGAGCTCAGCATGGAGCAGGCGTGGGAGACGAAATGTATTTAAACTAAACTACTGAATCTTCTGAGAGCTGTTTCTTCTTTTCCTGAAACTGCCACCACTGCTGAGCAAATTCATCAGCCGAGTGACTAATGGGAGACACCCTGAGAGGCAGAGGTACAACTGAGCCAAAACTGCTTCCCATAAAGCCCTATTCAGTGCCTGTTTGTCTCATTTATTACCGCATAAAATATCCTTCATGGGAAAGTGACTGACAATTATACTTTCTCCATATATCTTCGCACTCTACACTGTCTTGACAAAAATAGGTAGCCTCTGTCTCCAGCCCCCTTCCTTCAAAACCATCTCCTTTCTTTTTTCAATTACTTAGTGAAAGAAAACGTCATTCTTCTGAATTTTTCATATCACTTTTTCCAAGGGAGTCACTTCTTATTTTTCCCCTGCAAATCCAAAACACCACCTCATATTAGCTACTTTGAAGAAAATTAACTCTGTCCCAACCAATACCAGCACACACTGGAAGCGAAGTTAGCATCAACTGGAGTATAAAATCCCCAGTGAGAAGTTTCAGTTCCCAGAAAAAAAAACAGAAGAAGCAGGAGGAGCAGATGAGAGACTGAAGTGCCTTTTGTTGCCATAGAAATCATGTAACGAGTGACCTCATCTCCTGATTTTGGTCCCCAAGAAGGGAGTCACAATTTCCAGGCCTGTAAAGGGAGGACTAGGCCAGCCCATCACGATACAGCCAGTGAAATTGGCTTAATGGTGCCTTCTGTTACTTGAGGTTTTAAACCTCTGAGAGGGCACAGTGAGCAAACAGGTATTTTGTTCTCAGGATAGGAAACCTGCACACTATTTTCTCTTTACAGTATCTTTCCCTTTTCTTTCTGGTGCTGCTTGTGACCTTCTGTATTTCCACCGTGCTCCCTCTTTTGAACTTAAGTTTCCAATGGCTTTTGCCTCTCTCTGATCTCCTCGTTTTAGAGACTATCTTATCTACATTACTTGGTTTTGTACATTTTATTTTGCTTTTTAGTAAGAATAGGAGGCAAGGTGATGCACTAAACAAGTCACTGCATGGAGGTTTGGAAGACTAGAATTAACTCTAGCTCAGGACCTGAACAACAGTAAGTTATTTCATCCCCCTGAGGTCTCCCTGTCTGTTCAATTGGTATTGTAAGCTGTACCAAGCAGGGACACACATCCATTGCCTGTGTCTATAGCATCACTAGAAAAAAGGTCTCAATTGCACTTACTGTCTATATGCAATCAAATCAGACATGCCATCAAAAGACACCCAAACAAGACAAGACTCTCCCTGTAGTAGCAACGTTTCCTCAGAAAATGCACATTTTTTGAACTTCAAGGAATATTATACATTCTTTAAGGTTGCAACGTGACCCCAAAAAGCCCTCTCCCCCATTTGCTTTTTTCCTCTGGTCATGTCTACATCTCACCGGAAACCCAAGCTGTGCCCATGGAGGAAGTAAAATAGGCATCCAATTTAATAGACCATGACTGCAAGCTTCAAAATTAAAAGCTCAAAGATTCATAGTAACCTGTAGTAAACAAACTCCTTATTGCAGATGCCTACAAGCAGTGCTGGGTGCTTCTTTTTTTTTCTTCGGTGTGTTATTGAAGCCACACCCGTGATTAGCCAGGCAGGACACACCAGTGAGCAGCTCTTCATACACCCAGTGACTCAGCAAGGCTTATTAGCTGCGACTTGGCCCAAAACTTTATTCATATAAGTTTCAGTTGGTTTTGAATGCAAGGAGAGCTTGTTTGCTTCCTCCTGCAAAATACACTGTTAATAAATTTCTGGTACTACAGAAGGAGTTCCTGAGTTGGTCCCTGGTGAGTTAATATGAGAGTACATTAGCTTCAAGCAACAAAATGGTGGGCCACTTGAAATTTTGGAAAGAAAAAAAAAAGAGCTGAAAGAAAACTTCCAATTAAATTATGCAAATGTGAAAGGAAGTTAAATATTTAGATTTTTAAGGATATCTTCAAAATACTTCCCCTGAGGATAGTAGAATCTCTACTAAGGGGCCTAGCAAATATATTAATTTAACAGAAGATTTCTTGGATTGTATGCAATACATATTTAAATGGGCTGTGACAAGTAATTCAGGAGTTTCAGTGTACCATATGACATATTTTATTTTTTTTATTACCACTGACATGTCAACAGATCTGAGGAAAACATTTTTTTAGTAAGCACAGCTGCTATCAATTTGGATAATGATAGTCCATCACCATTTTTTGTGTGTACAAACAAAGGGAGTGAATGTTCATGCAAAACAGGGAGTCTGTATAATTCCCATTCATAAACCATTTGCAGACTGCAGAGGGTCAAGGCAAATTATTATTTCACTTGCTGGCCTCAGCAGTACAGATGCAGAAATAGAATATATTTTCTGGTCTTGGTAAATTTAATTTCTGTGAACTCTGTCCGCAAGATATCATATACAAATAACAAATAGACACCCCTAGAGTTGCTATCACAGTAACAGCATATCCTGCTGGTGACGCCATTTGCTGTATATTTCCACTGCTCTACTTTTTATATCACTCTATTTCTGACTTTCTTGGTCTGTCCACCCAAGATCAATGATGTTCCGGCACAATTGTTGCTACTGGCTGCTTACTAAAAATGTAGCTGGGTAAGCTAATTTTCTTTCTTTCCTTCTTCATTATTCTGCAGTGAAGGTTTAAGTGTGAGATTCTTCATCTATCTCCATACCTGTAGGTAGTAAATTATAAGGCTAATGGTAAGAAAATGTGAATATTTATGACACCTCCTCATTAGCACAAAACTTGGACTGGATTTCCCATGGCTCAATTGAATTACTTAAGCCTTATTTTAAAAGGCAATTGTTTATTTATGCAATTGTCTTGTGGAACTTCTGGCTAGTTGAAACTCTTATAGAGGAAAATACTTGCGAGAAATACTGTTTTCCTTCTTTTCCTTTTCACATGCAGAAAACCTGCAACACTTAAGTTACTGAGGATAAGGGCTTGGCCTCTTATGCTTGATTACAAACAATAAATTTTTTTCTGTATTTTAGAGAAAATCCATCCAAGATTTCTATCAGAATAAATTCCCAACCTTCCAGCAGTTGTATTAAGTCTCCTTGACCTTCCCGCCACAGTTTACAAGAGGAGACTGTAGGTGGAGGAAAATCTCTTCCCTTTCAAACTCTGGGATTTTAAAATTTAGTTCAAAAGTCATCACACGTAGCATGCTAAAACGCTAATACAATTGAGTAGAAAAGAAGAAAAAATCAACTTAAACCACTATGCAACTCACACCTCTGGGGTTTTTTTCCTAAACCAAAATATTTCTTCCCAATTACTTTTTTTTTCCTTGGAGTGCTTCTTTCCACAGAAGTCAGAAATGACCTATCTGACAAACACCTATTTTTAACCATGCTGAGCTCAGTTTGCTTGTCAAACAGACCCAGGAGAGAAATCTCCAATGTATCCTTCCTACATGGGGAAAGAAGACTACGACATTTTAAATATTGCCATTTCTTCTAATGAAGCATAACTTCACCTATGACAGGCATCTAGGGATATAAATATACAGAAGTGGAAGAGATCTCTTAAGTTTTGAAGCATCTTCCTCTTCAGGTGACCATGTCATAGAATCTCATTAAAAATGTAAAAAATTCCATTATGAAATTATTTAGCATTTTTGTTCTCACTGCTCCTGTGGGAAGGCTACTTCAGAACTACACATCTCTGGTGGTTAAAATCTATCTGTTAATATCCAGATTAAATTTATCTAGGCCCCATGAGAACTTATTTGTCTTTTAAGCAACTTTGGACTTCAGTTTTAGTTTCTTTTGAGTGTAGTTGTAACCTTTACTTTGAACAGCTACAGAACTGAGTAAAATTCCAGATGGAGAGCCATTGTGGAAATTTCCAGTGTCAAAATACTTCTCTGCAATATTTGGAAATGTTTTTCCTGATTCATGCAATGAATGTTTTGATGGATTTCTCTCACACTCATCGTCAGTCAGTCATTCTAAAATAATCTTGTGCTCCTAGGATCTTCCATTGCTTTGCCGATTCTTGCTGCTGGCCCTCTAGTTTTCCCCAAAAAATTCTTTATACAAGTTCCAGTAGACTTATAACTTTATGTTGTACACTTATAATCAGATTGTTTGTAGTATACAAAATGTCCCAAGGTCAGCCTGTTCTTTCTGAGAGATTTTTGTCTTCCTATATATTACCACAGCTCTTTTTTGTCATCATCCCATTTTTAAACACCTCCACATTTTTCCACAGACATTAGTTAAAATATTAAGTAAAATTCATCCAAAAACCAGTCCACGAGAAACAGCACAACCAAAAGCCGTTTTATTTGAATGCCTCAGAAATTACTCTGATATCTTTTATTCAGTTTAACTAATAATTTTCAAGCAGTGCTTTTATCCAAACAAATTTTAACTGCCTGCGGGTACCTCTTTGACTACAATGGCAACAGAGAGAGGCCACACAATTACTTTTGAATAGACATCTAATTTCTGGATGGAAGAAGTTAAGTGAGATGAAGATAATCCTATTGTGTGAAACTCTGTTATCCCATTCAGATAGACCAGTTAGATTGTATCCTTTTTGTCTATAAAAGTATATGTTCTTCTTATCTATACAATAGGACCTGTTTATGAAAGTGATTTTTGCCACAGAATGAGAAATAGTAAACTAGCTTATCCAGTGCCATGTAAAATTCCAGCCATTGGTAGCTCAGTAAAGGAAGTATTCATAGTATTAAATTGAATAACAAAAATTGAGGGAACCATAATTTTTTATGAACATTATTTTAAATTTACTCATATTTTTTCATTAAATTGGTTACAAAAATATAATTTTTTGCTTTTTTGAAAAATATTGAGGAATGCATGCTTTCCTTGAAACCATTACGAAAATTATTATTTTATGTACAAATTTCGTGTTTGGGGAGGGTGTGGTTACTATTATTATTATTATTTGGGTAACAATCAGTTTGGGTCAAAAGTCAAATCAGTCTTTTATACTTGCTTCTAAGCCAAACAGCTATCATATCTTAAGAGATTTTTGTCATTAAATCCATATCTTTACAAACATTGCTATAATTTAACATTGAGAGAGGGACTTCATACCTTTCAAATTAGAACCTAGAGGAAAATATGCCATGTAGACACTAAAGTGACACAAGAATTTAGATATTTAGAGACATTGAAATTGCATCTAAGCAAAAATATTTGACATATTATGGCCATTTAAAAGTTTTGACAATCAATTTACTGTGAGAACCAAGCTATTATGCATTTCCTGTGCCACAAGATCTGTCCGTATACATGCACTTAGTCAGTAGTAAGGGACATTTTTTTCACTCAGAAATGCAGCCCAAAAAGTGCAAGGGAGCAGCAGGAAACCTTTTTCCTTCAAGAGACATCACATCATATCTATGCTACATACTTCATATCTAATGAACCCAGTCATATTATCTAACTTAGAAACACCAGCTGTGATCCCAGGGTTTAATTTTTTTCATGTATTCTTATTTTTGAAGGAATGTTTTCTTTAATGTCACAAATAAATAATTGAAGAGCAGCTGTTGAATATGATTCAGGAAAAAAGAATTAATCAGGACTTCTTAAATTCACTTTATTTCAATTAAGGAAACATGATGTTTTTAAAGAAATTGAGTTCAATTAATTTACACTGACCTTAAGATTTGCCCAAACACAGAGGTACAGATACAAGCATATAAGCCTTGATTATGTAAGCAGATAAATGTGGATTAGTAATTTCCAGCTTGAAGTTTCAAAATGCTGGTCTAAATTCAAGGGCATTATTGTAAAAGGATCCCAAAGGTATTAATCCCCAAAGCTCAGAATAATTTCTACTACTATGACTAATATTAAAATAGATACTATTGCTGCTTTTACTACTACTATAAATAACTGAAGACAGAAAAACAGAGTCTAAGCTTCAGCATTAGTGTTTGATTGTCCAGAGTATTTAACTCTCATCACGTTTTTGTCAGGTAGCCCTCTTCCAAACAGCATGCAAGCATTGATCAGAGATGAACACATGAGAGAGAGAATTTATTTATAGGCAATAAGAACAAAACTGCACCAAGTTTGACTCCTTTTCCTTTCAGAATTTACCACTTGTCCCCTGCATACCCTGCATCCACAGATATTTCCACACGACCTCATGCTACAAACTAGGGCATGCAATACTTATTTTTCTGTTATGAAAATATCACTCTGATTGTTTGCAACACAACTCTTCTATAGTTTCAGACACTTTCAAGCTGCAGTGACTTTTGTGTTTTCTACTTGTTTTGGTCTCAGTGGAAAATATTCTGGTGGACTTGGAGGCAGGGGAGGGCAGTGAAAAACACCAGGGAGGGTTAAGAGAAAGGTAGCACGCGAAAAAAAAAAAGAACATTACATGTTATTTGTTATTTTTTTTCAAGGAAATAGTAACAAGAGAAGTTGTTACTGGAAAACAGAAAACTGTTCATTACCTTGCAAAGGACCTTGAAGTTTTCTCCTACATAGCACCTTTCACACTCAGCCTGAGTTGTCATGTACCTGTCTCTGCAAGTTTAGGGAGAACCAGCAAAATCTGCAAGAGCTACACAAATGCACAACAACTCTGTAGCACATTTACTGAACCCTTTTTTTAAAACTATAATTCTATTTCCACCAATGTTATCATAAAAAATAGGGCTGAAGTACACACACAATGAGATCTCACCATTCACATCTGGAACATCTCAGAATATAGACTTTTGGGACCTTCTAACATGCTTTTAAACCTGTTTTTTACACTCACCTCAAGTAATCTCATGCCCATTGCTTCAAGGTTGAGGGTAGTTAGAGAAATGCCTTCTTAGAGCTGCTATGTAGGTATGTCTGGCATATACCTACCAAACTGGCTTGGTGCTGCTGTGCTCACCTTCCACACTTAGTAGAAGAGAAAAATAAGACTTGAAAAATCTTACCAAAACATATACAACTCTGGTAGCAGTGACCCCACTGACTCATAAGAGATGTCTCTTCAGTATTCTATGACTCCATTAACTTGAATTTCATTGTATTCTTGTAAATAGCTGCCAAAATTTCTAACGGAGCCTAAAGAGTCCACAGTTTTAACAAAGCTCGATGATTCCTAGGCTGTATCAAAAACACTGAACAATATAGGGCCAGGGCCCTCTGCTTTGAGGTCCATTGGCAGATTGGCTGTACCTACACTGCTGAAGAATTGGCCCTGGGTTGTCTCTGGTCCCTTTATGTTGCCCAAATGGCTGTAGGACATAAACAGAAACTTTAATTGAGGGGTAAAAGAAACACCCTCTTCTTGACTCCTAGTTCTCTGTGTTATGCTAACATGCTCCTTTTATATAGCGGAAATCCTATGCAGGGACTCAAATTGTGTCTCTGTGGCTATCCAGGATAGAATGGCCGACCTCAGCATATCTTCTGTGATATTTACTCCTGTAGAGTTCCCAGAAGAAAGTAATATAATCTTTTGCAATCATCAGCAGCGAGGTGTTACATTTCTGTGGCATGTTTTTGAAAAAATATGGAAGAGGTGTTTGTAAAGCAGAGACCAGATAACTTTCAGTGGTTGAAAGTACAGCCATCCTAATCATCACAGTTCATCTGCACTAAAATATGAGATGTGCATCCTTTTGAAACACTGCACAAACAGTTTCTCTAAAAAAAGTATTTTCTGTTTATTAGGAAAGTTCAGGATTCACATTTTCTTTTAAAATTATAATGAGAACAAAACATAAAAGAAAATCAGCAACCTAGCCCAGACTCCCTGCTTAGGTGTTATGATGTGCAACTGTTGAAATTATGACCATGTGGTTTGGAGTTGTATCTTGTGTGCTGACTTTACCTAATAGAGATGTTCATTCTCCTGGAACATCTGTATTAGATGCTTTTTATTGATCATCACATGTTTATACACATAAGTTCTTTTGGAGGCTACAGGTTACTTTTACAAACATATATGTGTCTTTTAAAATGTCTTTTAAAAGGTCATCTAGTGTTAATATGACCATTAAATACAGGGAACAAAGACTCAGTTCTTCAGACACTGACATGTACTAGAACAAACAAAAGGAACACAGAAAACAATAGAATCACTGATTACATACTTAGCCTTAGGAAGGTCAGCAACATAAAAACAAAACAACTTTCATTCCAGAAACTATTTCCAGCTTTATTGGCTTTGGATCATGTAGCTACAGGGGGTTTTTCCTATTGATTTTTGTCTCAGCTTGGGCTGTGGACTAGGAGTCAGATGGCTAACCTGCTAGGCAAACCTATAACTGCACTCTGCACAGTTCCATTCTACATCTTTTCCTAGATGTGAAGGTTAGTGACTATAGAATTTGTTTTCTATTCCTCTGTTCTATGGGACTACCACAGAGCCCTGGGCTGGTAGATTGTTGGTTATTTCTTGGGAAAAGTTTCAAATTTTAATTTCTTTTATTAACCATTTCAATATTTCTTCCTTCTACCTGGCTTGAATACTTATACCCCAATGGGGTCTTTATGGGCTTTGCAGCACCTAGGGCAATACAGCTTTTTGGCAGCTAGTAAGAGCTATGGACTCTCCGCCTGCCTTTCCTTCTGCATGTCATATTAGTATAAGCTAGTGTAATTGACTGTAGCTGGCATATGTTTCCAATGTTGTTTAGTTGGCACAGTGAAGGGACTTCCTGAAGAAAAGCGAATTTTTCCATAGTGTTTTCAAGTCTGCCCATGTAAACTTTTAATTGCCTGGAACCTGTATGTTGGAGCAAGGCTCTGACCAACAGGCAAGCAGATCTCACAGTGTTCTAACAGATGTAGATGAGCAGAGACTGCCAAGTGAGTGTATTTGCATCTATTGAGTTAACTGAAAGCATAATTTTCAGCAGAAAAGGCTATTTACAGTTTACATAGCTGTAGGCTTAGGACAATTTTATTGCCTTTTAGATGATTTTTTTTTTTAAGTCAACACCTCTGTAAACTTTTGGTTAGGTGGTGTCTTAGAGTGGAACAGGGCATTATCATTGAAAAATGCTTTGTTCCTTTTAAATGTGCCTTCCCTCTTTTCTCTCTTTTAATTCAGTATCTGAAACTAACTAAGCCAATCTTCTGCGTTCCTGCCGAGCTTCATCTGACGAGGTCAGCAGTCTTGTTCTCCGCATATTTTTTTGCACAACAGGGGTACTCACAATATAGTGCAACACCCCCAGTAAGAGTGATGCTACATGGATTCCTAAAAAGAAAAGCGTGTGTGACAATTTGGCTTGAATTCTTTGAACACATTGCTGGATTGTTAATGCATGGGAAAAGGGTGGTCGTAGAATCCGTCAGCATTTCACAACTGCTCCTGGTCCCACATTACACTACAGAGTGATTTCTTTAATAAGTCAGAGAGCACATTACAAAGGGTAAATGCATTGAATTGGATTAAAAGCTGCCTTGTAAAGAGGAAGTATTTTGTTCTGGAAAAGAGCGGACAATTCAGGAGGACAACCAGTAGTGTCAGGGTTGCCACAGCAAAGCTTAGTATTAATAACACTGATGATGATGCATATTAATAATAATACTTTGCACTTCTATAGCACTTTGATTTTTTCAGAGTGCTTTAGAAACATCTAATTAATCATTATCTAATTAAGAATGACTTTGAAAGGGGCTGGGGGGCGTGTATGACAATATTTAAAATGTGCCTTTGTTTGATAATGGCACAAAATAGTAGGAGGGCAGCAGCCACAAAGGCACAGAGCACACGCATTCAAAATGTTTTGGATAGATGAGGTTTATGGTCTGATAATTGGCTTATGCAGTTCAGCATAGAGAAGTATAAAGTAATGAGAGAAGGGAGGATCAAAACTATCCACAGAGACTATAGCCTAAAATGAAGCACAATACAAACCAAGAATAGACTTGAACGTGATAATGGATAATGCAGTAAATCCCTTTCTACAGTGTTTGGCAGAAGCGGAAAAGGCCTTGGGATTTACATTGTATATATAATCAGTGTCTTTTTCTGTTAAATAGGGCAGTAACGAGACTACATTAGGAATATTGTGCATTTCTGCTCTTCTCAAGCCAAATTCCCTATGAATTTACCTGCCGCACAGTTCTCATCAGAATTACAGAGGCCATAATTTGACCTCATATTGTTAATGTTGATCTTACTGCTAAAGAAATTCAGGGCCAAGTCTAGATGTCATTTAGCTATAGATCAAGCTCATGGGCAGAGAAACAAGTCAGCATCCGCAGATGCTGATATCAGTGCCCCATTCATCTCCTAACACAGTGAACTGCTGCCTGTTTGGAGGGACTAAAGGAGTTCCTTCACATCACTGCAAATGCAGAATTTTCTTCCTTCTGTAAGATTATGCTGACTGCTAGAAAGGGACATGATCATACATGGAGCCAACACAGTATAAAACCAAGCATGATAGCTGATTCACGACTATGTAACTTGATATTCAAAGTCACTGCAAACCAAATGACACTTAAGTTTGGAAGAGTAGATGACTGCCTCCCTCACTTTCATCTCCCCACACCAAGGTCCCTGAAATCCCTCTGAATATTGCAGGAACATTTGGTATTTGTAGGAGACAGCATATCTAATGAGTATCGGCTGAATCAACTCTACTTATATTATAGGAAGGACATTGCTGATAATAAAAAGGTGCAGCAAAGGCCATGCAAAATGATTATGGGTCTGAGTGCAGAAGTTATGAAGGAAGACTGGTTTATAGTAGAGAAAAAGAGGCTATCTTGGAAGTATATGTGACTCTGAAAGGATCAGATAAATACTAGCAAACTGATTAGAATAGTAATTAATTTCTCTAAAATACCGAAGTTTTTGTTCAACATGTGCAGGGGAAGAAGCTTTCACGAGGAGAAATGTAGACAGAGATGTTGGTGCAAAAGAAACACATAGAAAAAACAGCAATTAAACACAGCGCAAGCATACTCGGGAGAGCAGTCCCACATGAAATGAGCATTGTGACTCAGTTTGATGAAGAAAAAGGATCCAGTTTCTGAGCAAAAAACGCGTGATATGTGCGAGTTTTTCCGTTACACTCTCCAACTATCTCACACTTGTGTAGTTTAATTCCCACTTCTAGTCATGTATGCAATTAAAGAATTTATACCCTGGAGAAAGAGTGGTGTCAGGTGGCTCTACCCACAGCAGAAGTATTGTGTAGATGTAATTGCAGCTACCAAGGGACTCTCATATATCTCAAACTCAGTTTTCCCTCAGCAGGTTACAATTACTCTTATCCTATTTGTACTTCTGCAGGGCATTGGTGGAAGTGGAGTCTTAATGTATCAGGTTACCTGCAATAAATGGTTCTAAGCACTCCAGGTCATATTCAAAACCTTTAGAACAAAAGACCATAAGCCTGAAGAGCTGCCAAAGCCACAGGGAGAGAACAGGGGAGATGAAGGGCATTGTCCAAGTCCTCAAGATGAAGTGCTTCCAGCAAGTTTGAGGAAATAAATCACAGACTATTAGAGAAGAATGCAAAAAAAAAATCTTGAAATTTTGTTTTCAGTCTTATGTGAGATAAAATTAATTCTTAAAGAAGTCTAGTAATCAATTTGACTCTGAGAATGTGAACCTCTGCCAAAAAGACAATGCAACCCAACTCGTGGGCTGAGAAAAATATTGTTTGATAGGAAAAGTAAAAGCAGCCTGTGCAAGCAAAGCAAAACAAGGAATGACTTCTCCCTTCCCATGGACAGACATGGTGTTCAGCCATCCGCAGGACAACAGGGCTCCATTACACATTACGGTGACTTGGGAAAACAAACACCACCACTCTGAATGTTCTTCCTTCTTCCTCCCCTCAGCTTTACACCCTGGGGTCTGGGATATCCCTTGGGTCAGCTGGCATCAGCTGTCCTGGCTGTGTCCCTCCCGGCTCCTTGTGCAACCACAGCTGCCCTTAGCAGGGCAGCCTGAGAAGCAGAGAAGACTTTGATGTTGTGTAAGCACAATTCAGCAATAGATAAAACATTGGTGCATTAACAGGGTTTTAGTCACAGCACCATGAGCTACTATGAAAAAAGTTAATATCCCACCCAAAACCTGTTCATAGCCTCAGTTTCTATGGCCCACGCTTCTTTTAGCTCGTCTTCCCCATTTTCTTTACAAGGTTAGTCAATGTTATTTCCTCTGAATAAAACATAGTTAATTTTTTTTTCCTCAATGAAACTTTATTTAGAAAAAAAGTAATTATAGAAAAATAAAAACAATTTTATAACTCAACATGATTCTATAAATATATTTTAATTTGTATATTTGTATATTTAATCTTTAGGAGTATCCCCCCCCCAAAAAATCCTAGAATCCAAATGTTAATAAAGAGCTAAAACATCCTCTTTGCAAAACATATAGCAAGAAGTGAGAGACAGAAAAAAATTAATGAAAAGTCAGCAAGTTCAAATTCTTTACATTCTTCACATTCTTCTTTCACAGTAAATGGGTAGATTAAAGGAAATTTTTATGCAAGCTTTTTAGAAAAAAAAAACCCTGCTAATGTCAAGTAAATGAATTTGGGGCTGTCAAAGAAAATTTGATAATATGGTTTCTAGATGATTCATTTGTTAATGTGCAAAGTATGAATAGAGTCTCTAACCCAAGTGTGTGTCCACAAATTTGACATGCACCTGGCATCAAAGGACATCCTGACAGAACAACTTAAAGTTCTCATCTCTAAGAATAAAATTAAATTAAATTAAAAAATACATAGCAATTACCACACTGAGAAATTCAGAGGGAGAAAAAAAATGCATTAACTTTTCAACTAGACAAGATCTTAGAAAAATATGACAACTCGTACTGTCTACGATGCAGGCAATGTCATTTATCAAATCCAGGTAAAATGATAGTGAAGGCAAGAATTCAGACTTGCATTTAACTTTGTGTTATTTTATTAGACTTCATCCATTTTGCATTGTTATTGGACCATATCAAAAGCAAATTTAGCATTAAAATTGATTTTTTCTCAACATAAAAAAAAAAAGAGGAGTTTGTAATGAACAGTTCAGGTGTGGAGTCTAATATTACAAAATATGAACTTCCAAGGAAGAATATTTTAATGCAGTTAAAAGTAAAAGCGTCTTTCTCATTATGGCAGACATACAGTGACAGAGGTATTGTATACTGTGCTAACATATTAAAATACAAACCAACTTTTCTGTGTCAGTGGAAAGGTGGAGGTTTAATATGTTTGTCAGCTTAGATACATACACATACATGAAGTGCTTACACCTACAAAAAAAAACTTTTCCCCCCTGTCATTTTCATCTTTTTTTCTTCCTAGTTTCAGTAAAATTAGTCAAGGTCCAGACAATAAACAGCTTAGTTAAAAAAATATGTAGGCCATTAATCTTAAGATTCAGCTAAACCTCTGTGGGCTTTCCTGAATTTCCCAGGAGAATTTTTAAAACCTCACGTTTGTAAGACCTCAAATTCTAACCCTGTTAATTTAAGCCAGTCAGCGAAGAAAAGACATAAATAGTTCACTCCTCCATATCCCTTCTCATCTCTCACACTTAACTGGTCTAACAAAACTGGGGAAGAAAGGCACAGGTAGTATCAGAGGGAAGAAACAGTGGTGTTTTAAAAAGCATTACAGAACGGAAAACATAGTGGTGGAAAATACCTCATAGCCAGAAGACAAGACACAAATATGGCCTTTCAGCAAGAGAGACTGAGGATAAGCCTGCAGACTAGATAAAAACCTTCACCCTAAAACAATGAAGGAAATAGCCTAAGGTGTAGAGAGACAGGAAATATACTGAATTGGTTGGTTGTGAGGTAGCTGTGGTCTGCTGGTGTCAGAAAAGACTTTGTGCCATGTCAACTCCAACAGAGCTTTGCTGCATCATTACTGTAACAAAAGAGATGCATTCACAGAAACTGATATTCAGATGCCTGGCTTACTGGGTGATCAAGAACAAATAGTTAAACTGCAACCTTTGTCATCAATTTTGAACAGTGAGGAAAAAAAAGGTTACGGTTTATGATCTATTAAGAGTGGCATGGTTCAAATATAGAGTAATAGGCTGCTCCTAGTTCTAAACTGTGTTACATAAAACCATAAAAAACAATTTTCTGTCTCTGTTCATTTATATACTAGCATGTGGTCTCTTTATTTGTCTTTCATCATTTTCTGTGTATCATTCTTCTTTTAAAGTGGAAATAAAATCACTGATTTAAGAACCTAACCTTTTACTGAAGACTTGCAGCCCAGAATTCAGCTCTTGAAAAAACTCTAGATTTATACATTTGAGTATGACATGTTTTAAGGGGATTTTAATTTGGTTTCATCATGTGATCTTATTTCACTCTTCACACATATCCTGCATTCCTAGTAGCTGTATGGAGGCAAAGAATGAAATACTGACTCGAGGGAGAAAAAAAGTGTTTTCAGATTATATCTCAAATGAAAAGGAATCAAAGTGACAGATATTGAAGTTGTCATGGAGGCCACAAGCTTCAGAGAAGAACATTTTCACATTAGCAGTGGCCAGAATATGAAAAAAACTCCCAATTACCTTTTGAACTTTTTATACTCAACATTTGTTTTCCTGATGTTCACTGAAATAGACAATTGAGCTGAAATTAGGAAGCTCTTTCAGAAGTTTGACTCCTATAACTGTTTTACATGGCTGTGTTAGTGTCCCTCTGGCTTTCCACTGAATCCCAACAACTTAGTTCCTTTGTTTATAAAATGTTACATGTGCCAAAAGATGCACTGTTTTGTTCTAATGCGACAAGTAGCAAATGACAGTGCTCTGGGGAATTCCAAAGAAAAGGAAAACAAGCACAAAATGCTAATGTGCTTCTACATTGCTTTTCCGGATTAGAGGATCTGCCACAGATATTTTGACTACTATTGCACTGTAGATAATTTTGATAGAATTATATGCTTATAGAATAATTTGATTTGGAGAGGATGTCTGGGGATCTTTGGATCCAACCCCCAGTATAAAACAGGGCGAAATTAGAGTACGTAGAAGAGCACTTCCACCAGCTGAGTATTGAGCATCTCTGAGGGCAGAGATTTCGCAGCATCTTTGGGCATCCTGCTCCAATATTTGCCTATCCTTATGTAAATGTTATTCTTCATAAATCAAATTATCTGTAGTTGCATCTTCCGTCCTGTGCTACTTGTTCTTTTACCACACTCTGAAAGGAACCTGACTCCATCTTCTCTGCGGGTTGTGGAAGACAGCAATTAGATCCCCACCATCCCCTTTAGATTTCTCTTCCCCAGGTTAAGCAAGCCAACTTAATCAGCCTCATTTCCCCTGTCATGTTCCACACCATAATATTCCTAACCATCTTAATGACTCTTCACTAAACAATTTACAGTTTGTTAATATCTCTTTGAGTGGGAGCCCAAAAAGATCATAATCTTTTTTTCATGTGAAATGTTTCATGTGACAAGGCGACAGAGAAGTAAGAAACATCTTCCAAATAGTGGTTCTGTACCAGGCATCTTGACTTCAGGAACAGATTCATAGAAATGTAGAGCTCCCAATTTAAGAAAAAGATAAGCTAAAATGGCATTAGAATGTGCTCTCATTATTGAGGTGAGAGGGAGCAGCCCTCCAACATTACAGTTTTAGCTGCTCAAAGACATGTATGCTGAAAACTTCTGTAATCTTTGATCCAGAAGAGTAGAACAGCAGAGTAACTTAAGTTTTAACAGCTAAATTGAGTAAAGGAATTAAATATTGCCTAAACTGGACCATTTATAAATCTGACCATAGGTGGCATCAACAGAATGAAAGTTAAAACAATCCAAATTCAGAGAGATGCAGTTTCGCAGTTCAGCATGAGAGGTACAGAACTGCATTGTGTTGTGAAACGATGTACAAATGCCTCTTTTTTCTAATAGATAGTCCTACACATCAGGTTTTCTGCAGTAAACAGAGACATTAAATGGGTTAGAGACCAAACGATGCAAGCACTCTGTCAAAAATCATTCTGCTGATGAAACTTCCCAGAAGATGGAGTTTCTGTTTCATTTGAGTGTCAGTAATTTGTTCTGTAATTTCTCATTACAAAAATGCATGAGGTCAGTGCCCAACCATTGTTTTAAGGGAAAATCTTAAAAAAACCCCACCACTTGTTTTCAATTTGCATCAGTATCCAGATTCTGTAGTCTCTACACTGTGTTTATTTTAACCCTACTGACTACTCTGTAGCTTCCAACCACTTGCAGCTAAACACGCTCCTGATTAGATGCTCCACACATTGGCTTCATCTCAACAATGTATTCCTCTGGCTTGCCCTGGGTGTGCATGTGTGGGCAGAGGGGAGGACAGGCAATGAAAATTGGACAGTTTTAACACACCATTAGAGCATCCAAGCCTGAAGTCATAGTGTTTAACACTTGGAATGGGATGGTCGAGTAAAATACTATCATTTTTATCTGGAATCTGGGAATAAAGCCAACCCAGATAAAACAGAAAAAAACCCAAGCCCTAACTAATCCGACAGCTGTGGCAAAGCATATTGATAGCAAATGCCAAGCAGGCCAAAAATTCAAATGCTGTATTGCAAATGGAATATGCTTATACTGCACATTGATGATGTATGTAGGCAGCTGAATAGGTGTGGTGTGTAAATGAGTGGCAGGTACACATTTCAGGGACCACACCTGTAATAACATCACGTTCTCTCAAGGATGCCTGCAAGTACATTACTACAGTTCCAGTTTGGATTTGCAAACTTTTTTGGATATGGGCATTTGAAAGGATTTCCTTGTCTCCTTTATGTGGATAACAAAACTCAAAGGACATGCTTGGAAACCTAGAGGGGGTGTTCCAGATTTCGTGATCAAAAATTGTCATGCTGCTCTTCTACAAGACAGAGTTGCACGGTTCAGGCAATTTTTCAGAAAAGACATTTTATTTGGAATAAGTTCTCTGACACAGAGACTTCTGTATACACTGAAACAACTTCGGAGCTAATGCAAGATAAACAAAGGATATTGGTGTACTCTCTTGCAATATTATGAGATCCTGACACTGCCAACAAGGCAGTCAACACCAGCCCCAGTGGAAGAGAGATCCTTGTGACACTAAGTGTGAGGCTGTAAAGAAAATCTTAGTTTATGATTTGTGGAAGAGAGCCTGGGATTAAGATGCTCTGGTCACACATGGAATGAATAAATTTGAAAGAATAAATGAAACAGGTAAGCCAACTTCAGAGTTCAGCCTATGGTAACTAGTATTTTGACTAACACAGCAGTCTGAGGACTCATAATAAGATAATTTCTCTTCATCAGAAATAAACTGTGCATTTTATTTTCTAAGTGTGAAATCCCAAAAGGGACTCAGATAGGCTTTATATTATTACTTGGGTGAGAAAACTGATATGGGTGTCTTTGGTTTACCTGTAATTGGTTTTAGATATGCTTGTACTTCATCGCACTTAATATATCAGCTTATTCTTTCATTTATAATCTTGTTTTATATAGAGTATGCCAAAACCAGAAAACTAAAAGAGTGGGTTGAATTTGTGTTTGGAATTTCCCCAGATTTCTCTTTCACTGAGAGTTTCATAATGTTATTTCTTTTTAATTATAGTCCAGCAACCACCTCTTAGGACCTAAACCTGTTAAAGTGGAGGTTCTTTCAGCTGAGAGGGGGTATGTAGGCTTGAATATGCCTATTGCAAAGAAATCACTTCATCCAGCCTAGTCACCTACCAATTTCAGATTAATTACCAGTTTGTTCTACTGTCTTGCATGGCAGCTTCCATGTCTCCCTGTGGGGAACTACTCCATCTTTTCATAGTTGTCATTGTTACGTAGACTTTCCTGCCACATATTCTAATTTCTTTTTCCTTTGCATTCCCCAAAAGGACTCACAGCTGTACCTCTGTTTGAATCTCCTTTTGTAGTTTCTTACCCCACATCTGTTTTTTCAGTATTTCTATGAAGCTTGTTCTGTATCCTCTGTGACTTTGACAGTATCACCTCTGCCTGATCTGTCATCCCGAAGCTCACAGCCCTAAAGCATCCCCATACCTTCCACCTTCCAGCCAAATATATGATCCCATCTATAATTATCTCATTTAATGAGGCTTCTGCCAGTTTTCAGTTGATATGGCAATTTCCAAAGGAAAGAGGTTTCAATTAATTTTTTATAGTTTTGTACTTGCTGATCTTATTTATTTTGAAATGTAATTTTAACCAGAAAAATTACATCTGATCCTACTTTGACATCACTGAAGCTTCACCTATTTCATGGATATATTGTGGGCATGAACAGAAACAGCAAAATACATGGTCATTTATTAGGAAGCTCTCTTTTGGCCTGCAGTGAGTCTATTCTGGAGCTGTCTGGAACTGTCTCTGTTCAACAAGGGGCAGCCCCTCTAGTCTCTTCTCACAAAGTCCAACCATGCAGTCTCCCCTCTACCAAAACCTTGCCACAGACAGCTACCACAAGGTCTCATTACAGTGTTGGCAACATTTTGACTGTCAGTAAAACACATGGGGACCCAGGAGGATTCAGTAGGGTGATCCTAGTACTCTAGACCTTCAAGAGATAATCTTTCTAGTTCAAGATGTAAGGAAAGTCAGAACCCATTTTTTTTTCAAAGAGTTATAAAAGATTATGTTTTGTTCTTTTTTGTGTACTCATATTTTCCCTGGAAAACCATAAAGAATGTGATGATGGCACTTGTTTTCCTTTATTTATTTGCAGCATGCAGCATTGTGCACCAATAAAAGTCTGTGCCTGGGCAGCAAAGAGAAGTCTGCCAAGTCCCTGGATGCGATGGCAAAGGATGAGGAGCCCTTCCAAGAGGAAAAAAGATGAAACTGGAAATGGCTGAAGGATAACAGAAAATTTGAGGGATGACAGGGACAAAAAAAGTAACTGAGGCACACCAGGATCTCACCATGGGAGATATTATTGTGGACTTTCAGTACTTAAAGGGGGACTATAAGATAGATGAGGATAAACTTTTTAGCAGGACCCATTGCAAAAGGACAGGGGGTAATGATTTTATACTAAAAGAGGGTAGATTTAGATTAGATACAAGGAAAAAGTATTTTACAATAAGAGCAGTAGAAAATTGGAATAGGTTTCCCAGAGAAGTGGTAGATGCCCCATCTTTGGAAATGTTTAATGTTGAGTTGGGTGAGGCTCTGAGCAACCTGGTCTAGTTGATGTCCCTGCTCATTGCCAGGGGGTTGGACTAGATGATCTTTAAAGGTCCCTTCCAACCCAAACTGTTCTATGATTCTAAGATGAAAGACTTATTTCCTGTTCCGTTGTACTGGATTTATCTGTCAAAACTATGAGGGGTGGCCTCTGTGACAACAGGCCAAGAGGCTGCCTTGTGCTGTACAGCTGGGCCCATCAGCTCTACTAAAGACCCACTGCAGGACACAGATAAGTCTCTTGTGAAGTTTGTAGCATCTCTGTGAAAACATACTTAGGAAGGATAATCAAATGCCAGAGGAAGAGGAAACCTCTGCACTGTGTGAGCAGTGGAGATGGGGAGCAAACAAGCAGCTGGGTAGGTGCTGGACTGCAAGCCAAGTCCAGCCCAGGGGATCTGTAAAACTTTAGAGGAGGTAGCACAGCTTAACATCTTCTTAGCCTTTTCTGGGTTCTTGTTGTTGGCAGATCCATCTTAATGCCTGAGGTTGTATCATGACCAAACAATGTGAACCACTCCTGGCTGCATTTGCACATCTTGATGAAGCCTATGTTTACTCATGAAAAGAGAATCCCTGCTGTGGATAGTTTGAACAGATCTCATAAGGCAAATGGAAGGGCACAGTTTTAAATTGCTATCTCTTTTTTTTATTTCAAATAATTGAAATTCACCTCTTTATTTTATGTCCCATTTGGTTTTAACCCTCAGAGGTAATACCTACTGACACTCATGATCTGAGCCTGACTTTTCTCATTTGTTGACTCAAGTTGCCCATACATGAAAATTTAAGATAATTTGAGGATTTCTAGGGTATCCTGTCTGGTCTTCAGCTGTCAGGCCAGTCTTGTTTCTCTAGGTCTTGTATGTACTTGATGCTGTCCTCATTAAGTCTAGGACATTGCAAAATACACTAGGCACACATATTTGGGAACCAAGCTAAGCTTTGAGTGTCCTTTTTAGGATGGTTCTTCAAATTATATAAATTCACTGTTGAAAGTAGAAGAAAACTGGAAACAAAATAATTTCCAATGATGCAATAATATAGTAGGTCCCAAAACACATTTTATGTCTTGCTATGTATAATTGCATAATACTATGTAAGGTTTCAGTATTCACTTACAAGTTAAACAACCAGGTGCAACCCATTTGACCTCAGGTAGATAACTGCAATGCAGAGAGTTACATTTGGACCACTGCTGTCTGTATCATCAAAGAGGTACATATGCACATTATCCTAATAATATTTAGTCTTCCTAAATATACATTAAACGAGCCTGATGGTCACTGCTGAAAGCAACTATTGCATAATCAACAGATTGACTACAGAGGGAGTAAAGGGAGACAACTGTCAGTATGTAAAGTTAAATGTGGTGAATGCCATATCTAAAGGTTCTGAAAAATGTAAGCTCACTGTCTTAAGAATTTATGCAGATCCAAGTTTCTACAATTGATTTGTTTTAAGAAGGAGGGAAACGCTCACTGACTACGGTTTGTTGCTCTCGTTTGCTCTGCAATTTTCCAAAATGAGAAACAAAATGAGAAAAACAGAGCTTGTCTAGCAGTACTTCATGATCTAATTGAAAGTGTTCAGGGAAGGAATATGATAAATATAGAGAAGCCAACGACCAAGGTGAGTTCCCAAGATAAGACTGAAATATAGAAATTTGAGTCCTTGATATTGAGCTCTGAAAGATGCCAAACATACTTCCAACAGAAAACACCAAGGGATAAGAAGTTACTCAAGATTTTATATTAAAGTTTCAAGAGGTGTCATTTCACTAACACTGGAACATTTTTCATTGACAAGTTGGTGAGAAAAACATTGACTTCTTTTTCTTTTCTTTTCTTTGCTCTGCACTGCTTATGAACATATTACATTGGCCTTTAGGAAAAATAAAGCTATACTTGGGATTTTTTGCTCACTATTTTATTCAGACTTATGCAGAAAAAAAAGTAAAAAATCTACCAAACCATTATATTAAAATAGTTTATAAAGACATAGCACAAGGCATTTGAATATTATGAGAACAATGGACATTTTCTGTATACGTAAAATATTTTTTTAAAAAATCTGAATATTTTGTCTTCAGGCTGATTAGACTTTAGGTTCATTAAAAAAGTAGACAAATACCATATTCAAGATTATTAGTTCTGAATGCAGAAAGCATTTTCTTCTATGCCTATGAGGTACATTGTGGAAATCACAGTTTGATTTGATGAGGAAACTTTCCATTGCTCATTCAACCCTTAGGACAATTTCAGCTTCTCTGCTGCAGTCATTGGCACCTTAAAGGTTTTATTAAATAATTTACTGTTTATACGTGTTTTATCAGACTTGATCAAAACAAACCTAATCCTTGCTCACATTAGCTTTACTGTGTGTCTACATTTGGGTGAAATGCCTTATATCTGCTCCAGAATTTTCTACCTAACAGTATGTAAGCCTGGGAATAAGGAATGCACTGTTTGCAGCAATTTTATATTCAAGAAACTCACCCGCCACACAAGTGACATGTGCCAGTGAATTTAATTCTTTAGATTGCTTAATACAGAAATAATTGTTAGTGTTTTACAGTATTTGGACTGTGACTGGTTATCTACCAGAGGGATTGCTGACTTAAAGTTTACAACCTGCTTTTTCCTACCATGTGATTCATTTAATCATAAACTTAGTATGATTTTTCTGACTCTAGGCACAATACAGCAAAATATGTAAGAACAGATTTAACTGTAAGTATGCAAATGTTTCCACAGACTCCAAGTTAAGCATATATTTAAGTGGTCTGCTGTCTCAGAGCCTAAGTAAATCTTGATTCTTGATCTAAAATTTGCTTTTCATACACATCTGTGAGCTTCAATTCATGCAATTCTTAAAGAATAAAAAGTTCAGCTACAAAAGTTACCAACAAAAGGTAATTCACCATTGTTTGAAATTCACAAATATGTTTGCTAATCATTTTTTCAGTATTTGCCCATGTCTGTTCAAATGTCTGGGTTTTGGCTTTTCATCTATTTCAGGAATATTTTAAGCAAGCTATGCAAAAATCTTTTTTTTTTTTTTGTGTTAGTCTGGCATAATGCAGGAAGGTTGAAGGTTCTTCTTTTCTTTTCCTTTTTTTATTTTGTTATGCCTTCATGTAAGCTGTGGAAAGCTTAAATCACTTAAACTTCCTTCTAGGTGTCTCCGTTTTTCATCTAGGACTCTCTGTTTTTCAAAGAGTTCATTCAGATGTAGCTTATATTTCAGGTGTGTTGTTAGCAAAGATGCCTTTGTTCATATAAATGTCACTGCTTTACTAGATCGGGTAAATCTCTAGCTGTTTATATTTCTTTTAACATGAGTAGCTAGAGGCTTTCCATCCCAACATTACCTAATGAGCTGCTCTGGTTTTTCCTTTTTACTGTGTCCTTACTGAAATACAAGCACCTTCAATATTAATTGAAGAAATGGCATGTGTGTAGAAGCTTACATCACAATTGCAAAGCTTAATTTTTTATGATTTTAAAATAGCCACTCATCCCTGACTTCAGATTAAAATACTAGCATTAAAGGATTTTAGCCTTCAAAGGCGGTATAATTTAATCTAAATATTCTACCAACATATAATGAAACCACTGTAAATACTCTCTGGTGATTGCCCTGTCTTTCCATTTCCAGTGCTGTGTCTGAGGATACATAAAATGACCTCTTACCTGAGAGAGAAATGAAATGCAATGGAAAAACTAACAAATAGGAAGCATTTGTTAATGAACAGGAAAAATGTTCCCTTTATAAATATACAAACTGGCATAAATCACATATCTAATTCTCTTCATTTTTGATTGGAGAACTAATAAACAGAAAAGATCAGTACAAAGTATTTCAAGTTATTGTATGAATAGGTTAACACCAGTACCACCTACTCTCAATAATTAACCTGCAATGGGGTATTTTAAGTTTGCTGCTTTTTCTCTTGATTTACAATGAAAAGTTTTACATTCCAAACATACTGTTAATAAAATAAACAAATATTGAGTACTCCAGAAAGCTATCACAAGGGTTGTCAGCTACACGGAAACCTGTGAGCCTTTATAAATGTCCATCATATGAAATGTGATTGTTCTATTTCTGTTATGCAGAAAGGCCAAAAAAGAGGAACTTCTTTATTTTTCTTAAAACATTCATTGATTTATATACTTCTATCATGACTTTTCTCAGTCCTATTTTCTGACTGCTCTATTTTATTTTATTTTTCACTAATATGACCAGAAGACCGCAGTATCCAGGATGAGGGAAATTATAATTTATACAATGCTGTGAAATTATCTTCAGGACTGTTTTATATCCTAGTCCTTACTATAGGACAACATGTGATATTTTGTTTTGGCTATGCCTTCTCTCAACAGATCTCCCCATGGGGTCTGCAGGAGTTTGTTAACAGAGCCTTCCCCTCCTGTTCTCATTTCAGCAGTTTCAGTCATTTGCTGCTCTCATGTCTCCTTTAGCTATTTATCTTCAGTGAACAGTGAGAGAAGAAGAACAAGGATGGGAAAAAAAGTCCAGCAGCAGCCCCCAGATACAGCCATTCCATCACCTCTGTCCTCCTCTACATGGTGATTGGCCAAAACACTCAACTCACCCGGGGTTTGTCCTACATCTCCCTGCAGTACCTCCGCTGCAGTGACAAGGGAAGGTGCACGGCAACAACAATATGTTGAGCAGGGAGAGGAGGAAGAAGACATCTGGCTTTGAAATATGAGGTGAGAGAAGTGGAGAGAGAGAGCAATGGGGGTTTTGTGAGGTGACGGAAGTCTGACAAGCACATGGAGAAACCACGGTAACAAGATTGTTCCAGGACTCGATGTGAATCACAAAGCTACTGAAATGACAGAAGGTTTATTTGTTTGGGGAGTTAGAGTTTATTTTTAACTCATAATTACTTCAAATTATTCTCTTTTTTCAGTTGGATTTGAAATTTAATTTACATTTGTAATACCTAAACAAACACTCCTGAACATTGAATTCTTCATTTCTTTCCAGTGAAATAATTGCATCACATTCAAGTGTTGTCATTTTACACAGTTCATCTCTTCACTAGCTCATTAATAACTGATATATCAAACTATGCAGAACATGGTGGTTTTCATCAGGAACCTCTATATTCAAGAGTAGGGACAAAGTTTAACTCACCAAATGTTTTGCCTGCCTAAAAGTGGAATACGTGGTCCAAACTAGTCACCGAGGCTCCCTTGAGAGGGTGGATCACCATGAAGCACTTCCACAGGGTGAGACGTCTCATCCTGGATAAAATGATTTGTCCCTTGTTTTCTGCCACTTAAGCAGTTTCTGGCACGTAAGTGCAATTCACCTCTAATGTATTAGGGCTACTTCATTTCCTTGAAAGCCTCCTTCAAGGGGTTTCATAAAAGGCTTGTTGAAATTCCAAATTAGTTATAATAACCACCTTCATGTGCATATGATTTAGTTCAAACACTTGGAAGCCAGAGATGTGTGATTTTCTTTTATGGCAGACGTATTTCTTCAGCTTTACCATTTTATACCAATCAAGGTGTTCTGTAAACAAAATAAATCTTCATTTATAATTCGAATTTTCTTTTCATACTGAAGCAAATCTGAAACTTACAATTTCTAACACTTTTTTAAAAGGTGCTTATAATTTCTCCATCAAACTCCTCAGCTGGAGTTGATTAATTTAATGAGGGATTATGTCTATTTTGACAGCATTTTCTTTAAATTCCTTCAGCATGTCATCTAGTCTTGATACCTTGTCACCCTCCAGCACCTCTCCAGAACTTTAACCACTGCTGCCACTTCCTTTTATTGACTCCAAAAGTTATTTTAGGGTATGTATTTTTCCATCATGCTTAGTGATGAAGACAGTCTGAAAGAAATGTAATTATTTCTTGACAACGCTACCATCTTTAAGCGCATTAATTTATGATAGTGAGTATCAGAGTGGAGTGCAGGTTGAGGAGGAGGAAAGGAAGTGGGAATCCAGATCCATTCCTCTTGAGCATTTGAAGATATGCTGGAACTTCATTGCCAGCAGGTCGAGGGAGGTGATCCTGCACCTCTCCTCAGCCCTGGTGAGGCCACATGTGGAATGTTGTGCCCAGTTCTGGGCTCAGAACAAGAAAGATAAGTAGCTACTGGAGAATGTTCAGTGGAGGATAGCAAAGATGATCAAGGGACTGAAGCATCTCCCATTTTATTATTGGTTTGGAACCAACTCAAGCATGTGTGAGGGGGTAGGGCTCAAGTAGCCCACATGGCAGCCTCATGGGGCAGCCCCGTAGCTGCTGTCAGTCAAAAGGGCAGCCTGGGAGCCTGCTCACCCCATGCCCCCTGCTACCTCTAACCCAGCTTCTGAGTGGCTACACCACCCTTCTCTCCAGCCTGGAGGCATAGGTTGGTCAGTCAGAAGTCCCATCTGGGAGGACTGGACATAGGAACCAAAGCTCATAAGTACAGGAGCACATGGCCTCCATCTCCCTGTCTCTCTCCTGGGACCTGCCTCCACCATGTGAAGCTGGACTTCCATAGGACTCTTCGGTGGTAGGTATTTTTTTTCTTATTCTTCTCTTAATTTTTTTCTTTCTCTTTCTTTACTTCTGTATCTTCTCTTAACATTTTTCTTTCTTTAATCTTTTAATCTCTTTTCTTACTTAATATGTTGGGTAACTTAAAACCAGTGGGTTGGATTTTGCTAAGCTGTGTGGGCTAGCATGTGCTAAGTCGATGCTTTGTGGAGTGCTTTGTTTTGGTTGTATGTTACCCTTTTAAACTTTTGCCAAGATCCTTATTTTCTCCCATATTTCATGAGTAAGAGTATCTCCTGAGAAAATGTGTGCAGGTATTAAAGAACCAGAGGCTCTGCAAAAGTTCAGTGGGTGAATTTTTTGAGCCTTGTATATTTTTAGAAGTAAAAAGCTTGGGTGAGCTTGTGGCTCCAGGGTCTTACGTGAGAGAAGGCTGAGAGACTTGGGCCTGTTCAGCCTCGAGGAGACAACCGAGAGAGGACCTCATCAGTGAATACAAATATCTGAAGTGAAGGTGCCAAGAGAATGGAGACAGGCTCTTCTTGGTGGTGCCAAGCAATACGTGGTTCAAAAGTAGAAAAATTATTTGGGGGGCGGAGGGGCAGTTTAAAGTGCATGGAATAACATGTAGTCTCTGCAGCTGACCAGGACAGTGCCTGTGTGGTCTGTGATGCAGCACAGAGGCATTTTCATAGACTAATGGAATCATAGAATTGTTTGAGTTGGAAGGGACCTTAAAGATCATCTCATTCCAACCCCCCTGCCTTGGACAGAGACACCTTCCACTAGACCAACTTGCTCATACCTCTGTCCAGCCTGGCCTTGAACACTTCAAGGATGGGGCATCCAGAACTTCTCTGGGAAACCTCTTCCAGTGCCTCACCACCCTCACAATAAGGAATTTCTCCCCAATATCTAATCTAAGCCTACCATCTGCCAGTTTAAAGCCATTTCCCCTTGTCCTATCACTACATGCCCTTATCAAAAGTCTCTCTTTAGTTTTATTGTAGGACCCCCTTAGGCAGTGGAAGGCTACTCTAAGGTTTCCAGTTCAGAGTGTTTGCCTGTGCAAAGGCTGTAGGGACAGAGTTGAAAGGCTCTATAAGGTGCAGAGTGCCAAAACTGGATGCTCAAAACATTGCAATAGGCTGTTATTTATGAAGAGGCACAATGTACCAGGATCTGACAAACAAGGGCCGCCTAGGAGTACATTCAATGTGCTAATTTCTGGTTGAGATAAAGAAATATGAAGAACAAAAATCTATTTTTTTTACAGATATTTAAGGGCAATATAGGGGTTTTTATGTCATTGCCACACATCATGAAATTATTTCAAGACTGTGTAATTAGAATCTCCCATGTTGTCATTTATTGTCATTTTCCCTACTGTATTCCTAATTCACACTTCCACAGTTCCTTTGTTATTCTTCATTGTATTTTCTCTCTGATTTTATCAGTAGAACACTCTTGGATTTCAAAGGGGGAGGAGATATACTGTAAAATAGAAATAAACAGTTCAATGGAATATCTCTAATTCAGGATTTATAAATAACAAGACTATGTTTGCATTTGGTATTTTCATGGATAAAAGCAAAATACTGCAAAGGGATTTCCCTCACATTTTTCTAACATGTGCTCAATTAGCCTCATTGATTTAGAGATAAATGTCCAAGAGAAACATCTCTCGTTTTATTCCAGAGTTAAACTGTCAGTCTAAAATACAATCTCTCCACAGTCAGATTAAATTAAAAGATACTACAGCAGTCCCAGAAACTTAAGTAGATTTGAAGCAAAAAGAAAATACAGCATAAGTTAAATTTCATAAAGCTTCATCAGCTCTCAGGATTTTTTTCTTTCTCCTCCTTCTCCTTCTTTAATCCTTACAATAAAGGAGATCCTCTAACTATAGATTTATCACAGATGACAAAATTGTGAAAGACAATCATAATTTCTGACACTTCATTCCCATTCCTTCCTCTTAGACCTAGCATAAAATTTCCAGACAAGTTTTGTAATGACCTAGCAGGTGCTGGTTGTGCAGCTCCAGGTAGTGTCACAATTCAGACCCACAATGTACTGATAGCTTTCCACCAAGAGTTATAACATTACTTTGGTGACTTGCTGTGATTTGCAGTCTGCCATTGCTGTATGTATTTTTACAATAATGCTTCATAAATACACTGCTGCCTCAGCATCTGATAACTGAACCATTCCCCATAGATGCACTATGGAAAATACTTCATGTTTAAATTATTGTGAGATATTGTCCCTTCTTATCTCCCAGATACATTATCCCTACAAATACTATAAATGCTGTAGCAAAAGTTTTATCTGTTCTAATTAGCATGTATGGAGGAATGAAAACCTGCATAATTGCATTTTGTTCCTCCTGAGTATTTAATTCACTATATGTCCACTGGAAAGGAAAAAAAAATCTTTAGCCTGGAAATTATCAGAATGGTGATCAATCAACATTTTTAAAGATTAAAAGTAGGAGTGGGAAGAGCTGGTTAGCCAAGGCAACGTTTAGGAGGATGGAGAACCTTGTATCTGCAGCTTGTGGATTCAAACCCAGTTTGTTAGCGGAATCTGAAATGTTTATCAAAACCACAGCTTGCAATATCAAAAAAATACCTTTTGATCAAATATCCTAACTTTACATAAAAATTACCTCTTTATCCCTGCACTACAAACACCTTTGCTTGATCAAATTCATGTGCCTGAAAAATGCATGAATACATTCAATGGATCAGAGAATCCATCCTTGCCAAAAATATATATATTTTTTTTTTAAGAACCACTGGACCTGTAATATCAGGCATTCTCTTTGCATTGCTGGATTTGTGCAGTGTGGCCCACTTCATGAACTAGACCAGCTACTTTGCCACCTCAGTTTTCAGTCTATTCTATGTTGTCTTAGTTTTTCAATATTCTTGTATAAACAGATACACATCTGCTGCACATAATGTTCTTTCTAGTTCAAGTCTCCCTCACCAGTCCCAATCAGTGTTTCAGTATTTATGCTTAAAGGGTCATGCTACTTTTTTGACAACAGAATGCTGTTCAGTCTTTTGTTGACTACTTTGCTCTCTTGTTTTCTTTTCAGTATCCTTTTTTTCATGACACGAGTTAATTATGGTCAATGCTTTAAGAATGATCAAGAACATGACAGCTACCAAGTGCAACTCATTTCATGAGCTTTCTAATCCATAGGCAATTAAAATCACCCGAGATTTCCCTGACTGGAAGGCCCCTGGGTAATGAGCTTTTTTCACCCACTCATGCTCAGAAATGCTTGTTCATTGGAGATGAACATGGCACCCACCTACCTCAGAGCTAATTTACGTAGGTGGTGAAAGTGTTACTTCAAGTTTAGAAGCAGATACAAGCATTTGTTTTTCCAATACAGCATTTTCACGGCAATGTGTAATGATTTGCTAGTTTTTAATACATCATTTTGCCTCAACAGCTGTTCTTCATATCATAATTTTGCATTTGATTATCCTCCACTTTAAATACCAAATAAAAATAGAAGTTGGTAATAAATCATACTTTTCCAGTATTGCTGAATGATATGGTATAGGCTTGTATTTATCACTTGTATTGCACTAATACAAAGCCACAAAGCCTGGAATCGGGGCCCTTCTGTGCTGGATGCCTGCCATATATTTAATAAAAAAATGTAATTCCCTGCCCCAGAGAGACTACTTTCTAAACATAGAGTTGGATAGAACATGTGGGAAAAACCAAAAGTAGACAAGGCAATAGTGAAACAATCATTTTTCATATTGCAAAATTGGAAGTGTTATACTACACAGCAATTTAAATCTGTTTTCCTGTGTGGCAAAGGTAATCTTTTTTTCTAGTTTCAATAACTATCTTTTTTTCTGTTAGTTAAAAATATTTATATCAATCTTATTTTGTTTGATTTAATAATTTCTAAACCACTTTCACTGAAGTACAAAAGGGTGTTGAGCTTCTTTGTTTATATATGAAACAGCAATAATCACTCTTTGGTATTATTCTAATTAGCTAGATTTTCTCATGGAGGATAATAAATGCATACTAACTCAGGACAATTAGAAAGATGCTAATAAATGCAGCATCATGGTTCCTTGCAGAATGCAAACCCGGCACCAATATGTAACCAAGTTGTTTGCAAAGAAAATTACCACATTTCAGGAGCTAGAACCTAAAGCTCTCATTGGGATGATTTCAGGAGACAGGGACTCATTATGCTTGTCACTCAGTATTCATACAGTTACAATTTTGTCCCTTCAATTGATGCTAAACTGCAGAGAAAAAGAAAGTTATCAATATTTAAAAAAAAAAATAAAAAAAAAGGCAAAGCTGTTGAATCAGGAAATTTGAAAGTGCTGGGACTAATTCATAGCTGGCAAAACACAGCAAAAATCCTTGAGCTGCCGTGGAATTGCAATATCTTCTCTTTGAAATGTATCTGACACTGAATGTAAAATAAACAACTAAAAAATCTGGAAATGAGACAGAAAAATACACATCAGATGATGAGACAGTAGACTGTTTATTTTTTTTCTTTTGCTTCTTCCTCAGATCACCTTTGCTTCCAACAAGCTGTAATGCTGAGGATAGCCCAAGGAGGAAGACAGCAGTGACATTCTGTCCCATACAAGCTCAGTGGTCCCTTCTGCACCTACTTCTTCATCCAGCTCAGCAGGGAGCTGCTGAAAGGTTTGCCCTATCCTCTACAAACATGTAAGGGTCCACTATACAGCCCACAGAATCCAGTAGAAATGCTCCTGCAGGGTTCAATACTCCCTGGATCAGACAATAAGAAATAATCTAAGTACAGATACCTTTTAAAATATAAGAGATTAAATTATTCTATTTGTGTGTGATTCAAAAGAAACCCTATGCCATCAAAAGACGTCTTCTAAATTCAGCATGAATCCTTTTTTCATTTGTCATATCCACAGAGCAAGGACAACAATTCTGCTGGATTTCAAAATTAAGCCTTTGGGACCAAACACTGCTGTCTTTCTCCATGAGAAGTCCCCATGGCTTTCAGTCCATCATCATGTCCAATACCCAAGACAAGCAATTAAGAACGCGAAACAGTTTAAAACTAAGGCACAAGTTATAAAACTGCAGTATACCTTTGAGATCCAGGCAAAATATTTGTTATTGTAACTTTCTCATCTTGCCAAAATATTTGTTATCTCAGAGGCAGCATTTTTCAAATTCGCACTCAATGGTATCCATAAGGTAGTCCCACTGGTGTCAAGCTGGCACCTCAATAACAAATGCAGTAATACTCTGGGAATCCAGAATAGGACTATAATAAACATGTAGTCCCAGAACACAATAAAACCAAGAAGAGCTCCAGGTGGTGCTAAGAAATATGTATTTATGTTACAAATATAAGGCCTGATCCCCTTGTCTTCTCTAAGCTTAAAAAAAAACTCTCAGATTTTTCATTTAATACAGAACATTTCCTAATCACAGTGGTATTTTTTAATTGCAGAAATAATTTGATCCTTATTTTTCGTTATGATCTTATAAATAACAGAGTTCTCAATTTAGCAATTCTTTCTTACACTAAGGAGCTGCCTACCAAAATAATTCCAGTTTTTTTCTGTCAGAGTGCTTACAGATATATGAGTTTGTTAACTTACAGTTTCTAGAGCTGGGGCACATTTTAAATGAAATTGATAAAGGAGAAAATTCCAACTAACCTAATAATGTGAGAGAAACTCTGAATCATAGAGAGGGTAGCTTAGGAGGAGGTAGGAGGTGAGGCAGCCCTGATTTTGCGTGCAGCATATCATCTGAGGTGTCCAAAGCAATCACTGCTATTTTTTGTTTAAAAGCAGCAGTAAAACTCTACTTTCAGAAATGGTCCATGCAAATTTAAGGAAGTGACTTACTTGTTTATTTGCATCACTGGCTAAAGAGCAGATTTCCCTGCAGGCTATAAACCCATACATTTGTGTCCTTCTTAAAATCCCATCACTTTCAGATGGGATTGACAGATCAGCATGGATTAAGTGTCCTTGACTGTCAGAGCAACATGGTCTTCCTCCTCTTGTGTCTCATCTATGGGAAAGGGAAGAAATACATGCAGAAACTAAAGGCACTCTGGAAATTTCCAAAGAAAAAGAGTTCTGGAGTGGCCTCTGTTGTATGCCCTCTCCTTCATTTTGTACCAGCACCGATCAATGGTCTCATTGCCTGCTGTAATTCCCTGCAGTCATTACTTTACAGGTGAGTAATTTATGGCTTCGTAAAGGGCTCTGGGATGTTTGATTATGTCAAAGGTGCTATTGAAGTTCAGATTGTAGTTGTATCCTAAATAGGACAAGATTACCACTGGGATTTATGTCATTACTTTCACTAATTATTTACAACTTGGTGCCAATCACACTATAGATGCACTTGCAGCAAAAGAAGAGATGATTCTGTATAGGTGAATACAAATCCTATGAGGTGGTAAACTGTCCAAAATAGTGCATGGCATTGACCTCCAGTGGCAGAAGCAATGATAGGCAGGACAAGGCAATCCAACATCAAAGACAATAAACTGAGCTCTCAACTGAAAGGGTTAATTTTGTGCTAATTTCTCAGTTGTCATCCGACCCAAGCTCCCTGTCTCATGGCAGTGTGGGATAAGGGATGGGACAGACTATTCCAGAGCCACAGTACCAAAGGGCGACTGGAGAATAACTTAAGAACTGCTGTGTAAATTTTTGCCTATTGGTAAAGTATAGCAACTGTGGGCAGAAGTCTCCTTTTTAAGAAGGGCAGAAATTCCAGCTAAGGCCTCCCAGCTAAAGTGGCAAATAAAAAGAAAATGAGACACGATTATTCCCTACAGGAGGAAAGTTCTTATCCCTGTAGAGTCTTCAGTCAGAGTAGGAAAGCTCATACCACATGGTAATAGTTTTCCAACGTGTCTGTAAGCGGACTGGGTCCCTGGGGATTACAAGTGCAACTACATCCTTCGATCCAGCCCCAGTGACAGAGACAGGGGAAAGCAGTAAAATTTTCTTTTTAGTGGCAGATACTGCAATGATGTAAGAACTTCTTTCCCTCAGAGGGCTCACATTAGCATTTTCTCTCAGTCCTGAGAGTAAATCATACCATTTAGTCACAGTGTACAGCAAGACTCTAACATCCCCTTTCTGAGCTCTCACACCCTCACCTTCACCTTTCCTGTCTGATGAGAGAATCTCAACTTTGTTAAGTGAGCCACAAACACCACTCCACTCTTTTCAGTGGGCCTTCCTGTCTTCTACTGGGCCTACACTACCCCACTTTTATGGAGCTTTTATTTCTCTATCCATAGGAGGGACATAGTACAAATAAGTATCCAGAGGGACTCTCAGCAATAGCACCATCACCGGGGACAGATTCACAAAGTGACTTAAGCATCATGATACCAACACTGTGGTATTTAATAATCAACCACTGTGCTCCAAGACTCAACAGAGCTTAAGAAATATCTTAATCTTCCCTTTCATTATTTAGCTAATAGTCATTTGATATTTGGTAGCTCATGATTTGCTGAAAACAAATCCCTTCAGTGTGGAGGGGAGAGGAATTCTACTTTGTTTATTCTGCATATTGCCTAGCCCCTACTTTCAATTGTGAGAACATGTTTTGAGGGATTAGTTATTGGATTTGGAAGAATTATTAGTTTCCACTTTCTGACTGAAGAAAAGAAAAATCTTCTCGGCTACTAAAAATTAGAGGGTGATGTTGAATGCATAAGGCAGGTCTTCTGTGCCAAAATGTAAGTATAGAGGGTACTGGATATTACATTAAAATCTCTGTGAAGAATCAGATGAGAAGAGCTGGAAAGGAACACATTGGACTTTTGTTAATATTTGTTAAATCTTACTTACTTTCTTAACAATTCATGTCCTCCTGCACATAGGGGACAGGATACCCTTATTTCTGTACAACAATTAGGGAACTATACTTGAGAAGACCGTGGAGTTCCAGGCTGCAATGTGAAATACCTAGACAATGTCCTTGGATGATCAAAGATCCAAAAGCAAAGAATGAAAAACTAAACTTGCCACATGATGACGAATGTGTTTCTAAGACATGCTACAGGTCAGCATCAATGAAATGCAGAGGCAGAGGAAAGCATTCTGTTGTTTTTCCAGACAATGCATTGACCAGTTATGTTTGCCTTGGCCATCAGATCTCAGTACTGATTATTATCTAACTAATAAATATCAGCTTATTTGGGAAAGCGCATGTCCATTGCTAGAAATTATAATTGGATGCACTAATAAACCAGAGGACTGACACTCCTTTCAGAGCTTAGCCAAGTGAAAATCATACACAAAATAAGACAAGAATAAGGGAGACAGAGCTTAAGGAGCCATCAGGACACAGAAAAATGCAGTGGAGCAGAACCATCTTTTCTCGTGAAACAAATCCACACCTGTCAGACAGATTCTGATCAATGCCTGGGTCCACTTTCAAAAGAGTCCTATGATAAGAAAGGTATCTATATCATAGAATCATAGATTATCCTAGAATAAATGACCTACAAGGATCATCAAAGTCCAGTTCCTGGCCCTGCACAGCACTGAGCAAATTTTAAAAAAACTCCTTGTCAGAAAGATATGTTCTTCCTCCTCTACCATGTCATGACTATTGCTACATTTACTGCTTGTTTGTTTGAACAGCAAATTACCAGTATCTACAAGAGAATCAAATATCAAAGATTCATTGCCTCCTTCATTAGTCAGGCATGGGCTGTGTCTACACAATGTTTTCGTGGCAGAAGCCGTGTCAGCGAACTCACCCCCTGAGCCAGCTGTGATTTGGGAGCCAGAAGGCATATTTATCACCCAGTCGAGCCTGAGAGAATGTACCCTGCCTCCTGCAGGACTTATCAGCTTGAGTACACCCCAATCTGAACAACTGTGTCCAGCTACCACCAAGCGCGACCAGAGGCCATCCATGACCTCCTGCAAAATACCCCCCGATGCAACTCCTGAGACCCTTGGACCAAAAGGTAAGAAGTGGGAGGTAACTAAAAGCAGTGCTGCTGGAGGAAAAATTTGGCCAGCTGGAATAGCACTAGGACCTATAAATGTTTTCTAGCTGACCATAGAGTGCTTGTATGGATTTGACAGGGAGACACGGAGGAACGATGCGGGTGCCAAGAAGGCAAGACTGCTGTTTTGATACCACTGCCTATAGGGCAATACCCTAACTGGAAACATCGCTCTCAAATGCTGAAAATAACAGGCTGAAAGGATCTGGAACTCCAGGGATTCTTCTCAGCATCATTTGCTGCCCTGATTAAACCAGATGGACAGCACAGGCAAGTTGTAACTGCAAACGTGTTAAAAGCACTGACATATTCCAACCAGTCCCATAGAGCTGTGCTTATAGAGGAATAATGTTTCATAGTCAAAAAACTGTTTCTCTGCCAGTTTTGGAAGGCTCAGTAACAGCTAGGGAAGAGGTGGAGGTGGCTGTCATTCATTGTTATGATTCAGAGTCACAGAACCTTGAATGATTATAGATTAGCAGAGAAAAATTACTGATGGGCATGTATTTTCACCCAACCTCCCTAAACTCCTCTCTTGAGGATGTAGAAAGAAAGCCTGATTTATGATGGGTGACTTTAACTTAAGGGGTGTTTTCTGGACAACTGGTTCAGTTTGTTACTAAAAACAAAAGGTGGGAGTTATACACCGCAACACAGATATCTAAAATTCAATGGCATTATGTCTAACCTAGGTACCTCAGGGGAGAAATAAACAGTTCTATTAGGCAGTTCAACCCATCCTAAAAGAGATGTAAAAGATAAATCAATGTAATCATCCCCTAGAAGTGCTTATTTCTCTCTGTAAAAAATTTCAGAGTGGTTAGCTGAAATTTAGGTGTTTAAATCTTGTAAAGCTAAAAGGAGAGAGGAACCCCATTTCTGGTTGTTTAAAATTATTCCACCAGTAAATAAAGTTTCTTACTACAAGAATGCCAGTGTTTTAAAATGAGATTTGAAGTAGCAATAAATTACATGTAAGATGGGTAAATGGGAAATAATGAATGGTGAAAAACTAAATATACGTGATGCCTAAGAAAGTTGGTTGAATTAATGTTAGATATAGCTAGGGCTTCGGGAAATGATGATTAGTATTACGAAGAAGGGTGTTATTAGATCAGCTGTAAGTTTTGTTTCAGGGGATGTAGGTGGAAGAATTCTCAACAGTGATATTAGAAAAGTGAAACATTTGTCATAAATACATCTTGATACCTAAAATGAAGAACTGTGATATACCCTTTCCATCTAAACTTCACCTCTATCAAAATAATAGCATAAGATAACATCTGATAAAAATAAAAATTTAAACACATACTTATAATTTAGATCTAAACTTTTTTTAAAAGCTGTGAAGAATGCTTTTAGTTAAATTTTAATTTTTAACAGATCTTAGAAAGCTGGGATACTGAAATGTCTTGGAAAACTACCAAAGTAATTCCAGTATTTAACAAGGGTAAAAGAGATAACCCAGGAACCATTGGAAAAGTTCTCTGATGTGTATTCCAGAAAAAAATAATAGAACAGTTAAATGAGGATTCTATCAACAAATAGTGGCTAAATATACAATTTATACCAGTCAGCATGGTTTTGTAAAAATCTTGTCAAAACAAATGTATTGTTTTTATGCTAGGATTAAAGGCCCTATTGATAAAGGTGAACGTGTTGGCACGGCATTCTTCATTTTTAACAAGGCATTTGACTTAGTGCCATGAAACACTTTGCTTTAAAAACAAACTTGAATTGTGCAGAACTAACAGATTGTACATTAGGTACAATTAAAATATCTCACAGATAGTAGTAATTAAGAATCATTGTAATTAAGAAATCATTGAGAATAAGTGCTTCTACAAGGTTCCCCCAAATAGCCATTGCTCCATATATATAAAGAGCAATGAACTAGAAAGAGCATATGAGCAAAGCATAGCAGGGTAGTAAGCAACAAAGATGAGGCTTTGCTGCAGAACTACCTGAAATGTCTTCTAAAACAGTTAAATTCTAACAAAAATAATTTAAGGACACCCAAATGCAGGTCGATGCATCTGAGGAGCAGAAATACAAATTATATATACAGCAAGAGTCTCTTTTGGAAAGCAGTAGTTCAGAAAAGGACTTGAGATTGACTGTAGTTAATCATCCCAAAATAAGCTCTTAAAGTAGTGTTTTGGCTAAATGGCAAATATGATCCTTGGCTATATAAAAAGTGATAATCAAGTAAAAGCAGGGAAGTGTCACAGCTGTTCTAAAACTGCCACTACAATAGGAAGCCTAGGTCTGGACTCAGATCCTTCAGAAGAACATGAAAAACACAGAGAAAGTTTAAAAAGAACCAAATAAGCAAACGCGGGCCAGAGACTTGAAAACAAATATAAAGACGTGATACTTAAAGAGCTCAACTTAACTTATCGGAGAAGTTTGAAAGCTGACTTGCCCCATGTTTATAGATTCTTGCACACAAAAACCCTATCCAGTAGTATGGTTTTCCAACTTGCGACAAAATCATAATTAGACATAATGACTAGAAGCTGGAGTTAGAAAATTTAACCTTGAAAAAAGACACAACATAGAAAATGAAATTTTATGAGGAGCGGTGCCAGCTCACAATTAGTCTGGGTCGTTAAAGTGGGTTTAGATAGCTTTCTGAAAAAGGTGGTATAATTCTGCTTTTCAGAGAAATTACATCTCCAGTCTGAGGAAGGGTTTAGACTAGACAGTCATAGGCCACCCTTCTGGCCTTGAAATCTGTCAAACCATGAATCTTCTCTACCCTCAATGTTTATGTGCCTTAGGATAACCAGAATTACCTACGTTACTCAGCATAATCACTACCTGGATAGATGTGCACGTAGACAATGACTGTACTCAAATATCATACCTAAGAGTTTCTGCCAGTTCTCCAATGGGATCCAGAAACATTTATTTAAGTAATGCTACACTGGTTAGATGTAGTCTGTTTGCCCTGGATGGAAGGGGAAGTTTGATTTTGTGTCTGTGTGTTTAACAGCAAAACTGTTACCTCTCTTTGTACAGTTCAACAGACTACAAGTCACCTATTTTCTTTGCTCTTCTGCTTATCTTCTAGGGCATTCAGCTCCTTCTGAAAGTCATAGCGCTTTTCAATCATTAGGAAAACATCTATGTGTTTAAGTTTATTTTAAACAAGCACAGCTATGCCAAAGCATCTTTCTCTCACTTGTAGAGTCATCAACTGAGGTTATTACACAAGAACAGTGAACACACAGATGTTGTGTTGCAAAACTTATTGTTCATTTCACCCCCAAGTAGAAATAAAAGTATAGTAAGTTTATTTTTCTGAAATTCTGGAAATGAACTTTTACTGTAATGTCTCAGAACAGGGATTTTTATCTTTGTATCCATCACTACTATAGTGGACATTCAGGCTGAACTGGACTCCAGCAGGCATCTTTGCTGTTTGCAGGCTGTGCCTACAAAGATACCTGTGCAGAACCATTGTTTTCCATGTGCTAGCACAGGCACCTTTGTGGTTGAGATATCCATTTAAATTAGCAGAAAAGAGATGCCACCCGTCATCTCTCAGTTGGCTCTGCAAGAATAATAGGCAATACAACTTTTTTTTGGACACTGTAGTAAGCAGACATGACTCTGGATACACACAGCAGGCAGAAACATTGGGTAGGAAGGTGTCATTTTCAGGCACTGTTCAGTGAAACGCCATCTGTTGCAACATATGCAAGTGCGGTTAAACATCCAGTTACAGGAGGTGAGAAGGGTAATTTTCGACCTGAGAAGTATGGGTTCTGCCTGCTTATCTCCTTTTACCAAGCCTCAGCCATTAGCACCAGAGTTAATCTACTTAAAAAGGAAGAAATGCTACTATTTTTCTGTCTCCCCCTAATGGAAAAGGAGACTCAAATCCCTTGTTCTGTACAGGAATGATGGCATGAGTGGTTTCTAGATGTACATCAAAAAAAGCTAATTTCAAAAGTCCCTAGTAACTGGAAGGATTTGAGAGCAGGAAAAATTCAAAATGAGACTAGAACTAGCAAAAAGAAAATTAATGTATAGAATTTACACATAAAAATTTAATGAGCCCAAGCTTCCAGTTTCCTTTATTTGAATATTTTGACAGATACATTATTAATGCTAACCTTATTTTCCTAGCTGAAAAATTAACATAAACAGAAACACAAAACTTATGATGTGCCAAAAAGAAAAATAAAGTGGAAGAGTTATGGCTTGGAGACCCTTTCTTTGTATGGAAACACTAGACTCTAATTTAGTTTAAAAAAACCAACCAAAAAAACCCCTAGTTTTCTCAGCCTGACAAATCTCCTCCAAAAAAATTATTTCCTCACTGATTACAGAAGCAGACAATTGGTGCCCAAACAATCAAAGAAGGTTGTACTGTGAGCATGTTAATCATAGTGTTTCTTAGCAACCATATTTTATTTACAAGTAACAATACTTCTTCAGAAGCCTGTCACATTTAATGACAAGTATCTGTGGGGGAAGCACTGGAATATGTATGTGCAGCTCCCACCTCTGATAATAAGCAGTTTGTGAGGAGGACAGAGCAATGCTTTTGCCGATAAGTAGGTAATGATGGTAGTAGATGGAGAAATCTCTGAGAAGTGAAGCTGAGGGGCAAGGGCTTGCACAAAACTGGCACTTGTCCTGCTAATCTTCTGCACCAAACCAGAGTGGTGCTTTTACCCCTGTGAGTCCATACGTACCTCTCCCTTAGACTCCTCACTGTGAAATTTTTTTAAATTTTCAAGGTAGCCAGGGACTTTGGGGACCAGAACCTTCTTGTTTATTTGCCCTTGGAGTTCTCAAAGGGCCAGGTTCTGCTCCCAGTACTTTCTCAGCAGCAGGCAGGGTGACAGCTCAATGTCTTCTGTGCTTTCACATCACTGTCAGCAGCAACAATCACTGCTCACAACACCCTGTTAAATATAAAATATAGGGTCTGAAAAAGTCCATTTAACTCTGACTCAGTTTTCTTCTGCAGTTGTAAAACTGTGCCTATTGGTCACCTTCATGTTAAATACCAACACCTTGAGTTCTTTTAGAGAGAGTTTCTAAATAAAAGATGCATTTGTCAGAGAGAGAAATAGAGAAGTTTTTGTTGCTTACTGAGAAGACAATCTGTAGTAAAATTGTACATGGGACAGTAGAGGTGCCAAAGGGCTCCCTTCAGCTTTCTTTGTTTGTGATCAACCATAGTGATAGGAAGGACTGCGTCACCCAGTGAAAGTCACCTCATCTTGTATTGATCTATTGCAATATCCTGTTCATGACCACCACAAGATGTTTCAGAGAAAGCTTTAAGAAAAGATAAAAACAATCTGCTTCCACAAAGATCTCAGCCTAATCCCTTGGAGTTACAGTCAGCCTTAAATCCTTAAGCATGAGCTTTTATTTTTCCTTTCAGAAATGTTGGTAGTATGAGCTTGAATTCTAGATGCCCTTGTTTTCTATCTTTTAAAATTCCAGGAGTTCCACACTCAAACTTTCGGTTGCTTGGTCATTCCCTTCTTTTATCCATTTTGAAATAATCACCTTTACATTTCTACAAATATCTTCTTATTCTTGAGATATGAAGAGCAACAAGCATGTTGAAGAGTTACATGACAGTATATACCATTAACGCATCTGTACCACTAACACTAACACTGAGATACTTTTGCTTGAAGATCTTATGTATGATGGACACAGCAGAAGGACAGCCTGGACATCACCATAACAAGAGTCTTGTAGAGAGAGTTGAACACTTGAGCGTAAGTGGAGTCCTAATAGCTCTTCTGATCACAAAAACCTTTGCAGACTTTCAGAGACACACCACATTTCATAATCTTTTGATGATTTTCGTCTGAACTTGTCATTTTTTTCAGATAGTCTATCCTCTCATGAGAGAATAAAAATAGAAGTAGAAATAAAATTTAGGGATGGATCCAAATCAAAAGAATAGATCTTAATCTGGGAACTCTGCTTCATCCTTATAAGAATTTCCAAAATGACAAGTGCTAGTTCAAACCCACATAAAATCTCTGTGTATTTGGCCTTCTCTAGTAAGCACATTCACATAATTTTAAGCTTTCAGCAACAGCTGGAAAAGGAAAGACATTCCATGTAAAGCATAAGCACTTGTAAAACTGTCTCTGAACCTTTGGCCTGCTTGAATTAGTAAGCACTAATTATAAAAAAGTGTGGTAGCTAAAAGAGTTCTGAGAATTCACTCTTGCAAACCAACATATGGGAACCATTCCTGTGAAAATACTTCAGAATTATATCAGATTATGTCTTTCATTACCAAGAAATGTGTGGCATCAGCAGTGAAGGAAGGAGCAGACAGCAGCAGACGATTTCTGAGGAACCTAACAGTCCTTCTTTGCCTTAGTCCCATCATGGAGCCTCTCATCTCTTCACTCATTCTACAGCTACTGCTGGGAACTCTTTGTGGCTCCATGTGGTGAAACAGAAATTTATGTTCACTGTACTCCCACTGGGGAAAACAAATGGCAAATCTTAACTGTAGATCCCAACAACAGCTAGGCAACAGTCTCTTCAAACAGCTATACAAAGAATTCAGCTATATCTGACCTTCATACACACTATCAAAGAGAAATAACAAAGGCATTTTACCCTCTTCATCACGTACATATCTAAATAGGGACTAATTTGGAACAGGGTTTATTGTCCAGCTGCCACAAACTCACCTTTGGAGGATCCTTGCGGCCACCAGTGCTCCTGCACTATTTCAGAACAATGGCAACACCTGGTAGGGGTTATTGTTTTCTCTCAAACAGTTTATTTGGCTGTTAGTGGTTTTGCTATAGTAAAATAACCAAATTAAAAAAAAAAAAAACCACCAACATTTCAAAGTAGTGATAGTGAGTGCTATTGCCAATGAAATTCAGAAAACATATTGAACAAACCTGGCCGTGGAACATTTTAATAAAATTGAAAGCATCAGGAAGCTTTGAAGTCTTCTAAGCATGCAGCAAAGTCAGTTATTTACTATTCCAGCATCAAAAGAAAGATCCACCAATACACTGCACAGACATCAGGGAGAAAGGCTGTCATGGTCTTTGTTTGCAGTTTGCTTGTTTTTCTTAAAATCTGAGCTAAAGGAAGAATCATGACTCTATGACATAGTACAGCCTCATGTTTATTCCTAGTATTTTTGCTTTGAAGATCACTAGGGAACAGGAGTTCTTACATTGACTGCAGTCATACATGAGGTTAATATCTTCCTGTTTTTACAAAAACAGGAGGAGTAACATGACCACAAATGGTAAGAAGTCTAACAAATATCTTTTTGGTGTTTCATTGTACATTGACTTTTCAAAATGTCAGCTCTGATTTGAACGTAAGCAACAGCTTTAATAAAAATAATTTATCCTCTAAAAGACCATTAAATGTTTCTACAGAAGAATCTAATCTGCAGAAATCCCTAGGGTTTGAAGTTCACAGTCATTTCAGTAGAAGTCACAGTTGTTCAACCCTTGGGAGAGTCAGAATACTTATAGAGGTGTCTGAATAAATGTGTTGCTTCATCAACCATTGACCAACAGCAAATATAGAATCAACTTGTTTAGGTTGGAAAAGACCCTCAAGATCAAGTTTAACCACTAACCCAGCACTGCCAAGTCCACCACTAAACCATGCCTCTAAGTGCCACATGTAGAAATCTTTTAATATCTCCAGAAATGGTGACTCCAGCACTTCCCTGGGCAGCCTGTTTCAGTGCTTGACAACCCTTTCAGCAATGAAATTTTTCCTAATGTCCAATCTAAGCCTCCCCTTGGACAAGTTGAGGCTATTTCTTCTCCTCCTAAGCTTGCAAATCGAGAGAAGAGCCCCACCTGGTTACAACATCACCTCGGGTAGTTGTGAAGAGCAAAAAGGTGTTCACAGAGCTTCCTTTTCTCCAGACTAAGCACCCCCAGTTCCCTCAGCTTCTTCTCATCTGACTTGTGCTCCAGACCCCTCACCAGCTCCTTTGCCCTTCTGCAGACACAGCCCAGCACCTCAATGTCTTTCTTGCATTGAGGTACCCAGAACTGAATAAAGGATTGGAGGTGAGGCCTCGACAGTCACTCCTCCCTCAACAGGGAGACAGTCACTGCCCTGGTCCTGCTGCCACACTATTGCTGACACAGGCCAGGTGCCATTGGCCTTCTTGGCCACCTGGGTGCACTGCTGGCTCCTATTCAGCTGCTGTTGACCAGCACCTCCAAGTCCTTTTCTGCTGGGCTGCTTTCCAGCCCCTCTGCCCTCAGCCTCTGCCCCCAGTGCTGCTGGGGGTTGTTGTGACCCAAGTGCAGGACCCAGCACTTTGCCTTTTGAACCTCATACAACTGTCCTTGGCCCATCAATCCAACCTGTCCAGATTCCTTTGTAGATCCTTCAGCAGATCAACACTCACACCCAGCTTGATGTTGTCCATATATATGTTAAACATATATTTTTAATTACTGTTATCACTTAGAAATAGTACTCATCACTGTTAGAGAGGAGTCACTGAAATTGTGCTCATTCTGCCTGGATGTGCCAGAGACCTGCAGGGGAGAGGGGATGGTGCAGTAAGAACAAAGGGAGACAGCTTCCTGTTATACCTTTTTTCCCTGTACCGGTTCTAGATAGACAACAAAATTACACAAACATAGAAAGGTTAGAAGGCACTTGAAGGGATTATATAGTTCATTTTTCTTCCTATAACAAGGAACTACTGAAGCTGTCATATTCCCAAACTATCTTATCCATGTTTGCTGAGCCTGTTCTTTAATACTTCTAGTGATGAGCAAAATATTCTTAAGCAACCACAATGCCTACCAATTCCCATCAGGAGAAAAATCATTCCTAAAATTTTAAGTAAACATCTCTGTCTGCAGCTTGAGTTTTATTTCTTACCTTACTCTTCATGGCTATAGGAAACATTCTTTTTAAAGCTTTTTTATATATGTATACACTGATGTAACCTCTCCTTTCTATCTTATGTCTTCCAGGGGGACCAGACACCCTGTTCTTTGTAGATCTCCGGACTTTACTCATAGCCTCCCTTTGTACTCCCTCCAGCTGATTCACATCTCAAAAACAGCAACAATGTTGTGAAGAAGAATTACATTACAAATTTTGTGGACTATGCTGCTGTTTATAAACCCCAGTGTGATGTTTGACCTCTGTGCAGCAGTGTGGTGGGTAGACTCTGGCTGAATGCCAGGTGCCCACCAAAGCCACTCTGTCACTCCTCTACTCAGCTGGGCAAGGGAGAGAAAATATAATGAAAGGCTCATGGATCTAGACAAGGGCAGGGAGGAATCACTCACCAGTAACTGTCATGGGCAAAACAGACTCTACTTGGGGAAATAAGTTTAATTTACTACCAATCAAATCCAAGTAGGGTAATTAGAAATAAAGCCAAATCTTAAAACACCTTCCCTCACCACTCCCTTCTTTCCAGGCTCAGCTGCACTTCCCATTCCTCTGCCTTTTCACTGCTGACATCACAGGGGGATGGGAATGGAGGCTGTGGTCAGTTCATTACACGTTGACTCTGTGGCTCCTTCCTCTTCAGGGGGAGGTCTCCTCACACTCTTCACCTGCTCCAGTGTGGGGTCCCTCCCACGTGAGACAGTCTTCCATGAACTTCTCCAACATGAGTCCTTCCCACAGGTTATAGCTCTTCACAAGCTGCTCTGACATCGGTACCTCCCACAGGATGCAGTTCCTCCAGGAACAAACTGCTCCAGCGTGGGTTCCCCACAGGGTCACAAGTCCTACCATCAAATCTGCTCAAGTGTGGGCTCCTCTCTCCATGGGGAAATAGGTCCTGCCAGGAGCCAGCTCCAGCAGGGGCTTCTGACAGGTTCACGACCTGCTTTAAGCTGGATCTCTGCTCCCAAATGGACTTCCCTGGACTGCAGGGAGACAGCTGCCTCACCATGTTCTGCACCACAGGCTGCAGGGGAGTCTCTGCTGCGGCACCTGGAGCACATCCTGCTCCTCATATTGCACTGACCTGTGTGTCTGCAGAGCTGTTGCTCTCACATGTTCTCAATCCTCTCTCAAGCTGCAGCTACACATTATTCCAGAGGCACTACCAGCTTCTAGAAGCTTCTCACAAAAGTCATTTCCGTATCCCTCCCCACCCCACCTGCCAAAATCTTGCAATGCAAAACCAATGTAAACAGCGTAATACTCTTAACCTACATTCATTGTGTGACCCACTGTAACATCAAATACTTTTTTGCAAGACTGTTTCCTTTCTTATCTTTTTTTTCTAATTGTATTTTCTCAACTGTTTATCCCTGGCTAAGTACAGAACCATGCCTTTTTTTAATTAAATTCTAGGTTCTTTCAAGACTATTTCTCTAAATTGTTGTGATCATTTTGAATTAATTCTTATCTTTCAATCTGTTTGCTGCCTCTTTCAGATTCATTTCATTTGCAGATTTAATAAGCATATTCTAACAACGTGGTATTGGATTATAATGAAAACATAGAACATACTAAGTCTAGGATAGATCCTTGATTCATCACAGCAGTTTGACAGCAAAGCACTGGCAACTGCTTTGAATATGGCATCCACAGAAACTTTTGTCCCCACTTTACAGTAACCCCAACTTGCTCGTGTGAGACCTATAAGCAAAGCCTAGCTATGTGATCTCTATACCCTTAAGGTATGTTACTTCACATAAAAAGACTTTTGATTGATCTGATATGTTTTAATCCTGACAAATGAGTTAGCACTCACTGCATACTGCCAACGAGTTTGCTACTTACTCGTCTGGTGTTCTTTTAGGTGCCCTACAAAAGTACTGTTGGACTTTTTTATTTAGTATGTTCCCATGAAAGAAATTGGCCCATCAATCTGTAATCTTCCCTTTTGCCTTATTTTCTTTTACGTTGTCTTATGTTTGCCCTTTTTCAGTCTTCCAGAACTTGATCCATCTCCACACATTCCCAAATTGTACTGAGAGACTGTTGGGATTGCTTCAGCTAGGGTTTTCACAAACCTGAGGATTTCATCAAGGTTGGAGAATGAGAAATATCTGTATAGTCAAAGCAGGTGTTTCTTTCTTCCTCCTCTTTGTCACTGATGTTAATTGTAATAGTTTGAACACCGCTGCCTTCATAACATGCAGCACTGCAGAGCCATTACACAGTCCCTGCAGCCCTCTCCTGGGAGAGGCAAGAGATGGTGAAACTAAGCTCCCCACAAAGCTTCTGAAGTAAGCACGTAGAAAATCTGCCTCAGCTCTTTCAGCTTCCAAGGTACCAAAATTATCACAAATCAGACTCCAACAATAATATTCAACCCAAGAAGATATTTAAAGAAGTGGGAATTATATTTTCCTCGCATTTTCCCTCCCACTCAGAATCATAGAATGGTTTAGGTTTGAAAGGACCATAAAGACCACCCAGTTCCAACTCCCTGCAACTGGCAGGGACACCTTACATTAGACTAGGCTGCTCCAAGCCCCATTCAGCCTGACTTTGGGCACTCCCAGGGATGGTACATCCACTATAGAATGTGAAATAACAATGAAGGTTAGCTAGCCTTTTAGCTCACGTGGAAAAATTAGGCAGTGCTGAAGGCTTGTAACTCAAGTTTTTTGATAAATTTGTTCAGTTTCCATGTAAAAATATCCAAAAATTACATATAAAATGTCTAATTTAAAAGCTAGAATATATTTAAAAATCAAATGTTCCAAACATTGGGACAATTAGACTCATGATTTTTTATGCAATTTTTGTTTGTGCATAAGGATGATTATCTTTAGAATGCAATGATTTTTTGGAAGACCTCATCCTCATTGATTGTGGAAGAGATAAGCAATACCTCCAAATACCATGGTAAATCTGGAAGAACTTAACTATTTTGATCTAAATATTTTATAACATATTTTTGAAAATATAAAAATTACATTTTGATCCCATCTATAGGAAAGAATTGCACATTCTTTGTGTTTAAGTTTGGTAGACATACTCCATTTACATATGGGAAAAATTCCCATTGTCTTTAATAAAGGTAAAGCACACATGTTTTAAAAGACAAAGCAATCTCATTTGTTGCCAAAAGGCCTGACAGCAGGTGGGAAGGCACAAACGTGTTCTTCAGCTACATCCAGCTTCAAATTTTCATAATATTATGAAAAGACAGTAAATGGAGTGTGTTTAAATCATTTACTTCACTAATCAGTGAGCCAAAGGACTCACTAGAATTCTTTCAGCCAGCCTAAAAAGTCAAATAGCAATTCTATAACTATGAATAAAGACCTGTGAAATGCAGCCAAATAAACTGCAGATTTTGTGAAGAACAGTCTGAGACACATCTGAAAAAAAGTAAAAATCTAACTAGACATGGAAGTTTAAGGGCTTAATGTACATGGATGTATCATCAAATAAATAATTATATTGAAATATTTTAAATCAAAATATAGTCATTATAGAACTCAGATTCCTACATTCAGAACACAATGAAAAAATTTATCATTTCATAACTTGTTGAGGTACCTAGAGTGTTTACAAAAAAATATTTCCTTTTAACTTGAAGTTCTGTGGCTGGGCAGATGTTTTGCAAAACTGAAGCAGGAGTTCAGAGATCCTTCTGAATGGCAGCACAGCACTCAGGGGATCAGTCACTCCTCCAAGTTTTGTATCATCGATGTACTGTGGAGGCACTCTATCCCTTCATCCAAGTCATTGATGAATTAGGTAAACTGTACAAAACATAGTATCAACCCTTTGGGGACACCACACCCTTTACTGGTTTTCATTAACTGGTTTAGGTGTCCCAGTGTTCCCAACCTTAGGCCATCCCTGTCTTGGCTTCCTAGCTTTTTCCCATTTAATCAATATGATGCAATGTCTGCCTTACAGGAGAAACAAAGAGAAAAAGATTAAAAAAGAAAAAAAACAAGGCAAACCTAGTGGACAGGTTCAAGTACTGTCATGTGGCCTCCAGGCATGTCAAGTGTCAGTGCTGTCCCTGATATGGCCTTTGTCAACTCATTATCCCCCTGACAATGCCTGGCCATCAATCAGGAGTTCTTCCAGACCAAAGATGGTCCCAATAGGTAGTTTGAAAGTAGAAATCTTGTAATATGGACTGAAAAGTAACATGAGTGTTAAAGTGTGTTTATCTAAGCAAAATCATCTGTTCCGTGTCATCGTGGACAGAGGATGGCCTCTAACCTGGTCCCTGGTACAGCCTAGGGGGACATGGCCACTCTGAGTATCATGACATCTAATCCACTTCTTCATCCAAGCCCTAAGTAAGCATTTGATCAGATTTCTGTGAAATAATGCTTAACACCATGTATTCATACCTGCAGAAAATTCTGAATTTTCTGTGGCAGTGTAACAAAATCACAAGAAATGTACCATAAAACCCTATTGTGCTTTGCTTCATAGGAAACATACAATTAATTCCTCTGGCAAAAGAAGGGGGTGTAAGAAACTTGTCAAATTTGCTTTCTTACTGTCTCTCATTTTTTGGGTTCAGTACAGTCAGACAGACTTCATAACAGGAAGAAATCTCTTCATTCCTTTCTGTTGTGCATGTTCATGATGTGGAATGATGGGGAGGTTTCTTTACACTCTACAACTGAAACTACGAAAAGGTCATTCCATGTATAACAATACATCAGGAAGACATGATAGTGGCTGGCAAAAATTTAAAAATCACATATGCGGAAATCTTTTATGGAATATGCAGAGGTATTTGCTTTGGCAGCAGACACACTCTTTCATACCTTGAATTTTCCTCATCTGATCCTTGTCCTTTCAGAAGAATCCGTAGCTCAGCAGTGACATTTGTAGAGTTCCAAAGCAGAGTAAGTATCTATTCAATACCATCAAAGGAACTGATAAAGAATAGGGAACTTCAGGGTGTTTTAAAAAATGATTTTACTTGCTTTTCCTTATCTGGTTTTTTTTTTCTAATTAAGATTTTATTGAGTTTTCCATAAAGGAAGACTATAACCCATCAGCAAAATTATTATCATATGAATTTTACTTTAGTAATTTACTTGAGCCAATTCATTTCTTTTTCTAACAGGCCAAGTAGCTCTAACTTCAGGTGCAGTCAATCACATCTTTGGGAACATTAGGCAGAGGAAGCAAAAAATGAGAAGCACCAGAATAAATTAGATAAAAATCCTAAACAAAAGACTGAAAAGAAGGCTAAATCCAGTTTACCAGCAAAATTTGATGTGCTATGTACATGAAAATTTGGAACATTAGAAGAATTCATGAGTCAGCCATTCAAGGAGTCAGAAAGCTAAGGAGTTTATTCTCACATGAGACCCCAGAAAAAAGAAATTAGTCTGCGAAAGCAATTCCAGAAAGCCAGACATACCTTAAAACATTTTCAGCCAACCCATCAGCGTCTCTTAAGAAATAGGAATGGTTTTTCCAGAGATAAAGGCTGACTGACATGCTGGCCAGGTATCCATGTGCCTCCCCATCACCTACCCCCCTGGAGAACACTCACAGCCTGTGGTCTCTTTGCCACTGCAGTAGAGTTCAACACTCTATGCAGAGTTCCACCCCAGCACTGCAAAGGCTGAGCCAGCTTGGGCAGGTATATTTCTGCACGTTGAATGGCATGACTTCATTCAAAGGAACCCCTTCTGCCACTCACAGCTGCTCTCAATGCCACCAAGGTTTTGTTGATAAAAGTAAATGAAAGGAGATGTTCAAATACATTTTTTAGAAGGAAGTATTCCCAACTGAGAAACAAGATGTCACAAGAAACCAGGAATGAGGTGGCAACCTGTCCCAGGCCCAGAATAGGAACTGGGAGATGTTGCTTTCTCTGTGTCCAGCTGCACAAAATAAATGTCACCTCAGCCCAAGTCCCAGTGTCTCTGAGTGGCAATTATCTGGCTAAATGTCTAGGCTCAGCCCTTTCTTATCAGGGAATAGGATGATCTCTGGTGCCCTGCTCTAGATGTCTCCTTGGGTATGAGATGAATTGTACATTTGAGAGTGCTTATTTCTTTCTGTTAATTATAAAGAGATCTTAAGGTAAATAATTAAGATGTATCTGTCAACAGCAAACACTTCAACATAGCTGAGAGGAATGTATGCTATATGTCCACAACACAAAAAACTACTGCAATTAATGCCAGTTGGAGAGAGAGGGTTTATCAGTCCTGACAAGGAGCCACTCTTAATTTTTCTCATCTTCCTTAGAAAAAAGAAAACTCTGTGAGGAATTTTACAGTGATGACCATCCAACATCAGGCCATGCTGGCAGTTTTCTTGTAAAGAGTTTTAAATTTAATACTTTTCACATGAAAATATTTTTATATATCTGTGTGTGCATACATTAAAAATTAAATATAATTAAAAATTAATAATGAAAAATAAATGAAGGTATTCCTTGATCTAAAGTTTAGCAACCTGCATTTGGGGAATATTTATTATTTTCTGGAATGCATAAGAATTTAGATTTGACTGAAAACGAACAATAACAGAGCAAAATAAGGGTTTTAATTAATCACTGAGTGCTTGTCATTTTGACAACTAAAGAATCAGGAAGCTGCAAAGAACCAAAGTGAGACAACATCAATCATCTGGCTACAATAAATAATTTAATAAAAAAAATCACTGAGTACTATGAGGTCTAAGGATATATAATAAAACAAGAAAAGTAAAACAGGACCATCAGATAGACTATGTACAGCTGACCCTATTTATGTTAATATTACACAACAGCCATGATCTCCATCACGTATTTTGCTATGCAAAATAAAACACCATATTCATTTACCTGGGAGATGAACAACACAGTGTTATAGAAAGAATAGAACAGATTTGCAATTACATTAATATATTATTTTATCATGTTTTCTATGAAGTTAATTAGTCACATCAGCAAACAGAAAAAAAAACCCACGCAAATAATTTAGTTGCCATCATACAGCATCACAGGTCCAGCACCCATCTAACAGAACCTGCAATCAACCAAACCCAACCACAGGGAGCACAGACAAAATTAAGAGTTAACAAGTAGCAAGCAATGAACACAGTGAGGAACAACTCTGCATCAGTGCCTCACACTAGATCGTTTTCTGAAAGCTTCACCTCAATGTTCAGCAGTGGTCAGAATGACAAACAGACCATTAAAATTAACAGCATAAGGCAGAGGATACAATGGAAAACAACATTATGCCAATGTGGAAACCCACTGTGTGGATAAGAACCTTTCCATATGCAGCTGTAATGGGGTAGCATTACAAGGCAATGCTGGGGCAGCTGAGCCTCTAGTCTGACATGGTGGAGCAATTTTTGTGGTTTTGCCTTCTGTAAGATTTATTTGACAGAATGTGGACTTAAAGTAGAGGTAAACTGCATATGTTTTATTTCATATCTAAGGGCTTATGGGACATGATTGTGTCAGGATGAAAACTTGAATGAAAAAGCCAGATAATATTCTCTCTCCTTTCCTAAAAATAAATATATTCCCCCCTCTCCCCGGCTAGAAGGTGCTCACACAATATCATTTCCTCTCTCCTTTCCTTAGGGGTCAAACAGACTCAAATCTAACTATGCAGATAAAAAGTCCCATCACTTTTCCAAAACACCACAGGACAAGGACACTGCCAATAACACTGCAGTACTTCAAGGAAGACTCAAGCAAGACAGTGGAGAAGCAAGACAAACTTCCATTAAGTGGTTTTATGGAGTGCTGGGAAGATCTTGATACATTTTCCTCCGTGAGGAGGTTTCACAATAAAATGCTGAAATCATCAAAAAGTATAGTGTGCTGCAATCCCAGTCAGCCAACGGCCTTCTCCACAAGAGCTCTTCTCTAGGAGTTCAAACACAGCCACCAGCAAGCTTTCAGTAGGTTGCAACATCTGCTGCTCTCGATTTCTGCTCCAAGTCTGCAGGTGAACTGGCAGCTGGTCTGGCATGGCAGGTAGAAGGGGATGGCCATGAAGGAGGAGTTCTCCTACCCCAGCTGGCTCCTCTAGAGTTGGTGTTAGCAGAGCCCCCATACCTGCAGGGATCTTTCTGAAATGAGTATAGCACACCTTCTCCATCTAATCCAGACTATTCTTTTCTTCTTTTTTTCCCCTTTAACTTGCGGTCCCTTTTCATTTAAACAGTGTGGGATGCAACACACCTCCTGACTTTTCTGAGGGTTTCTGGGAGATGGTGTGTGATGGGTCTGTGACAAAGGGAGGCTGCAGAGCCAGACTGGGGAGCAGAGCACATGCCCTGAACCATGGCAAGGGATGGCATGGACTGGGAGAGAGGGAGGGAGCCATGGGTGCCAGCACCACAGCTGAGTGGCACAGAGTGAGCTGTCATTCCTGGCAGAGATCACAGGTGGGCACAATAAAATGCTCTGTTAAAAGATTTTCTCAGCTAATTGTTGTTTTGTTTCAGCTAATGACACCTCCTCAAAGTGCAGCCTCCCTGCCTTCCCACCCAGCAGCACTCAGGAATCCCTCACTGCAACGCACTGAGAGCACTGCATGGATTCACTCGTTTGGCTGCCTGCTCATATGTCAAACACTGTGGTCAATTAATCATTTCAACCACTCTTCACTTTACAAAAGAACATAATAGACTCCTAAAAATGAGAGATGAAGAAGGCTAGCCGTACTGTCCAATCCCTCCCCCCACCAGAATCTTCTCAGGAAATATTTCTCCAGTCTATTTTTCTTACCTATTTTTTGATGTCCCGAGTTTAGGCCAACAATTCTTCTTCCAGTTCTTCCACTTTGTTAATGACGGGATGATGGATAATAGATTTTGTTTCTGTAACCTCTCCACTTTCTTCAGGGGGACTTTTTGCAGTAATCCCATCAGGATTTCTTTTAATCTTATGTTCAAGCTTTGGCAGTAGGGAAGAGCAACTCATCTCACCCGTATTCTCATGCCACGTTAAACATGAAATGCTTCAGCAGTTTAGTTTCCCCACACAGCTTTCAGCTGCCCTCAGTGCTGCATGGGAAGAACTAAGCCCTCAGGGTGAGGAGTTATTTCTTTTCCTTACCACGCTAACCCCAGGCTCTTCCAAAGCAGAGAGTCTGTTGTCACTGGTGCCCAAGTATGACAAATTATGTGTAGATAATTTTGTGATATACCCATCTATCTCCCTAAGTGTGGTGAGACCACCAAAGGAAAGCACAGGTGATGGACCTGAAAGATATTGAAAGTTATGCCTACTTTTTCATATAATCCCTACGAAAGAGATTATTTTAGAGGTTCGTAAGGTAAAACTCCAATCTCTGTTCCCCACCCCTTTTTTGTGTATTTATTGCCTGGTTAATAAAATGATCATGAGCTTTCATATGGCTGAGAGCACATTTACATACACAGAATATTATTAAAGACTGTGTTTCTCCCTCCCTGCAGCATGCAAAAATCAGTAGCTGCTTAACAACCATTCCTATTCCAGGAAAAACCCGTATTCAAGAGAAATGCCTCTCTACACTAATGAGAAAGTGTGCAATTTTTTAAACTGGTATTTTCAGATTAGTTAAATGGGTTTAGGTAACTTATCCCTCTTGATTCTCAGGAATAGCTGCATCTCACACCTAATAGCTACCCCAAACCACCTACACCTCGAGCACTCTATGGCAAAAACCCACATGATTTGGCTTTCTCAGAGGATGGCACAAAGTAGTTGCCACCTCCTTTCTCAGCTTCTCCCCACATCATTTTACTGATATACTTTTTTCCATTTTGTTTTATGAATGGAATAACTGCATACACAATAGAAATTATAGAAAGTTTTCAGAGCAGCGGTGGGCCTACAGCTCCACATCCTACCAGTACGGTTCACAAACTGGTGTAGGACTTCCCATTCATGATCAGTGACAGCACATTATTAAGAAATCCTAGTTTCAGTTTCCTTCAGTCTGGCCCATCTGGAATTGAACTAGTCCAAAGGAGGTCAGTAAGATGATCAGAGGGCTAGAGAACCTCTCCTTTGAGAAAAGGCTGAGAGAGTTTAGGTTGATCAGTCTGGAGAACAGAAGGCTCCAAGAGATCTTACAGTTCCTTCTAGCACCTAAAGGGGCTACAAGAAAGCTGGAGAGGGAGTTTTTACAAGGATATGTAGTAAAACAACAAGGAGGAATGGATTTAAACTGAATAAGGGTAGATTTAGATTAGATATTAGGAAGTAATTATTTACAATGAGGGTCATGGGGCACTGGACCATGTTCCTTGGAAAAGCTGAGGATGCATCAACCCTGAAAGTGTTCAAGGCCAGGTTGAATGACAGTCTGAGCAACCTGGTCCAGTGGAAGGTGTCCCTGCCTATGGCAGGGAGATTGGAACCTGATGATGTTTAAGGTCCCTTCCATCCCAAACCATTCTGTGACTCTTTGAGTTCCCCCTGCATTACCATTTACTCCAGTTACAAAAAGTCTGAGTTCAAGAAAAATGTTTCATTTTAATAAATTTTAATTTTAACTTATGTCAGGTGATCTGTGTGTTAGTTGGTTTTTTTTAAGTTAGCTGATAAATATTTGAGTAAATTGCATATTGTTATATTGTAACATTTAATTTTTAATTATACCATCTAGGTTATATTGCCATTATTATAAAACTGCAACATTATAAATTATAAAAGTTAAAATTAAGTGTATGTCCTTAAAAATATCCTACTAAATATTTTTCCAGCAAAGGCTTTCAATACATCATCACCTACTAGTCTAAGTGCATTTTAACAAAGACCCCTTCAAAACCCAGATAACCAAGGAAACTGCATTTCAGATAAACAACCGCTCTCCGCATTCCCATCTGGCATAAATCTTAATATCCCAGAAATGTCTTTCACTGTAAATGTATAAACAATGGACCACCGCAAAAATGTAAGTAAGACAAAAGAGTCGAACTTGGATGCCTTAAGTTTAATATCAGCATCCTGATTTAAGTAAATGGACCATAATACTCAGAGGTACTGAGTGCAGCTCCTACTGCCTGCTACCAGCAGAGAGAGAGGCAAGGACAGGAACTGAAGGGGAGAAAGAAGAGACAGGTATATGAGTTTTACAAAGAGAGGTTGGATTTATGAACACAGTTATTACAGTATAGTAAATAAGGCCCTACTGTGTGATTTTTTTGTCTGTACAATCTAGTTGTCCTCTTAAAATGTGCTAAATATAGAGTAAATGTACCAGCAAAGAGAAAATGAATTGATAGGCAAATAAGCACAGCAGTAGCTTGCAAGGAATGTAAAAAATAAAACTCTTTAAGAGCTCTTGAAAACATATTGCTATTTATTTCTCACTCTGAAGCCTGCCTGGGAACCACTCGCTCAGCTCACGAGGGATCAGAAGGGAAGAGGTGCAAAGGGGATCATGCAATTTTTGTCAGCCCAGCATCAGCATGAGTGTTCCCTGAATTGCAGCCGAGCAGAGATCTGACTTCAACCTAGTCTCCCACTGGCATTCAGCCAGCTCCAGGCTGGATTTGCCGACTGTAACCCCAGGCACGCAGATGACTTTGTACCGCAGAACAGTGTGAAGTGACCTGAGTGCAAACAAGACAAACCAGTAGGAGAAGGGCTCCTGCACCTCTGCAGGAGGGCTTGGCTAACAGTGGCAAGGTGCTGATTTGACATACATTGATTTATTTTTATTTATCTTACCACATTTACTGCGCTCACCCACCAAAGGGGATGCCGGTTTTATCAGTCAAACAGCCTTTCCTCTCACTTTGCAGAAGGATATTGTAACAAGAACCTGGAGTGCCCATGTCGCCTACTCCTAGTCAGCTCAGATCGCTGGGTAGGACAGCAGGATTTTGAGTCAGTACCTAGGAGGGAACGGAGTTCATGTGCCAAGTCGCTCAGCCTCCCTAAAGTCTGGTAGGTCTTAGGGCTGAAGTAGTGGTGAAGTTTAAGACAGATGGCATGAGCTAAGTTAAGTACCACCTGTAAATTCTTATCACTGTGCTCACTTTTCAGGACCTGTATTGCTTCCCAGCAGTCGAGTAACTTACACATTGTATCACTTACAAAGGAAAACAGGAGTTCCTGAGTTATTTGTGCTCAGAAGCTCCTGGAAAGAAAATAGAATATTTATTGAAAATCTTTGAAAATCTCAAACTAAAAATTCGTTCCATCTCATCCACAAAAAAAACCATTATTTTCAAACTTCAGAGGATGTAATAAAAATTCACATTTAAAACTCAATTCTTAACCTCCTCTGAACTTGGACTCAAACTTTCCAGATCAAATACAGATCAGAGTGCTAGAGATAATTGTCCACAGTGTACTAGCATTAATTGATGCTGATGACTAACAAACTAACATGAGGGAATATATTTGCTAGGACACTTTAAGGTAGCTTTAATTTCCACCACTTGAGTTAAACAGCCCTGAAGTTCCTCAGTCTCCAGAGCTATAAATCTGGTGCCAGAAGAGTTCCTTTTCTGCTTTCATTTATAAAATGAAGATGTATTTCTTTTCTTATTCATGCAGTGATTCCTTGCCACCTACATAAGCCATTAGTACAAATGACAGTGGCAACACGTCACCACAATTTAGAAAGGTAGAGATCACAGTTCTCCTGAGATGATATTCACAGCTATGAAAGCCCTTCAGCTATCAATAACAAAGAAAGAAAACAGTGAGATTCTGTAATCATACTCAGAAAACCAAGGAGCAGCCCCTTTTGCAAATCAATGCCACATAACCAGTCAAGAGTCATTTGCATGTAATCCTATTCTTCCCAAGCCCACAGAAGTCCAAGGGAAATACATCAGAACAGTCAGGGTCTCTTCTGCAGTACATCTAACACTTATGATTCTCAAAGTGTACCTGTGAAAATAAATTCCATTACCATAAGGTAAACAAAATGTAATTGCACTGGCCAATTATAGCATCATACAACACCACAACTTTTCATTTTTATCCTTCTTATTAGAGCTATTTCCAAAAGACTCCTGCTCACCTTCTGTCCTCCAGCCCAGTTCCTATTATTATTATTTATGAATCATACTGCGGTAGCAGAGATACAGGATAATACTCAAACCGTTTCTGCTTTTCAATTATGAATGTGTGTCACTTTTGCCAATAAGAAAGGCATTTGTGTAACTAGCTCCTGGAACCAGGAATTGCTGCTCAGGCTTATAATGAACTTGGTGCTCTAAGACACCAGAAGGAGAGCTGCAGTCCAACAGCTCTTTGAAGCAACCCAGACATACACAGTATGTGCAGGGCACAAGATGCACGGGAAAGGTCAATGAAAGTAGGACACCTTGTTCTCAGATTGATGGGCCTTCAAGGAGCTGTGGGCAATGGCAAGGATTGCTGTGCTGCCAGTAAGCTGCACACAGAGATTCGCCTTCAAAGTAGAGGTATTTCTGCAGCTTCTCCTTGCTGATTTTTTTCCTTCTTGTACTTTTCTTGGTCCTTGGTCAGTGACAAACAAGACCAATGATGCTGCTTTCAATACACACATGGAGAAGCCCCAGTGCCTGAAGCATTTCTATAATAATGTAATCAAAGTTGAGGGCGAGAGAGTGTAAGAGGGTATGCCAACTCAGCACTTCAGTGAGCACACTGACATCTTCTATAGAGAGGAAGCAGGATCATAAGGGTATATAAGGACTTCAGAACTTGAATGCCAGGGTTCCCAGATTTTTGCTTGCATAAAAGATGATGATAATATCACCACTAACCTAAGCATGCTGGTTTTGTTTGGGGTAGAGTTAATTTTCTTCACAGTGACTAGTATGGGACTGTGTTTTGGATTTGTGCTGAACAAAGTGTTGATAGTATAGAGATGTTTTCCTTGTTTGCTGAGCAGTGCTTACTCAGAGCCAAGGCCTCTTCTGCTTTTCCTACTGCCCCTGGTGAGGAGACTGTGGTTGAGACAAAGCCAGGACAGCTGACCCCAACCGGCCAAACGGATATTCCAAAACATATGATATTAACCTCAGTATATAAAGTGGAGGGAAGAAGGAGGAAAAGTGGGGGGGGGGGGGGGGGTAACATGTTTGTGATGGTGTTTGTCTTCCCAAGTGACCATTATGCATGATGGAGCCCTGCTCTCCTGTAGGTGACTGAACACCTGCCTGCTCATGGGAAGGGGTGAATTAATTTCCTTGCTTTGCTTTGCTTGCTTGCATAGCTTTTGCTTTCCCTATTAAATTGTCTTTATCTCAACCCACGAGTTTTTCTAACTTTTACCCTTCCAATTCTCTCCCTGAACCCACTGGTGGGGGAGTGAGCGAGCAGCTGCGTGGTTGCTGGCTGGGGTTAAACCATGACACTTTCTTTTAGAAAGCCATATAGTGAACAAAAAAACTCCCCTGAAGTGATACCATAAAAGGGCTTTACTTTTATGAGGCCTGGGTAAACAGGAAAACATATTTAGAAGTGCTACAAAGATATGCAAAGACAAATTACAGCAAAGGAAATTCTGATTATCCATTAATTCTTTCTCCATGAGAGAGTCAAACACTGGAACAAGTGTCCCAGAGAAGCTGGAAAAGCCTCATCTTTGTAGACAGTCGAAAATCAGCAGGACACAGCCCTGAGCAACCTGATCTAAGCTGGCCCTGATTTGAGCACGTAGGTGAGAGCATGGAATTTACAGTGATCTGTTCCAACGTAAATCGTGCTGCAGTCCTGAAGTCCAGTTGTAAAAGTATATCATGGAAACATTTTCCTGCAGCTCACTAATCCACCACAATGAGACCCTTACAGAAAGGTCAGGTGCAGGTGTACTGCCACAAAAAGTGTCTTCTGTCTTTGATTTCCAGGAAGGTCCTAGTCCAGCTCTCCAGAGTAACAACATTGCCTTTAAAAAGTCCAGTGCATGGAACATCATTTTTTTGCAGGTGTTTGAGCCATTCCTGCAATCTGTGACCCAAGAGAGGAACAGCACACCACAGGGTTTGATGCTCTAAACAGGAAATATAATCCAGAACCAAAACATAATTTGAAGTGCATCAAGGACTTGTGGCACAATTTTTAATCCTATTTTCCATCTGGGGTACATAACCTCTGAATTATAAGCAGCAGATGACAGTAATGTCATCTCTGGTTTGAACAGGGTCAAGATGGGGTGGATAAACTCAGGCATCACTTAGGGGCTAATTTATACTTTTGGTTAGCTATAAGGGGTAATGCATTCCTCTAACACTTCAGCACAGCCCTTCAAAGGCACTTTAGGTGCAGATGGGTGCCAGGGACCTAAATCATCTAGGCAGCTGGAGGAAATCACCTCACCCTTAGGCACCATAATGCTTCCTTTATGGGCAACCTCACAGGCACTCTGAATCCCAAAGGGCTTGTAAGATAAATAATGCCAAAGCCTTTATTTGGCATTTTTGGGGAAGGGGAGAAGAGGATGAGGATTAAAATTAAGAAAACTAAATAAATAAAGGCTTGAGAATATAGATAGAAGTAGGAACAACAGCAAGAAATTAAACAAAGGGAAAATTAAGATGAATATCAGAGAAAATTCAATAGTGGGAACTACTAGCTTGTGTCACATAGCCTCCTATGGGAATGATCTACTGCTTCCAATATTTAAAACTAGATTGGACAAAGTAATATCATTCAGGGAACAGTCCTATACTAAAAAAAGAACAGATTGCTTTGTCTGACATGTCTTTTGTATGTCTAATTTTGGTGGGTATTTGATAGCATTGTGTATGACTCAGGATCCCTTTTCAAGTCAAAAAATGTCTGTCACTGGCTTTTTATTCACTTATTCATTATCATTTTGTTCACCTCAAGCCTTCTGAAAGCATTAACTACCCAAATGAAAACACACAGTTTGTATTTACAGGTCTGACATTTCAATAACTATCTGTAAATATTAGTTATTTCACACACTGCTTCTCTTCATTTGATTACAAGTAAGAACAATTCCCTTAAAAACATTTAATATCTATATTTTAGTGTAACACCATAAAGAAAAGGTAAGGAGAGAGAGAAAATTACCTTCAGTGACAAGTAATTCACTGGCTACTTGCCTGGAATTCACATGCTACTTTTCATAGTTTTCATTTTAAACTCACAGTAAACTGCACATCTTTTCCTTGGAAAGTTGAGTTTAAATAGGAGAGGTGATGAGAGGTAATCAATTTTATTGTGACATTAAAAAATAACAACAGAGATGTTTAGAAAAAAAATCAGCCTTGAAAATATGAGTGGCTGAATATTTTGGTGTATTACTTTGTAAGTTATGTGACATTGCAATGTTGGTGCAGTGTTTCTTTCTTTTCTTCATCCCTCTCCTCTCTCCCTCCTTCAAGTGGAATAACAACTCAATAGAATTTAAAGACCTTTTCTTGTGCTGTAAGAATGGCATGCTGAAGAGGAACAGATTTCCTTGACAATCACAACTCCACAGAGGAGGCTTTCACAAGTAACACAGAAAAAGTGGAAATTTTTCCATACAGGGAAACAGAAACACACTTAATGGCTCCCTGAGCTTGCTTCGGTTTGCACCAGCACCACCCCTGAGCTGGTTACACAGGTGATAGCACGGCCCACCCTTTCCTTATCCTGCACCAACGCAAAGCAACAAGGCATGTCCTGCAGGAGCTGGATGCCAGCAAGGCAGATCAGGCCAAAGTATTCCTGAACCTCCCTGCAGCTGCTCCCTGGTGCCATCGACCCTGTGGAGCTCTCACACTTAAGGCAGATAGAGCTTAGGATGGTACAAGCTCCAGAGATGAAAACAGATCCTGGGAGCTCCACAACAAGAAATTGGTAACAACAGGGTAAATTAACTTTTATCATTCCTATTACAAGGACAGGAAGACAAAAAAAATTTGTTTTTCTAACCTGGAAACACGTGATGCTGTTCTGTTTCACTTAGAGTTTCTATGTCTCCTTCCAACTCTTTCTGTTCCACTGCCAGGCAGAGAGAGAAAGATCACTAATGAACCACAGCTTCTGTTCAGGTCATTAGCTGTACCAGAGAGAAAGTTAATGAACCCTAGTATATAAAGACAAAATCAGGTTTTCTTTAATAGTTTCCATACCAAGAGCATCATTTTCTGTTAGTGTAATCCCTGGATGATTTAGTTTGAGTCCTTTTTTTTTATTTTTTTTGCACTCTCCAGCCTAGTTTTGGAAGAACAACGTGACACAGAACATCTGGTCGTTAAGTGCGTACAGATGATATTCAGATGCTGTGGAGCAAGCATCAGAGGTAGTCAGAGAAGGAGGGAAAGGTAAGCCACCTTGTACAAGAAAGACTCTGGGGTACATCAGAAATAAAAAACGGTAACTTACTGAAGCATTGTCCTGCAGACTAACTCCAACAACAACAACAAAAAAATTCAACATCCACTGAGACCCTGCCATTTGCTGAGACCATGACTTTCCCTTGCTTGCCTTTCCCCCGTTGTACACAAACATTCAGACACGGAAGACTTGTGCACCCTTATGCTTTACCTGAGTGACTGAAAGACTTCAGTGTACTTATCTCTCATAGTTACCCATGGGGATAAGAAAGTGCTATTTCTGTTCTATGGTGATATTTATGGCTTCCCAAACAAACCATGGTCAGGCAGGATGTATTTTCTCCTAGCTCTCCAGCACCCTAAGCAGACAAACAGTCATTCTTTTCTTCACAGCTCCATCAGGATCAATAGAGGGTACTGCATCCCAGAAGAACCTACCCACTCCTAGAAATGCTTTTCTTTTGATAGAAATGTGCTTGAGAAGTTACACAAATCAAAGTTGTGGTGATAAGGCAGTGAAAGAGAAGACAAAACACCTATAAAAGTCCTATGAAAGTATGTGTACATTAAATCAAAGCCTAGGAACGTGGGGTAACTGTACCAATGAACCCCTTTCTTTATCTGACAACTCTTGTATCAGTAGTCCTACTGGGGCACCATTTGGACTCTTCCCCATATCATGGTTACGAACCCTATGTCACTTTTTACATTTATTCATGGACCAGTTTTGTGTGATTTACATTCCCCACTAAAACCAGCCAGGCTGTATGAGGAAATGAGGTGCCATATAATGTAAGAAATGTGGATGGACATTATTCAGTATATTCTACTTCCATTTAAATTTTCGGATTCTTGTATATTCTATTCTCAGGAAACTCCTTCCTACAGCACATTTTGTAGGCGAATAGAAGATAACAACAGACATTCTCATTCAAATGAAACTTTCTCAATCTTTTAAATAGATGCTGATTGGAAAGTAAATTACACCACAATAACCCTCAAGTCCACAGTAATGTGTAGATTAAGCACACTGTCCACAAATCCTAATCTCCTGTTACCTGTGTTTCACATCTACATCTACCAACACTGAACAGTGGGGAGGTTGCATTCAGTTTTGTATCAAATATGGAACCAGATTCACTCTTGCAGCCTTCATCTTTGTGCTGAAGAAATGGATGCAGCCCAGCAAGGATAAATGCTGAATCCATCCTCCAGTTTTCCCTCATTAGTGAATAGCTTTAAATTATGGAAAAAAATCGGTGTGTTTCCAAACTTGTTCCAGCCCTGAAATGCAGCAGCCCCACTCATAGGCCAATGGGAATTGTGAAGAAGAAAATCTGGTTTCCTTTTTCCTTTATTTCCTGACCATTTGCTTCTCAGCTACTTCTGATAATAATGAGCAAAAAGATCAGCAAAGGCTTGGAAAAGCCTAGCTGATGCTGTTTGCATGCAAGCATCCTTCCACTAGCATTACTTTTCCATCAGTATTTCTCTAGAGTAGCTAAGCATGGTATTTTTATCCAAAGGCAATTTACTGGCATAGAAAAAGTACAGCAGACAATGCATTCCTACTCTATTATGCATGAACAGCCGGTATGTACTCAACTTTCCTCCCCATCTTATTTATCGCACTGTCATTAAACCTGTGTCGCTATTACTGTTCTCTAATACACGTCACAAAAACGTGTCCTTATCAGGTCTTCTCTCTCATCTGCTGATCTAATAATATACTGCCTCAACATTGGGGTGATTTTAACACAAATAAATAAATGAAAAAAGGTTCAGGCACAATATACTCAGAAAAGTAGTGTTCGTGCTTCAGCATAAACAAAAGCCTTCTTTTTTTTTTTCAAGTCATCTTAATGGTTCAGCACTGCTGACAGAATCATTCAGTGATGCCCAAGCAAGGGAGATGCAACCTAATTAAAACTTGTGGTTACGGAGGCCTGGTTGGCAAATATTTGTGAATATTTATGGAGTTTTAGCAAAAACTGCCGTACTGGATTATTTTGAGTCACAAGGAAGTGGGCTATGCTTAGAGTAGCTCTCTGAGAGCAGTATCCCTGGGCTCTGTCTGACCCGATATCCTAAAAGTGACAGGGAGTCTCTCCAAGACACCAAAATTCAGCTGAGCAGACAGTGGTGTCACCAGGTTGGTCAGTGGTGGTGGTTTTGGCTGAGGCCAGCATACAGCCTCCCAAACAGAGCCTGACAGAAACAGGAAAAACCACTCCTGATGTGCAGCCCAGATGCAAATCCTCCTGTTTCAGAGGTAGACTGAGTTCAACAGCACTTGCGCCCATTTGGCCTCTGCACCTGAGAACAGTCCCAGGCGTGTTTAATTTATTTATATAAATAATGTCGAGCAGTCTCCACTCCGGTCTTGTCAGATAAGATGGTGGTTGTCAGACTTACCTGAATTTGCTTCAAAAAAATCACTTAGTGTCAGGGCTGCTTAACCACCAAAATGGTATCGGGCATCTGAAAACCAAAAGGACACAGGGTTCTGGTGATGTATTTAAACAGGGCTCACCACGCTGTTTTATCATTGTGTCGTTTGTCAAAGCGGAAGGGGAAGCCTGTGAAAAATCATTAGAATGAGCAACGAGGATGAATAAATTAAGTAAATTATCATGAACAAGGCAGCTCATAATCCAATTGGAGAAGGTGATTATATATCATACTGAGCAAACTAGAAAACACAGGCAGGAAGGATCCATAGTGGAAACACAAACTCCTCTGATTAAAAAAAATAATTGTGGGCAGAAAAATGAATTCAGAACAGCATTTTATTGGCAGAAGTTGCCTCAGCTAAGCACTAATAGATCTAATCAGTGCAGGGGATGAGGACAGGCACTGTGTTGTTATTTCGCAGAATGGTGAAGGCATCGTAAACAAGGGGAGTGATATTTTTCACCTTGTTAAGCACCTTAACAAGCTACCTGATTATATACTGTACCTTTGTAAAGCAGAAGATAGGGAGACAGTCTAGTAGGGGACAAAAACTAGTGGAGGTTGTATTAACTTTAATGATGTTTGCAGGTGTGCGGTAAAAGTGCCAACTGACTGCTTTTCAAACAGGAACTCTGGTTCTAGTTACAAAAGTGACACTCTTAAACTTTTGAGGCACTAGATGAATTACACCTCTAGAGCAATATATTATATCAGTAAAAATGGGAATTTCCATTCAGAATGTGACTTTGCTATACCTACTGAACACCAGTTTGATTTCTGCTGGACTTCATTTTTCCAAAAGTTACATTTATTTTAACATTTCATAACTACATGAAGAGTCCTGACTCAGTCATCAGCATAGATGATGTTGGAATCTCATGATTACTGAAAATATTAATTCATATGACTACTAGTAAGTCTACTGATATTAATAACCATGAAAATCAGCATCATTACCATCATGACAGCATTCAAATGCCAGTGGCAATAGAGCTGCAGTCTGCTCTACATTGTTTAAGGGGTGTTTAAAAAGACTGTCCCATCCTTAGCTGCTCTCTGTCTAACAGAAAAGGTAACAATAAAGATGAGTCATCTTTTTATTTTCATTGTTTGGCCAGAAGACCTGTTCAGGTGATGCTAAGATGGTTTATACATATAAGACTACATGTGTATAGTAAGATTGGAGGTATATATATGTATATTTATGTATATTTGTATATATATGTGTGTGTTTATTATTCAACCCCTGCAATAGGGTCCAATTCCACTGAACATCTGTATATTGTCACAATTCTGCAGTCTGAGCTCCACTGGACCTCATTCAGTCTATGGATTTCATACAGCCCTTGGTACTCATGTAAAGACATTCCTACCTAACTTCCCTGGACGTAGCAGTAAGAGCAAAATATACATCTGAGGTGTTTTATATGAGATGGGTGACATCACAGAAAAGTGAGGTCGTTCAGTCTCAGTCAGGCACCCTACTAAGTAGTGGCTTTTTAAAATTCCTGAATCATGACAAGGTCCATATTTTTTATCAGAAGCCAGAGCCAAATTCTCAAGGGGATTGCAGCCAGGAACTTCTGTTGGATTCAGAAGGAAGTGTGTTTGTTGGGTGAGGATTTGGCTTTATATATTAAAGATATAATAATATTTAGCTGAAACGGTTTCACAAATCTTGAAATGTTTCCAGCCATAAGCTCTCTAAAATCATGAGTCAAGCAATGAAAACCATGAAATTGGCTTTAAAATTATGTCTCATTTTTTGCAACTTAGTAAACATAGTTGTCTTCCTTCCCTTATCAGTTCCTTAAAAGGAGCAACATTATAAATATGCTGCATTTTAAAATTGCATCTGAGTCTCTCATACAACCTTTTGTTCCTCTGTCTATAAGAAAAAGCATTATAATAATCAGTAAAATCTCAGTTTACCCAAAAAAAAGACAGAGTACTGCCTGTGGGGATCAGCCCTACTCTGTGCTATATGCTAAATTGTTCACAGACATTTTTGGGGAGAGTATATTTGAAGTAGCATTAACTGATTCAAAATTTAGTATTTGAACGAAGCACATAAGCCCTAAGTCCTGATGGATATACCACTTTAAACTACTTTCTCAAGTAGTCCTTTTGGCTACTTCTGTACAAGTAATCAAGGGACGTTCAGAATTTCAGTCCAAGCGTTGTTCTCTACCTTCCATGATGCTTGACAAGTATCTCACATCTTGCCATGGCCTTGGCCCATGCCAACTAAACACTCTTACAAACAATTTCTGAGTATAGTCTGGGGAATAGCATAGACCAGGAATGATTCCTAACAGACAGATAGGGCATAGCCCAACTCCTTTTTCTGATAAGATTTTTCTCAGTGTGAACATGAGTCAGACCAAGCCAATAGGTCTGCAAGTCACAATTTGTGTTGTGTTTTCTTTAGCACTCTATTTATAGTCATTGAGGCAAATAAACTGTCCAGTGGAACAGTCTAATTCTAAACAGACATTTTAGTATTGACATAACAATGTACCCCAATGCTAGAGCACTAAACAATACCCTTATATATCAATAAAGATTCTTATTTTTGGCATCTTTTACAGTAGTTAGTATAAAAATCATCTGCTTCCAATTTATTCCAACATTTCTGTGAATGAATTTTCATGGATATGAAAGTCACACTGGAGACGAGCTCTGCCTGAGTGCCTGCAATTTTCTGCTTCTTCGATCCTCAGTTCTTCAGTTTTCAAAAAAATCTTGTAACCATTATCCAGTGGTGTGGAGAGTCCACCATCTTCCTGGATAATGTCCTCCCACATTTAGCGTATCTTTGCAGATAAGACATGTCCTCCTAAGGACTCTTGCTGCAATTCACAGTCATTAGTTCTCATTTTACCTACTGTGGACACAGAGAACTGTTTATTTAATTTCATCTTTGCAGCTACCTTTTATGTATTGAAAGGTTGTTTTCAGATCATCTCTTTAGCCTCTATTAGTCTTTTCAAGATAAGTCAAACCTATTTTTCCAAGATTGCAGGTTTATTTTAAAATTTTCATTTCTTTCTTCTGGATATTCTTTAATAGATCCACATCTTGCCTGAAGAGTGGTGTTCTGTCGAAAGCTTATCAGCCCTGAGGAGAAGATTACAGCTTGGACACAATATTCCCATTTATAGAGCTCAGAGTAATAGTTGCTTTACTGTAGCAAGTTAAACTTTCCCCACTGAATTATTTACATGATAATTTTATTTACAATAAATAAATATTTTTTGCTGGTTATTTTCTTGGTTAGTTATTTTCCCCTGCTTGTGTAGTAAAGTTTCTGATTTTGTCCCTGCCTACATTGCTATTGCATTTGCTCTTAATAATTGAGGAAATTTTTTGCTTCTGTTTGATGCCTGCTAAATGTTTATGTTTTGAAAGACATAATTTTGCGAAGTCACTATCCCTACCCTTCAGTGATACTGTTCTTGATGAGATAATTATTTCATTAAAATGCTTCCAGATGAATTTTTTTATTATGCTTACTTTCCAGCAGGCTATTCTGAACAATCAACTGAATACTTCTTTCCTGGAAACCTTATTTTATCACTCTCCCACCTTGTACTCCTGTGAATCAAGAATTTAGTGTTTAATGTTTTGGTCACCCGGGTTGCCTTCTACTTTCCTTTCCCCAACTAGTTCTTTTTCATCAATTAGGATCTGATCTACAGGAGTCTTTCTCCTTCTGCTTTCTCTGCTATTAGTATCAACTGTTGTCACCAATAAATTTGAACAAGCCTTTGTCTTTTTACGTTCCTGTATTGACTGATGCGTAGGTAGTTTAAGTACCCCATCAATACTAATTATTGTGCACAAGTCAAGTCTATGAGTTAGAAGCTCAGGTCTCAGGTTTTGTTCTGGCACACAGCTTGCTTCCAGAAACATCAGAGCCCAGTGGCAGCTGGATACTGCCTGTCATCCCAAAAGAGAGTCACTAAGTACTCTCTTCTTTGTTTTCTCTAGGTAAAGGTGAACTCCCAAGACTTTGAGGCATCAGACATTCTTCTTCGTTTGTATGAGTTCCCTTGTAAAAGTAAAAGCATAAGTGGGAACAGAGCATGGTGCACTGACATTTTCATTGGAAGTATCTCTGCCGGATGCTTACTGGGGTGTTTCAGGAAGAGGAGAGTACAAAGGAGTGAAAGGTATAAAGGTAATGGAAGAGGAATTTGGTAATGGAAGAAGAAACAGAAAACAGAAGAGGGACAAAAAAAAAGGATTAAGCTTTTGCCTCCAGTTTCCTCCCTTTTTGTATGGGCATATTTCCTCCCTTTTTGTATGGGCACACCACTGATACCTCAGTCCTGCAGCTTTCAAAGAGTTTGTACCAACGTTCTTTCGAGAGTCCTAGAAATAAGTAATTTCTCTCCTTCATTCTTTTTCCACAGCCCTCAGATAAATTAAGCTATGCATCTGTTAGTATTTTTAAATGATTTGGCATCCATAAACATCTGAGTCTGAATCCTCACTTACCAGCTTGCTGCAGTCTCAATAGTCTGACATATGGCTGGACAGGAGTCCTTAACAAAAAGAGGCTAAAATTAATATAAATATAATTTTGTTGCAGAGTATTGTGCATTGTGTGTGGAGTTGAAGAAACAAGCCAACGAGAGGTCATCCATACCAAATAATCTGTGTAGGCTTGCATATATTGCCTGAAAATTATGCAGACACATAGGAAACAGTGCCTAAAAGGTCATTGTATATATTTTTGTGCAGAATTTTTACAGGACGCTGGTTGCAAACATGTGACTGCAAGTTGATCCAATGTGTATGGCAAGAATGAGAAGGATCGTATGGTTTGTTTCTCTTGTCCTTAAAATGCAATTATTTTAATTAATTACAGTATTGTAATTCCTCCAGAGGAATATAAACAATGTGAAAGAAATAAGTAGAGTATATCTATGCCAAATGGAAAACAGGAAAGACTAAAAATGCACAGAAGGGAAATTTAAGCACAGAAAAACAGAGTTGACAATGAGAAAGGAAGGCAGCAAAGGGAGAAAAAATATTTTTGGTTAAAATAGTTCTATCTTTCTAGTGTCAGCATCTCACATCTGCTGTCATACAGTAATGAGAGCTTAGTCCACTGTAATGCTGACCCAGCCATAGGTGGATGATTTGTAATGAAATTGTATCTGCATATGGAAAGGTGTCACAGCTATCAGCTAAATCTTCAAGGTAAAACAATTTAGGAACCTGAACTTCAAGAAATTAAGATATCCACCCTGTAATTAACTGTAGGACTGACTAAAATGAAACAGAAAAATATATTTTAAGCCTCATCCATCCCAGCACAGAAATTCCATAGTTGCCTATTTTGAAGTTTGAGCTCTACTGTCCCAAGATTGATGTGGGAAAAAGATAGCTCACAGATATCCATCTTAGTAAATGATGGAGCAGAATCCACCATATCCCCTGATGGTGGTTTTCTTTCTCTTCTATTTGATAGGCTCATTATTGACCAAGCTGTAAATCTTGGTGGGTTTTTCCAAACATGAGCACCAATAAAGTCTACAAATTGGCACTTTTCCTTGCACTTGTTCCTGTCAGGGGCACAGAAAAATCTAGCAAACTGGTGTAGAGACAAGAATATTTTATTCAAGACGTGACCTGTTCCAAACAGAATGTAAATGCCTTTTGGGAACATCTGCAGTAGAATTTCATCCACTCAATGAGATTTGGGAAGCAGTTTGGACATGTTAGCTCTAAACAGTCTAAAACACTGGAGCAGGGCAGTGGGCTAACTCAGCCTTATCACGTCCAGTACACACGCCCACACGTGTAGACCTCTCCTAAGCAGCTCACTGCTCAAAGTTATTGGTCCAGCTCTGTGGAGTCAATAAGCAAAAATGCTCCAGTTATAGGTAGCTCACGCTCTACATATGAGTGTTAAACAATTTCTCCATGTTTTTTAATTCTCAGAGAATATTGTCATTTAAGAAACTAAAAATAACCTAAGTGGAGTCCATAAAGCCCAGGTGAGAATTCCAGGTATATCCAAGTTTCATGATTACTTGTGACAATTGGAAAATGCCAAGTTCTAGATCAAGAATCATAAAGTATTCACTTTTCAAAAAATTAACACAGAATTATGGCATGATGTGACATCTGTAGGGCTGAAAATTCCAGGCCTTGTATAGCAAAGAATTCCTTGTTTGCTCCAGAGGAAAAATAGTATTGAACTATATCTACACTAGTAAACTGATCAGTGGCATGGATTGTTCCTGGAATTTCTAATGCAGACTGTTAAATTGCTACAATAGTCCCTGGGATATTATGGCTTGTGGACAACTAACCAAACTCTTAAAAAATTTGCAGATGCAAACTGGCAGTGCGCTGGGTTTGGGAATGAGTTCCAACAGATAAGGTGGATGTCACCACCCTGTTTTGGAGGCTAAGAGGATGTAATGACACAAATGCTGCTGATGCAAGCCAGCTGGCCATCCAGTGAAAGAACAGGCCCACATGCACTTTCTGGAATAGAGGCAGCTGTGGATAGATTTTCCCACTGATCTAGATGCTAAAGCAGGAGGCAACTCAAAATTTGCCAGTGTGCAGGATGATGTTTGAAGATTATTTGTTTTTATATCCTTGCTTAAAAAAACACAAGGCGTCCAGCCAAGGAGCAGGAAAATATTTGTCACCGTAGCACAAAAACAGTGAATATAAACCAAGGAAGAGTTGATGAGTTTGTCAATAGTCCATTACCTGGGAAATTTTTGTCTAACTGATTCAGCAAATATTTACCACAAATTTCCTGTGTATCTTTCTCCTCTGATTTCAAGTTTCTTCCCTGTTTTATCTCCTTTCCTAACTTCCAAATAATTTTCTACCACTGGACTCCATTCTGTTTCCTAGCCTCCCTCCAATCCTCTCTCCAGAGGATGTAAGAGAGAAAGAGATGTTGGGGTATAATGGGAGACAGAGTAAGGAGCAGCAACAGGTGAAAGAGAGAAAGGGGGACTGGAAGGGGAAGTAGAAAGGGGAAATCTCATTTTTTGACCAGTCTTAGTTTTAAGGTGTTTAAAAGTGAGCAGTGAAATGATTTTGCAGATGTGGCCAGGAACATTTGATCTTACATGCAGGAAAAGGAACAGAGTTGTAATTGAAAGAATGGAAGTAGTGGACAAGTGTTAGACCCCTGGCAGAAATTTTATATATTCAACCAGAAGGATTTACAGGAAGCCTTTTAGGTTTTCTTGGGATCTGCCAACCAACTTTACAGTCCCAAGAGGTTACTTTTAAATTGCTTGCTATCCAGTGATGTAGTGTCTTTACAGTTTCTTCTAACTGGGAAGTAAATACTGCAATGGAAAGTATTGGTCTGAATGAAGTAACCACTGTTGACCTTTTTATTACTCCTATAGTTAGATAGCACATCCCTATTTGTAGTATCTGCAATGCTTTGATACAGTACAGCAAAATGAAAGTAACATGAGAAGGGGAGTAAATCTACACTACCTGCTGTGAGTTACTGGAATGGAAAGAAAACCCTCTTCATCTCCTTTCCTCCCAAAGCGTGTGCATCTTCTCATTCATGTAACACATGACTCTGAACTCTGCTCTCACCTCACCAGAAGCACAGCCTGTTTCAGGCAGCAGGAAATGACTTTTGCAACCCTCTCTAAGCGTTGGCAGATCCTTTGTCAAACACCACATGAAAAAAATGCTGTTACTGTAAAGGACACGCATAAAACAATTACCATTAAAACAGCCATTTCCCTTTCTTTCTTTCTTTCTTTCTTTTCTTTTTTCTTTTAATTCCTAAAACTGAAAATCACAGACATTCAGGGAGTTCAGTTTGTCATTATGAGGTTTGCCCATATCACAGGATGAAATACAGAAGTGAAAAGACAAAAGTGGATAACCTTTCCCTCATTAGGAAATACCAAGCTCTGTCTACACTCAAAGATGCTTTCCTGCAGAACAGGACACCCAGAAGATTGACATCCTTTACTAAATAAGTAACTGGTAATTGGCCAAAATTAAAGTAAAATATTCTGTAGAAACTCAGTATTTAAAAATGGAAGCAAAAGAAATGTTCAATATGCAAATGGACTTTTGTGGAGGAGTATCAGCAAGTCTGTGAACCCCACTTCAGAGTTCATTATTCAGGAGAAAAGTTATGTCTAAAACTAGGTCTATGAGCAACTGAATAAAGTTCAGGGATGATCTTTTTTTCATTGAAACTACCTCATTTACAGAAATGAAAACTATGACCTTGATGTAACTGGCCTCTGAATAAATAATCTGAGTAAAATTCTCAAGTGTTCTTAAAAGTTTTAGGCATCAATTTTCTATTGACTCTCAGATAACATTTCAGTTCTTTTGGAAGTTTTAACCATGATAACAAACAAATATAATGACTAAAACCAGTATCTGCCCAATTTTAGGATTACTGTGAGGTGAGTGAAACTCATTAGGCAAATAAGGATTTTTCAAACTGCTAAGTAATATACCCTCTGGCAACACATTCATTAAGAAAGTGGTAGGGGAGGACAGTGTGTGTAATGGGTAATAAGTGACTATTCATTATACTAAACACATAAAGTTTTATTTATACTTCAAGTTGCAGGAATAAATACCTACACTTTTTGGGATAGTTCTTGCCTACTCACCCCCTCCTGAAGTGTTCTTTATAGATAAATGTTTCTATACCATTTCAAGCAGTGTCATGTGGAGACATTCGTGTGAACTGTGAAATAAACAGCAGCAGTTTTGCTGTACTAGTGCAGGGTTAATTAGTGCATGCAGAGCACTGTGCTAATGGCATTAATATCTTTGTACAGCTTTGGTGTTGGAAGTAGCATATTCTCACCTAGCTTGGGTTCTCCGTATATCCTGCCTAAAGAAAGTAGTCAGAGTGAGCTGGATAAACACAGGTGTCATGCATAAGATGTATTACGTGCTGCTTTCATTCTATTCACTTCCCATGGACAAAGGCTGCAATCCTGCACCCAGTTTCACAAAGAAGGTTTGAGGGAGAGAAGAGAAAAAAATAAAGCTGGAAAGCAAGATTGTTGAAGCCAACCAGAAATTATTTTACTTAATTAATACAAAGCAGAGACTGCTGAAGGTAGAAATGATAAGTTTTAGACTATGTAAACAGATGGTTCAAAAAAGAAACTAATCAGATGATTTCCATGTCTACTAGAAATATGACAAGAATTAATTGATTTAAGTAGCAGTAAGGGGCATAAGATATTAGAAAGAACTCTCTAACTGAAAGAATAGTTACATACTTTATCTATTATTGAAGGCAGCCCTCAACTCACCATTGCTAAAACAAACTAAATAAACATCCATCAGTGCCGATTAAGGAGCAGATGGCTTGGTACTGGGCCGAAATAGTCTAACAAGGTAATACACGTACGTTCTGATATTGAACAAAATGCTTTTGAACAGGAGGAATGAAGCACTGACTTCCCTGAATCAACAGAAAAACTGCTGGCTCCAAATCCTGACCAGCTTAACAGAAATAATTGCACGGAAGGTTCTGTGTAGTTGCCACAGATAGAAAAATGCCATTGCAACTTATTAATGAAGCTCCTTTTCCAGCACTTATATAAGGAGTTTTTTTCTGTGAAACAACTGGAAAGCCTCAGTGAGCTTTGGATGTTGATATCATAGGTCTTGGATCCTAGACACCACTGATGACCTGTGTTTGGCATTTTTAACAGGGAGAGAACTTGCAAGCGAAACAGGAACAGTTGTGAAAATAAGCAAACAGCTGAGTTTTAGCATTTCAAAAACAACTGCGTTTTTTTCCCTTTTTGATTAGCTGAATTAATTTTCCTCCACATCACAAGCACATTTATAACCCAATCAATCTCTGTCTCACATATAGCAGAAATTTTGGAAGAACACACATGCTAACGGCTCCAAATATGCTGTCTACATTGCTCTTGCCAAATTCATGCATGTGTACAAGAAGGCTTTTTGTTCTGCATAGATTAACACATTAGTATACTGATGGTGGCCCATTTATTAACCCATGTGGCCATTTTTTATATATATCCACGTATGCTATGATTTTAGGATTATTGCTGTGACTCGAAGATCTGATGCTCAGGACAATCAACAGCTAACATCTCTTGAGTCCAGATCCATGAGCATCAGGGGGATAACAACTTAATGTAGAAGATAAATTAGTCACAAGCAGTTTTCATTCCATCTAATCATGGATGAAATACATAGACTATGTCTATAGGCTACATAGATGACAAACAAATCTAATGACACCTTCAAAAACAGTAGTGCCAACTTCTGTAAGTATTTAGTTAGTTTTAGAGGGACACCAAACTGTTAAAAGTACTACTCTGGGAAAATAAAGTAATCCCAGATCATCACTGAAAGAGTCAGGCTGCATTAATATAAATGTAATATGAATATATAAATGTTCTCTTATTTGAAAGGCCAAAAGCAAGAGCAAAACATTGTATGGTTTCCACTAAGACTTAAACTTTATGTTAAGAAATATGAGTCATCAGCACTTGAATCTGAACTCCAATAATTAATGATACACTAGTTTTAATTTCATGTAAAGACTTTTCCAAGAAGCAAGTTGCTGAAATTATGAGGAAAGGTCATCTTCATGCACATATACCAACATCTGAGCTGAAATCAGTTCAGGTAGGACTGAAAATTGGATCTTAACTTTAAACTTGGGTATAAGAACTGACAAGCTTACCTTTGACCATTAATAATTCTCCTTCTTTGTTTCTTATTTTTTAATGTGTTTGTATTCACTTTCCTACTTAAACATGCCCTGTCTCACTTTCTTTTCCCTTTCTCTCATTTTCCCAATTTCCCTTTCCTCTATGTTTTGTTTACATTCCCTTATTCGTCCTTCATTACCTTAGTCCTTCTCATTTCAAAAGTGTACTCCATTTTACACTTATATCATTATGTAAACCAGACCACTAAGCAGGACACTGGGCTGGAAATACAACATGGAAATCCCTGATAAGGCAGGCTAGAATGAACATTTGTATTACATTAATGGATTTTTTTATATTATAATAAGAAAAATATCTTCTTGAGTTACTGAATACAATGCACAATATTTTGCTAATATACTACGGTGGTCACTAATCCGATGTGAAGGTCATATACACTTCATCTATTAGCTTTTACTATTGCTTTCTGTAATAAATTGATAACCCAGCTTCTGAACCAACCTTTACCATCCTTATTCAGTTTATACTCTAATTGAGGATATTTTTGAACAAGTAAAAAAAATTAAATAAAAGAAAGGGAAAAGAGAAAGACAAGTTAATGCTGATGAGAGTATTTTTTCCCCTGTGTCTATGCAGTCTGATGCATTGCAAAGTATTTGTATAGGATTGAAAATCCTATTGTTTTTTCAGGTATTGAAATTTGCTATATCATTTTTCAAGGGGTTTAAAATTGCATTTTTAAATTAAAAAATAGAACCAATAAAAATGAATTTCAGCTGTACAACTGTCAAAGAGACATTGTATAATCCAGGATAGTCAGGAATAATAACAATCTTGGAACGTATGCTCATCTTCAATTTGGAAAACTGTCTGAAATTAAATGCTTTAAAAGCAGAATTCTAACCTAGTTTTATCATTCTGAAGTTCACTGTTCTCCTTTATAATATCAACATTTCTAGATATTTTCTACTATGAAAATAATTTCCATGCAAGAATAATGTTGAGTTTAAGCAATGGTTAAGGAACCTGACAGAACAATTGCCTTTAGTGAAATTATACTTTATTCACTATTGGTCCCATTTTGTTCAATGTTGGATAATGACGGATGCCCAACTCTTCTCAAAAAACATACATAGGCTGTTTCCAAAGAATAAACATTTAGGTACCATCCTTATTACCAACGCTCTGAGAAATTAACTGCTGCTGTTGTAGTATAGAAAATATTTTTCAAAGTTTTGCTTTTGCCCTTTACTTCAAAAATACTTTAAGTCTTACAGCAATGTTTCTTTTCAAGGCCTTGTTATTACTTTTGTATCTCAAAAGAGGTGTTGAAGAAACTGAGGGTTTGTGTGCTGAATTACTTTGGACCCACAAAAGGTCTGAAAGCACCAACATATAATGTTGAAGTACTGTAATGCAGCACATGACATTTAGGACCACGAAGTTTAGAGAACAGGGTATCCAACTTAATCTGAAAGCCATGAAATCATGCAATATGCATTTTCAAGGCTATCATAATTCAAGTTGCAAAAAAATAAAATATGCAACCTGCATTCAACAAAGATACAGCCAGGCTATGTCACCCACGCTGCTTTGTCTAAGTCACCTAAACAAAGAAGAGGTATTAGTTTTCATCCATTTGGAGTTCAGTAAAATACTGACATCATGTGTAAATGTGATAAATACAGTAAATACATAAATAGAGTCATATGAAGAAGTATTAATGATGGAGTCATCAACGTCCAGGAGCTGAACTTTGATGATCCCTGTGGGTCCCTTCCAACTCAGGATATTCTATGATTCTATGGGTAGGAAGATGGGAATTAGTACTGTAACTGTGAGGTGAGCAAAGAATTGGCTAGTAGAGAAGTACTGAAAGTATTGAAATGGAAAAAAAGGGAGGTAACAAATGGTTGGCCTTGGATCAATGTTGTTAATTTTTCGTGTAAATAACCTTGGATTATAAAACAAAAAGTATTCTTTAGATGGAAAGCTAAAAGACATTGTCAATACTGAAGAGGATTAGCGTATTTCACAGAAAGAACTGCATGGCCCTGAAGATGGGAGTCAGCATAATCAAGTTAAATTAAATTTAAAATAAAAAGAGTAAGGTCATCAGGGACTATGAATGAGAATTTCTTCTATTGACTAGGACCTTGTCAAGAAGTGACTGGGAAGAGAGAGACACAGGTGTACAAGACGCTCACAGGATGACTACAAGCTAGCAAGGGATGGCAAGCGTGGAAAAACTCAAATGCCATGGTGCAATATATCAGTTAAAGTATTTCCAGCTGAGATAAAAAAGAATAAATTCTGCTATACTAAGCCTTGATGAGACTTAATTTGTAATAGTGTGTACAGTTCTGGTCATTTATTTTCAAGGAAGATATGAAATGGAACAGGCATAGAGAAGGATCATTGTCATTATCCATTGAGTGGAACCAAGAACTTATCAGACAAGAGAAGAATTCACCTTGTAACCCAAAGGGATGTGATTGGTGCTTGTACATGAACCAGTGTACAAATATGGGAGATAAACGACTTATTTAAATTCAAGGAGAGTGTTTTACACAGTAATAAATGGTCATAACCTGGGTGTTATTGCAGTAAGATACAAAACAAAGCAGATTCTGAAATAATTTTCAAAGTAAAAGTACCAGGGATAAAAAGTGCAACCACTATTAATATACTGTTTGAAATATTTAAGACAGTAAATATAGGGCACTGCATCCATAACGTCAGGGGATTGCATTTGAAGACCAAGAAACAATTTCTAGTTCTGTATTTCCAGGACCAGTCTTTAGCCCTTTCCAAGGATTCCAATACTCCTTATGAAGGCATGAAATTTTCAATTTTGGATATGATTTTTTTAACTTACAAAAGTAAGAAGAGAGAAAATCAGTATGACAAGCGCAGACCACTTTCTAAACAATGCTTAGGCTGTATAAATTGTTCAAATTGTCTAAACCACCCTGTCATTGTGCACCATGATCTCTGAAGTTTTATGGCAATCTTCAAGAGGTTCCCTCTTTTTCAGGATTATGGCAACTACACTCATCCAGACCTCACTGCAATCCACAGAAGTCTTTCATATTTCAGAAAGTTTTGAACCGGGCTATACATATATCTTTCTATAAATATGTTTATTTAAAATCAGAAAAAATAATTCAGTCAAAATTTAAGTTCATGAAAGAAACAGAGAGATCATAACTGTGCATTTCCTTAACTGTATTTTAACTCAAGCAAATTAAAGCTAAGTATTCCAACATCTCATTCATGGAGAAAATCTTATTCACAAGGCTGCTTTATTCATGATGAAGTCTTGCACATATTCAAATTCATCACAATTTTCTTAGTCTGAGGTTCTTATTTTCATGGAATAAATTCATAATTAACATTTCAACAGAGGGACATCTGTTGACACACTAGAAAAGTATTACAGCTAAGAAGGATTTAAGAACAAATGCGGATATTTTTAAGTGGAAGTAGCTCTTTATTCCCTCCAAAACAATATTCACTCTATCAGAAAGTTACAGTGTATGGACACACATAATCTCTCAACATATACACACATAAACACATTAAAAAAAAAAAGTAAAATAGACTTTTGACCATTAGAAACACTTGTGAAGTAGTAAATGAAGAAATAGGTACAAAAAGTTTGGTAAATACAAGTAATAGGTAGTCATGTTGTGTTTGGAGCTGCAGGCATGGGCAAAGATGATTAACCTGTCTCAGTGCCTTACCTCCAGGGGCCTCTTTCAGTGTCAATTATTTTCTTGTTTCAGACCAGCTAACACAGACTCATAGAATTATAAAATACCAGATTGGAAGAGTATCTCGAGGATCACAGAGTCACAGAATATGTTGAGTTGGAAGGGACCCATAAGGATCACTGAGTCCAACCCTTAGCCCTGCACAGGGCTATCCCCAAGGGTCACACCATGTGTGATCGTCCAGTCCATCCTTTCTTAGCAAGAGCACAGTAAAAAGGAGTCCCTTTGATTTGAAAATAAGTTATTACATATTCATCTCATCTGAGTATGTGCTTTAGACAAGAAATATGTTGTTTCTCTCCTAGACAAATTTTAGCCACAGATTGTTACAGTGCAAAACACTGCCTGGATACTAGCTTATCACTGTTGGAGGCTGAAAGATTATTATAATCTTCTACCAGAGCATTGCCAGAAAGGTCAAGTAGTTAAACAGTTACCTCCCCTCACTGTTAGAAAAGGCTGGATGACAATAGCATAAACTGTCAAAGGGAAGTTTCTAACAGTCTTCAATGTAAAAATTAAGCTAGACCCTAACACTACAATGAAGACATTACAAATGAAACAATGGTGTCTCCTTCAGCATTCCACTCACAGTTCTCATATCCATCTCTGAATGTGTATTTAACACAGTTGTAGAGGCCATGGAAATAAAATAAAAATTATAATTAAAAAATAAACTAAACACCAACTTCCCACTCACACCTCCCTCCTCAAAAAAAAAAAAAGAAAAAAAAAGAAAAAAACAACCTTAAAACGCCTGATTAGAAAAGGGAGGGGAAATGAAGTTTAGTAAAAATTATATCGTTTCTGAAACAAGGATCCTTGCATAAGTGCTTGAAATGCCTGTAAAATATATTCAGGCCCTAATCAGAATTAAAACACTGCTCTCATATTATCTAGGCCCATTTAAACAGAAACCCACTTATAATAACGCAGTACTCCTCTAAGTGTTAGAAGTAATGATTTGGCAAACTTAAGAAGCCAGAAGATAGAACACTAGGCTTAGGACTGCCAGATTTATGACAGTGTTATTACTGCTGACAGATCACTTTTCTTTTTAGACTGCAGCATGTACCAGGTGAAACTGAAGTATTCCAACAGTTGACTCTGCCTGAGTGTTGTACAGATATTAGTAAATGACAATAATTTATCAGGAAACATTCCAGGTCTCTGCTGAATCAGGACTCTGTCATACTACAAGACCTTCATATCAGTGTTGTTCACCTGGTGAATTATAAGGTCTAAATCCTGATCATCTGAGGTCTGCAAAGAAGTCATCAACATTCTTGTGTCTATCTTTAGCATTTAGGTCAAACTGCAACTGGGATAGTTACACTGTGAAGTACATCTTGTTATTGGCTATTAGTAAAATTTTCTATATTCGTTAACAATCGGCCATTTTGTGTTCAGTTTGCTTGTGTCTATTTTTCTCTCAGTCAAAAATAGGGCTTATTCTAACATAAAGTATTAATTTATTCCCTGAGTATGAAAGCATATAAATGCATTTATTTATTAGTGTATTTTTAGTTGGATTTATCTTAACTGATTACCTTGTTCACTGTCATCATTGCAATGTGTCACAACACTCAGGTTCTTGCAGTTCTGTTTTCACAACTATGCAACTTTCTTCCTGAAAATCTGCAAAAAAAAGGAAGAAGAGGTAAACACTAGAAAAAAAAATTAAATGACAGAACAGTGGCAAACTCAATGACCTAACTCTTAATTCTGGTCTACTGTATGTGGAATATCCTCCATAAGAACACTTTGATGCACGATGAGATATGGCTTGCACACATGTGAGCCTATTTACAGCAACAGAGTGATGCAAGTCCAGTGAATATTGCAATAATAGCTTTTGCCTCTGTCTGAAACGTAAATTCACCTCTGAACACCCAAATCTGTGTACATACCTCCCTGCAGCATCAAAGCCAGGGTGAAACCTAGTACAAAGCACAAGTCATAGATGGGAAACCTAAGTGTATTCCATGGATGTCAACTTCCATGTGCTCTGGTTGGGTGTTCATTTGAACAACCAGTGAGAATCTGCCTTTCATCCCAGAGTGAGCTCATGAATCTGCCTGTTTTCCTAACAGCTATGCCTGGTTTTCCCTCCTTTATGCCTGAATGGCACTGACACATTTTACAGTTGCAGTTGCACACGTATCCCATTAGACAGGTGGCACTAATTAAATATTGGACATCACAGTTATCCATTTAGGAACAAATATAATTATGATCTATCTGCTGGTGCACAAAAGCAGGAGTCTCTTGAAACTAAATTGAGGCAGGTGTATTTTAAAGGAAACTGCAAATAACTTATCAGAGGCTCTTCCTCTCTAAAGCAGTCCTCAGTGAGATTCAAAAATTGAATAAATGAGATCTAGCTCACCAGGTGGGTTTTTGCAGGCTGTGATGTTGGTTCTTACAGTTCTAAAAAGGAAGTGATAAGCCTTCTGTATTGAATGTGAGTGCTCTACAGACAGGAGGATAGAGAACTGAAAAGAGAAATCCCCACAGTGAGGGATTTGCGAGATTTGGCAGAAAATCTGCATCACAATACTGTGCTATTTCCCACAAGGAAGGAGCCCAGACAATTTCTCAAGAGGAAGGCAATATTCCACCATTGCTACTTTACAAGTGACAGACAGGAGACAAATCGGGTACCAGCGCAGACAGGTATCTTCTTTATTGTGTTCCTTGACACAGAAAAATTTGAAAGGTCTAAGACACCAATTTCAGCCCCATTTCACTTAAGGTTTATATGCAGAATAAAACTGCAAGTTCGAGGTATCTTGGAAAAATCCATAGGGTGAACAGAGATCACTTATTTTCAGAGCTTTCTAGCCGCTTGCCAGACTTGCAAGCTTAGCAGAAGTCTGTAGAAGCAAAAAAAACCATAAAGCCATCACAAAAGGCTGTATTTTGGGACTTACAAATGGAAGCTGAGATATTTTAACTATTCAATTAACTGGGGCTATAGGATTTGCTTTGTGAGCATTTTATTTCTTAATCTACACTGCCCTTCTCTAACCTCTGAATAACTTTTTACTCTCCTCCTTTTTATCTGTCACTACCTTAAAAGAGGAAGCAGAACACTGTGTGAGTCGCAGGACCACCTCTGTTGCCACTGAAAGCCATTACAGCTGGTGAAAGCATTAGAAATTCAGAAGTAAATTGCAAAGTCAGTTTGGAGCACAGTGAAGCATTTAGTTGCAACTCAGTTGGGCGTAAAAAAAAAAAGAAGTCACACTCCAAAAGAAACAGAGAGCTTTCTCTGCTTGAAATTATTGAATAATTTATTTGAAACACAAATCAAACTATTAGAATGAAGGTGATGGTCTTTAGACAGAGGTCACGCGGAAAAGTGCAGGGCCAATAACCACTTTTTTTCTCTTTCATTGGCTATCAAAATACTTGGTTCTTTTAAGGGAGAAACCAGCCACAATCAATCATTTTTATATCCCTTTCATTGTAGATTATGTCTAATCAGTGTAATAGGATTTGAAAAACGCTATCACATAGAAGCTACAAGTCATGCAAAATATCTCTTAAATAATGAAGCCAAAATGAAGACGTATCACGTAAGTCCATTGAAAACTCCATTTCCATGGAATGCTGTGTGAAAAGCAAGTTTTATAGTACACATTTGGCTTTACTACACAAAGAGCTGCCTGACAGAGCCCAGAGCAGTGAAGCCACTGTGCATGAGGCAACACACATCTCTAAAGTAAATGATTATCTTTCAAACACTCAGCCCAGATCATTTGCAAAGGTAGTTTCTGTTGGAACTCGTTAATCCCCCAGGCAGGATCTAAACACATTGTAGAGCCAAGGGCTCATGAAGAGAAACAGCTCTCCCCATTCTTCGTTCAGCAAAGTGATGCTCTCAGGTTGTGTCTCTCCTCCTCCTTCTCTCATGTCCATTGTGTTCTTCTCTACTACCTTAACTAGTAAATGCTTCTTCTCCACTCTCAGCAACCCCTTCCACAGGGATTAAACCTCACTTACTCACTGTGCAGAACAAAATACGTCATTTACCTCTCAAGCCTATATATATATATACTTTCTTCATCACTATTTTTGATAGCTATCCAAAGAGCTACAGATCACACAATTACCATGGCAGATTCCTTAGCCCTAGCCAGAGAAAGATTTAAAGTCCTTAATCTGCTGCTTGTCTTTGGTAATCCTTTGTTATTAGCCTTGGGAAGGATCCTTATCAGTCAGCAATCTGATTTAGCTCCCATTCCCAACTTGTTTGGGTGTTTTTCACCTTGGGGGAAAGAATTGCTTGAAGTTGTTAAGCTTCTTTTATAGAGGGTTAATAAACATTTGGATGTCTGTCGTTCCCTTTGAAAAATCTGCTGTGAATCAACACGATCCTGTTCTTGTGTAAAGCACCAAGGTCTCTCATCACAGCAAGAATCATAGTTCTTGCACCTTTTTTTTTTTCACAGAGCAGAGAGAAAATCTTGCACTTCCTTTTAGTTTTTGCTTGATGAACAGCATAATTTTCTCACTGGTTTCCAAAAATCAAAGCCCAAAATTTTTGAAATACTAATATAACAGAATGTAGGCATTATATACTCAGATACATAAATTCCGCTTTACTGTCTGTAATCTGGCATTTGAGATTAACTCTTTGTAGTATCACAAGCCAGACTTTCATATAGTCAGGAATTTTCAAAGCATTATAAAGGATTAGTTCATGCAAATTTCTGATAAGGACGTCTTAATAATTCTGAGAAAAGAACATATTAGCTTCAGTAAAACAAATATTTAAGGCAACCCTAAAACCTCGTAACCAGTCTGAAACACAGTAAACAGCATCTGTACATTAAACAAACACTATCAAAAAGTAAATCTTCTATCCGTGACAGACTTCTACATCTCGTTGGTATTATGTATATTCAAAGGCAAGGCTTCCAAACAACACATACCTATAATTTGAGACATGCACCCATTCCCTTCTGAGCCAAAAGTGACAGTAATATGCAGCATGTACCCCTTGTTCCCCTCAAAGTTTGAGGAGAATTGCAACATTTCTGTGCTTTCCTATCCTAACTGTGAAAAAGGAATATGACACAGGTCTGTGGTTAAGACGAGATCAGTCCTCAGCTTTCAGCAAAACATTTCCAAGCACTGTTCCTCTCCACAGGCACATCTCACCCCGTGTTGGGGAGACAATTAGGTCCCACAGCTGCTTTCACATCTTAATTTGTAAGTTTGTACCCTGACTGACTCAGCTGATAGAGGATGAGTAGGTATGATTTGCCAGGGACATGCCTCCCAATAAAACCTTATCAATAAATCTGTTAAGAATGCATGATAATTGAAATGTTTTCTTTCTGGTGTTTCAGAATGTTCCTAGTTGAGTTGCCATGTCCTGCTTTTTGCTAAGGTAACCATATATATAGTATTGCTAATAATACCTGCCTTCTCTTCCTCTGTCTCTGTTCTGGGATATGCTCCACCTAACCAGGAGTTTTCAGTAGTTCAGGAAACCAAAGTTTACCTGCTGAGAATATCCTTTTCTAAAGACTTCCTTTGTGGACATCCACAGAAAACACAGTAACACAGTTTTACAGCTGAAAGTGATATAACTCCCTTTGAAGAGGTCTGCATTTTGTTTCATGTTGCTAGTTCTCAGAAAGCAATTTGACTTCCTTGCAGAAATAGCCATTTTAAAGATTCCTTGCTCTTTGATACTATTATGAACTTATTAATTAGTCTACTCTTGAGTCAATTTTCAGCAGTTGTAAACTGGATCAAGACCCATGGGATAAAACAACTAGATAAATATTGAGCCAGTGGGGCAACATTTTAATGCCTGTACTTGGACTTTTTTTTCCAAAAGAAACCTTCTGAGACTTCAGTAGTCTTTTTATGGGTTAAGGTGCTACTCAGTGAAAGTAAAATGATCAATACTGGACTCTCAGATACCATGAGCTAGTACTTTATGAGACTGGAATTATTTATGTGTATTCTAAACATTTCTAAGTCTGTACATAGCTAGTTATTGCTGACATGCTTAGGAATTTTCACAGTGGATAAAAACCAAAGACCCTCTAGCCCAATATTTACCCTTCACTGATAAGAAGTATAAGAAGCTTCAGAAATCTGCAAAAACCCAGATGGGCAAACCAGGAAGAAATCTCAAGAGACCATTTCATTCATTCAAACCTTTCTGTTTGCAAAATACAGATGAGAGAGTCTCTCTTTCACAAAGTCAATCTGATTTTCATTGCTGACAGAGATAAATTTAAAAATTTCAAATGTCAGATTTAATATTCCTTGAAGATACTTAGCACTTTTGTTATATTAGTGTGCTCTGGACTTCTTGGTTCTCTAGATTTGGCTAGACTTCCCTTGAAGATCACCTCTTTATACTTCCTTCTGAAAATATCCATTGAATATTTCAGTTGGTCTTTATTATAATAAAGATAGCTGTGATAGCTTTGTTCTTTGCCTGTTAAGCATGTTCATTAATCAACAGTTCTTATTTAAAATAAAAAATACTTTATCCTGAAACCTTATGGTTATGGTCTCCTAGCAACAGAATTTCCTCTTAAGAAGCCACTTGTCTTTCAAAGGGTCCATGCCTGGAATATATTTGACAGCACTTTTCAAAAAAATTTAATCAACTCATTTCTTCATATGAGTTAAATAATTTTTTTTTCATAGAGATGGCAACAGTATCAAATGCTACAATTTTAAATCATTGTTAAAAAGAGATCACAACAAGTAAGTTCACTGTCCATAAAAATAGCAACTAACTATTATTAATGCTTATTATGAGTGTTGCTGTCACACACCAAGATATCAATGGGCAAAGTTCTGTAAAAACAGAAAATGAATGTACTCCCCTCATGCAGCTTATAGATTTTCATGGTTTCTTTCCATGTTTCTGAAGCATAAGGAAAAGGAAGTAGTCTCTGGTTTCAATTAAGGAAGTCTACTTGTTTACAAGGTCTCTGATCCTTACAAATAATTCTAATGCATTTATGATGAGTAAAATCTAATTTATTGAACAGATACTCAAGATCACTTCAAATAGTCATGCTAAATGCAAATGCCAGACTTGAAAACCTGAGACTACACTGTTCTGCAGTCACAGCTTTATTGTTCTCCCCCTGACTCATTTCCGTTAATATTTTCTGGTGCTAGTTGTTGGCTTATAAAGGGATCATTTGTCATGGTTCCTCACAATAGCAAGGTACAGACCTCACCATAATAGGAGATCACTTCCTGTTCTGTCCACCTGAAAAATCCCAAACTCCTACAGAGTATGTCAAGATAGCAATCTGAGAGAAGAAAAACCACCTGCAAAGAAGCAGGTTTAGAACATCACTGGAAGGGTTAATAGAATAGGAAAACATACCTTGGGGATGGGTGGTGGTAGCCAGAACATTAGTGTGGGGTATGAGCAGTGATGACAGGGAATGGTCCTGGTGAAAATGAAAAACATTGCTTTTCCAACAGCAACTCCATAAAGAGACAACTGTGCTAGTGAGTCCAAAGAAGGCAATCTAAATTAAACAAAATGCCATCTCAAAACCCAGGTGTATCATCATCCTCAGTGACATAAATGCCTGAATAGACTGGTGTAAGTTTTCTCCCTCCTAACTCTTTCACAATCCTGCACTAAAATTTAACAGAAAGGAACTACTGTGTATGAAATGCAGAAGACTGTACCAAACACTTCTCAGCTGATCTGCTCACTGCATTGACCTGGATGTCAAGAGTCTCCAAAATCAGCAGTATCAGAGGAAGCCAGTCCCATAAGTTGCTGCTGCTATTTCAAGCAGCAGTCCCCAAAGCTTGGGACCCTTTTACTTCCTGGTCCACTTCAGTCTACCCGGGAACCTGTTGAGAAGAAGACATTTTGTACAAAATCCTCTTGGAGCAGCCGAAACTTGGTGTCACCTCATCACTTTTCTGTCTTTCCTCACCATTTCGTGCTGATGGCTACCCAGAAGCTTTCTTCGTCACTGAAAATTTATCCTTATGAAATGCCTATCAGAAACCCACTTACAGTGATACTAGCAGCTAGACAGTACTCTATTTTTGTTATGTTTACATACAAAAACATCTCTATGAAAGGCTTGAGGGGTCTGTACAATTTGTTAAGCTTAAAATAACATAATGATCACTATACAAGGCCATTAAATATTCATATTCAGGAAGAACATTAACTGAGCCAGCAACATTAAATAACAATGTGCAGGTGACAAATTACCAATCAATATATCAAAGCATTTTAAAAGCACGTTCACCACCTTCAGAAACATGCTCTTATTCAAAAAATACTTTCAATAAATTACACCACTAATTAATTTTCCTTTAGTAGATTTTCATGAATTTCTACACCATCAGAGTGTGCACTAATTCATCTATATGACCTTACTACAATTAGTTTTATTCACCGATGTTTAATATATTGCTATATTTTGTCTGAAACAGATTTAGTGGGTAATATTTTCAAACCAGGGTTATATCTTTTTGAAGGTCTGCTCTATTGGCAGAATCCTTCAAACCCATACAGTATTATCTACTAGGGAAATTAGGAATGATCCCAAGAAAACCAGGAAAGTTGAAGCTAGTTAAACCATTTTCCCATGTGCCTCTATTTGGGCAGAAGGATTGAGGGGTGAAGGGGAAGGAGGAAGAAGGAGGGTGTTTGTTTCTTTTCTTGATTCACAGTTAGAGGCAAGTTTTTTACATCCAAGAAATGTATTTCTAGCCTAGTTCCTTGTCTCCAGTCCTGACTAGAGTCCCTGGTGCAGGTGACCACCTCCAGCATGACATCCTGCTGATATTTATCGTAAAATTAAGTGCTATCTTGTAAACTGGACCAGCAGTGCCAGCCAACAATGAAATCTCCACCATTGCTGCTGCCAGCTTGGGCTGGATTCTTATTGCCCTGGAAAAAGTAAAGAGGAGAGATGTGATATTGTTTTCCCTAATGATAAATCAAGCAACTGGTGGAAAGACTATGGAACATGATAAAAAGATACAACATCGCATAGATTTTACTGTAAATTTTTCTTGGAGATGAGAGAAGTGAATTCATTGTTTGTATAAACTGCTAGATTAAAAGTCAAAGAAACTGGACTTTACTCATTCTTTCTAAACTGAGCAATGAAGAGACAGTACTTGCCTCTTCCTCTATCCTTCCCTCTATCTCACTTTTGCTCCCAGTCTACCCTGTATGGACCCTTTATTGAATTGCCACCATCATTCAGGCCTCTTACTCATTTCAGGCCTCTTCACTGACGCCAATTACAACTGATGACAGGTTATGATCTGGACACTCCTGTGCCAGAAAATCATCTTGGTTTACTGTCCTGTTGAGTGGTCACACAATTTTGAAGTATTTAATTGACATTTAAAGTGTCCTTCACATGGAATTTCACGCTCCATCCCAGATTCCCCACATGTTATTTCTAATAAGCAGGTAAAGATTCATTGTGACAGAGGTCCAAGATAATCACCCTAAGAGCCAGGTACTATGGAAAAATATCAGAAACGCTCACATGTGTTCACTGATGGGAACACAGAAACATTTAATTGGGAAAAAGATCTGCTTGTTTGATTTTTTTGTTAGTATTTTTGGTTGCACAATTAAAGATTTTACTTGCTTCAGCAGTTTTCCCTGCTGATTTGTGGGGGCTCACGGAGACTTTGCTGCCTCAGCAACACCTGGGATCAGAGGTAAAGCTGTTTTAAACTACTTGGCCTATAGGAAAACAATTTGAGCATTGAAGCTGAAATTGCACTAAATTTTCTCAGCTGTCTGTAACCACACAGATTGACTGTATATGGGCTACACTGTAGGGAGAGAAGAGGGGAAAAAAAAACAAACACAGAGAGTGCATTTTTATATGTTTCTGACTGAAGGGTGCACACAGTTGATTTTAAAAAGGCTGTAACAAGCTATATATTGCCAAATATCAGGCTGAATGTTTTTGTTGTTATTTTTCTTTTCCCAATTCTCACCATACTGATTAAGGCCAGTCTGATATCTTTTATTCCCACTGATTAGTATCTCCCTTCATGATTACTCCTATCTAGATTACATGGCTGCTCAAGGACTCTCATATTCTCCAGAATGAGTAAAGCAGTTCAATTTGTCTCTGAGGCACTCAGAAGCGAAAGGACAAAGGTAAATATCTTCCTGTGCAGCAGAATGGGAATGACCTGTTCAGATAAAAGCTTATGTCACCCTTCATCTGTTTGCTGTACAGGGGAGTCAGATTTGCCTTCCCTTGGGCAGCCCATATGAAATGTTTTATCTCTTGTGAGAAACTGAAGGGCCAGTTCCTTGAATCAGGTGTGAGGATTTAAGAGTTTTTTCTAATCCATTAAACCATGGGCATGTCCTCCTGGTGGTGGTCATAGACCTGTACTTGTTCAGAACAGAAGGCTACAGGGCCTCCAACCCCAAGCCATACTCCTCAAGATTTTCCTTAAATAACAGCAGGGGTTCACATCACTTATTTTATGTATGGATATCCCCTCTGACCTCCCCAAATAGTCGACTGAAACTTAGCATAAAGTTCTAGAGCACATATTTGGGTTGCTTATGCAACACACCCTCTGGAACAGGAGCAAATCCCTCTCAGTTGAACAAAAACATTGACACTGGTCACTTAAATTAGATGCCTGAGACAGATGATATGTAGTACCACCAAAGATGGTACAAATACCTACACAAAGTTTCCAAAACCTTAGGTTTGTACCATATCCTTTCTGGGAAATGTGTGATACTGAAAAAGAATTTGTAAGATTAAGAGTGTGGATAGTGCAACACAGAACTACGTAAACCCAAGGCAGTAGCCACTTCCTCATATACGAAGTTTCACTGAAGTCATACATGTTACAAATAAGTGCTTTAGTAATTTGAGTTTGACTGTACAGACGGGTACAGATGACCCTAAAAAAGGGTTTATGTGCACAAAACTGAAAGATTAAAGGTCCACCTCCTGCAGTTACTACTGCACTACTCCTTTGCCTGAACACATTTAGGAGAGAATGGCATTACAGTCTCATCCAACACATGCACAAAACATGAACTATGAAGTTTGTGCATCTATAGTTATAAAAAGTTCAATTTTATGAAGAAAACTTATTTACCAATTTTTAACTCACAGTGTAGTTTTGAGGAATAGTCACTTCTTCTTTCATGTTTGCAAAATCATGATTAGTCCTGGAAGGACGGGTTGGAACAGACTACTTATGTACCATTAAGAAACTACCATTTGAAAATCTGGGAATCATCCAAAGAAATCAGCTGGAAACATGTTCAAAGACAGATGTGATTATTCCCATAAAAAGATGATTCTTCTGAAATTCCCCAAAATTTTTTAGTTGTATGTATATGGGTTCAAGTGACGGCTTTACTAATTGTTTCAAAGTAGACAAATCATATAGGGCTTAAGAAGTTCCACGAACTTAAAATACCTAGAGGTTGGTTGAGAAACACAGAAAAATAACAGACAGCTTTGACCTCTTCTCTCCTTTCTTTTCTGTGTGGAAACACTCCTGTGATAAACCTAAATCTATTTCTTGAATAGTGAAGATTAAAACTGACCCTCTCCTTGCATAAAGGTATTGTTTCTCTTTAACTTCCTTTCTAAGAGGAGGATTTCAGTAAATAATTCCACCACTGGAATACCTAAAATTCATTTGCATGCATAGCCCAGGAAAGCAAAAGAATCCTATCAAACCTCCTGCATACGTTCTGAGTAAAGTAACCTCTAGCTCAGCACAGCATGCACACTTTTAGCCCATAACATAATGGTTTTGCTGAGTAGCTGCTGTGAATAAACATGTATAAGCTAAAAAATATACTCTTAAATACACTATCAATAAAATATACTTAATATATAAATGTATTTGGGTAAGAAAAAAAAATTGACACATGGTGTGACAACATAATACCAAAAAATATATTCAAGCAAGGAAAAAAAAAAGGAAAAAAAGAAAAATTGTCCTTTATTAAGAGAAAGCCCTTCCAGCAAGAAATCTACACAGAGGGAAAATAAATAAATAAATAAATCGAAGCTTTCTTTCCTGAACTATAGGGCACTCCGGCTCTTCAATCAGTACTGAAGATTTGAGACCTGTTTGAGACTTTTTAAGAACTGGCTTAATGTCCAAAAGATAATGTAGTTCCACATACATAGTGGTCTCTGGTGCAGCTCTTAATTTCATGAATAGATCGTGTCCAGCAACATTTAACTTTCACAGAATATTAAAACAGGTCAAATAAAACAAGTTCATCCACACCTTTGAAATCCATCCTCCACTGATCTGCATTTTCTCACATGAAGCATTGGTAGATTCCTCTGAAGCTACAGGCAACCTTCAGATTGGCAAAGCTTTAAGGGAGCACATGCTGTTGCAATCCTCTTCTAGAGGAAGATAGGGGGCAATAATACCCTTTTCCTGAATTTTTGATCATTATTGCCTCTAATATTTCAAAGGTAGCTTCCTTCTCACAATGCAGAACACCCATTTCTACTTCAAGACTACATGCACCAGGTCTGATGTTTTTAAACAAGATCGAGTTACCCAAGCATTAAATAGCTGAAACAATTTTCTTAACAGCTGAAAAACACTTGGCTAACTCAAAAATAGCTGAACCAATTTTCTCCAAACTTTCCAGTGCAGTACACCTTTGGACTAACACTATACCTTCTAAATTTTCCCCTTCACATGCATCTTTGCTTTTACCCACTGACTAACAATATAAAACACAGATTAAAGATCCAATCCTGCACATACACAAGTACATGATTAAAATCACTTGTAGAATATTGAGTCAATGTTAGCAGGGTCAATCCCTAAGAATGTTTGTACCATTTCAACTTCATAACAGTGTTGTATCAACACTGCGGCTCATAAATATGCAATAAGATAAAGTCCACTATATTTTATAAGGCTGTAACTTTTCATGGCATTCTCATATTACTCTCAGTAACACTCTGGGGCAAACCTAGTTGGTTGAATTTTCAGAGATTGCTTTCTAAATCTGCTCATGGCTGCTATTTCACATCAGTTGTGCATGTAAATTGGAAATGTTTTTATGGGAACAAATCATGTGACAAGTATGAATCAAAATGGGACAAATTTTGCATGCAATCATGCTCTGAAATGAACAAAAATGCTCACAAGTCAAACAATAACATTCACCATTTTTAAGTATAAGGAAACTTTAATCCATAGGCTGTCAAGCTTTCTTCCAAATCAGAGCAGGTATCATTCCCAATTCATGTTCTTTATTGTGATAAGTGAACAATGTTCCCCTGTACATTTCCCTCACTCTAAAAAGCATAGTCATCTACTGTGTGCACATCCAGTAGTGCAAAACATAAGTAGACCCTCACACCTTAATCAATCTCTGCTGCAGTTCAACACGTATTAGACATTTATTAAAGTCAGAACATATGTATTATTCTATAAGAATTTAGTTTGAAAGTCATTATTTTGTTTTCTTGTACTCCTCGTGAGTTGCACCCAGCTTCTAAGAACAACATAAGTTCATTTAGTAATCAAGTCAGTACAGCACATCTGTTATTCTCAAAACAGAGTGTTAGCACTGGAAAGCTCTAACACATGTGAAAATTAATCACAACTTCCCGTGTTGTTCTTTCTTTTGCTTGGCCAAGCGCAGAATGTCCAGTAAAGTGGATTACATCTTGAACAGCAGTAGAATATACAATAAACTGGTCCTTCTTCACCTATAAGAAAACTCCCAATTACACTGACTCCACCAATGAATTTTTCTTCATAATGAACATTAGCTCACCCCTGCTGTTTTAAGATCATAAAATCATAGAATGGTCTGGGCTGGAAGGGACCTTCCAGATCATCTAGTTCCACTGCCTCTGCCATGAGGTCTCTCCACGTGCTCTCAAAACTTCTCACAGAAGCCACTTCTTTAGCTCTCCCCTGACCAAAACCTTGACACTCAAACTCAAGTCTTAAGACAAACCCAAATATATTCATCCCTTCTTTTTTTCTAGGCCGTACCTGCAGGCTTCCAATCCCTCCTGTAATGCATCCAGTTGACCCAACTCTTGTTTTTAACTTCAGTGTTTGAACTGGACAAGGTCTCTTGTCTAAAGTTTAATAGGCTCCAGGAGAGTCAAAGAATCATGTCACACTGTTTCTGAGCTGTGTTTTAGCTTGCACATTTTTTCAGAACATGCAATAATATTAAAATGCACCTTAAGCCCTCAATCCTTTCCCATGTTATGTAGATCTGCTACCAAGAAGCACTTCTTCCCAGTCAGTACACATCAGGTTTTGTGCAACCAAGTTTTCCTGTGTGCAGGACTTTGCATTTATTCAACAAGATCCATTTTTCTGTACTTTGTCCAGGTTTGCCAGTATCCTTTTCATTTGTAAGCCTGTCCTGTAGCATAATACCATCTGAAAAATTTAAAAAGGTTACCTTCTACTCCACCATACAACTTATTAATGAAAATATAGTATTTGAGCAAGACAGCCCCCTATCATTGCAAAATAATTTTAACAATAAATCTAACTAATTCTTCTTGTGCAGCCTCAGTATTAGAAAGCTTCTTTCTTCAGGTAATGAGAGATAGAAGCCAAAATTAGAGTCATATAGGCATACACAGGTGGGCTTCTCGTCAAACAAAGACACAATAGTTTAAAAGCATCAAGAGGCAGCATAAGCTCACCACATGGGAAGTCATTTTTTCCTATTTTATTCTATTCAAACTGCACAGAATCAAAACATGTTAAAGTATATCCCAAAGCAGATCTTGTATGATGGTGAGTCAGTCAGTGTTATATTCATTATTGGACTGAAATTACTTGAAACAGAATGTGCTTTTGAAGAGAGCAAAAAGAATAGGAAAAGGAAATGAATGATTCAATATATTATCTCCTCAGGCTGTAATATACAAAGCTGGCAGCTTCAGCTTTACCAGCACTTTAATTTCAAGAGACAAAGGTCTCATTTCTATTATTATTCTACTCACTGAAATTTACATTTTAACCAAGAAAGACCCTCTATGCCAGCTTATGTCAGAAGTCACCAATTTATATCTATTTAAAAAAAAAAAAAAGGGAAGCATTAAGAATAATAGTTGAAATTCTGGCCCAGCTCAAGTCAATGGACTCTATGGTCTCAATTCCAACAAAATGCACACAAGGTGATTTGGTATTCTGTGTTACACAATTAGACCAATTAAATTCTTCTGTTCTGCTAACAGCAGTTAATTTTCTAATGAATACGTAGAGGTAGAGCTACAGAAATACATATACATATACTGCTTATCCATTTATATGTAATTCGTGATTATTTTAATACCTTTTTCCCAACTGCTACATTCTTATCAGCTATTTCATATTAATATCTTTTTCTCTTAGTATAGACAATTATTTAAATAGGACCTCTAGTGGCATAAGGCAAATATGAAAGAACATTTAGCATTAGTGGCAGTATCTGAAAGAATATCTGATCTTCATCCCTCAGGTTCCCCTATAGCTGAGATTTAGAAAGTGACACAACAACATCTTTTGCAACAACATCTCTTCACAATATCATAATATGTACAAATCTTTGTAGCTTTTCTGAACAAGAAGATGCTGTCCAGACTGCATATCAGAAGTTGAAGTACCTATAAATTGGATAAGACAGTGAAATGCTACTAGTGAAGATGGAAGCAATTGTAGGTTTGCATCCTAAGGTCTTAATGAGATGATCTCTTTTTACCAGGCATGGAAATAGGAAGATGCTACCAAGCAACAGGAGTATTCTGCACCTTCACATAGGAAATCAACAGATACATGGTCCATATCACATCAAAGAAGCCCAACTGCAGATTTAGTGAGCATTATCTGAAAGCTGTTGAAATTTTTGCAGCTTTCCTTGTAGAATCATAGAATCACTGAATGGTTTGAGTTGGGAGGGAGCCTAAAGATCAGCTCATTCCAACACCCCGGCCATGGGCAGGGACACCTCTCACTAGACCAAGTTGCTCCAAGCCCTGTCCAACCTGGCCTTGAACAATTTCATTATAAGCACAAATTCTTCTGTAGCTCATGCAAATCTGCAGTCATCTCCTTCTGTATCAGTAATCACATTCCCATTCCAATCTCCTTCTTTAACTGTGAAACCACTGTAGCAGAGTTTGCATATCTTAAGCTCTTCTCCTTAGAGTACCACACTGAAATATGGATCTTTAATTCACGTTTTACAGATGAAAATTGAGAACAAAGTTGAAGACATTTACCTGGTGTCCAAAATCAAAATATTCCACTGTCTTTTGGAGAATACACTAAATCTATGTCATAGAAGTTCCTACATCAGTGCTTTCCTTACATCACTCACACGATATAAGTGCGATCACTGGTATGCATCTGCAATTCTCCATTTCTTCAGGAAAAGCCATCACCTGGAAGAAGATTTGGCTCTCTAAATGTATAAATCTGTCTCCCATTCAGCTGGAGATAAAACAGAGGTGCCAGTTAAGGGTAAAATCTGGTATTTCCATTGTGGGCTGAGAAAAACATTTCAAAAGTTAGTAGAAGACTAAGCAAGTCTGCAAAGCAAGCATAAGGTTTTGTGATAGTGCAAAGCTGTCCCATGCTTAAGGGTACTTGAGAAGGCAGGAATCTTTCCAGAACTGAATAGAAAGTAGGTGAAACATCCTCTCCCCTTCTCCTAAATTAGCATCAGTGCTCTTGGTGTAGTCATACAGCCCCTGATAACTGCTTTTGGCAATCCTAAAATTCAGGGAGTAAGAGTATTACTTTGGCAGGTGAAAAAACATGCAACCATATTCCAGTACTGTAGAGAGAGTCCTACGACAAAACTGGGCATTGGATGCATATTCTGGCTTATGTCAAAAGCTGAGATTTAAGAAACATGTGAGAAGGTGAAGCTAGCACTGAAACTACTCTTAACATTGGGATCTCTTGAAACCTAGCTCCAGGTCAAACTTGTATGGAACAAAATCCAAGCCTAATAATTTGATGTCTGAGTAACTTTTGTGATGTAATTAATCATTTGGTTCTGTCTGTGGCTCAAACACAGCACAGTATCAGCGTATTGTAAACATCTGTGCTGTTACTCTTGACATCCACTCAGGCCCCTAACAAGGATCATATCAGGTTGGCTAACTCAACTTTAATAGAAGTATTGCATTAAAAAAAACTAATAGGACATAAAATCCTCATTGTTCATCCTAACCAAATATAATGCATCATGTTTGCATTTTATGCATTTGTGATAACTGGCCTGAGTAACAGATGAGGAAAATGAGCTATGTGCAGTTTATTCATATTGAAGTTTACATTATTAATAATAATAATACTCTGCATATAAATCTGTTTTGATTCAGGGTTTTTTCATAGGGAGACCTGAATATTGCTTTAAGACATTTTCTCAGTAGCCCTACAGAAATTGTTAATTATTTCAATGCCCAAAATTACATTTATAATCTTTATACATAAGTAACACGGTTTCGAATTTGCACAGGCAAAACTACTGACATTATATCTGTGGAAGGATCTATCTTTTATGTGTGTTTATATGATGGTTAGAACAATCCAATATGAAATAAAAGCACTCAAATTATTATTATTGTTGTTATTATAGGTCAAGATTTTAATTAACTTCTGTATGGGGCTGGCTAGAGCTCAACTGCCTTTGAAATATAAGCCCACTTTTATAACAATGCAGACAAACAAGTTCAGGTTGCTATGTCTGAAGATGATGCTCCCAGTTTCACACAGCTTATGACTTAGTTATGGCCTGAATTTTCAAAAGAGTCTAAAAAAGTCACGCTTCTTAATCCTATCACATTTTAATAGATTTGGGAACATATAGCCTTGTGTGCAGGCAAGGTAATACTATGAAGGTTGGAAAAGCAAAGAGTCTAGTTGCCTTCAATGTGATATAAATGTGCTATTGCTAATAACTAAGTGAGAGGCACTCACACAATCTGAAAAACTGCTTAGTTGCAAATATGACTAAGCAAGCTATTCAGCAAGAGAGACTGGGATCTGACTTAGCCAGAGAAAATGTGTCTCACAGAGAAGAAGGTATTAGTTGAGAAACAGGCAAATACAGAATTCAAAGTTATATGGCCTAGCATACAAACAGAAGAGAGAAAATCAATAATTATTAGCTCTGAGTGCTAAATGCTTCAGCATTTAAATGAAGTAATTAAATAATCATAGAATGCAGGACAGCCACATGATAAAATGCTGATAATTGAAGCATTACCATGTGGTCAAATATATAAAACCAGTGAAAGCTGTGAGTACAGAAGTTTGCAGTCACCGGACTTGGCTTTGGGGACATCTGGACTTCATGCACCAAACAGCTCACCTCTAGTTCATAGACCTATACTTACTGCCTCCAGCCTCAAGTGTAGTCTGATACCTCATATTGGTCTATCTTTTGGGGCTCATTCTGCAGCCTCATTCTGCTACTGCCTGCTTAAGCATGTCCTTTAAGGCACATGAATCCCACACGGATCCAAAGTCTTTGTGGGGGCAACACACCTTGACCTGTTTAACACATTTTACTGCTTGGCAGGCTTCACAGGGAAACAAATGAAAGATGGATGAGTTTAGCTTTAAGGTAAGTATCTGTGAGTAGTAGAAGAAGTCGTCAGATCCAAGACACTGGAAGTGCTAAAACATATATATAAATATATATATATAAAGGAAATTCTATCTTATTCTTAACAGCCTGCTGTCTATCAATACTAGAGCATCTCAGCTGAAATACAGAATTTCAGAATCCTGCATTTATAGCAACCCTGACTCAGACTATAGATATACTTCTATCTTAATACACTAGTCCTAGTAGTCTTAATCTATTGCAAAACAAATGAAGAATCAATTACTTGTCTGGAGTGACTGACCTCTTTGTTATTGAAAGACTCTGGGTTTCCCACTCCTCGCCTTTGTATCACATATTTTTGGCAAGAAATGCTTTTATTCTAGCTCCAGCCAACTCATCTCAGTCCATGCTACCTAATACACATTGTAAAAAACTTTTCTGTTTTTGTAATGTGCCATATGGTATCCATCACAAAAGTGAAGCAGGATGATGCAGGCAGGGTGGTGAACCTGCAGCTTTACTATAGGGATTTGATCAAGACCAAAGCACTTTGGAGCACATTACCAAAAAGACTCTAGCCACAAGAATAAAATATTTCCCAAGGGAGAACTTAAAGAGCAAGAGTCCTTCCTTCAGCATCTCCTAATCTTTATTCCCAGCTGAGTCCATCCAGAATTGCTAAGGATGAATTTCCCACTGTATTAAAGGCCCTGTGTTACAAATGCTTCCTGTCAACAGATTACCTTTCACCAATCCCTTTCCTTATGTATTTCTTCCCCATCTTTCTCAAAAGAGGAGGAACTGAGAGAATGAACAGGAACATAACTTAGCTACTTCTTTCCTCTTTAGCTCTAGACAAAATGGCTAGGAAAAGCACAATGACAAGGAAAAGCAGTGCATTTTTCAGTGACTACTACCACCCTGCACCATTAAGACATCTTTGTCTAATAATACTGAAAGCAATTGACCATGAAAATGCTACTCAAATCTTGTACTCAAGGAGAATGCATTGTTTTAGTGAGCAAGTTATGCACGAAGAGACATAGATTCTGTGGAAGTTATATTAGTGTGAGATATGAGTCCAAAGCAAAATAAGAACGCTTAGAGAACTATGACTTTATTTTCACTGGTTTCTACAACCTAACTTCAGTAAATCAACAGCAGAAAAAAAGCTACTTCAAATTATTATCTTTCAAAAAATTAATATAAGAACATTTTTATCGTTTTTTCCCCCCTTTGTATTTAACTGGCTCCACATATCTCACCAGGTTTGCCTTTGTGGAACCCCCTGTATCTATGCTGATATATTTGACTTTGATTAGACCAAAAGTGGAAATTATGCACTGATAGGAAATCATGTATTTTGCAAATAATACCCTAGCAATATATATCTTCAGAGTGCAGTGCAACTCAATTATAAAGACCTAGATATAGGTCTTTATAATCTGATAACTGCAGCAGTTATCAGATGTGCTCAGCAGGTTGTTAGGGGGGTCTTAATTGAAGTTATGTGGGAAATTTTAATTGATAGACGCATTTTAAGCAGACTGACAAGGTAGCTGCAAGACTCAGGTGACTCCATTCAATCCTGAAAGGTTTGAACCCCAGTACTCATATGACTTTTGCTGCAGAAAAATGTTTTCTAAACTATCAGAAAGTCTTTGCTCTCACTACATATTTTTTGCTCACTCACAGTAACTATTATGGTCCTCAGGGGAGAAAAATGGAAGGGATATGGTGTAAGTCAGATATAATGTCAGGACCAAGGGAACCAATGTCTGCACCAGCACAGGGACAAGATTAAAAGTCTCTGAGGATTAAATCTGGAATCAAGAGTAAGAAAACCAAGAGGCAAAACAGAGGTATACATTGACTTTAACCAGCCGGTGACAGTTTTTATTTTTATGTAATGTGGCTCCCAGTCAGGCTTCTGCAAACCCAAAGCTGGTCTGGGTTTTCAAGTCTGTAGCTGTCAAGGGAAGTGTTACTGCCAACCTTCATGGTAGCCACAATGCAACCACAGAGAAAAAGCTTTCTATGAGTATACCAGTTGAAATAATCTACATTTCTTTGTTCTTCCTGTTACCCATGCTGTATTTTCCTTGGAATGCATGTCAATGTGGCATGAGAGGGAGTGCTCTGTCCAACCAGGGAACAATATCTCTGAGGCACCCAGCCCCCACAGTGCCCTCCAGAGTGCTCCTCATTCAGTTGACTTGTCATTCAGAAGCTTCTCTGTCTGAAGAGCTGTGAATCAGCCCTGCAGCATAAGCCAAATTTCCCCTCATTCATAGAGATCCTCAGAATTTTCAATAGTCAAACAGAACAAAGATCTTTCACATTTACACTTTGATGGCCTTTCACATTTGAAATATGATGGCACCACCCTACCAAAGACCTAGTCCCCAGAGGACATCTGTGTGTTTATCTCAGTGGACAGAAATGCAACTATACAGTATTTGCAACATTTCCCAAAATCTACACTTATAGATATAGATTGCTGCCTGAAAAATTGTAGAAAGACTATAAAACCGTGCAAGATTAATGTTAAAAAATCTGAAAGCACAATAGCAATCTGAGGAAGGTGAAGAGGAAGTAAAACTCCTGCCTCAGAAATTAAGTGTCTCAGAAGTCATCACCTGAGGGGTGGTAACACTTTCTCCCTCAGAAGACAGAGGAGAAGGAAAGAAACAGAAGGAAGGAAAATTGTTTTAGCATCTGCATCTAGGGATATCATGACAGAGGGCAATGGCAAGATAATTAACATTTAACAGGTGACCATGGCCGTTGGCACCAGCCAAACAAGAACACTACCTAATACCTTTTCCCAGTGTGCCCACACTCATCGCATGGCTAAGCAGGGCAGATGCCTGAAAGGGCAGATTCCCAGTCCATTCCTCTCAGGAGTGCTTTAATCAGGATGCTTTCAACAGCTAAACCAGAAATGTATCTATGTTCCTTCTCTGTCAATTACTGCAGGAAACCTGACACACGTCACTGTCTAAAGGTGATATGTTTAATCTCAGCAGGTTCTGAGATGGTCCCAGAAAATAAGCAGGTACTCTATGAAACTGTTTTCTTAACTGTGATTTACAAATAATGAGGTGAGAGTCCTCTAAGAGTAGCTGCCCTTCCTGCTCAAACTCTCTCTGGGTTATTAGTCTCCTCATGGAGCAGGCAGTCCCTGGGGTGCTCTTATATATACCCCTAGATTTCAGGGCCTACCCATAACCTGGATAACCTGCCTCAATACTCAACACATCTTGCTTGCAGGTGCTATTCATAAATAATTTTCACACACAGCAACAGAAAAGTATTTGTGTATTTATATTATGGCCTATTTTATGTTACTGCCTAGAAGTGTGTATCTGGTTTTGGGGCTCACCGTATTCTACAAAGGACTATATCAGACCTTTTTCTCCTTTGCTGTAGTCCTGGAAGGTGGAATCTCAGATTGTCATAACTTTTACATCCTAGAAAAAACATATTCTTAAAGGAAAATATCACATATGTGGGAGATAGTGTAAGGAGAATACAGGCTGGAGCAGAGATTTACCTCTGGAATATGAGGAGTCATGCAGCAGGGGAAGCGTGAGTTGACTATGGAAGCTGGTGAACAGTCCAGTCTGACCTTTAATCTGAACTCAGTAGTGCCACAGTCTGTTCTCCTCTCCTTGGGCAGGAGCAGCAGCTGCAGAATGAACCTGCAAAGGTAGAGAAAAGTGTGATGTTTAGAATTAGTGTATGATATTTCACAGTTATATATGTTGTTTTGCATTTACATATGATGTTTTTGTTTACATCTGATGTTTCCTTACTGACACAGGGCCAGGATATGACTAAGATGAGGGGGTTGAGTCCACCATCAGCAAATTTGCAGATGGCACCAAGTTGGACAGGAGTGTCGATCACCTGGAAGACAGGAGGGCTCTGCAGAGGGACCTGGACAAGCTGGAGAGATGGTCTGATTCTAACAGGATGAGGTTCAACAAGGTCAAGTGCCGGGTCCTCCACTTTGGCCACAACAACCCCATGCAGTGCTACAGGATGGGGGCTGGAGAGCAGCCAGGCAGAAAGGGATCTGGGAGTTTGGATTGACAGGAAGCTGAACAGGAGCCAGCAGTGTGCCCAGGTGGCCAAGAAAGCCAAAGGCATCCTGGCCTGGATCAGGAACAGTGTGGCCAACAGGTCCAGGGAAGTGATTCTTCCCCTGTACTCAGCACTGGTGAGGCCACACCTCGAGTACCAGTTCTGGGCCCCTCAGTTCAGGAAGGATATTGAGGTGCTGGAACAGGTCCAGAGAAGAGCAACAAGGCTGGTGAAGGGACTTGAGCACAAGTCCTGTGAGGAGAGGCTGAGGGAACTGGGGTTGTTCAGTCTGGAAAAGAGGAGGCTCAGGGGAGACCTCATCACTCTCTACAGCTCCCTGAAAGGAGGTTGTAGCCAGATGGGGGTTGGTCTTTTCTCCCAGGCAGCTATCAGTAAGACAAAAGGGCATGGTCTTAAGCTCTGCCAGGGGAGGTTTAGGTTAGATATTAGGAAGAAATTCTGTACAGAGAGGGTAATCAGGCATTGGAATGGGCTGCCCAGGGAAGTGGTGGATTCTCCATCCCTGAAGGTTTTTAAATGAGACTGAGTGCGGCACTTAGTGCCATGGTCTAGTAATCACGGTGGTGTTGGATCAAGGGTTGGACTTGATCTCAGAGGTCCCTTCCAACCTGGCTGATTCTATGATTCTATGATTCTAAGTGTCTGGTGTGTATCCTTAGATAGTACGTGAAAGGGATTTTAACAAGAGATCTCTGAATGCCTCATTGTCCCACAAATAAATTGTGAAAAGCAAAACAGGTAGCACGCAGCAGCACTCTCCATACCTGTGTCAAACCAGACAAACAAGCAGGGCCAGAGGATTTTGAGTCAACTAAGGGTACATGTAGAAGAAATGTGGTTATTACAGCAGAACCACAGCATCACAGCAGCAGAGGATAGTGCACTGCACTACCAATATTCCCAAAGAAGGAAGGAATCATTCCTCTTCAGATTATAGTAATTATCTTCCCTCTTGCATGTTCTGGTACTGTCCTAAATGTCGCATGTGGCAATAACACAGATTTACCAGACAATATATTTACACATCATGCTACTACTTACAGTGAGTTGTCATGAGCAACTTGTGACACTACCATGGCTTGTCATCATATCTCTTGTGCTATGTCTCAACAAGAGCCTGGCATAATTTCCTTCCAGAAGGCAGCATTTATATGATGAGCTGAGCTGGGGCACCGACAATACCAACAGTACAACCATCTTGACAGTGTTTTTAACAGCTCAGCATAGTTGTGCCTGGAGCCATCCATCATCACCCTGAGATGAGATCTCATCACCTGGTGGCTTTTTACAGGCAAGCTCAAGGGAAAAAAGGAGCATTGGTGGGTAAGAACTTCAGTGTAGAGCTATACTGTGGTTCATTGTTATGGATAGAACAGAAAGGTCAGTGGCAAGTTGACAAAAGAGCTTTACCGGCAGATTTACTGAGTTTGTGAGAGGGGGGTGAGGACTAGATAAAACTAGGGCCTTTGTAAGAAATTATATGGTCTGAAACCTGGAAGTATTCCAGCTGAGAGAAGTCTCATTAAATGTTTGACAGAAGAATTCTAGAAGACTTTACAATTAGTGTGGGTATAAGAAAGCACTACCTTGTGTTTTTAAATAATATTGTAAACTGTTTACAAAACTTACATGTTTAGCAAGAAATTTTTCATCAATCTATCTGAAAGTGTCTCAAAACATGTACCCTTTGTTTAGGTTTTGTATGTAATAGACACAGTCTTTATTCCTTGAAATGTTTGTTAAGAAGACAGAAATTCTTGTTTGTTGCTTTAGAATGACCATAAGCAGAAGATGAAACACAAAACTGTAATACCGTCTTTCTGACAGCTTCTCTAATAGTGTGATAATAGCATAAAAATCACAGCCAATTCAGGCTAAAAAGCAGTAGTATGTGAGCTGTGGAGAGAGTTAACCAAAGGCTGATAGGAAGATTTGAGACAGGAGAAAAGAAAGAAACTCAAGGATTTGCCTGACATTCTGAGGTGCCTTCCTGCAATATAGCATTTGCAAAAGACCATTTGTCTGTGACTGCAGGAGGAAAGTATTCCTTAAAACTCAGGATCTAGGGCTGTCAGTCTCCCTTTTTGATGCCTGTAGCTCAATAAGAGACATCCGCCAACCTCCCGGTTCCTGCAGATGGTACCTTCATACAGTGTTTTATCTCTAAAGGTCTGCCACTCACATAAGTTTAGTGACAAAGTCAAAATTCATTCAGCAAAGCAATCTTCTCCAAGTTTTCTCTTCTCCCTATCTTTCTTTCATTTCTTATTCCATAGAAATGCAGTTTCCTTTGAATCATCACTTGCACCAGTCTTGTCTTTGGGAATTAGACACTGAAATACAACTATAAAATGACAAGTTATCCAAGAGTTCTTGCTATTGAGAGAATTTCCTTGGTAATTAGAACATTATTAAGGTTCTCGCAACTGAACTGCAAGAAATATTAATCTTTCCTACATTCCACCATGCCCAGGATCTTCAGAATTTTTTAGTATTGGATACAAATGACACATTAAATCCCACTTCATTTTTATTGTCATAGACCAATGTCAAATTCTTTGTCTGTCTTTTACCTCTTACTATTAAGAGCAAATAAAACAAGTTTCCATAATCCCTTTGTGCCTGAAAAAATGTCTGCCTTTCTTTATGCAGACTTTTCTTCTTCAACAGGTTTTTAAAAAAAAAAAGGCACAAAAAAACCCGCAAAGACCAAACCAAACACAAATGAACCACGAAAGACTCCCAAAACACCAAGACATAAACTTGATGTTGAGGAATTAGAAAGTAATCTAAAAAGACTTGATGGGATTCTCAAAATTTATAGAAACAGAAGGGTGAATTTTGGCTTTTTTAAAATATAAAAAAATATAAAAGATTTTCTTGTTACATAAAATCTCCTAGTAAACCAAAAGATTCCAGATGTTTTGTTTCTGTATTTAGCACACAAAGTATGACAGATAATATTTTGCAGACTAACTTCTAAGATACTGTCCTGTGGCTACCATTTCATTTTAGTGTACACTTGACCTTACTTGTCTTAGTCATTACGCTGATAATTTTGCCCAACATCCCTACATTCTTTTGCCCCATTCTGCCACTGCTGTTGACATACTTTACAGGTGACTCTCAGTTTTTCCTTTCCATCCTCCAGTGTCAAAGGGAATGATGTCATCAGCACGACAGCTGTCCCTTCCCATCTGGAATTCATAAATGGATAATATTCTATTTCCACAAAAATAGTTCAGTGCTGCCTGATTGCTTGGGTTTGTATGAAAGTCAGATGGTTTTGCCTCCACACACATTCCAATGGCCTCTGATTATTTCCATAAAGTCAGCCCTGTGAAATGTCCTTCCCCAACCCTGACTGCAGGAAATGTAAACTGCAGTGTTCTACCAGCTTCTTGGTGTTTTCCTCTTAGGTTGGATGAAGTGCTAATAGCTTGGTTTTATGAAGTGAAGAGTTTGAATTGTTTGTCTGCATCAGTATTGAAATGACAACAATGGCCATGGATTTGACTCTGTTTTTGCATTGTACTTGGCTGTCAAACTTCTGGGAAGGGCACAACTCTAAAGCAAGGTAATGATTGCCCAACCTGTCAACCTGTACTTGGCAAAAGCTAGGGCTGACTACTTTTGTTTTATTTTAAAATATGCAGACATTCTACTTTTTATGCAAAATCAGTTTTTGTTATATTTTATTGTAGTCAACTGCGGTTTGAAGTGGGGGGGAATTGTATCCACAGCTTGGGGGTATTTCAGATTTACCATCTTTCTCTATAATGATTTACATCACTCACGATTTCTACAGCAGAGGTGGAAAGCAGGCTAAAAACCTGTGCATATATTTATCATCTTTGAGACTACCAGAGACTCTGAAGTTAAGCCCATGTGCAAGAAGAGGCACAAAGTTGGCTTTTTTTGACACCTTACTGAATTTCAGTTTTTTTCTTTTACTAGTGGAAACACACAGCTCTCAAAAAGACCATGAAAAAAGTGTCATTGTTTGCTAACATTATCCACAACTTCAGCAAAGAGGGCAGAATTCAACAAGCTGTGAGACTATATCAGACCACATTAGTCTCCTGCAATGAATGGCAGCCCTTCCAAAACAGAGACAAATACAGTTGGTAGAGCAAGGTGAGAAAAATCTTATGCTGTCATTGCCTTTCGCCATCACATCTTTCAAAAACAAAACTTCCACACAGAAAGTTGTAATGTGCTGAAATAAAGCTGGTAGTTTGTATAAATATATATATAAGAATTACAAGACAAGAAAAATCTGAAATAAGACCCCAGAGAAATACAGTGCATAGCACAATCATAATTTTAAACAGATGAGGAACTACTTGCATTTTTAAAAGCTATGTTGAATCAGAGCCTGAGTTATTATGAGAATTGGATGGAAATGTACTCCATATTTTACAGGGCTTTGAATGAACTTAGACACAGTTCATAAGCTGCCTCACTTAGGTGTTAAAAATTGTTCTTCCACATCTGTATTTCTCCCAAAGGAAACAGCAAAGTCAATGGCTTTCTTGTACTTTTTCTCTCCCAAATGATTGAGGCAACAGAGTAGGATTTAACAGATAAGCACTTATTTAATATTTTTATCTCCCTAAATGAGCAGCTAAATTTGGTATAAAATGACCTATCCCTTTTCTCTGTGCTTGTAATGCTTGTTTATAAAATGATGCCAAATTGTCTGCCCTTGAGCAATATTATTTTCATGCATGTAAAAAAAAAAAAAAAGTCATAGGCAGCAGCAGTGAAAGATTCCACAGAGGTCTCCACCAAAATGCTGTAATATTGACAGAAAGGAACAATTTACATGGATAGAGGCATAATATGTTTTCCAGACCAGCTGCAACTACGTTTTTTTTTTCTGTTATGAGGCCTTTCTGCCAATTGTCAGGCTAATTTCAACACTTCAGAAAACATCAGGTCATAACAAGCTTAAGTTATTTCTGACTTGAACAGAACTAGTAGCTGCAGCTGAGGCCACATCTAGATGAGGTTAATAGCTTCTGTACTCAAAAGTTTCAGAACCAGTCCAGGTAACCTGATTTAAAATAAAAATTTGCACCCAGTATTCCCTTGCACTCCAAGGAGGATGTGGTAAGAACATGCTGACTGGCAGTTCCCACCTTTTAATGCCCTGTCATGTTTTGTAGCCCAGATTCAGCCAAGGAGAGGTAAGAAAAGGACCTCAAATACCCGGGAATGCTTGCTCTTCTCACTGATGGCTCAGAACAATTTTCACTCTGTCCCTGTTGGGGAAATGAGGAAGACAGGTCTTCCCTCTTTTGAACTATTTAAAGTATAAAGAAAAAAAATTTTGATTTGGATATTATATGATTTTAACATTCAAATTAATTTTATTATTTGCAATACTAATACTAAGATTTTTGGCTATGTCTGCATATGTATGCCCATGTAAATACACTCCATATAGATAAAAGGGGCTTCAGGCACAAGTATTTCAGGAGATTATGAAAATGTCCCATTACTCCATAACATAAACAGATATGGATATTTGTCATAAAAGCTTGTATGTTCAAAAGGTACAAATTATTTTTTTTACCATAACTCCTCCTGCATACATGTGACCACTTAACCTTTTCAGTCTCTTCCTCAGAAGATGCCTGAAAGCATCAAAGACTCCCAAGCAGATGGCACAAGTATTCCAGAAGAAGATACTCTGCTTTTTTCAAAAAATTAATAACATATTGAGCTTTATTTTATTATCACAAGAGAATTACGTATTTCCATTTGAAGCAGATGCTGCACCTTCTCAGTTTGCAGTCCTCTCTCACTGTTGGTGTAACTCACCCAACCAGTTAAACACTAGCTACAGTTTTTCTTTACAAGTGCTGAGAAAACTAATTAAACCTGATGAAAGCAATCAGTCCGTAAGCATGAGAATGTTCCCTTTTTTCCCTTTCTGAATATAGGTATAAAGTTACCAACCCTCGGTGGTGGCAAGGCACTCAAACATTGTGCTAATGTACAAATTAAACAAGACATGAGCTCTAGATTAAAAATCTCAAGTGCCAATTCCAAGCCAATACCACAGACCAGCCAATTTTCAATTTCTGTCATAAAAGCTTTCTATTTCCTCTTAAACTTTTATTACAAGTTGTGAAATCAGTACTATGTAGAGGTTAAACCTTTTCACTTGAATACAGTGCCTCCAAGATTAAATTATGTTAATTTAACACAAAAAGTTAGCCGTTGAAAAAGAGCAATATATCCTAATTTTTTTCATATATTTTAGGACTAGATTTTCAAACTCTGTATTTGAGGTGTATTAACAAGTAGTTGAGCAGGGGAAAATGCCAGTGTGGAACTTTATATTTTGTTCAGCATGGCTATGCATCTATGTAACTGTAATGACACTTTTAGGAGCCCATATTGTCTCAATCAGGAAAAATTGTCTCATCCTTCTTTATGAACTTGAAAATACTATGGACTTTTGCTAGAAACCATTGATCTACTGTATCAGTCACTTGTCCAAATCACCATGGTTGAATATTTTTTTGGTTCAAAAGATATAAAAATTGTGATTACAGTTTGTTTCAAAATTTTAGGTTTAAATTACAATGAAAAAACATTCTGTGATTTGATTCACCATAGTGCTCATATAAAACAGGGCACCCTTTCCATATGTTTAATTCCTCACCTTCAAAAAAAAAAAATCCATCTTCAGAACAAAGAATATCCAGGCTGATTGCACTAATTGATTTCCTCGGAGCAAGTGATTGCATAGCACAGCGAGCTGCTAAGTAAAGAATCAGGAAAAAAAAAAAAACCAAAGCCATGTGCTTTAGTTACAAAAGCTGATTTATGGAAGCAACTTTCCAAGTCTCTTGTTGCTGCGTAACGTTCCAGGCGTATCAGGAAAATTCAGCATCTGTGCTGCCTGATGGTTTTTTTGCTGGTTCGACACATCCTAATGTGTGCTGGTGACTGTGATGGAACACTGGAACATCAGAGGAACATCGCTCCAAGGAATGTCGCAGGCTGGATACCGCAGTGAAAAAACAGCAGGGGGACAGATGGAATGAAAATCATGAAAACTTTAAAAAGTGGTGACAGCTTAGCACATTCCTCTGAAGATCAGACCACAATGGGGCAGGTGTTGCATTATAATTCATGTCTGTGTGTTGTTGGGGTACACTTTGAGTCTGATCTTCCATCAAGACGGAGTATGAGAACTCAGATCCTAGGGTACTGGTAATTCCAATGAAATTTGGTAAAGACTTTCCATTGCATAGGTTTCATTCTTAATGTTTAGGCTCTTTTGTCTTTAGAGATTTATTTAGAGCTTTCAAAACCATTCTCTTTGCTTATTATAACTAGTTCTATGCTGTTGACTAAAATTGCTAAGTGCGGTACATTACATAATAAATAAACTCTATAGCATCATTATAGAAAGAAAGTGTCCCTTTCATGAGGGACTGTGCACTTTTAAGGGACTGTGCTTTCCCACTCCTGTAAAAATGAAGAATGGGAACAGGAACTGCTGCAGGATACTTCCAAGGCTCTGTAAGCTGCAGCACTGCTCCTGGACTACCAAGATTTTTTGGCACAATTATCTAAATCTGTCAAAGGTATTCTGTGATTCTATGGTTTTATTGTAGAAGACAATGGCACTCATGTCAATCATAGCAATTAATCACATTTTTCTAGAGTTGCAGCTCGGAGTCATCCACTGCCAGGTTATAAATCTGAAGGTGGTGAGTAGTTCTTTGGTCATCAAAGAAATGTCAAGAACAGATATGTTGTATCTTATGCAAAAAAACTCTATTACCGTGTTTGATTTCACAAAATTCAGTAAGTGTATCTGATTCTTGCAGTATACCAGGTTTCTTGTAACATTCAAAGATTCATAATTTAAGGTTCAACTTACATGTAAAGACTCTATTAAGAATCTCTTGTGGCACTGAGATAACAACTGAAATTACCAGAAAACCATATAATTTTCATTTAGTTGCTTCTAGATTAATCATATGTAAATAAGCTAAATAAAATTAGGAGGAAATTTTTTTTTTTAATGAAACGTATCTTGGGGTCTTCTTTAGTGCTCTGGACATGACGGGATATGAGTGGACTGAGTTTTCCGGGGAAAATTCCTAGGATCTTTCTCATAATCCCAGATAAAGAATAAATAAGAAGCTAAGTAAAGATTTTTGCTAAATTGTACACATAGATTCAAACTCATCCCACCTAGAAGCAGGCTCACAGCAGAGCTGGGGAGGGAGGAGCCTTCTTGTTGTAGGCTGCTTTTAAGGTCAGTATAAAGCAACTTCTCCAGAGAGCAATTTGTCTCGTCTGAGATCTGGTTCATACCTGAGGTATCAGCTGCTCTTCCTTAAGAGTCAAAGAGATAAAGCAGATATGTCTAGAACAAGCTTAAGATTAAGCAAGATAAATCTAGTGCCTAAATGAACAGTGTCTAAAATCACATACATCTGATTTTCCAATAACTTTAGCTTTCTTACTGACAGCAATGAGCACCCAAAATTAACAGATATGAGATCCAAATTCAAGTCTTTATTTCACTGACTAAAGGTAAATCTATAAAACTGATGCAACTGAGTAAATTTCAGACACTTTTCAGGGAAGTATCTTCAAAGAAACCATTTTTTGTTTTTTATTGGAAGGAATCAAAGATTTAAGTCTTGTTAAGAGTGATAGAATTTGCAGACACATTCATATTAATTTAGTTTCATGTCTTTAAAAAAGAAAGAGATCAAAACACTTGAAATTCTAGTAGCTTGTCAGAAAAATGTACCATTGGCTGGGTCACATCTCCTGCTATCATTAAGCAGAATGTCATGGGCAGATCACTTTGAAACGGTAATAAACCACTCCCGCAAAGCTTAGGAAACTGAGAAATGAAAAAATGTTTCAGGACAAATGAGAATTCAAGATTATAATGGACCTAATTCTCTCACATATAATTTACCAAAATTCTCATCACAACATTACTAATTCAAAGGCTTTGTAAATAACTTGACATCTGGAAAAGATGAACAACAAGAGGAAAATGGCCTTTTCACTTTAATGCTCAATGAAGTAATTACGGTTGAGAAAAAGAAGATGAGTTCTCACTGGCAGATAAGTCAAATAATTATGGTGAGTACGATAGGTGAAAGAGAGTCACTGAAACAAAGAGCAGGAAACTGCACAAACAGATAAATTCAGATTTGAAGTTCAATGAGGAAGAAGATTCAATTTATTCATTTGGAAAATTACTCCACCAATGTTTTGAATACATGTAGTTAAAATATTTTTATTTTTAAAAAAATAATTGAGTGAATTAAGTGTGTCTTGAATGAAATGGAACACCAAATACAAGAACATACTACACTATTGAGAGCACACAATTGTTGGATTTTTGACTCACTAGAAATAAACAAGACCTTGAGGTGACATCAGGTAAGAAGCTTTTCTAATTCGGTATAATTCAGTCCCTGTCTGGTTTAATAGCAAGATTTTGAAGTATTTGGATTGCTTTCCTTCAGATCAGTAGATCTAATTAACCATTGTTCCCCACTAAATTTGAACATTGATTAAATTTTTCCCCTCCCAATATGTAGACATTCTGAATAGTCTATGGTTTCACGAAAACAAAGCCAAAGGGAACAATCAGGTCACCTAATCTCACTTCAGGTCTCTCAAAGAAATTTATATTTCATCTCAATACTCTACATATTTAATTGCAATGAATGTTTCAGTCATCAAAAACCTGAGAGGTATAACAGTATAGAGATCAAGGTGGACAGGGTCCACATGAAAGAAGAAAACTGATTGTATGTCAGCTAAAGGGATATATCTTCAGGTGAGGAAGAAAAAGAAAAGCAAAAAGCCCTTTCAGAATAATCAAGGACAAAATTTTTTCTCAACTACACATCTGAAAACAAATATGACTCTAAGTGTGTGAGAAAATAAACCACTCAGACACCTGTGAGAATTCTGTGTACCAAATCAGCGACCTATCCAATACCCAGCTGCTGCTTATTTCTGTTACTTCTGAGGGGAAAAAAAAAAAGGAAAAAAAAAAGAAAAAAAGACTAAAAACTTGGCAGCAGGGGAAAAATTCCTCCTTGACTCTTACAGATAATCATGTAAAGTCCAAAAGCCATTAGCTTTGATTGTAATCATTGGCTTAATATAATTCTACACAGGCCTAGAATAAAAGCATGATCAGGGAATGCAAATCCTTCTCCCAGCTGTCACTCACCCAGGCCAAAGAACTTCTTCACACTGCCTGAGAAAAACATATTTTTCAGAAAGACATTTAGTTTTGTGTTAGAAACACCTAAGGTTTCTTCCCTGTTATCTTTGTATTCTACCAATCTATCACACATTTCATGTCATACACTAGATAACTAGATAACATGGAATAAATGATGTTAAACAGCCTTTTAGGAAAAGGCTGTATTTTGGGGCAATTCCAATGAAAACTCCTCTCATAAATATCTTCCTAATAGCTACTGCATTGTTAGATTTCAGTGAGACAGAGTTTAACTGAGCTCCTATGCACCCTTATTACTACCACATAATGTAAGCCTTTGAGTCAAAATATCATGAAGTTTAATCAAATGCCTTTGAGAAAAGATATTTCAGGTATGATTGAAGACCATTTAAAAACATTACCAAGACTACCTCTGTATCTTCCTGTAGAGTCACATTGCCAGCTTTTTTGTATAAATGGCTGCAAGAAATGTTTATAAAAGGGGCATCTCTGTTTCTCTTTCCTCCAATCTTCCGGAACAAACTGTTAGATTTTATCTATAAAGCTGACCTACTTGGGTAGATAGTCTACTGACCACCTGGAGTAAAGAAGCCTGATGAGAAAAAAGAAGGGCTGCAGGACAGCAAGGTGGTCAGATGAGTATAGGAGTGGGAGAAAAAATCAGTGTGACATCATGTAGCAGTCAGCACGAGTTAAACCTAATAAGCAGAACTGTTAAAATAGCACTTTAATCAAATTTTTGTTTTAGTAGGAACAAAGTTTAGCCTAACTTTTGTTTAAGCAGAAGCAGATGAAATAATACCAACCTCTTGCACCTCAGAACAGAATGAACTTTGAATAGTGCACTCAAGGAAGCAGCCAAACCTTGCAAGCAACCTGAGGATAGTCCAGAAGGGCAACCACGTTCAGAACAAGCAGGTTAGGAGCACTAACAACAATGAAATCAGCCATTTTCTGATAGCAAATCACAGAACATCAGTGGATGTCAGCAGAAAGGTATTTTTACCCTAATTAAGAATATTGGACCTATGAACCAGAGAGACCATGAGTGGCTCCGTGACACTGGAGTGGGGATTCAGGATTGTTTTACCAGCTCCAGGAGGAGAGAGGGATCTGAAGATACACCAAAGGACCTGCAACTCTCTTCTAGGATGTTGCATAGCACAGTTGGAACTACTTTAACCCCCCCTGGATTGCATTACCTCTTCCACATCACAGGGAAGATGTGTAATTACTAAAATTGCTTATCTCTATGATTAAAGTGTTTTGATTAAACTTTTCTGAAAGTGGGGCATCCATAATTGTTCCCACCTGAGGAGCTGAGACCATATTCAGCCCCTGTCCCAAAAGGGACTCCACCTTCTTATTGACATGGAATTTTCAGGAAGATGAAATCAAATCTAGATGTCCACACTTGTTTATTTTCCCTAGATATAGAGAGAAATGAGCTAAAAGACATTTCTACAGCAAAATTTGTCTCATCCTATAATAAATGGTTAAAATAGATTACATAAATCACCACATACAGTGACAATTCCCTTCCACTGCCTGTGAAAGGAGCCTGGGGTGTTGAGTACAAACAGACATATCCATACTTTCAGCCATCCAAAGTTACGTGAGATTACTCTCAACCTGACTATCGTTGAGATTTCTTTCCTCCCAGGTGTAGTTGAAATTGTCCAGGAAGCCCAGTTTAATACCTACACACATACACATGAACATGTAAGTATTGCTTCCTTAGGAAAACAGGTTAAAAATAGGAGGCAATAAATCAGTGATGAACTGTGTTCATTTCTTATTCTGTGTCCCATTATTTCTTTATGGTCTCTGAGGCTGCATGGGCTAGAAATCCACAGAACTGAAACATTATCCTGCATATTGTTGAATGTTATATTATTTAAAGATAATTATGAAAATATTTGGAGCCTGTGATCATTTATTTCTGTATGAGGAACAATTACATGATGACAGCTTCTGTTGAACAGACTATACTATACTGTAGCTTGATAAATCTTTTGTTTGCATGTAATAAAAAAAGCAACAGTAATTTACTGAATATATGTGAGCTCTTGTGAGTCTTGAGATTCCCTTCATAGTTACTTATTCATTCATATTTTCAAGCCAGCCTCATATTTGGGAAGTAGAAAAGCCCAGTCTCAAAAAATAATTCACACCATTTTAGTAATTAGTGGGATCTAGATGGAATTACACCTACTTCAAGGTTAGTCTACACTGTAAATTTGATTAAAATATTTTTTAGTGTAAATGAGAATCTGATTCAAAGTGTTTCATTTCTAGATTTTTTTTTTCTGGAGTTCTTCAAGGACACCTTTCTTCTGGCATTTAAGTCTCTTACTGATGTTATATATCCCAGAATAGTGAGCTTTATCTCTTCAGGAAGCTGAAAACCTATGACCTCTTCTTGAATAATTTCCCAGGTGGTAGCATTTAATTTTTAATTATTTCTAAGTTTATTCTGGCATTTTCATGTCCTGCAACAAAGCATCTTTTACTTTCACTGTTCTTTCTAGTTTGTCACAAGCCACTTTCATTACTGGGGTTAAAAGCAGCAGTTGCCAGTACTTTACCTCACCCAACACAGACAAAGAAAAATGTCTGAATAGAAGTCTTCAGAGACAGGCACCTCCAGAAGGTGATTCATCTGCCCTATCTTAGATACCTCTCTTAGGGGAAGATGAATAGACTTTTGACTAGGATTCTGTCAGTGAGAAGTTTCATATAAATATCTTTCAGAAGTGTTTTTAACAGAATATTTTTTTTTTATCTAAGGAATATAAATTGCTTCTATTCCTACCAGCTGATGTATCTGGCTGGCTAAGAAAAGTGAGTTTGCTTATCTCACTCTGGCAACCACTGTATTCAAATGCTACCACTGCCATTGAATCATACTACCCCTTTCTTGTTAGCATTGTATAGGAAAAAAAAAAGAGAGAATGGAATAATAAATATCCTACCATCATCTGGTACTCTCTCCATGTCAACAAAGAAGGAGGTTGACTGGACAATTATGGGAAACTACTGCTGTGTGAAATATATATCTTAATTTTAGTCATCTAAAAATAAGGAATCTGCTTAAAACTAGCTATCCAAGTTGCTTGTATGCTCGTTGAAGGCAGACTTGAGGATCATTTTTCCTGGCTTGAGACACCTGTTTTTCAATGAGTCATCTTACATAGGCAGTAGCCTGGACAGCTAGGTGCAATATAAACTGATTTCAAAAAATTAAAGTCAGTTCAAAGCAATGCCTTGCAAAATTTACTAACCATTCCACGGATTTATGGAGACCCAAACAAGAAATGCATCCTGATAATATTCAAGTTATGGGAGGACAAGAATAAAATCAGTGAAATGGATGCTTAAATCTGAGGTACCTTGCTGAGATTAACTAGTCAGCCACTGCCTTAGGGAATGGGACTGGGCAGGTTTACTGCGAGCTTGGAAGGAGACTTGCCAACAGCAGAGGTGTATCTTCTGTAGCTTTCACATTCTTTTACTTGTTCCACTTTGGAGGCAAAATCCTTCTCTTAGAAACACACACACAAAAGATCTTCTCATCATTCCATGAACTTTTAACTCCAGTGATTTATATTGACAAATCTGGCTCCTCAAGGGCTAACAATTGTTTAAAATGAGAAACAGAGTCCGCATAATTATAAGACTATCTACTGACCCCAGCAGTCAGAATATTTATGAGAAATTAAACCACTGAGAGAGAGGGAGGAAAAATCAGAAATTAAACAGTGAACCCTGAAGTCAGGTCCAGTATTTGTGTGGGCTTACTGTGCTAATGAGTGTTTGGCCATGAGGACTGACGATAAGTGTTCCCAGACTTGCACAGCCCAGAAAAAACTTGACAGATTTTCTGTGAGTCTCCCCAAATAGGTTGACAGAAAATGCTAAGCAAGTACAAACAGGTAGCTTTTCAGCTACTGCTTACTGGGTGTAGCTCTGATGGTCTCCCTGGATAGTTGTTTCTGCTTTATGTTAGGATCTATATTCAGAACAAATACCTCTGCACAGGGACAGCAGATGCTCCTCATCCAATACATAGAGCAAGCCATGAAGAGACCAACCACCTGGCCACAGTCAATGGCAGTGACTGGCAACACCAAAAAGGGTCCTGGATCAGTTTGCACTAGACTGGAGCTGCCCCAGGGGCTCATCTTGTTTGGCCAGGAGCCAATACTAGCAAAAGGGTGGAGAAGCTCTGTGACAGTTAAAAGGGGAAGGACTGAAGTGAAGAAAAGTAGTTTCCCAGGTTATTTAGACTTTGTTCACGGGGACACAGTAAAGACTACAGCAAACAGTTGACAGAAATTCCCAGCAAGCAAAACCACTTTATTTCACAGAGCCTAAAGGGCCATTCCTCACAGTAATGTATCTCAAATTTCTTTCCACGTTATCTCATGTGGACCTCCTGAAAATGTCTTAACACAGCATGAGAGAGTGTAACGTATTACTGTGTGACACTTCTGAGCAAAGTGGAATACATAAACATTTTTTAAAATATCATCTCTGCTACCAGAAAGACCTTGAAGAATCAACCTTCATTTCTGATCTGTGCATAATTCTCAACCACAACTTAAGTTTAATCAACCTCATAACTTCTTCAGTTTCCTTCCACAGAGACAACCCAAAGCATAAACATAAAGCACCTCCTCCTGCTTTTTTCTCCTCAAGGGTGTCTTTACATGTGAGCAGACATTACATGCTCAGCTCCATGAAAAGTACTAGAATTAGATTTCTACAATATTTTTATGTCTGAATCTGCCTTTGAATTCTGAAAGGTCCTGTGTTTTTATTTTTATCAGTATATTAGAAACTTTTTGTGTTGGCTATGTTAATCTAATTTAATTCCCATCATAGTCATTGCTCCATAGTGACAATCAGTGTCTAACTGAAGGCAATAATTTTTAATTCATTACATGTGTTCTTTTAACTTGTGTATATGTATTGCTAACTTTCCTTTTTGACTGTTTCTCAAGAGCAAAAAATTAAATCATCAGTGCTACATGCATAAAATGTTTTTATATGGTTTTATATTTCAGATTAATTTGCAAGTCAGAAGTTTCCAGTACATTGTGCTAAACAACACTATGTATTTATCTTGACAAATGATGCAGGAAAAACTAATAACAATGAGGCATATTGAAAGCTTTTCATCCAAAAATCCCGGGACACACGACAAACTTTACATGCTGATTATAGTCTACACTCAGTATTGTTCAAGCTTTTCATTGGCTTTAAAGTGTATAAATGTAAATAGAAAGCCATGCACAGATAACATCACCCGTTGATATTCAGCTAGGTCTGGGGTAGGAAGTGCAAACAAGAAAGGAATTTCTCCTCACAGTGCAACACAGAGCATGAAGAATATTATGTGCAGAGAACAGTGGGGCAGCAGCTATAATTACCCAGTGTAAACCACAAGTTGTTCTCTCACTTTCTTCTCAGCAGCGTTCTGAGTAAGAACCAAATAAAACAAAGCAAGTAGGAAGAGAAAAATGCTTACAGGTGATCTGACTTTGTTTTTTTACCTAAGTTATTTTAGGGTAAGAGCAGAGTGAACTGTGGCCTAAAAGCTGGGGTTCTCTTTCTGTGTCAGTATATTGTTAATTTGGAGACATATTTAAAAGGATGAAGAGACTTCCCTTCATATTTTCTGTCTTATTGAACTCTTCCTCTCCTATGCCTACATGGGTTATTAGCAATTTAGGCTGAACCGAAACCCAAGGTTTTTCCAGATCACCATGAGCTGAAAAGCCCATGTGGCTTTTATCTGTGTGCTGACTGTGTGAAATTGAAAAGGTTTGCTGTATTTGATAATGTTGTTTTTCTTCTAACGATTCTTGAACCCGTAGGAGTAACTCAACCAGGTCAGACTAAAGTTCACATTTGCCCGGTATCCTGCTCTCAATTCCGTCTCCCTAAATATGTAATGCTGGCAAAAAGGGCTGCAGGAAAAAGAGGTCCTGCAGGAAGACAGAATTGTGTTTGTAGTCATTACAAAGCAGTAGTCAGCACAACCCAAGCAGTCACTTTGCCTGGCACTGGAACCCTTGTGAAGTCAAGGTGTTGAAGCCCAGAGAAGTTAGGATGAGCCTGTCCAGTTTTTGGAAGGTACCTACAAATTTCAGCCGCTTCCCTCTCACATTTCTTCTGCTGCATCCCATGAAACAGATTCTTCCTCTCCAGTGCTCAATATATCCAAATATAATCAACAGCTGGTTAAATTATATTATGCAACTTTATTAAATATAATGTGCTGAATGAGTAGAACAAACTCACAGTGGAATGGGTCACATCTGTGGGATATTTTCTCAAGTGCTGCAATTACCATGATTAGGATGGGTTATGGTGAGGCAAAAGAGGTAGAAGAGAGTGATGTTTATGAATACCTGGCTTGTGAATATATAGCTTCCTGGAGGAAGCCCTTGACCTTCCTCTTGACCTTCTAAAAAGAGTAATGTGGATATAGCTACTCACCCTCTAGTGAACAGAATGACACTGGACATAAAAGCACAGAACCCACGATAACGTGTAGATATGCATGTAAAATTTATTCTATTTAAGCTCAGCTATTTAGCAGAGAAATCTGAAAATCTGGGCGGCCAGGGTGAAGTTAATCAATTGAGAGTACAAACCGCAGAAACAAAAACAGGAGATGGGGAATTAGAACCTAATTTTAAAAATTCCTGTATGATTGGAGTTTCATTTTATTTGAGGCTCTGTAATTTTTGGGTTTTGGAAAGAGGGGGAAATTAAAAAAGCAGAAGAAAATTAATGTGACTAAAGTTAAGTTACTTCACCTACAGTTATTTAGCTTTTCAATTTCTTCCCCCTATCTACTTCATTGACCAATAAATGAGGAATTTTTGGGCACTAAACAGACAGAACCTTTAAAAGAATCCAAAACCGTTGGGATCTTTACACAAGGTAATGCTCTCAAGGGGAAACAAACATCTCCAGTCAGATGGCTGGTCAATGCCTGAATGGTGATGAGGGACTTTTGAGGGTCCTTGCAATGGCACCTTCAGCTGTTCAGAGTGAAAATCTCTAAACCTCTGTTCTTATACTCAATTCTTACACGCACCCCACCTGTGGTTCTACTACATAGAAACTACACAGAAAGAGTCTCTTATCTATCTTTACCATACTCAAAAGACTTTCCCACCTGACCATTTTGGCACTCGCTGAAGGAGTTTGTACTGACTATTTGAAATGACTTATTGATGTTCAATTTGATCAATTCTGCAGCAGGAATCAACTGAAGAAGCTTCAGAAAGGACTAGATTCTCCCCTCTTGATGTTAATCAACATATTTTAGCATAGGGATTGGTCCAAGCACAGTTGGAGCTGCCGGGAAAGCTTCAAGACAAGCTGAAATTCCCACCTGGAGAGTTCCTGTGCCAGATAATCAGATGCTTTTATGGTGAAGCAGGCTAGGGGTTAAGTTCACCTTGTCTCAAGTCTCTCCACTGATTCAGATCAGTCTATTATCTAATCTATGCAGCTAGCTGAGGAAGGAGTTCCTGGGACGCCCAGGGAACTCATGTCTAAGATGCACTAGATTTGCACAGACAGATCTGAGCTGCGCCATGGTTGTGCAGTGAACTTGAGCTTCGTACTTATAGCCAAAATTACGCAGTTCTTGTCACACAACTCTTCAAAAAATGTAGAAAAAAAAGTTTTTGTCCTTTCCTCAAGGAGATATTCTATTTCAAAACATGAGGGTGAAGCATTTCTCCACGTTTAATTTTCTACATTCCTTTCAGCTAAAGGCTGAAAGTGAATTCTATCTGGTTAGCTGAATATTTCAGTCTCTCACAAATAATATTTTTCAGCAGATTTACTTCTCATTGAAAAACTCTAGTCTGGAATTACTTTACTTTGTCTTATTATCCAAAACTGTCTGTGAAGTAGATCATGTGCTGTTGGTCTGTTTCTCAAAAGTCAGGAAGTACAGTGTTTTAAATAAAGTATTCAGCTGTCATCTCTACTTCAAAAATTTATGGTGTGGATTGTTTTTCTAGCCGCATTGTTTCACTGCACCAGACTTACCAAAGGAATATCTAAAGCATATAACCAAACTTTCCTGTATATTTATACTTCAGGAAGCTGCTGAAGATACTCTAACAGTGCTATTAGGATTCTGACTCTAGTAAAGCTCTGTGTAAATACTGTGGGTTTTTTGGTTTGAGCAACTGTCTGTTTTGTTCACAGTCAGAGCACAGTTTCACTTGCCGTATTAATATTTTTTTATCACTTCATTTGTTATAATTTTTTGTTCTTGTCATTTAAAGATTTTCACTATCCTAATTTTATCAGTTATTATAACCTCAACATTTGGCCTCAAGCATTCAAGTGAATGAAATGGTTCACTTCTCCTCAGCACTGTGCTCATGCACAACGTCTGTGACTGGAAAGGTAGATACTCTTCATCTGTCTAGAGGTTTCAAGCAGGGACAACATTTTACTGAAACTTCACTTCTTGTTCCTGCTCCAGGCAGAGCATCATTCATCCAGGGAAGGAAGATAGGATGCTCTCCCATTGTCATGTGTAAAGTTGTTCAAAAGGTTTATGCAGATACACACCCTGGAAACAGAGATGTCCACTGGCTGCCTTCCACCTCTCTTCCATAGGTGCTTTCCAAGCAAAAATCCACAAGTCAGCTCTTAAGATTCCTTAACCCATTTCCATTAAAAAAAAAAAAAATTAAAAAAAGGAGGTTTTTTCCCACTACTTAAGGTAATACGACTTTGTGCAACCAAAATGGGTGATGAAGTGCTCACAGAATCAGTTCTGCTGGAAAATAAGAGCAAGTCAGCACTGATGCACATTAATCTCCTCATAAGCAGAGCTGGGCTGAGCTGTGCTCTGCAGAACCCCATCCACAAAATTAGCCATGCTCTGCTATACACTGATATAGAGGAATTTCAGTTTACTTTTGTATTATTATGAAACCAGTAAAATCCATGACTGTGAAAACATGAGAGAGTGAAATGTGGGACATTGCAAAGATAAACACCTGAAATTACAGCTCTGAGAATATGGCTTTTCCCTTACTTTCCAAAAGAATGTTAAGTCTGAAACCTAACTACCTCCTTTTCAATGGGGGCATTGTTAGCTATTTTACTGCTAAGCATTGTAACAAATCCAGCCAAGTTTTGTGCTGAAATTCCAGAGATGTTCAAAATCATCCGTGTCCTGCGATGGCTGTTAAGGGAAAACTATCAAGCTATGGGAGTCTGCATTATATCCTCGGCATGAAAAAAAATGGGAAATGGGCTGAGCAAAAAATAATAGAGTTCTCCAAGAAAGCAGATGATATTATAGAATTGTGCCTGCAAGTAGTATTCTTCTTACATAAGTTACTGCAACTTGAACTTAAATTCAGTTCCTGTTAAATCGTCTCAAATTTCTTTACCAGCATAAAAAAACTCAGGTATCCTACCGCAGTCCCTGGCTCTAGTTGATCAGAGAGTACACAAGGAGATGATCTCACACCAGCACTGACAGCAGCTACCTCTCCTTGCTCAGTTCACATCCCCAGGATTTGCACCAACATCTAATTTTGGGGAGAATGAATCTTGCTGTTTTAAAATAAATACAATATGTTGGAACCAATGGCAAAACATCACACAGAAGCAGTCAGTAGCTGGACTTTTTGGTCTACTGATCAAGCTACCACTCCACTCTACATCGTTCAAAGACAGTATAGAATAAAAAGGATTGAGGACTTTATATTTGCCAACTGTAAATACATTATTTATTAGGGAAGTTCTTTAAAACTGAGCTAATAATCACTTGCCTGCTGGACAGATGCTTTTTCATGCTTCTAGAGAAAATGAAAAAGATCTTTCTGCATACAGAAATATAATATAAACTGCTCTGATAGTAACTGCTTTTTCAATTAAAGCCAGTTCCATACTGTTTATATTAGCACAAGCCCATTTTACTTGTTCATTCAGCCTGCTGGCTTAATGAAAGTAGCATCTACACCACAGTGGGAATGGTCTGGAAAAATCAATTTCTGAGCAGCAAGTAAGTATGTAGTGGAGTTACAGCTTACAGGTTTCAGAGACAACACGAAACATTGTGTTTTGGAAAACTCAATGGGAAGGCAAAACAACCCAGGACCAGTGATTTTCTGATAAAACCACCTTAATTGTATAAATGTTGCCCTTGGAGGTTGTGGGAGGAAAAAATTTGGTTTTAACTGGGAGAAGCTGAGCAAGCTAGTGAGTAAAATCTAAATGAGTTGTCCTAGGCTGTGTTAATGCTGCTCTGAGTTACGACCTTGGAAATGAGAGACCCCTCATGAATACACCATGAAATAACCTAGTAGCCATTATGTCTTTTCTCCTTCCTTCTCAAATGAATGTCCCTTAATAGAGAGCTCAAGGCTCATTCTGTTTATAGGAAATGACTTTCACATACAGCACAAGAAGATGTTCTCTCTAAATTGCTGAAACAGATGTAGGAACAAGCTGAACAGTTGCAGATCCATGTTAAACCATTATGAGTGACTACAAACAAATTACCAGCAACTTATTTAAAGCATTAGAAAAGCTATTTACTTTGATTTATAAGAATATAAGACCAAGTGTTTTTCATATGAACCTTATATAACCTAGACCGTGTCTGGGGAACAGGAGAGGTATAAGGGTATGGAAATACATGAGCAAGCAGAAAAAAAAAATGATTTTAAAGAAAATATTTGACTTGTTAATGAGTCCCTGTCACTTGATCTCTTCTTAGGCCAGATTCTTGCTCACCATCAGAACTAGTTTTGGATTTCCATGCATTTTCAAGAGCAGCTTTATTACACCCCACTTCTGTGTGTACTACTCTGCCCTTATGCAAAAGTATTTACAAAGAATTATTCTATTAAAATACATTCTGATTTCATAAGGGAGAATCATCCATCAGTCACTATGCTTACCTATGCTACCTAGAATAAAGCAAAGCTTTAGCAAACAGGATAACGTGGTTTTACTGTTTCTTCACTATATGCAATCTTAAAGTATTTGCTGCAGTTTAAGTACTCTTCCAGCACAAGTTTACAGAAATCAATGTATTTAGAAGACTGAATAAATTAATTTTCTTTAAACAAAAACTGAGAACGTTTACAAAATTTGCAGTAAGGACAAAAGTTTTATATCATTATAATATCCATAACGTAACAATAGCATTATATTTGTTGACATTCTCTTTAAAATTTTCTTCCTACTTTAGCCCTTCTTACAAAATTCTGGGGATTACATTTCTCATCCTTGGACTCATCAGGCAAGGTTTAGTTGTGTGTAAAGTGGGAGGGTTTTATAGCAGGTGACAATCTATGATTTCTGAAAAGTATAAATCTTAGAAAGACTCTGCCTCTAATCATAGTCTGAAAAGAAAAATATCAAAATTGTCGGAGTCTAATCTTTGGGGTTTGAATGTGGTTAGCAAAATAAAAGTTTCTAGAATGCAAAAAGGAGCCTGATTAGCACAATTTAAAGGTGAGAGAAGCAAGAAGTATTCTAGTCCAGCCACCTTTTTTCTCAGAAAAGAGAATTGAAGCCAAAAAACAATGTCTTCATAGTCTATGGTCACAACTATTTTGTTTATTTTATTTATATCATGTGGCACTTTTTGAGATGCTCCCAAACAAGTTATATGAAGACATGCTCTAAAGTCAGAGAAAGAGGGCTTTGAAGGGAACCTTGCTATCAACTGTTCCAGCGCCTTTCAACTTTTTAGCTCACATTTTATTTTGTGCCTCATTTCAAGTGTGTGACTCCAGGGACAGCGAGGCACTTCATGCCTCATTTGCTGCAGTAACGCTTTCACCACAAAGGAACATATCTCTGGCTGAGAATTTTGTCTTATCCAGCACTGGTCCAAAGTCAGGATCTGCTATATCTAAATCATTCTAGACAGAGACTTGTTCTATCATTACAGTGACATGCTTTTCTCTAATGTCTTACCTCAATAGCCCATGCTATATTTTAAGCTGTTATTTCCTGTCATGTCTGTAGACACAAGGAACTGATTATTTCTTTCTTTTTGCTGGCAATCCTAAAGAGCACTGTTACCACGTCCTCATCAGTATTCTCATCTTCAGGCTTAGCAAAACAAATTCCTCCAATCTCACCTTAAAGATCATGTTTTCTACATCTGTGGATTACCGGCACTCTTTCTACTGGGCTCCCTCCAGTTTCCCCATCTGTTACAGTGCACTACTTAAAACTGGGAACAGGACAAGGTCTTATGAATGCTGAGTAAAGCAGAAGGAGCAAAACTTACAGCTCGTCTGCCATTTACCCTAGTATGTGGTTTACTTTTCACAGCTTGGGATTCTTCACTCACATTCAGTCAGTGATTCAGCGGTGTCTGTTTAACTTCTGCTTTGCCAAGAGCACTCTCTTTCTTATATGTGTGCAATTAATTATTCCTCAGGATAGTGTTCTGCACCTCTCCTCACCGAGAGATTTTTCCCACACATCTTTTCTTCAGCTTGTCAAGACAAACATGAATCTTTTCTAACCTTGCTTTCAGTCTTTCAGTTTTCTCTTCCCAAGAGCTTGGAATCCCCTTCCAGGTTTGCTAATGTCTACAGATATTACAGCTCTGCTCCCTGTTCCACCTTCCAAGGTGATTAATGAAACTATTCCATACACTCCATGCCAGGAGAATCCCTACAACAAGCAATCTTTAGTGGTGGTCTGAAAAATAAAAGCTAGACACGATCCCAGTATGGGGGGACTGGAATAGTTTATTGAACACGAGAACACGATTTTAAAGGTATCTGAGGTTGGACATGTTAATGAAGGGGACGAGTTATGTTAATTATGGAATTACACAAGTTTTTACTGTAATTTCTAAATAATTAATTTTTCTTCTAGTAGGATTACATGGGGGATAGAGGGATTACAGGGGTTTAGACATGGTCTGATACAATCATCTCAAAAGTCCTTTCTGATTTCTGCTGGAGCCAGGCTTGATCCATAAGGTAGAACTTTAACAGGTCTTGTGAGAAGGGTCCAGCTCCTTCAGATCACGAGGTTTTTGTCAGCCCTTGTTTTCCTTTGCTGAAAGCTGGGTTTGGGCTCCCACAATCTTTCTTTCACTTTGAGAATGGGCCCTTAATCCCTTCATTTATTTTTTATCCCTAGCAGTTTTACACTCACCTTATGATGGATTTAGAAGCCCCATTTGCTACTAAGAGTGTCCTGTTAGACTAGATCAGTATTTTATGAGTCGAGTTATATAACACTTCTTCTCCTAGTTACTGTTTTTTCCTAATTATAGGTGCAAATTAGTCCTGTCTGACATAATTTGATCTTCTCAAGTTATACTGACCTGGTGCTTATCATATTGTTATATATTAGATTCCTAGTTCTATTAGTATTTGATCTTCTCAAGTTGTACTGACCTGGTGCTTATCATATTGTTATATCTTAAATTCCAAGTTCTATTAGTTGCACCAGCATCTTTCTGTAATGGATGATCATCTGACTGACCTATAATTTACCCATCCTCTAGCAGTTCTCAGAGGTCAGAGAACTGCAGCCACTTCATTAGGTCTTGCATGGAGGATTTAACCAAGAACAACTGATCTAACTTGAGCAGCCTCTAAACTGTCCTTTTCCATTCCCACACAAGTTCTTCCCCTTAGCTACTCTTAATCTACCAGCCATTTCATCATCTCTAATTTTCTTCATGGAGACTGATATAAAAACTAAGTCTTTATATTAAAGTTTGCTATTATCTGCCTCTATCAACTGGTATCCAATATTTATGGCGTTCCTCACTTCTGCAGAAGATTCAGGTCTTGAAAAGCAAACTGACAGATTGATATTTCAATCTGTCTTGAGAAGATGCACATTGTTTGGATATGGAAAAGTTACTTAGACAACTTTGAAGACACTATAGGAATAAATACACTAGAAAGGCTGAACAAGACCTCTCAAACATAAACCCTGCAGCCAGGGAAAGGAAAAACTTTGTAATATCTTTTAATAGGAACAGCATTGAAGACAGTTTCCTTGTAGAATAGCCTACACAATTGGCTGGGAATCACCAGTGCAGATAAATAATGTAGATTTATTACTTGGCTCATAATTCAAGTAGAATAAACTGAATTACAAAATTAATGTCTCAAAAGACTTTTCTCTACCAAACTGTTGTAAATTCAGAGCATGTACTCCAAGGAATAAAGTGCATTTATGGTTGATAGAACATGGCTTACAGCTTTGAAGGTATGAGAAGGTGAAGAAACTGTTAATGCAATTCTCTGCACTCTGAAAAAATAGCCATGCAGAATAAACAGTCATAAATGTCAGAAATTCATCTGTCTCCTGAGATAAAAATACTGATCATGGTAATAGGAGCATTATGGAAGACGCAAGGTAGAGGATGACAGAAGAGAAATTAATCAGTCCATTATTGTCATTGGCTTAAGAACCAAAGAGCTACTGCAACTTCTACAGATAAAGAACGTTGGAAAAGCATCCTTTGAGGGCAGCTATCTGCAACTGAGATCCGAGCTGCAGAAGAGAGAAAGACATTTAGAATGAAAAATCACATTCCCATATCAGACAAGTTTTCATTCTTTCTGGATCCAAGTAAACACTGCTGCCAAATGGCTTGAAGTAAGAGGCAAATATCCAAATGTTTAAATCAAAGCACCTTTATCTTAGCTTTTCACCAATACAATGTGATGTAACTTTCACAGGGACACAATTCTGATTTATTCCTAACATATATATCTGTGATTGAAGTAACTTTCAGAAAGAGTTTAGAAGTACCAAAGAGAACTTGGAGATGAAATTCCTGCTTTCAGTAGAAATTCAGGTAAACAGGAGATTGCATTTTATGTATTTTTAGTGAAACTTCCACTCCAAAATTTCTAACATGAAGCAGGCACCCTGAGGTCACTGGTATTTGTCTAAGAGCAATGATGACAACTCAGTAAGAAATTTTAATCTTTTGGCTGGATTGGAGCCACCCAGCTGCCCACTCCTAAGGCTGGACTCAGCCTCCTCGTGCACAGCTGCGCGCCCAGAACCTGCCTGTGCGCACACATCCTTTTGGGGAGAGAAATGACTGGCACACAGGGGAGTCTCACCAGTAGCATCTGCTCACAAATTTGCAAAGTTTGGATAGCTCAGATTTCAAGCCATGAGACAAGTTGCTCTAAGGAGAAGGTAAACTGCACTCACCCAAATTAATTCAAATATAAGAAAGTGATATTTCCCTAAGGGAAGGTGATCATAACAGCTACCGTAATTAAAATTCTTTAGAGCTGAGGTGACAATAACTGACCAAGCAAAGCAAGCTGACATGCATCAGAAGTATTGTTTTTAAGAAATCCCTCATCTCTGCCTTGATTAGATGTCAGCAAACACTTTTGATAGTAATTTTTCAGCAGCACAGGAACACAGTCAATGGCTGTTCTCAATCCACCAGAGAATTAATCTATTTCTAGAAAGGAAAAGAGAGGGGGGAAAAAAGGAAAAAACTCCAAAACAAACCAGCAATCCTCCACTTCAAGGATATATGGGCTTCCCTAGGAAGTTTGCTTGAGTGAATACGTTAGAGTCATTGCATGCACCAGAGAGCAACATTGAATAGCAGGTAAACAGGGAAGACCTCATCCTCTCTCCAGAATAAGCAGCCTCCCCCTGACTGCCAACAACGTGATCCCTGCCATTAGGAGTTGAAAAGGCTGAACCGTGCTGCCAGTAAGTGAGAACTTAAACGTGTTACCAGTATATGACTCCATTAGCAGCAGTGGATATGCTTCTATTTAATGCCTCCACTTGAACCAAATGGGTGTCTGCAAATTCCCATACTTTATGCCCCAAACTGCTGCACAAGGTTTGGGTTCAGATAACTCATTGACTTGTGTAGGTTTGCACCAGCTCTACACCAGCCTGCTCAGGACAATAACATTAAAAGCCATTTGTGGCTGCAGTCACTTGCTGCAGAGGTTCAAGAAATTTTGATGAAAACTTGCCCCTAGGCAAAGACTACACAAGTGTTGAAATACAGAGGTGAAGAAAACACTTGATAGGCTTTCGACAAAGCATCCTGTTAGGGTCTAATACACATTACTCTGCACTGAGGAAAAAGAAGATCTGATTTTTGGGATTGGTTTGTTGGTTGGGTTTTTTTTTGTTTGTTTGGGGAGTAAAATAAAATAAAACAAAATACAAAAAGTCATATCATAAGAAATACGATTTTTAAAAAAATTAAAAGATATTTCAGATGATGAATACCATTTAGTTTGGGTTGGTGCTTTACTCCTTGATTTGAAGTAAATTTAAATGACCAAAGTTTGCTACTTTTCCAACTGAAATGTTGCTTTGAAATGGAAAATCACTTTTTTTTTCAATGTTGAAATATTTTCACACTTTAAAAAATTGTTTTAACATTTTAGCTGAGCTTAAATTTTCAAATACCTCTGTGTGGTCCAAGAATTATTTACGTAGAATGGCACAACTTCGACAGGAGAAAATTGTCCATTTGCATTAGTTTGCCTTATATATGTTGTCAGGGCACTAAGAGGCACTTTGTGCAAGGAGAGGAGTCTCAGGATGATGGGATTATACCACAACTCAAGCAAAGAGCAGTTTGTATAAACAGCAGATGCTGACCTTTCCACTCAGTGAGAGGGGGGATTCATCTCCATCTCAGCTGGTCACTCTGGCTCCATTCATAGTCAATGGAGACAAATGAGTAGTTTTAGCACAGAATTCACGAAATCTCTTTCCAACACCCACATTAGGATGAGATGAAATGCATCTTAAATCAGGCTGCTTTTCCCCACAACCGTAAAAAAAATGTGAGGGTAAGCTGTAGGTCAGATGTAGACATCTACATTTAGCCTGATGAATCCCACCCATCAAAGCTCAGTGAAATCACTATGACTGTCTACTGAGTTCACTGGGCACGAACAGGAATCAGTCCCTGTTAAGGAAGCATTCAGCTACATTAATTACTCACAAATCATAAGTGCATTTATTTTGTTTTGCTTTTAATACCAGTTCAATAAGTCTTGCATATTGGTAATTGCATAGCATTGCTTCTTAATGGCATTTGCATAGACGTAATATTTAAACAGCCATTTGTAAGAGATCAAACACCTTTTCAACTGAAAAATCAAATCATTTTTATGTTGTTGGCTGTGAGGAGTCTACAGGTCTGTAGACAGCCAATTCAGCCCATGATTTCAACTAGTGGTGCAGCAGACCTTAAAAGTGGGGGTGGCTGTAAAAATAACACAAATTTTCTGTTTTGCAAAGCATTTCAGAAGCAATTTCACTACTAACACTCAATTTTTTTGTTTTTCCCCAGAGCTCCAACAACTCTCCCACACAGAAATAATTATCAGCTGGAAGCACTTTCTGGCTTTTACCATTCCAAATGAACTTGACAAGCAATTTCCAAAGGACTGTCTGTGCTGCTGTATTTCCCTAGGCTATGTTTTAAAAGTATGATCCCCTTTACTGCCTTTTGAGAGAGTTTAAGCAACTTTACCGTTCACCTTAGGGAATATTAGTGGACACTTTGTGAACAGAACAAGAAGCGATACCAACCCTTTCTACAGGAATTCTCATTACTTCACCCACTCATTAGAACAGTGAAACAGAGGTATCCGAGAAAGTTCACTTAGATAATTATTGATTTAGGTTAACGAGATTGTATTTGTTTCCCAGATGTTACTTAAAATATTATTGGCATGGTGAGATTAACATAAATATATATATACATATAAACATATATTTATATATAGAACATAATTTATTGCAAAGCTCCCTGTGCCACAAATGACACCCTTCACTTCCTTTTCAGTTAGTTTATACAAATACAAAGTAAAAATAAAGTCATGTGACATAAGTGATCAGACTATCCAAGTTAAAGATGTCAAATACCTAAAAGTACATGTGATTTGAACAGTTCAGAGGTAAACCTATAAGCTCATATATGTTCACATGAAACCTTCACTAAATATTTTCAATTAATAAAAAACTGTATTTTGACCCGTTCAAATGTAAGAATTAAAAGCCTAAACTTGCACCATGAATTGCTTCCTGAGAACAGCTCAAGGCAGGTAAGCATGAACGGTGCTTGGATTTGCTCCATGGGCACATCTGTATATAACAAAGAAAAGAGTAATTTCTTCTAATAAATAATTGGAGAAAATAATAATTATACTGAAAATGTATGTATAATGACAGTGTATTCCAAGTGTCATATCTAATTACATATACCTTTATGCATAGGCATATATATATATGTATTTGTATATATATATTTCACATACACCTGTGAAATACATTGGTTTCAGTTATCAAAAATACACGGAGGAAGTCAACTGATAAAGGAAGTTGATCTGGCCAAAGCCAAAAAGCAGCAGCTAAGTGAGGATGAGAATTCAGACCTTATAGGTGAAGTCCTCATCCAAACTGATATGGACAACAATATTTCTGTTGAAAATGCTTTATATGTTACTGCTACCTTAAACTAAAACTGTTCCTGGAGAGCATCTAATAAGGGCTGATCACCCCATGCCATTAAACTCTCTTACTTTCCAAAACAGGACAGCAAAACCCATACCATGAGGGGAATATTGTTTGCCCTGTTCTAAAAACTTTGACCATATAATTGTCAACAAAAACAATAGCTGATCAGGCCAAATATGGGTGGCCAGGGACCATTTAACAGCATGTATAAGCAAGTGCAGTGTTCAGGGTACTACCTGACAGTGCTTAACTAGCTAGTAAACAAATAATCAGTAGAGTCAGACTACAGCTCCATGAGTTCCAGCCTTGAACTCAGCCTCCAACCATCCTGCTCTGCCTTATTTCTGTATGTTATCCCACATCCAAGAGTTGTTGTTTGCTTCCATTTGACCCACAGAGAATGTTTTTGCTATAGCTGCCTCCAGGAGGGGTAGTCCCTTCACTCAAGCAACAGAGGTTCTGTCTTTTGCATTTGGTATCTGAAGCACACTCTCCAGTGATGACCCAGATATCAGGGTTACATAGAGATTGTGCTTCCATGCCAAGCTAGGCACCCTACGGAGACATCATTTGTTTCCCCAGGCAAGAAAGTATTAAACATATAAACGAAAAGTGCCTTCAATTGAAAAGACATTTCACACTTTTCCCAAGTGTGTGAGGGACACAACTCACAGAAACATAATTTAATAGGATTTTTAATGAGTCCTATGATAAATGTTTTATGGCCAAAAAAAGAAAGTAAAAGCCCATTGTACTTTCCGAAGAGGCCAAAGAAAATGTGAGTTCCCAAATTAATTCATAGGTCTCCCTTGAAGAGCAATCCTTAATGCCCTCTATTAAATTACATCTCTTTATTTTGAGAAAATGGATTTACTTATTCCTTCGCTAGAAACCTGAGAATAACATCACCAATCACTTTGTGTGACATCTACTTGCCAGCGACATTGGGTTATACAGTGACTGACAACTGAGACTTCTGCTATACCTAGGAAGAGCTTAATAAAATTGACTTAACAGATATTTTTTATTATTCCCAAGAACAGAGTTGATAATGAGATTTTTTAACTAACCACACTTCACTTGAAAAGTTATGAAGAGATCAATTTTTTTCCCATTAGCCTCACCCTCATCAATGGCTCAGCTGAGGTCAACTAGCCCTTCGTTTGTAGTTAATTGTACACAACCTTAGTCTACTGATTTTTCTTTATCAAAGCTTAAAAGAAGAAAAATCAATGGCCTTTATTTCAAATTCAAAGGAAAGTAATTTAAATTAAAAACTCATCTCACTTAAAAGACATCACGAATATGTTTGGGAGAGTATACCTTAGTCTGGCATAAGGCATAACTCGGTGCAAAAGCCATAATCTGAGTGGTGCTGACCATTTGGAAATCCCACAGTACAAAATCTTAGTTCTCTAAGAATATTATTGCTAATTTCAATGAGATCTGAATATCATCTTTGAATTTTATCTGGAGATGTTAGAACTCAGTAGTGGTTTCTATTGATGTAGAAGTATCCGGAAGACATATTCCAAAACTTAAAATACTTCAAATTGTGATTACTTCATTGTCCTTTGTAGTGATGTATGAGATACGAAGTGTGTGTTGCACCCACCTGCATTCCCTTACCTGCCAGCAACTCGCCATTACCACAATGCAAATTGTGACTTTTAATAGAAATGTGTATGTGCGTGCTGAGTTCCATGACACATCATTCTCAGGCACTCTCTCTTTCTATCACGTATGTGGAGCCATCAATATATGACATGCCAGCATAGAAATAAAGTATTAAAAAAACATTTTAATAACATTAAAATAAGGATCGCCTTCTTCTGGGAAGCTAACTATAATGTTACACTGTTGCTGGATGGGTTCCAAGGGAATTTACCTCTCTAGACAGATTTGTTAGCCATTAGTTGATTATAGATATTGTAATTCAAGTCACATTCATCCTTCCAAACTTCTGGCACTCAGATGAGGCATGTCTCTCTCAGGATATCCCTCTGTGGTCCACAGCAACTTAAAAGTGAAATCTGAATCTCTGTTCTGTGGGATCAGCCCTATATCCTTTCCATTGACCATAACCAAAACCTAGGATGGTCTAGTAGGGTTTCTAAGGAGTCATCAAAGGTTAAATTGGAAGAATCTGGATCTCTATATACTGGATGGCTCTGAAAGGAGCACAGATGCTTCTTGTCTAATGTAACATTGGGTATCAGTGCTAACACAGCAGCATCATACCAACAGCGGAACATAAGTATTTCCACCAGGCACTTTTTACTGGCCCAGGTGTACTCCCTCATTCTCTCTATGGAGACACAGAGACACTAGTTCAAACAGCCTTCTACTCCTCCTTCATAGAATCATAGAATCATTAAGGTTGGAAAAGACCTTTAAGATCATCAAGTTCAACCATCAGCCCATCACCACCAGTATTAAACCATATCCTCAAGTGCCACATCCACAAGTTTTTTGGACACTTCCAGGGGTTGTGACTCCCTATTTCCCTGAGCAGCCTGTTTCAATGCTTTTCAACCCTCTCTGTGAAGAAATTTTCCCTAATATCCAATTTAAACCTCCCCTGACACAACTTGAGGCTATTTCCCCAGATGAAGGAACTAATACAGGATTTTAGATTTGTATTCCTGGAATTGCAGTTAGACTTGTAAGTTCAGCTTGAGCATCTTTGCAGATCTAGCCAAAGGGTGTATTCTTTTAATGTCTGCATCAACTGAATTCAAATAAAACTAAGACTCAGGGGTTCTTCCTCTGGATTTTTACTCAACTGTGTCCATTTAAGCTCACACACCGTATCTGTAAGATACTTTCAGGCTTCAAAAGATGCCAAAAATCTAGCTGATAATTTGCACAAGAAAGGTCTATAAGAGCTGTATGTAATAAGGACAATCCAGATACAAAAAACAAAGCAAAAATTTTGGCAGAGAAATTAATAACTGGTATAACTCTTCAAAAATGCCTAAGGCTTTTTAGGACCTCAAGTCCTTTTCCACAGTTTGTCCTTTAAATTTTCTGCATGCATTATTACTAAAAGGGATATATTACAGAGAGGACTTAGCTAGTCATAATACCAATACATTCCTTTGGCCACAGTGAACAGTAATCTCTTTTTTATGAATGGATGTCAAGTAGATATTTATTTTTGTTAAACGGACAAGCCTTTTTAGTATTTTTTATTTGGAAAGGTATTTTGGTCTGATTATAGTCTTTTGTATTAATATTCTCTTCAAAATATTCAAACTTTACAGTGCCAATTCTCCTGAAACACAGCAAGGATGACCATCAGGCCAGGTATCATCAACAACTTGCAATGAATGGATGGATCTGGGCTCAATTTTTTATACCAGTCCCAGGAAGGATTGTCCCTACTAAAAATAATTTAAGTTCCAAAGTTCCCACCCATAGATTTATTTAGATTTTCCTATGCTTCCACTGAAATCAATACTAATTACAAACTTACATGACCTTGTAGGTCTCATCTCAGGTAGTTACAGTGTTGTATCAGGAGTCAGACACTAATGTAAAAATGTACAGAAATTATCAGTTCCTATCTAACTGATCTTATCTTACCCTATGTTAGGAAGTTTTTTTTTCCTCAGTTTCAGCTCATTTTGTAATGCAAGATTAATTACTTCTAGCCCAAATATTGCCAATAATAATATCAGAACTTTTTTAGAAATGGGTGGATGGATGAATATTGGATCATTTCTTAATGTACTACAAGTACATTGAATACTTAGGGATTTGTTTAACCTCAGATGATCATTACATGAATAAAGTAGATTTTGTGGAGATAATTAATCAGCTTTAGGAAAAAAAGCTTGCACCTTTATTTATTAGCTTACTAGAAAGAGCCAATGAAGCATGAATTGATTACCTGGAATACATTATCTTTTCCAGATGCTGACAACTATGGTTCCTTCTTCCTTTCTGCAGTTAAGTAAAATCATGACTTCTCTTGTTTGGACTAGAAGGGCATTGAATTTGCATTTCAAATTCATACAAAAATCAATACAACCAAGGGACTTACTAAGTCTGTATCTCAAATTTATATAATCTGGCTGTAGTTTGCAATAGAGGGATCTCCAGTACTAGAACAAGACTACGCTAAAAGAACTTTGACCTAGAAAATAATTCTTGATAAATTAACTGAATTTCCCCTACATTCCAGGATCCATGAGAAAATATTTGAAGTAAACTAGAATCCAAGAAGATACATGGATTTGTCAAAATATTAATTTCCCTAACCTACAAATTTAAAATCTGTCAAATAAAAGCATGACCATGAGCATATCTCTCCCTGGCCTATGATTGATTAGCCTTACAGTGAAATACACCCAAGTTGTCAAGCCTTATGTTTGTCTGTGAATACATTTGCTCTTGGAACAGAGTATTTTGAAATAACTCTTATGGGACAGATCCAAATCCCACAATCTTTTCATTTGTTTCAATATAATAATCTCTATACTTTTACTCACCAATAATCAACGTAGCACTTTCTGCTGAAACAGCTGCGGCGAGGAGGCACAAAGGCAGGTCTGACATAAATAAGAAGTAAAAGTGAGGTACAAGTTTGTGCTCCACACAAACAGCAGGTTGCAAAAATCACGTGGACCTCAGTCCCTGTATGAATGAAGGCATAACACAGACATTTATCCCAAGATCCACAGTCAGTAACAGCATTTTTTTGTTCCAAGAGCCAAAGAAAACTCCTGTAAAGCACAGCCCTTAGAGTAGCGCTGGCTGCGGAGGATGGGGAGAAGAAAATGGAGTAATCAGGGGACTGAAAACATCGATCCCCCTTCTTTCCTCAATAAATATGCGTGTGCGGTATGTTGTAATCATACAGTGAACTAGTCATTTTACAAAAGGTCTAAAATATTCTGTCATTTCATGAAATGCCTGTTTCAATTCCAGATATGACTAAAATTTTCAATTATTTCAGAAAACTACCAGATATCACAGATATACACTGTGGGAAATGCCTAAAGCTAGTTTCTCTTGGATCATGGGACAAGGGTAACAATGTTTCTATCACATTTAGTTTTAAAGCTGTATACTCATATTTGTGCCTAAATGACATACCAATACACATCACACAGCTAACACTTATTTTCAAAATTGAGACTATTTCAGAAAGTAATTTTTTTTTCTTTCCATTTTACAAAATAAATGCTTTCAAAAAACACCCTAAAACAGATTACAGGGGCTCAAGGAGGAGAGGAAGGAGGGTGGGAACTGCTGTAGAGGTTGCTGAAGGCATTGCCCCTTCAGTGATAACCTGACAGCTTAACCCTTGCTAGTGCTAGGACTTACAACTCGCACTTACCTGCTAAGGAAAGGCTCCCAGTCAGCAGTATGTGAACGAACAACCCACAAGAGCTGTGAATAACCCACAGATGATGTGCTGGACTCCAACAATGAGCACTGACAGTCCATCCCAGCTGCAAAACCTCTGAAGAGTGCTGCTATTATGGCAGAGGACTCACTGCCTGCCAAATTAAGGGAAGATCTATTTGCAACAGGAGTGGAAGGAAAACAGGTGCAGATCCAGTAACAAGTCCACCAAGAGCAATGCAGATGACTGAGGCTTTCTGGCCTTATGATTCCTTTTTTATCATTATTTATTTTTAATTGATTATAGACAGGAGATAGAGTCATAGGGGTAGCTTCAGATGTGACCTGAGACCCTGTTGCGTGCCTGGAAGGGAGAGAGTGAGTTGGTTTTATCCAGGTCAATATTACCCTACCACAAATGCATAGAATCCTAGAATCATTAAAGCTGGGAAAGATCATCAAGTCCAACCATTAACCCAACACTGCCAAGTCCATCATTAAACCATGTCCCTAAGTACCACATCTATATGTATTTTAATACCTCTAGGGATGGTGACTCCACTATTTCCCTGGGCAGCCTGTTCCAATGCTTGACAACTCTTTCAGCAAAGAAATGTTCCCAATATCCAACCTAAACCTCCCAGTATCCAATCTAAAGGGGAGCTTGAGGCCATTTCCTCTCATCCTGACGCTTGTTACTTGGGAGAAGTTGTCAATATCCACCTGGCTACAACTTCTTTCCAGGTAGCTATAGAGAACGAGAAGGTCCCCCCTGAACATCCTTTTCTCCAGGCTGAACCCCCTCAGCTCCCTCAGCCACTTTTCATCAGACTTGTGCTTCAGACCCTTCACCAGCTTCATTGCCCTTCTGCGGACTCAGTTTCCCAGAGTCACTCACGGGCCAGTCATTCCTGGAATATTTGAATCCTAATATGTCCTGTTTATCTGAAACTGAAGATGAACCCTCTAATCTCCTGAAGCACCTCTAGATATAAGCAGGATTTTTGTGCCATGTGGGAGCCAAACAAAAGAGACTTCCACACGAAGAACAACAGTTTCTCCTTCACACTCCAGTGAATAACTTAAAAGAAATAGCCTATGAAGAATACAGATATTAAAAGGAGACAACCTACTTGGAGACATTTTGAGCGTAAGAAAGTTCCCAGAAGGAGAGTCAATGAAAGGTCATGTTGTCCCACGACTAGGGAGTTTCCAAAGGACTGAAAAATGCATGACTGCTCTTTTGCTTTGTATCACTGCTGTTGTTTATTAATTCCCTGAATAGTAAGAAGTGGCTAGAGACGTTATTTCCCACATAACCGCAGTGTGAAAGCACATGGATAATGCCAGGATTCACCTTCTGTCAGTTTATAAAACCAAGTGAAATGGGCATATGATCGAGAACACCTGTAATGCCAGTCAGTTGGCAAAAATGCCTGAAACCTTTAATTATTTCATGAAAGGACTGATTTCACAAGATGACAATAATAAGCACAGACACATAGAGGCATACATAGATTTTAAAGCACTGCAGTGTATACTTACCTGTACATATTTGCACGCCAAACTAAACACACAGAAGCCAGTTGTTAAAGGAAATGGTTATTTCCCAGTGCCACCAGCTGTCTCCTGCCTCTGCAATGATGACTCAGTACAAACCAATGACCCTTGTGCTATAGAGAACAGTTTGTCTTTTTGAAGTTTGATTTGTCAGCAAGGATAATACTGCCTTAGCTTTTGCACTGTCCTCCACCATGTTCCTATAGGGCTCCCCAACACCTGGAGAGCAATGAATCAAAATCATTCAGATTCCTGTTCCAGTCCCAGCCGTGGCTGCACATCATATAAAATGACTCTTTGGTTGTTGTTGTTCTTTAAAATGTCATTTTCTACAACAAGAAAAAAAAGTTTCTGAAATTTTCAATTCATTTTTCCACTTCTTTCCTAAACTAACTTGGCAGTCCCAGATTTCTCATCTCATGCTTCACAAATTAAATACAACGAAAAGACAAGAGCTTTTCATTTTAGGAGGGTGAAATCATTTATGCTTTTATTTATTATTTTATTTTATTTTCACTTCAGTCACAACTTTTTACATTTCTACTTCTTGCATTGTAGGCTAAAAGAGATAATCTAAGATGACTCTGTGGTTCTCCCAAGCCACAGCCTGTCAGATTGCTGAATTATCGGTACCTAGTCAAGCAACACAATAGAAACAGATCTCATGCCAATTTCCCCCTTCTTGGTAACCATTTTGCAGTCACTGGAGGAAAATGCACAGTCCAATCTCTCTTTGCATGATCAAAGTTAGTTCAACTCTATAGCTTAGCAGATGCCCTTGGGCAGCAGGTGGTCCAATCAATTATAGCAGAGAAACCAATAAGTTCAGTATCAACCTGGATACCCTCTAACTTGTTAAAAGAACACATTCTTCTTTTCTCCTATTTTAATGAATTTTCAGACTGCCAACCTTCTTTAAAAATAGTCTCGAAGAAAATACAGCAATGAAATTGCTTTTTAAAAAATTTTTTTTAGAAATCTAACATCAGTTGTTGTCATCTGGACACAAAATGTGGGATAAAAAATGTGCTGAAAATATCTAAATACCGTGCACATTTACATCTGTGTTTTCATGCTATTCCAACTGGAGCTATTCTGAATCATACCAACAGAAAATCCTTCCAGGTTAGTTATGTCAACACAAATCAGAATGGAGTATAACCCGTGCTGTCAAAAGCACTTAGAAGCACCCTAATGATGTTGACCACAAAATTAATGTCACATAACTACATGGAAAAGCCACAAGTCCTTAATGCATTGTTGAGATTTTGGTGGGGTTTTTCCTATTGAGAAATGAAACAACTGTTGACCAATATTTTAACAATATACATCTGCTTTACAATATAACTATGATTCATACTCACTTTGCTACTAACCTCAGAGTATCTATTAACAGTCGTGCCCCTGGGCAAAAGTGATGCTTTATGTTTAATGAATTGGACAGAAAGCCCAGCCATCAGCATTCCATCCCCAGTTCCACAAGACTTTCTTTGTGGACTTAGCAGGATTCATATTTTCTATGTTCTTCAGCTATCCCACATGTGAAGCCAGGAAAACAGTCTTTCCCTCACTCACCAGAAAATTGTGTAGCTTAACTTATGATTAGTCACTTGTTTTAAGGTGACTGGCTGAAAAGGAATGTATATGTAAATTATTTCCTATCTGGTTTAAGGCTGCTGATGCTGAAAAACGTAGTGCAACAGACACAGATGAATATAGATATTTTTCTGTGTATGGCATTACAAAATCCAAGTTCCAGCAGCTACAAGAATTAGCAGAAACAATGACAGGTGGTCTGCATTTTCTTCATCAAGATAAGGGTTGTATGTTACAGTCTAATCAATAATAGAGCCATGCTACCAAAAATAAGCTAGAAAATCCTTTAAGAAAGCAAAGAGATGGAGTCTTAGGGCTCTATGCTACCACAATTTAACTTCACTGTATTTTGGATTTTGGCATACTTTAAGCAAAAAGAAACCACCAAAAAGCCCCACATTTCCCCATTCAGATAAAGCCTACAGTCAGCTATTTCCAAAATCCCCATTGTCAAGGAGGATGGCAGCAGATTTCTGTGGAGTGACAGGTTTAACAAATCACCTGATAATGGAGTGTAACCTGCTAGGAAGAACAAATTGAAGCATAAAAATGGAGTCTGCAAACATGTTGCTTTCTTCCTCAATGGATAGCTTTCCTAGAGCATTCAGGGATTATGCATTTACTTGTTGGCAAAAATAAGTTGCTGCTTTTCACTCCTTTTAGCTTTGCACAGCCAGCACATAAAAAGAATGGGAATGAATCTATTAGTACTTGTGCATCATAAATGCATTTATGTACAGAGTTTCTCATGCTTTCAAGACAACAGAGTTTCGTGATTAAATACAAAAGTAACACTGCGGAGGAAGAGAAGTCAGACACGCAACTGCCTTGCACTTTTCCTCCACTCCATGAAAACAGTATAATAAACACTCCCAAGGCAGAATTCCCCACGGGTATGCATAGGTCAGTTTACAGCCCGTTTACAGCCACTTTTCATGCAGGTATAAATGACTGCATAACATTAAGGTAGTGCTTAACACACTGTGTTGCTATTATATAATGTGTACTCCAGTGCTGTTATTAGTTTTGATGATGCTCGAGAAACAAAGGAACCAGCTTTGTTCTGAAAACTCAAGCAGAATGCTTGTGCCTAGTGGAAGCAAGGGAGGCAAGATAAATGCTGAGCTCTGTGATGTATCTAAAGACTTGTTTTCCTGGAACAGTTGCTTCTGAAGTATTTAATTGCATTTCTTGAGCATCATCAGCACCCAAGAACAGTGTCACTGTGCACTTGAAACAAAACAGCCCCACAGCACTGGACAGCAGGGCATGCTTTACCCTCACAAGTGAGCATTTCAGGCGATCCAAAACTGGATTGTCCAAGGGAAAGGGGACGTTGCCCGCTGGTAACATTTGTTATGTTCCCCCACAGCAGTGGGTTAGTGCTGCTTTAGGTTCTCTCATAGAACAAGCAGCAATATTATGAGATATTTGAGGCTGGAAAAGCCTTCAGGCCCCTGGGACCAAACCCTAAATGGCTTTTTATATTGTAGACAGTTTTCAAAAAGACCTTTGTGCCCTGTATATAGAGTAACCTGTAGGGAAAGGTATTGAAATAAAGGATCTAAATTGCAGAGGCCATTCATGCCAAAGGAGGGATTTCCCTTCTGTTTCAGAGGCTGTTCAGCACCGTGGTGTTAGAGTGGAGATCTGGTTAGCAGCAGATGAGTCTCTGCCATGAAATTATGAGTCATATGGCGGTATTCTTCTTCTACTCAGCCACAGAGGATGGCACATCAGAGTCAACTTCTTCCTCAGATCTACATACATGTAGACCAATATCCTTCTCAGTCCAAAGGGCAGAATTTAGCTCTCTTTTGTATTATCTCATATTTATAATTAAAATATCAGCAAATCTTTGTGTAAGATTTTCACCGAGTACAGGGTGTAGTCGCTGCGACCACAAAGATACACACACACTTAACCTGCAATGTCATTCTGAAAGTCGAGAACTGTGCTTTTCATCCTAACTGTGGATGTCTTCCTCCATGAAAGAAGATGTTAGAAATTCTCCAAACTCCCTAGAATATGATCCTGGCTTTGAGAAATTGCTACAGGGCAATTCAGAACAAACTCTGTAAGTAGTTCAGTCGCCTGATCACAAGTGCCTCGGGGAGTCTGGGGCAGTCTGGCAGGGTGACAGAAATACCAGAGGACCAAAGTCAGAGACTTTTATGACCAACAGGACAACTCAGCAGAGAAACAGCCAGAGTACAGGTTAGATATTCTTTCATCTAAAAACACACCTGTGTTCAGGCAGTTGAATCGCATTAGGTCAATCTTCGTACTGATTTCTTCACTGAATTAGGTGCCTGGGAATTTATTTGGAGTGGGAGGTAGTCTACTAAAATAAGAATTCACAGGTATTTTCAAAAAGACAAGTGAATATTGCTGAAAAACACACTCAGTAATCTTTGGCTGTACCATTAGTTGTCCATACAGCTCCAAAAATATTGGCCAGTCTGAAACTTCTCACAAAGAAAGTAAAAATCCATTTTTTTATATGGTGAGAAAGCACTGCATTTCCATTCTGCGGTTTTATATAAGAATAAAAATAAATAATAACTAATATTATCTCTATATCTATTGTTCCAGCTTTATATCAATGTTACTATAGATAAAAATACATTAGTATAAAACCCCTAGGTACAGAAGTTCTAGGCAATGTGGTATTCATCACTATCATGTACTTCAAAGCAGATGGGCAGAAATTCACCAGTGGGACAGTTTAAAGAGAGCCTCTCAGCTTATCATTTTCCCCTTCAGACACATGGCAATATGAAAGATCAAAACAGGGAACTCTGAAGAATGCAAACCTTCAGAAAGCTACACCAAAGGAGAAGGTGAAATATAATGTGATTTACCATTACGGCCACAAAGTCAGAAAGTACTAAGAGAGAGAACAAAGCTGAGTGTTTAACAGTATCAGATAAGTAGTGGAGGTAAGGGGGGGAGAAAGCACCTTTTAAATTACCCTTATCCAGATGTAATCAGATTTCTGCAGAAAACATGGAGCTGAACCTAGTTCAGTTACAGCACTGAAATTACAGTAAATGGGGTTACTAAAGTTCTTTTCTTTTGAAGACTAGTAGAAATGTTCCCTGGAGCATGGAAATTCTGCACTGATGGGGGGTTTATTAGTACATGGATGGATGCTTGGATGTAAAACCCGATCAGTAAGTTTGTACTTAGGGAACAAGGATGATTATTTGGCCTAATAAGGGTGAGAGATTTTAGGACTGGGCTTAGTGTCCTGATTTTAAGACAGATTGATGCAGACTTCAAGATTTTCCACTATGTCAAAGAAATGAAAAAGGCTATGGCCCTCTAAAAATAAATGTGCAGTATGGTGTTGATCCCTTTCCATAGAAATCTTCAGATAGTAGCATTTTTCATGATTTAGGAAATTCAGCGGAAAAATTATGTCTGCAATTACATAAGTCTGTGCTATTTTGACTTTAGCCTAGTTTCATTATATTTTAGGTTTTAACCCAAATCGTCATAGGTTTTAATGACTTTAACAGAGATCCTTCTAATTTAAACCAGTGTCAGCAAGAGCTAAATCAGGTGCTTTGTGCTCATACGACTAAAAATAGATTTCACAGAGCCATTCAAACATCTTACCTTTACAACTGAGAAGGAGTAAAGTCAACAGCTTGTGCCTAATAGGAATGCAAGAGAAATTAATTCATTGGAAAAACATTCTTCACCCCATGTTGGATGACTGCTCACAAAAAAAAGTATGTCTGCTTCTTGCTTTCTAATACCTCAGTTGCTACAAATGAAACAGGGAGACAAGCAGAGTTAGAAAGGCTGTTTATCATATTGTGAAGTCTGGCCACATGAAAGATATTGCCCATGATATAGGATTAGAAAAGTGGTACACCTTTGATACAACTATGATAAAAATCCACCGGCTGTATTTGTGCCAGAATTACTATTTTCAAAGAAAACTAAGAGGCTTCAAAGCCATCAGCTCATGGATAGAAAAATCACTGTGTCCAGTTAGGCAAAGAATGAACATCTCTCACTTGGTGAGCTGTTGCATTTGCTTGTCTCTGTTCCCATCCACTGCTGACCCACGAGTTTTGATGTTTATCCAAACAGAGTAGAGCAGCTCTGTTTTCTGCTCACCTGAAACACCCAGTTGTTTCTGTAATCTCAACACACTTTTCATGCCTGAATTTTTTGCAAGGAAAGCAAAGTAGAACACAACACACATAAATATAAGACAAAGTCCTACCTGCATCTTCAGCTGACAGCATCATTTCTGTAAATTCTGCAGATCTTACTTGAGTGCAAAGATTGTTAGTTGGGATCTAATCCTGCTGTAACCCACAGCTGATAGCTGACTACCAGCAAAATTCCCAACTTGTACCCAATTGTGTCATAAGGCAAAGAGATAACCTATCTGTGGGAAACTGTAAATCAGGATCTATCTGAAACACCTCTCTCCTCTCTGAAGGCTAAATCAGCACAGGAAAGCTGCCCTATACCTGAAACGATAAAAACAAGTTTTCAAAGGCATCTAAATTACTTAGGTTTAGCTTTCTGCCATATTCAAACGTGACATAAACTGGAGCAATTTAATAAGCCACTAAGCCTTAGCATTCATTTTACACCTCCCCCCCCCAACCAAGAGTTGTGATACTATCAGCTGAGAATGGACAGACAAAGTGCTCCTGCTCCCTTTCAAAGCAAAAATAGAACTGCTTTAACCACCCTCCAGCCATGTATGCAGCTTCCAAGTGTTAACCCAGATCCATTTCCTGGCATTTGTTCCTGACATATTTCCAACCCATTAGGGACAGAAGAGTTATTTTATTCAGATTTTTTTAGTCCTATTTCAGAAAGGCAACCACAGGATTATTCCATGTGCACAGCATCTGATGTGGCACTGCCTCACATGGTGGTTCCTATTCATTGTCGTGATCACAGTCTCCAAGTTTTCACCTTCTATAAGGACATAGTGCCACCAGAGACTTATGTAGCTATCATGCTTCAAAAAAGCCCCAGTACTATAACATCAGTGGGCAGCCACAGTAAAAGTTCCCTGCAGAAGCAGTGTTAAGTAGTCTGGTTTCTGCCCACAGTTTGAGCATGATCTTAATATTATGAAGTGGTGAGGACATATGTCATATGCCATACTGTAGTCAATGTAAAATGTAACAGCATCTGAAAATGGCTTGAAGTATAGTATGTGGAGAGGAAGCAGCTAGCATTATTAAATAGTGCTGAAAAGTGGAACGAAACTGAATATTCATGTTTCTAACTGTTTGCGTTGATGAACAATTACTGTGTGCATGTTATGCAATCTTGGTGCAGTAGCATTGCAGAAAAAAACTTGCAATAAATTTGGAGAAAGCCCTATAAATCTCCAAAGTTGAAACTGTCCTTAATCTAATACAAATGAACTCAAATTCAACTCTCCACGTGACAATTCATAGAAGAATAACAATGATATACGGCTTAATATGATGGTGCAAAACAATTCTCTGGGGTATCCCAAGCTGACCCAGTGGTCTTTGGCCCAGGGAAACAGAAATCAAGTTTGATCCTCCAAAGGTGCTAGAATGATGTTGTTATTCCAGCAGTAATGTCTCAATAACATGTTAGCCTTTCTGAAGTACCTCTCTGCACATACATGATGCTGTGCATTTGTTTCTAAATACTTTTTACCCTTTTATAATACTGAATATTACAATAAAACTCTTAACATATTAATTCTTTTTTAAGCCCCCAATTTCAAGTTTGCAGACACTCCTTCCAGCACTTCAGCCTTGTAGGACAGTCTAGGCCCATGACTTATCTTGCTTTGTTGCTCATACAAGAAACAGCGCACATTTGTACTAAAGAGGTGTCTCAGCATCCAGGTCTGCAACAACCTGTATCAACTTGTAACACATTTAGTGCAATATCCAAAGGCAGACTAAGAAAAAAAACCCTTTCTATTTCTCAACTGCTTCTTCCCTGAGGCAAGCAGGAGTTAGCAGTGCACTTCAAACTACAGATGGTGCCAGAATGACACCACCCAGTGCAGGAAAAAAGCATGTTTAGTCTGTGTAAAAGGTAACAGGACCATATCTACTGCATGCACAGAGGAGCCAGTTCTAGTTCTTGGAGCACTAGTTAGGGACTTAAGTTCTTTTGAATTGATTATCCTTAAATCCTTGATATTCCATACACTCACTGTGGAAACTTTTGTTAGTCTCTTAGGGTTCCCTGTGGAAACCTTTATAAGTCAATTAGGATAAGCTCCAACCTAGATCAGATATCTAGTTTAATGCAGGTCTTAAAAATGTCAGCTGTTGGTAGGAGCAAAAGGGATCCAGGTGGGAGTATGATCCCTGTAGAGCAAATTCTAGGCAATCCAGGAACTGGAATAGGGCTTTTGTCATGGTTTAAACCCAGACAGCAACTCGGACCCCCACAGCTACTTGTTCACTCCTCAGCAGTGGGTTGGAGGAAAGAACTGGAAGGATAAAATTGAGAAAACTCATGGATTCAGATAAATACAGTTTACTAGGCAAAGCAAAAGCCACATACACAAGCAAATAAAAAAAAAAAAAAGAATTCATTCACCACTTCCCATGGACAGGTAGGTGTTCAGCCATTCTTTGGACAGCAGGGCCCCATCGCACATAATGGTGACTTGGGAAGGCAAACACCATCACGCTGAACGTTCCCCCCTTCTTTCTTCTTCCTCCACCTTCATCTACTGAGCATGATGCCATATGGTATAAGATAACCCTTGGGTCAGTTGGGGTCAGCTGTCCCGGCTGTGTCCTCTCCCAAATCCCTGTGCACCTCCAGCCTCCTTGCTGGAGGGGTGAGGAGCAGAAAATGCTGTGCAAGCCCTGATCAGCAATAATGAAAACATCCCTGTGTGATCAACACTGTTTTCTGCAAAAATCCAACACACAGACCCATACCAGCTACTGCGAAGAAAATTAACTCTATCCCAGTCAAAACCAGCACAGCTTTATGTTCAGGTCAAAATCCATTTCACTGGGATTAGGTACTGAAAATTTGTGTTCTATGTTTGAGTCGGTCACCATAGGCTCCCTGTTTACTGAATTCACCCAGACTGAGTGTTATCAACATTTGTCTGTACAAAACATTGTGGTGCATTTTTAAATACCAAACAAATGTTTAAACATCACCATCTGGTTGTAGATATATCAATACAAACAACTAAACATGATACAACTAAGTAAGTGTATTAATCAGTGGCTGCTGATTAATTCCCACACAATTTCCCTGCTTCCCTACTGTTCAGTTATTCCTGTGTCTATTGAGACCCAGACTCCTCCACTCTGGGGTGCTTCCATATGTGCAGGTGCCTCAACACACACACACAAACCCAAACACACATGCACGTACATCTAATTAGCGCTTGACACAGTGGGATTCCAGTTCTCACCAAGACCTTCAATTTACCCCTATTATAAGTTATGAATAATGAAAATAATGAAAATAATAGAAAATCCAAGAACAGAAAAAAGGCCATGGGATGACCAAATGCAGTATTCCTGAAGCTCTAATCAGACCCCAATAGCTTCACTGCACACTGTGTCTGTCAGACTGCGCTGCCTCTCACTTCAGTTATGACAAGGTTGAGTGTGCAAAGTTGGATGAATATACAAAACCATTTTGTCTTTCTGCAGCTCTGTTGGTTGGCTCAGCCATACTGCACTGAACACTGTAATCCTACAAGCCACCATCTCTCAAAGAAAAACAAAACAAAACAAAAAACCCAAACAAACAACCCCCCCCCACAAAACAAACAAACAAAAAAAGTATTTTGTAGTGCCAAGAACCAAGTGACTCAAAGAAAAACACTTCTTTTAGTGGTTTCATTACACGTATTTCCTCCCATGACATCTTTTTTTAGTGGAGTGGAGCATCCAGATTTCAAAGGATGAGTTTCTCATTATCTCATCCAAATCTGAGAAAGAGGGGAAGATAAAGCAGAAGTCAGCTGGAGAGATGTGTTCTTCTCATTATCCTCAACTGCCCTTTACTATTTTGTTCCTCATCCTCCAAACCCTCTGTCAGCTGACACTCCTGTTTTGGCAGAGAAGTTGCCTGTGTAAAGATCAATAACTGAAACTGAATCTCTCCCTAAATTTCGCTGTTATAACCTATTTGTTACAGGATTAAAAAAGACATCTTTTTCACATAAATCTGACAGCCACAAACTGTATGGATGTTTCTCCTCTGCAGCTTCTTGAAATATCTTCCATGTGAACTGTAGGAGAAACAATAGCCAGTAATACTTTGATAATTGTGGGATATTTCCATGCAGTGTATGTCTGAAATAGATATAAAGCCACAGTCTCTTCCATAAACAGTAATAGGAAAAGTATTTTATCTAATGCGAAGTGAAATGGCCAAGAACAAGAGCAAAAAAATATGTCTGCACCACCCCTTCATTCTCGTACTGATGAAAAATCTCATATAAGCACAAAAGAGGTTTCTATGGTTTACTGTGTGCACATTTGAATTTGGCTCTCAATGGGAATTAAAATTTCCAAATTCAAATGTCAGAATCATCATTCAAATACCTGAAGTTAGGCAACTTGTATGGCTAATTTTTCATCTTTCCTATATAGTCTATGATGACACAGGTGTTTTCATTGTAATGATATCAGTGTTCTAAATACACAGCAACTACTGAGTTCTTGAAAAAGTTCATCCAAAATCCTTTTGAAAAAGATTTCTTCATGAATATAAATATAAATAGACTTCATTCTGGCAGCAAAACTTGATAGATGCTACAATGTAGGTGAAATTTTCCTTTCTGAGAGAAGTCCTACAGTGATAACCAAATTTTTCAGATTCTCTAACTTCTGCTCTTAAAATGGAAGTGTTTTCTGCAGTATCATTTCCAAGAAAAGTGAACCAATTATATTTGACACATCTCGCTTTCCAGCTTGCTCTTCTTTTCTTGAAGATTCATGAAAAGGAGGTATGTGCTACACAATACTTTTCCCCACTAACTGACTGCACTTTCTAATCGAACATGGGATGGATGCTCTCAGGTGGTCAGATTGATTCCTCTGAACCACTGCAAAACAGCAGCACTGTAACTCCCCCCAAAAAAGAATGAATGACAAAGTGGATACAAATGGCATCTAAAAGTAGTCTGCCCTGTCCAGTGCCACCTAATAGTGAATGGAAACAAGCAAAAAGAAAGAGAAATCAGCTAGATAACCTGATCTGGCACATGGAAGTAAACCAATTTGATCCTGACCCCTGCACATGTACTTCATGACAAGGAATGGAAACCCATTACCTCAAATGTAAATGTCTGCCCTGCAGATGACAATGACAACACTCTAAGCTTCTCTTTTACTCATCAAAGCATTTTAAATATGTTAAGATATTTCCTCAACAAGCAACACTTCCATACTGGAGCCTCATATCACCACTACTTCAAAGCAGAGGGTTTTGAAGCATGTTCTTGGCTCTCACTGGGAGAAATCTCTCATGTAACAAGGATGCAAGGTGCAGTTGCAGCAGGTGTCTACACTGCATCATATCTATTCAAATGAATTCAACACCCACTGAATTACTTTGCATATTAAGTGAACAAGGTTGTCAGTTTCATTTGCCTTTAACTTTCTCCTGAAGATGATCTAGGGCATTTTCTCTGTCCCCTTTTACAGGAGCACCATGTGGATGCAAGGTGTTTGGTGCCTTCTCTACACTTCAAGGATGAAAAGAGGAGGCTCTGCAGTCTCTTTGTTTGAAGAAGGTTAAGCAATATTCCCTCTGTGCACCTCTCAGTCAGTTAAGTTGCTCTCCTCTAAGCCACTCCAAAGAACATGCCAGTAGCTAATGGAAAGCAGTGTTCAGATTCTCTTGGGATTGTCTCTCCAGTGTTACTTCCACAGAGGTCCATGTCTCATCCAAGGAGTCAATACAGCCAATACAGTTTGGCCGATCACATAACATGGCAGCACCAATCACTCAGTGCCCCTGAAATTCACAATACTTGCATGAAGGTTTGTATGATGTGTGCACAGGGGCTAATGGTTTCTCATACTTTCAGAGGCTGATTTTTAAAATGCTTTAGTAAGACCCCAACTCTGGAATCAATCATAGAATCATAGTGACATAGAATCATAGAACTGTAGAATCATAGAATCACAGAATGGTTTGGGTTGGAAGTGATTTTAAAGATTATCTAGTTCCAACTCCTCTGCCATGGGCAGGGTCATCAGGGAATCTCTTGATCCATTGGAGAAAAAATGCGAAGAAGGAAATGAGTTTGTTGCTTGTCATTGTTTAACCTTGGTAGTCTCACTCCCCCACAGTGGGATGACGGAGAGAATCAGAAGGGTAGAAGTGAGAAAGCTCATGGGTTGAGAAGAAGTCAGTTTTATAAATAAGAACAAACAATCAAATAGAGAAGAAAAAAAAAAAAAAACCTAAGAAAAACAAGTGATGCGAAACCCCCCACATTGCTCACCAGCAATCAACAGTCAGTTCACCTCACCTCTCTCAAATGTCTACTCATCCTCCACTCTGCTTCTTCTTGGTGAGTCCAAGAGTAAGCTAGAAAACCAACTTAGGCTTAACTCCTAGGTTTTGGACAGCTGAAGATAAATGACTGAAATCCCAACCACATCCTGGAAACACCATGGGAAAGAGCCATCAAAAACAGTGGTCTGGAATGGTCTGGAACAGAAGCCTTTCTGTGTCACTTATGGGCACTGGAGTCCACTGTCTCCACTTTGGAAACTGATTTCCAAATGGTGCATACACACCCAGCTCCTTTGCCACTTTCCCAGGCAGCAGCACCCTTTTCCAGGATCTTTATCCTGTGCATTTTACATGACAACTGGCGGGGAGGAAAAAAGTATTATTTGGGGGGTAAAAAAAAGTAATAACCTTTATTTAAAATTAAATATTTTGAAGAGTTAGCAGGAGCCTTTTGGCTGAATCCTGGCAGTAGAGACTCTCTTGTGAATTTTGGAATATAAGTGTCTTTGCCAAGTATACAAATGACCTTTGGTTCTGCAAGAAAACACCTATGGGTTTCACTTTAATGTTTGTCTGGCCACTATAATTAGACTACAGGTGTGATGATGCACACACATAAAGGACATAGATCAGTATATGCACACTGAACTGCTCCCTATATAATACTGTTTTGCTGCACTTTCAGCTTCTAACCTAACAGAGAAATTGAGAACTTGACTTTCAGCTGCATGGAAAAATAGACCAAATATCATTCTTTTAAGGAATGAATAAGAGAAGTGTACAAAATTCAAGGAAACTGTATTTGATTAATGTATTCTGAGAAATTCATTGTTGATGTAGGTTAGGTAAGATGGTCTATAGATTCTAGAGGAAGAGATTTGAATACACTATTAAATACAAATCAGATAACTTAAAAAATCAATTTTGTTCAAGGGAAAAAGTTCTCTCAAGCCAAAAGAGACTCAACTAATTATATCAAGAAAGTGCATGTAATGCACTGTATATGCACTACTATAGATTTTTTGTCTTTTCACAGAAACAGGCAGGTAGAAAACTATGGGAGATGAACACAGCCCAGCTCAAAAGTGAATTTTATGGCCTTTTGCAGATATATGACCCTGATCTAAACTGGGGTTTGATCAATTTCCATATTGTCATCATTCACCAAAGAAGATGAGAGTAACTATAACTCATAAGCAGAGCCCAAAGCAGAAAACTATCTCTTATCAGATGGAACAGGGAAAGCTTAAAAGTGGAACCTGATCCTGGAATGAGAAATCCTATGAATGCACTTAAGCCTTAATATTAGGTACATTTATTTAAGATATTGAACTTCACATTTTCTTAAATGTGTCAATCCAATTTAAAGCACACATTTTGAGTCTGAGTTCAGCTGAACCCATTCCTTACTCTCATATAACATCATAAGGGACAAACAGGATATTCACCCCAGAATACTTTTCCAACACCCTCAATCCCAACAAAACATCCAACAAAATAAAATGAAGACAAAGCATTACTAACTTTATAGTTCTTCCAAGATCTCATTGCCACTAATTATCAACACAGGTCTCATTAAGGAAGTCATCTACACCTCTGTGTCATTAAGGATTTAATAAATATGACACTCATAGATGGGAGTCTGAAAGGTGCAACAAAGGTCCTGATTTTCATAGGATCAGTGTCTGTGAACTGCAGGTGGTCCTGCAGCCTATATCCTACACTTCATCTTGGCCATAAGCACCTCATTGCATTGCTCATTATACCTGGAAAATAGATGGTCTTTTGAAATCACCAAGGAATCTCTCAGTTCCATAAAACTTCCAAGTTTGTTGATTGTTCACTGATTTCAAGCACCAAAAATGTTAAAGACTGAAAATTCAGTTCTGGGTCTGGAGCACGACCCATATCCTAGTCTCCCCTTCAACATCTGCCCTGCAAAGTACAAATAAGAACCTAAAATCTATCATTTACTACAGAGTGCAGACCTTAGAAGTCTAAGGAAAAGGAGTCCTGAAATGTCATAAATACAGAGTTCATTTATTAAGAGGGGGAGAAAAAGTGGGTATAAAGTCTTCAGCTATCTCCCTCGTTGGTATAAAAGTGGTACTTTGAATGAATAGTGTCTGCTATGAATTCTATGTAGCAGACATATTGATCCATCTTGCTATTGCTATATAATAATATTTCAAATCCTTTTATTTCCTTCTTAGGATTCCACCCTACATATAAGAGAATATACCCCTAAGGACTGGACAACACCTGGTGTATATACAGGGATGAATCACAAGATGGATATAAAGAAAGAAAGATCTAAAATCCCTTGACAAAGTAGCTGTTTCAATCCTTTAAGAAGCCTACTGAAAGTTGATCTTAAATGTGATTTCAGGAGCCAAAAACTTCTCTACACGATTTGTTTTCTTTACAAAAGAAAAATTTTTCTTCAAAACTAGAGCTGCCATGTGGATCCCCACTGCAGTGTAGCTATTTTCTTTCAAGTTATGGTTGCTTCTTAATGTTGTAATTAAGTTTGAATAATGCTGCCACAGTAAATCATGCACTTTACATGATTACTGTACAGAATGTAAAAGGGAAATAAAGTATGATGTGAGCTTTGTTAAACTTAAAATACACTTGACAATCACTGAACTTAATTAGATACATTTGTCTCCTGAAAAAGTTGCTGTACTAGAGGTGATGTTCACCTTTCCAAGGAAAATAATCCTCTCCCAGAGCCAAAAGTATATATCCCACCCCTCTTTATTATTATTATTACAGTAACACTTCTGTATGAAGCATCAGTAACCCAGCAGCCAGGGGCCATTTTTCTACTCCCAACTCTGTCAACGATCTGCTCTGTATTTTTAGGTTGGTTATACCAGCTCAGTGCCTCTGTTTCCAGATCTGTTGCTTGTAAGTCTTTTCCTTTTGGAAGTTATTATAATACTATGTACAGCATAATAGCTAATAATAATTACTGTCATATACATAATTATATTATGTGCCATGTAGAGAATAATAGTTATAGTAAGAAATCCCTAATACTTTAAGGAAATTAACATTTTGTCGTTATAAACTAACCTAGATTTACAATTCCCCTGGTTTCATGAGATTCCTTTAATAATTTTAAATAGTGTTTTCTTTTTCTCTCTCTTTTTACATTCACAAGAGATGGGAATATGTACAAAGCTTATACAATATTGTCCTTTTGTACAGCTTGGCAGAGCTCCATTTTTTTCCATGGGGTTGCATCAACTTACATCAGATGAGAATCAAGTTTTTGTTTTCCTCTACCTTTTAGACACTGATTTATTTTAAGCACCCATAGTGATAAAACAGAAAGACTCATTCATTATGGCTTCATATCTGTGAAACTTGTTATTCTTCAGGGGGAACTACAGAGAGGAAGTTCTGGTTTGGGTACCTACCAACACAGTAATGAAGAGTAAGGTAGTGGATTTGAGCATGATGCAATTGCCTACACTTCACACAGCTAAGAAAAATAGGCATGTATTTTTCTCTCCCCCAAGACCAATTCTACTGAAAGGGCACCAGGTGTACAATTAAAACAACTTGAAATCTCTTTTAGGTCACACTGTCCAAAGTAGCAAAGCTGTGTGCTCCACCTTGTCTTCAACATATGCCTCTCCATCAAGATTACAAGGTGGCATAGAGTTGGTGATCCCACCTGCTCCAGCCAAGGGTTATCCTGGATCAATGAGAATCTTCCTTGTGTCTCTCAACATCCTAGGCACTTTGACTCATCTTAAAAAGGCCACAGTCTGAGCTATTCTCAGAACTACTCAAATCTGTCAAAACCAACTTTAATATATGTTGATTGTAATAAGAAGCATAAAGAGCAGACAAAAATGTACCAAAAACTTTGATATTATGTGGGTTTCACATGAATTAAATCTTCCATGCTCCTAAGGTTAATTGTTCATATGTTATTTTCAATTAAAGGGTCATCTGAAAAAATGGTCAAAACCCAATTTAATTCAACTTTTCCCTGTTTTCATCCATATGTGTCACTCTGACAAATAGTTGCCCCAGGCTGTAGTATCTACTTTTTCCAAGAAACACCACTTCATGATAATATTTATTATTTAATAATCTAATTTAATAATTAACAATTGTCTTTAATGTTAGTTATTAATATTATGAATATTAAAACTAATAAAACCTAAGTCCTTGAGGAACCATGTCTTGTGGCTGCACCTCCTGATGTGTAATAAATTGTATGTTCTGCTTTGAAGCATAGAAGAAAATCTTCCATGTGGCTTCTCCTGTGTCTGGACTGTTGTCACTCAAGAGCCTTTCCATCATTCAGACTGTAATTAGTCTTATCTGTTTGGAAATTCCCACCAGTCCATAATCAGGCTTGACACTGGTCACCATTTTCATGCAAACAATAGAAAATGAGAATAAAGAATGATAAATAGATGAAGTATCATGGAAATTTAAGGATCTCTTTTCCCAACAGAGGTCCTTCCTCTCTCTGGAATGTCAGTCAGACAAGGAAGGGAACGATGAACCAGTTCAGTTCAGGTTAATACACAATTTTTCATACCAGAAGGTAAATCGATTAATAGTTGCCTAGATCAATTTTCTGTCATGTCTATGCAACATACCGAGGAAATGTAGCAAGGGAAGCACTTGAGGATGTGGTAGCTAGGAACAGAACTGGCATTTTGATTATTATATCTGGAGAGTTTTGAATTACTAGATTTGAGGGGGGGATTTTTATTTCCACATGTGAGACTGAACTGTGTATTCATCACACGTACATACCACTGCATTGGTTGTTTATGCTCTCTGATTAACTGTAAAAAATGTTATACCAATTAAGTGTGAAGGTCTTCACTAAAATTATAGAAATGTATTTATGGGAGACTCAATATGTGCAGCGGTTGTTTATTAAGGTCATTGGTATAAAATATATGATTGATCTGATGACTGCTTATCATTCCATACAATACACTAACAGGGCACCTTGCCAGATGCATCGGCCTCTCCCAGACAGGACTGGGGCTGATGGTCAGATAGCATATGTGCTGCAGCCTCTTCTGCTGTACCTCTACCAAGCAGAGGTCATTAGAGCAGCGTTCTGCCTATGCTGAAGTCAACAGGTGCCAGCCCCCAGCATTACAGGTGGAAGATTTTGACTTTCCAGTCTCTTAAATCTGCTTTGTGCAACTCCAGCAGTGCAAAACAGTCTTAATGCCAGCTTATTGGCAAGCTCTCTGGTGCAATGAGCTCCCACGTGGAAATAAAAGCATGTTTTTTATTAGCCCAGGAGCAGAATCATCTGGTGATGAGATGCCAGATCAGGGTTACTATCTGCTTCTGCTCCCTTCTTGCCTTTCTAGAGAGAGAACAACTAGGAGCCTGAAAACTTTCCTGTATCCCAGTGCTCAGTTTCATTAGTCCTTGTCATGGTTTGAGATACCCCAAAATCCAGTTCCCTAGCTCCATTCCCCCTCCCACATCTCAGCCTGGTGTAAGATGTGTTTTCCAGACAATCACACAGACTCAAAATGGGGAAAGGGAATATATTACAATGACTGTACAAACAAATACTACAATACATTATATACAACCTTAGCTATCTCTACCATGACATAAGTATTTACAATGGATCAGATCTATTCTCCCCTCCAAATAAAAGTCCAGGAGGGAAGAAGGACAGATCCCTTCTTCAGAGCAGCAATGTCTCTAAGGCAGCAGGTTCTCTCTTCTTTTCTTGCAGTAGCTCATAGCTGGATCTCTGCCAGCACTCACGAGGGGGTATCCCCCTCGACCCCTTGACGCAGGCAAAGGGGTCTTCCGTGGGCTACGTCACCCCAGACGAAGGTCGTTCCACCACGGTCATATCACGAGCCCAGAGGGTCTTCGTGACAGTCTGGTATCTTCAGGGAATTCAGATTCCCCTCTGCAGAGCTTCTACACCCTGCTTCAAGATGGCTGCGAGCTTCTTTGTAGCTTGCAGCAAGGGAGGGCCTCAAGGTCAACCTCCACACACCGTCCTGGCTGAGCTCTCAGGACAACCGAGCTTCTGAGCTCCTTTACTCCATCTAGGACTTCTAATCAGTAAGAGTCCACCCCCTCTATTTTTGGAGGGATCTCAAAGGAGTCTGGGGTCTTTTGGTTCAGTTCTTACCCCAACTGTCTCTGTAGAGCTAGTTCTGCTCTCATCTGCTGCTGTTGGTTCTCTCTTGGCTCTCTGTCTCCTTCCAGGAGTCCTCTCTGCAGTGCACGCCGTTTGCTGTTTAGTTCAGTTCTTATCTGTCCTGGCTCTCTGCCACCTTCTCCGGCCAGTGTTGCTTCTGCTGCCGCTGTTGTTGCTCTGTCTCCGCTGCCCATGGTGGAGAAAACATCTCCCGGCATAACTACAGGCACCTAGCCCAGCTTTATGCTGTTCCAGGTCCCTGCAGCTCCCCCAGCCCGGGGCGGGGGGGGGGGCTCAAAGACCCCAAGGGGCTCCGGGCCCCTTTCCTCATGGCAGTCAGAACATGGCTACTGCTTCTTCAACCAAAACTACAACTCTTCTCTTCCATTTGTTTGTGATATGTTTATATTTTGCAGAAGCACTCATTGGACAAAACTTCAAAACATCAAGAGTTACCACCCCCTGGGGGTTACCACTTTCAACTGCAGGGGGAAAACTTGGTTTAAATTACAACAGTCCTCTACTATCTCTCTGTACTAAACAAGGATTTTGATTGACAATTACATGTATATTTTAATAATTATAGGTGTGCATTTAAAAATACCCTTCTAATTTGTTTCTAAAGGAGCCTGTAACAAAGCTGAAAAGAAAAGGCAACTAGGTTTTTTTTGTGGACTGTGTAAAGCAGCTACTTTGGACAGCTTTTCCATTCATATGATACAATCCTGCATTCTGAAATAAAAACAGATATTCCTAGGTAATTTTTCCCCAGAGATGAATAACAGGGACAGTCCATATGACTGTGGTCCAGGAAAGCTGTTAAAAGTAAGAACTCCTGGAAAAAAATTTTCAGCTTGTATTCTAATGCCAAATTTTGCAAGCATCCTGTTTACATACTAGGACACTCAAGTGAAATCAGACCAATGGGCCATGACTGAAGCTAAAAATAAAATTGCAAGAAGACTATGTAAACCTACAACTCTATTCCCTACAGAAAAAGGTAAGGCACCTTTTTCAATTTTGTGAGAATTTTAAGAACCCTTCTCTCCTTGTAACACCTCTTAAGACTCTAGAAAAAGTACTTCTTTTGAGAAACTGTCCCATTGAAACTCAGACCAGGTACAGAGGCAGAGCACAGCCCTAACTTCCCTGGCCTGTCAGCAAAGAGAATGAGTTTATTACAGCAGGCAGAGGGAGAGATTTGACAGTCAGCTGGCCATCCAACACTCCATTATTAAAACTAGTGTTCAGCAGGATGTATTGTTTGAAAGTCATGTTTTTGAAAGCAGTCTCCTACTATCAGCATCTGCATTAACTACTAGTTTTATGAAGTACAGGCTGTTTTGCAATGTCACTGACACAAAGCAAGCTGAGCCCTCTGCCTATTTGAAGGAGAAAAAAAAAATCTCCTGTGGTTATTTAACTTTTTCCAAACATATGTTGTGAAAGACCTTGTGGTTTGAAGAAACTCTCAGAGCTACAGCTAGAGGCATGCTGAGACCTTCTCTTTGGCAAACAAAAAATGAAGCCTTTTGCTTTCCTCAGGAGAAACAATGAGGATGGAGTAGGCTGAGATACAGGTAAACCTTGTGTTTTCTGGGCTACCATGAAGGTAGAACCAAAGAAGACCTTCATAGCCTAATAGGTGTATTGCCTTGTAGTAGTAAATCCAGGTAAAACACACAAGTAGCAGGATAATACAGTTTTCTTACTGGAGCTCTGGCAATCTACTCCTCCCTCCAACAGCCAGCCTGATCTCCATATGCTCTGTGGCTGTCAAATTAAAATCTTCATAGAATCATCAAACGATTTGGGTTGGAAAGGACTTTAAAGATCATCTTGATACAGCACCCCTGCCATGGTCAGGGACACCTTCCATTAGACCAGGTTGCTCAAAGCCCCATCCGACCTGGCCTTGAACATTTCCAGGGATGTGCCAGCCACAGCTTCTCTGGGCAACCTGTTCCAGTGCCTCACCACCCTCATAGTAAAGAATTTCTTCCTAATATCCAATCTAAACCTACTCTCTGTCAGTCTAAAACCAGTTCCCGGTGCACAGTGTCAATTCCCACACGGACGTGAGGGATTTCTATTTTTCATTCCAGTTTGTGCAAAGCAGGGAGCCAGGTGGTAACCCACAAAAGGCTGTCTCCCCGATCATCAAAACATTGCAAAATTTATACATTTTAACAAACAGAGGCATAAGCATTCATTGGTTATAAATTACATAACCTTTCTATTAATTAGTACTCAAACCCCTATTTGCTATTTATGTCTCTTGCTTCTCATGCTAATTAGTCCACAGGTGCAACTCTTCTCTCCATTTGAGTCAAGGGTCCCTTTTGAGTAGGTGATCAGTGAGTCGGTGTTCTCAATCTCCCACTGCTGGAATTACCTTTCCCAGAGTTCCTGCTCAGTTCTGCTGACTTCATTCCTGGGAGTTCTTGTCCAGATAGCCCATTCATCTCGGGATTGTCTTCTCTTTTCCTTAAAACAAAAAGATCAGCCTAGCATACAACGTTCACAAAGCAATTGCTTAATCATAACTGTCCAGCTATAGCTACTAATTTACAACCAAAAACAATTGCAAAGTTTGATTCAAATCTTGACAGTCTCGAATCTTGAGGTGTTTGGTCTCACTATTACTACATACCCTTGCAAAGAATCTCTTTCCGTCTTTCTTGTATACTCCTCTCAGGTACTGGAAGGCACCTATGAAGAAAAGTGCTATTCATGGGAGGGAGGAACTACGAAAAGTAAGGCTAGATTCGTGCCACAGAGCTTCTATTTCCCTACAGACTTACCCAAAGCTCTTGGCCATTCAATTTACATTGTTTAGAGGCCCCTGAGCAATGCTGTCAAAAAAGTATTTGGCCCCATCTAAGAGGATATTTTTGCTTTTCCCATGCATAACCCTAAAGATTATTTAGATTCACATGCAGATTTGCAAAGCCTTCATATTTCTCTTTTCATAAAGGTATGTTTGGAACCAATCAAATCATTGCCCAAATCATTGTCTTCTGTGTGCTAAGAGTCCAATTACTTGCCCCTCCACACACACACACAGAACACATAGAATGTGCAGACAAAAATGTACACCTGCTCCCATGCAAGGGAGGATGATCCTCAGCCTAATCCTCATCCTCACCTACAATGAGGTCAAGTAAGCATGGTCATTGATTGGGAAGACCTCATGCCACTTCATGTGGAACTTCTCTGTATTAGACTAGAAACATGGATAGGTTGCACATTAAGAACCACAATATGATCAGAATGAATCATCAGTTTAACCAACAGCAAAATGTGGCCATCACAACCAACTTCAGCATTCGAACATTTAGTCTTTCAGTGAACTATATATTTGCTCCATCTATAGATAATGAAGAAACAGCACCTGTACATAAATCATAGTACCCATAAGTTCTTCACAGTCTCAGGGCTGGGCATCCTTACTAAAATTTGGAAATTTCCCCCTCCATCCTGATGCTTCCCCTAGGGAGAAATCTGTGCAGATTAGACACAGTCCACAGCACCTCCAGAATTTTATCCTTCTTGTTTATCCTAGACATCTATCTTACAAAGTCAACCACCCACCTATATTTCTGTTGACTACAGATAACTCACTGGACAACTAAACTCAGCCAAAATTAATTCCATCTGAAATGTTCTGTAGGATCAGACTCTATTTTACAATTACATGGTATTGTAGGAGTTTGAAGTGTTTTATTTAAATTAAAAAAAAAAAAAAGATAAAGATAAACTCTCAAAGAAAAAGTACAAGAACTCACGTTTCTAAGCTCAAGTTCCTAAACACACCAAAGCTGTGAATTTTTTCAGTAATCCATTTTCTGCAGTGGTAGGAACATGTTGACTTCTTCTATTAAGTATTATAATTGGTAAGAAAGAGAAACAGAACAGAACAAAAGGTCTTTGGCTGCTGTGTTAGCTATCACCTCCAAGAATAATTTTGATCTTGCAATTGTAATAGCCAATCTACAGCACAGAATTTATATAAGACATTTGTGGCTGGTTTACGAGAGAAAAATCTTGACACTTTCATAAACATCAATGTATGTGTCTTAAAAGTCATGTTCATAATTTACATAAACCAAACAAGATAAATTGGAAATTTCAGCTCTCAGGCAAAAAGTGTGTCTAAAAGGTGGTTTCAGATTGAATTAAGTGCCAGAAGGACTAAAGCCTACTAAAATATTGTCCCTTTCCTCAAAATGATAGTGCCTCAAAACTAAACGCACACACACACACATCCCCGCACGTGTTACACAGATTCCTGTACCTGTCATCTCCTCCTGTTCAAACCATGAGAGTTTGGTGCCAATGTACTACTCTTTCTGTACTCCAAGCATCTTTTCTAGCCTAGTCAGTTTAAAAGCTGGTCTACAGTTTTTTCCTGCACCTCATTTTGATTTCAATGCCATAAATTGTTGGGTAGACCCGTAACAAAAGGTCACACGGTCTAGTGTTTGCCATGTGGACCCAGACAGAGCTAAGCTGCTCCCAGCCATATCTCCCCTCTGGAAAGCTCTCAATTATATTGCTCTAATGCAGCCTGATTCCCAGGTCTTCTTCCAAGATAACACTCAGTTCGGTCACTCACCATTTTTTTTCTTCCATGATGTTGCCAAATCTGGAGTATGTAAATCCAATTTTTTTTTTCCTAATTGTGATAATCATTCTCTTTTGTCAGGTACCTTGTCTGTGCACCTGCAGCCAGATAAAAGGAAACCAAATTGGATCAAAAAGATGATTAAACCAAATGTCACTGTTTCACACCCACCTTGACATCTCTTCAAAAGGCTGTAAATTATCAGAGGACTTGGCAGGGGAGAATTGAGCCTGGACAAATAAAGATTCCCGTTCAAGTTTCTCAGGTGTTTTATCAAGTTCTGACTTGGCAATGAAAAACTGGAGAAATTCACTAAACACAAAAGTGTTTTGAGGGTCATTCATAGGATGTTTTATGTTGCTTTAGTAGCTCATGTCCATTATTGTAAAAATTACAATAAAAGCAAGCAAAGAAAAAAACAGAGTTTAACCCTGAGGTTTATGCCTGTTAAGTATGCAAATGAAATGCACATAGATCTCTAAAAGGTTATTTATTGTGTTGAAAATAATAAGCAAAATGTTTCAAAATTATTCTTCTTTCATTTCTCTGTGCTTATGAAAGTCCATTTACTGTAAAGGACAGTTAGTAAAGGTGTGGGTTTTTTCAGACTATAAATAGTTGAACTTTGCTAGTTCTCTCAGAGGGACACCATGAGACAGTTGCTTAGATCATACACTCGATGTTAAGGAGTATAAAATCCCAAGCCCTCCAGATAAAAACTTCCTTTTTTTTTTAAAGATATTGGGTACTCAGGCTACATACAGACTATGCACCTGCCGCCTTCTTTCTCTAAAATATAGTATGTCTGATTGTGTGTTTGTCCAATAAGAACTGTGAAGCAATTACATTTGAAATTGAAAATGAGCAAATTACACTGAAATTTTAAACACTCCCTCAAACTCCACCTCTCAGGGCCACATCTCAAAGTACTGCAGACCAAGAACCAAGAAATAGCTATTAAGAAAGGAAGGGGAAAAAACAACCTTACTCCAGAAAAGATAAAAGGGGATTTCAATAAAGGTCTTAGTTCTGTCACTTATTTCCCATGTGGTCTTGGTTCAGTTGCTTATATTTTTCCCACAAATCTTCTATAAATAAACCAGAACATAACCCCATTTCGCTTCTGAGTGGTTTAGTGTTTGTTAAATAGTTAGTAGCCCAATCAATCATTGATGTTATAGCAATACCAGCCATTATTAAGTGTAACATGAAAAATGAGCAGAAAACCAACTTTTCAAGAATTTTGGCATGTATTTTGCCTCCAGTATTTGCTAAATTCCAAAGTTTATGTAAATAACCCCTCTAAATGAGTTAATAAAATTCCCCAAGTCCTGGTTTCCACTTCTGAGACCATGGACACCACTCTGTAAGAAATGAGACAGGCTGGCAGGGTAGCAGCTCATTGCACCCCAAGGTTTGCCTGAAGGAGCAGGTGCTTCCAGGTTAACACAGAAAAGAAGGGAGTAGAAAAGTACTGAAGTTCTTGTGTTTAGGAAACCACATCCCTTGACTAAACATTTCAAAGGAAATAAACCACCTGGTTTTGAAGATATGAGGAAAAAGCACAAACACATTTTCAAGATGAGAAGGTAGAATTCTTACACAGAAAATTAGCAAAATTTCCTACAGAGTCTGATGGCATTTCCCCCAGGTGGCAGGAAACAACTGGCTTGTGACAGGCAGCTGAGAGCTCCACCACAGCTGCTCAGAATGAAGCTTCTCTCACAGCTTGCCTAGGAGGATAAAATTTTTTGAAAATTGAAATCATAGAAGAATATAGGAGATGTAAAGTATTAGCAGAGACTCCAACATACATCATCAGTGAATGGATATTTTTTGCTGGCACCAAGAACACACAAAGAGAAGTGTAACCTGGCCAGTAAGTTTTCTCCTGAGTGAACAGAAATGGTGGGAACAAATGGATCATTGAGCCCAAATCCTGTCTCCTTGAGGGCAGCATAAAAGTTAAACCATTATCCAAAAATATTGTTCAAATGCTTCCTGAACACTGAAAAATTCCTTCATGGAAAGGGTTGTCAAGCACTGGAACAGGTTGCCAAGGGAAGTGGTGGAACCACCATCCCTGGAAGTATTAAAAAAACATGTGGATATGGCACTTGAGAACATGATTCAGTGGTCAACATGGTGGTGGTTGACAGAAGGACTTGGTGATCTTTGAGGTCTTTTCAAAATCTAATGTTTCGATGATTCTCTGAATTATGAGAGATTTTTATGGCTTCACCTTGTAGCATGAAGTGCAGACTCTGCCAGGAAGACAAAGGTTCATGTTTTGTAATCCTACATGAACATGAATGCAACCAGAGACCATGAACAGAGCCACTGGACCACTGAGAACAAGGCTCAACTCTTAAGACATCCAGTCCTGTATGAGGTACTTCAGTTTAATTCAAACTTAGACCTATGGGAGTCCTGCGTCCTTCCAGATCATCAACTGCAGATGAGCACTGATATCCTGGGCATCTCATTTGGCAGTAAGTATTTATATTTAAAAAATTTATTCCTTCTGAGCAAAACATCTAGGAGGAAAAAAGGAAAAAAATGGCAAAAAAAAAAAGAACTATAATAAAAGCTCTCTGAATAGTCACTTAAAGAATGGAATTAGAGAAATCCTGAAGAGAAAAGACAGAAGTAATGTCAACTATTTTAAGAACATTGATGACTCAGCCCAATACATGCAAGGCCACCTTAATTACCTGGAAATTTCTATCAGACTGTAAGTCTTCTAAATAAAAGGGGCTTAGAGACTTTTTTCAATATCCTCTCAGTAAGATCAGATGTAATAATAACCTGTGTGATCCTAAGCCAAATTTGAAACACACTCAAAATAGATACCTACCTAACCATGATTTTATTTTTAAGTTTAAACCACCTTAATAACTATATTTTCTTTCCGTAACACTTGAGTTTTAGTCACAGATAAGAAGAAAATTGTACCAGATAATTTAAAAGAAGTGAGAAAGCAATAGTTCCTATGTTAAAGAGGTTATAATCAGAATATAAAACAGGAGACAGCAGATGGGTGTACTCTAATGCAAGGACAGAGGAAAATGCTGAGGGAGAAGTTGGTCATTATGAGAAATGGAGTTAGTGAAAATACAGTCAAACCTTTGTCCCCTTTTTTGAGGGCACCACAGAAAAGACTTTTTAAAAGAGCAGTTTGAAAGCAGGTGATGTGATAATTTAGGGTATATTTCTGTTACATTACCATGAGGAAGGGTAGTAGAAAAAGCATGATTATACTTCAAAATTCACCAGTTAGAGGATGAGAAGTGCAATGAAGGGTCAATTCAAAATTATTTTAGAAATACCAGTGTTAATAAAAAGACCACAGGTGGGATGAGGATGAAAATGAGCAACACAGGCAGTCTAGTTTGTGGTAGCTTTGACAAAGGGGATCTAGAGGAAATACTTTAAAAGATAACACACCTTTTATACGTTAATTCAGATGTGAAAATCCAGATTTTACAGTAAATAAAGTTAGGTCTCATATAGGATCTTTTCCTACAACTTCATTTTTAATAATGAAATTAATGTATCTCTCAGACATTTGACAAAATCTCTTATAATTAAGTTTAATATCACTGAAGTCAAGGGAATCCTCTCCATTCATTTCAGAATTAGAATTCTGCTTTATTAAAGAATATTTGAATATTTTTTTATTCACTAAATTATTCAGATTTTTATTGATTTAATTTTTAAAAAGGATAGTGAGGCATGGAAAGGTTAAGTTACTTTTTTGTCCTGAAACGACAGAAAGCTACTAAAAGATCAAAACAGACTTTGGTGATTTTTTTCCAAAAGCATTGTTTTCATTGTAATGTCAAACCACTTTTCAGCATTGAACTCTCGAGGTAAAAAACCTGTGGCACTTATTGAAGGTGGTGCACATAAGAATATAACTTTTCTCCTTGGTCATCTTTATTCCTTAATACACTTTGGGAGCCAGAGGAAAAATACATCCCAAAAGTCATGCTATCCATTCTTGGAGTCCTTCCCAGAATAAAACTGTGAGAAGGATCTTACCATTTCTCAGTCCTTTTAAGCAGATGTGGAGCTCACTGCAAAGTGCATCCAATCCCACAGCAGTCAGTAAAGAGCTGCAAGGCTTGAGACACCTGCAAAAGCACAAGTCTGCAGAAATGACAAGCACCTGGTTTGAAAAGTTTTAAGCCCTGTTTTTCAGAAGCTCATGATAAACTTCCCTGGTATGCCAACAAAACTGAATTAGCACTTACCTTCAGGTGGGGGGTTCCTCTGCCAAGGGAAGAACAGCATGAATGGCAGCCCTGAATGAATGTTTGCAGTAGAATTACACCTTTCTTACTATTATCTCAATTATTCTAGGTATATTAAAGCAGCACCCACAAGAAATCCCTAACTTCTCAGTATACAAATGTTTAATGGAAAGAAATAACCTGACTTCAGCCTAAACATAGAAAATATCCAAAGAGTGTACAAAGAGGGATGCTAGGGATGAGGAACTGAGGCAAAGACAGACTAATTCACTTGCCTGAAGTGACCAAGCTCAGAACTGAAGATAAACTTCTGAATTCTCACACTAATGTCTTAACCACAAAGTTAATCCTCTGCTGATCTCTATTTTTATCCTTCATAACCTTTTAAAAAACCCACTCCTATAGGGCTTCATTTCCTCATTACTTTGACTGAGCACAAGGGTCAACCACTACGGGGTAGGCAGGTAGATGAATTGTGTTTGAGTTAGACTACAGTAGGAAAATATGTTTGTCCTTTAACAGTGAAAGATGCATTTTTCATCCAGGTAACTCAAAAACAAGTTCTTTTTTATTATATATTGAATGTAGGTAAAAGGGAACATATTTCCTTATACACTGTGCTCAGAGAAAGCAAAGGCAAAGAAATGCACCCAGCCAGTTCATCTATGCAGCTTATTAGGAGCTTCCTCAATTTCTCATGATTTCTTCTCTCATAATTTATTCAAAATTGACAGAGACATTTGTCCTCACTGAGAACAGAGGCCAGATTGTAAATGTAGTTATTTTAAAGACAAGTTTGTGCTGAGTTTACCAAATATAAGAACACTAAAATATTATATATCCCTGAAATGCAAAGCTTTTCACTGCACATTATTAAAAGCAATTTTGTCATAAACTGACAAGCAAGTGTTTTATTAAACCGGTTGGAATTCATTGTTAAATAACAACACTGTTCAACATTTATATCCTTAAATCTCTGCACATACATAAACCACCAAATCTTGCAACACAAGTGGATCAATTTTTCTTTTATTATTATTACTAAATCTGCTTTACAACATGCAGCACTGAGGCTCAATTTCCCACCTTCCAGGTTTCTTCCCTGTGTGCTCATTTTCATATGTGAAAATTTGTTTAAGTTGAGTAAACACAGCAGCTTTCACCCATACTGAACTCACTATTCAACATTGTAAAAGACATCATTGTAAAAGTAATGTATTGAATCCCATCGGCTTGGGAATCTGGTGGGAGAGCATTATTTGTAGCAGATCAAGATCATTGGGTGGTAGAGCTGAGAGCAGTCTCTGAGGTTCACTTTCCCAGGCCAACAGCTTTGCTTGTGGCGTGTCTGCTGCACTTGCCAAAAGGTGCAGATTTATTGCATCATGCAAAATTAAAAGGACATGAATTTAACTTGAAACAGCCCTGGTTTGCTAGATATGTGCTCCTGTGTCATGTGTCAGTCATGCAGTTGTGCATCTCTGCTCTTCAGATCTGGTTCATCTCTCCACTGACCAAGTCTGCAAAACACTCCGCTCTGGGACCAGTGGGGATGCTTGCTGTAAAGCCAGAAATGTTTGTTTCTCCATGCACATCCAACATCCACTGTTTGGTAAAGCTCAGATGGTTTTACTGGGAACAGGATGTGATCACGCCAGATAAAACTCCAGGGAGTGTTTAGGGAGTGCAGCAGTCATATTTTCTGTGAGGATGATGCAAGACATGAATTTCAGGCAATATGTTCTCTAAGCCTGGCCAAAAAAAAAAAAATAATTGCAAGACCTGGTCTATCATTAATTATAATTATCAGTTGCCACACCATTTCATTCAGTTCTCCTTTTGATCATGCCAGGAACAGAAGGAACCACATTCTGTCAAGGTCTTGCATCAAGAGAACAAGGAATATTATTTTGTATTCAAGCAGTTCACATGTAAGGGCACATGGGCTGATCCCTTAAGAAGAAAAATTATGGTGAACCACACACCATTTATGCACTCATATTTTGGGCTGGGTTTTTTTCCCAAAGCCAGCACACAGCATACCATTTCCCTGAACAACCCCAGTGCTCACAGTTCTAAACAATTTTCTAGATTCCGCCTACAACACTATTTTTCTTTTTCCTTTTTTTTTTTCCTATTTTTCCAGGGCCTTGCTGCAAATATTTTTCAGGGTGACTTTGTCTCTTTCCTATTGTCCTTTCTATGTTCCTCTTTATCTGGGATTTGCCTAGAACCATATGGTAGCTTCAGGTTATCTGAAACCTTAGCCTGCTTCCGCCAAGGTGGTCCCTGTTTTGGCAGTGAGAAATCCATTCTAAGGCACTACTTGGCAGCATTGGCTTCACTGATCCTTCTGCTTTACAGGAGCTATTCTTGCATCTCTTGAAGTCATCATGAGCTTCAGATGTTCCAAGCGTTGCTCGAACACCACTATATATTTCAATTTAGTACTTTAAGGAAGATGCTGCTTGTCCACTTGGATTTACTTCTCCAGTAAGTCCAGTGGGATCACTTTTGCTACACCTTGCAACTCAACTGTGCATGGGAGATGGAGCCAAGATTTCTGTGTTAATAAACTATTTGTGAGATCTCTGGCATGCTCAGCTACTGCTCCTCAAGGAACTCAGGCTCTCTGCACCCAGACTTCCTATTCTGGGGATGGGAGACCTTCCAGAGCCCAGGAACGGTATGGATGTGTCCAAACTTTGACATTAGGTGTCAGAGGACAGTTAGTCTTGAGCCTCTGCAACTTTTGGGATAACTATTATAGGTGTAGTTTGTTATTCTCAGAAAGCGAAATATAAAGCTCTTAGCAAATCTGGAAGCAACATTACGCAAAGAAATGAAAGTTCCTTCAAAGCTGTCCTGATGTCCCTGCATACATCTCTCCTCAAATTTTCATCTTGTTGCAAGATTTGTTGCTTCACTCTTTTCCTTCTCTTATTTCTAGGCAGGTTTCTTGCTGGCTACCTAAGAGCAGCACAGCTACCAAGGCTACATTGTGTGCTAGTGACTGATGGCCAGCACTTTCCTGCTGGAAATGGGCCTTTTTTGCTGCCAGCACCTGGGCAAGGTGGTGTTAGGAACCTGACTTGCTCCAGTCTTCTCATTCTTCCTTGCTTTTTTTCCAAACTAGCAGCTATTTTAACCACAGCTTTAGCAAGGCCATTCTTTTCACCAGACAGCTTAATATGCACTGTAAAACTTTCTCTCAATTTTGCCATATTTTGTAAATAACATAAAAGTTTTCAATTACACAGCAGCTGAGTTCTCTCCCAGGCCATTGTATGGGCTTAGGTTTCATGAACCACACAGGATACAGCATTAATGATACACCCATCAGTCTCGTCAGCTGAATGATTTACCCAAAACAGCACCTTTCAACACTTAGAGGAGGGTTTGATGAGCAGAGCACTATCACCCCATTTACACTGAATGGGAGTGTGCAGTGGAACCTTAGTAGTGCTCCCCAGTGATTTTGATCCATATTTTTGTTTTATTTTGTTTTCTTTTTTTATTAAAGTGATTCCTATTATTTTTCTTGAGGGGCTGTTCTTTCTAATTTCAAAATATTATTCCAATCCCTAACATAACATCACCATTTTTGTTGTTCAGGTTACTGTCCTAGATCCTGCTCTACCTTGATACCTTGCCCATTACAGACTACAAAAAGTCTGTGTCTGGGACAATCACCCAAGAAGCCAGAAAAGCTGTATCCATCAATGGAAAAAAAACTGGGAGGACTCAGATAATGATTTATTCCAAGAGGAGACAGGTTTCTAAAGCAGATAAGAGGATTTGCCTTGTCTCTTGAAGGAAGCTGAAGATGACCAGGTCATACTTCATTGGCCGGTTTTCAGATACTTTTTGGATATGAAATGAGCCACAGACCTACTGAACGGGAGCAAAAATGACAAATTATGACAGTACAGTGCTGAGAACTGTCCAAAACTATTTTGGTCAGCCCAGAAGAGTCATCATTTTACCCTCTGAACTTCAGAGAATTGGTTTGCCTGAGGTTTTCACTGTGCAGGAAAGTAGTTTTGTTGGCATGCCTAAGTGGGAGCAGTAAGGGAGACTGGAAAATTGGAAAATTAATTAAGAAAAGAGAGGGTCAGTGGGTAAAATATAACAGGAAGCCAAATTTAAGCAACCTGAAGAGTTATGGGATACTCTCTGTATTTTAGAGCCACTGCCCCTGAAGAGCAGGTACCTGCATTGCTCCTGCTACATTGAATCAGGCTTTTCCCAACGAAACTGTGCATTTCAGTAGCATTCCTCCTGCACCCCTGCTGCCATTCCTCCTTCAGGATCTGTCAATGTCTCCTTAACTCAGTTTCTCCTTGGATAGAGTGAAATGTGAGCAGAAATATTAAAAGAAGAAAGTAGAAGAAGTAAGCAATGAGAGGTTAAGGTAGTAGATAGAGGAGCGGTCTGAAAAGGGATCAAAATATAAGTAAGTGATGAGCAAAGAGATTAGTGATGTTAATTAGGAAATAATCAGAGAGAAGTGAATTTTTTTGGCGTAGATATTTATTGCAGTATGGAAGTACAGTGCCACAAAGCAACAGTGTGGTAAGGACTGTAAGATGCATCCCTCTACAAGGAAGTAAGAAGGAAAGATTACAAGGAGACTCATGGACTGCATGGACAAGCAATAAGAAAGGCATTTGGGGAATTAATGAGCTACAAGGAGATCAGGGACAATAATAATGTTAAAAAAAAAAGGGAAAGAAATTTGGCACAACTGATTTCTTGTTTGATGTTAGCCATATTTTATGTAGACCTTGCAGCATAGTAGCGCTTTTGGTGCTCGAGCACAGCTGTTATAGAAAATAACTAGTTGGGATAAAACAGAAAAGAAAAAAATTTCACAGGTCAAACTGGGACTAACATACAGGTAGTAAAAAAGGAATTGCTCAAACTGCTTTATCACACTATTACTGAGCCCAGTAGCACACAGTGTTTGCATAAGCAGATGTGTGTCAGAGAAACTTGCATTAAAAAGCACTGTGAAATCTGTAACCTCTCCTTCAGCACTCATCAGGCTCCCTGTGCCTCCTCAGCCTGCACTTGTGTTCCTGCCTGTGGGCTTCTGCAATGAGCTGTGATAAGTCTTTCTGTTGAGGTGTTGGGGTCATGGTGCTGCCAGAGCTGCACTCTCAGAACAGCACACGTCTGATGACGCTGCTGCTGCAGTTTGCAGAGGCATCTTAGACCAAAACACCTGCACCTGTGAACTATCACATTCAGATGATGACACAGATCTCCCTTGACATCTCTGCTACAGAGATAGCTGTGCCTTTGGCTGCACAGCAAGATGCAGCCAGGCTTGGCTGGGAGGCAGTTTCCTACACAGTGTAGCAATGCTGAGGCTGCACCAATCACTAGTGGTGGAAAAACCCACCAGGGCTTCAGGATGCACAGTGACAGGGACAGCTGACAGAGGCCAAAGGGGAGACAGTGGAGGAACTACAGGATAGGCATAAAGCAGTAGAAAATATTCCTACACCCTCTCCTGATTTTGCTAGTTTTATTTTCCACCTTTCTCCTTCAGGAGGGCAGTTTGCTCAACTCCCGCATTCCTTTAAGTTACATACATCAATAAAAGAAGTGGCAGCCTCTGCTATGCCAACTGCAAGGACGTAATAGCCTGCACAATGCCCACGAAAGCCCTTAACTCCCATTCCCTCCTGCAGGCAGTGTCCTGAGGTGGTTCAGCTCGACAACCAGGCTGTTGCGGTTTCATAAACACCATTTTTCAGAGGGAGCCTGGTCAAACAGTTGAGGTACTTGACCGGGACTCAAGAGAACATTATAAATTTCTATCTTGCCTCAGGTGTCCTGGCAATCTGGGTAACATTCCTAATTCAACTTCCTGTCTATAAAACAGGGATCAAAATACATCCTCTGTCTATTCAAGGTGTGTCTTTTCTTCTTTCTTCATACAGCACCTTGCGTCATGGGATCACCAACTGCAAGAATGGCCCTCACTGAGGTGCAGACAATAAAGGTGGAATTCTTTGAAGAAAAAGAGGGTTTAATTGTGCCAAGATTTCAAAAACTCTGTATGCACAAAAGGCTTTTAAAAATAATTGTGTTTATTTTTAATCTTATTTGCTAGCCTTATCTTTCAAGCAGTCAGAGATAGCACCAACATAATCTGGCAAAAGCAACAGTAATTTCAGGGAAGGAGTAGATAAAATGTCCAGATGCATGTCCAGCATGTAAATCGAAGGAATTGCTTTATTGTACTTGCCAGATTTAGTGAAGAAAGGTGCAAAATATCTTAATGAGATAATTGTTAAGACTTGGAGAGTTGGTATGTCTCCTATATGGCCAGGAAAATGCTAGAACAGAGAATAAAAAGATCTATATTATTCCAAAGTAATATAGTGACAGGGAGACTTGGGCTCATAAACACTCTGAACTAAGAATGACGTGAGCACCATAAACAAGTCTTTGTCCAGAGACTGCTCCCGAAGTTCACAATGCATATTCTAAATCAAGAAGCTCATAAAAAGTGCTAATAGACAATTCCACAGGGAGAGGGCAGATTAAGAGGTGCCTGTGGAGCCACCATAAATACAGCTGCTATGGAGAGTCCAGAAACAAATCATCAGTATGCACAGTTAAAGACCAAGTGCATTAAATGAAAGACTTAGGCAGAGAAAGAATCCAAAAGTAAGAGCCAACATATGGGAGCCAGTATTTATTTCTTGTTCTACTGTCTGACCTTGGAAAAGTTATTTTGGGCTTAGACCTGAAAAGTACTGACCAGTCTGTTCCCAAACTAACAAAGCCATTAGAAACATGACTTGCCAACACTGTTATTTCTTGCAGGCATGGAGAAAGTGCTTCTCATCCCAGGACAGAGCCTGCCAAAGTACTCTGTTATGAATGGTAAGGATGGCATCTGTTTTCAAAGCTGTATTTGCACTGTCTGTAAATCACACCATTGCTGTTGGTAGGCACTGGCTGATCACGCTCAGATCTCATCTGCACAAACAGCACTGAAATCCTGGAAGGGGACCAGGCTTCTACAAAATCCCTCTGCCGATTTTGCTTCTGTCTCTCTGCACCAAGCTTGTGGACCTCCTATTCCAGCTCATGGACCCTTTTGAGGGCTTGCAAATACCCAAACTGTGTGCAGAGGGCTGGTTGGAGCATTTTTGCTAAGTGTGACTCTTGAGTGTGCCTCTGTTCACACAGAATGCTGCAGGAGCTAGCTACACCTCACCTCTCAATCACATGGGCCCTTACAAACTTCAATAGATCCCACATCCAACATATCCCCCATGAAACTCTCAACCCTATTCATCTCTCAGTTCTAAAATCACAGAATCATAGAATAGTTTGGGTTAGAAGGGACCTCAAAGCACATCTAGTTCCAACCTCCCTACCGTAGGCAGGGACACCTTCCACTAGACCAGGTTGCTCAGAGCCCCATCCAACCTGGCCTTGAATACTTCAAGGGATGTGGCATCCACAACTTCATTGGCCAACCTGTTCTAGGACCTCACAATCCTCACTGTAAGGAATTTCTTCCTAATATATAACCTAAATCTACCCTCCTTCAGTTTAAAGTCATTCCCCCTTGTCTTGTCACTCTATACTTTTGTAAATAGTTTCTCTCCATCTTTCTTCTAGGCTCCTCTCAGATACTGAAGTCCCATGAAGGCAACACACATTTAAACCCATTTGAGCTCATTGTCTGTACGTTTTCTGGACCAGATTCCTCCCTGACTCATATCAATTCTACTGCAGTATAACGCTATCGATTTTAGTGGCGGTATTGCTGATTTACACAAGGTTGAATAAGAGGAGAGCACTGGTGACCCCTGCAAGATGGGGATAATAATCTTTACCTACAACCCAAGGGAAATGTGAAAGTTAATTAATTAGTATTGTAAATCCCTGTGAGATCCTAGCAGTCTATAAATAAATTCAAATTGTACAGAGAAAGGGTATAAAATTTTTCTTCTTTCAAAGGTTTAAAAACACAGACAAGGAGGAACAAAGTGGAGTACAGATCCAAACATTCAAATATTGAGCAATGTGTGCATTTCAAGCCCCATTCCAATAAGCTGGTTTAAGACACATATAAGACATAATACATTTTCAATGTTGAAAAGCAAGATACCCTGACATTTTCTTTAAAAGAAATTGCTGTCAATACAGCCCAAAGAAGTTCACAGAAGGGCCTGTTTTAAGTTTAGTCAATTAAAGATGTGAGCAAAAGAACTTTGGACATCATTGACCCAGATATTCTGTGGCATTTATATTCATAAAAGAACAGAATATGGACACAATGAATTGCAAGAAAAATTCCCAATACAGATGGCAAAGTCACCGTTCTGCCTTTCAATAGTGCAGAAGTCGGAAAGGTGATGGAGTCAGATGTAGAGGGCTATTCCCTGATCAAGGAAGGAAAGTGTGCTATTTCATAATAATGAGAAAGGAATAAGGATTTTTTAAAGCTGTTGGAGTGTCAGGTTGATGCTCCAATGGAGCAATATTTCCCAAAGGCTGTGTTCTGTACAGACAACCAAACCCATTTCTGAAACCTTAGTAAGGCACCCCAGTTTATTTGCACACCCAAATATTTAAACGTAGTGCACACATGGTTTGCAATGGATCTTGGGATTAGCTAGTCCTAGAGAAGTATGTAAGGACTGCAAGTGGAACAATACTTGTTGTTGTTGTTGTTGTTGTTGTGCTGCACACAAACAAAGGGCATAGAGATCAAAACTTAGAACATCCTTCTACCAAGAGAGGCTGAGAATGTGTTCAGTCATACTCTGAAGTCTGTTTCTCTCCACTGCCGATAAGAAAAGCCCTGGAAGATTTGTTGAATGATTTGAGCAGCCAAATTACGTCCCTACAATGGGGATTTACAGGACATTCCATGTTCTTAAGAGATCATGTTTGAAAATACTACCCGAAAATTAGTCTAAAAAGGCTAATAACATAGCTGGATTCCTTAGTTCTCCAGCCAACTCAAGTAAATTTAAAGAAGCAAGAGAAAATGGTCATCTATGAGCCATCATCATCATCAAAAAAATGAGTAACTCAGAGGAGGCTGGTTGAAGCTCACCCTTCTCACTGAGTCCCACACAATGACTGTGTCACCTAAAGATGGTGAGTCAAGACAGTTGCAGATTCAAGTAAGAAAGTAGAAGGAGCATTGTTAACTTGATTTGCAGCATCATGTTGATGGGGCAACAGTTTTGTTGTTGATTTTGAATGTATTTCCCACAGTAGCATGTGTTTTCCCCTCAAAAGAGGCCTGTGGCCATGGCCTCCTTCACCCTGGTGATCCATTACTGCCTATTTGTAGCTGAAATTTGGGAATACAACTGCAAATACAAGGGTGCTACGTCCAGAGTCATCTATCTGTCCTGTAACTAATACCTTCCTTAACTTCACAAGTGACCTGGCCACCGTGATCGTCCTCCCTTATGTATATGTAAAACCTTTGGGAGTTAGGCTTTTCAATGATTGCTGTGTTGTAAGGAACCATTTTTTGATATACTGGTACTTGGGCAGTATTTAAAAAACACCCCAAGCACCAGCTGAAAGCATCAGCATTTTTCAGCTCTCATCTGTAATCAGTGTGCTATATCAGGTGTAACCCAGGAGAAAAACAAAGCAAACCGCATGATAGCTAAAGATGTCTTTTGAAAAGGTTTTGAAACATATAAGCTCAAAATATTTTTCTAACCAACAAAAAGTACATTTACACTGAGCCCCTCAGCCAGAGACTACATCTGGATTCTAACCCACAAATCCCTGTGATCTCTGTGTTTCTTCTACCTTAAGAATGAAATGCATTTGCAAAGCAGCATGAGGAAGCTTCTCTGATATTGGCTTGTGTGAGTAACTACACAAACCAGGCTGGACTCCAGACTGTGAGTCAAGCAACCTTCCCCCTGCTGCCTACCTGAAGATCTGACTCTACATGTGTAAGTAAACTTCTTCATGGTCTAACTAGATGGAATAACACCTCTTCTTATGCACAGTGCCTAACAGGACTGGAAGCCAATAGCTGGTTTTAATATAATGTACCTGTCAAAAATAGTTTATTTAGTTTAATGAGTATCAGATCTTCCTAATGACAGGCAAGGGAAACTGTTGAAATAAGATAAAAATGAGATAACATATACAAAAATGTTACATTATAAAGTCTCAGTTTAATAGAATTCCTTCTTAATTTACACTACTACTGGAGTAGACAAAGTGTACCTATACATGATGCCAAATACTGCCCTGTCTCCTTACACATGTTGTCTTTTAATCTATAAAATTTGCAAAGGTCCAGATTTTGAAAATTTCTGTAGTGGCTCTTGGTACCTCAGCTTCCTCCTCTATAACATGTTGGCAAATTATTGTTTCTTATATTGCAATAGTGTCTAGAATAATAGTGCCTACAGGCCAACCAACTCAGTATCTCATGGTGCTTTGGTAAGATGTGGAAAATTACAGTCCCTGCCCCAGAGACAATTACATGCAACAATATAATTGTTTGCAGCATGTGCTAGAAATAAACTGGCAAGATGACTTTATTATGGAGAAATGTGAAAGAACACAACTGAACAAGTCAAAAAGCAAGTAAAAAAGAGGAGTCAGTATAAAATGGCTTCTGCCTTATATAAGGTAGGGTAGGGAAAGTGCTAGAACAAAAGGAGGAGTTAAGGCGGAACATGTAAATTATAACCGTAAAGGGAACCATATATGGATCACTGCTGACTAAATAGCGACCAGTAAGAAAATGGTGTTTACATACATAAGAAATAAGAGATAATACATGAAAAGATGATACAATAAAATATGAAATACAGCAAAATACAACATAAGGCTTAAATACATATTCTCAAACTGTCTACAGAAGTCCACATCTGCTTATCTTTGTGAGGAGGAACGTATTCGTCTTTTGGGTATCTCCAACAATAGTTTATCTTCATTATTGATCTCCTATGGACTTTAATCCTTCGCAAGTGCTTAGAAAGCCTGCAGTGAAAGGTAGGTTGTAAATGCAAGGAACAGTACCAATGATAATAGATTACTGTGATTGAGTTAAATCACAAACAAATATACAGTGTGGTGCATTAAAAGTAAAGAAAAAGCCAAGGATTTAGTAATCAGCTATCATCAAACTAAAGAAAAATATCTCTGTCATCAAGGAGTGTCACTAGAAAGTGATGGCTGGACTTCAGTTCAAAAGTTCAATTATACAATTTCAGATTCAAAGGAAAGTTCAACTCAGCTGTTGCCTGGTGATACGATTACGGAAACCCTGAAGGAATGAAATTGAGTTTGAGCTGAGAGTAGGAGAAGTAATTTACCAGGTGGAGTATTCAGAAAACATTAACCCTGTAAATCCCATTGGCAAGGTAGAATTGATTAATGCAACAGTGTCTTATTTCTGAAGATAAAAGTCAATTTTTAACTCATAACACAGGAAGAGTATATTTTCAACTTAAGGAGTTGAAGTTGAATTCTGTCCAAAGTCTAAAGAAAATTTCTCCATCTTGAATGCCTGATAGAAGAATTGTTCCCCTGATCTAGTCAGAGGTCCATCTAATCCTGGGTCCCCTATGACAGTAAACAACATCACCTGTTTTGGAGGAAGAAAAATAAATCTTTTAATAGTTTTGATATGATAACCTGCCCCAGTGAATCCCCTTCTTATATTGGTCATAAATCAATTTATGCTCTAAGTTACCAAGTTGCTGGCATTGTCAAAGTCTTTTTTTTAACTATTGTGGTTGGGAGCTAAAAGTCAATTTTTGCTATGATACTTATGGTTAGTCTTCCTGTCCACCTTGCTAAAATCAGTTCTTGACTTTAAAGTTTCTGTCTCCATATAAACACATGATTAAAACCCTGTTAATTTCATTTTGCATTTAGATGGCAAATTTCCACCCGCAATGCTAAAAATCTCTCCATTAGCACTGATATTACCCTTGAATAACTACCAAAGCTAGAGCAGAGCAGATGATTGCAAAAATCTAGTTCAATATCCCACTTAATATCCTGTATAGCATTTTAACTCACAAGTCCAGCACCTGGTCCAATAACTCATACCTCAATCAAGGATTTACTTCAGAAAGAGATCCGTCCAGTCATGGACAAAAAAAGCTTCTTATCCCCAGCAGTGACACAAGAGTAGATTTAGATGGATACAAGGAAGAAATTTTCTATGATGAGGGTGATGAGGCACCGGCACAGGTTGCCCAGAGAAGTTGTGGATGTCCCATTCATGGAAGTGTTCAAGGCAAGGTTGGATGAGACTTTGAGCAATCTGGCCTAGTAGAAGGTGTCCTTGCCCATGCCAGGGGGGGTTAACAGCATGATTTTTAAAAGATCACTCCCAACCTAAACCATTTCATGATTCTAGGATCCTCCAGTGATTATACGAAGGTCTGGTGTACAGTATTTTATTCTTGAATTGCAGCTGTTCAGTCACGGTAGGGAAGGATAATTCACAATAATCTGAGCTCAAATTTTGGAGATATTTACTCAGTTTCAATGTCCTATGCAGATGTTGAAATTCTGTGTTGAAGTCCAACTTTGGAGTCTCACCACAGTAGTTTTCAGAAAGGAAAGTCCAAAATTGATTCTGAATCATTGAATGCCAGGTTGACAGGCACTTTAAGGATCATCTGGTTCAACCTTTCTTGGCAAAAGCACAGTCTAGATGGCCCAGCACCATGTGCAACCAAATCTTGAAAGCGTCCAATGTTAAGGAAAAATTCTTATTTTGCTTTGCACATGACCTACAAGAGCCCCATTTTTCAGGAGAAGCAGCTGGAAAATAGTCAGGGCATACTATAGTCTCTCAAGTGTCATTATATGTCCTGATTAAATAACTGAATCATGCTGCTACCCAGCGCAGTCAGGGAAGTCTAAAAACACCTTTAAATGCCCAGCCCTCAGTCCCCTCAAACATGAATATATTATGTCCTTTCAGGCATTTTCAACTGCCTCCCTGGGGTCCACCTGCCAAGCCAGAAGGACACAGGTTTCCTGTAGATTGCAACACATTTGCCAGCCTGTGCAATAGTCACGGATTCTGTGAGGCATCTTAGATGGCATAAGGCACCTCATGCAAGGCAACAGCTCTATAGGTCAAGATTCAAGCACAATGTGTGAACAAACTGTTAAGGGCAACAGACCTGACTGACCACTGGCCAAATGTGCACTTTCATTGGCACTGAGATTTAGCTCTCCCAAAATGAAGAGATAAGACATGGCTGTTCCTGTGGGAATTAACTGGATGACCTCTTGAAGATGACAGCCTGGGGCAATGACCACACCTTTGACGCCAGAGGAACTGCCAATGGAAATAAATCCTGGACTGTTGGCGAACATGGCACTCAGGGAGAAAAGCTCTTAATCTCACTAGACAGCTGGGATACACATTTATAAAGGAAACATTTTCAAAAGACTAGGTAGATTATAAAGGCACCAGGAGTCACTGAAATCTTGTTAAACATTGTTCACTGCATTACTTTAGATTTTAGTTTGAACTTACACTGTCAGATAAATTCCATTTATCTCCTGAATGCTTTTCTCACTGTGTTTGTTGCTATGAATTCACACCTTCAGTGAAGATTTACATTTCGTCCTTGATCGAGACAAAGATAATGTTCAGCTTCAATCATCCTAAGACACCTCTTATTTCTTTTTCTTTTTCTCTTGACTGGGTCAGTGTTTCTTGGCATGACACTGAAAACACAGGTTATGGTGTTCAACCTTTAGTGTAGGAGAGAAGTATGTTCTTATAGGTAAGGAACTGAATTAGTCCCCAAAGAGAAAGTGTCTCAAACACTTCCACAGACTTCCAGCCTAACTGACCTTGGAAAAACTACGTTAGTCCCTTCATGGATCTATAAAAAAGGAAATAAATGCTTTTTCTTCCCTTTCTGCTGACCTTGCCTTTTTCCTGCAGACAAGACCAAGCACATTGGGAACAAATTTTAATTGAGGCTCCTGATCATTCTTTCAGTACAGACTATGATGAATCATCAACATCATGGTAAATTTGGTGATTTAACCAATGCAATTGCTCCACTGTAATTCAAAAACATAAAAACCTAAATGATATTTTTGGAAGAGCTGTAGAAGAATTCCCTTGAGCACTTCCACACTTCCATTTGCTATCCTATCTCACTTGTCATTAATTACAAACTAATGAGTGCCATTTTCTGTTCTGCATTGATACTTTACTTTCTCCTCCTGTGGGGCCATCAACTATCGCAGAAGGACGTGCCCAGACTGAAAGCATTTATCTATGCCATCTCACAAAGCTCAGCATTTCAGAGAAAACAAGACTTTAATACAAAATAACCCCTCTTTCAAAAAACTAATTTCGCTGATAATCCCTTTGGTTTGGCTCAGTCTGTACTAGAAATTAACTTTACCCATACTCTTACCTGGATGGTGATAAGAATGACCACGTGCCCCTTGACATTTACCACAGAGCTCTGTACTTTTTCCTGATTTGCTAATATCATCTTTTGACCCAAACTATCCTTAAATTTGGTTTCCTGCATATTTTGACTCCTTGGCAATACAGTGAAGATTATTTTGCTCCAAGTTCCTTGTTATAAATTGTGTTTGAGGCAATGTAGTGATTTATACTAATAAATCTTGACCATTATCTCTATGTACTTAATGACTATGTCTACAATAATTACCTGTGATACTAAATCTATATTTTTAAATTGTTACACTACTTGCTGGCGTGGTTTTGGCTTGGGCTAACAAGGTCAATAACTCACAGGCATAGTGAAGGCATTAGCATGAACCAGGAACCACTCTTGAAAGACCGTTTGAACAGAGTGACCTTATTTTGGGTTAGAAAGTCTGACAGTGCAACTAAGGTCAGTTCTGCTCTATTTGGCTGCCAGGTCATAGAATGGTGCTGGGTGCATTTACCAACACACACAGCCACCAGAAAGCATCAATGGAGGAACTAAGAGTGTGCCTGAAAAGGCAAAATTATGTAATTATCCCTCAAATGCACTGTGGATGGGCTGCAGACCTGCAGACTGCATGCTCTGTTGGCTGATGACAGAGAAAGATGGTGAGTTTTATACCAACTGGGAGATGAATGGGGATACGAATTATACCAAGTACGATCTAAAATAGTCCCATGACTGCCTGGACTATCCAGGACTCCTTGTAAGCTGCTCAGCAGCCCCACAGCTTCATGAGCTTTGCCTCTTAGAGTCAACCTTGAGAGAGACAAAAGCATCAGCACTTTCTATTCCTACACCAGAATTCCTCATTGCCCATTTTGTGGCTCAGTGAAAGATGCCAAGTGGTTTCTGAGGCTCAGACCACAGAGTCTTCCTTAATGTCAACATGGAGAAGAAAGTTTTTATAAAAGTCAGAAAGGTTTTTTGTGGTAAGGAAAAAATAAAAGGAAAATGCAAATACCCCAGAATCTAAAAGTGATTGAAAACTCAGTGTCATAACTTTCCTTCCCACCCTTTAGTAGACAAATTAAAGCTATTGGTAAAAGCATTAATTAATCACACAAATTTAAAGATCTGTGTCAGTAATAAAATAAATAAGGACAGTACAACCAGACTGTTCCTGAATGTTGGATGTGTTATTACAATAATTAAGGTAAATAGTGATTACCTGTCTTGTTTGTGGCTATTTTCTTGAGCAGATAACTATAGATACAGTAAATGACATTCTAAACATATGTGTGGAGCATCATTCACTGATGCATTAACCCTTTTCATACTACAAGCATAAGCCACACATATTAAGTGTTAATGTGCAATAACCAACTTAGTTGAGCTTCAAGGAACAGTGGTGGGAAACAAACTTTTTACAAACTACAGAGTAAAATTCAGTCCAACCATGCTGTGCCTTTATCACTCATCCATGAAAGTGAGATCATGGTTTAGTCAAATTCTGAATGATGAGTCTTCTTCATAAAAATACAGCATATTGAAAGAAGTGAGATAGACATATACAGCCTGAGTATGAGTAGTAGCTGGCAGAGCAAAAGATCAGAGAAGATAAAATTGCAGCAGTTTACCTTTCCTTCAGGAAAGAGGGAAAGAGGGAAATTACTGGATTGGAGTCAATTTGAACAAAAATGGACTTTGTCTTTAAACCAGAGAATGGATGTTCCAATTAATTATTCCCAATTATTCTAGATCAGTACATTTTGCCATACCCAGGAATCACTTCAGAAAACTGGCAATATTTGATATTTCAAAGGATTAGCCTCTATCTCCTGTTTCCTCCCTGTCACCTCTCCTCTTCCCAGACTGCGCTGTCCTCTTCCTTACACCTGCAGCAACAGCTGTGTTGTCATCACCAATAGTGACCGATCTCAGCTGTTTCGCTGAGTGACTTTGCATCCCACCTCCCATCAAAAGACAGCAATGAGTATGTGGCAGTTCTTTCTGCTTATATAGAGCTCCCATCTCAAATTCTTCTGTAGCATTGTTCTGTGTTCTTAGACAGCTACTTCTTTCCACTCCAAAGAAATCTGCAGTTCAGTGTTAGGGGAAGAGATGGATTAGATCAGACTGCATTTCTGAATGCTTTTGTATCCTTTGGGAAACAGGATATTATACAAATTCAAGGTTTTGTATTATCATTAAAGTGATGAACTGAGTTATCCTTAAAGTGTAGAAATTACCAACAGAAAAACCAGAGGGGTTTTTATTAGTAAAATCCCCACTTTATGGAAGTTGAGCTCAGACCAGTTTTCAAATGTGCAGCCTCAAATGTCCAGCATACATCGAAGAGCTGTAAAGACGACACTGCTTGGATATACCAGCATAGCAAAACCACAGAGGACCTAACTGCCTCCTGAGCTGGGAGGAGCACTTAGGTGATATCAAACTTTTATAAGACAGGGAAGTGGGATCCCAGCACATGAATGCTAAAGAGCATAGGAGCCAGAGTAGAGTGCTGAGGAACAACACAGTTTATCTCATCAGGCTCAAACAGAGCATTAGCTAACAAGAAAAACTAAGAAAAAAGAGAAAAAGTCTAAACCATCAGTGGAGTAGCAGAAAACCATATTTATACCTCAAGTTGTTCTATGAATTTGAGAGGCCAGAATAATTTGATTCATTAGAAATGAGAGACAGACAGCAGCCTGTATTATGATAAAGGCAGCAAAGTATTCCAGAGTCCCTTGGAGTAGCTGCTGGGGGGGGGGGGGGGGGGGGGGGTGAGTGAGGACATTGCACAGTCCAGGGGAGGAGGGATCCAGAACATGACTAGGGCATCAATGGAACCATGAAATATGGTTATATTCTTCACATGCAGAAGAAAGGGATAAAAGGGCAGATCATATCAAGTACTCCTAAAGAGATGAAAGATATAAGAGAGTAAGGAGGACTGTGTTTTTCAGGCAGAGAAGGAAAATCAGATCTTGTAAAAGCATCACCGAATTACAGAACAGTTCCTTGGAACTCAGTTTGCACACGGCTTTGGGCTCAGATCCACAGAGCAACATGGCACCTTGTTTCTGCTGACCTAAATAGAAGCAATATCCTCGAAAGACCAGACATAATCTTTCTGAACTTCATTTGTCCATCTATAAAACAGGGGTAACAGCACCTCACTCTGCCAGGGTTTTAAGAAGAGATGCACATGAAGAGTTTTCGTACATCAGTAGCAATGAACACATGAACAATGAAGGTATAGTAAACAATCAGACAGTAATAACTTGTGTCTTACTTGTTTGTAAATACTGCAGACATTGAATCTCATTCATTCGTGGTACAATCTCATTAATGAGGTCACATTCTGCATTGTCTGTCTTTATCTTTCTAATGATCCCTGCGGAAAACTGAGGCAGAGAAAATGAGAAGCATAATTGTGCTTAATATTCAAAGTGACAAGCCATCTTAAGTGGTGAAATGAGATTCTTCTACACAGGTATAGTGAGGAGGCTTGAAAGAAGACTGTTACTGGATTAAATAGGGTAATTGTAGTACAATTAGGTACAAGCACTTAACTCCCCTCTTCCAAATTCTCAATTATAATAATAAAAATCCTTTTGTTTTGCCTTTTGTACTTTGTGGCTTACAAATGCTCCTGTCTTCTGCAGCTCAAGAGAAAAAAAAAGGGGGAGAGAAAGAAGGAGCTTTGACACATTTCCAATGCAAGTGGTACAGTGTTCCTCATGATACATTATAGTGATGCTTAAACCCTTACAGTCTGAGTGTAATAGCACAACTAAGTCTATCACTGTATTTTCCTGCCTTCTGAAAAGAGCTTTGGATAAAATGCAAAGCAACACTCTTGAAAAACCTTGCGCTAGTTATCAGAATTATTTTTTGGACTCATCTGGTAAATCATCTCCCACTTGCAGAGCACGTGGGAGACAGCTTTGACCACAAGTTTAAAACAGGATCCTTATGATTTAGTCACTTGTGTTCCCAAGCATTGTTCCTAACAGCAGGTAAAGGAGTCCTGATTCCTACAAACACATTCATTATTGGCAAATATTCTCTAAGTCACATTTGTGAAAAAAAGATCCCTGATATGGAGGAAGCTGATTTATCTCCTTCATTACTTGCAATTCTTTTCTCACAGGATTTGAAGGGCACTTACATCACTTGACACTGTTTCCTGACTGGATGGCTTTAACTTTTTAAAAAATTTAATTATGGGGGAAAAAAAAAAACACCCACTGGTGAATAGCAGATATGTTTCTATGTGATTATCTTTATTGCATGTAGATCTGGGTGTTTACATAAAGGAGGAATGGGGAATTGCCAAGCCCTAACCGAATTTTACTTTGATTTTTACCTGCCCATTGTACTGTTCATCACAAGTGCCCACCTCCAGTTCATATCTTCTGCTTTCTTCCCTCTTCCTTCGCTGCTTCTTAGGGCAGACCTATGTAGAAATTGTGTCTGTATTTTACTGTTTGGTGATCCTTCTTGATTTTATTGTTTTTTCCAGCATTGTACAGCTGACTCCTTCCGGGCTTCTTCTTCATACCTTTCTAGTATCCAAAAAGGCCTGGGAGAGTTCAAAAAGTGCCCAAAAGGACACAGGGTATAGGGGTACAAAGCAGGAAAGAATCTTTAGGACCTGTAACAGAACAGCATTTTGGAGGTATCCACAATTCCTGTCATGGAAAGAGAAAAAGGTAGTGTTGGGTTTCAGATCCTACAAAGAATGATGAGATTGTAACACCCTGTCATTCTCCTATAAAGTTAGTACTCAGGAATCCTCAGGCATAGTTTACCCCATCCCTTCAATCTCTTTTAGATGCTTGATGAGGCTGCAATACACGGTAAAGCAGATGAACATTACTGCCTCAAACACACGTGCTCCATGTTTTAAGCCCACTGCTCTTAACCAGGTAAGCTCTATGTGTATGGCCATTCAAGAGATATTTGGATAGCTGTTCAGCTGTCAAAACCAAAACAGATTCTGAGCCCTTCAAAAAGTATTACTTTTCCTCAAGTGCTTTAGCAAAGGAAATACCTTTCCCACGAATACTGTGGGTGATGCTGTGGCCAAGCAGAGCAGATGCTTAGAATCAAAACAAATATTCATGCCTATTGGGAGTCTGGCTATAGAAGACTCAGTCCTGAAGAGCACTTAGGTATTCACTTAATTTTATTCATATGAGTAGCCTCAATGACATTAATAGGCATGAGGTTTAAATAATTGCTGGATAAGTGCCCTGAGTTACAGAACAAAAGTAAGAGAAAAGAAAAGTGAAATAGAAAGAAAAACAATGCAAAGATTAGCTGATTTTTTTATTATTATTATTTCACTGGAAATTTTCTTTTGTATATCATTATGCTAAAATCTATCCATAAATATGTATGCCTGAAGTTTCATTAAGACACATTAATCCTACATTTTATTACTGTGCATATTTCAGATAAGTAGGGAAAAAGTTTCCTTGACCCAAAGAAAAAGCTGATTCTGCCTAACATTTATGTGAAGTTTCAGCATATCTCCTAGATTTGTTGCAAGAGAAGAAAAGATTGTAATTAATTTTAAAGGCCTCTCAAAAATGTTCACACAGTTTACTCTGAAAAAGTCACTTCTAAGCTTCTGGTGTTTGTCACCTTTCAGTCATTCCCTGCATTTGACCTTGCCTGCCCAATTTTAGGGACAAACTAGAATAACTTCAGTCTCTCCTGGTCAGCCGGCACTGTATGCTCTTTCAGTTACCCATAACAAGTTTCCACTCCCATTTAAGATGCCCAAGGGCTTAATACCTCCAGCTGCAGTTTCAGAGGGGCACTGAAATTCCCCTTAAGTCAGTACAGACAATGGCACCTAGATACCCCAATGTAGGTGGAGGTTCAACTAAGTTGACATCTGAGATGCCCCAAGGATTCAAGAAATCACATGCACCAGAGAACAGCAAGGGCTGATGCTGTCCCACAAGTGAAAGGGAGCTGGGAGCAAGGATGACAGCAGGGCAAAGACCTCACCAGCAAAGATGCAGCCTCGTGGTACCCCATCAAGGAGAGCGTAGCAGGTCCAGCAATGGCAACCAGGGTTAGTTAAGAGGCCAGATGGCCAGATGAGACCACAGTGATGAGGTAGATCTGGGACAGGGGCAGGGGCTGAATCAACAGATTGGATGGACAGTCACAGGCATGGCTACTCATCATCATATAGGTCAATACAGGTCAAGCAGGGGCTATTTAAATGCAGCTCCTAGGAGAAGGTTGGGGAAGCTGCTGTGTTTCTTATTTCTCAGATAGCTCCTTGCCATCATCTAAGTTGATCAGGAACCTCACACCATAAGACTGATGACAGGAACGAGGAGTTTGGGGTAACCCACCACACCTGAGATGACACTAGACACCTATGCTTAGACAGCTGAACAGGCATATATAGGCATTTAATGCTGTATAAAATGACCTCATCAGGCTGACACAAGACCCAAAGGAGTCTCAGAACCTTCCTATGCAAGTAAAATACCCTGGGCCATTTCAGATGTCACTGGATGACTGCACAGACAACTGTATCACAATTCTAGCTGCTGGCCATCTTGATACCTCTGCAGGCTGCATAGACTCCATTTATTACCTCTCTTCTGAATATAAAGCGTGGCCTAGTATCCATAGGTGGCCTAGTATTTATAGGCATCTGCCTATAGATGCATAAATTCAGATCCTTAATCTGCAAATCTGCCCCAACTGTTCAATAAAGTTTGAGGAATTTTCTGGGAAAGGGGTAAGCAGTTAGAAAAAATGGTTTGTAGAAACAGTGGTTCCTGTTCTCTGTCAAAAAGACAGAGACATAAGGCTTTTGCTATTATCATTCGTGAAATCCTAGCTGTTGAGAAACAGAGCCATCTGCCCTTACAAATTCAAAATCAAAATTAGATTACGTATTTCATATTTTATATGTATGTGGATATACGTGTGTATAAAAAGCAGCAAATTATAAAAGAAGAGAAGAAAATCTAACTGTACTGGTGAGAGGTAGGTCCCAGAAATTTCATTTTGCAATTGCCTTTTCCACATCTCTACTGCAATAAATTTCTTTGTGCATATGCCCAGCCCTAGCAAGCTTAGAAGTAGACATTGCTTTGTTTTTCCTGGATAGAAGTATAAATGTTCTGGGCTAAAGCTTTATTTGAAAAAGAAGACTTGTCTTCTAAGAGGTTATTCTCTTCTGCAGGTCATGTTATGGCTGTGTGAGAAAGAGATACTTCACAAGAAGGAGATAACCGGGATCTCAAGAGGCACATGGATGAGGGACACAGGGTAAGAAGCATGAGACCCCCATCTGAAGTCACTGCATGGAAATAGTCACTTCTGTCTGCACGCTTCATCTGCAGTGATGAAGACAAAAGCTTTTCCCAGGTTTGAAAGGGAAAGAGTGCTGAAGAGTATGAAGTGTTTCTGTTTGTTAAGTCAGGTTGTATGAGCCATAGACAGAAACTTTAACACATGTCATTGGAGACTGAAAATCACATACTTCCTCTTTCTTAATACATCATGGTTTACAGGCATTGCATTTGCTGGAAATTGATGACCATTCAATCTAGAAAACAGTTTCCTCCAGCATGACATGCCCTCTCTCCTCTAGAGATCATAATTTCTTTTCCATGCCTCTCTCCCATCTGACTTCTTGTCATGAATCAGAAACACATGTGCTTACTTTTCCTTAAAAACAAGGAAATAACCATGGCGTGTGGTGATCCTACTGAAATGTCTCCTCCTGCCTACCACCTTTGTCCCTTTTGAAATCTATTGTTACAGTTTTCAGAAGACTTGGAAAGCTTCTGTAGATTTTCTGGCCAGAGTACACCACATAGATACATGTTCTCCCAGACACACCGTCAGTGTTGTGTATTAGATCATAAATATGTATTTACAGGAGGCTGATGTTGATAACAGCTATGAACCTAATAGAAAATTTTGCATTCAACAAGAGAAAAGATTTTCGTTTTTCATCAGCCTGTAAGGCTTGCTCTCAAATTCATTTCTTTCCACTGGATTCAATCTAATATGGTTTGAGAGTATCATAGCAATCTTGATGCAGCACCTGTTGAAAAATACATGGCCACCTCCTGGGGTGTGGATAAAACCTCAAAATGGAGAATAAATAACTTATTATAAAGAACTGGATTTCCAGTTGTTATTCACGGTAATATAAAAGAACTCCTGCTTTATAATTTAGAAACTCCATCGGTTTCATATCTTTATAGTATTTTGAAGGCATACATCAGGTAGAAGGAAAGAATAACCATTTACTTTTCCATTAAGAAGGGTAGAAGGAGGGGAGTGCTGTGCTGCTTTATATATAAAGGTACAGACACTGCTGAAAAACTGAAGATGAAAAACCTCACAAAAATAAATAAGGAGCTCTTTTCTTTCGTCCGTGAAAGAAATATATTAAAGGAGGTCCCCTGATAATAAAACATGGAGGGAAAAAAACCCACAAACTAACCCACAAAAAAACCCAAAGATTTACTAAGGCATTGGGTCAAAGAGTCAAAATCAGGAACACGAAAAGAGATTTGTACTTCTGGCCCCAGACCAGGTGGAGAATTAGTTCCTAGTGGGGGTTGTAAGTTCCTATTGCATCCAAGATGAGGCTTTGTCTACATCAATCATCCACGGTGTATCAGTGGCAAATCCATGGACAGTGAGACATCTGACACTGAACTGAGCTTTTTTGGCCTCTTGGCCAGAACAAAATCAAATGCCATGGTATCACAGCAAGTAGAAAACAAAAAATGCAATATAGTGAACTATAATACATTAAAAAAATCAGAAAGAGATTTGAAGATACTCAGAGTAGGCTGACATTTAGATGTTACATTTCAGTTTCAAAAAAGACGGCTATTACGTGAAAGCTGTGAAATGTGACATTTTTTACCACCTAGCACTAGGTTTCTTGTTCCATCTGCTAGATACTTTCTCATACCTATGCCTGTATGTGAGCACAAAAAATTGTAGTTTTTCATTATAATTTTGCACTGCTTGAAGAAATCACAGTGCCGAAGGCCTGAAATTATCTCATTCTTTCTCTTTAGATAGTCTTTTCTATCCTAAGAATTGGGTTGGCTTTTCAAAGCCACATGGAGAATATGGATGAATCTCAGTGTTCACTCCTTCATGCATTATCTTGATCTAAAGCACAGAAACACAACAGGAGCTGTCTGAGGGTGCCGTATGCGTGGGACAAAAAGAATTGATATTAAGGATACCCAAACTCAGTCTATTGGCTATATCTGAACTTCTAAATTAAACAATACCGGGAAGCCCAATTGGCTGTACTGTTAAATGGTTTGAACAGTGCATGGTGTGCCTTTTCCAAAAAAACCTTGCAGACATAGTTTAGGACTTAGCATTGGCTATGGTCCATTCCCAGTAAACATGCTGGATGCAGCTACCCTATATTAAAGAACTAGTACTATCATGCCATATCCATAGCCAAAGACCTTACCACTGTTCAACTTGCCATACAGATGTAGCCACTTCATGAGATCATCATGGCATGACCACAGGCTCCTCTAATGTTTTTTGACACGTCACACACTACAGATGCTCCAGGCAAAAGAACCATTAAAATGCAGCGAAAAACAGTGATTAATTATGCATACTTTTGGCAACAGTTGGGAGCATTAGAATTCAGAACTTATTTATTTGCATTTAAAAAAAATAAAAATAAAAAAGTACTGGGAGCATAATCTTGTGCCTGAGCACAGATCTGGCACAGCAGTGGATACAGGTCTTAGCTGTGCTGAGTCTTGCTCTGTGACCTTGTGACTTAGACTTCATATTCCTGCATCTCATCTCATCAATAAAACTACAATGACAAAACATCCTCAGTTCTTGGCTATTATACTCAGCTCATCAGGGCAGTGTGTGAACATCTCTTAATATCATTTTGGTCAGCATGAAGCTCAATGGGCTCTCACTCTCAATTTGGGCCTCTAGGCTTCTGGAATACATCAAAAACAAAGTTGTATATTCTGAATAGCTTCAGTAAATCATCTATTAAAAAAGAGTCTTCACACAGCTCACAGTGTGCCTCATCATGGCACATACTGCCAGAATTGCAACAATTAGCTGTCTATCTTAGGTACTTCTGTGGCTCCCAGATCCACAGTATATCCGCATATCACAAACTTTAATGGATTTTTCCTCCCTGTACAGCTGTGAGGCTGAGAAGGCAGTGCTAGCATCCCCCTTTTACAGCAGTCAGTGAGACCCGTGTCTGAGTAGGTAAGCCTGGGAGTTTAGGAAGCACACTGCATGGTCCCATTGCCACTGCCCCTTGACCCCTCTGTCATCACCACAAAGGAAATCCCAGCCTGGAGGCTGGAAGGGGCTATGGCATACCCTATCCAGATTCCAAATGTGTGGGGGTGAAGGACCAGGATCACTGCAGAGCACATTTCTCCAGCTGCCTGGAGCTAGCCAGCAAGCCCAAGTCATTCGGAAGACTAAATGCCACTGATTTCAGGAAGGTTGATTTTAAATGCACCTCCAAACCCAGGCTGAGAGACTGATCTGTGCTCTTAAATTGCAGCTGAATCTGATCACAATGTGAGATATCTTACCCACAGTTGCTACGAATTGTGCCAGTTTGAGTGTAATTGTCTGTGTGCGCTCTGGAGTTGACAAAGCCCAAGGGTCTGACCAAGGCTACGGAGGACATTACTGACAGGGAAAGCCATTTCTTCTCCAGAAAGTCCAAGGCAGACCCTGCAACCTCTAAGCTATTTTTGCTTTCAGATATAATTTCCCTCCTGGGTAGCAGAATCAGGGAATCGGAATTTTGTAAATACCCTTTTCCCATCTTGACAATAATTGACCAGACAAGTTGTCTTGCAGCTTCTGGAAATAAAGTGGTCACCACAGTTTAAGTTGCATTTAAGTTTCGTTTCAGGGATACGTTTTACTCAAGAAACTGTCAAACTGATTCTCAAACAATGTTAAGTCCAAATTTTAGGAATAAGTACCCTTTAACTCTTGCCTTCCTTGTAGAGAGATCAGGAATTGGAAGAACAAAACCTCTGGGTCCTTAGAGGATCTGACAGGGTCAAAGTAATGTGGTCACCGATTTCTTCCCACTAGACCTTGAAACTCTAGGCAAGGTCCCTTGGCCATCACCAGTGGTGAAGAAGGACAGAAGGAAGTGATGTTTTTAAACCTGTTGTAGAGTTAAATGAAGCTGCAAAAGCAATCTGCATTTTGGAAGAGAATGAAAGATCAATTAAAAGACAGGTATGTTCTTTTCAGGTGATTTTCTCAAAGAAAATATTAGCAAAATAAATAAATAAAATATCTTTTGCTTCCTGACAAAAATCCTGGAGCTTTCCTAGTTCTTCTGCAACATGTCACCACTGTCATTATTTTGCTTAGGAGAAGCAATGGGCGAACAAGGCGGAGGTAGAGACTGAGAAAATGGTTGGTTGAACAAAGCCATTCCTTTCTTTTCCTGCTGTTAAGCAGTACTTAAAAGAAACTGAGGTAGAAGCTAGCTTTCTTTTCAGCATGAGGTTGGAGAACACGCAAGATCTTTAAATGCAGTTCAGCACCTTAGCCAGTGAGGAGGAAGTAATTAAATTACATTTGTCCAGGCTGGTTGTTAAGTTGTACTGGGTGGCTGAACAATGGGCTTTTCTGAGCCTGAAGAAAATACATGTTTTTACAATTACATGAAGCAACAAGAAGACAAAGAGATGTAGGAAGAATGCTTTAAATGACAAGAGCCACAGAGACGGAAAATCCCATGTTTGTGTTGCTAAGAGAGCATGAAAGGACTTTAAGAAGCCAGTGAAGAAAGAAAGAGGACGTAAGTAAAGCAGAAGAAATTCAGGGGTGTGCACAGAGAAAACATATAAAGGAGACCAAAAGTATGTTATTATCTTTGTATTTTGCTTTCTCACTCTGTGATGGAGTTACATAAATCTAATATCAATAGCTGCAATATCAGTCAGAGTATGGAGAACCTACAAACAATTCTTATTGCATCTGCCTCTGCTCCAGGCAGTCCCCAACTTCAGCTTCTCAGGCTGCACTATGTGCAGGTCTCAGTGTCATACTCTGGAGGAACATTGCTTTGAGACAAAGTGATTTGAGATTTATGTTCTTCACCAAAAATATGATCTTACAGGACACAGATCCGCTGTACCTTTTTCTGGAAAACACACGCACACACATACACACACACACTTCACTTTGTGTGATACTTTCAGCAAATCTGAAAAAACAGTTGCATCTATATTCCTAAAAACAGATTTATATTATCATTTCAGGCAGTGAGACATGAACACTTTAAAAATAAGTTACTGTTTCCTGTCACCACTGTCTTTTACTTAAGATACACAAAACTTCTATTGCACTGATTTAAAAATGAACATTTCCTTTTACTTTGGGGCAAGAAGACTTATTATGTTACTGAGAAACAATTTTCACAGTATGCTGTTCTAAAAACCTTATGTTGTTTTTTGTGACGTTACTAATTTTTGTTCGTGTCTTTTTCAGCATCCCATTGCCAGTAGTTTATGACAGGGTGAGTGCTCATTTATGTGTTTGCATGTCTGTGCAAGTCAAGGTCTGTGTAAAAGGGAGCAATAATCCCCTGGCACACACACTTCATACAGAAGGTTTTCTATTATTATATAGTCCTTTGTGCCACTACTTTGCTTCAAGTCTCTTCAAAATAGGAACAACTCTTGCTTCAATACATTTAGGATACAATATGACAATTAAGTGTTTGTAATAGATGTTCCTATTCATACAAAATGATCCACTCGTGGCAGAGAGGCTCTTCTCAGACACATGAGGGTCATCTCTTGATTGAAAACAACATAACTTCTGTCCAAAAAAATAAGTCATCAGGGAAATAAAACAAAACTCCAAGAACATAATCACAATGTGGCAAATTTAAAACACAGCTGTACCTTCCTTCTAGTGGCTAGCTCAGCTGGAGAAAGTCATAATTACCTACTTAATGTGGCCATGGGACTACCACAGAGTTCAGGAGCTCTGCAATTTTCCATTAGTAGAAAATTGATAGAGTTCCAGAATATATTTTATGTTGGGCATGGACTTCGCACTCCTACATATGGTAAGAAAAAGCCAAGAAGAATGTGATATATTTCAATCCTCATGCTTCTGATTTAATTCCTGTCTTCTTCTGTATCTTTTTATTACTATTAATTTTAATTTAATTGGAAGGGCCTGGCCTCCTTTGCTCTAGGCACCACATACATTAATTAAAACACAGAAAGAAAGATTAAAAAGTAATTCAACAAAAATTCTTTTGATTAGACGAAATATCGGGGTCCAGTAGGTCATCTTAAAACGTTCCTCAAAACTACTGTTCACAGCAACTACAACTTTTGCTCTTTGGCCTCTCCAGGACAAAGACCAAAGTAGAAGGTCAAAGAGATTAGAAAATCCGAGCCAAAGACAAGATTAGAGCATTTCTGGCAAAAAAACAGCCATCAGGATGCTCCATTGCATCTCAAGTGGTAAAGTCCAGATGGAATTTCATCACTAACCTCAGTTTAGGGAAGGTGAGGAGAAAATATTCTCCCAAGGAAATGAGTTAGTGCTGCGCGGTTACATCCAGCCTTCTGCGTTCTCCGTGGCAGTGGATAGGCAGGGTTGGCAGTTTGTAGGGCAGCAGTGCATGTGCTCCAGCTCAAGGTGTTTGTTGCTAAGTGGACTTGTGCATTTTGCACCAGCTGTCATTCCCAGGCACTCCCACGGGAGATGCTACAAACAACCTTTATTAAGGTGGCTGATGCACTGGAAGCATCAGAGAAATGACTGCATTTATCTCATCGTTTTGTTGTCTCGTGCTTGCTCAAGGCCTCAGCTTTATTTTAGGTGCATTTTGCTTTCTGGAAACCAGTGTTGTAAACCCCTTTTCATACTAGTTCTCTCTTTGTACTGATTGACTTCCCGGACAAAGAAGGTTATAGTTCAAATCTTCCAAGGATTTTAGAAATAAAGTAGCTCAGCTGATAATAAAATATACAACCTCTTTTTCAAGATAGCTACTCTATTACACTTTTGTGGGATTGCAGACACTGTGCCTTTACTTTAGAAAAGGCTGGAATTATACACTGGTAAAAGTGTTACTATCTTGAATAATTTTTTAAAATAATCATTGCATATAGAATAACGTGCTTCTTTACAAATCAGGATAAGAAAATATCTAATTAGCATAAATTCTGCAGAGAGAAACTATGCCTCACTACTCTATTAATATTCTTTGAATGTGTTGATAAATTAGCAGGTAGAGAAGAAAATATTCCTTTGATTACACAAAGTTTTTGACAGGGTTGCTAACAACATGGTACTCCTGAACTTGGAAAGTCATACAGAGGCAAAGTATCAGTGTGAATTAAGAAATGGCTAAGATATAGAAGATAAAGTAAGAATTAATGGTCAATTTAAAAATTTAACATCAGATGCCTTGAGATTTTACATTGGCACTGGCATTATTTAACATACCTGTTAACACCTGGAACAGGAAGATGAACAGTGAAGCATCTCAATTTGCAAATGACAATATATTATTTACATAACTGAGGTCTGGGAACCATTTCAGGGATTCTGAAAGAAATTTAGCTTATACAGGTCTTAGCTTAATGAACACAATAGCAAATAAAGTTCACCATGGAAAAATGGAAAGTAATATGCATCAAACCAAAAGAAATTAAGTTGCACATACAGCATAAATTGCTTTAAACTATATTAGGAAAGAGATCAGTTGCAATTTTGACCATGTGACAAAGATTGCACTTGCAATTAAACAAGCAAATGCAATTTAATAACAAGAAAAATCATGATACTAGTATATGAAATAATGATGTGCCATTATAATCTTATATCCAAACCAGACCCTGTTATCTCAAAAAGTTATTAAAAATTACATGTTCAGAAGCAAGCTGAAAATCATTAAGAGCACAGAGGTCACTTACATAAAATCAGAAAGAAAAGACTGGGATTGTTGGCTTTGCAAATTAGAAGACCTGGAAAGCCTATACAAAAGTGAATAAAATAATTAATTGCTTAAAAAGGCAGATTATTGGCTCTGTTCTCCTTTGCCAAGGAGACATTCAATGAAAACGAAAGATAATCAATTCAAAGCTGATAGAAAATAATCATTTTTCATCCAGTGCATGATAAGACTGTGCAACTCCCTACAGCAAATCAGTCATAAGATCAATAGTCCAGCAAAACCCAAAGAGGAACCAGCTTTCTTACTGACAACAAAAATATCCCTCCTGTTAACAACAACTTGAACAAGTATGCTGGAGGGAATTAATTTTCCAAGGTTTAAGGCAAACTCGGATGATTATTGACTTCCTTGGACACATCTCCTACAGCGTTCCCACATGTTCATTGACTCAGCTGGCTCAGGCCCTTGCCAAAGACAAAGCTGGCCTGAATGGACCATAAGTCTGATCCAGTATGGCTGTTCCATATATTCCCACCTTTTCATAAATAAGATTCAAGGACATGCCTGCACAAACTCAGTAGGACTACAGCACGTGTACACTGTGGTTACTTCTCAGTCAGCAGTTCAGTATTTTGGGGTGCAGTTTCCATGATACAGCCTCCTAAATAGCTCTTCCTGTGATGCTTCTTCCTTTACACATCAGGCTGCAGTACTTAACAAAGGCAGAAGCTTGTGTGTTGTCAAATAGTTCGTAGAGTGAATTTTCTCTCTCTTCTTTTTCTCATTGTGATAGATAGCACAACTCTCCTTCCTCTCATTTACAAAGATTTTTCTCAAATGAACTATGAATAATTAAAATCTAACTCCATTTGTTCTTTTTTTTTCTTAATTGAAGAAATTAAAGATGTATGTAGTGTGACTTCAAGGACTGCATATGAAAAGATATACATTATTTTATTCAAGTATAGCACTTTAAATGGCACAGCACATATTTTTTTACTAATTCATGCCTCATTCAAGTTAAATATTTGCACTATATGTGGCAAATGAAGCTAATAAAAGCAGTTTTATTAGACACTGGTGTTTTTGTCACATCTGCAGACTCCAATTTTTTCACCCTTTTGTTCACTGAGCAGTAACAATTTCTTCTCTACACTTTCTTCTCCTTTTTTTAAACCCAACATTGAGTTATTGCATTTATATTATTAATAAGACTGTCTATAGCTAAATGAGTGAAATATAGATACATTATGGACATAAACCCTCTTGCTGCAGGGCCCAAGCATATCCCTGACTGTTTGGGGTTAAGAAGAAATCTCCCCAAAGGTCTGGTTGTTACAGTTATTCATTAGGAGATAAGCTGTATCCTCCCTAGACGGATCTCATTATGATGGCTTTTGGAGTGTGAATACTGGAACAGACTAATAATTTAGCATATTCTGTGCTGCTGTTCCTCTGATCCTAACATGTCACTGGTAGAAAACTCATTGGAGATCATTACTAGAGGCTAAAGAATAAGCAAAACCTAATAGGAAATATTTTCCATATGGATCATTCGCTAAATATTTTCATCTATGGCTAATGAAAAGATGATAGACTAGTAGATCATTAGATCATTGTATGAATTGCAGCACACTTTTAAAGTCTCACAAACACACAGGTGTTAGAATTTTGTATTTCATTATATTTTAGTGGTTGTCGGTCCTATCCTATTTTTAAGACATCAGGATATTTATTATATCTTCAGTCAGTTATACAATACAAAACATAGAAGAATGAGGAGAAGTTGTTTGTTGAATAATGAATTTCATTGTTACTCATTTCCAAAATCCCTCTCATCAGAATATTTCAGGTCCTTCTCATCTTCTGAAATATATCACTACCACAACTCCCCACCACTTCTTATGGCACAAAATCCCTCTCGATTTCCCAAAGCCACCTCCAGAATCTCTTTCTCGACTTTGTTTGCCTTCTAGGTAGGTAAAAGGTGACTTGTGCTGTGATTAGTTCAGCACTTCTGCACGGGGACTGGCCAGTTGGCCATTGCCAAATGGAATAAATACGGGTTGAATGGTCCTTGACATGACTTCAGCTGGAGCAATGATATATATACATCTACCAAGCTGTTGATTTTCTCAAAATTTGTAGGAATGTAATATCTTTGAAACACTTATTCCTTTGCCAAGTAAAGCTGAAATTTGCCCCCAGGTTCAGAAGTTATAAGGAGGGACCTAACAGAGAGCCTGATGGTGTAAGTCTTGTTTCCTTAGGAAACTTGGCTAAAAATACCAAACCTTAAAAGCAAGAAAATGAAGTGCAAAAGACATCATAAACTCTACAGTGTTCTCATGACAGCCAAAAATACATTATCCTTTCCAAGCACAATAGAATGAGATTTCACCACCACATAACAGACTGTGCGGTGCTGACTGCTGGTAGAAGTCAGTGGTGCAATAGGAAAGTGATACGCTGCAGAATTAGCAACACACTTAACTCTATTCATCGCCCTCAGTTAGATGTTGGAAGTTAACCTGTCAGAAATTAGTGTCTGTGTGATCTGACATGGGTTGTTGTACTGATACATCGGCTGTCTTTACAAATAGGAAATGCAGGTCCATAGCTCCTCTTAAGCCTGGCCTTAAACCCTGGAAGTCTTTGGTTATACTCACCTGGTATGAAGTCAGACACTTTGCTGGAGTTGCCCAGGCTACAAGGCTGGTCATCCAAGCCTCTCTATTGATGCTGGGGAAAGACTGGCTTTTCTGAAGAGTATCTCAAAGCAGCTGCTGTGCAGATTCATCCTTTGAAGGAATTTCTAACTCTCTACTGACCAGAAAAGGACACTTGTCATACTCATCTCCTAACTTAAGCTTCAAAGTCTGATATTTAAAGATAGGTAGAAACACCACCAACCTTTAAAATGCTAGCAAAAAGACTGTGATTTTTTTACCATTTTTCCTTTCCATTTTTTCTTCTCTTTAATGGCACATAAAGCAAAAACTAATAATTTGTTTCTTCTTTGAGCACCAGCACCACATATTCCTTTGCACCTTGGAGCAAGTATATTAGTTGGCTAAACTTCCCTTTGCTGGCTCTGTGATAATGGGGATCAAGCAGTGCTGATCCATGCTTCATGAAAGGTGAGATCTCACATATGTCACTCAGGCTCAGCCTGTACTTGTTGCAGTTTTGAGAAAACAACAAAATGTTGGGCAACTAAGAGTCCAGGCCAGAGCAATTTATTTTAACTAATTATTTCTAGGTCTTTCTGCACTGAAATGTTTAGGGCCTAATGTTGTTTCTGTGAAAGCAGTAGTTTAAATAAAATATTTACACCCAGAAGAATGCATCTTACTAGTCCACTACTGTAAGGCATAGTGATTTAAACCCATTTTTAGTCTGAGCTAGCAGACTGGATCAATTAAAGAGGCAAGAATAAGAGGACTAATCTGTTGTGGTCAGCCTTCTAGAATGATTAATGATGTATATGGAGTGGGGCATGATAGCTGGGCTCCTAGGTACTATGAAACATCTGTTCCCTCAGCAAAGTCTAAGCACTCTCCAATACCAAATGGGTGCACACTTCCAAAATTATATCATGGATATGCTAAAAACCTAGTCAACAATTTGTTGACCTTTAGGCGAGTTATCTGATCAACAAGAGTGCAAAAAAGTGGTTAATTCTACTCACCAACTCACAAAGGACTAAACTGCAGCTTCACCAAGAGCTCAGGAGAGGAAGAGCAGGATGATTCACTGCCAAGGAGAAGAATGGGAAACAGACCATATTTCAGATGCCACAATTTTTCCCCATTTCCCTCCAGCACAACCATCTCAGCTGCATTATTTTGAACAGCTTTTTTCCCCTCAGGCACTTGTAATACCCAAACCTGTAGAGGTGCAGAACCATGACCTAATCTATCACCTCTTGGTGTCCATGGGGAGGTCACGCCTTCGATGAAGTTGCTCTCTGCAATGCATGGGTCACCCCACAGCAGAAAACAGGAGGAATGTTCCACATGTTGCACTAGATGCCATGAATGAATATGTTTAGGACAGTGAAAATGAATGCTACCTTTTTGCCTCCATGTTATTAAACAGTTTTGTTTAGGACAAACCAAGCTGATAACACTCATTGAGGAAAATCCAGCACCACAGCTGTGCTGTTAGAGCAGAAACATTCTTAGAAACCATACATTCAAATGTAATCAAAGCTTTCTAAAAGCCCAGCAGGTACCACCAGGATGCAAGCAAATTTTGGCATTTCCACCTCCCACTAAAATCCTCACTTGGAAATGAAAAAACAAGTGAGATCCTCATTTATAGAGAGGTCCCTTTACATTGCAGAGTGGTACAAATAGGTATCAAATACATTGTGTTGCATATATATAGCTATATATAGCTATATATATATTGCATGTGTGCAGAATACCCTGTGTGAAAGGAAGCACTTCAATATTCGTTCAGTATTTCATCTCCCAATATAATTTCAATATGTAAAACAAATGTTACTTATACAGTACACTCTTGTAAGTCATACAGATGCAGTTTGTTCCACCAGGTAGGATTTATTAGTCACAAATCCTAGCCAGCTTGTTTCTTTTTTTTGTATGTTGTAGTGTTCATAAGACAATTGAGTCTGGGGACTGGAAAACATCCTTATATGCAAATCTCTATTTAAAGCATACCTTTTAATTTATTGTTTGGATATTAGGAGCTGTGACAAGATTAGTCATATGATGTGTAATTGGCCCAGTGAGGATTTGTTGGTGTGTATAATGTATACACTTTTATTAAAGTACAAGAAGAAAATTACTTTGTCAATCATTTCTAAGATAAAAAGGGCCTGGAGAAAGCATTAATTCTTCTGCTGTCACTTCTGGCACTCTAGTCCTTTCTATGCACAACTACATTTTTAAAAATAATGCTACTGTACTTAAATCATAAATAATTCAGAAGTTTTCTGATTTCTGATTTGATAGGAAAGATGGTCAGATGTGTTCACACAGGCACGCGCATGTGCACACATGTCAAGCACCCAAGATCTGAGTTAATAATTTATAATTAAAAACCCAAATAGATAAAACAGATGGGAATAACACTGCTGTCCCCATTTTGTCACAGGAAAGGTAAACCTCATCGATAGGTATAATCAACCCAAGGCAACACGGCACTTCTAGCTCACGTGTATTATCAATATACAAAACCATTCTGTATCTGTGTTGATGTCCTTCCACTTTGTTGGAAATAAGAAAACCTGTTCAGTCATCATCAGAAATAAAAGTATTTCCTTTGCTTTGCTTATATTTCAGCCTTAACCACAACATTAACTTCCTCACAAACACCTAAGGAAAGTGTAGGACAGGCAGGGTCTTTCCTCTTGAAGCACAGACCTGCTGTCCAGATCCTTTCATTTCCACCCATCACTGCAAGCAACAAGATCTCTCCTCCTGCCTCCTTGTTTCATCTCCTGTGTCAGCTTTTATTTGATTCTACACTGCTCTTAGGGACAATAGCAAATTTTGTCACAAATTGTCCACAAGACAAACACACAAACGAAAGTTGAAAACGTTTTGTTTTTGGGCATATATGGAACAGATTAACCTGTAACTTGACTGAAATATCTGCTGGGATTATATAATGAGCCAAGAGACCCCAAGGGTGGGGGACCTTTTTGGGTCACTTCCCGGCCATGTTATTTACATGTGCATACACAATTGATCATTGATCTATGTCCAGACTGGGGAAGGGCTTTGCAGAAGATGCCAAGCCAGCCATCTAGTAACCAAGTACCAACCTTATTTATTGGCTACCCATTTTGTGGTCCATTCACTCAGTGCCTGAAGTAAGCTCAGCCAGGAGGTTGTGAGTTCACAACAGCAATCCCAACAAAAAACATGGAGCCCAGGGGGCTTCCTGGGCCCTGGTCTGCTCCCAGAGAAAAGAGCTGGTGGCCAATACTCCCTTCAGACTCCTCAGGATGTCTCCTCAGATCTGCAGCTCACAAAAACACAAGAATTTGCTTAACTCTGCTGTCCTAGAGCAACTCAGACTAAATCACAGAACGTGCTAACTTAGAAGGGACCCATCAGGACCCATCAGGATCATCAAGTCCAACTCGTAGCCCTGCACAGTGTCACAGGAGGTGACACTCCCCAGCAGTCACACCATGTGCCTGAGAGCATCATCCAAATTCTTCTTGAACTCTGGTAGGCTTGGTGCTGTGACCACTGCTTGGGGAGTCTGTTCCAGTCCCCAGCCACCCTCTGGGTGAAGAACCTTTTTCTAATATCCAACCTAAACTTCTCCTGATACAACTTCATCCCATTCCCTTGTCTTCTGTCACTGGTCACCACAAAGAAAAGATCAATGTCTGTCCCTCTTCTTCCCCTCATGAGGAAGTTGTAACTGCAATGAGGTCTCCCCTCAGTCTCCTCTTCCCCAGGATGAACAGACCAAGTGCCCTCAGCTGCTTCTCACACATCTTCCCCTCAAGGTCCTTCATCATCTTCATTGCCCTCCTTTGGATGTTCTCTAATAGCTTAATGTCTTTCTTATATTGCAGGGCTTCAAACTGCCACAATATTCAAGGTGAGGCTGCCCCAGTGCAGAACAGAGCAGGACAATCCCCTCCCTTGACTGGTTGGTGATGCTTTGCCTGATGCTCCCAGGACAGGTTGGTCCTCCTGGCTGCCAGGGCACTGTTGACTCATATTCAACTTGCCATCGACAAGGTCCTCCAGGTCCCTTTCCATGGCACTGCTTTCCTGCATCTCATTCCCCAGTCTGTCCATACACCCAGGGTTGTCTCATCCCAGGTGCAGAATCCAGCACTTTCCCTTCTTGAACTTCATATGGTTGGTGATTGCCCAGTCCTCTAAATTGTCAAAGTCTTTCTGCAGGGTACCCCTGCCTTCAAGGGAATCGAAAGCTCCTCCCAGTCTTCCATCACCTGCACATTTGCTTAGTATTCCTTCCAGTCCTGTGTCCAAGTCATTCATGGAGATGTTGAACAGAACAGGGCCTAAGATGAGCCAGAGGGGAGAGAGTCAGAGCCATCCCAGACAGTCTGGCTTGACACAGCCTCCTCCATTCTCTCCTGCCACATCACCTCCCTTTTGCAGCCAAATGTGCTTTTCCTGGGGGTTGCTTTTTTTGCACGTAACTTCTGTAGCATTTATGAACTTGAGTCTTCAAAAGAACTGTAAAACAACACAACATCACATTGCCTCCTGTATTCTCTCCCAGCCTGGCAGAAATCTCTGGCTCTGCTCTATTGAGCCTACCAGCATAGGTGAAAGAGTAGCTGACAGTAGCCACTATTTTTCATCCTCTGGGTGTAGATGGAGGGGAATAAATGAGAATTTTTTTTCCAATATCATTTACAATTAAAGCCTGAGGGAATGGGATGGTTCATTTCAAAACAGCTCACCTTCCCCATCACCACAAACCAGGGGGCCTACACCCAAAATGTCTCTTGCACATAATCCCTGACACACACTAACACTGGGACCATGCCTGAGCATCATTTGGGGAGTGTGATGATTTATTCAGGCCAAAATTGTACCAGGGCCTTTCATAACAAATACGACAAAATAAACTGCAGTTCTCCAGTCCTGGAACATGTGCCCTGGCACTGATTTACAGGTGTAACAGTCTGTCCTTGTGCAAAAGGGCTTGGAGCAACCTGGTCTAGTGGAATGTGTCCTTGCCCCTGGGGGGATTGGAGTGAAATGATCTTTAAGCTTCCTACCAACAAAAACCATTCTGTGATTCTATGATTCCATGATTCTGTGATTCCATGATTCTAGGAAATACCACCCCCAATGCTCCTCTGCTGATTCCAGGCACTGTTCAAACATCTTCCCCCTTTTTTTACCAGGATTTTTCTATTTCCAAACCACAGACCCACCTGTGAGCTCCTGATTCCACTATGGTTACGTCCATTTTCCTCCTCCTGCTGTGTTTCACATCCCAGCCATTTGTGCTGTAGCAGACCCAGCTTGCCTCACTTTCTCACCCAGCTTGCTCACTGGGTTTAAAGTCTTTAGAATCTAGAATAACTCTCCAGTAAAAAAAAAGCATATAAATATTTCTCAGAAACTAATAGTTTGGCCAAAGGAGGTAGCTGTGCGCAAGAACAGCAATTCCCTGGCAAACAGGCAATCTATCTGCCAAACTTCAAGTCCTTGCCTGAATTCACAGTTAAAAGCAGAACAGGCAAAAACTTGCTAAAAAAACAACCATAAAATTTTAGTTTTAATATTGGCAGAAAAACATATTTTCCCTGACCCAGTTTTAAAAAGTGCTGATTCATTTTATTAAAAGCTTCCAAAAATATTCAGCTAAATACAGGCGCTTTTCACATTTTTGGAAAGTTTTAATCCAAATTATCACAGTCTGGCAAAGTTGTAAACCACTGAAAAGATAATTCAACAATGATAAGGACTAAGAAACCTTAATCACAGGCCCTGCTACTGTGGTTAATCCCCAGAGGGATTACATTAATAATAATTTTTAAGAATTATGGAATTATTTAATTTTTTATTTATTCACTTGGAGAGATTTCTGGTCTAAACACTTTTTGATGTCTAGTTATGGTAGGTAAATACAGCACTAGTAAACGTTATTGCAACACACACATCACTTAGACTGCTAGATTTTGCTAAGTAAAAAAGTTTCTTGGTAGAGGGAAAAGTGAGAGAGTTGCAAAGACCTTACTGTTATTCCTAAGTTTCAATTTTCTTCCACAGGTCAATTCATTCACTAGTAGGCTTGAAACAAATTCCCATTTCCATACTGGAATACATTATTTTGTTATATTTAAACAAGAGAGGGAAAAAATCAGGAAAAAATATATGGACATTAATTTTATTGCTTTTAAAGGGCCATAATGCTGTGAACATCATCCCTTAACTGGCAGAAAGATGATCCTCCCTGCACCATTACAAAAGAACACACATTTCAGACTAGAAAAGAAAAAAAAGTGATAAATCTCCCTTCTGAGTACCTGCCACCATTTTTACATCATCATACCAGGCAAATATATTCTGGTTTTTAAACTTTCAAATTAGAAACAAGGAATAGCTGGTTTTAACTTTTTCTAAAAGCTGACCAAGATTATATTTGTTACGTAACCTTCATTAAATTTCAGTTCCCATCTGCCTTTTTTTCATACCATTTCCAAATCCTAAATAAAAGCATTAGTCCTCTCTGCTAGCTATAACAAACAACCGTTGTCAGCTATTGCTGTCTCAACAAAAAAACCTCCACCCTTAAAAACTTAGCTGATAGCTCTATATAAAAAGCAACAACACTACTTAAAAAAAAAAAAAAATTCCCAAAAACCCAAACTCCTGGCCTTTCCAACAGGCCAATATATTTGTAACAACATCTTTACCGAGTTCATGTATCTTCTTTATTGCTCTTCATAAACAGGCTATTGGATCCTTCGGACTTCCAACGTGAAAAATGAAAGAATTTCCTCCCATTCTTGCCTCTCTTATCTCATAATTGTTTTGTTCAGAGCAGTAGGAGAGACCAATATAAATGTCTCTGCTGTTTTATTTGCCCTTTTCAAGCTCATTCATACTTTTCTTGAGGGCATTTTTTTCTCCTTTTCTTTTTGAATTTGTATCTGTTTATTGCTCTGTACACACAAGCGAGCTAAATTGCTTGAGATTTTATTCCAGAGTTTATGTGATGCAGATAACAGAACCAAATATTTAACAGTGAGATTTCACCATGTCTTGTAATGACGGTACAAGGTAAAAAATTTAGGGATATGTTCAGCCCCGAGGAGTATTTGTACAACAGAACTTGTGTTCCCAAACCTGTTAATCTTCTGAACATGCAACATCAGTCATCCTTCCCTCCAGAGATCTTGGGCTATGTTACAACCCTTGTTCTGAGCTTGTAAAGAAAAGGATGCAGGAGTCGGCTGGATACCAACAGCTGAAAACTCTGTCCTGCATGATAGGGTTCACAGCTTGTGCATGTCTTGAAGTGTGACAAGTGCAACTGGAGAAAGCAAAGAGCTGCTTTCAGAAAAGACGCTGGTTTTTCATGACTTTAGGAATATAAATTCTGGTGTGGAGCTTCAGAAAAATCCCAGGATGGGATACTGGTTGTACTGGGTTTGCATAGCAAGGTTTTTAATAGCAGAATGGCTACAAGGGTGGCTTCTGGGGGAAGCTGCCAGATTTCTCCATGTCTGACAGATCTAATGCCAACCAGCTCCAAGAGGGACCCACTGCTGGCCAAAGCTGAGCCCACCAGCGATAATGGGAGCGCCTCTGGGATAACAGAGGTAAGAAGGGGGACAACTGCGCAATTACAGCCAGAGAGAGGAGTGAGAATATGTGAGAGCAACAGTCCTGCAGACCCCGCAGCAGTGCAGAAGGAGAGGAAGGAGGTGCTCCAGATGCCAGAGCAGAGATTCCCCTGCAGCCTGTGGTGCAGACCATGGTGAGGCAGCTGTGCTTCTGCAGCCCATGGAGGTGAATGGGGGAACAGAGATTCATCTGCAGTCCCTGGAGGACCCCACACTAGAGCAGTGGGATGCCCAAAGGAGGTTGTGATCCTGTGGGAAACCCATTCTTGAAGAGGCCCCTGGCAGGACCTGTGGCCCCTGTGGAGAGAGGAACCCATGTTGGAGCAGGTTTGCTGGCAGGACTTGTGACCCCGTGGAGGACCCACACTGGAGCAGCCTATTCCTGAATAATTGTACAGGAGGGACCCACGCTGGAGAAGTTTGTGAAGAACTGCAGCCCATGGAAAGGACTTTGGAGAGGATTTTGAAGAGGACTGTCTCCCGTGGGAGGGATCCCACACCGGAGAAGGGGAAGAGTGTGAGGAGTCTTCCCTCTGAGGAGGAAGGAGTGGCAGAGACAATGTGAGATGAACTGACCACAGCTCCCATTTCCCATCCCCCTGAGCTGCTGAAGGGGAGGAGGCAGAGAAAATTGGGAGTGAAGTTGAGCCCCAGAAGAAAGGAGGGGTGAGGAGGTGTTATAAGAGCCAGTTTTATTTCTCATTATCATACCTTGATTTGATTAGTAATAAATTAAACTAATTTTCCCAGGTTGGGTCTGTTTTGCCCATGTTGGTAACTGGTGAGAGATCTCTCCCTCCTCTTATCTCAACCCAGGAGCCTGTGGTTATATTTTTTCCTCCTCTTCCCAGTTGAGGAGGGCAGTGACAGAGCAGCTCTGGTGGGCTGCTTCACACCAGTAAAATCCACTTCCTGTGCCTAAGCCTTCTTGCCATATAACTCTGCTAACCATAGTACACACAAGCTGCTCCTGCCTTCCCTCACCTTCCTACCTGTAGCTTAGGGAAAGTGCTTTTGGTGTCTCTAGCAGGCAAAGGTTTAAACTGGACCATGGATCAGCTTAACCTGCATGCATATATATATATACATATATATATATGGTTAATGATTTGAAATTAGAATTCTATACATGACTCTAACATTCTCCCCATAACCTTTTCCTAGATGAAAGCCGGCACAGCACAAAATCTACGCCCGTGTTTTTAGATGACAACCTGTAAGGTGCAAGACTGGTACGGGAATAAAGGTGTTATGCTATTAATTATACAACAGAACCTGCACTGAGAATCTAGACAAGGAAGTGTGGAAATTATCTCTTAGGGGAAATTGTCATTTGGTGTTTTTTTGTATCCTCTTTTTTCCTCTGTAGGTTCTTATACCGCGCTCGCATCTGTAGCAACCAGTGGAGCATTAAGCAATGTGACTAACATCTGTCAAATGTGTGGTGTCTGCTTGTGTGAATACTTACTTGGAGTGCTCCTGAGGCTTGGCAGCTGGTTATCTTTTGTGATCTGGAAATCAATCAAGGGAGACTTCTGCCAAATCAGAGATTTTACATTCTGCTCTGTACTAATCTCAGCAGACATTCTCTTGCTGAGGCAAAGACCAATAAGTTGAGAGACTGACAAACAGAAGTATCCAGAGACACACATTGCCCAGGACAGCTGGGCAAAGTAAGTCTCCTGGGGACTGGTGGAGAGAAGCACCCTGTGCAACCTCATGAGGTGAACTCCAACTTCAATTTTGGCTTTAACTGTCTGTGTTGTGAGGGTCAAGGGACATTTTATCCAGGAACTGGGAAAGATTGCCTGAAGCCGTCCAAAACTTACAGTAAAAAAGATAGCAAGCTCTTAGAGAGCTTCCAAAGGAGGGCAGTGAAGATGATGAAGGGTCTGGAGGGTAAGCCATATGAGGAGCAGCTGAGGGCACTTGGTCTGTTCAGCCTAGAGAAGAGAAGATTGAGGGGAGACCTTGTCACAGTCTACAACTTCCTTGTGAGGGGAAGAAGAGGGATAGGCACTGATCTCTTCTCTGTGGTGACCAGTGACAGAAGACAAGGGAATGGGCTGAAAAAAAAGTTGTGTCAGGAGAAGTTTAGGTTGAATATTAGAAAAAGGTTCTTCACCCAGAGGGTGGTTGGGCACTGGAACAGGCTCCCTAGGGAAGTGGTCACAGCACCAAGCCTGCCAGAGTTCAAGAAGAATTTGGATGATGCTCTCAAGCACATGGTGTGACTCGGGGATGGTCCTGTGCAGGGCTAAGGGTTGGACTCAGTGATCCTTGTGGGTCCCTTCTAAGTCAGCATATTCTGTGATTCTGTGGAAACTGATAATCCTGACACTGCATGATGTGGATGACAGGTCACATTGCCATGGCCAGCTCTTCTGTGATCATCAGGCTGCTGGGGGAGGCAGATCAATAACAATAAGATAGAATAAGAGGAATATAGATAACAAATAAATCTTACATCCCTTCAGACAGCAGCACCCCATTTTTGTGCAGCATTGCACAGACTCTGGCTGGATTTTGCCACGGCATACTGCACGAAGTGGATCCCATCCAGGGAAATAAATATCACCTTTTTGGTCATTTTAGCTGATATATAATTTTCTTAATAGAAAACTACTCTATTCACAGAGGACGTTTTCATGACAGCTTCTCACTACACTTTTTGATAAAGGCAAGGCTGAGCAGGCAGCATAATTGCTGGTACTGGAGAGAGGTGCCTGTGGGATTGCTCTTACAATGATCTGGCTGAGGTTGTCCTGTGACCAGAGGGTTTGTGCAGCACAACACAGCCTGAAGGCCATGCTGGATGTGTAGCATGGCACAGGCTGCTCAAGTAACTGCTGTGTGGATCACCAGCAATCATAAATGTCATGGTTTGAGAGCCCCAAAATCCAATTCCCTAGTCCAAACCTCCTCCCACATTTCAACCCAGTGTGAGATGGGTTTTTCCAGACACCACACGAGACTCAAATGGGGGAAAGGGAATATATTACAATGACTGTACAAATAAATACTACAATACATTATATACAATCTTAACTATTTCTACCATGACATAAAAGTATTTACAATGGATCAGATCTCTTCTCCCCTCCAAATAAAAGTCCAGGAGGGAAGTAGGAAAAGATCCTTTTCCACTCTCAGAGCAGCAATGTCTCTAAGGCAGTAAGTTCTCTTCTTCTCATGCAGCAGCTGTAGCTGGATCTCTGCCAGTACACACGAGGGGGTATCCAAGCCCCTCTCGGCCACTCGCCTCCAAGCGAGGGTTTTATGTTCCGTAGGCTGTGTTCACCAGGACAAGGGTCACTTCACTACGTCATATCACGTAGCTCAGGGGTCTTCGTGACGGTCCCTATCTTCAGGGGATTCAAGTTCCCCTACAGAGCTCTGTGCTCTGTCTCAAGCAGCGGGGGGGCCAAGGTCACCCCCTCCGCATTCTTCTCAGAGCTTTTGAGCTCCTCTCTGTAGTGCATGTTGCATCTTAGGACTTCCAATCAGTAGGAGTCTATCTTCTCCACTTAGGAGAGGTCACAAAAGGAGTTTGGGGTTTTTGGGGGAGGACAGGATCCGCACGCTGGCAGGCACCCTGTTGACAAGCAAGAAGTTTCCAATCAGGCACAGCACCGAGGGCACAGTGGAAGCAATGGAGATGTAGCTCTCAAAATAGTCCCGCAGGTCCGACGCTGCCTCTTATCTCTTTATCTCTCAATGGATCGGAACCATCCTCTGCTACCAAAAATGTACAACCATCACCTCATCCAGATCAATACATTCCATCCCTTGATCCACTTAGTTTTCCTGTCCCAAATATGTCAGAACTTACAGATTATATTAGCACATGGGGGCTTTTCAGGCCCCAAATACAGTGGTCAATGGAGCAGAGAGGGCCTGTGCAGGATCACTGACTCCTCAAATACTACACCTTGCTCATGACTCCCAGTAGCAAGGCTCCCCAGGAAGTTGTGTGGCTGGGTATAGCTGCTGCCCCAGGACGTAGCAGTACATCTCTGGGTCCTCTCCTCCTTCCTGATCTCCATTCCAGGCTCATGCTGAGTCACAGAACAGCTGTTGTTGCCCCAGACATGCCTTTTATCATTGATAACATCAAGATACTTTAGTCGTTTAATGGCCCTGCTCTCTGGTGAAAAGGTATGAACAGCTTTTTTATGGCAACACAACCCTGGTCAGCACTGCAGGGATGAGGATTTAGTCATCCAAGATCCCAGATTCAGAGATACCTAAATCTTACTGACTCATATATTGAATAACACTATTGAGAGAGGGTATGGGATCACATCAGTGAGAGGTCTCCTGACAGCAGTTTCCTGTCAGTGCCTGCTGCAACTGTGCCTTGCAGCAGGTCTCACACCATTTAAGCTCATTACTCTGGGGCTCACAGCCTCCCTGAGACAAGCAAATGTGTCTTGTGGCCAACAATGTCAAACATAACAGAGGGATCCACAAGTGTGAAAATGGATGTTTGCCTTCCGTGATGCCCAAGAAATTTATTTCAAAAACTGAACTAAACATTATATCAGAAAAACTTGGTTCTATCATTTATAAAGCACTTAAAGAACAGTTATGAAATACACTTATTTAATACAATAGTGTAATAAAATACCTAGTAAAAAATTAGATCAATTAGCTGAAACATTTTTCTTCCTACCACTAACCTAAGACATATGTAAAATTTTATTATGTTTAATGGCTTTCTGGGCTCCTGCTGTAATGACTTCAAGCAGCTCACTGAGTTATGATGTTTTTGTCACATGATGTTTAAATGGAGGGTAAGACACTCAGAGGAAAATTTCAGAGAGAAATGTGACAAGGTGCTGGACTTGATGGAGCCAGGGAGGTCAGGAGAGAACAGGTAGATTTGTAAGTCATTGATGCAAAGCAGATAGCTGAAGCCATGTGAGGCAGCCAGCTCACTGAAAGGAAGGTTTTAAATGAGAAAAGTGAGCCAAGGACAGTATCAATAATCTCCAACTAATTGCCTGGTTTTACACATCATGTCAGATACACTGTGGGAGGTGCCTCCTGGGATTCACCTTAAATACCACAGAGGAACTGTGTGTGGAAGGAGACAGAGAGTGTTTCTACAGAACTACTCTAGCTCTGCTCAGGACTGTGTGCTAGAAGTAAATCTGATCATCACCTGTAGGCTCATAACACGAATGGTCTCAGAGGAGGCAACCTGGACTCTCAGTGTTGAATTGAACCAAAAAGATGTGCTCCAGGTGCATTCCAGCTGCCAGTAAGAGTCCCTTTCCCTGGATGAGAGTAGATCCAGTCCAAAGTAAAGCCTCCAAACCAATTTTAGTGTGGATACCAGGTCTTCAGCACCACTCCTCTCACTCAGTGTTACAGCCCCCTCCTGCAGTGCCCCAATACTTGCTAATGTAAGCACAGCCATGGTGATATTTTTTCCTAACTTTTCTGCAGACTTCCTGAATGGACTCACATAAATCACTTCACTTGTCTCTGTCTGTGTCCTTCATATATGAAATACTCTTAAAACCACATCCTGCGCTCACTGGGACATGGAAAGGGTAAAATTGTCAACATACATCAGGCGCTCAGACACCATGGTGACAAGCATCCCTCTACAAGGTAGTGAAAACACTGTTTGAAACAATATTTAACTAGTGTTCAGTAAAAGTGATGGGGACCTCGACCTGCGCATTGAGGATAAACATATGGACCGGACTCTCAATTCAGTGGCTTGTGCCCTTTTTTGCACACTCCAAGAAATGGGTCCTGCTGGAAAAAGAACATGACATAATCAAAAACAAGGGCTGAAGAGACAGGGCTGCCAGCTCGGAGTAGTGGCTACCTCACCTTGCTGGCTTCCCCTTCTTTTGAGATACCCTGGGATGTTCCTCCACTGTAAAATCGCATAATGTTCTGTCATTGTTTCATTCAGGTGGTAACAAAAAGCAACTCACTGTACAGCAGCAAGGGAAGTCTCTCTGTACATTTGTTAAGGGTCTGCCATCTAGTCTCTTTGCTTGAAATCTGGTCATCATTTTTTGTGGTGATTTTGAAGCTGGTCCATTCCTGTATTTAACCCACCTGTGTTCTGCTACAGAATCCATTGAATTCAAACCAGAAACACTGGTCTGATACCGCATAACCTCAAAAGATTTTGCTAAATAATTCTACACTCAGCAGAACTGCTACATTTATGTTCTGTAGCAATCATCAGCATGAAGGCTACTGATTTAAATGTAAATCAACCTTTTCACAAAAGGAGTGCTATTCCCGCTAACTTCAACAGCAGTTCTTCCTCAAAACACCCAATTGTACAAACACTCCAACAGGATCTGTTCCTCTTGCTGTCAATAGCATCATCAAGACTCACAGTGCTCACAAAGCATTAGATAGCAAACTGCTCAAGCCCTATATTAAGAGGTCGTGTCCCACCTATAGACCTTTCTATTTAAATCAGTGAAATTCCTGAATTAACTCAAAAAGGACAGTTAGATTTCTGGAGCATTTGCTTTGACACACTTTACCAGCTTTTCTGGGAAAACAGACATAGTATCCTAAGATTTTCACAGCTATAGAATTTATGTTTGTTTGCTCGTTTCTGCTATTTGCACACAAATCTCTTTTCACTACACTTGAATGACTGAAAAGGGAAGATCCACACTCCGAACAGGAGGCTGTAATAGCATAAAACATTTTTTTGCTTTGCTGGCACATCACATTATAGAGGCTGTCCGTAATCTTAGGAGAACAGACAATGTAAAAAACCTTCCTGCTTATATCAGACCTTGTTATTAAATTTATATCCATTTCTCATAATAACCTACATATTCCTTTATCAGAACACTGAAAAATAACTCCTCATGCAGGACTTGAACATGGCATTTGATACAGTCATCAGAGGAATTCTGATGTCCTGTCTCAGAGACATGGCAGGGAATTAGTGGGATTGTGAGTAGATGGCTTCAATCATTCCTCACAGACAATACTCAGTGAGTCATGAAGACTTTCTACTTCCAGGGCTATCACCCATGAAGTTTTGAAAGGGTCCACCTAATTCACTGTTTAGAACAGGACCGTTAGAGTGAAATAGTTCAGACACAGGTAATACACCATAGATATCCAGTGCTGGCTGCAATTGCCTCTACACTTCTATGCCAAGGTCCCAACTGTGCTGGTTGAGGAGCTATTATAAAACCGTAGCTTTGAATGGCAAATGAGAAGAATCAGTGTCCAGTCAGAATAAGAGGCAACGGGACCCAAAGCAGCCTCTGTCTTCTATCAACTCTACCTTGCCTTCTGGCACCTCTTTCCTGACATCAAAGCCAAGTGCTCAGTCACCACTCCACTGCTCAGAGAACTTCTCCCAGTCCAAGAAAACCATCTGATCAGACACCTTCTCCTCTTCAGCACAAGTCTGGGAATATTTATGCATAATATTAATATGTCCATTCACGGGCTTTGCAGAATATCCTCTGCTTCTTGTCTACAGAACTTCAAAAGCACGATTAATTTTAAATAAAGTAATTGAAATAAAGACTCAAATACATCTGTAGCAGAGAGAAAAAGAGAAATTTCATTGCATGTGTGCATGGAAAGGCAGTTGGACTACCTGTGTTCCATGACAGTGACCCCTTGGCATCCAGTTTATTGACAATTAAAACTGGGATGTCATTTCTTTTGTGGTGCAGCTCTAAGATGAATGTTTTTAAATACTTCTTCTTTGCCTAGACCTAATTATTCATCCTTCTCACCTTTTTACACAGCATAGTTACTTCGGAAACTCTTACCAAGAGTGTCATACATAATGTTGTACCTAACAACACGAGAAAAAAGGATTTTATTCTTTGGAATAACTTGCATCAGGGATAATACATTCATGCTTTTTCAAGGGATCACATGAATCTATTTATTTTCTTTGTGTTGTAGACCTGGTCAGCACAGTCTGGAGGCAAGGTTACATACCAGAGACACAAAGCACTAATTACTTTCATATTACTTTAGTAAGACCAATTCAAAACATATTTTTTAAATTTTTTCCAAGAAATAATATATTCAACCAGCCCAGCCCATCAGCCTTAGAGTGCATTCTTGCCAGAGCTCTCTGGTGGCACAGAAATTATTTTTAACCGAGATCTGCTTAGGAGGAAAAAGAAGAAAAGGCCTCCGGCATTCAGCTTGGATTTGTGTGATACTTTTAGCCCTCCTACATGGCAGAGTGAGTTCACATACTTTCCAGTTTATCCTATGTGCCTAAAATTTGCACCATGAGCTGCTGGCTCACGGTCTGCCTGTATGTTACTTTTCAGAGCTCAACATAAGTAAGTCCTCTGGAACTGGGACAGACTATATTCCTGATGTTTCATATCAATCCTGCCCAGCATCTCCAAGATAGGATAATGGTTCCTGGCCCTCTAACATAACTCTGTCAAAAAAGGGATTGAGAAAAAGCTTAGTTCTCTACATATCTTCCCATTCATATCTACAAAAGCTTTCATTAATCTCCCGAGTCTCAATTTCAAGATGAATCAGAGTAATTGAGACATCCCTTCCCGACTTTGCTTGAGGTTTTAAAGTGGGAATCTACCCTTTAATATCAGGACACTGAGCCAGTTGTCCAGATGATGAAAAATGATGGCACTGTCGTTACACAAGCACTTGCAAGCAGAGGATCTGGCTTCTCAGTCTGTGTGGAGCTTCAGTAAGCCTAAAAGAGCCATTATCTTTACTACCTTAGTTAACACCTATGTTAATTTAAAGATTCTAGAGTAAAACAGCTCCCATGACTCTGTAATAAAACTGCAGTTCATTGACTATGAATGTTTGTACAGCTTAAGTCAGGAAAAGTAGGCAATTTACAGTGACATCTCCTTTGCCTTATTCGCTGTCCACTGAAGGCACCTATACACCTCAAGATAGATAGTTACCTCATCCTTAAATTGTTCATGGTTGACATGGTTATTCAAAGAACCACAAACCACAGTTAAGAACAGGTTTTTATTACACCTGCACTAGATGCAAACAGGTAGTCAATGATGGTCTCTAGGCTATGAGTTTACAATCTAAGCAGACCAGATGAGAAAGGAAAATGTTACCCTCCACTGACAGTAAACTGAGTCTTAGATAGATAAAGTGACTTACTATGAGTAGGGATTTCTCACATCCAGAAACTTAACTAAGATCTTTCACCTTAATTACTGGTTCATCTATCTTCTATTCTCCTTAGAAGCGAAGGTTTTCCCATAATATAAAATTGTTCCTGCAAGTCTGAAAGGTTAAGCTATTTAAGAAATGCGACTTCTTAATCCTGGAAAGATTTGTCCACATAAAAAAAAATAAAATAACAGTAATAAAACATAAGCAGTTTTTACATCTCCAAAGCAAAGCAGAAAATATTAGCTAATTCAACCTTACAAGACCCCTATGAGTTAAGTACAGGCTACACCTCTCAAATACGCTTTTTATCCCTCACTCTCTCTTTCTCTAAACATACAACCAAAATTACAAACAAGGTGAATAATCCTTCTGTGTAGTAACCATGGAAATCAGCTGTATCAACTACTGTCAATGGCAATATATCCAGCAAGTCCACAAAAAGCAGACCTACTCCTACATGCCGCCACAATGTCCTACAGCATACTAGAGTATTTTAGCTGAGCAACCTGTTGCAGGCAATATTCAGGAACTACCATTTGTAAATTTGTTTTAGAAGTGAGTAACCAACAACTGGTTGCTTTGGCAAATCCAATCCTCATGCCTACCCATGCTTCAGATATTCTCTGGCCAACACAGCCCTGGGCTGTATTCTGAACAGGACAGCATGTTCCATGACAACTCTTTCTATCCAGATAAAATTATCATCTGGACTGTTAATAAAGATTATAAATAAGAGGTAATATGTAAATTAATGGGGCCAGAAACACAATATTTCAAGGTTTTGTTTCACTAAATTTTTTGCATTTCCCCAAACTACACTGTTCTCTTCATCATTATAAGCAAACATGATTTCACAAGAAGTCAGTGGGCAGGACCTTTAGGATACAAACATGATTTCCAGCCTATTGCAGATAGACTACATCAGTACAAGACTGACCGATGCTCTACTTTTTTGATTACTTCAGCTAAATAAATACAAAAGCCAGTCCTTTCCTCTGAGTGCACTGATACAAGATTACAGGCACCTCTAACTCATATAACCTCTTCCCTTTTGTATGTCCTATCTCAAATGGTTTTTTTTATTAACCTTGTTTTCTTTCAAAATTTAATTCCTCCAGGTGCTTTGTGGCCACACGATGACTAAGTTTAATAACATCAAACACTTTTTATGTCCTTTCTGTCTCATGAGGTTAAGACTCCTCTTACTTGGAGATGTAATTTTTCACATAGAATAATAGAATGACTTTGGTTGGAAGGGATCTTAGAGATCATCTAGTTCTAAACCCCCTCTCATGAGCACGGACACCTTCCACTAGACCAGGTTGCTCAGAACTCCATTCAACATGGCCTTGAACACTTCCAGGGATGGGGCAGCCACAGCTTCTCTGGGTAACCTGTGCCAGTGCCTCACCATCCTTACAGTAATGAATTTCTTTTTAACATCTAATCTAAACCTGCCCTCTTTTAGTTTGTAGCCATTTCCCCTTGTCCTGTCACTACAGGGCCTCGTAAAAAGTCCTTCTCCAGATTTCTTGTAGCCCCTTTAGGAGGTACTATAAGTTCTCCCTGGAGTCTTCTCTTCTCCAGGCTGAACAGTCCCAACTCTCTCAGCTTTTCTTTGTGGGAGAGGTGTTCCAACCCTCTGATCATCTTCATGGCCTCCTCTGGACTCACTTCAACAAGTCTATGTCCTTCCTAGTGGTCACATCCTAATGACCACATCCTAGTGGTCAGCTAATATGGGGGATCCAGCAGGTTGAGGGGCAACTTGAGTAAGCTAATAAAAATAATTTGAATCCAACAAGAATTTGCGACAGACAGAATATGGTTCTGCTGCCATTTGATGTGCCAAAATTCACCTTTGGTCTCCAAAAGCTTATATCAATAGATGCAGCATACCTGTCCAGTTCTGCAAACCCTTCTGTTATTTAGACAAGCATTATAGTTGATCTCAGTGACAGCTCAGTCTGAATCTACACTGTGCAGGTCTGTGCTCTCTCTTAAGCAACAATTTACATACATAATGGTGTTCATTTCCAAAAAAAAAAAAAGCTTTACAGGCTTTGTACCCACAAGGTCATCTCTGGATGGAGAAGACAGTGAAACAGAAAACAGAAAGAAAGGAAGATCTGGACAATACCAACATTTGGGCCTGAAATCCTGGGTTTATAGCACAAAGATCATTAGCAATGAGTTACACAGCAATATCCATCAAGGTCTGTGTAAACCTGGATGTCCAGTTCCAATGGGGTGGGTGCCAGACTGGGATCTTTCCATACAGAAGTGGCCAAAACCTCAGTATTCAGCTTTACTTCTGAAGATAAATGTGTAGTATCTTATTAACTGACCCACGAATCCTGGGAGATTCAATGATTGAATTAAAACTACTAAATATGTGCCTGCAATTCTAACAGTTGTTTGCAACTGGATTCTTAAAACAATCCCCAGCCTTCCCCAGCTGCTTCCCTGTGCTCCCTTGTTTCCCTAAACACAGGGAAACCTGCACATTTTAATTTTGTTCTAGTCAGGGTAGTTTTCTAGTATGCCTTGCTCACCAATAGCACTACCAGTGACATGATAAATACCTCTCAGGTATCATTCATCTTATCTTTTTTGTTATTAAGGTGAATTGTGTGTGCAGCATAACATTTTGTTTTAAAAGGACTTGAGATTTTCAGGAGAGAAAGGAGGAGATTGATACAATTGTCCATTCTTATTCTGGAGAAGGCAGGTGAAAGAAGTAGGTGCCCAGAAAAGTGAGAGGTGATGAGATTTGCAAAGGTCCTTAGTCCCTGAGCACGTGTATTAGCATGGAAAAAACCACACCGTGAACTCATTAGTGCCTGATGAACAGCAGGGCAGGGGGGAAGGGGGCTCGGGGTCTCACTGGAATGATTTGTGGAATGGGTTCACGTCCCTAACGCTGAACCTGGGAAGGAACACGCAGTGTGCAGGCAGGGGTGGACAGCGGTGAGGCAGGAACACAGAGGGCAGCCGAGAGGCAGGAGCAGAGCGGGCAGAGGGCAGTGGGCAGGCAGTAGAGCAGGGAGCAGCAGTCAGCGCTGGACAGCGGTCAGGCAGCAGGCAAGCAGGGGTGGACATGTTCAGGGAGGGGTGGACATGGTCAGGCAGGAGCACAGCGGTCAGGGCGCAGACAGGAGAGCAGGCAGGGCTGTACAGCGGGCAGGCAGGGCTGTACAGCGGGCAGGCAGGGCTGTACAGCGGGCAGGTAGGGCTGTATAAGGGGCAGGCAAGGCTGTACAGAGGGCAGGTAGGAGCGCAGCGGTCAGAGGGCAGGCAGGAGCGCAGGCAGGGCTGTTCAGCGGGCGGGTAGGAGCTCAGGCAGGGCTGTACAGCGGGCAGGCAGGGCTGTACAGCGGGCAGGCAGGAGCGCAGCGGTCAGAGGGCAGGCAGGAGCGCAGGCAGGGCTATTCAGCGGGCAGGCAGGAGCGCAGGCAGGGCTGTAAAGCGGTCAGAGGGCAGGCAGGAGCGCAGGCAGGGCTGTTCAGCGGGCAGGCAGGAGCGCAGGTAGGGCTGTAAAGCGGTCAGAGGACAGGCAGGAGCGCAGGCAGGGCTGTTCAGCGGGCAGGCAGGAGCGCAGGCAGGGCTGTAAAGCGGTCAGAGGGCAGGCAGGAGCGCAGGCAGGGCTGTTCAGCGGGCAGGCAGGAGCGCAGGCAGCAGCGCGCCGCTCGCCCTCTGGCGGCCGCAGCCCGCGGTGCACAGCGAGGCCCTCCCCACCTGCCGGCACGGGCAGGCAAAGGGAAAAGAGCGCCGAACGCCACTAAGGGCTATTTTACCTCATTTTTAGTTAATCTTTTACGCTTTTTTAGTTAAAACACGAGCTTTGTGCACACTCTGGAATGGCATGCAAATTGTAAAAAAACAGTAATCCTTTCGTTTTGGTTCTTCTGTAGGACTGCGAGATGTATCAACACAGGCAAATTAAGGCAAAGTGTTCCTCTTGATCACTTAATGTTTATGCTTTTGAATTTGAAGTCTTTGCCTGGAATGTGTGGTATAAAAAACTGATCCTGTACGACGTTATTTAAACTTTACCGAATGTAGCAGAGGTTAGCTCAGACACGGGCTGTGGTGACTGTGGCATGAAACAAGGAAAACAAAAAGAAGGAAATAGTAAACCCTGTATTCATCACAAGCAACAGCCAAAGAGGGATCTGAAAAGGAGAGTTTGACTTGTCTGACAGTTTCATCTGAAATGCAAATATATTTAACTGTTTATAAAAGGGAACTGGTAGAGGTTCTGCCTGTGAGGGGAGATTTCTGAAACCTGAAGATCACGTTTATGAAAGAGAAAGTGAGGGCAAAGTCTTTGCTAAATCAGGAGCACTCTTTCATAAAGTCTATTATTTTAAAAGAGATGGTGCTATATTGCTGTAAAACAAGGGGTATTTACAAGGCAAGAACGTTGACTGCACTATGATATTTTGCATTGATTCCTATAATTCAAATAATAAATATTTCAGAATATATCTTACGGTCTTTCATGTTTTTTGAATATCAAGCCCCTTTTTGTGCTACCCCTTTGAAGACCTTTATAGGATATGGAGAGATCAACAAATCAAAAACACAGCAAAAACATAGTCCCTTAACTTTACTTAGATCCTGATTTTACATAGGGATACATACAGAGAAGAAGAATTTAATTTCAGAACTGTAAATATTCATGTGTGTCTCTCACAGCAAGTGCATCTCAGAAGGAAAGTTCGTGACAATTGAAAGACATATTAAACAAACAAGCAGAAATATTTCGTAGCTGTTGTATATATATAGTGAGATTACAAATTATTGTGCAATCAAGGGCCTTTTCTAGTGGAAGTAGAGCTCTTCTGATCAGAACTCCTTAATACAGAAATGCAGAATGACTCTGGTAGAAATCCTGGATTCTCTTAAATTCAATCATTTCCCTTTTCAGTACCTGCTCCGTTCTCTCCCCTTTCAACTGATGGCATCTGGCGTTAGACCGCAATCACTGTCCCACAGAGAAATAATTCCAGCATTGACATTTACAACTTTACATAAATACACCCTAATAAAGGCACTTGGGTAAAGTGTGGCAGGTAAATAAAAATGATGGCCTAACGGTGTACACAGTATTTAAAGCAAAAAGGGAGGGAAAAGAGCTGCATACTGGCTCTTGATAAGATTAAACGTCTCTCTCTTAAGGAAGGAAGTGAACCAGAACTGATCGGAGCTGGAGTCAGTGGAGTTTCGGAGCACTGCATGTCTGCGAGGAGGGTCATTCCGGTTCTTTTGGAAATTGATTACATTCCCCAGCTACCTACTGTTATATTGCACCAGGATATTATTGTACAGTCTTGCTACAGAGCCCTCCATTATAGAGCAGCTCTATTGGCATTTCAATGTTCAATGAAGGCTAGAATTGCCACAGAGGTTTCAATTAAAGAAAATTCAAAATGAAAATGGAGAAGGACAAAAGAAGAAAAAGGCTGGGTTGAAAGTTTCGAGCAAAGGTATTTATGGCTGTCTGTCACCTTCTCTTTTTTTCCCTCCTCTCTCCTGAAGGGAAGTCTGAAGCATCCATTTAAAGTTACATGTATTTTGCAGAGTTCTTGGGAGGAACACAAATGGCATCATTCCAATGGTGTAGTAATAAATAAAAAATAGACATCCTTGCCTGTTTGGTATAAACTCAACATTGCCCAAGTTAGAAAAGGGTAAACTACATTTACCTGTATTTCCCCTTGGCTGCATCACTGCAGGATGCTACTAGGACATATCAAAAGTAGTTATTCCATCTATAACAGGCTGTAATCACTATTTTTCCTAACTCCTAGCCTGGTTCAAACAGCCCGTGGTACCCACCACAACCACACAGGGGTCCATATATCCTTTTCTAAACTGAACAGGACAGAAAAATGGGCGTTTACTGATTACTTTATGCACATCAACATACAAAACCAGAGCACTCCCTGGGTTAGCAGAGAACACAGCTGCTTGAAAAATGTGGCTCTACTAAGGTTTGATATTTTTAATGTTTTATCTTTTGTATTCATGGGCTGAACAAATTGGGTTAATTGCTTTATTGGCTGTACTAGACCCCATATTTGAGTTCAAGATTAACGTTGCAGCCAGTTTCCAAGGTGATGGCCATTTAATTATTGTTTATGTAGAAGTGATTAACTAAATGCCAAAAAAAATCCTAGCTGAAACTTGAAAACAAGGAGGGTCTGTAAAAAGCCAAATAAAAACCTAAAGAATTCAGGCAAGCATGTGAGATTCTGTCTATAAGGGGGTTTAATTCCCTGAAACAATTTGATGTCAGAACACCTTGCTGTTTACAATGAATTTACAAATCTTTAATTGCACTTTCACTATACAGTTACATTCTTTAAAACTTTCCACAAGGCTTTCTGGAGAGAGAGGCTGTTATGGAGGGCAACAGCCATAGTTGAGAGCATTCTTTTCATGCACAAGTCTCTCTTTAATGCTTATTTTTACATCTTGATTGCATTTCACAATAGCAACGAGGCACTTCAGGCAGTGTTTTTAGGGCAATTACTACAATTCTTGGGTGGTCACTCCGCATTAGATTTCATGCCTTATAAAACAACATGAGGTGTGCTATAATGACTCAGAAATATACAGCCTTTCATGTCCTATTGCTTAATTAAGGAGGGTGTTTTTCAGTACAGATATTATTGCTAGTCTGTGGTTTTTAATTTTACTACACAGTAAAAGCACACTAATTCATACCAGGAATGGGCAAACCTGCAAATTAGTGCATTTTCTGAATTAGAAAATAAGTGAATAAAACTGCAGAAAGAAAATCTAAATGTGAACACTGCAATATTAAAGCAAATGTGCTCATTTATCCAGGGAAATATCGCTGAGTCTCATTCTGCTGATATTTAATAGCCTAAGACCTTGGATTTTTTTAAATATAATGAGACTTCAGACCCCAGCCCTACAATGAGCTCCCTGTGTGCAGACTCCTGCACAAACATGGAATTCAGCAAGGCCTCCCAGGAGAGCTCTCTGAGCATCACTTGTGGCCGTACCGAGAACAGGGTAACAAGATACTGTAAGGACTTGTTGAGACAGCAGGGTTTTGTGGCAATTATCATTTCTGTGAGATGGTCAAATAAAATCCAATGATATTCCACTGACTTTAACATTAGCGCAAATACTTTAACTTTTGAAGCTATGTTTAATTTTTTGATAGACACTGATAAGCAGATAAGTCGCAAAATTTGACCTACTTGAATAAATATCTGTAATCTGACCAACAGTGTGCTGTAATCTCTATTTCTCTCTTCCTTTTTTTATAAATCCACTGGCCTTTCTGCTCAATATGTAAAATCACCAAATGGACAGACAACAATTTAAAGAGTAAGTGCACTCACTCATCCATCTCCCTTTTTCCCTCTGCCAGAAGTTAAAAAAACTGTAGGTCCCAACCCAGACCCCAAACTATTTGGACTCCAACAATTCTCTCCATGTAGACAATTAAAAGTACAATTTCTAGCAAACACCAGCAATGTCAATGCTCTGCGTTCAAAGCCTGGTGTTTGAAGGCAGTGAGGCAGCAAGTAATGAGTATGGGGACAGTAGATCCAAATGTCCTTTTCTAACCCAATGATGCTTGCTGAAGGCCAGTTTGCTCTATCACTTTCCACTGGCCTTATCTGGGCAGCTGTGGCCTAACCTACAGCACTTTTATGAGCTAGAGGAGATGAGCAACAATCACCTATTAAAGCTGTTTAAGGCAACCTTTGGTCAAGTTGGTCAAAAGAGATTATTGTCCAAGTTGACCACCTGAGATTATCAGCCAAGTTGGCTAAAACACCTTTCAAGGCTCTGCACAGTTCTTGTCAACTCATTCCAGCAGCATACTCCAAGGGCTCAGCCAGAATTGTAGTTTTCGTCCTGCCTTTGGAGAGTTTCAGCTCACCAAACTCCTGTCTGCACCTGGCTAGCAATCATTAACACTGAATTATTGTCCCTAGCCTGGTGGAAGTATGATCAGTCAGCAAATATCTAATTGCCTATCTACTGGAGAAGTTCATGGAGTCATCTTTACAGAAATCCTAAATCATCCATATACAAATTGTTCAAGTCATCACAATGTATTTCCATAACTGCCTGGTTCATTGTGCTTTACTGTTTCTTCCCAAGCAAATTGTGCTAGTCCTATGCTAGAAGAGCTCTACCCTGCACTGGCAACTTCTGGACATGAACGTGTTATCCCATAAGGGAATTTGTCACCTGTCTGGAAGCCAGGTTCTATCCTAGGTTCCTGAAGAAGTGTGTGATGTCCCTTCCTAAAGTTAAAAAAGACTGTACTCCTGCCAGAGGAATTATTCCATGCTCTTCAGTCTGAGGTCTGACTATTTTGGACCATGAGCCCCAAAATTACTGAATAGTTTTAAAAATGACTTTGAGTCTGCAACCCACAGTAGCAGTTATCTTAATAGCCTTTCTACAGTGCAGCATGAGGAAATATTTCCTTCCATTGACTTAAAATTGATATGCAACCAACTTCAATGAAACACACTTATTTTTCTCTTCCCCTTGGGAAAAGAGTGGGGAGGAAAAAAAAGAAATAGCTGCTCCAGTTTTATTTATGTTCTCTGTAATCATAAATATTGGCATTCAGTCTCTCTTTTACAAGCAAAATAATAGTGCAATTTCTTATGCCAGGCCCACTTCTGCACTTATTTCAGTTACTGGTCAAAATTCATATAGATCTCACAGGGAATCTGAATAGGCTCTATGTATAAGCTCTCCTTGTACATCTCACCATCTGCACTGAAATAAGCAAAAAATGCCATATTAACATCAACTCAGCTGGAAACAGAAGGAGAGAAAGATATACGAGCACTTGCCAAATACAAAGCATTAAACAGTTTTAAAAGGTGTTAAACATAACTGATGTCTTTTTAAAAAAAAGTTACAGATGCACTATATATGCCTTTCTTAAACAGGCCCATGTTGAGGCTCTTTCGTTACTGTGTATCACCTTTATTAATGTATCGTATTAAATAATCTATAATATTCATTAACAGTATAGATATAAATATAAAATAATTTAAATTATTGATAATTTTTCAGTCCTGCAAGGAGAAAGATTTCTTCATTACAGACCCAGCCCTGTCATGGGCTCTGTGTGTGCTCAAATCTGCAGTTTCATTTAACAAAGAACCACACGAGCCCTGGGATTTATCCCCAAAGATTTTGCTCAGGAGTGACAGGGTGAAACTCTCATTCCGCAAAATACGATGATGTGGCACAGGCTTCAAATCAGTAAAGGACCTCTGTTTAGGAAAATACACCTAAGACAGGAAGCCGTAGGCATGTGCTTATGTGCTTCCTCAAATCAGCCTGATTGCTGTATTTTCCCTGAGGCAGAGATAAAGTTTACAGACACAGGTCCCAAATTTGGGCCAGCCCAAAGATTATTTAAATTCATCTTCCCTCTCCCTCTTTTTGCTGAAAGAGCTGGGTTTGCTGCACATCTCATTCCTATCTGCCTTTATTAAGCTTTTTATGAAAAAGAAAAAAAAATTCAACATCCCAGACGTCTTCTTGGGTTTAAGATCTTAACAAATGAGGACACAGCTGGGCTACTTGGTCTGTGGATTTGCTAGCTGCAGGATTAAGTCCAGCTGAGCTGAAGTTTATAAACCAAGTTATTGACTTTAAAAATTCTCATACCGCTTATCAAAACACACCACATTGAAAGAACACCCTTCCCAGAATCAAATGTGGCAAAGCTTTCTCAATTATAGGAAGCCTCTCCCTGTACAGCCGCGCTCACCATAACCCTACTAGTCTCCTGCATCTATTTATTCTAAGACTCACTCTCAAGTCGCTGTAAAAAATAGTCTTTTCTATCTCCTATCCCAAATAAGCAGGGTCTGGGCACCAAAGGGTTGGTTGCATATCACCCAGCACTGAAAGTGGAAACAAATAGTGCCCCAGCAGGCATCATCCCCCTCTGGCAGAGCCTGGGCTGCCATTAGGTGCTACTCACCTAAAAGGATTCTTTTCTAGTCTGAAGTTAGCACAGTGCCTTTGCACATTGCTTTTCACTAAAGATCTGATCCAGCTGCCATTAAAATCTATGAAAAGGCTCCCATTGACTTCAAAGGAGTCAAGATATACAGTATATTGCAGTACATGAAAAATACCAAAGGAAAAGAAAATCTCTGTCTTTTAGTATACACTTTCAATTTTTTTATAGTCTTCACGATAACAGTGTTCTGAGGGAAAGGGACTGGAAAATTTTCCAAGTCTGTCAATGCTGAAAACTAAAAAAAAAAGATGGTTTCTGACAAAAAAAGACACTTCCCCATTTATTTCACACTGCATTTTTTTCCATCAAAAAATGTTTTCAATAGCAAATATGTGACAAGTTTAGATTCTAAACCACCAATAAAGCCAGGAAAGTATTTTAAAACAGACCATCTTTGGAGCCATACACTTACTCATCAGTCACCAGACTTTCTGTGACTTTGAAGGCTTAATAAAAAGAAAAAAGGTTGGATATTAGTGCTTTTATTGCCTGTGTCTATAGGGAGGATCCCAGCACCTGAGTCAGCCCTGCACTCTGTGGCAGACAGAAGATGGGATAACACACAGAAGAAAGAGAGGGATTTATTCGAGTACAGAGAGCTGGGCCAGAAACCCAGCTATGAAGCTTTATAGATGCATATATTTAAAACACCTTTCAGCAGCTTTATATACCATTACAGTTATTGGATTTTTCATCTTTGACTTAGACATGAATTATTTAATTAGAAACTTCAATACCTGCATAACTTTGAAACCCTTCCACTATTATTCTCACTAAAAAAAAAATAATATTTGCACCTAAGAGAATTTTCCAGCAGTCAAAACTTCTATGGAAAGCGGCAGTACAGCTGAGGTAGGCTAGATTATCCAGGGAATTTGTATCAGGCCACATTTTGCTTCAGATTACATCTGGCTTTCCTTGAATGTAGTGACCCAACATTTGGTTATTTTTTAACGAATATGATTTACTACCAAATTATTCCCTCTGGATTGTCTGTAATACAATAGAAAACATGTTGAAAGCATCCAGACATTCCTATTTAAAAAGAAAAACTACTCATTTTAATTAATTCTCTGGTTTTAAAATATTTTATAATTCAGTATCTCCAGCAGGTTTTTCTTTTTTCCCACTCTCAGTAGACTACTTTGAAGGAATCACAAGCTGCTGAAACTCTAAGCAGGGCATTTGTCCATTATGGAAAGGAGATCACAAAAGCATTTCACATCCTGCTGTTCAGAGAAAGAACAAGTCTATTTCTACCTCACATGGCAGGGTCGCTCGCATGGTGAGTTCAAAGAAGAATGATGGAAAAATGCTCTGTATATTGGATACAATTATATGAGATGTATAATCGACTGCAAAAACGTAACTTAGCTAAGGGATTCCTGCTGACCTTCTCACAGAATGGTTCCACCTGAGGAATTCCCATCCACCAAAGGGTTCTGCAGGTAAGGGATCTTTCCTCTAGGGTTAACCCCTTGAACACCCCAGGAAACATAGGCAGGACAACTTTCTTCCATAGCACCCCAAAACAGATGCTACGGACTTCTGCTAAAAATCCTTACGCGCTTGTGTGTGGGATGCTGCTGGGAGGGCAACACATGCACCTGGAATACCCTTGAAATTGCTCCTTTGCAAGCACTGTCCCTCCATCTGTGCTCAGAAGACCATTTAGAGCTCAGGGACCCAATACAGGTCTGCAGGATTCACTGTCTGCACTTGAATCGATCTCACATTTTACAGTTGACCTTCTCACTGTCCTCCTCATGTGGGCATGGGTGATGTGAAATCACCATCAGAATATACTGCACTGAAACACACTGGTTTGTAAAACATTTTTGTCAGTATCTACCAAAATACTACTGGGAAGTGGCAGAAAGTTTGACGGACATTTAGGATTTGGAATCATTTAATGATTTCCTTTTTTATTTTGTTTTCCCAGAGAGGAGCATGCCTCTTATATGGAAATGTATCTAGCTTGACACTAGTCAGAAAAACCCAAAAGGTCTGGGTGAATGACTGAACAGCTCAGGGCTGCAGCTGATGCAGTTCCCAGGACAGTAGCCCTGACACTGGGCAGGGAGGCAATGGCTGTGCTAAAGAGAAAAACTCTGATGAGTCTGTTTGATTTGGAGTTGTGATAAATAATTAATGTGAGTCACAAGGAGAAGATACCACAATAGTTTTCATTGACTCTAATGTCAAAATGTTCCCCTTTCCTTCTGTTTTATCTCCGAAAAAGCATCACTGCCACCACTTCACTTTTACCAACATCTCTGTCCTGAGAAACGCAGAAGCTGGAAGCGATTCATTTTGGGACTCCAGCCCCAGACATGCTAACCTATGTGCCTAACTCCACATGAGTAGCTGAAGACCAAGGGATTACTCCTGAAAGTCAAGTGATGCACATGTGCTTTTCTGGCTGAGGGTTTTTGGCACAAAGGAGTCCCAGCTCCCCAGGACACAAGGATTAGGTTTCATCCCTTGTGCCTAACAAGATATTGCTCTTTAAAACAGTCATTGGTTCACAGGAAGAGGAAATATAAATGCCAGTTCCAAGAGAGACAAAGATTTTTTCAGTGTAGTAACAAATATCCTGAAACAGTCTGTACTGGTGAGTGAACAGAGGATTAGATTTAAATTCAACATTTTAAATGTACATTCTTAATCTTAAATTTCAAAAATGATTAGCCACTTATAGGCTGAATAACAGCTTCTGCACTCATTCCAGCTAGTACAAAAATCATAAAGGTTAGCAAACTGTGTGGATCAGAATATAAACTAATCGGCATCTGGGATTAAGAAGAAATCTCCTCCAATTCATTGGTAAAGGCTTCCTCAAATACAGAACGGAGCCCATCACTGTTTGGCTGTTAATAACTCAAGTGACATTTGCCATATGCCATCAAAGAGCCCAGGGTCAATATGGATTTTATCTCTGTTAAGGTCTGCAGATTCGGCCTCAAATTGTGAGTCCACAATTTAATAGGGAGTTGAGCATTCCAATTTTTAAATAGTTTTTGAAAATGGTGGGGATTACTTGGAAATCATGAGATGCCAAGGTGCAAGGGAAGAAATCACAGAGGAGCAGAAAAGAATGGAAATAAGATTTTGACACAGGACAAATATCAAAGTAGGTGACATTTTTTTCTTTACCCACTGTGCTGAAGTTGTCTTTTTAAGCTAGAATCACTGTATATCTCCAATCAAATCACATTCAAAGCAGTTATTCTAGTATGTCCTTAGCTGCATTTCCGCAGTAATTTAGGTATGTTATTCATATGCTGAGTTTTTGAAAGAAAGGGAAATAAACCGAAAGGGGTTTTTTCCATAGTTAGTACATTGAAGGTATGACCTTAGAGTAAGGATAAGACTCAAGATGTTTCCCATTGGTTTTTTCTGGAATAAATTTTGACAGCCTTATATAGGTGGAATTAAGCCCCAGTTTCTTATGCTTCAATACCTCTAGAAAAGGCAAGAGGGGATCTGGAAGATCATTTCAATATCTCTTTCTGAAAGGGCCATTTCTTCTACTGAGAATTAATGAGATGTCTTTAGGGGTGGCGACAGTCCTTTCCCAGAAGTACAAAATGGTACCACGAAATGGCTTTTTCTGGAGGTGCCAGGCATCTCAGCTAGGAACAAACCTCGCTCCACAATGTCTCTTGCTGCAGTGTCTGCATCCCAGGTGCCTGCAGCACAGACCTACTGCCTTGCCTGCATCTCTGGAAAGCCCACATTGTCCTTGAGGAATTCTGATGGAAAGGTTGCAGAACCATAGAATCAAAGAACAGTTTGGGTTGAAAGAGACCTTAAAACTCATCTAGTTCCAATCCCCTTACATGGGCAGGGACACCTACCACTAGACTAGGTTGCTCAGGGCTCCATTCCAACCTGTCCTTGAACACTTCAGGGAAGGAGCATCCACAATTTGGTTGAAAAGTTACATTTTCCCTAGTATAGTCCGACCCCCAAAAGCTTTTCTCAGGTCTACAATTACCACCTAAAACCAGAAGTCAGGCTGTACCCTACCTGCCAGGAGCCAAGGGAGGATGTCTAGGGAAGAAAAAAAAACAGGGAACTTATGCAGCAATCCCTCACTAACATGCCTTCCCTCATTCCAGCTAATTACAGCAAATGGATTTCTTAAGCCAGCAACAGTGCCTGTCTGTTTAGCAGCTCTCCACCAATGTTTTGCCTTCAGGAATTCATCCGAGCCCTTTCTGAACCCACCTAAACTCCTGGCATTCAGAGCACTCAGCATTGTGAATGTGCTGTATCAAGAGGCTGGCCAGTACAAATCACGAGCAGAACTCCCTCGGGCTGTTTCGAAGCCAGCGCCTGCTATTTGCCTGTGCTGGCCCCAAGACCAGAGGTGATGCTGTCATATGCCTGGAAATGCTGCCAAGCACAATGCCTGCCAGAGCAACCAAACACTCTCCATTTTCAGGAATATGAGAGGTTATTATGGTTATTTCTTAAACGCTGAGTGAGGTTCTGCAAGCCTACAGCCCCAGTACTATGTGAAATAAAGGGTTCCCAGTGGTTCTTCCTTGGGGTCGAGCCAACAAACACCTGCTTACACACAAAGCTCTCCATTCAAGCCAAAGGGACAAGCCACCTGTGAGCAGAGTCACCCCTGCAATGATACCTGTCTGACTTCCCAACTGGGAGAAAACATGCTCCAAGCTGCACCAAGTGATTGATGTGCTCCATGCTAATATTTGTTTCACAAGTCATAAATCTGCTTTGCTCACGTGGATCTGGATCTGGAGTAACCATAAAACAACCACTGCAGGTGGAAACTGCCAGAATTTCAGCCACTGCTAATGACTAATTAGTTACTGTAGTTTGAATATTTTTTAATGCATTACTGAATCAAAACTTAAATTAGAGGCAACTTTTAGAAGACACTAATATGATTTCTGAGCCTCTGAGTACCTTCTAGAGCTATCCTTTGAGCACTGACAACTTTTAGCCATAACATATACAGGCCTGATGCTGTAAAATACTGAGGGTCCTGACCAGTGTCTATTGAGGGTTCTCTGCCTGGGCTTTACATCTACATGCAATCACTGCCAAAAACTAAGGTGGATGTTCACAAAACTCATTTCGATTACTCCTGCAAATCATTAAGATTTTAAAATTAAATTAAATTAAAAGGTAATTTTATGGAAAATAATCAGACAATCATAGAATGGCTTGGGTTGGGTTGGAACGGACCTTATAGATCACCTAGTTCCAACCCGTGCCCTGACATGGGCAGGGACACCCTCCACTAGACCAGTTTGCTCAGAGCTCCCTCCAGCCTGGCCTTGAACACTTCCAGGACTGGGACATCCACAGCTTCTCTGGGCAACCTGTGCTAGTGTCTCACCACCCCCACAGTCAAGAATTTCTTAAAATGTCGATTATTAGACATTATTAGACATGTTATTATTGTCTGATTCTCCTAATGACTATTTTAGAAGTAAAAAGACAGTTTTATATTAGACACTCACTCTAAAACAGTGAGACTAGTAACAACCCATTTTTTTGAGACAGAAGTAAACTTATCATCTCCTAAAATACCCAGACATAGAATGAGATACAAAGAAAAATACTTTGCAGAAATATTACTGCCTCTTTTTTGAGGAGTATGATGGAGAATGCTCAGATAGGGCAAGTCTGCCCAGCCACAATGCAGGCTTAATTTACCTGTATGTGATCCCCTGGAATATATCCATTTCCCCAATATCCCAATGCAAGGTGTTTTAAGATGAAGAAAACTTGCATCCAAGTAAAAAAAGGAAGGAGGGTGTTACTCTCTTCCTCACTGAACAGGTTATGGGATTTATTGCATTGTATTGTGCCAATTCAAAATGATTGTAAAAGTCTGTCCCTAGGCATAAAATCTGCTCACTTACTCTGTAGCAGTGCATCAGCTAATGAGCTCTTATTTGCCTTTCCAAATTAAATTATTCGTTACAGGTAGGAGGAATTTTGCAGCGGTGGGTTAAATGTGAGAGAGTAAAAAAAGCACATTAAGCAACTTTTCTAGTCTGTTCTAATTCAAAGGTACTTTGCTGTTCTTCTAACACAGAACTACTAAACTCACACATCAAGTAAAAGTTGCTGGCAAACTCCAAGGAAAAGGTGCCCTTTTCTTTCACCGTCATTCAGCAGCGATGCTGCCGTTTTCCTCTGCCTCCAGTGGTTATGTCATCTCTGAGGTCAGTTTTCTGCTTCTTGAACACGACTCGGCTGTTTATGAAACGTGAAATCAGCATCAACAACCTGTAGCAACTTCAAGAAAGAAGCCTTGGGCTAACAAATAATAAAAAAAATCCTTATTTTTGCCCACAATGAGAAAAAATCTACAGAGCTGCTACCTAAGGGCTTTCATTGCCTTCGGCACAGAAAGAATCCACATTTAGAGAGTGCAGCCTAAACATTTTCACTCTCTGAGCTCATCATTTATTACACTGGCAGATGTCCCTATGTGAGACAACCTCACCAGTCATCAATCCCTCTTTAGATTAAACATGAAAGGGGGTCTATCCTCCCATCAGCACAGGGGAGATGTACTAATATGGCCCAAATTAATGTCCTAATCATTTCTTGACAGAATAGAATTTTAAAATATCCCAACTCTTATTACTCCAAAATCATACAGCCTGAGCCTGATCATTTGAAAATCGGTGTTGGTCATCAGGGATCTCAGATTCCAACTGAATTTTTCAGAGTATTGGGCACAACCACACATATTACGCCAAGGTAGAGGGGAAGAGGAATGAAAGTGGGAAATGGGGGTACCTCAGTGAAAATCTCAACACAAGGCAGTTCAGCCAAACCCCAACTTCTTCCCAGTTACTTAGTCACAGAACAGAATTTTCCTCGAAGACAGTGCTCACAGAAAACATCATCTTTGCGCATACTTGCTTGAATACACACTTGTATGGGTTTTCATTCTCAGTGTTTACTGGGGCCCTGGTTACATTCTCCAGACAATTTACTCATATAATGTGGTTTTTTTCTCCCTCTGGCTACTGTGAAACAAAGCTTCAAAAGGGGTAGGCAATAAAAAAATTCTTCTTGCTGATGTTTTTCTCTCCTAAATACTGAGGAATTTTACTTCCCTGGTACCGTTCTCACTATTTACATGTGTGTAGCTGTGTACATACCCCAGCTTACTAACCCATGCTCTGCACAGGGGATATAACTGAATAGGGTTATTCATAACCAAACCCTCATACAGTTTGGTCAGTGCCAGGATTTTAGTCTATGCTCATGGGGCTGTGATTAGTCCTAGAGAACACTATGAAAATCAACTTGGCTAATTATTACTCCAAATAACCGAGACAGTAATGTAATAGAGTTTCCAGGAAATACCACAACAGAAGTAAGATTTGGATGTTTGCATTTGTTTGCTTGTAAATGTTCTCATTAGCTCATCTGTAAGACTTATGCTCCATGCAAGAATTACCAGGGGAAATTCTATAGACTGTTCAGTGAAAGAAGGTAGAGAGATCATCACATCACTCTTTTTGGATACAAAAGACTATGAACTTCCAAATGCCAAAATTTTGTGCAGAATATTCATCACGACACTGTTAATCATATCCTTATTGACTATACAAACCATTTATAGAAAGTTTCACAGCATTTAAAAACAGAGCTGTGAGCTTGATCTCCTATATATCTCAAAGCAATATGTTTTATCCCTATTTTAAACCCCCAAATTAAAGCACAGCAGTTTAGTCCTTGGGAGAGTACATTTATGTATGAAACAAAAAGAACCTGTCACCAATCTCAAGACTTCTGCAAAAGTACAAACGAATTAAAAAAGAAATATCTTGGTGATCTCAGTGTTCACAGTGTGTCTTATGCTCTGAAGAAGTCATGTAACCTTCAGAACCCCTACCAATCTAACATGAGCCAAAAGACCTAATCAATTTAACTACTGGAATTAATTTTGCTATAAATATAAAAGGAAAATATAGCACTGAGGCACCTAGGATGAGGGAAGGGTGGGTCTGCACCAGTGCAGAACAGTGGTAAAAAGCTATCCAAGGCCAGCTGTTCATCTCTGATGCTGCAGATAAATGCAGAAAAATGAAACAACTTCCAAATAACCAAGATAATATGTGGCCAGTTTCATCTAAGAGAAAAAATAAATCCTTCCTGACAGTCTGCAAGACCGCACTAAAGCCACAAAACAAGAGTGTGATTATTTGCTAGTAATTATTCTCTTTTGAAACTGCAGGTGTTACAAGGATGCTGAGAGCAGCCCTGGCAGTGCTGGTCCACAGAGCCTCACGAGGGACTGAGTAACAAGAGGAATAACAGGTTCTCAGACTGTGAGACAAGGAACTGCCACCAACCTCCTGACAGAGCTCCCACTCACACATGCGCAGAAAGGTGTACAGATTCTTCCACAAAGTATATGAAAGCATGTATTTAAAAATACATATTAAACATCCTCTTAAACATCGCTACCTGTGACAGCTTTTACAGGGCAAATACTGGTGTTGTTTAGGCTCTGTGGGCTATGAAACTGTCTCTTCTTTAAGGGTGGATTTGTCTGACTTAAGCTTGCAAACACCGGGTCCCGTAATGCCTTTGTCAGGTAGATAAAGCGGCTCTTCACTCTTGGATATCTTTTCCATGGGTCAGTACCTACCTGTGGTGACCAAGTCACTTCTCAGCTTCTTCCCTGATGAGCTAAATAAGATGAGCTGCTTATGCCTCGTGTTGTCATGCTTGTTTTCTGAATCCTTTTTCATACCTTTCCTTTGAACTTACCTTACTATTTCCACATTGCTTTTGAACTGTGAAAACCAAAACCGGACACAGTTCCTAACAGTCGCCTTACCACTGTTGTGCATGCGGGCAACATCAAATCCTCTTATCTACTTGATACTAATTTTTTTTAACATCTCAGGATTGTGTTGGCCTTTTAGCCACAGAATTATAGCGAGATTTCATCTTGAGGTGCTTATCCAAAAAGAATCCAAAATCTTTTTCAAACTCCTTGCTTTCCAAAGGAGAGTCCCTGCCCTGCATAGCCGCTTGTCTTTCATTCTTTATTACATTGCCTTTATTTATTACCTAGCTAATATTCAGACTTCTTTTTCATTTTATTTTGACCTCTTCATAAACTGAAACAGGATAGGTTCAGATTAGATATTAGAAAGATATTCTTTACTGTGAGGGTGGTGAGGCCCTAGCAGAGGTTGCCCAGGAAAGCTGTGGATGCCCCATCCCTGGAAGCGTTCAAGGCCAGGGATGGGGCTTTGCGCAACCTGATCTAGTGGAAGGTGTCCCTGCCCACGGCAGGGGCGCTGTAACTAGATGATCTTTAAGGTCCCTTCCAACACAAACCATTCTATGATTAAGCACTTCAGGTCATTTACCAATAATAATTTCCCTCTTTATTACTTGGTCTTCCATTTGTTCACCATTAACCTGTGCTATGTGTAAACGTGATTCTGTATAATTTCTTTATTTAGTGATAGAAACATTTGGCCTTTGCTCAAAACTTGATTCCTAAAGGAATCCATTAAAAAAAGAATTCTATATAACATTCTGAGTCTTTGGAAAGCATTAACCAAATCAAATCTGGGAGGACCATAGCCATTTTAAACCTGACTTTTATCAGACATTAATTATAAAGAAGGAAAACTTGCTGTTATAGTCAGAGCAATGATGTCATGTCCTTCCAAGTTGTCGTGTTGATAAACTCCCCTAATGCCTGTAAGATACAGAAAGGACAATCTTTTAGCCTCAAACACCTACCTCATATGTAAACTTTGAGGTAAATCAGGACTTCTAAAATAAGTGTCTATAGGTATGTGACACCTCTGAGTGCCTCCAGGCTCCAAGGCATGCCAGCGTGCCTGACTGCACCTCAGCTCCATCCCTAGGGAAGTCAAAGTATCATCGACTTCCCTCTATCAAGTTTTCTAAAAAGGGGCCTTCTCTGGTCAGTCTAGACAGAAGGGAAAACGAAGACTGTGGGGTGTAGCCCTGTCTCCATCTTGCTCAAGAGCCTAGTTACGATTCCCTGTACTGTCAGTGATGACTAATGCAGGTGGCCAATAAGTCTTCTGAGAGGCTTCAGCAGCACCCACTTGTCTCATTTTCCTCTCCATGAGCCTTCTTCTGGTTCTTTCCACAGCCGGGTTTACAAGGTACTTAACATTTACAGGAAAAAATTGGTATTTAATTAAGCTGAATTACATCCCAGCATTGTGCTGAGATTGCTTTGGAGGCCATCAATCACACAGAAAAATTATGTGTAGCTGCTGAACTCAAACATGATAGCATATATTTGGGTCCCTCTATTAAATGACAGAATGGTAGCATCTCTTCTCCATGTCCAGGGTGTCACAACATTGCTTTGTTCAGAGCTAAAATAAATTATCTGAAAAGAATGGGGGGCATATGATGCCTCTCATGAAGGAAATGTGACTGAGTCATTTATATTTTTTGTTCTCACTCTCTGTTCTAGTTATACCACAGATGGTAGAAAATAGGAGTCAAACGAATTTAATACAGACACGCAGTTCAAAATGGCATGTATTTTAGTTTTCCCCACATAATTATGAAGAATAGGTGGAAACATATTGTTACTGTTTTAGACAAACAAGTCAAACAATGCAATTCCCTCCAAACTCAACTTGAAGGTCCAATTCCTCCTACATCCTCCCTCATAAATCCATGTAGTAGAGTTACCTTGATAAAACCCAAGCAGCTGATGCAATGACTTCAATGGCAATGAAAATGCCTCTCTGTGTGACTGAGTGGGACTAGAGGTGACTGGAAATAAAGTTGTTAAACAGAATCTTCATAAACTTTCAAAAATTCGCAACAACTCCCCAACTTCTCTGCTATCCCTAACAATTAGAGGTTTTCACGTAATTCACGACAGAGCTCTAGACTCTGCCAATATAGTGAAATAGATCTTACTTTTATTACTGCCCATCAGAAACCATAATCATGACTCCAGCAGAACCCACTTCTGTCTTGTGGGGGAAGCTTTAGCAAATGGTTCTGTCATAGCTAAGAGAAATCAACTCAATATACTGCTTGGTCTTAGAGGATCAAACTCTTCTCATTGCCTTGACAAGTCAGGGACAAGGACATTTTTGCTCATACACATAAAATCACACAAATCTTTATTTCACCAATTCCAAGCAAATTACTTCATAACCTCTTCCCACATAGCTCTGTCTGTGTGTGTGTCTGCAAACAGTTTGTGGTCAGGTTGAAAAGAAAAATGCATGAGAAAATCAGATATATGTAAAGTTGGGGAGTAAGAATATTATGAAAAAATACATGAGGAATGTTCTGATATTAAGGAGATGTTCACGTATTTTCCTCATCTCTTGGTACAATAATTTCAGTCCCTCTATAGGTTATTAACCAAACAGTGATGACCTTACACTCCTCTTCTTGTCTGAATGTTGGTTCATATCACAAGAATAGTCACCTGCCTTGATGACTACCCCATGACATAGAGGTGGGCATGGTTTGGGATGTATGAGGGACACAATCCTTTTCTAACCAGCTCCCAGTGACAGGACATTGTACCTGTCAGCTCTGCCTTCCCACCACTGACAGCAGCTTTGGTTACTCAGCAGAAGACAGAAGATTTGCCCATGGAAGGAGGTATTTCATTAAACACGGTGTGTCCACAGAAGTCAATGATGTTTTTCAATAAATCCCACAGGTTAGTAGTTTTAATCCATCTTAAATGTATATTTTGGCAATTAGCTCAAGCTGCACATATAAAAATTACTTTAAATGTCGTTTCCTGCTTCCTTTGGGGATTATCCTTCTGCTAAATGCTAAGGATAATTGTAACAGATATGTACAGATGAATGCTAAAACTACTAGCAAACAGTCTTTATACTTCAAATAAATAAAAAGACATGACTGACAAAACCCTAAGATATCTTTCCGATTGCCACTGACTTTTTCAGAATCCTCAAACCCTGGGAATATACAAAATATTTATTACCATATTTTCTATATATACTCTACCAGTTCTATTAATATTTTCAGGCAGTAGAAAATTAACACATTGACATTAGTATCCATGTTGTAAACCTTTAATTAAGGAGATCTTCATTAGCTGAAAGCAGGAGTCAAACCTCGCAGTTAAAGTTTGGGTAGCAGATATTCCTCTTTGGCTATGGCTTAGAAAAATCTCATGCAACAATTTTGGAGATTTCATTACCTTTGAAATTGCTTAAGCTGCATCAAAAAAGTAAGAATTTTTTAGTAACAATCCAAAGAATTATATTTTAAATTCCTTAAAATTAAATAAGAATTTCACTCCCTTAAGCATGTCCAAACTTTCCATAAAGTTGGAAACCCCTTTGCAAAATCCTGATACACAATCACTATGCTGGTCCCTGCAATACATGCCCACAGCTAATCTAATGGCATTGCCATCAAATATTTTTCAGACTAAAATGAAATCTCCAATAAGATTAATAGATCTATGTGTCTTCTAATATTTTATCAGAAGATGGACTTGATGCTCTGACAATTCAAGATGCCATTAGTTTTGATATGATCAGCAAAGACAGGGGAAGTTGTATTATTCTCATTCCAATACATGCCTTGTAACATAATGATCTATTGCTAAAAGAGGAAATCTCTTCTTTCAGTGGAGCAAGCTTTACGAGCCACCAAAGTCTTGCAGGCTATCAGCTGCCTAATCCAAAATTGGGATTCTTACAAACAATCCTCTGCCTGTCAAGTACAACCTTGTAACAAATTCTATTTAAAAAAACCCCACACCCATCCAAATAAACCCCTCACCACAGTATACTTGTTTTTCCGGAAATAGATCTTTTGTTTCCTTAGCACTTTAAGGATCTTTATTTTCAGTGTTATTACTTGGACATAGGTTTTCCTCCTTTGAAACACAGGTTAAATGAGAGGAGGACAGGATTTCCTGAATGCTGAGAAAGCATGTGAGCAGCAATGGATCTTTTCTAGTACCAGGAATAATTTGCCAGGCGCTGGGGAATTTCTCCAGACCCAAGTATTATTCTTAATTTTTAAAAAACTTGCACACTGTTACTTCACTGCATAATGAGCAGGATGCTCCCAAATTACTTTGCAGCCCCCCTTTTTCTCAGAATCAAAGTAGAGAAAAAAGGGAATTAAAAAAAAAAAAAAGGCAATTTCTTCTTAAATTACTGAAGTTACTAAAATAAAATGTGACCAAGAAAATGAATGTAAAATGCTACATTCAATGTAATCAAATGCTTATTCTTCATGAATATGAAATTGTGACACTAGTTCTGAGTTGAACCTGTTTAGATCTAGAATAAAGTCACTGAGGATCAAGAAATTTTTTTAAATTCACTACCTGTAACTGAATGTAGAATCTGACCCTATGCCAGCATTTGTAAATCAGATATTTGGCAAAATTTGAAGGGAAAACTAAGGTCAAGATTTCAACTCTGTCTTCCTGAAGTGAAAGAGTACAAAAGTACCTTCCTAAAATGAAAAATGCAGAAAATGGTCAGCATAATAGACATACAGAGCTTCATAGCTTAAAAGTGCTGTCCAAATATTAGCTAAATCCTTACTATAAACCTGTGAGGCAGATAAGATGGAAGCATTTATGCTAAAAATAAATAAAACCTAGAACTGTCTCATATAACTGTAAGATTTTATTAAAAATAAACAGGGCTGGTTGGTATCCTTAACCTCAAGGTCACAAAACAAAGTACTAGGCACTGGAGGATAGCGGCAGAAGCCAGCACTCCAAAATCACTGTGTCTAATTAAGGATTCCAAAGAATCTCTGCTTTATGCTCTCTCCTGTCTTGAAGTATTCGCAGCAAGAACATTCAAATGCCACCGGGAGACTGACATGCTACTTGTTAGGTCAACAGTCCCATTGAGACTTCTTCTCACCGGCTTCGTCGGGTTCTGGGTCAACTATATATGCTGGGCAAATAACACCGCACCAGGGCAAATAACACCGAGTGGGGCTCTTGTGTTCAAAAGGGAGAAAACTAAAGGGGGGGAAAAAAACTCTGCGTGGAAATCAGAAGAGTGTGTCGTGTGTGCACGTGCTAAATAATTCAGATTTAAACTGTTCTGAACTTCTGACCCTCACAGTCCACTGCGACGTACAGGACTTGAGGTTTCAGTGTTAATCCACGATGTATTAACAACAAAAATGTTCAGAGCCTGCCTGTTCCAGTGTGAGGCCATATTCGGCTAAAAGCATTCTAATATTAATGATGATGGCTCAGTTTAGAAATGTTTTAGTCCACTGCAATAATGTATTTTCATTTGTTTGGGAGGTTGGGAAGAGAGAAAATGAAATTGCTCTGCTAGTGCTGCACCCTGCTTCCTCCAGGCATTGGGCAGCATGTGTCCCTTTTCCAATAAAAACATGGATTTTCCTATTTCTGTGGGTTGTGTGTTTCCTTCTCTTTGCTGGCATTTGGCACAACTGCCTCACTTCCAACACTTTGGAGCATAGATGCATTATTTTTTTTAACTGGCAAAGTGAGGAGAAAAGAAGTTGATTAAGCTTATTTTTATGCTTACAGGAAATATGAAAGACAAAGTGTTCTATGTTTAAAACTACAGCATATGCAGCTTGTGTGCACATCAGAGAGATCCCTACAAAGCCGCACACGCAGATACAAGATTATACAGAAGAGAGAGACAGATGCAGATTTCCACGGGGAAAATCTCTAGTGACTCCAGACACGATGGATATTACAAAAAAGTTTAAAAAAAAAGAAAAAAAAAAGAAAAAAAAAAGAAAAAAAGAGAAAGAGTGTTGTTGGGGGAAAATGGTACCAACGTATTCCAACGCTCTTGTGCACTCGGAGAGGCCTGGGATCACGCCCCCCTCCCCCGGGAGAGGGATGATTTAAAAAAGCGGGGCAGTGTTTCTTTCCAAGTACCCGCTACTTTCCCGCAAGCAGCGAGCGGGAGCGCGGTGACCTTTGGAACGCGCTCTCCCCCCGTGCGCGGGGGGACCGCGGGGAGAGCCCAGCGCGGGGCCCCGGCAGCGGCGACACCGCCCGCACCTGCGCCCGGGCGGGGGCAGCGCGGTGAGGCGGCCCCGTGGGGCGGCGGCGGCGGGCCCCGAGCCGCCTGCCTGCCTTCCCTCCCTTCCATCCCTCCCTCCCGCGGGGGCGGCGCGGCGGACGGGGCGGGCCGGGCCGGGCTCCACCGCCTCCTCCCGCCGCCGCTGCGATTGGCCCGGCCCGCCCCTCGCCCCGGCGCCCAGGCCGCCTCCCTCCCCGGCTAAAGCGGGCAGTAGGTGAGGGGAAGGCGGCCAGACGGGGAGCATGGTCGCGGCTCCGCAGCAGCCTCCGCCGCCGCGCCGCGCCTCCTTGCCCGGCCTCCAGCGCGGCTCCTGGCGCCCGCAGCCGCGCGGGGCTCTGCGTTAGCGGCGGGGGCTGCGATGCACAAGCCGCCGCCGCCGCCTCCTCCTCCTCCTCCTCCTCCTCCTCCCGCCGCCGCCGCGCATCCTCCCGCCGCCTGAGGACGCGGCCGCCTGCGCCCCCGCGGAGGGAGGTAAGCGGCGCGGTCAGCGCTGCCCCCGCGCCCGCGGAGCCCCCTTCGCCCGCCCGCGGAGCCGCCGCGCCGGGGCATCGCCGGGCTGGGGCTGCCCTGCGCCTGCGCTCGCTGCCCGCATTAAAAACTTCCTGCGTGCCTCCCGCTGCCCGGGGGGTGCCATGCTGGGGGCAGCGGGCCCTCGGAATGTTGCTGGGATGGGTTTGGGGGTTTTTTCCGGTTTTTTTTCCGTCTCGGCGTGGGGGTCCTCTGCCCCGCCGCACACCCACAACTTCGGGCGCTCGCTCGGGGAGCGGCGGCGGCCGCGCGAACCCCCCTCCCCCAGCCCCGGGGGCAGCGATGTCCCCGCGGACCCCCCCGCCGTGCTGGGAGCGGCTGTCCCAGTGGATCCTCCATCCCACCCCCGGGCCCGCGCCCGGAGCCGCCCCGAAACTGGCTGGGAATGGATCGGCGCGCACCCCGCAGGCAGACTGCTTCCCTCCCTGCCTGCTTCCCAAACGCCTCGGCCAGCCCCGTCCTCTCCCTGTGCCTGGAATGCGTTCCCGTTCCCTCTTTCTTATTTCTCTGTATCCCCACGCGTGATGTATACGAGGAACTTCTCGGCGCAATATTGTTAAAATATATATGCACACGTATATATGTGTACATATATATTTTAAAGCACTTCGTACGTTTCCCACGCTGGTGACATGCCCTCACCGGTGTGAGGTTTGTTTGGCTGCTGCTGTGCTTTTCCATTGATGCTTTTTTTTTTTTTTTTTTTTTTGGGTTGTTTTCCTTTAACTTATCTCTGAGCCCAAGTGCTGCCTTGGTGCCGTTCAGAGCGCAGAGGCGCATCCCTTGGGTACCGGTTTTCGGAAGGTCTCGCTTAGGCTGGGAAGGAAAAGCTACTTTGTTTTTTGACATTGAGTGGATGTGGCGAGCTGTCCTTGTCGAGCGTGTGAGGATGCAGGTCTGTGGTCCCCGGGATTTTGGGTTTGGGTCCCTGTGCCTCCCTGGAGGGTGGAGAAGGATCTGAAGGAAGGGAGTTCTGGGGATGGAAGGTAGTGTTTGTCATACACTTCATAAACAGTGTATGCTCATCGTCTCTGAGATTATTTTTTTTTCTCCTCTGGTCTCATTTATTAAACTGAAAATATTCCTACAACGCTGGAGACAGATTTATCTCCTCACCACCACCAAAAATAACGGAGCCCTGGCCTTGTAGTTGGTTGCTTATCTTTTGTTATTGTATAAGAAAACTGCGGAGAAAAAAATAGAGTGTTCTGGTAACTAGATTAAGGGGGATTTAATCACTTTTCCATCAATGAAGGAAAAAGCCATACATGTTTGCTGCAGGCTTATTACTTGTTTAAATGAAAGGTTATATAGAGCATATTTCCGATAAATGAAGAAACTTCCTGTTTCCTGATAGTCTTTAAAACAGCTGAGCAACTGTGTATGTGTAGGCACGTGTGAGTCTCTTGCACCGATTTAAACACATTTATCAGGCTCTTCTTTTGAGGTACTTAAAACCCAAACTACTGTAGCTTTAAGGTGACTGCAGATAACAGTATTATTGTTTCTTATAATTAGCAATCTGCTGAAACTTTAAATCCTTCTTGAAAGATATGATCTGTGGGAGAAAGGGGATAATATTCCAGCAAGCTTAATTTTTTTTCTTATTATTGTTTGCCTCCAAACCAAAGCAACAGTGTGTCTTTCTAATATTGTTGTCTTCTGGCTTAAACTGCGAATGGCTTTCTTTTTTTTCTCCATGTGGAGAAAAATAAAGTACAGCAATATTTTACTCTGACATTTATCTGCGTCAAACTTTAGTTATGCTCAGGAGGTTGTTTAATCTTCTTTGAATAATGTGCAGGGTTGGGGTTTTTTTTTGTTCTTATAACCTGTTCTCATTGTGTGTATTTATGGAAGTTGTCTTCAATTTAAGATGAAATATGGGAGCTATGCAAATAATTTAGTGACCCATCCAGAATAAGACTTAGCCAGCATATGTAAACTACGTTTTTCATTGCCTTGTTTTGTACAGATGTTTTTTTCCATAACATTTACGTTGATATTTCCTAATAATTCCTATGGTATTTTAATTGAAAATTAAAGTTTGGTGTTTGAGTTACTACCTCTTTGAAAATATGAGGGTATCATTGTGATTTATTTAAAAGCAGAAAAACATCCCGTCATACCAAGCAGTTGGCTTGCAAGTAATGACCTGTAACGCCTAATTTGGATGAATTTTTGTTCATGTTCATTTCACTTACTGTAGAGGGTCTTAAATGAACTCTGAAATACAACCTGGGCTCTTGGTCTCAAACTGCCTGACTTTCATGTATTTGTTGTCTTTGGTAGCTTATAAAATGTGTGCACAGTGTGTCAACCTTTCTCTTAACAACAAAACCTATGAGCAAATGTTCAGTGTGAATTATATTACCGAAATAAAATATTCTATAGTTGTCATGGTTACAAATAGAGGCAGGGTTACTGGTTTTCATCTGCATGCCGGGGAGGGGGGGATCTAGTTTTGTCACTTTTTAATTACATTTCTAATGAGTGATGGTCATACTTCAGGTACCCAATATATTACATACATGACACAGTGAATTAGATTTTGTCAAAGTCTTGCTGAAACAAAACAAAAAGTGTTGGTGTGCAGGAACAAACCCTTGTGCATTTGTTTTTTCTGAAGCAGAAATCTTGAGGGAAGAAAGTACCCACCTCTGTTTTGTCTTGGCTTCTAGATTAGCATACTGCTGGGGTTGCTGCTCTTCTTCAAACAATAATAAAAACTATATAGTGTGCATGTTGGCTGGAAATCTTCTCAATGAAGGGAGAGGAAGGCATGGATCTAGGAATTAAATGTGATATTTTTTTATTTTTTTTTGAGAGGGGGACTTTACTGAGCACTGTATCTGGTGCTATCACTTTCAGTGCGTGTTTGTGAGGAGAATTCATTATGCCCGCATTTGCTGTGATCCTCTCTCCAGTGATGCTGCTTCTCTCCCACGCGTCCCTCTCTCCCAGGTTGTGATCTCTGGTGTCACAGGGAGTTGCTCGGCTTCAGCACTGCCTGAGCAGCCACCAGAATCGGTACCGTAACTATTTGCAGTTGTTGGCACTTATCCCAATGCTACTTCTCTGCTCCTCCTTGCTCATCTGCAATTCAGTCTTGTCCATGCCTACTTGTTTTCCTGACCTTTTAATTTAGTTCCGAAACCTGATGGACCCAGTTCTTCTGAAGCACAGCAAAAAGAAATGAAAAAGATTAAGGGGCCAAAAAAAAATTCTTATATTTCCGTAGCTTCTCTGTGTAGAGCCTTTGTGTGCTGTGGTGGAAACTCACACACAGCATTAGGAGGAAAAGGTACCCCTGGATCTACAAATAGAGAGAGAAATTCCAGGCTGTCCCATCTTGTTTAACCCTTATACCTTACATCATAGCCCTTTTGTGCAATTTATTTTTTAATCTTAAAAACGGTTAGGAGTTTATTGCTGCACTTTGAAGTTTTGGTGTCTTTAATATTTTTGTTAATTTTTTTAGCATCCCTTCTTTAGGTTGAGCATAGCATTACTGAAGTTCTTTAGTGATTGTCCACTAACTCCATCGATGCACTTGGATTTGCTGCCAAAGGTTACGAACCCAGGGAGCCCAGACACCTGAAGGCCTGATCCCAAAGCTGCTCTTTTTGCAGAGCCTCAACTTCGTAGTGCAACACTGAGGTCCACATCTTTTTCAGATCACTAATTCTTTGTGCCGTGAGACACTTAGCTAGCTAAAATCTCAGCATGGGTTTGTGACTTATTTGGTCCTTCAGGTTTTTTTTTTCCTCCACAGATGTTCCATTTTGCAGTATTTGTTCTTGCAGTATGCTGATTTAATAACCTCAGATATGGCACAATATCATTAGATTCCGTGATTTCTGTATCTAATCACTTTCTTAATGTACTCACCTCTTCACAGAAGAAACTGTGTAAAACCTATATCCTAAAGCCCATAAACATATGAATTAGATACTGTTACCTTGAATATACCTGCGGGTACCTGAATTATTGTATTAACCCTTTGTCACTTTTTTTTTTTTTTTGATTTCTTTTCTAGTTTTGTTTTGGCTTACACAGTATGGGGAAGGATTTCAGCATCCCTTCATGCAGTTAACTCTTCCATACAGTTACTTGTAGGAAGGTGGAGCTCCTATGTGAAGGCTGAAGACTGTCTTCTCAAGAAGTAAACTGCCAACAGCAACTTGGAGTGTGAGGCTGTATGACACATAAACAGCTTTGACATGCTTCTGTCACTTCTACGTTTCCTTTGTTACCAGAAGTACAAAGAACTCCTCCTCAGTTATAAAGAGAAACATTAAAGGGATATAGATGAGAAATCTCTTACGGGAACGCCTTTCTGTCAGGTTTTTACAAGTCAACGTGCTTCACAGGGTGTGAATATGCATCGTTTACCTGTTACGGTGAAACCAGACCTGGTACAGGCAGTGCCCCAAGAAACCTTCCTAGTGCTGTTGTTATGCAACCAGTTACCTCTGTGCTGTCTTGACCATCTGATAAATGACAGTAACTGAATTCCTAGTCACACTCTTCCATAAATAATTTTATATTGTGGATTAGAATATGTGAAACATGGGACCATTTTGCTTAATTTTTATGTCCTGCTTTTTTGGTTCTTTTTATCTGTGATGCTTAGATTTAGGTTTTCAAATATTCTCCATGTGGATTTTGGCCGTAATTGGCATTAACATCAGAAAAACACTTAGTTTTTGATGGTCCTAAATTTCAGGTAATTTATAGTGCTGGCTTCCAGTAATAATACTGATTCTGTGAAACGATCTGCTGAAGCTATAGACAAAGACTCATTTTAAAATAAATTCAATGTTGCTTTTGTAGCATTCTGTGATTTGTGTTTTTGCTTAATTCCCTGCTGTCCATTATGATATGCTATGTGATGTATGATGTTAAATACCTGGGTTTCTGTTCAGGTTTGTTTTTTCTTGGGTTAGCCTCCAGTTTTAGGACTACATAAATACAGGTAGTATGCAATTTGACTGAGAACCAGATTATATCTCAAGGCGTGCATTGGAACTCCTTCAGTGCAGCAGTTTGCAAAAAAATCTGCCAGTGATAAAATTCCTCTGCAACATTGCTGTTAACTAAAAACTGTTAGGTGTGTCATGGTGTTCGGACTGTCCATGTAGTTGAGAGATACTGTGAAGAATCCCTCAAGTTGATACAGAGGTGTCTGAGCCAATAACAGTGTCCTGTAACAGCACACAAACTCAAGATGTGCCTAATTTGTTGAGCTGGACTCTTATTGATACATCTCTTGGTATTTTTGAACCTTGGAAAGAGGCTCATTATCAGTCTTCAGTTTTGGTTTTGTTTTGTTTTTTTTTTTTTTTTTAAAAGCCCTCCCCTCCCAAAATCCCACCCAACAACCATGATCCGCATGACAATGCAGACATTAGAAATCCTGGATTTAGAGTGTGTGATTTAGAGGCTTTTGCTTCAGACACTTCTTAAAGTCCATGCTGATGAGTAATTAATATTTAAATCGGATAATTCTACTCTAAGATATGCTCTGTCAGACCTTGTTGTAGGATTTTGTTTTTGGTCTGCAAAAGCAATGGTGGTGGATTTGCAGATCGCAGCATACCGTAGCTACTCAAAGAAAAGTTTCTTTTCTCAGTCTGAGGCTTAACCATGCTGTTTCCCTTAATTAGAGGGAGAAGAATTTAAATGCCGTTAGTTTTTCCAGCCACAGGTAAATCCCAGATCAAAAGGAGAGGTGAAGGAGTTCAGGAAGTTCATCGCAATAATCACACGACGTGGAATAACTTTAAAGAGGATGCAGCTGTGTTTACCTGGGCTTTGAAATCTATATGTGTTGCAAAGTTTGGTTGATTTGTAGCTTGTTGAGCACCTGAATTCATTAGATGATTCCGAACATATTGTACACTTCAAAAACTTCATTTTTCACTTACTCTTGATTTTTATTGTCTCTTGCCTGCCAAGGGTGGAACAATGCCAAATTGGAACACTTCATATTACAAAATGTTGTCGGGTATATAAATGTCTGGAAAATGCTTTTGAAACTATATGAAATGCTGCAGAATAAAGTTAAGCAATGCCTTTTTGAGCTTATTCCTTAAACCCTTCGTAAGGTTTGGAAAGGCAGCAGGGGACAGAAGCTGCTAATTCTATATGAGGTTTCCTGTGTTTTTAGTATGAGCAGCAAAGCACAAAAATATACGTGTACGTAAATTGTATAAACTAATTCAACTGTATCGAGCTATACATGATGAAATGGCTTCTTGATGGTGTCTCTCTTCTTAAGTATATCCTTAATATGGGACGGATCAGCAGAACTGTTTAGCATGAGGTTGTTGCTCGGATTGTCAGGGCTGGGAACTCTTGATGGCACTGGAAATTGGTTCTTCTGGTTTGGGATTTTTTTTTTCCTTTTACCCTGTTCTTGAATGGCTTGTTTTAGTAAAACGAGTTGGAGGCTATAAGGGATGTCTCAGAAGGAGATGAATGACAGAAGGAAAAGGACAGAAGAAACTCTTCTGAAATTGTACAGGTGGCAGTAGTCATTGGAGTGGGTAGAAATTTCTGGAAGATTGGAGTAAGTGGCTGCTTGATTTTATGGCATTGGTTATATTTTAAGGGTTTTCTTTAAAATGGGATGTTCATTTAAATAGCTACTTCACAGATGTAACTTGTTTCTTCCTCACTCTCCCTTCTCAGTTTGGAATAGGAGTAAATGCAATAAAGCTTAGCCAGCTGTTCTTTGTGGCTCTGGACTGCTCTGCTTTCCCCCCAAACAGTGGGTTTCCCCTCGGCTTCACAAACAGCTTGATAGATTGTCACTTTTTATCCCAGGACATAGATGACATCTGAAAAGCCTCTATACTACCACAGACGCTTTGCAGTCCATCCTGTTTGGAGTAGAGAAGTACCAGATGTACTAGTGATGTCGTATGGTGAGAGATTGTGAGAAATTATGTACTTTCTTCTTGTAGAAGGGCGCAAAAAGTGCATGGCTAACAGTTCCAGGCCATCTCTGACAGACTTGCTAATAAAAGACAAGGCAAAATGTTAAATATACTGCACTGCCCTCTTTATTATGCTATTTTTGGCTGATCATATGAGGAAAGTATGTATTATTTAAACAAAAGTCACTGCTATGAGTGTGTCTTCCATTCCTTCTCTCCCCCACATTGTTTCACATTTCTAAACATTGAGCATACCAATCAATATTCCATTAAGAGGAGAATTAACTTGGGAGAAGCTTGCATGTATTTGCATGTAGAAGCTTATTTCTTGGTCTGTGGATTTGTGTTGCCTTTCCCCAGTGTCATAATTTTTTTTTTCTTTTAGCGACACTCCAAATATTTGTGCAATTACTTCTGGTTGCAAGGTTTGCCCATGCCCCATCTTGACTTTGTCAATATGAATTGCTGGTAGGGCCTTCTGCAATGCCCTGCTTGCAGGCAACATCAATCAAATGTTTGTAGTTACCTTTTTGCTTCTGTTGCACAGTAGCTGGACATCAAGGTACTAGGCTCCAGATCAAATGTTGCCCCCGGTTACACATATGTAGTTAATAGAAATCAATGTTACATAGACGTAAACGAAAGTTGGGTTTTATCTCTGATGTGTTAACTCTTATCTCATTTACACTTCTGCCCATTCTTAAATTCAGAATTCGTGAGGCTTTGGTTGTCTGTGCCAGCATTTTATTCCTTACAATCTTTGTACAAGACTGAAAGTGAAAACCACCTCCTTGCTTTCCGAGGTCTGAGCCTTAAGACTGCAAACAAATGTAATGAGATTTGATTAAAAGCTGCCTGTGGCACATAAGAGCGTGGGCTGTGGCTGTGTGGGACCTCCTGGGGAACCTCTCAGTTGATCTTGATGTGTGAATTGTCAGAAGAGCTACTGAACTGTGGACCAAATCCTGATCTAGTTAACACCTGTGGAGCTGACATGTTCCAATATGTATCTGATGTTGCACAGTGCTTCTCTACCCTGAGGAACAAATCACTTGTGAAATTCAACTGTGAAGGTCTTGAGGTTGAAGAAAAAGTCTGCAAATCTCAGTAGATGACAGCAAGTGGAAGAGAGGGGGAGGACAATATTTGCTGGTCTCTGGTTTGTACAGTCCAGGTGCTTCAATAACTCTTTTCTTCTTTGCCCTCACAGTTCTTTATTTATAGAATGGGCCAAATTTGTCCTTGACCCAAATCTGTGCAGTTAAATGAAGTTATGTTTGGTATCCTGCAAATATTAGATAAATGTTCTACCTTTTCTTTTTAAGTTTATCAAATCCCCAAAAGTAAAGCCTATGTCCTAGTACATTTTTTTTTCCTTTGGAAGAAAAGTGTGTAATTTTATGATTAAACTTCCGGGCAGTTAGAGTTCTGCAACATCAGAACCTTATCTCTCTGTGAACTAAAAGGCAGTGGGAAGTTGTGACTGATATTTGAGTTGTTATTTATCGGAGGAAAAAGCAGAACATAGAAATGGTATAGGAACTAAGGAAACAATAAGGCTTGCCTGAAGTCCCCAAAATACAGGACTGACTTTAAAAGTGGTACTTGGATACAGAACTGCAGTCAAAAATGAAGAGGAGAATTGTGGTTCACTTGCTGCCATAATACTGTTTATTTTGGTTTATTCATTTTTCCTCTGTCTCAGAAATTCTGAAAGCCCGTTTGTGTGTGTGCAGGGTATGTTCTTGCTAAAAAAGAAATTGAAGCAAGTTTTCCTTAAATTCACTGTTTCAATATCACACTTGAACAGTTCACAGCAGAATTCTTCAAGCCTTCTAAAAACTGTTCTTAGACAAATCTTATTGTTGCAACAGCTAAGTTACTGAAATATTGTATTTCAGAAATAATACAAGTAAAACAAAAAACCCAACCCCCTGTGCCATGCTGGCACCTTTATTCAAAGAACTTCATGCAGCTGCAGTGCTCTGATGTCACAGTTAATGTGGTCTGGTTTAAGATAAAGACTGACATCCAGTTGAATCAGATTGAGAAGCTTAAACATTAATTTATGATGGAAATTTGGGTGCAGCGTGAGCCCAGGCATCTACTGCTTGAGGTGATGGTTAATCAGGTCATTAGGTACCTCTCTACTTCTCATCTGGAGAAGCCAGTGGGCTGATGAGACTTTTGCCGCATGTGATCTGAGCGGAAGGCCTGGTTAACTATTTCCTTCCTATTTTCCGGCCATACTGTTTATCAGGCAGTTATTCAACTTTAGAAAAACATGAACAGGCTCAAATTTCCTCAAGGTACTTACTCAAATGATGTCACATCTGACAGCAGATTATGAGTCTGTCCTGTATAAATATTCTCTTGTAAAATTAGAATCTATCAGTTCATGGTTTTAAGTAGAACAATAATGTCTTGAATTTGACTATAGCCATTTCTAAGTTAGATTAAGAGAATAGTTTTACCCTAAAAACAGAGTAGAAGCACCTTATTTTTACATAAAAATTATGAATTTAACAGCAGTCAGAACTGTACAACCTTGAGCTATCTTCTTGATTAGAAAATTGAAAGATGAAAAAAAAACACCTCCCCAGGACTAACCATCAGGATAAGGTCCAAGAAATGTCAGTACTAATTTTTACCTAGATAAACTGTTACTTTTAATTTTAGGCATAAATTTAGGAGCATGGGCATTGTGCATGTAACTATTGCACGCACAAATAGACCGTTTAATCTTGGCTTGCTCTCTCTAATAAGACAAATATGTTTCACTGTAGCTGCAGTCAACATAATGCCCAGAGATGCCTGCCAGAATGATGATCATGAAGCAGTGATAGAGCTTATACAGTAGAACACCAAGTGACAGCATTACTGTGTGAAACCCTTGGCCTCTGTCTTCAGAAGAAACTGTAAATGTAACTCTGAATCTCTGGGTGGGCAAAGAGAAATCTTAAACTGTGAGCCAAGCCCTGAGCAGGCTTACCCATTGATATGTGGCCTGGCTGCCACTAGAGAGGGAAGGAGCTCTATACAGAGCAGGGGTGCAGGACTTAGATAAGGGCACATGTCAAATAAATGAATGTTTTGTGACAGCTTTGTTTTTCTTTCTGAGGGCAGAAAAGGAGGGCATGAATGTTAAATTGTATGATTGTTTATATCCAAGAACAACTTCACAAGAAAAGTTTTGTTGCCCAGAAACATCTATAAAAAGACAGAAATGCTTCACATTCCACATATAGATCAAAGTTGCAAATATTCTTGGCATAAAGCAGCAGTTAACTGCAAATTGTACTGAGAAAGCTGGAAGCAAATTTCTAACCATCCTGGTGAACAGAAAAAGTGCCATATCCTGCACGAAATAGAAGCACAAAGATGTTCTGAGGAACTCTGGAAAGCAGTGCAGTTCTTCTATTTTCCTTCATGTGACATGAGTGTTCTGCTCTGCCTTTTTATTTAGCTGCAACTCTGAACCTTTGCTGTTGCACCAAAAAAAAAAAAAAAAAAAAAAAGAAAAAGTCCCTAGAAACTATGTGGGGTCATCTTGAGTTCTGTGTGTAACTGCAGCTTTTTTTGGCTGTGTTAGGGTCAGGCTTTTGCAGTCCCATCTGCCTGGTGGCTCTTCCCTTCAGTTTGGTTGGAAGCAGTCTGGTTTAAATATATATATATATTCTCAGAGTAGCTGTTTGTGTACTCTGCTCCAAGTTGTTGCATTCTCTTCTGTCACTGCACCTTAGACCTTCAGCTCTCTTTTTTTTTTAGATATATCCCCTTTCAGATTAGTGAAAGCACCACCCACAATTATTGAGCATATGCAGGGTAAAACACATCCTGTTAACTTCAGTTTATATTTGAGGGGGATTTTTTCCATCTTTGCTTTTTCTGTTTAGCCAATAAACTCTTCTGGAACAAGGGCTGTTATTTTTTGCCTGTACAGTTAGAGCTGCCTTCCTAGTTGTGCCTGGTGCTTTAACACGACAGAAATGATTCATAAGCTCTAAAAATGCTGCTCTTTTCTACCCCTCCTTTCTCCATTTCAGTCGACAAAGATTCTGTTATGCTGAGGCAAAGCAGAACCTAATGCCACTTTCCTTTTCTGTTTCTCTTAATTACATATTTTTGAAGAGGAAAAAGTATCCTAGAAAGGTGAAATGAACATTAAAACATGTCATGTTTCCTAAAATTATTTTAATAGGATTTTTTAAACTTTGAGATGATTCTAATCTAGAGAGATACTTAGCAGTAAAACATGGGCTTGCTAGTCAGGGGTGTATCTGTTTCTTCTGGAAAGCAAGTGTGTGCTTTGTCTCACTCCATTAAAAATAGTAATCCCAAGAATATATTGAAGGCTCTGAACTATTTTGGAGGTGGTTGTTGATGTAGAGGTCCACAGTCACGCCCACCAGAGGGCATTTTATCACCAGTTTCTTGGGAAAAAGTTTTTTTTCTTAAGTCATGAATAAAGTAGTAAATATTGGATGGGAAAGCACTATATGAAACATTGTGCAGATAGCTTTTTTGTTTATATGTAAATACATATGCTTATTTCCTGGCTGTATTTATATGTAAATAAGTAATGATGTCAGCTTGAATGGTTGGGTTTCCCCTCTGCTTCCTAAATACTTTCTAATTTTACTGAGGGATAATCTGGAGAAAAAGGAATTCCTTAAAGCTCTCCCACAACTGGTATAGCCATCGGTTACCAGGAAACTGCCCTCTCTACCACACAAGCAGAGCAGATGCTCTGGATGATTGCAGTGTACCCTTTCTCCCCTTTTCCAGGGCACTCGGAAGCAGAGGCTGCTGTTCAGAAGCCCTACTCATTTAGGAGGCTGGAATTTGTGAATATACTTAATAGTGAAGCCCCTGGATCTAAAGGAAGCACTTGGCAGCCAGGGAAGTGTACATCTGCCAGATGGACCTGACGTCTTGTGTTTGGCAGCAGTTAATGCTAAGGCATGATATGCAAAATCCAAGAATGACAGCTAGGAAATGAATTTTTATTTTAAAACCTATGTTTTGTGGTTTTTTGGGTTTTTGTTTTGTTTTGTTTTTTTTGTTTTTGTTTTTTTTTTAATTTTTCCTCATCCATCTTCCATTATGAAGTAAAGCTCTGCAGGAAGGAAAAAAAATATGCTTCTGAAAATACCTGTTCTTGCCAGTTTTCAGGGTTCTTCCTTCTGAACTTGATATCAGTGCTGAAGGTTGGGCTGTCCCAGGTCAGATGTGTGACCTTCATCAGCCTGATACAGCACATAAAATGTGATTAATTCCCTTCAATTAATTCCCTGTGGACATATATATTCACTCCACCAGAGCCCCCATGACTTGTTTGCAGCCTCAGCAGAAGCCTGGGGTCACGTGAGACCAAACTCCAAACATAGGCAGGGATCTGAACATCTGTGCTGAGACATGTAGGTAGAGCAGGGGTAAAAACCTTCCTCCCTATGCAGGACACTGTCTGCATGCGCATGGGAATGCTATGAATGATTTGAGTAGAAATTTGGAATCCCAATGTAAATGCAGCTCTTGGACCTGTGGTTAGGGCTTCATGTTGTGTTTGTGGCCGTCTGGATGAAGATGGCAATTACTCCAGAGTGTGTCTGTTGCTTGCCAAAAGTAGCTGATGCCATTAGGATGGATAATGATGAAATACAGAACTTTTTTTTCTACTTCAGATTGTTCAGGTCAAAAGCTGCACCTTACTAGGGTGAAGCACACAGAGACCTCCACCTCAGATGAAGGGCACAGAGAGACTTTGTGATTTCTTTGAGAATCTGGCCCTTATCCACAGAGGTTGATAAGGAGCTGAGGTTGGGATGAAGGGAGGCAAAGATACAAGCCTACAGAGTAGTTCTTTGGAGCACAGTCTCTGGGCAGATGCTCACAATGAGGATGGATGCACTGCCTGTCTTGTGTGCTGTCAGTGGGAAGGCAGAAGATGCTCTGGCATGCCCTTATTCCAAGGGATTTGTGGGAAGACAAGAGCAGGAGCAGTGCTGTGGTCTGAACACTCTTCCTTCTGTGTAAAATAAGGTGAAGAACCTCAAGAAATGGTGGTTGGGAAACTGTGTAGAAATGATTGCTCAGACCTTAAAATAATTGCAATGAAAAATGAGATGGAGAATTAATCAAGACTAGCTCCTGCCTGATCAGCAGCAGGAAGTCTCCTAGTAAACTGCCTCAGTGTTTCTCCAGCCTCTTTTTTCAAATGATGTATCCTTTAGCCAGGAAATATTTTCTTTTTTCTAGCAGTATTAGTGTCTGTGCAAATAAATGACCTATAAAAGAATGTTATTAATTCTCTAGGACTGAAACTTTGAATTACATCCTTAGCTAGATAAATTTGCTTTCCAGAACTGTCCAGATGATTAGATAAAGACCTATGTCTTTGCCACCTTGTCATCTCTGAATTTACTAGCTTAATATCTCCAAGGGTTGTAAAAGATACCTTGTGGTTAAGAGTTGAGGGAGTTGTGGGGTTTTATTAATATTTGAGGGCTTAAGTGTAAATTAGTGTTAAAAGGACTTTGGATACCATTCTGTATTTCCTTTTCTCTGGTTTTAACTTTGCCTGGCGATGAGCTGGACTACATTTAAATGTGGAGACCCAACTGTAAAGACTTGAGGGAGTGTTGTCATAGAGAGTGAGTTAGTCTATTAAGAACTTTGATAGGATAAAAAAAGTAGATGGCAGCACTAAGCTGTTCTGAGGGAGAGAGAATTTGAAGGTGAGAAGGATGAAAAGGCCTGTTAAATCTGCAATTATTGCAACAGTGCAAAGCTCCCGCAACACTATAGTAACTCACATTAGCAGAAGAACCTTGCAATCTGGTTTCCCTGCTGTTACGCTGGGAGTAGATACTACTGCTTCCTCTCATTTCATTAGCAGGGACCATATGAGGTCTCAGTGTAACTCTGAGCTAAAACAAGCTCATATCTAGGTTTCCTACAGAGTGACTTAAGGATTTGACCTGACTGCTGTTTGTGTCTTGGTGTTAACTTATTAGCATTATTGTCATTGTATCAGAAACTATTCCTTTGCATTCAAAGTATATGCAATAACATACTTAATTTCAATATGTTTTCATTGTGGCATCAGGTCTGTGGCAAAGTCATCTGAGTTATTTCTCTGTTAGTAGGACCACATAGCCAGCAGTGCTTTTTGACAGAAGTAGCCCATACCAGAATGAAATCTTATAAAAATGCTGATTATCCTGCATTTGAATTAGTATTTTAATATGCTTCAGCAAAAGCCTTTCATATTAAAAACAGCTACTTGTCACCTTTTGCTTACTTTGCTGCTTCTCTCATTCTGTTGTTGAACACTGATTTAAGGCAACTATGGAGGAGGGGGGAAGAAATGGTTCCATTGGAGCCAGGTGACTGCCTTGCTTGAAGACCATTTTTGACCAGAGAACAACTGTCTTTACATTTTGTGAAGTCCAAAATAAAGCAAAAAGAAAAACAGTTCACTCTTTTGCTCTTTTGTTACTGTTCTTATGCTTTGAGGCAGCTTGTCCACCAATATTCAGAGGAGCTGGCAGCATGTGCCTGGGGAGGAAACTTGGATACTTTCAGGACATTCAGCTTTGAACAGAATGGTGGAAAATCCATGTGGTTTTAATTTTGATGCAAGCACAAAAACAGCTGTTTCCAGTGTTTTGTCTGACCAGTGTTCTCCTTAGGGACCCTGCTGGTGGTGCAGAAGGTGAGCTTCCCCCAGAGCAGGGGGTATGTGGAGAAGGGAACTCTGTAGGCAAATGCAAACTAGCAAAGAGCAGAAAGGGGGGAAAAAAGACATCTGCTGCTGGGAGTTGTAATAGGTTGACCCCGGCTGGATGGCAGGCACCCACCAAAGCTGTTTTATCACTTCCCTCTGAAACAGGACAGGGGAGAGAAAATACAGCTAGATTCATGAGATAAGGACAGGGAGAGATCACTTGCCAAATACCATCACGGGCAAAACAGACTCAACTTGGGGATATTAATTGAATTGATTACTAACAAAATCAGAGCAGAATAATGAGAAGTAAAACCAGATCTTAAAAACACCTTCCCCCACACCTTTTCCTTCTTTCTAGCTCTACCTCCTCCCCCACGGCGACAAGGAAGGGGGGGTTATGGTCAGTTCATCACATGTCATTCCTGCTGCTGCTCTAGGAGAGGAGTTGGAGTCCTTCCCCTGCTCCAGCGTGGGGTTCTTCCTATGGGAGGCAGTTCTCCACAAACTCCTCCAACATAAGCCCATCCCACGGGCTACAGTTCTCCATAAATTGCTGCAGTGTGGTTCACCCTTCCACAGGGTGCAGTCCTTCAGGCACAACCTGCTCCAACGTGAGTCTCCCACAGGGTCAGAAATCCTACCAGGAAACCTGCTCCAATGTGGACTCCTCTCTCCATGAGTCTGCATGTCCCTACCAGGAGCCTGCCCCAGCATGTGTTTCCCATGGGGTCACAGCCTCCTTTGGTCATTTCCCTGGTCCAGCATAGGGCTCCTCTACAGGCTGCAGGTGGGTCTCTGCATCCCTGGGGTCCTCCGATATGTTATGACAGAGGCATTACTATCATTCCTGATTGACTTGGCCTTGCCCAGCAGCAGGTCCATCCTGGAGCCTGCTGGCATTGGCGCTGCTGGACTTGGGGGGACCTTTCAGCAGCTTCTCACAGAAGCTCCCTCCCCCCCCCCCCCGGAAAACCTGGCCATACAAACCCAACACAGGAATGAAGGTTGATTTGTGAGATTATTCAAGAGTTCTGTGGAAGAGAAGACTTCTAAAGCCTTGCTGCATGAGCAGGGACCAGAGCTGCAGTACCTCCTCCACAGACAGTCTCTCCCCTTGCCTGTGGTTGTGGGCTCTAAGTCCCCTGTTGGAAGGTGGCAGGTGTTTTATAGTGCTGGAGGGTGCGATGTGGAGAATCGTAGAATAGCTCAAGTTTGAAGAGACCCATAAGCATCATCCAGTCCGACTCCTGCTTCTCACACTGAAACTAAACCATATGGCTGAGTGTTGTCCAGATGCTCCTTGAAATCTGGCAGGTTTGATGTTGTGACAGCTTCCCTGGGGAGCCAGTTCCAATGCCCAACCACCCTCTCAGTAAAGAACCTTTCCCTGATGTCCAATCTGAGTTTCTTTTTGATCAATTTGATCAATTGCAAATGGAAAATCGGTTGTGTGGATGAATATTTTGTGTAGCTAATGAGTAAACCCTCAAAATAATATAAAAACCCACCAAGCAACAAAACAAAAACGAAAACCCTAAGAATTTCTTACATAGGTTGGTTTGTAGGTTCTGCACTGAAAGTAGCTAATTTTATATGGTGTTGATTGCGTGTATTGTTTGTTATTATAAGCATTACAGGAATTTGGCAGGGTTTAAGACTGCTAAAATAAGACATTATTTTAGAGAACAGCAAGTAAGTTCTACTTCTTGAGAATCAGATATGTTTTGAGGACATAATTTTTAATATTACGGTTTTTGTACCCTCTTGAGCAGCTAAGATGGTTACTGACATGCATTAAGAAGGAAGAGCTTGTTCATCTTGTGGATCTTTTGGTCCAGTTGTGCCCTCAGACAGAAGATGGCAAATATGATAATGTGATTTTTGTTTGAATTTAAGATCGTGTGATGTTCCTTTTTAAAAAAATATTTATTTAACTTAGTGTTTTTCAGAAAAAAATATTCACTGTTTTCTAGCGCTAAAGGTGTCGTATCCAAATGAAGCTTAAAAACAGGCTGACCATGGAGCTACCAGACTTTTGGTCCATCTAATCAAGTGCCTACATCCAGCAGTTCCCAAGGCAAACCATTTCTAAAAGGAGAAATGATGTTTTGGTTTGTAATTATCTTTGTCTCACAATACCTTTCAGGGATTATCACAGAAGTTAAATACCTTGTACCAAGATTATTTTATCGTACACTCTTAAATCTCTTGATGTTTTTAATCATATAAATGTGTTCTGCTTTGGGGCAATTCTTGCTCTTTTTTGGCCTTGACAACTTCTGGCTTCAAGCTCTGCAGTCTGGTTAGACATTTTTGAGACTATCTTGTTTTTATCTGTTCTGTAACTTGTAGCTTTTATTGAATTCCCCTTTGTTATGAGACCAAGGAGAAAGAAACTGAAGTTATGACTTCTCTCTGCTAGTCATGATTTTACATTTTTATTTCATCTCTAAAGTCTGCTATCCAGTCTTCAGTCTGCCTTCAAATAAGCTTCTCTACATCCAAAATACTGTTGTTACAGTCCTCTCAGCCTTCTCTGAGTTCGCAGTATTTCCTTTGGATTTGGGTGCCTAGCACAGAGAGCAAGGAAGCAATACTATTGATTTGATAGTGGCGCTTCAAAACTGCATTATTGCTCAAGCTAACACACTGAAGGTTTCTGAATATTGTTTTCCCTGTCTCATTGAGCAGTTTTTTCAGGGTTTTCCATGACATCTCCAGAATGGTACCTATATGAATTTAGCTGAAGCACTGAAAGTCTGGATTGCTCTCCTTGAGATGAAATTACTCAGTCTACTCTGTTTATTTCAATGCACGTTATCACTGATTTTTTTAAGGATGGTTGTTTCCCTTTTGCTTAGATCAGTGGCTCTTCTGAGTGGTCTTGTAGATTAAGACATTTTGGGGAATCTCAGTTGGATCTTATTCTGTCTTTGCAGCTAGGCTAATGTCAAGAAATTTGGGGATGGATGTTCATTTTTCGTGTGTATATCAAGGGTCCTGCAGTTACATAGTTTTCCTTTCTTTACCAAGCCTTGCATCAGCAGGAGGTGGTGGTTTGCTGAAGTCTGGCTGTTCCCTTACTCTTCTCGGGAACAGACACTAACTTTTGTCTCTTTCTGTTTTTACTCTCAAGAATAGATCATGAGGAGGAGGGGAGGAATGAGCAGTATGACTCAGTGTACAGCATGCCCTCTCTCTGTTTGACAAGCTGTGCAGTCCCTGAGGTTTCTGTCAGCTCAGGCCGGAGCAGAAGCACTTTAGTGCTGACAAGCTTGTGTTTGAGTCCTCCAGGTCTACACATCAGTGTGTGTTAGATTCCCCCAACTGAGCAATGCTCTTCTCCGCTTCCATGTCTCATTCCCATCTTGCCTGTTTTCTTTGTTGCCTTTATAATGAGTCAAGTTGAATTTCTTTAAAAAACTTAATAAAAAAAAACCCCTCAAACCAAACCTCGTTCCCTGGCTTTGACTTCTGGCTGTCATTTCTTAGGTGTCTGAACAGTTGCCTCAAGGCTTCTGCTTCTCTGTTAGTTTGTGCTGATTTAAGCTGAACACGGCTGATTTATGAAATATATCTTAAACAAAGTTGGCTGACTAGCAAGGGTTTTTTTCTTTTTCTTTTTTTTTTTTTTTTCACTTCATGGGAACTTAATTACTGCAGGGTAGGAAGGACTTAGGTGGCTGGTATTTTTCTGTTTTTATTCAATTTTCATGAAAATTAGATCCAAACATAAGTACTCTGCATTTCCTTCACGCTGCAAATTCTAAGAAAATATCACTTATAAACACTGAAACAAACAAATAAAAATGTATCCATTGCTTGTTTGCTTTGAAGTAATACTTGTATATAATCAAATGACTCCAGAAGCTGGCAGGCAGCTTTAAGAACAACATCAAATGTGATTAAAGCAAATACTCAGTTGGCAACTGTAGGACCTTTATCATAGTTAAGGCTTCTCAGTGCTCCTGAAACACTGTGAGAATGAATAAATAACCATCTTCAGAAAATCTGAGGCGATCGTGTCTCTTTGGCCCTCGTCTTGCCATTCTGCTCAGTGACTTTCTGCATTTCTGCAGTGTCTTATGTCAGACTTTGCAAGGCTGTGTGGACGGGGAAGCTGAGATGCAGAGAGGAGAAGGGATTTGCCTGAGGCTCTCAGATCAAATGTATTCCCAGTTCTGGTGGCAAAAATTGCGAATAGCACATTTCTCTCTAGGCTCAAGTAATCTGTTGTCCTGTAGGCCAGCACTGTTTATTTGTGCCTGGGCAGTCTCGAAGGTGACCTGCCCTCAGGGGTGGGTTGTTGGCTTTTGGCTGCACTGGGGAGGTGAAGTTGAGCAGGCTATAGTGGCAATAATAAAACCACATCTGCCCAATTGCCAACTGGCCTTGTAAAGATAAAATTTACTTCTAGTATGCCTGTCCATCCTAGTCATCATAGGACAGATGGAGACAAGACAGTGATATTTTATAATTTCCCTCCTCCCCAAAGGGAAAGTGGTCCTTCACCTCAAAAAATTTGAGAAATCTTTGTCATATGCTGCCTGTGGCTTCCAGCACTTGAATTTTGGCAGTTATTTTGTGAAATGCCTGTTCTTTATTTCAGTTGTGAACTGGTCTATAGGACGTGATAGGCTCCTTTAGTGATACCCTCAGTTTACTCTGATCCTGACAGCCCCAGAGACCTTGCCAGGGAGTTAGTGAACATAGACAGAAGAGTAGCAAAAATGTATGGAATGGAGCCGTAGCAAGCAAAGAAATGTTTTCGAAGCTGAGACTGAAGCAAGTTTTTCTAAGCTTGGCAAAGGAGGCCGTGATGAGGGTTGCCTTGGAATTACCTGGGAATCAGCACAGGAGAGTTCATGTGAGCAAATCCTGGAGAGAAACCTTGCAATAGCCTCCTTGGAGGCTGGAGGTTGAGGTTTGTTAGGTGATGTGAGTGGCTTAGACAAGGTGAAAAAGCCATCCTGCTGAAGGGGAATGTATGGTCTTTGGTTTTGTGATTTTAGGATGTTAACATGGATTAGAGCCACAGAGTCTTAAATGGTTGGGTTACCTTAGATAATTTTTGCTGGCCATGAGTAGTTGAATTGGGGCAGCTATTCCTTACTGCTCCCTTCCTTAAATGAGTTGCCTCTTACAAGGTTGGGTAGCAGGAGACAGCAGTGTTCTGGTTACCTGGAAGAACATGGATAACCAATCTGCAGTACAGTGCAAAGTCATACCTCTGGCATCAGTGCTGTGCAGGGAGTCTGTGCCCTGGCACAATGATGAATGGAGCTGGTGGACTTGTGTGTAGGGCCGTGGTCTGTCAGAAGCTGTCTTGATGGGTAGTCCTTATCCTATTGCTGCTGTATTGCCTACGAGGGGGGGGGGGAGGGGGAGTTTGTATTGCCTGAGGGGGGGGGGAGAGTTTGTATTGCCTACAGATGAGTCATGAGGTAGGAAAAGCCCTTTCTACTGTTCTGGGTGTCCAATGCAGAGACACCAGTAACAGCTGTCAGATACTTCTCTCTGAATAGCACAGAAAAGGCTGTGGAGTAAGATTGAAGTCTTTGGCACGAGGATATCCTTAGAACATAGAGCTGGGGCTCAGGCCTGGCTCAGAGCAGAAGGTAATACTGCTGCAGGGATGAGGGATATAAACAGCAGGCATGGGAGCAAGTAGAGTGTTGCAAATCTGAAGCACTGTCCAGAAGGGAAACATCCACAAAAGGAAAGTGGTATGTGCAGGAAGGAGATGATAGAGCTTTTCTTGTTTGCACTTAAAGGAGAATTAAGAGGATAATCTGCTGTGACAGCTGCCAGGTAGCTACGGTGCTGCTGCCTTAGTGATGCACCAGTCTTTGCCTAGCACCTGTGGCTGGCAACTGCTGATAGAGGGATGCAGCCATGGATGGGCCAAGTGGAGACACTACCTCCATTTGGAAGAAGGAATAACTTGGTTTATGTAGAATAGGAGAAGAATTACAGCAAAATACTTCCTTTCTGCATGGAATAAGTGACTTCCAGTTAAAGATAGGCTACAGTGTTGCTTATGCAATTCTGAAAACCTTCAAGAAAGGAAGAAGTAGCAACTAATCTTGCTTCTGAGATCTGTTAGGTGCGCAAGCCTTTGAGGTATTCAAATTGTTTTATTTCCATATTTTAAAACCATCCAAGAAGGCAATTACTGTCCAGATGTCTTCCAGTTGCATTCTCATAGAGATTGACCCTGCTTCCAGCCTGAAAAGGTGTTGCCAATTACCTCCCTTTTTTAGTTACTTTATTTAACTGCCTTATCTCCTACTTCTTGCCTTGATGGGGTTTCTCCCCATCAGTCAGGAACATACTTATGCAGGTGGTAGGACAAGTCTTTAAGCTTTGAATGGTGGTCTAGCAGAAAACAATTGAAAGTGTTTCACCCTTTCGGGAGAAAATGCTGCTTCCTAACAAACTGGATGGGCCACCTTTTTTTACTTCCTATAACCAAGCCAACCCTGCTATGGTCTAGCAAGACTGTCTGTGGCCTGAGAACCAAGAGGTCATGAGGTCCCATTTCCTTTTTAGCTCTTCGTAGCCACTAATCTAGGAATGAGGAGTCTGCTGGGTTTCATATTTGACTGGCACTTCAGAAACTAGACTGAGAGGCTGTCGTAGAGCAGCTTTTCTTGAAGTGACCTACTTCTTTCATTTGGCAGTGACACCTCACCCAACCAGCAAGGCTATGTGCCAAATTATGTGCTTGTTTGGTAGCTCCAGAGTCCAGACCACAGTCTTTTCATAGCATAGGAGCCAAACCCAGGAGTTGGGCAGTTTCCCTGTAGTTACCTGCTGCCTGGCCAATCATCCTGAAAAAGTGCACCCAGTCTCTAATGTTGATAGTTTGTCTGTGCAAGCTTTCACCTACATCTCACCTAAGAGACAAAGGTTTGTGCTTTCAACATGAGAAAGGTCAGGGTTTACACTGTCCTATAAAAGCTTGTAATTATGGACTGAACTACTTGCTTTTGGTTTTAAAAAAAAAACCATAAAACCAAATAAGCTAAAATCAGTAGTTCAATATAAGAAAGTATCCTTTAAAACAATGTTTGACAGTCCAAAAAAGCCTGTTGCACACTTAAAAAAGAAAGTGCTGAATGTTTTCAGAAATGTTGTGTGTTACTGGCTTAGGCCACTTCTGGCAAGTTCAGCAGTTAAGCAATATTCTAAGCAGTGGTGGAATGCGGGGCAGAAATAGGGAAACTCCCAATGATAGAGAGCTTGCTTAAACCTATTTAAAGACTTAAATTGGTGAAATCTCTAACAAAAGTCAGAGAAAAATGTTGAAATGTGTTACTTCACAGAAAGGGGTCTCCTTTTGAATCCAGGTGGGCATCTTTAGCTTAAGAAAATCAGGAACACAAGTAGATACCAAATCTGTTCTGGTAGTCCTACTAGAAAGGTGCTTGAAGTGAAAACTTCTCCAGCACCATCAAGTATCAGTGGTGGATCCTTCCCCACTAGGAGGTTCAGATGCAGCATCCATCAAGCAAGTTTCTTGAGATCTTTTACTACTTCTTTATAATTTCTAGTGAGGGGGGAACCAATGTTTGGTGTATCAGTTGGTTTGGGATTTTTTTGTTATTGTATTGAGTTTGTTTTGCTGTTTGTTGTTTTTGTTTTTTTTTTCATAATAGCTTTGAGGAAAAGCATAATGGCAATGAGAGTTCAGCAAACCAGCAAAGTAGGCAAAGTAGTCTGCTAGGAAGTATCATAATTAAAAGCAAACCATATTTGTCAAAATAAATGAACAAAACACAGTTTATGGTACATTAACTTGTTTGCTTACTTGCATATAACCAAATTCTTTTGGATTAGCAATTGGTCTCCCACTCATTAGTGAGCATTAATTAGATTCTATTGTGGTATTTATTGGCAAATTTGAGAAAAGGGAAACAAAAGGAAACAAGAGTTACTGGGACGGGGACCAATACACTGCTAAGCACTCTTTGGTTTGATCTATATTTAAGGGCATTATTTAAGCTTGCTTTCATGACAGCAACCTGCAGCCCACCAGGATGGCAGCAAGCTTACTGTTGTGTTGTCAGTCACAGCCCTGTTGCTCTGTGATTCAGGTTTGATTTTTCAGAATGTCAGAGGTGTTTCAGACCCCCTTGTGCTGCCAAACCTGGGCCATGGTCTGGCCTTTGCCTCTCTCTGTCCTGCTGGGAAGTCAGAGGTGCAACTTGGCCATTTCTGTGTTCCACCCTTTGGAGCTGCAGCTGCCTCTCCTGTTACTCATAGCTTTTCCAGAAGGTACAAAGTGAAATTGGGGTGAGTCTTGCCAACTCCTTTGCTGACTCTGAGTCTGTGAATACCATTAGTGAAAACTGAGTGTAGAAGAAATTCTCATGTTGCTGTTGGGAGAGGTAATGGCTGTGTCTGAAGCATTTCCATGCTACCGACATTGGGGACAAGCTGAATCCCTGCAACAGAGGAGGCTTCTGCATGTGTTTGAAGGTGGCAGAGAAGATGTTTTGGCAAATGCTGATGCTTTTGAAAAAGCATGCAGGATCACTCTTCAGGAGAAAAGGCAACACAGAAAGAATCGTGTCTTGCAGAATATACCACCTAAGGAGTCTTTCTTCTGTGCCTTTTGCAACCGGACGTGTCTATCTCGTGTTGGCCTTTTTAGCCACCAGCGCGCTTGTAACAAATGTGGGTAGAGCCCTTCCCAGATCTTTGTTCGCGAAGCCCAGCCATGGTGATGATGATGATGAAGGTGGCAGAGGAGATGTTTTGGCAAATGCATTGATTCTTAGAGAATGATTGCGTGGGATGGGGTTCTTCCCCCTCTGGATCAAGGAGGTTTCTCTCTTGCTCGCTGAATTTTGTATGAGTAAGGTAGAGGAAGGAAATTGCGTAATTCATTGAACTGTGTTTTGATCAGATGTGAGCACTCAGTGGTTCCACGTGGGTGTCTTCCTAGCTATCTCAGCAATATTTTGGGGGGTAACAGTAAAACACAAATTATGTCACTCTTGTCTCTTCTTGCTTCACCAGGCAGGACTCAAGTGAGGAGGTCAGTACAGTGATACTGAGCCAAAGAGCCTTATGTGTTTTTAGCAAAGACCACAGTGGCAAAGACACTGATGAAGTGACATAACAGAAGCTCCTTAGTGTTTCTGACGTTCAAAATGTTAAGGAAGACGCCATTTTTTACTCATACCTGAATGTTATTTCTTCATCCTAGGTAGCAGGTAAAGAGCTTGCTCCTTTCTTTGTGAAGCACTTGTTGATCAGTGTTTCCTGCTTGGCAGAGATGTCTGTAGCATCTGTTGTCAGAGGTGTATTCCTTTGTATTGTCCTGGTAAGCTTGGCACAGAATTGGTGTTTTCTTGTATACTCTTAATTAATCTCATCTGGATTGTGCTTCCAATAAATTTATTCTAAGTTTTGTCATGGAACTCTTACTTCTACTGAAAATATGATTGGCATATACATTTAGTGATGGGGTTTTTTTGAAGAAGTTTCTTTATCCAGAGAAATACAATAAGCAAAACCAGATTGAAGGAGTTGGTTATACTTGGTCTCCAGTGTGCCATTAGTGACATACTGCTGGCAAGTTTGGAAGATTACATCTTTGATGCTGAACACCTTATTTTCAGGGTGTTACAACCTCACTCTAGAAAGCTGAAGTACTTCCAGCGGTTTTAGAAGAGGTGCAAGTTAATTTTAGAACTTGTGGGGAAGCAGATTGATTAGTAACTTGCGGTAGCTAGAGCACAGAGATGAGTTATCATAACTCACTCATAAGGGAAGTCATCTGTGTCTAAGTGAACTCAAGATGATACCATATCTCAAGCCACTCTGTGATCACTGAAGTCTGCAGAGATGGATTTTTCCCTTTGTTGTCATGGGGAATCATATGGGTCAACTCCATATGGAGTTGGAACTTGCTCGGCCCTTCTGGTCTCTGAGAATTTTTTGTGCATGCTGGAAACGTGGTTCATTTAGCAAGGCTTATCAGCAAAGCTACATGCTGCATTAAGGTTAATATTCCTGCCTAAGAGAAGGTTTCTTGCATTATTTCCATGTAAGTATTTTTATTTTGCTGTGATTGATAGCCAGCACTTAACTGTGTGTCTAATTGCCAGGTCGGCTAAGCTAGGCTTGTGAAGCATCTTTGGTTATGCAGTGCTGAGTGTTTGAATGCTGAGCTGTCAGGTGCATGGCCAGCTGTTGAAATACAAAGATTCAAATTGGTTACCTTCATACTGAATGCAGTTCAAAGAATCAGAATAGTTTGGGTTGGAAGGGACCTTTAAAGGTCATCTAGTCCAATCCACATGCCATGGGCAAGGACATCTCCAACTAAATTGTGTTTCTTAGAGCTCTGTGCAACCTCACCTTGAATGTTTCTAAGGATGGGGCATCTTATACCTCTCTGGGCAACCTATGCCTGTGTTTCACCACCCTCATTGTAAAAAACGTCTTCCTTGTATCTAACCTAAATCAACTCTCAGTTTAAAGTCATTACCCCTTGTCCTATTGCAACAGCCCTGCTAAAAAGTTTGTCCCCATCTTTGTTATAGGCCCCCTTCAAGTACTGAAAGGCCACAATAAGTTCTCCCTGGGGCCTTCTCTCAGTTGAACAACCCAACTCTCTGTTTTTCCTAACAGGAGAGGTGTTCCATCCCTATAATCATCTCTGTGGCCTCCTTTGGACCCTCTCTAGCAGGTTGATGTCCTTTCTGTGCTGAGGACCCTAGAGCTGGGTGCAGCACTCCTGGTGTGGTCTCAAGAAAGCGGAGTAGAGGGGCAGAATCACTGTCAGTTCCTAATCATAAGGATTCCTGAACTCAGGCCCTTGAGATAAACTGGACAGAGCAGCAGTTAAATAAGAAGTTCTCTCCCTGTGCTTTGAAAACACTGAAGCTGCCTCTCTTGGTCCAGTAGGTAAAGGGAAGAGTAAAGGTGAGACTCTTTAGGGTATGCACTAGGGTAGCATCAGCCTTTTGGCACCGCTTGGACTCGGCAGGGCTTTGATTTTTGTACCTATCATAAAAAACTTAAAGATTGAAGAGGGACATAACTGCAAGAATATTATATTAGGATTATTCTAATAAAAGCCATTGGAGTTGGGGTTCTTTAAACCCATTCACTAAGGGCATATCAGTTCCTATCTTGATCTAGTCTCTGGGATTTTTTTAAGATGACTTTATTCTGTGTAAATTAAAGCCAAAACTGAGACCAAACTGATTTTGAGGAAATTATTAGACCCGTAGAATTGAGCATAGTGCTGCTAGTCTTCTAAAATTATGTTTGCAACTTCCGTACCAGGAATATCAAGTTGGGACTTTTTCACACTCATTTAAATCTTACTGTGCGCTTTGAGTTTATCAGCAGGAGTGCATGGCATGTTCTTGCCTTTCTACCCTCTACCCCCTCCCACAACTTTTTATTTCTACATGATTGTGCCCTATTGGATATAAAATAAACATACTCTCTCCAGAAGGCTCTGCGATGCAAAGAAGGATAGAGATCTGCTCTTCCCATGGTGACAGAATGCCTAAATAAATAGTTGCCAGTGTGAGCAAAGAAGCTGGAGCAATGGTAGTTTAACCACTAGGAAACGTATTCAAAGAGCTATTGGTAGTAGAAGAAAATCAGCTAAAAATAAGTCTGCCTGTTCTTAATGTTGCATGATGGGTAAAGGAAATATTTATCAATTTTCTACACCCCCCAGACCCCCTTTCCCCCATTATTTGAAAATTCTTATTGAATGGCGTAAGGGGATTGTGAACAACTGGGTATGCAACTCAAGTATTTTTTCCACCCAGTAAAACCACTTTTATAATTGTGAAATACTGAAAATAGCTGCCTTCCTGCAGGAGGATGGAGAGTGCTGCAGAATGAGATCTCGCTTGCAGAAAAATGTGTGCCTTTGTTTTAAAGACAGCAGTAAAAGGATTTGTTTTGGGTGTTAAATATGTCAGCATTGTAAAGAGCCAGCAACCCACTTTGTTTTTAAATGTTTAAATAATTGTTCGTATGCTATGCTGCCTTGAATTATGATTAATTGTACAAGTCATAACTTGGTAAGAACCAACCCATGAATGAAATACTATATTCAAGGGCTTGTTTTTCTGCCTTTTTTTTAATTTGTGAGGGGTTTTTTTGTTTGTTTTTTTTTTTAAAGGCTGGCTAAGAGAGGCCAGCTGGCATTATTATAGAGTGATAGGGGAGAGCTGTGAGCATCGAGGAGGCACAGCGTGACGGAAGGCAGCCAAAAGGATTAAGGTATCTTAGAACTTCTTTGCCGCAGGCTTAGTCTGATGGCAGAGGGAATGTGTAATTCCTGCTTTATTTTATTTGTGGCACGAGTGAGAAAGGGGGTTGGAGTTTTGATGACACAGTTTGAGGGATGGGGGCACTGGAGCTGGTGTTGGGGTGTCATAGAAGTTCAAAGGGACAAAAGGAGAGAGATGTTTTAGGTCACCCTTTTCTCGAAGCTGCCCTCCTGTGGGTCTGTTGGCATAAAAGGATAGTGAACGGGGCCATATGAGTGGCAGAGGTCTCAAGGGAGAATTTGGAGTAATAAGAGTGCATTGCTTAAGTATTAATCCTGTGTTGGCAGAACTCTGCAAATATTTTGAAGTATTTTCAGTGGACATTTGGAGTCTACAGTTGCCTCCTATCTTAGACATATGTCCTGTTTATCCTGTAAGAGGATAGACTGCCTTTTATTTCTGAACATTTTTTATTTTCGTAAGCAACAAGGCTAAAGCAGTAGGTATTGATATCTTTGAAATTTGTTGTTGAGAAAAGTCAGGCAGGTGACTTATTGTTTGGATGGAAACTCCAACCCCAGTGATGTCAGTCTGCTTCAGGATTTGGTTTTACATTCCAGAGACATCATTGATACCAATTCATATGTGTGGATGTACACATACATACATATCTGAATGCTTATATATATACCTACGTGTATTTATAGATATATATGGGTGTATATATATATTTACTGAAGGCCCACAAAATTAGTAATAAATAAAAAAAGACCTAAACTCTAGTTTTAAGTTTTGAGGGTTTTTTTTAAGAATCTAGGTGCATGAAGTTGATGGTGTCAATTTAATACTTGCACTGACAGTATCTTTTAAATACTTCTCATACTCAGTTTTAAAACATAAGTACTTGTGCCTCTTATCTTCTGTGGCCACTGTTCTAGGAAAGAAAATCAACATTCTTTGTAGCTATTTTACTTTCAAGGTATTGAGCCCTTGTGCCCTAATCTCTCTCGGAAAGGATTGTAGGAAGTGAAGTGCTGACTTGCTGCCTGTATTTAAATCCTCTTTGAGAACTTTTAATCTTTTTTATTTCATATTTTCAAGTCAGTTTAGAGCACAAGGCTGATCACAACTGCAGAGATACTTGCCTTTTGGGAAGGCGAGCACAACCTGTTTTGTGATGATTGAGATCTGGACGGTGGCATATCTAGCCAGCCCTCAGGGTAGAGGTTGCCTGGACCTTAGGAACAGCCGTTAAATAAACTCCTTGTATAGAGCTGCTCATACTTCTGGGAATGCCTCGTTCCCAGTGGGTGTGCCAAAAGGCTTATTGCTGGCACTACACAGTATTGGGTTGACTAATATTATTGCCTTTGCTGAGCTAAGGAGCTAAATGCCTCCCAACCCTTTGGGTGCTATTTACAAAAGTAATTTGAGGAAACTTGAGAGCTGACAGAGATGGGCACATCTCAAAATGGTGGCAGGTGAACACGGTTGCAGAAGGGACACTGTTGTTCTTTTCGTTTTCATTGACTTTGGAAATCCTTGGGTTTTGCCTTAACCACAGTCAGACTTTTTGGTAGGAAATCTTTCACTTCTCCCATATTTCTCAGTTATTCCTGAATCGGAGCCTTGATGGTTTTATTTAACATATTTGTTAATTTCTAACGTGATTAATTTCTAGGCTGAATTGAGGTTTTTGAGTTGTGGGTTACTGTTTGTTTTTTCAATTTATGCCTGTTATGTGGCAAAAGTATTTTTTGTTCTTAGCATCTATGTACTTTATAGCTTCCTAATATTATCTAAACATTTTTTAGTGAAACTTGACTGGCTAAAACCATAACAAACAGCAAATGCTTTTATTAATATTTTTCTCTTCATTAAATTGCCATAATTGATGCAAGATGAGCCCACACCTTAGGAAGAAGTGGAAGAAAATTGCAGCTGGCAAGGTTAAAGCCTAGTCTGAAGTGAGTGTTTGTAAGACAGATGTGAAGAGGGAGGCCATGTTGTCACTGTGGCACTGTTAAATCTCTCTCCCAAAACAATTGCATGTAAAGCTCCACCTATGTGGCTAATCATGTTTGCATTGTTGAATGTTTCCATAGCACAGCAGTGCCTGCGTGCTGCTTTAGATTAGATTAGCTGCATACTGTGTTGAATAGATAGCATTTTGACTAACAGTGTGTCAAATGATACAGCCACTATAAAGTGACTGAAGCAGCATCTTCCCTCTGCCCTACCCAAACCTGCAGGCCTGCCTTCAAGAGGCTATTTAAATTATTACAGTAAACAGCTTAGTAGGGCTGACCAGAAAAGGGGATCTGAAAATATTTTTCTGTCTGTTAAAGAGGGAGACTGTAGAAGACTTGTAGAAGAATATTAGTTTTGAAAAGCAGTGGTACCCGAAATTCATTTTGTCTCTTAGAAAGGGAGTGCATTCTGTTGCACAGCAATTTTGTGATCAAGTTCTGGATGTACTGTCCTGCATAGACTAATATTTGGAAGTAGGTTATTAAAGAGAGGAAATGTTTTCCTTGCATAGATGTGTAGGTCCTAATTAGAGATCATTTTTTAAAATCTAAATAGCAAGGAAGATGGTGCAGTGTGAGCAAGGTTCATGCAGCAGAAGCACATGCTCCTGGGGCTATATCTCTCTCAGATGGCTGACATGGGGGTGTCACTGTGTGTACATCTGTCTTCAAAGCATCTCAGCAGTTTGTGGATGCTTGTTGTACAGAGGCAAAAATAAACATACAGTTGTGTCAGTGTGCAGTGCTTGACAAAGTGAATTTGTTTTCAAAGCACAAGCCTCTCTATGCTGCTTATTTTAGGGGGTAGGGAGGGGAAAACTGATTAAAATTAGTTTGGAGAAAAAGAAGCCTTCTAGACCACTTTAAAGCTCTACTGACTGCTGCTCGGATGGACAACTGCCACTGGTTTTCCTCTTAGTACATTCACAGTGTCATGACTCAGGCAAGCAGATACTCAATTATTAATGACTTATCTACAAAGAAAAATAATTAAAAACAAACCCAAAGCAATAGAGCACTTAATTAAGAGTTAGTGGTGGAGTTTCTGCTGTCTCTTAATGGAAAGCTTCCAAGAACAATTTACCTTCCTGAAAGAGTACCTGCATCAGCCTGCCTCATTAAAAATGCTTCCTGCGTAAACCAGAAGTTGGATCATACTTTTAGGCAAGCAAATAAACTTATTGATTAGACACTAATTGGAGTTCTGCAGAGTGGAAGGGAGCCTGCATATATTTCAGAGACTTCATGTAGAAACTTGAATTGGTGTTGCATTGTAGATGATCCCAAGAGAAGTTCATAGGAGGCCTAAGGAAACTTCGTCCCAGAGATGACATTTTGCTCCTCTATCTGTTACAGCATCTCTTGGTATCTTATTGACTTATGAACTCCACTGGGCATTTCAGCAGTATCATTGTTAACGTCCTTGCCGTAGTACCATAGATTTTGTCATTGTTCATCCCTTTTCATCGTCTTAAAAAAACAAACTCTAGCAAACTTCCCCTCAAAAAGAAGGAAAATCTAAATGTCTTAAGTAGAATTAAGGTTTTCTGAAAATGCAAGTTAGCAGTACTTACTTGTAAGATGTAAATCCCTCGTGGAATTTAGCAGTGTATGCAGTGTGTGCAAATGGGTCTGTTGTTCTCTCCAAGAGGACACATCCAGGCTGGCTCCTGCAGTGCTTCCCTTTCCACCCCCAGCAGAATTCTGAAGCTCCTCCAGTATGGAGATCACAGCCCTACCAAGTCTTAGTGCCATAAGACTTGCATGAATGAAAAGCTATCAGGGCCTCAGGAATTAAATGGTCTCTGTTTGTGGGGCCAGAGACTATGATCAGCTGCTTTAAAAGAGAATAATAATATAATTAAATACTGTCTGCTCACTGCAGCTTAATCGAATTTCCGAAGGTGTTTATTTCCTCACTTCTCTCTGCCTGGTTTGGAACATTGCTGTATGCTTGCTCCTTTCATAGAATGGTTTGGGTTGGATGAGACTTTAAAGATCATCTAATTCCAACATCCCTGCCATGGCCAGGAACACCTTCCACTAGACCAGACTACTCAGAGCCTCATCCAGCTGGGTCTTTCCTTCAGTGTCTTCCTCCCTACCCTGCATTTCTGTGGTTTTAGTTTCCATGCTTGTGGTGTAGACTGTCTTCACTTTTACAGTCCTGTTTTGTTCCCCTTCCATCCGTCAGTGTGCGTCAGTAGTTAGTGAGGATGCACAAACGACAAGCATGATAACTAAGTGTCTAAATGCAGTTTGGTAGCTGGAAATAAGGAGCAAAACCAGCAGGATGTGACCAGCAATGGCTTTGCAAACCAAAGGGGTGAGTGTTGTGTTAAATGAAGTCGCAGTCATTTCTCTTTGATTTTTTTTTCTTGTCTAGAAGTGCTGGCAGTTTCAGTGCTGGAGGGTTTTGTTTCCCCTGTAGTGCTCTGTATGCTGTGTTAGCTGACAGTAACTAGCTGATCAGGTAAATGATCTCATGCTATTACTGTCTGTGGTGTTTCTGTTTTGCTTTTCTCCCCTCAAGACATGATACACTGGAGGAGGGCTTTAATTTAATTACTTGGAAAGAAGAGTCGGTGAGTGGTCACTCAAGATCTTGGCAGAGGGTTTTAACCTACAACTCGTTAGTGTGACTTGATAAAAACCCCAACTGGGAAGACAGCCTTTTACAATCAGCGCAGTCATCTGCTTTAATTATGTTACTATGTTCCCCATATAGAAGTAAGGAGCCAAAATTAAATTTTATAAGTAGGCTGTTAATGAATCTTAAGTCACTCAATGTCTGCCTTTTCAGTTAAATTAGAGATAATAAATAGTTGAAAAGTTGGCAGCGTCTGTTCTAAAACTTGTCTCTGGCTCAGCTCTGCTTTCTCAGGGAATGAGCAGAAAAATTCTTTAAGTTGCAAGTTTTCTGTTCTTCCGGCTCGCACTGTGTGGGTGACAGAGGCTCAACAGTGGCAGGATGCCCTTTACATTGATGGGTAGAGAAATGTTGGTCTCCTTCTGTTCTGCATCAGTGAGGGACCAAAAATCAGTGGCAGAGAGAATTGAATGATTGAATGTCGTCTGTACCTGTGAGATGACTTTGGCAGCAGTGGTGTCAGGGCATCCATGTCCAACATGTCCGTGTTGCCCTTCTGATTCCTTGGTTGCTGCATTTAGTTAGTGAAGTTTTGTTTTCTTGGAAGGCCTAGCTTACCCCAGTCTTTTGGCATGGGCACGCAATGGGTTGGCATAGTCAGCAAAGCAGGCACCTTTGGAGGGGCTTTGTCAGAGAACACGTGTTGCCTTTCCACAAATGAAGATAGGTAGATTTGGTTTTTTTTGCTTTTTACTCCAGATTTTTTTGAAACTTAGGTATTGAACTATCAAAACTTGTATGCTCTGAGTTTCTATAAGCCACTTTTTTGATGGGAAATCTGAACAGGGCTGGTCCTGCTGGTATATGCATCTCATCCACAAAAATGTGGCCTTCCATTGACAACAGCATGTTCTTCTTCCCCTCAGGCAAAAAAATACCTTTTCACAGGTAACTTGCTAACTGTATTTGAGCATTGTGTTAAGCATGATTCCTGACATAACTAATTACCTTGAAATTACAGATAAAGGTCTCTTTGCACTGACTTGACAAAAAATATTTTTGTTACAACTTTTATTTGCATGAACATGGCATTTTTTTTAAAGATATTTTTAAGTAAACTTATTCTATAAGTGCAGCTGTAATACAGCCTTGAAAGAGGATTGTTGATTATTGCACCCTTAAAACTACATGACAAATTTTGGTCTATTTAAGAACTTCAAGTACATGATAGAAAGCAGTCCAAGCTGAAAGCATGTGGTGTGGCTGCTCCTTTTCTCATGTAGGATGTTTATCAGCAGAGGGTTGTTTGGACATTTTTTTTTGTCTCGGTGATTCTGTTACTAAATGTTAGAGGAAGCTTAAGGAAAACATCATCTAAATTTTTAACCTTGCTGAACAGCCAGCCTGCTCTGAAGCTCCTGATTAGTGCAGAATTTGATCACAAAGCATGATTGAGAGTAGCAGCTTGTCACTGTGTGTGATTAATGACAACTCCACCTGCCATGGAGCTTCCTAAGTGGTAACAGCAATCCAAACTAGAGTGTCCTCTTCACTCAGTCGCAATTTAGGTTGCAGATTTATTCCCTCATCTCCTCCTCCCTTACCCCCCTGAGTAGTGTGAAGCCAAAAGAAATGATCAGAAATACCTGTAAAGATTCAGGATTACAACAGTAAATTGCTGGCTGGTGTGGGGAAATAGTGGCACAGAGCAGTGCAGATGTGTTGGTTGTGGTTGAGGGTAAGTAGAATGTATAAATATGAATATGATGTGCTGCTCCTGAGGGAGGTACTGCGGGGGCAAGATGCTCTGCAGAGTTAGTTCAGGTGCACTCACCATGTCCAGGCAGGGTGAGCCATCAGCTATCCAGCCCTCTTGACTAGATTTTGATTTTTTTTTTTTTTTTAACATCTTCACCCAGCACATCTCCCTGATAAGCTCCTATTTGGCTTACACTGACCAAAACCTGAAAAGCAGTAGGAGCAAACCTGTGTATGTCCTACTTGGCTTTTGAGAGCAAATCACTTGGGTACTATACCTGGAGAAATAAAGGTACCTGGACTATATTCCTCACTAGCGGATGATTTCTGCTTGAATGAAGTCTTGCAGACACACCTAGTCATCCTGACTGATCTCACTAATATTATTATGGAGCAGAAGTCTTTTAACATGGCTATGGTTTGCACAACAAGCACAGATTATAGGGTCCTGCCTGGGGAAAGCATGTATTTCTCTCTAACTGAGAAAAGAAATTAAACTTCTACAAGAAATGAAACTATGAAAGTATCACTAGTGGTAAGTAATGTGCTTCAAAATTGTATGTCAGTGAGAGCCTTCTCCCTTTCTCTGGTGCCTCAGGTAAACACTGTACATAAATGATGCTTGCAGTTTTGTAGCTGACAGTTCTCAAATAAAAATACTTTAAAAAAAAAAAGAAGTAATCTTTTTCTGGCATTCAGCCCCATCTACCAGGTTTGCCATGGTAAAGCAGGTGATGGTCACAGGGCGGTAATAAGTTCTCCTGGTAGGAAGCGCAGACAGGCTGGGTGAGGTCTGTAGCAACACTGGAGGTCCAGAAGAGAATTTGAGAGGTGGCCTTGGTGGATTGCAGGGGTGACTCAAGCACATTCTCGCATTGATCACCTTTCTTAAAATAAAAGCTGTTTGCATTCAAGGCAGTGAGGGTGGGATTCGTCTCCCCTTACTTGAGCCATCTGAGTTTAAGCTCCTTGCCCCAGGGTGCCTGCACAGGCAGGAGAAAGAAATAGATCACCCTCTGAATGCGGCTGTTGTTAAACTGTAGGCGCTGCCCTTAAGCTGGGGTTACTGTCTCTCTTGGCCAGTTTGTGCTGATGACCCTATTGTTAACCTCCTGAAGTTCAGCAAGGCCAAGTGCAAGGTCTGGTGCATGGGTTGGGGCCGTCACCAGTATCAGTGCAGACTGGGTAATGCACCTGGGTGGGTGAAAAATTGGACATGACTCAGCAGCCCAGAAAGCCCATTGTATCCTGAGCTTACATCAAAAGAAGCATGGCCAGCAGGTTGAGGGAAGGGATTCTGCCCCTCTGCTCTCATGAGACCCCACCTGGAGTGCTGTGTCTAAGCTCTGGGGTCCCCAGACAAGACAGACACAGAGCTGTTGGAACAGGTCCAGAGGAGGGGTATGGAAATGATCAGAGGGCTGGAACACCTTACTTGTGAGGACAGGCTGAGATACTTCTGGGTGTTCAACCTGGAGAAGAGAAGGCTCTGGGGATATCCTATTGCAGCCTTTCAGTGCTTAAAGGATGCTTACAAGAAAGCTGGAGAAAGGCTTTTTGTCAAGGACAGGGGGTAATGGCTTTAAAGCAAAGGAAGACATATTTAGGTTGGACATGAGGAAAAAAAATTTACGATTCAGAGAAAAAAAAAAAAAGAGGTTGTTTAGAGAAAACCGCTCTGGTGTCAGTCTGTGGTTGCACTGAAGGGAGGGCTCCTGCTGCATTTGGTACAAGTTCAGCATTAAACTTTTGGCTCTGGCTGCCTCTGTGCTGCTGCTTGCTTCTAGCGTGCCTCCTTGGTGTTCTGGGCTGGGTAAAAGCCTGACACTTTATTTTAAACAAAAATATCAGTTTCCAGAGCTTCTGTTTTGAATGCAATTTGAGAAGTGTACATAAATACTTTCTCTGGCTCGTGCCTCTGTCTGCAGTGTGAATTAACATCAGTGTTTGTCTTCACAAAAATGTTACCACATTATGTTGTTACGTGCCAGTATGACAACCTAATAGGACTGCTGCTTCCAACTTTTTCCCTCTCCTTATTGCAGGAAATGCTATCAGTTTAGCTAATGAGGAACCCAAATACGGCAACTTGCAAATATTTGTATTTTGGCAGGCTGGTATCTACAATATATGGGCCTGTCTCTCCTAGTCCTTTGATTTCAGGCGATGATACACTAGTGATTTCCATTTCCTGTCCTTACCACAGAGTCTAAAAAGCAGCATAGAACGTAACGTCTGGAAAAATATTTGGTCTGATTTGTCTTAAAAATGTGCATTTGTGGGGAAGGAAATGCTAGGAGATATTTGGACGATAGGAGCTTTTATGGTGCTTTTATTTATAGGTTGACATCTCTATATGAGCACATCAGCTCATCCTTTGAGGTGTTAAGGAAATATTTATGGTCCTAATTAAATTTGAGGCCAGCAGGGAGACTGTGGCCTGGCCCAAAATCCCACAGACCTTGGTAAAAGAGGCAGTGAGAACCCAGTCCTACTTAACCTGAGTTCTATTCCCTCCCAAGCTGATTGGAAACGGGACAAAGAACTTCTCGAGTGTGTAGAGGAGCATGGCTTTGAGACACCACGGACAAGTGTTGGTCCTGATAAAGTTCCGGTGATCCAGGCTGTTACCAAGGCCAGGTAATAGTATCATCTTGCCCGTGGCAGTTCACTGTGCAAGTCTCTTGCTTGCAGCATGTTCAAGGGAATTGAGCTCAGAAGGAAGCATTTAAAGACTTACCTTATTCACTGCAAGCTGAGAGGATACAGCTGGGAACTTGTCTTGCTGACACGTGGTGACTTGCAATGATGTGATGGATGACTTGATCAAGAATCTGAGTGATTGGAGAAATTAAGTTGTTCATACTGCAAGGCTAATAATCTTTTTGTAAGTGGTGTGAAACTGGTGGTGGTTGTGGGTTTTTATTCCTCTCTGGATATTTTAGTTGGAGCAGTTGTGCAAAACAAACAATATTTATTTAGTTGATACCAAAATATATTCTTGATCTTTAATTTTGATCTATCTCTTTCCTGATACATAATTCAGTTACTGCCTTAAAGGCAGAAAAATCTTTAAGTGTACTGTTGTTTACTTCCATCAAAGTAGAATTTTACCTGCTGACCTATGAAGGACTCTTAAGATAGTTTTGCTGTACATGAAATGCTATTCAACTTAGATAAATCTAAGCAGAGTGAATATGTATGTTTTGAAGTCCCAGTGATGTACAGAAAATGTAGCATAAGCATATGTTTAAGTTGCAAAATGAAAAATAAAAACCCTTGGTAAAATTGCTTAGCTGATAACTCAGAAACCAGATGCTTAAGTTGTTTAGAAGCTAAAAAAATAGTAGCTTTAGCTTCTAGAAAGTGGAAAACAAATATTACCCTAACTGCTGTCAGAAAAGTAACTGTAAAAAGGTGACGTCTTGCTCAGCAGGTCTGTTTCTAGCCTGTATTTCAGGCTCTGTTTTCCTTATTTTCTTTTCTCCCTTCCTCCTGATGAATGCTGCTGCTCATGTTGGTTTTGCAGAGCTAGCACAGTGCTAATCGAGGGGTGCTGGCAGATGCAGCAATCGGAATTATCAACTGCTTTGCCAAATTCTGCATCGCTGACAGCTGTGTGAGCCCTTTGGGGACTGTGGGGATGTGCAGGTGTCCCCATGCATGGACTTGGCCTTCAGTCCCAGTGGGACTGAATGGGCAATGAGAAAAGAGTCCAGGATGACTCAGGAGTGTGTTGTGGGAATGTTGAGAGAACATCTTTTACTTGTAAACTGAGACTTGAGTTAGAAACCTGGAAACACAGTAAATCTGACATATCACATAGCCTCTTAGTCCTTTTTTTGCCTCCTCTTCTCCTCCATGTCCACTCAAAGGAAATCTTGTTTTCAGTCCACTTATAAGAGAGCTGCTGGCTTGGAGTATGGGAAATAGAATAAGAAAAAAAGCTAAAACTCTAATTCCTTCTATGTGGAATGTTCCATTTTGTGAAAATTGCCTTAAACCTATAAGGCTGCGGAACAAGTTCTCTGTGAATTCAGGCCATTTTGTGCCTTAAAGGCTTCTCCCTCAAGAAGCAAAGAAAATAAGAATGAAAAGAAATCCAACCATCCAATTAAATATTGGAATTTTGAAAACCTAGGCAATTAAACAGAGCCCCTTCCTCTTTTTATTTTTTTCCACCTATTCTAAACAAGCCCAAAGCTCTTTGCAAGCTACAAATGGAGGTCATACAACACAACCCAGTCCCTGTGGTCATTAGCCAGAAAACTGAAATACAGATGTCTCTGGGGCAAAACCAAGTAGTTTTTAAGTAGGACACAACTTTAGGACAAGAAAAGAATGTCATTGAGCTGAGCTGAGATTTTTCAGGTAACTAAAGTAGCTGAGCCCCTAGGTTGTAATTTTAAGGGTCTGCAGACAGCTACCAAAGGGACCACAGCCTTAAATATGTATTTATTATTGCATTTACCTCTGTTCTCAATGCCCTTTTTCACCTCATCTCCCCCTCGATACATGAAGTTTAGTTTGTAGCATCCCATTTAAAAGTTGTTTTTTAGAAATTTTGTGGTTCTTCATTTAAAATGTCACAGGAAGGTTGAAGGACTTTCTCTTCAGCCAAAACATAGGAAATTTTTTCTTAAGTTGGAATAATTTAACTGCTGTGGCAACTGGGGAAATAAAGTAATCCCACAGAACTTGCCAAAATGGAAGCATAAACAGAGGCTTTAAAAGTCCACATTTCAAATGGAAAAGAGATCGTGTTCTCAAGCTGTGATGGTGGATAGATGTTTACAGTACTTTTACAATTAATGCCCTAAAGTGTATTTTAAAAGTAAAGAAAAACATTGGGTTTTGTTAATAATTAGTGGATTTTTCTAAAAAACACTGTTTTGCTAGATTCCGTCATCTCACTTGTTTCATTAAAATACCAATATTCAGTTGTAGCAGTTATGATTGGTTTTGTTTTTTAACTTTAACCTATGCTAATGGTATCTGACGGGTCGCAGAAGAGCACCCAAAGACGTGACAGGGGCTGTTTCTAGTCAAAGTGTTGCTATGAACATGAGATTCTAACAATCTTCCTGTTCTGCTAAAAGGTTTTTAAAAAACTGTTAATGATTCCACCATGTGGGGACTTGTGATGATGCTCAGACGTGAGAAGTGTTCTCCCCAGTCATTCTGTGTAGAACAGTGTTTCTGAAGGGCACTGCTGCAGGGGAGTGGTGTGTTGACATGAGATTGATGGGACTTCTTGGCAAAAGTCCTTACAAAACTGGCTGCCTGAGACCCAGTTACGAAGTGATGGGTTTGTTTGTTGGGAAGCTTATGAAGGAGATGCTCTCCAAAATGACTGCAGGCAGGGTTCCTCATGACTTGCTCTCTGCAGGTGCCACCTTCTACCTTAGGCTATTGGTTTGATAAGCAACCAGACCTAATTTTTGGGAGTTGGGGGTGGAAGGTGAAGCCAGCATCTTAGTAATGAGATGAGTGATACTCAACTCCTCTTACAGAATTACAGTAACATATACTGCACTTCTTATAGTTGTATGATGTTATTTCAACAAATGAAAGCCCCAAGCATAATGTCTCTGGGAGGGAATAAAGGTATTAAAAGGGAATAAGTGCATGGTCTTCCTCTGTAGTCCACCTCTGGATATGGTGCTGACCATAAATATTTGGCTGAGGCTGGTTTTAATATTAAACAAGATTCTGCATTTTAATGGAATGAGAGTGCAGCTGAGACATCAGCTCATGAGTCTTAATCCATCGTTGCCTACAATAATTCATTAACTTTTCTATCTGTCTGCCTTTGAAGCTGTGAAATGGGTAAGTTCATAATCCCTTCCAAAGAAAACTGTGGGAAGGATTCTGTGACATTAAATCCCACCCAAGGAACCAGCCAGGGGAAGCACTTGTTCCAAGGATGGTGCAGCGAGATCATTATTTTCTAAAGCAGATGGAAGTGCCCTGTCTTAGAAGAGAGAAAATGGCCAAGAACTACAGGAGGTTCACTGTCCAGTAGAAAAGTGTGTAGGTTGTGGATAGGGAAATATCCTGGGGATGGCCTCTCCCAGGAAGGGCTGATGGAGCAGGCAGGCATACTGCCTGGAATCTGTGGGCTGGGAGTCCTTTCCTCTGGTCCTTTCCTCCTTCTCTGGAGTCCTTTCCTCTGGTCTTCTCACATAGTGTCCTTTGCTGGCTCTCATTTGTTAACATGGGTTTCAGACCTTCCTTCATCCCTCCTGCCGTGTCATTCCCCCCCCCCTTTTTTTTTTCTCTGCCTCCAAAACATCAAGACAAAATAAAACAGGATTTACAAAATGATATGTCATCCACATAACACTCATTGCCATTTGTTTTTGTAGGGTCTACCTCTTTTTCTTCACCTGCTGCCATCTCTGCTATTTTGATGTGATTTGTAGAGCAGGCAGTGCCAGGTGCATTGCAGATAAAGCTGTGACAGTGGTTTGTCCCAAATTATTTTAATATGAAAATAGTAAGTGCAGAGTGCTAACTAAAATCTAAATACCCATAAAAGAACAGGAGGCGGTTCCTCTCAGGTGATGTTTGCCACTCCTCAATTCAACCTCTCCTACTCATCTGCAAGGTCATTGTGGAGGTCCTGAAATCCTGCCTTTAATTTGATAATTTAACTTTGTCCAGATGCTTGTTGTTTAGGTTTCTTGTTGCTGTGGCTGTTGAGAGTGATCCTGCTGGGTCTGTGAACACCCCATCTGTCTGACATGAAGTCTGAGTAGAAACATAGGTAGGAAATGTACAGTAAGCCTGGCTGGTTGCTGGGTATGTTTTGGGGTTTTTTCTCTAGGATCAGGTTTTATGCGTAAGAATATTGTACCAACATCACTGGAGCTCCTAAGGTCTATCAGTCTTCAACCTCAGTGTTTTAGATGAACATTGTTTTAGGGCTGGTAACGTTCTACTCATCTTTCTGATTCAAAAAATGCTAATTTAACATATGTTTCTATTGATATATGTGATGGAGAGAGAGCAACTTCTCACCGGAAGCACAAATGGAAATGAATGTATTGCACTGAAGAGAATCATGGGTATTTTCTTTTTTTTAAGACATTTTGACATAATTCTTTCAAAGACAGACTCTTTGTAATTTAATGTCTGGATTTGTTTTTTTGCTTTTGGAAATGGGAGAACTGTTTTTTCCTCCAGCTATTTTCAGTGAACCAGTTCGTAGAAATTTATAGAGAAAGGATAATATTTAGGTCATATGAAGAAGGCTGTTGGAAATTGCCTTCACATGTACTGTAAATATCATAGCAACAGTTATGAAAGAAGGAAAATAGTCACTTCTCGCAATATTAAACATCAAGTAGCTCAGTTAAGCTATTAATTAAAACTATATGAAATGCAGTGTAGTGCCATATTAGGCTGTGTGAATGAACAATAAGATTTTTTTATCAAAGAGGAAAAGTAACCATCCAAGGAAAGTAAAAGTGGGAAGATTAAAGCTAGAATATTTTTTATTTAAATGGAATAAACTAGAGAGGAAAAATAATAGTTCTGTTGTCCATCACAACAGGCTCTGTAGGTTTTCAGTGGACAGCCAAATCTTCAGGGCTCAAGAGCTGCAGATGCCGTCTAGGCATACCCATGTCACAGTGCTGAGAGATTTGCAAGGATAAATAAAAATGGAAGACCTGTGAACATAAAAACCTTCTTGAATGTAATATATTTTCCTATAGCTGGAAAGAGTTTCTTTTAAAGCCTGAGAATGGCTTGACAGAAATTATTAAGAATTAGTAAACAATTTTTTTTTTAGTTGTTTACACTAAAGTTGTGCAGAATCAAAAAAGAACATTAAAAACTGGCTGCCTAGATGAGGGTTTGGTTGAGTACATAGAGTCCCTCAGTGGCACCTAGTCAAATGGAGAAGTTAATGTCTTCTCTCTCACAGACTATCAAATGTTACACTTTGGCTCATGGGTAAGTGCTCGTTAGTGACTGGGAGCTGCTAATATCACTTTTCAAGGACCTGGAGAGACATTCTCTGGGGTGTTGTGACTGTGCTGACTCTGGGAATGCTAAGTCACGCCAGAAGAGGCATTGGGCATGGCCATGTTTCCCCAGCAAGGGGGCTGCATGAGCTCCTGAATGTCTCTGAGGCCACCAGCGTGGAGGAGACCCAGGCACACTCTGCAGCCTTGGAGCTGGCTGGGCAGAGAACTCAGGGCAGGTGTCCCTTAAAGGAAGGGTGTACTGGAGGTTTTCCTTGAATTTTGCCTGAATCCAGCCCTAAGTGTACTCCTGAAGAAAAGCAGACAGTTGCAAGGAATTTGACCTCCAGCTCAGCTTTCAGGCCACTCCTACACAGAGTGAAGATGTTCTTTGCGTCCTGCAGTTTGACACCGTGATTTGTCTCTGGCAGTGGTATTCAATAGATAGAAATGAGGATGGAGTGCTTGGGAACTGATGTTTCCCTGTGGATGGTCACTGTTCAGAGAAATGTAATGTGTGATGTGAGAGGTGGGAAGCAGTGGGGTCTTCCTCACCTTTTGTTTCATATAATCATCATTTTACATTAGTATCATTACAGGGGGGTTGTTGAGGTGGTATCAAGTGAGCACTCCCACTGCTTTTTTTTTGGAGGGGCAGAAGGAAGAATGTTTGGTACCCTACAGCTTGTCTTCATCTTACCTGACTCAAGGCATGTGTGGTTCAGCACAGAGCTCCCTGGAAAACCTCTGTAGTTGGGAAGTGGATTTGGGTGTGCGGAGTAGATGAAGCAGACTTGAAGTCCTTTGAAAAGCAATTAAGTTTGCCTGTCACTTGCTATTCAAATGAGTGCAAGTGGTATGTTGATGGGTTGATTTTGGCCTGAAGTGCTGTTTTGTAGGGGAAGATGCACATAAAACTCTGGGTTTATGTGGTGGGGTGTTTTGGTATGTAGCACACTGCTAAGAGTTCTGTAAGGTAAAAGCTTATACTGAAAATGGATGAATTGTGCACTCACTAAATCAGATGGGTGAGGAACTCTAAAACGAAATTCTCCCTTCTTTTAAATGAGGAAATTGAGGAAACAATGCAGGAAAAAACAAGATTGTCTGAAAATCAAACTCTTTTTTGATAGAGTAAGTACCCAGTTGCAGCTCTACCTTTCTATTGCCACACTCAAATGTTGATGGGACTGTAAATGGCTCTCTGTTAAATGTATGCAAACTAGATTGTACAAAGCAATGATTTAAAACAACAACTGTCTTTCATCTTTGGTGAAGACAACAAATATTATAAAATCTAAATTGTCTGGAAAAAGTAGTTTATCTTTGAATCTTGACAGCATTCAACAGCTGAAATATATAAATGCACTCAATTCTGGCTTTGGAGCCTAGATTTAATGAGATGCTCAGAGGGAAATCTTTGGATGGGCTTATATGAATTGTAGAAATGGGCCACTGCGTTGTCACAGATAACTATTTTTTTTCAACTTTTTGATTCATTTTTATAAGCAATCATTTCATCAGACAACACTTGGATCTGCTCTTTACCTGTCCTTTTTTGAAAATAATTTTCAACAGTAACAAATAATCATAGGCTGGAAATGGAGTCCTGTCACTGATGTTACTGAATAACAATCGATGAGCGTGGAGCGGTGTGTGAGCTGCTGGGCTCTGCACGGTGCAGGATGTTCCTACCTGCAGCTCAGCCCGTCTTCCAGTTTGCAACTATGGTGCAGGAAGAATGGAGGGCGAAAAGGAGAAGTGTGTGGTTTAGGTTAAAGCAGAAAAAGTGCTTTTCTGTTGGTCTCTTATCCTAATAAAAAAGTGTACCCAATATCTGGGAGGTACAAGAGCTCACACTTCCTCACAACTGACTTTCCTGTAACACAGCAGTTGGTAGTTTCACTGAGCCATCTGCCCTTCTCATTCACCACTTGATATAGCTCAGTGATGAGAGATGTTATCTGACCTCAGCATCTTCCATTTACTTAGGAAATGGCCCAGGATCTTTTTAAAAAAGAAAGACATTCTTATGTTAACCTGGAAAAAAAAGAATCCAAAAAAATGTTTTAGCAAAGATTTCCTGGTAGGAATGGAAACCCATGGAAACGCTGAGGGTTGCATCAATCTTAGGAGAAAGTTATTAAATTTGATCTGGTATCTGCTCACTAATTATAAACTGAAATTTCTGGAAGCAAAGGAATGCCCTTTTCATTTTCCCTGTTGTTGACATCTTAAAATAAGTTAGTCTCAAGCATATATGCTCTTATTGTGAAACCCGAGCTATAGATACTGAAGTCTACTGCTTTTCTTTTCTTCAAAACACCAATAATTTGGTATATATCAGAAGGCTAGTTAGGAACCACAGCCAACATTGTGAATCCAGCTGTCCTAGACAATGCTCAAGCTCCTGAAGCTCATCCTTTCCCTGAATGGGCAAATTAAAAGCATGGAGAAGGGTACCAGAAACTTATCATGTGCCTAAAGCTCCCTATATATCTTTCTGATGAGAATCTGTTGCCTTGCACTCTGAGTTATCTAAGCCTGCTACTTTCCTCTACCATCAAGGCCAGCATTCGTTGATGTGATCTGGTCTCAATTTGCCAAATAATTATTGCTTCTCAGGTACCACAGGATTATTTTTTTCAGCCTTTCTGTGTTTTTCTCCAGTGGGTTAGCCACCCATCTAGATATTGGCACATGTTGTGGCCTTATCATTATGACAGATTTGAAATACTTTCACCTTTTCCTTGGAAACATCAACTTTGATGGCTCTTGTTTATTCATTGACTTCACGTATTTTAATACTTGATCCTTCCCAGAGGATTTGTTTCGAAGATATTCAAATGTCCAGCTGTAGTTTCAAATTTCGCTTTCATTGCCAGACAGTTAAGCTGGAAATAACTTTCAAGTCATTACTCTTACCCCTCCTCCAGTGACCAGATCAGGCCAGCTCAAAGCCCAGTCCAGCCTGGCCTCGAACACTTCCTGGGATGGGGCAGCCACAGCTTCTCTGGGCAACCTGTTCCAGTGCTCCACTCAAGGCGTTACTGAGTGCAGCAGTGGCTTATTTTTCATACATTTTGGAATGAGGTCTGTGGTAATAATGCCTTTCTGGTAAGATAAGGGGGGGGGTGTTGGGGTTGGTTGTGCGTATGGGTGTGTTGAGATTCGGCAGTAGTAAGTGTTTTCAAACCATTAGTTGGAATTTGAGTTTAGTTTAACCATGCAGGATACATGCAGATAGTGAAGTTTTACTTTTGTTCTATGTTATTACACTAAAGGAGGTTTCTGTGAGGGCATCACAAGGGGATTATCCTGCTCCTGTGGTTGAAGAAAAGAGAAAGAGCATTTTCCATTTGATAGGCTCGTGTTAGATTTTAAGCCGGAAGACTCTGGGTTAACTACAGAGTTGCTGCTGCCTTCTTCAGTGGTAAAGATGATGCTGGAGGAAACTTCTTTTTTACTGTTGGAAGGAGCATAATGTCTCTTTAAGTCATCTTGAGCTGATATTTTGAGTATAATGTAATTTTCCTGGTTTTCCTCTGCATGCTTTTCCAGATCTGGAAGAATTTGGGGATTTTTTTTTATCAGTCATCTCTTTATCCCACAGTTTCAACATTTTCTCCAAGTTGGTTTCCACTGGCAGCTTTCCTCTAAGCTGCTGTTATTGTATCTTTCGTGCCATTGTCTGTGGTATGAAATGTTAAGCAGCTTAACCACGACTGTTTAATTTCTCTGTTAAAGCTGGTGTTTTTCAATAGAGTTGGCTTGCTTAGCACCTCTCCACAAGTTTGTGGATATCCTCCCTTTACATTCTTTCGGTGCAGGCTTTTACTTAGACTGCAACTTTCTGGTTCAGGCCCCTGAACTTAGAAGGCATTTTCTTTTAGCTTCTTTAAAAAAACACCAGTTGAGTATTGTTAACTACATAATTCTTATTTTCAGTCTGTTTCTTTCCCTTTTCATTTTATTCCTAATGTCAGTTGCTTATTTCTCTGAACCTGTGTGTGAGAAACTGAATGTGTAGTATCATCTTTCCTACAGAGAATATCTCTTTCCTCTGATTTCTGAATCTTCAAAATTTATTTCCATTGTGGGAAGTGATTGGTGTACAGCCTAAAACATGTCAGTTTTGAATTGTGTTGGATATGCATCTTGCAGTCCATAGAATCTTTTATTGATATTGATCTGAAATTGCCACTGTAATCGTATTTAATCCTTGAACGTGGATTTCTCTCAGTACTTTGTGTTTTACCTTTTTAAAGTTTGGGTTTTGTTCTTGCTTTGCATGAAAAGTAATCAGATCAGATGTCAGCTGCACTACACACTTTAATATCCTGGATAAGTTGAGCTACGTTTTCATTCCAGTAGACAGGTTTTTAATCTGATCTATGGGTAGATATCTTACTAGTGGAATGAATATTCTACCAACAAGAAACCCCAGAGCGATTCTGTCAATCTTTTGCCATCTTGACTATTTTTATTATTTTTTTCTATTTTTTTTTTCCAAGCATGCTTAAGAATTTTAGGCTGGTTATTGTCGGGACTTTCCAGTGTAAGCAGGTGTCATGGCTGAGGATGCTGTCACAGTTTGCAGCAAGCTGTGGGTTCAGCAGCACAGTTGTTGGTGTGTGACATCCTGTAATTGTCATTTTCCTGTATCACATGTGAAATGCAAAAGTTGGCTGTTAATTGGCTCCTAGTCTTTCAGCAGCATTTCAGCATTAGAAATCCTAATTTAATGTTGTTCTTTCTGCAGGGAGGAAGAGCCATTTTCCCATCTTGGTTCATCATGTCTTTGATGAATTCTTCTATATTCTTATATCACTCCTCAACATCAACATAAGCTGTGGATTTTGAGAACACTCATCTGTTTTCTCTTACTTGTGTAGCTTTTGACCTTGCTGATTTCTTGTATGCCAGAGAACTGTAATTGTAGCTGAGTAGAGAACCATTCATTTTGGAAATTGCTGTTGCATTTGGAATATGTTGCTGCCACTCCTCTGTGCCTTCTGCAGCTGCATGGTGCTGTGCTGCTAGTAAAAGAGGAGATGGGAGCACTCCAGTATCCAGTTTTGTCAGCCAACCTCTCCTGAGAAGTCATCGAAAGGGATTTGACTAACCCAGGCGAGGAGAGCCTTGCAAAGCACAGTAGAGATGAAACCGTTACTTGAAAGGTAACTATTATGAGTGGCAGAGCATAGTAAGTGCCTTGAGCTGCTCCTGAATGTCCATGGGGACTACTGACTTGTCAGAACCTCCCTATCAAGATAATTTCTCTAAAGGCTCAGTTTTGGAGATACTCTTTTAGCATGGTTTGTTCTAGTGGCAGCCTTATTTGGCTTGTTGACTTAACCGTCCTGCTTGGGTACCTCTGTTGCCTTGTCAGGTCTCAGCTCACTCATGAGAGTGACTGGAAAGTTGGTGGATCTGAAACACAACAAATTACTTGCTTTTCATGTGATCTTTACTCTTCTTGACCTGTCTGGCTTGGCTTAGCCTATACTAGAGAAAGTTGCAGTTCTTGGTGTAGCTCACAAGGTCCCCATGATATTCTTGGGTCTCTTCTGCCATGTCCACATGAAGATCCTAAGGAATATACCGTTGAATTTTTCTACTTAATTTTTATTTATTTATTTATTTTCTTTTAGATCCAGCTTTGTGTCCTGACTTGCTGTCATGTAGTATGGCATGCTGATCTGTAATCTTCAGTCCTGTACCACATGTAGGTTTCTTGGCTTTAATCCTATGTCTGTAAATATGTATAAAGATGTATATATATATATATATGTCATAGATATGTATATTAAAAATTAAGAATGTCTCCTGAATGTAACAGGAGTATTACATGAATGTCTTTTCCATTTATGTAACTTGGAATTACAGTGGAAAAAAAAGTGCAAACGTGTATCTCCAGCTTTCCTTTGGATGTTGGACAGTGTTACATATTAGTGATAACACATGTAATCACAGATGGAGATTCTACTGCAGGGGATAATCTCTTGTTGTTTGTTACACTGAGTGCTTTTTCTTTTCTTAGCCTGTTTAGCCTGTTTTTTCATGAGTCCCTTTCTGAGGCAGGCTAAGTCTAGTTGTCCTTTGGTGATTGCTATTAGCAAGACAACAACAAATTTTCACAAGCTTGCACCTGCTTTTTTTAAAAAAAAAAAAAGCCAGCATGTACTGGTTTGTCCCTTGGGTTATAAGGTTCAGTTTGAATAGCTGGTTCCTGCTCTGTGCTAAGGTACCTATGACTTTGCCTCTGTGAGGAGCTGTAATGTGTTTTGTTGGGCTTGTGGTTCACTAAATTAAGTAACCTGGAGAAGTTTCAAATGCAGAGCTCTTCATGTCTGTCAAACTGTAATGATGTACAGTTGTAGCAAATGGAAGGCAGCAGCTGAGGTGCTACTGTAGGTGTGAGGGTTTTTGGTAGGAAATAAAGCTTGCTTACTGGAGGATCCTTGTAGCTGTAGTCAATTTATTGTTTGATTAGAACTTGAGTTAATAAATCATCTTTGAATATCCATGGAGCGGTAACTGAGGTCCTTCCTGGCAGCTCTTCTGCAGACAAAAAAGCACTCTTAAAGCTGAATCCAGCATTCCTTACAATCATAGAAATGGGTGTTTTATATTTGGGAACTTCAGGTCCTACAGCGCCAGAAACAGTGGGATGATTTAGGAACTTGGCTTGTGTTCTGCTTGTTCCCTACCACCCACCCCACCACTCAGTTAGGATTATTAATTTTACTGATAGAAATTATACTGACTTTATATGGGATTCTTGGTAGTAGCTACATGAGCTTCTAAGATCCCAGCAAGGCAGAATTTGAGGGGATTCTAATATTACAACTGATGTAGGGAAAGAAAAAAGTGGAATGGCTTTCTAACACATGACCCCTGAAATTTCGACATCATCTACAGAAAACTTAAATCTTCAGAGTTTACACATCTAATTCTGTGCTTAGTCTTCAGGTTGACAAAAAAGTATCATGTCCATGTTCCATCACTGTTCCAAGTAAACATGTTTTTAGGAAGCAGAGTATATCTGTTCTGGCTGAAGAATATATAAGAGGAGTTGTACTGTGTCGGTTGTTCAGGTTAAGTTGTACTTAACTGTCTCAAGGGGGAAAAAAACAAACCACAACAAAGTAATAAAACAGATGGAGAGCACTGTTTCTTCATATCTTTCTGTGACAGGCAACATTCTTCTAACAGAATTACCTGTATTAAATTATGGATGAGGTATATTGCAAAACTAACACAAACTTCTGTGTTTTCCAGCCATTCTCCCTGTGTTTGTCCCAAATGGCATTCTTTTATAGATATTCATGTAATTTCATCGTGGTAAAGCAAAACTATACCCCAATGCTGCAAAGCGCTTGATGATGGGACTTCAGTGAAATGAGTGGGAGCAAGTCACTCTGGATCCATTCTCTGCAGCCCTCAGGCAAATATTGTAAGAAATTTCCTAGCACTTACTAAACTTCCTGGGGGGGGGGGAAGGAAGGCTTTTTTTTGTGAATTAAGTTGTGTATTTTTCATGTGGAGGTCAGCTGGGAGTCCCACCTGAACATTAGAGACTGAAACCCTGGCTGCTGGGGAGATGCCGTGTGTGCTGCCTTGGAGCAACCAGAACCTTTGCCCAGCAGTTTGGAGATACCAAGGAAGAAAATGAGATTGATGCTAACTAGTTCCCAAGGGGGCTTTTGCTCAGCCCTTTGTGTGAGGAAGCTGGTAGTTGTAAACCAGTCTTCTGGGTGAGAAGCAGATGAAGTGATATGGTTTGAAGCTGGCTCCCTGCTAAGTCTCCAGACCTTACCACAAGAAGTCCCCCTCCCCCCAAACCTCAGGGAGAAGAGGAAAAAAAACCCAAGAGAACCAAAACGAGAGAGAGACAGCTAAAGCAATATATATAAATATATTTACACTTATATTACAGTTATATACAATTGAAATATATGTACAAGTTCAAAGGGAAAAGGGAAAGGAGAGAGGAAAGGAAAAAAAAAAAGAACAAAACCAAAATAAAATATACACGATCAATAGCCCAAGATCTAGCAACTAAAAGAATTAGCAAAAGAATATCTTACTACTCTCCTTGGGACAGCAGAAAGTCATGCTGAGATGATCACCGGCAACCTGCGCCTCCCAAAGTCGGCAAGGCCTTACCAGGCCTCGCTCCCCAACCCAACAGACTCAACAGCAGGGGAACCCACACCTCCAAAGCTGCCGGAAGGAAAGAGAGCAACAGGGTCCTCACAGAAGAACTCTTAAACGTAGATATGTCCTTAGCTAATTAACTCCCTTCTCTAGCTAGTATGTCTTTGCAAGAAGTGGGAATATTTCACAGCAATGCGAAATAGAGCAGCTGATCACAACAGTTGTGGGGTTTGACAGTTTAAGGGGTTTTGTTCCTGGCCCAATTATTGACTGCATAAAGTTAGAGCACAAGTCTTATGGGGAGGAGCTGGGGTTGTTGAGCCTGGAGAAAGGAGGCTCAGGGGGGACCTCAGCACTGTCTATAATTACCTGAAAGGAGATTGTAGCCAGGTGGTCAGTCTTTTCTCCCACGTAACAAGCAATAGAACAAGAGGAAAAAGTCTGAGGTTGCACCAGGGGATGTTTAGATTGATTACTAGGAAAAGTCTGTTAACAGAAAGGGTGGTGAGGGGTTGGAACAGGCTGCCCAGGGAAGTGGAGGAATCACCATCCCTGTAAGTGTTGAAAAAATGTGTAGATATGGTGCTTAGGGACATGGTTTAGTAGTGAACCTGGCAGTGCTGGGTTAATGGTTGGACTTGATGATCTTAGAGGTCTTTTCCAAACTTAAGGATTCTGAGTTGCAGTTAAAGCAGCATGGGCTGAAGCCTTCACTGTGACAGGCCATCCAGGTGCTTGCCACTGCAGCCCTCTTTAGGCTCTGTATTCCTGATGTTACTTTAAATGCTGAAATTTTAATTTTAGCTTGGTTCTGTATGGCTGTATCTATCCTGGTAAACTAAATAGAGCCAGGGCACAGGCTCAAATGTAATTGTGCATTTGGGTGATGTTTGCATGCTCTTGGGCAGGGTTTTGGATAAAGGCTTTCCCTAAACCATGCCCAGATGTGGGCATGTCTGTGGAGCCAGGCAGGACAGAAAGGCATCCTGGAGGGGAGTTTGGGCATATAGATGGGGGAGCCACGCTGTACCAGAGAATTGACACTGACCTGCTAAATGCATTTTACTGATGTGATATATTTATTAAGGTGAAGAACCTTTTTGATCTTCTGTTTTGGTTTTTTTGAATGCCTGAGGCTCACAAGCATGTGTATGTTCATCCAGGTGTGTGGTGTGAGATAGCAGAGCCATTTCTGCCCCATGTGGGAGTGCACTGGTGGGAAGCAGGCTTGCTTTCCTCCTTTCTGGGAGAGTTGGGAGAGGGTTCTACATGCATGCTTACATCCCATACCATGCTTTGGTAGCCTGGTGGTTATAGCTGCCACCTGGGGCTGATTTCAAATTTCGTGTGGGATTTCAGGTCTCAGGCAGTGGAGAGGTTTGAAGCACAGATGTCTGTGTTTAAGGCAAGTGCTTTAACTACTGAGCCGTTAAAGGGAAGGGAAACCATGCTTTCTAACTGCTTAGGGGGAAAAGGCAAAAAGCTCCCCTTTTTATTGCTCTCAGCAGAGGGGAAGGGAGATGAAACAAAGAGCAAACTCTGGTGGGGAGATCACTCCTGGGAGACTGAAATGAGGGTTTTACCTACCTGCAGAGGGCCAGATTTCATGACTGATTCCTCTCCGTAGCATTTCCTGGGCTTACTGTAGTCTCCTGCCCACCTAGCATCCCATCTTCTGCAGGTCCTGCCCTGCTGTGCCTTACAGTGCCATATGACTGGCAGAGAGCAGAGCCCTGCAGTGCCACAAGGCGTGTTCATCAGTGGTTCTCACCTTCTGCAAACACTGAATCATCTTTTGTGATCTAATCTGTGCTTAATAACTAAGAGTATTATGTCTCATTCCCACAGTGTTTTAAAGGTGGTGTATAACTACAGATCCATGTGATTTTTATTTTTTTAAACATTCTTGATCCAGGAGATTAAATGTGACTGTAAATTTTTAAGCAGAACCAGTTGCTGAAATTCCCCATCAAAGAAAATCTTTTGGACTTGAACGAATAAGACTTAGGGAGAGCGTTCTCCTGGGGAAGCTGATTCGTTAATACTTCAGTAATATCTTTTTCTATCCTCTCCCCAAGCATCTCCAGACCTGAAACAACACAAATGATTCCTAGATCAAAAGGATGCTCCAGTCCCTTTTATCGGACAAATATCATAAATGGTAGGCTCTTAACTTTTCACTTGAGTAACAGCTCAGGCTTTCACAGTTCCTTTAATAAACTTAAAGTAGGTCATATTAACCACCACCGCATCCTTAAACTGGTATAAATCTTGGTTTTCAGACTTTTAATTACAGTGGCTGCTCCCATTAGGTGGTCTTGTTTCATGGCAGGATGCTAGACAGCTCTCTTGCTCTAAGTCATTTATGTGGACTGCGGGTATGTCTGTCAAACCATAATGAGCAATGAAAGAATGAAGAATGTTAATTTAACTGATGCTGCTTTTGCTGTTAACGTAAGTACCACCAGCTGCACCTCGTAAACATTTGCTGTTTGCTTTGCCGCATCGCTGTTTAGTGAGACCTTGTGTGATTGATAGAGGCAGAATCAGACTGATGGCTCGTGTGCCGCAACTTTTTCTGAAGCGCTACTTCTGTGAATGCTTTTTTGTTGCAGGAGACAGCTCCTAAATTTTAATTGCTTTTCAAACTAGCAATTGCTGCTCGTGTCAAATGCTGATAATTGTTTTATGACATAGTGGTATTATAATTTAAGGAGAGGTCAGGGTAGATAACGTGTGTATTACCTACTGGAGGAGTGATGGTTGGGTGGAAGTGACATGTAGGAGATGCTCACTTGGGCGTGTGGGGCTTCTCAGTGCTCACACACAGCTTCTTGAACAATGGGCCCTAATAGGAAAGGACTGGCTGCAACAATAGCAGTGCCTGAAGTCACTTTATAATTAGAGAAATTACTGAATAATGCAAAACTCCACAAACGGCTTTTTTTCCGACCCATTAAGCGTTCACATAAACATTCCAAATAGAGCTGCATACCTCCTTTCACCTGTCAGTTGTTGTATGCCCTCAGCAGAAGCACCTTTTGTTCCTCTCTGATGGGTCATTAAGAGGGTGATGGACCCCAAGAATTTGACACGGGCCACATGCGCTCCAGTGCAGCTCATCCAGAAACATCTTTCCTTCCTGCTCTTGCTCCACTGATTAAGGTGCTCCTTAGCATGAAGCTGTTGCTTATTGATGTCCTGTCCAACTTTTTCTTCTTTGCTTTGATGGTTTCTTGAAGTGTTTTTCATCTCTAGCATAGCTCCATTCTCTCTGTGTCCTGATATACCCAGTTATTTTAGAGATGATTTACTACGTTTCTGTTTTTACGCCAAGTGGATGTCAGGGTGAAATGCTCTAAATCAAAATGACTACTGTCTTTAGGATTAAAATTATTTAGGGTTTAAACCAAGGAATACTCATATAAGTAATTGATTTATTTTTGTTCTGTGTTGCATCTAACTTATTTTCATAATATACTCCAGTTGGTAGTAATTGAAATGTTATGAGTTGCAGTTAAATACCTTAAATTTATACTCCTCCTTGCTAATCACAATAATAGGCTTTTATCTCTGCACACTATTAGACTTTAAAGCTTTTTATTCTCAAAGTAGCAAATAATGTACCTTTATTAAATTTTTAACAGATTAATTAATTCGTGGCAAGCCATATTTTTTTCTGTACACCTGCAATCACTGAGCCTCTGAGCAGAGATGGGAGAGATGCAGAAAAAGTAGAACTGGTGTTTATGACTCATAGGACCTGATGGTTATAGCACCAGACCACAAGCCAGGGTCTATCTCTGCTTCTGGAATACGTCTATGAAGGATGAGAACTGTAGTCACCGTGGTTATAAGCTCATAAAACTTGCCAAAAGTGTGTGTTGGATACTAATGTCCTCCTTGGCTCACAACCTACCCCAATAACCTGTGTGTATCTAGGCTTTAGAGTTTTTCAGTTTTATTGATTTCAAAGAGAATTACATATACACAAACTTCTGGTGTCCATGCACTTAAATGCTGTAATGAGATTTTCCAAAAATGCTTGCACGTACTTCTAGGGACCTAAACTGGTGGTTTTATGGCTTCATGCCTGTAAGGCTATAATATTAGGCTGTAATATCTTTTCTCCCACTTGGTTCTCTTTTTTTGCTCATGACCGAGAAATTAACTTTTCTTGGTCTTAAATTCAGTGAATCGGTCCCAGTAAAGAAAATGCTTTCTGAGTAACAGCTGGCTGTGTTGAAACAAACAAAATAAAAATGAACTTCTGGACAGCCAAGCCTGAAAATCAGACTTGAGAAAGATTACCAAAGGGAAAGATGAATATATTAGCACTTAAGCAGTTCTAAAAGTAATAATATAACTATATACTTGAGCTTTACATTTAAATACACAAACATGCCTGAATTTACCTCAGATGGCAAGGAAATTTCCCATGGATAGTTTTTGTATAATTCCAAGTTGTTATTCATTTACTCATATCCTGAAGAGAATTCACTGATACAGAATCACAGAATGCTTTGGATCAAAAGGGACTTTAAAGATCATCTAATATATCATGTAAAATTTTCTTTAAACGATAGTCTGTTTAAGCCCTTATATTAAACCAAAGTTTTAATACTTTGGTTTTTAAATTAAATTTGAAATTATTACATTCTCATGTGACTGAGAAATATTTATTTTAATATAACTTAGTATGAATTTCATTATGCTTTCTTGAGGGAAAAAACCATTTTAATCTCTTGTAAGAGTATTTCTATTTAGTGGACATCTAAAACTATTTAATTTATAGTCACTAAAAATAAAAGTATTCTTCCATAACTCCAAGGATTGTTTTAATGGGACTGACAAAAAAAAAATCCATTAAAATTTCTTATCAACTCCAAAGCACAATGTTTCCATTTGCTATCTAGTTTGGTTTTTTTGGTTACTTTTTTTTCCCCACTCTTGACTATGTTGTGAGCAAACCAAAGAAAAGACTATGTGGGTGTATTCTGATACTCTTTCCACTGTCCTAACATGTAACTTCAGCAGAAGATCTGTCCTCCCCCTCAGTGTTGATTCCTCGCCCTCTTTCCATTGGCCAACACGAGCTGTGAGTGGATCTAGGGAAGTAAATCTCAGTTCCTCAGTCCGTGTTGGCACAAAGCAGCTTTTCCAGTGCTTCTTTTAGCAGCAACCCTGAAAGCAACTACTGCTGAAGCCTTGTGCTGTGGTATCAGGACAGGCTTGGCAGGAAGTGACAGGAGTTGGTAGTGGGTCCTCTTGCTGCAGAAGTGATTTGAAACTCACCTGAATACGGTTTATGGAAATGAAGAAGGGGTAAGAGACCAAGTGAGCTGTGAAGAGGTGGTGTCCTTACCACCAGGTACTTCTTCCATCTGGTTTCAGAAGAGGCTGATGCTACACTGAGCGCTGTAGTGGTCTGTAATCTTGTGGTTTGCTAATCCCCAGACAGACACACAAGTATGTGCTAGTTGTTTTTTTTCACCTCCAAGAAGGGAAGCTTTGCTTTAGAAGGGGAGGAAAACCTTGGGGCAGTAAATCTAAAACTGAGTTGTGTTCGCTTTGGTTTTATAGGCTGGAGATGAGAAAATGAACAAGGAGATATGCCAGCCTTCCATCTCTTTCTGTAATTTATGGGGAGTCTAGATAAAGAGTAGCAGACCTGTCCACATTGAAGCCATAAAGTTGGGATCAGATGGGTGAAGGTCACAGCATCAGTACTTCTCTCATGAGTTGGTAACATTTTTCCTCTTCCTCTCTGGCACTGGTGTAAGTTTTCTTGAAGCAGATCTACTGTGTGAAGAACAAGAGTGCTTCAGTGGATGAAATATTCCATGTTTAAAATTGAATGGGCAGAGGAAATTAACTTCTGCTGAACGAAAAAAAACCCCAACAACTTCTGATCCTGTGTTAGAAATAGCTTAAGTCAAGTCAGGTTGCATTAAACAATCAACAAGTAACACTTTGGTTTTCAACAATTTCACTTAATTTGTGCTAATTTTCATCAGGATTCTGGATAATATACTACTAACCATTATTTTCTCACCTAGTTTGCTCAGTGCTGACAGATAATAGATGATCTTATTACAAATAGATTTGACACTGCATCCATGAAAATGTGAAAATTGGAGTCTCTCGTCATTATTTAAAATGTGTGCTCACTCACTCAAATGAGGTATAAGAGTCTACTTTGGAGATAAAGTAGGCCAGATTGCTGGAAAGGCTGCTCTGGTGTCACCCAGGTTAATGTAGATGTATTATGTATTTATATAGCCTATAGGAGGATAACTTTTTAGCAAATGATTTGGACTGAGTGCGCACTTGATCAGGACTCTCATTAATAACCCATGACCACACTGTTCTCATGGTAAGAAGTTACCCTTGCAATCACAGAGATTAATTCTGGGGCTGTCTACTGCAGTTTGGGAGAAAGAGTCCAAAGAAACAGGTGAGTTGTATGAACAGAGATCCATATAGACTGAGCTATAGATTAAGATCCTGCACTGTCCCTGACATTTTGATTAAAATGGTTATTTTTTCAGTCACAGTTCTGGAATTTGGAACAATACTGTTTTTCTCTGAAGGTGATGGGTGCTTGCTCACACTACCTGGATTTCAGTGAGGCCTGATGTCAAACTGCACCCTCCGTGCTTGGATATCAGCGATAAATTGACTTTTTCCCATTAGGTGGGAGGTCATGCCCGCGTTTCTGTGAGAATTGCAATAATGTAGTCAGAAGTTAGTAACTGATAGATTGACACACATAGTGGGATTTGATGTGAAGGAGGGGAGAATTGGTTAAACATGAGACAAGAAGCATTTTTTCTTATATTCGTAACTGGATTTCCCGATTTGATGCGTCATGAGAGACCAATATATTTGAAGTTCTTTGGAGCATAGAGAACATCCATGCACTGTTAGAAAATTCTCTGTTTTGCACATCTCTGAAACTGAGTTATTCCAGAAGCCATGCAGCTCAGTGAAATGGTTTTGATAGACTTACTCCTCACCAGTGTGTTCCTATAGTGTGGTATTTAGGTTGTGTAGCTTGTAGAAGTGGTCCAGGACCAGGCAGTTGTCTGGACTAATCATGTGAAGGCAGTCAGTGTTTTGAGAGCCTCTGAATTATGCATATGACAAATGAGGACCATAAGAGAGGGCACTGAGGGAGGAGCATTTGGATGGAGGTGATAGATGAGATGGGGAGCTTGCTCTTGTAAAGTACATCACCAGAGAGCTGGTGCTGGGGAGAAGGCTTTTGTACTAATCCTGACGTTGCTGTTAGGCCGTGAGTTAAAAAATGAGGCTGTAAACAGCAGCATCCCTGGTGCTGGAGCACGGTCATCGTACATACTCTCTGTAATCAGCATATTCTCTATGTCAATAAATGGATGTGTGGTAGTCTTATTCAAAGCCTTTGATGACAGGGTGCAGGACGCTGCCTGAGGCTGTAAGACAAATAACAATAGTCTTCTCCGTGGGTGCTATCTGACTTCTGAAAAATGAGTACCTTCCTGCCTGCACTGGTGGTGGTTTGTTAAGACAGGAGCAAGCTCTCTGCTCTTTGTGTAGCTGCTGAATTTGCATGTGTTTTAGTCAGAACTGTAAACAAGAGCGTCAAGGGAGGCACTACAGTTCTTCACCTCGAGTATTTATCTTTGCAGATATGGTCAAAGCATGATGAAGATGGTAGTAATTTAGTGATGTAAAATGACATGCTGCAATGCCTCAATTCAAAGTAGTTGTGTGGAGGCTGTCCTCCAGGCTTATTGAGAAAGCTTGCTAGTTGTGATGTGCTGGAGGTAGCGCTGATGTGTCACCCACCAAGCATGCAACTGAAAATATGTGATGGCCAGGATAATATAAATCCTCTGGGAAAATGCTTTTCCTCCACTTATCTTGTATGCAAGCATCTGGGCAACTGCAAGTGGTGCTGAATCTCCTTGGGGAAGGTTAGTGCTCAGACTACCCGCTGCTGGAAGTTTCTTGGCACCATATGTAAAAAGCCTAAACCCTATGTTTTTATATAACTTAATTCTTAAATTAAATCTAGTAGCTCAATTTTAACAGCATGATCTCCACATGCAATTGAATGAATTCTGTGATGGTCATATGTGCTAAATTCAACAATTTACATCAGGAGAACAAATTCTTGCTGTGAAGGAATTGCTTCTTTTTCTAATTATTCTTATGGAATCCAAAGTTTGATTGACTGTAACCTGCGCACCTCCCACACTTCCTCTTCTGTTTTGCTTGCTTTCTTCTCTTTCCTCCAAAGGGGATCTTTTGTAGCTGATCTGTTTATTCTGCTGTTTCTTTGGGGATGACAAATTAAGCTACAGATCTTTTTTTATTGTTGCAGTTGGGAGGTGGAGAGAGGAGAATTAGAGCTCCATTATGCGGGTGTGCTGCTGGCAGTCAGCTTTGGAAGTTTGGTTCATTCCTTTGGAAAAGTGGCCAAGATCTGGGCCTTGAAGGTGTGAGAGTTTGAGTTTTGTCTTTTTAATAGTGAATTGGTGTGTAATAAATGGGACAGGTGGTAAAGGATTGAGTAAGAGAAATATAATTAATGCCAATCAGCTCAAGCTTATAGAAAATAGACCCTGTCAAGCTAAGCTGATATCTTTTAAGTGTTTTTAATGTGATTGCTAGTTTGATATTTATGGCTTCTACAAGGTATTTGACTTGGTGACACCATTTTGATTAAGAAACTAGAACGATATAGAAACATAGATATAATTTGATTTGGAATGTGTGAGGGACGAGAACTGAGCTTGCCCAACTTCAGCAATTTACAATTTGGTGTCCTATTCTAAGTTAGTTGTTCTGGGCTTCTTCTGAAGTCATTGGAGAGGAGGAGAGTGGGCCATTGCTCCACCCATGAGTTGGCAGCAGGGGAATGTGACCTTGTAGGACAAAGCTGCTGCCCGTGTCAAAAACCTCTGTGTACATCCATAGAAGAATTTCAGGGAGGCTGTGCTAAATCTGGGTCTGACCATACTGCAGACACTTCCAGAACGTTGTGTTCAGGTCTGTCTGCATTTCTAGGAGGTCGATGAGATTGTGAGAGATGGTGGAAGAGTGATGATGGTGGCTAAGGGTGGAAAAACACACCTTTCAGCCACTAGAATTTCTTGCAATCATACATTACCCTCATCTGGGAGAAAAAAATAATTGATTAACTTTTCTGTGTGGGAAACTTTGAGAAAGGAAAGTGTTCAGTCTGTTGAACAAAAGTATAACAAGATTTGTTGTCTAGAAATGAAAGCCAAGAAAATTCATAATAAATAATAAAACCCCCAAATCGGTTTTGACAGCAGGAATAATTAATCAGTAAAATCTTTTGCCAGCACCCAGAAGGCATCACTAGAAATTTGGTAAATGTGACAGGTTTTTTTTTTGTTCCTGAAAAAGGCAAGAGATTAAGTCTTGTGCCTTATAGTATTCAAGAGAATCAGACTAAAGTCAAAAAAGGACTGTTAGAATTATGTAGTCAGTAAATAGTATGTTGAATCTGTGAAGAGGATACGATTTTCCCTATTCTGCTCAAGTTGTCAGTCCAAAATAAGTCTGAGAGAAAATAGAGCCTGTATTTGGGAAATCAGAGGTGATTTTTGTCGGTCCCTCTATATCAAAAGTGTAAATCCTCTAGGTGGACAACTCATAGCTTTGAAAACCTTTTTGGGATGCAGCGTGTTGCTGGTTTGCTACATTGTAGCAGTGTTATCACCTTGGCTGTATTTTTACTAGACCAGACTACTTTGTACCTAAATATTGTATAAGGCTGTTACCTTACTTTGACATATGGCAGTGTTAGTTCAGATCATAAGAGAAACAGTTGGTTTTACCCTTTTGAGCACAGGCTGTTGTTTCCAAGCTAATGGTACTGTGCTCTCCCATCCTTGTTTTACAGCATCAGACCCAACAGACTGAGGTTTTAGGTTTTTCCCATTGTCCCCGATGTCTCTGCTACATGTGAACCAAGTGCAGTTCCTGCTCTCTGCTCAGTTTCTTTGCATTGTGCAGGACTTCATGTAGGACAAGCAGGGTCACAGAAGACTTCTAAGAGCCAGGTACTTACTTTGACACCACCTTGACTTTTTTTGCAGCAGCCTGATCCTATCTTGCTGCTCTCCAGCTGCCTAACAGCATTCCTCCCATACTGCAAAAGGCAGGATCTGGCTGCCTTCACATCAGCTGTAGTTGGTTATGTTACCTGACTCCCCAGCAGTCTGTAAGAGTCTTACTAGAAGACTAGGACTTTCTATTAAAAACCATCAGGAAATGGCAAACCAACAGGTTTTGTTCTGCTTCTATTGACTTGACGAATATCTGGAAAAGACATTGAACTGCAGAAAGTCAGTTCATGGTGTTAAAGAAGTTGGGGTCTTCTCAGTCTCAGGTGCTTCAGTGCTTTGAATGCTAGTCTCTCCAGCTGCTTCAGTGAAGCAGCGACATTGGGAAGATACGTTAGTCAAGCTGTCCTAAAACTTTCAGTCTTTTAATCTCAGTGCCTTCAAGCTATTTCAGAAGGTATCTTTGCTGGTGTTTGCTTCAATAAAGAAATAAAAGACATTTCAGCACAGGTACTTACTTGCCTTCTACCTTTAAACTAAAAGTTTAGGGGGCTTTAAACTAAAATTTCCAGTGGAGGGGAACCTCAGTCCATCCCACTCCCATCAATTGGATGGCAGTGCCAGCAAGAGATGCCCAGAGCCCAGAGAGGGGCAGGTCAGCAGGAGAGCACCTGAAGAGCAGGATAAAGGAATTCCAACCAGTAAGTCAACTTCATCAGGGGCCCAGCTTAAATGCCTCTCTGCAAATCCACGTGGCATAGGGAATAAACAAGAGGAGTAAGAGACACACAAACGCCTGCAGGGCTGGGATCTTAGCTGCCATCATGTAGACATGGTGGGATGGTTCCTGTGACTGGAGTGTTGGAATGGAAGGATGCAGGCTCTTTAGCAAGGACAGGAAATGGAGATGAGGAGGAGGTGTGAGTGGCTATCTGGAGTGCATGGAGCTCTGCCTGGGGATTGATGAGAAGCTGACTGAGAGTTTATGGGACAGGATTAAAGGGAGGTTAGGGGCAGGTGATTTTTATAGTGGGGACCTGCTGCAGGCTGCCCCACCAAGAAGACTGAGTAGATGAGGCCCTCTATAGATAGATAAGAGCAGCCTCATGTTCACAAGCCCTGATCCTCATGCGGGACTTCAACTACCCTGATATCTATTGGAGGGACAATGCAGCATGGTGTAAGCAATCTAGGAGGTTCCAAGAATGTGTTGAGGATCTGGTGGCCTTCTGTGATGGGGAGCATTGGTGGATAGGGGAAGTGCAACTGATGTAATCTACTTGGACTTGTGCAAAGCATTTGACGCTGTGCAAGATGACATTTTTGTCTTTAAACTGAGGAGCATGGATTGATGGCTGGAACACTCAGTGGGTATAAAAATTGGCTGGATGGTCACACTGCAGGAGTTGTCGTTAATGGGTCAATTCAATGTCCAAGTGGAGAGCAGTGATGAGTGGCATTCCTCAGGGGGTGGTTTTGGGACCAACCCTTTTTAACATTTTTGTGTACAACATGGAGATTGGGATTGAGTACACCCTCAGGAATCTTGCCAGTGACACTGAGCTGTGTGTGCAGTTGACACACTAGAGGGAAGTGATGCTGTACAGGGGGACCCTGACGGGCTTGAGAGGTGGGACTATGGGAAGCTCATGAAGCTCAGCAAGGCCAAGTACAAGGCCCTGCACCTGGGTTGAGGAAATCCCAAGCACGAATACAAGCTGGGTGGAGAAAGGATTGAGAGCAGCCCTGAGGAGAAGGATTTGGGGGTGCTTGTGGATAAGAGGCTGGACATGACCTGGCAATGTGCACTTGCAGCCCAGAAAGCCACTAAGGATCTTCTTCTTAGGGCCATGAAGATGATCAGAGGGCTGGAACACCTCTCCTATGAAGACAGAATGAGAGAGTTGGGGTTGTTCAGTCTGGAAAAAAGAAGGTTCCTGGGAGACCTTATAAGGCCCCCTTTAGGTAATGGAAGGCTGCAGTAAGAAAGGTGGAGAAGGACTTTTTACAAGGGCATGCAGTAATAGGACAAGGGGGAATGGCTTTAAACTGAAAGAGAGTAGATTTGGATTAGGTATTAGGAAGAAATTCTTTACTGAGTGGTGAGGCCCTGGCACAGGTTGTCCAGAGAAGCTGTGGATGCCACATCCTTGGAAATGTTCAAGGCCAGGTTGTATGGGGCTTTGAGCAACCTGTTCTAGTGGAAAGTGTCCCTGCCCATGGCAGGTGGTTGGAATGAAATGATCTTTAAGGTCCCTTCTACTCAAACCATTCTGTGGTTCTGTGACCTTCCTTCAATCTCCAGCAAATCCAGTGGACTTCTGTGAATTGTGAAGTTGACTGTACTTTTAGGAAATCTACCCCTTTTATTAGACTGTATGTCTTTGTCTTAAAAGAAATCTCACTGTTCAGGTGAAGAATTTTTAACTGAACATTTATGATCCATTAGAATTCTGCAATTTTTGAATAAACAGTCTTTTCAGTAATTTCTTTTTGCATGTATTTTACACATCTGTTTTGAGCCCAGACATTTTGACAGCTTTCCTTGAGCTTTTAAAGGGAATTAAAAACTAAACTTGGAATGAGTTAAAAATTCCAATTTGCATCATCATAGTGATCTGGTTTTGAGTCTTACTACAGAATACCACAGAAATTAATGTCATCTGGATAGTGCAATGGGTTAACATGATTGGGGGGGATAATGAATTACATGCTCTGAGGATGGGCTCCTAAATTTTCTATCTGCATTTCTTTCTGAAGATTTGTTCAGTTGGGTAGGTGTGTATGCTTTAACTTCATTTACAGCATCAAGTAAAGGCCATTCAAAGAAAAAAATAAGACTTGACAGACTATTAATGCTGTATATCTGATCTTCTAGGTCTGTAAACTCATTACTAACCTGTAATTTCTGTACATCTTTTAGTGTTTTGAAAGCATTTTTAAAATAAAAATGACTGTCTGTAAATTATCTTGGCAAACTTTGTCATAATTGCTCATTGCGTTTGAGCTTGCAAAAATAGCTTTGTTTATGATTTGGTATTTTTAATGGCATATTTCACTGTTTCCATTTAAACTTCGAAGTGACATCTTTGTTTTTCCCTTTTAAAGAGCGGCATAATCCAGATGTCTGTCACAGGAGTTGTTGATGTAGCATTTTATGAGTAATCCTTCTGTTTGAGGTTTTTGTTTTGTCAGAACTGTTTGCCAAGCTCTTATAAAGCTCCCCATGAATATTATTGATGTATACTTCCTTTTAAAGAAGTGATTATCCAGGCAGGAATACAAACTGAACAGCCAGTTCTTAACCACAAATGTTTTCTCCAAAGTTGTGTGATGTCATAGGAGGAGTTAATTTGTAAATGTAATGGAACAGGGGGGTGCTGAACTAATATTATTCTCTGGTTCCCTTTCTACAGCTTAACCCCTTGAAGCACAGGTCAGCATTTGAGTTTGAGGAACATAAAGTATTACACAGAGTAATCTCAGGGTTACAGTCTATCTAAATCTTCAATCAAGATATGTTCATAGTTCCCAGCCTTCTCTCAGAGAGATGAGTGTGATTGTGAGAAACACTAACTAAAATATACCAAGTATTCTTAGGTATCCTGCAATTATCATTTCAAACCCAGAACTGATAGACAGTACTGTGATGCTCTCATTTGTTGCTCTTAAAAAGTTCGGTATTAATATTTTGAACTTTATGTATGTGCTGATATCCTTCTCTGGTCATATTTCTCAGGTAGTTCCTTAGTTTTGGTGTCTGTGGCTTAAATTCTTTGGACCTCAGTGAGGACCGGCAGCATTGCCAGGCTTTCCTGAAGCATTTCAGAATCTTTATGGTTTGCAAATGCTCTGGGATCTGCAGACCTTACAGTGTTTTAGCTTGCAAATTAGTAGTTGGCTGGTTGTCAGTTGGGGAAAAGAGAGATCTGTAAATTCTGTAATGAATAATATATTAGGGTAAACATAACAATAGTGTTCTGCAGACATCATGGTGTAGAGCAGTCACTCCTTCCCATAAATTCAGGTGGGACTGTGAAAATGGATTCATCCTTCAGTTCCAGCCCTGCATTTTATTTTTTCTATCCCAGCCTGCAGCTCTTGGCTGCAGCTTTGCCCAGCTTCAGAGCCTGCATAGCTTCTCATGGGATCTGTAATCACTCCCTTCTCAGACCACCTGCTCAGTTTCTGGCAATATTAGGACAACAGGTCACACCAGGCATTTTAGAGCTTTACTTTGTACAGCTGGAAGAGCCCCAGTCTAAACAAGCTGAAGATAACTGGGACAGCACACAGCTGTCCCTAACCTGCCCAGCACTCACAGCTTTGGGTGTGTCAGTCTGTATGACTCCCTTGCCCGTATGACTTCCCAGGTGTGCTGACCTTGGCTTGTGCTTGTGTTTGCTGTGACTGATTGTGATTTGACAGATGGGTTGCTTATAAGCACCCTTCTGCTACATATGAAACTTCTACTTAGCCTGCCTAATAAGTGTCTATACCTTATATTGGAGTATTTTTTTCCCCTCTGGTTTGCTTTTCTTTGCCTTGTTTATTTACAAAGAGAGTGTGCTCCTGTCATGCCTCTGTCCAGTATTTTGTTCCCATTCTTCAGCCCCTGCCCCAAGCTGTGGTACTGGACATAAGGGAGGTTGTTTGCAGGGCAGCACAACTTGTAAAGGGTATTTTTAAAGCACTTTGTGCTTCAGAGTTGATTTATAGCTTGTCTGCACAGACAGGGTTTCACAGAATATTTTTGTGTTAAACTTTTTCTGATTAATTATCCTACAATAACTGTCTGCACTTCCTTGGCTTTATCCTTCTTTTTTTCCAAATACTTTTTTCAACTACCAGTGAGACGTGGGAGGGCACTGCATGATGCATTGCATCCTCACTGAGGTCCATGTTGTGCTCCTCTGCTGTAGGCTGTTGGGTGATCTCTAGGGGAGCTCTGCAGTAGTCCCTCATTGCAGTACTGAGTTGCCAGATGTTGCTGCCTGCTCCTTGACCTTACTTGTCTCCCTCATCCTCTCTTGCCTTTTGGAAGCCTCTTTTCTAATTTACTACTTAAAGCTGAGCTTTCTGTTAGCTGCTTGTGCTGTCACCATATTTCATTTTTTGCTGGTGGAGCTGAACGCTTTTTTGCCCAACCCGGAACTGTTGGAGTTCAGGGGAGTCCAGTTGATATAGCTATTCTCTCCAAAAGATCTGGACCTGCTTCTCACTGACCAGGTCTTTTGAGCCAAAGACACTTCTCATTATTCCATCCCTTCATGAACATTCACATGTTGATGAGGTAGGTGAGCTGACACCAGCTTCTTACATCATGGCCTGCAGCTATTTTTACCCTGAAGAATGAGGTCTCTCCTTCATGAAGCTTGCTACTACAATGATGTGGTATCTAAAACAGATGTCTGGTTTCCATCAGGTTGCTTCAAGTCATTTAATTTAGGCACAGGACATGATATTTGACCTGTCCATATTGTGGTAGTTAGGCTCACAAGGGAGAGAGAATGTTGCCTTTGGCTTCTGTAACGTACCTTCAACTTGATACAGGGAACGAGGGCTTTGAGTTTGCTGTTGAAAGCTCCTTTTTGCCTTTTCCAATTTCAGTATTTTATTCCAGTGGTTCAGAACTGCCTGGCAGTTGTTGCTGTCCTTGCTCCCCCTCAATGGCAACTGCAGTAATGTTTTGGTACAGTTAAAATACTTTCCTACAAATAGCTGAGATTTTCTAAAGGAAGAAAAGCAAACCTCACCCAAATGCTAGTGAATAATGTAAATTGCAGCATGTTAAAGACCATTAATTCTGTCTTTGTATTTCCCCATGTAATAATTTTTATACTTCTTTTGAACTGTGTGTCCAGGACTAAGCAAACAGATTTTGAACTTTGGCCCCGTCTTTGTGTGCCATTTTCATGGACAGATTGTTACTTTTTTTGCTTCTTTTTTCCTTCTGATTCTTCTTTCTTCAGATGTCCCATATCCAGCTGTGAGTTCTGTTTTGCCTTTCCACATCACACTGCCGTCTAGAGCGTGCAATGCACTTTGTAAATATTCTTCATGTCTTTCCTTATTGTGGTGGGAAAGAAAAAGGTTTCCTTCATGTAAAACTGTCATTGGCTTCTCAGGCTTCTTCCCTACTGAAACCCATTTTATTTTTTATTACTGTCAAAGACTTTTTTTCTGTTCTGTGAAGTCCTGGAACAAGAGTCCTGAGATGGCTTTGAAAAGTGGATATTTCCCTAAGGAGATCTTCCAGAGCAGCTCTGGTCTCGTGTTGCCTTGGGAGATGGTGGGGTAACTATGATATGATGAGTCACTATGCAAAACAGAAATTACTCCCTTGAGTTTTTTCTTTCCCTTCCATGAACTGCTGCATGAAAACAGTGCTCTTTTCAAAAAAACAAGAAGCAAAACAAAAAAATAGATTCTATTTTTGTTTGAGCATTTTTAGGCAGTCCATGCTATATTCTTTAGTTGTCTTGTGAAAGTCAGAAATACTCAGTTAAAATGTCTCAACAATGTATTCAGGAAGTGTTAAATAGATAAATAAGTAGATCACTTATTTGAAAATCCTCATTTGAAAATGAGTTTCGACCTGTAAATAAAACAGGCTTAGGAAGAGTACCTGTTGCTGAAGACTGAGGTAAAAAAGTCGTTGAGTACCTCAACATTCTCCATATCCTGGGTAACTAGGTCTCCTATTTCCTCATGGAGAGGGCCAAGACTTTTCTTAGTCTTCCTTGTTGTCACAAACGTACCTATAGAAGCATCTGTGGTTGCCCTTGATGTTCTTGGACAGATTTAATTCTGTCAGGGTTTTTGCTTTTCTAACCTGATTTGGGATGTCATTCACCTGGCCCTAATCCCATCCCTTTAAACTATTTTTTCAGTGGTCTGATCTTCTGATCTTTATTTTCTTTCTTCCTCTGTGTGATGGTGTGTTGTACCCTTCAGCCAGTTACAGGCTATTCATTGTAGCGTGAGCCATTGGTCAGCTGGTCAAGCCAAAGTTGCTGTATGCTTCATTTGCAGAAATACAGTAGAAATTTAGCAGTTTCATTAAGCTCTTAATGGAGCTCGTTGCCTGATGGATCCACAAAGTGACCTTGGATAAGCAATTTACTGTGTGCTGCTTCTTTACCATCCTCACCCCCACCACACCTCTTTGAGCTGTAGCTATTCAGCACTGAGCCAGTTTTAGGCTTTCACAAGGGAAATTATTTGATCAGGCTATTTAAACATAGTAAAAGTCACTCAAATATTCTGAAATAACATGCTAGCAGGATAGGGAGATACCTTCCAAGGGGATGTTTGGCATGGTAAACTTTGTGCAGCTTGCAGGTAGGATTAGTGAAGTGCTTCTCTACCACTTCAAAATCATTATAATTACACAAAACATCAAGTTTATATAAAATTAAAAAAAAGTGTAAGCTGAGGCAATGGTAGGGAAGCTCTGATTGCATTCCAGAGAGAAGTGCACTGTAAACTTCAGATTAGTTTGTATCAACTCAATTACACATATCTTGTCATTGTAAGAATCTTCTTGGTAGAAACTGAAACTCCAGTGCTAAAAATGTGAAATCAATAGGTACTGTTATATCCACTTAAAAAAAATTGTATTGATTTGCAGATAACGACAGCAGTTCATTCTTGCAGGATTACATGCCACTTCCTGTCATAAAGATTACTTCAATATGTATTGCATCTGAGATGGAGAATGTAGGGATAAAACTGCTTTGCTTTAATGAATAGTCATTTTACTCTGGGCATTAAAATGAGATATATTCCTTTAAATTTATCTCCAGGGATTATTTTGATTTCATGGGCAAACCCTGTGTTACCAAAGACTCTAGAATGCTATTACACTTTTAAATAGTCTTAGATTGCCTTGTTTTTGCAAGTACTTGAACTCTTCCTCTCTTTGATAGCAACTAATTAAGCGAAATATCGTGCTCTTTCTGGTCTCCTCCACATCCTTTATTAGAGGGTTAACACCATGTTATCTTGGGTATTAGATGTTCTTGGCTAAACCCTTAGTGTCTACCAGCCTCTAACTCTCTGTGCTTCGTAACAAATTTCTGGCAACTTCTGGAGTTTAAATTCTTCATGCCAGTCATGGTGGTCTCCCATTGTACAGTTGTTTTTTTGCTGGTGCTGTGACTCATCGTGAAGCCTATTCTCATTAAGCATGGGTGATTCCATCTTCATGTATTAAAATCACTCTTTTCAACTCTTTCTAGGTAATCTGGCTTCCCAGAAGTCTTCTGCTAAATGCAAGGGTTTGCTGTCCTGTTTACTGACTGTTACACCTGAGGCTGATTTTGATATAGATTCTGGATATCGCAGGGTAAGTGTGCAGATATCTCTTTGTGTTTTTCTTTGTGGTGTCTTGTTTTCTTACACAAACGCAATTTGGGCTGTGCTTTTCCTTTCAGTGACAGCAGCAAGTCCCTATTGTAGCAAGTGCAGCTGAGCATCTGTGTTAGAGCAGAAAAATATTGTTGCGTGATAAATGCTAACGCTGTAAACCTGATCAGGGGTATTTGAATTTGGTGGTGTAGCTCCAAGAGGGAGCAAAGTTTTTTGTGTGTATAGGCCTAGATTCATGGGGCTATATCTTATAAAATTGTAACAAGCTTTAAGAGGCTTGTTTGGGTCTAGTGAACTTTGCCGTTTAAGCTGGTAAATGTGCAAGTATTTTTATATTACAAATGAAACATTCTTCGTAGTGTACATAGTTAAAATATCTGTGAAGTTTGCAAGATCAAGTTTAAATATTTGGAAAAGGGAGATTAAAGGTTACTTGGTTTCTTGGGGGCATGGTGAGGGGAAAGGAAGAACTGATTCCTTCTTTTATCCAATTCTGCTCTGCACATTAGAGTAGAAACTTAAATACTTGACTTCATTGTTGAATGACTCTTGTGGAATTTTTTACCTCCCACCTAAGGGAGAAAAGTACTATTTAGTGAACAGAGATTTGGGTTTTCTTTTTTTTTACCCCTTTCCCAGTCTTAATCCTCTGCTTTCACCTTCTTTTTCAACCTCCTATTTTTCTTGCTTAGACTCTTTTCTAGCTTTTTTTTTTTTTTTTGCATTCCTCTCTGGTTTTTTGTCATGGAGCTAATCCTGTTCCTTTATGCTGTTTCTTGTCCTCCTGGCCTCCTTTGACCAGCTTTCTGGCTTTTCCCATCCAGATACTTAAATTTTGGGGATAATTCAGGCTGGAAAAGACCTGTGCAGTTGTCTAGTCCAACCTCCTACTCAGAGCAAGGTCCCTTAAAGCAGGTTGCCCAGGGCCACATCCAATTGGGTTTTGAATATCTCTGAGGGTGCAGACTCCAAAACTTATATATTAAGATCCCTGTTGCCATGTTTCACCACCTCATGAGGGGTATTTTCTGCATTTATAATCTGAATTTTCATTGTTGCAGCTTCTTTCTTCTTGTCATACCTCTGCCCTTTCAAGAGTAAGCTCACTTTGTCTTCTTTTACACCTTCCCTTTGGGGAATTGGGAAACAGTGAGATCTGTGGGAGACCCGTGATGTAGCCACCAATATCCTCCACTGGACTTGTTCTAGTCTGTCAAAGCCGCCTTGTTCTGGTGGGCTCACAAGTCCTGCCTGGAGGGGAAGTATTGTTTCTCTGGACCTGCTGGTTGTGCTCTTGCTAACACAGCCCAGGATGGACTCACTTGGCCTTTGTTTCAAGGGCATGTTGCCAGCTCAAATTGTCCCTGCTCTCTGCCGAGACCAGCAAGTACTGTATTGTTTTATTTTGCATATTTTCAGTCTTTCTAATCTTTCTCATACAGTGACATGCATTCCTTACTTCCAGTATTTACTCTTTCTTCACAGGATTCCTTATTGAACACCTCAGTATCCCCAGTGCATCTTCATCGTAATGTTCCTGGCAACCTCTTGCCATAAATGTGTATGAGCTGCACTTTGGAAATAGTGAAACACTCTTGGAAGTGGGTTTATTTCCATGAGCAAGTAGCTTAAAGCTTTCCATGTAGCTTTGATAATTTAAAAAGCTTTTTCAATTCCTGTCATTAGTGTATTCACAATAGAACAGGAAATTGTGTGTATGCTTGGGTGTGTTCAAGTGTGCATGAGAGAGTGTATTTAATCCTTTTTTTCTGTGCTGCCAGTACACAGCCATAAGTAGTGTATATTATAATAATACATACATGAAATTGTTGCTGGAAATTGAGTCTGAAACAAGGCTCGTATTTTATATTCCTTCTTTATATTTCGCCCTGCATGTGTGTGTGATGCTGCAAATTGCAGATGCCAACAACTGTAATTGTAGTTAAATCAAACGTTCTCCGCATTTTTATTCTTTTTTCAGGGCCCTCATGATAAGTAATGTATCTGCTTTTCCTATATTTTAATAGACCACGTATATTGGGAGATATGCCAGAGAACAGACACTCAGAAATACAATCTCAGCCTTTGCTTTACATGCTGATCAGATGTTCCTTGGGGAAAGGAGACATACTCTTGTGCTCTTGCAAGCTTAGCTGACTGGTGCCTTAGGGGAAGGACCAAGAGGGCATCAGTAGTTCAGTGCTGAGATCATAATTACTAGTTCAGCCAGGGTGGCTGGAGCTCATGTGCAAATTCCCTGTTAATATCTACCAAGGAGGGGAACAAAAGAAGGCATTGAGGAGGCAAGTAAGTGGTGCAGAGAGTGTTAAACATACTAAATTAGGGAAAAAAACAGTTGAGCACAAAGTAAGTAAGAGAAGTGAAAAGGAAAAGAAAATGTACAGAAAGGAGGAGGAAGACTTTAACTTGTGACAAAATGTTTTGTTTTTAATTCAAAGAAGTGTTGTCCAACTCATGAAAAAATAGCTACACTGGTGCAATTCATACAGTGATGAGTGACAGTTTAATTCACTTTCTGTGGTGGGGATTGTCTAGCAAATCTAGCTTGTGATAAGTTGCCACATCACCTAGTCACATCAGCATGAAATGCCTCGGGTAGGCTTAGGCTGAATATCCAATTACTGCAGAGTGACTCGGGCACCCAAATATCACTGTTCAAGTGTCTGATTTTCCTCTAGTTTCACATCCATGAAAGGAGAGTCCCAATGTGTTCATACATGACTCTTGGAGATGGTCTTGTGCAGGGCTAAGAGTTGGACTTGATGATCCTTGTAGGTCCCTTCCAGCTCAGCACATTCTGTGATGCTGTGGTTCTTTTGGGCGTCATGCCCCTGGGTGCTTCTGCCATGGTGGCTGTGATCCAGTTATAACAAAAGAATTAAAAAAATAGTAATTTGGAAATGAGAAGCCAGTTGTGTCCAGTCTTCCTCCTGAAGGCTTCTGTTATGTATGAGAAGTTGTTTGAAAAGGACTTGAGTTCCCAGATGGATTTTGTCTTCTTCTGGGAATGTGCTGCATGTAGGATTTACACTCTTGCCTGTCTTACCCATTTTTGGATATTCCTAACTCAGCTGTTCCCCTTAAAAGGCCTTTTAACTCACTTAGTTTTTCTGAAGGATATAAAAAGTACTTCTGCATGTTGACTGTAGCCCTGTATATCCTGACAATCACGTGTGGTTGCAATTTTTGTATTCCAGCTGAAGAGGTACTTAACCCCAGTTTTTTCTGGTTCAGACTGAATTAGTTTTCACCATATGCAGCACCTCTTATGAAAGTGCGGGTGGTAGGGAGGAATTTGAAATGAAGAAGTTGAGAACTGTTTCAGTGATTAAGTTATTTTAATAACCGTGGGTCTTCCTGCACAGCAGACTGATTGGTTTTTGGAGTATTTCTTGTGAGGAGAGAGGGTCAGGAAGGTGTGTAAACTCAAAGCAAGACCTCACATGACAGTGTGCGTTTAGGAACTTGAACAGAATGATTGCATTTGGCTTTTCATTTTTGTACTTTTCACATAGGTGACAGCAAAGATTTGGATTTGTTTCGTTTCACCCTTTTCAGGAGAAGGAGCAAGATGAATGAAGTAGGAAAAATTAGTCACAGAAATCAAGGTGACACTTCCTGTGTGAATTTGTGATAAATTTTGGGATGCAGCAAAGAAACCAAATAGCACCTCACTTGTCTTTGGTATGGTATTCAAAGAACAATTCACTTTGGGAAAGACCTAAGAGGGGTCATCTGCAGGGGCCAACTGCAGAGGCAGGGCAGGTTGTTCAGGGCTGTGTCCTTGTTCAAGTAAGTCCTTTAGCACCCCTGAGGTCGAGGGCTCTGCACCCTCCCCAGACAGCCTTCTGCTGGTTGAGCACCCACTCTGAATTTTTCTTCCTTAAATCTTACCAGATTTTCCCTTGACATGTCTTGTGCCTGCTGCTTCTCTTACTGCAGGCCCCAGGAAGATTCTGGCTTACCATCTACTCCAGATCTTTAACCATGCCAATCATGACAGGCTGGAGATCTGTGTTTATAAAGATCAATGTTTGCCAGGCACTTTTGCGGCAGGCAGTATTTTTTATGTTTAACTCCATTTAACAGCACCTTGGTTGGGGTTTTGGATTTTTCTTAAGCAGAGCTCTAATTTTACTGTGCTGTTATGTCAGGGAGCAGGGATGGAGTGAGGCACAGACAACACTCACACTAATATCTCAGTAGGTGCCAAAACCAAAATACCTGTGTTCCTTTCTGCCTACAGATAATACATGTCAAACAGACCTGAATTGAGTCATTGAGCTTGGAACTAGGTATGGTTCCTGTTCCTATCTCTACCACAGCTGTCATGGTAATAGTTGTGCCTCAGCTTCCATGCCATTAAAATAGAAATTATATACTTTTATTCACGAGAGTGCTATGAGTCCTACACAAATTGTTAAATGCTTTTAGTAACTTGGGAGAAAACTGCTATAACAAAGGTTAAAATATGTATTTTATGGTATAAACTGTATGTTTGTAGGTGCACGGGTTTTATGTTAACTCCATAGTCTTTGTAGGCTGCTTTTAAATCAAAGTGTTATTCTGTAATGCGTTGTGTTACTGTACAAATTAGATGCTTTTATCCAAATTACTTGTTGGAAATAGAAGGTGACATGCACAAGGGTTGCTAGGATGGCCTCATTTTTCACATTCAAGATTTCGAAGTAGAAACAAAGCTTAGAAATTTGAGATTCTTTTAAAAATTAAGTCCTTTCATACAAGTAGTTAAGTATTCTTTTTGTCAGCTTTAATAATAATGAGTTTTTTGGTTCTGGGATGAGCGATAATTGCAAATGGCAAAAAGTCATCAGAACGTTGTTACTCAGATTGCAGATTTTATTAATCCTAAAAGAAATGATTCACCTAGAAAGGCTGTTTTATAAGTGCTCATTTACATGAAGATTTGCTGCCTAATTTATTTTGTTTTAAAAAAAATCCACAACCAGGAACCCCCACAAACTTTATCCTGTCCTTCAAATCCTTGATTATTTTGTCCTTTTATCCTTCCCATTCAGTTTGCTTATAATGTCATCTGTGCTCCTGCTTATCAGTGGGACCAATTTTATGTTTGCCTCCTCTTTCTCACAAATGTATCTGATGCTTTTTGGATTTATTTCATAGTTGAGTACTGTGCATCTTCCCTGCATGAATTTCCTCCACATTTAAAAAGGATGTTTATCTTTTATGAATGACTTCTTGGGTAGATGAGTTGTTTGGCCCTTTACATGTTTCTGATCTCATGAGGTGTTGGGATTTGCAGATGTAAATTAAATTTTCATCCGTTTTCTCCCACTCCTTTTATGTTGTTTTCAACATGAGTCTTGATATAGTAAAAAAATCGAGCACATCCTTCACTGTAAGAATACAATTAGTCAGTGAGCCTGCCCTGTGAGCTTAAAACAGGGTACATACTAAAGTATCTCTTTAATTGGGGTTTTGGATGGTAAACTCTTTGGGGTAATGGTGAAGCCTTTACATGTTCCTGCTAGAGAATTCATACAGAGAGCATTGCTATAGCGTGAATATTCAACAGCTGCCTGCCCCTTAATCCTTATGCTGAAATATTAATACAGCAGTGATTCTTCACCTAATCGTGCCGAGATCAGGTGCATGTAAGTAATCCTACTGACAATATCCTGCATGCACCCAAGGCTTTTTGCAGGATCATGCCTTTCTGGACCGTGCAGAAGACCAGTTGCTCGCAGTAAATCCAGAACTGCTGTTACTAAAATGATGGTGGACTCTGACACGGGAGGCTGTGTGCCATCGGGTCACCCTCTCAGCCTGCAGAAGGACATGAACTCCAAGGGGGAAATAAAGCTACTGTTCATCATAGCAAAAGTGAGCTCAGGCATGTGAATAGAGAAGTACTGCACCCTAATGCCCATTGTAACAAAGCTCTCCTTGAACTTTGCTTGTACCAAACTGAGATCCTTTGGCTGTCGCTTTCATCACTTGGGCCTTGTCAGCATCAGGTTGCAGTCGAGTTGGTGGCAAAACCTCTTCAGAAGCACAGAATTGCTGCACTCTGCCATGCTCTGGGCGGTAACTTGTAAACAGAATCTCACAATTGATATGGCAGACTTCTCAGTCTCTTTTCTAAACTAATATTTAAGGTATGCCCCACCAATTCTGGTCTCAGAGATGGTTGTTGAAAATATAATGTACTTCAACACAAAGTTATGCAGGGTAAAGTGAAGATGGGTATGGTAGTGGAGCAGATTCTTCTGTTCATGTATATTGAAGCTGAGAAAGCTTCTGCTGCAGTCAGACAACACAGGCTTGTCAAATTGTTCACAAACAAAAAGATTGCTCTTGGATGGAATTAATTTGCAGTATCTCATTTACTATCTTAGTTTTGTCATGAATTTCCCCTAGTCGGCAGCCTGAAATGCCAAGTGAAAAGTGTTTCAGGGAAAGATAATATAATATATTAAGAAAATGTTATTGATCACAGTATGCTTTTACTGGAAGATGACTTTTTCTGACCGGAACACAAGGGACTTTGCCTTGTTATCGTAGGAAAATGTATTGTAATATGCAAACAGGATTATTGTTAAGGTCACAGCAACTTTGTTTTTACATTCCACTTCCTTTGGAAGAGAGCTTCTCCACAACTAATGCTGTCAGCTAGGCTAGAGGGAGAACAGTCTCAATTTTGAACTTTCAAGCAAGAGATTCCAGCAAATTTTTTTGCTTTTCGAACGAAGGAAATAAATACTGTTTTCCACATCACCAAAGGTCAGAACTGTAATTCGATAGGCATTACTGCCTATTTCGTTATGATGATGGACTGCTTTGTGGTGGTTCTTTGTCAGAATCAATTAATGCACATTTTCTCATCACACCTGTTTTTACACCATCACACCTATGTTTTGCATATCTAATAGACAGAAAATGTTGCACATTTAGTTTTAGAGTGGCTTCCCAACACAAGGACTATGAGGCACTTCATTTTTCCATGTAATGTGGGAAGATTAGTGAGATGGAAGTGTCTGTGTTGCTCACAGACATCTTTATGTGGGTGTGTGAGAATTATTACTCTGCAAAGCAGAAAGGCTAAATTTGTGATGGGATGCCCAGTACAGGCAACTTTAGAACAAGGACACTTTTAAACATGTTTGATTTAAAGAGGGCTCCCACTGCATAAACAGTACCTCAGAGCCATTGAAGTCTTGCTTGCAGTGAGGTTGCTTTCTGCTGAAGGGCTCAGAATTTCCCCTCAAGAGTAAGCATGTCATTAAGATCATAATTCTTAAAGGTATTTTGGTGTATTTCTAATGAAACTCATCCAAAACACTTGGATGAGTGTTTTGCATCATTCTACAAAACTTAACTCTTCACCAGATCTTATCTCTGTGTGATTTAGGTTATGAGTATGAGCCATGTTAATTTAGACTGAAAACACAAACTCTTTGGAATAAATCAATGAGGGTTGCACTGCAAAGCCAAGAATATTGTATTTTCTGTGTTTGTTTTCCTTTTGTCCTGCTCCACTTCCAACATATCCCTCCAGTGGTTTTCTCTGGTTTTGTTGCAATAAATCTCCACTTCAGTGAATCTGAAGATACAAACCTGACTGCAGAAATTAATCTCTAGTGCAGTAGTGGTTTACTAACCTGCTCAAGGTTTCCACAAGGCAAAATGATTTCTTCACTCTAAGCAACCATTTCCTATGCAGGCAAAGCACTGATACTAAAATGGTTGTTATATCCTGAAATTTGATTGTATTTCTTTGTTGCTTTTTCTAATGCAATTTGTACAATGAGAAGTTGTTGTAAATCAGAGGAACGGACCTCAGTTGTGTGAAAGACCTATTTCCCTGGTCCCCTTTTGCAGACTCCTGACACATTGATAGCCATGTGCAGGAGAGAGACCACTTGTGTTATTAAATCAAGAAGAATGGAAAGGTTTAGATTCTGGCTTTTAAAAGAGTAAAAAACAAAACAAAACTCAAGTTCCTAGATTTTCTTTTCATCCTCTTTAGCTGACCAAGTTTGGTATCGTTTATTTAGCACAAGAAACATGACTGGAAGTGCAAGTGTAGTAAAGGTTAATTGTTAGACTCCCTGCAAGAATAAATCCAATGTTTGTACTTAGGATGCTTAAAAATACACAAAATACTCTCTATTTTCCATCATGGCTTAAAGAGGAGCAGAGTTACTACCATCCCTTCGCTTCCCAGTCCCCACGGGATGTTGGTTTAAGGCAACTTGGCTTGTAGGTTCAGCTCAGCTTGTGTGGATGTCTGCCCTGTGGGACTTGTGCTCCTGAAGATGCTTTATGTTGCCACATGTTTTCCTACCACTTGGCAGGAAAACGATGCTCAGCCTTTGTAATTCTCTTCATCTTCCCAAGATGTACCAGAGCTCACCCCGCTCACAAAGCATCTCTTGTGCGGGCATGAGTCTCCAAAATGCAGTGGCAGTTCAGGACAGCTGGTAATGTCTCCCTGTCAGCTGTGTTCAGTAAGGATAGGTAGAGTTTCAACACGTGTTGTTTCAAAACAACTCTATCAACACAGCTGTTCAGCATTTCCTCGCAACCTTTTGTGACTAACTCTCCAGAACGCTGTTTAAAATACCTCTGAAATCAGCTAAATCTGGCCAGCTCCTTGGATGAACTTAGGTATTAGTTTGATGTGCCTGAAAACATGAATTATTTACACATAAATCCATTTAGTTTTCATGTTCTCTGTCTTCATGAACTGAAAGATGAGAGGAGGGGGAGAAAAAAAGAGAAACCCCACGGGAGAACAGTTTGTGCTGCTGAAATTATGTCTAAGTTATTTTATTTGTTTTTTTAATGATTCTTGGTGGGCACAGTAAACACAGGGAAGGTATCGTTCCCTTTTACTGCATCTTGTGCTGAGTGTAAGAATTCAGTGGTAAGCAGAAAAGACAACAGTCTATAAAATCCCTTTGTATGTTTGTAGAAGAGTTTGTTATAATGACATGAAAGATATCTCTTAATCTATGCATCTAATTGTAATGCAGTAAAGAACAGCTTCTCTGTTTAGGAGTATGTGAGCAAAAACATTTACGCTGAACATTTATGGGGACACAAGGAGGTGGTCCTTGAAGAGCAGAAAAGACTTTCTAATTTATTTTCCTGCTTATAGGAGTTGTTTGGGGTTTTTTTAAAAGCCTTTTGCACAGAAGAGATAAATTGAAAGATGCAGATAAATTGAAAAGAGGTGGTGGGGTTGTAGTGGGAAAATCATGGCCAGATTTGAATCTTCCCTTGCTCAGTCGTAAGCCTACTCCTGAGCTGCTTTACATCCCTGCGAGAGGCGACTCTGCGGAGCCTGAATTTGAATAATAGAGTTGCCATTAGCGTCCAACATAAAAAAGATGATTGGTTGTATGCTTGATTTACGGGAAGCCAGAAGTGGTGAAGTATACAGTACACGAGGGGATGTTTATGCTGCTAATGCTTAAAACACAGCCCAGTGTTCTGCGCACTGTGGATGCTTTCAAATGGCAAAAACAAAGGTGCGAATAGCAGTAAATCCCGTTATTCCGATAGTTGAATGGCCCCAGATCAGGATCAGGCTGTGCAGTCTCTTCAACATGCAGAGCAAGTCTGGTAAAGCCCTTGTTTAGTTACTGCCTGTTACAGGATTATCAGCTTTGAATCAAAGAAAATAATTTCAAATATGTTAGGATTTAGGGTATATTGTTTCATCTTCATCAGTTTCTAATGCAAGAATTATTTTTTCCAATTTATGTGCAAATAGGCTTCCAAAATCTGTTGCTGTGAACTGATATTTTGTCAGATTTTTTTTCCTTCATCAAATTACTCCTGTTCTGCTAATAACTGTCAAATTGCACCTCAACTCAGCATTTTCTTGATTTATCTTCCCTGCAGTAGCTAACAGTAGCTCTCAGAGGTGTATCACTTGGCTGCTGTGCAAACAGGCTGCTCTTAAGGTACTCAGCCGTGCATTTAGTATTTTTTTTTAAATGTTACAGCAATTATATTTGATTTTTAGAAGAAGAATTCATTGTCGACTCTTGGATGATTTTTTCAAAATGTAGAGGGTTTTTTATCAGTTGTTCGTAAGCTGAGCAGACATTCTGCATTCATCATTCTGCGATGTCTAAACCAATATATTGACTCTATTTTTTCAGTCTGGTTTTTCTCAAAGAAAATATTAGTCAGATCTGTCTGCTAAATAATACCTTCCGTTCCATTTGCACAAATTTGCACCCCTTTCCACACTTCTCCACGAAATACTTTACAGGGAGGGAGGTACTGGAGAGCCCCTGGTTTGGGGTTGGTTAGTAGTTCCCATCATGTAAAGATGCTACTGATGGTTATTTCTAGCTACCTCCTCTCTAAAAGTGCTTCTAATTAAAGAGCATTTGCTGAGCTTGGCTTAATTCTGTGTGATACAGAAAATTTACCTGTATTCCCTAAAATACCATTTCTAAACAATTTTCTGCATTTAAAGCAATTTATTTCTCTCAACCTGCTATTTGGGGAAAACAGCTACAGGGGAAAAAAACCCCTAGTTGTCTACTAAGCCTCTCCAAGCAAAGCGTATACTAGCCCATCTCAGCTTATGAAAGAACTTCCAATTTTATAGAAGGTGTTTGATATTAAGAAAATGTAGATGCACACCTGTCTCAGTGTGCTATGTAGACTTGAACCAACAAGATCGATATATCCAAATTATAGCAGTTTTGTCTAGTGTGAATGAGATGCTACTTACGTTTTCAGGTAAAAGAAATCAACAGCTATTAATTTGGCAGAATTATTTATTTCTTGCTGATGATATTTTCAGTGTATCTAATCAGAGCTCTCATGAATAGAAATGAAACAATTTAAATAGAGGCAGTGTACATTGTATGATCTTGTTTTCTCAAACTGTTCCATAATGCAGTGAATAAATTTATCTGTTCTACTGAAAAGACTTCTGCAGAAATCATACACAGTGCTTTCACCTCTATTATTTAATACAACTGTTTTATAACTCTTGGAAGATGGTTATTTCTGCTTCTGCTACAGGCATCTGGGAAAAAATGTTCGGTTTGAGTGAACAGAAGGGAAAAGTAGTCTTACAGTCTGAAAATCCAGACAGATGCACCAGGAATGCTAGAGTAAAAGGTGTGGAGAAAATGATGAAGTGGTCTTATTCCACAGCACTACCCAACTTCTAGAGTAGCAAGGTCCAGATTTACAGAAGGTAAATTAATGAGTGAAGAGCGGTTGGTCTGAATTAGCTTCTTGGATGCCCAGGAGGAAATGCAGCTGAGCAGAGCCACTGCTCATGAAATCACTTGGTGGCACTTGAGTTTTACTCTAAATCCTTGGATACATTTGGGACACAGTGGGAGAGAGACGAGTTTTAGGTGGCCTCACCATTAACCAACTTCTGACTGTCCCATCAGGCCTGGGGGGTAACTGGTGGGCTTTGCAGAGGTCTGCGTTCTCCTCAGGATGTTGTACTATGGACTGGTTTGGGATGCTGGTGACCCAAGGTGACAGCGATGAACTTTGCAGTTGATGCTGATGGAGAGCACTTTGTCATAAGGGATCTAGGCAATCTGACCATGATGCTGTGGTTAAAGTGCCTTCTCAGTAAAATTTTTAATCCAGAATTAAAATTTGGGTTTCAAAAGATAGTGTTTATTTTGAGGTCTCTGTAAGCTGATTTTTTTTCTTTTTTCTTTTTTTTTTCTTTTCTTTTTCACCCCTGGGAGGTTTCTTTTGCACGCTCCAGATTCTTTTATATGGGGAGCTTTGCTTATCCTTGATAACTAACAGATAAACAGATCACAGAGGTGAATCTAAACCATCTGGAAACAAACTAGGAGATCATAAGATGTCTTATTCTTCCTGCTGCAAGGATGCAGATATGAGATGGAATCATCATTTCTGTTACAGTGCCTCTCAAAGTTGTGACTCCCTGTGTTCAGGCAGGTGTTTGGTAAGCAAAATCAAACCCAAATAGGTTTTAGATTGCCGTGGTTAATTTATCGGTGCCAGAACACAAATATTTGCTTCTCCTTACTAAAGCTCCCCCAGAACCCTTAAGTGTAAGCCATGGCACATGTTTCACTTTTCCACACTTTCTAACTCTCCTAATCTTTGGGAGTGGGTTGTGGGCAGTGTAGGTGAAACCGGCTGCTGTTTATGATCTTTTTTTTTTATTTTATTTTATTTTTATTTTATTTTTTTTTTCCTTGAGGAATTTTAATCCCAAAATAAATTCCAGCATTTACATGCTTTTAAAACCTTACTGGCAACCATCACCTCTTATCTTTTTACATTTCTTGTGATTAGCAGTGCTTCTAATCCTACACCAGACCCAACAGCAACTGTTACCTTCACTACTTGTTTTACAGCTATATCTAATCCTTCTAGCAGTCTGAGGCCAGTGTTATATTTATCACTCTGAAATTACCAACTGTAAGATGTTGTGGCAGTTCTTCAGTTGGTTTTTTTTTTTGCTTTCTCGTTCCTTGTCATGGATTGATAAACACAGCGATTAATGTATTTCCAGAAAAAGATAAAAATAGGTGCTTTTCCCTCCTCAGTAATTTTTTTTTTTCTTTTCTTCTTCTCCTGGTCCTGGAGAAGCAATTTGCTTTCTACCTGAGTTTATGATTAGTAGTGATTTGTGTAGGTGGAATGTGTTTCAGTGGCTTTTTTCCCTCTTCCTTTCCCTTCCCCCACACCTATTAATATATCTGTTAGTAAGCTAATGCTATTAGGTTATGCAGACTGTTCAGGGTGCAAGGAAAGCTAAGACAATCATAAAATCCTCACAGTGCCCTGAAACATCTTGCCCTTCTACCAAAGGCTTTGTGCGTGAGGCAGCAAGAGATTTTATATCCAGTCACTTTGCAAAGAAAGGGTAAAGAAATTACTGTTTTAGATTTACTGGTGTGTGGTTTTTTTCTTTTCCCCACCTGGAAAGTTGTGTAGGTGTTTACAGTCTCTACAGGAACTGCTCTGAATTTGCATTAGGAAAAGGAACACTAGTAAACTGTAAACTTCTCTTTTTTGCTGATTGATTTTGATTTTTTTATTTTTTCCCCAGGGGAGGGGCCAGGGAGGTTTAACCAGGAGCACACAACCCCCAAATGACCCTATTTGCTTAAATCATAGACTCATTTTTAAGGTGGATGAAAAGAATGGCAAGGAGAGGGGAGGTGCAGAATAAAAAAAAAATAGCATTTTTCCATAATCACAGTAGGTAATAGCTAATGGTATCTTTGCTGCTGAGATCTTCTATGGTCTGTTTTTTCTGAGCTATGGTTTTCTTTCTCCAACCAAAGAACTTTGAGTTTATTGTTATTGGCAGCACTGAGAAAATATTTTGGATTTTAAAGCAAGGTAGGAAGTTTTTATATGTATGTGTATATAACATGTCTATTTGTGTTTGCATATTTAAAGAGCAACAGTCCTTGCTTTGTGAAGATTTCATGTCTGCAGGTCCTGATCTCTGAAAGCTCACCTGTATTCTCTAATAAAGATGGTACTTTCCCTGTGTTTTTTGCTTTGCTTATATCCTTGCACATGTCATCTCTGGCAAAAAGTGCTACTTTTGTATTTAAAACAGCAACAAAAATGCAAAGCAATCTGTAGTTCAGAACAATCAAAATGTAACTGTGTCATTACCCTTTTGACCTTATTAATGTATGGTTACTTAAACCACTTTAAATCCATTACTGGCAAGATTGTCTCGCTGTTGGAAGAGGATAAAGGGCTTTCATCTCTGCTCAGACAGAGCTGCTCCACATGTCTGCTCAGGAGAACAAGTCAATGCCTGCTCATCTGGGATGTCTTTTTTTATGTTGAACAGCCGGGAAATTTCAGGGAGCTGCATCCTGTATCAGGAACAGTGTGACCAACAGGACCAGGGAAGTGATTCTGCCCCTGTACTCAGTGCTGGTGAGGCCACACCTCAAGTGCTGTGTCCAGTTCTGGGCCCCTCAGTTCAGGAAGGATATTGAGGTGCTGGAGCAGGTCCAGAGAAGAGCAACGAGGCTGGTGAAGGGACTCGAGCACAAGTCCTGGAGGAGAGGCTGAGGGAGCTGGGGTTGTTTAGCTTGGAGAAGAGGAGGCTCAGGGGAGACCTCATCACTCTCTACAACTACCTGAAAAGAGACTGTAGCCAGGTGGGGGTTGGTCTGTTCTCCAGACAACAGCAGTAGAACAAGAGGGCATGGTCTCTTAGCAGTGCTAGGGGAGGTTTAGGTTAGATATTAGGAAGAAATTCTTTACAGAAAGGGTAATCAGGCATTGGAATGGGCTGCCCAGGGAGGTGGTGGAATTTCACCGTCCCTGGAGGTTTTAAGATGAGACTGGATGTGGCACTTAGTGCCATGATCTAGTAACCACAGCAGTGTTGGATCAAGGGTTGGACTTGATGGTCTCGGAGGTCTTTTCCAACCCAGCTGATTCTATGATTCTATGAATTAATGAAAGGTTTTACTTTACTTCAGAGGTCAGAAACAGAACTTTATCACTGAAAGGTTGGTCAGCAGCTACAATGAACCTGGTAAAATAAACCTCTCACAATTCACATTAAACTGTTTGCAACTGTTCTCTTACTGTTCCACTGTCAATATGATTCTATGATCCCCCTCCATGCACACGTGTGCCTACCCAATTGCTCTCTCTGCTCTGGCTATTTCCTGAAGAGAAGCTGTGTCTGTGCCATCCTGGGAGTGTTTCAAGGCCAGATTGGATGGGGTTCTGAACAACCTGGTCTAGTGAAAGGTGTTCCTGCTCATGGGGTGAGGTGGGAACTAGATGGTCTTTTAAAGACTCTTCCAACCCAAACCATCCTATGATTCTAGTTTTGGTTTTCCAAGGTTGTTTTTTGGGCTCCTCATACCTCTTCTAACAGTCCTCTCTCCACCTCTGCTCTTTTTTCTTTTTCCCCACATGCTGGAGTTCAGTCAAGGTCCCTGTTCAGTTTGTACAAGCTTGTAAAATATTTTAGCTGTGATTAATTTAGTCTCAACTTTCCAAAGGGATAAGAGCCTGTAATATATGAGGATATATCAGGCTGCCACCCTTTTTAATTATTTCTCTTCTTAACACCTTTTGAGTTCCTTCTTCCAGATGAGTTTAAAATTTTGCGGGGTGGGGCAAAAAACAGATAAAGTGCAACAAGTCACAGTTAGGCTTTGTAGTCTAGGGGGGAAGCTGTGATGCTGGCTGGGCTCTCCCTGGCAGCCTGCAGGAGACACTGATCCCTACTGTTCTTCTGAGCTGCAGATACTCATGGCTGTGGAAGGAGGGGATGAAGTGAGAGCTGATCTGGGAACTGGCAATATTCGTCTCGGGTCTAAAGTTACATCTTGGGAGACCTCACTGCAAGTGCAGGGCTCGTGGTGCACAAAGGAGAGGTTGAGGGGGGAGCCCTAAATTTTAGGGTCCTAATGCCTTACTGCCCATCTTCAGTGGGAAAGTGGCTTAATGAAGATCTAATGTGATTTAGGAGACTGTGATAATTAAAAAATGGGGTGAACATACAAGAGAAGTGTGGGATAAATAAACAGTGTAGAAAAAAAATAAATTGGTACCCTGCATAAAACATGAAGAAGTTAGGGGTGACATTTCAGACTTGCTGTAGTGTTGATGATGGCCATGGGGACTTTTGTGCTTGAGTTGCTGCACTTGTTTTACTCTGTTTACCTCTTCTCCAGCTGAATTTCCTAAAGAGAGAGATTTCCTGAGCCTACCTGTGTAACTCTTCCGTCTCCAGATGGTGCTCCTATTTCCTGCAAACAGCATACCTACATAGAAAAAATCACTCTAGATAAAAGGAAACTGTATTTATCAGGCATTTCATCTATTTCAGCAGAAAGTATCTGTTCCTTTCAAGTCTTCTGACTGGAAGCCATGCCAAGAGGTGATTAATGTAAGAAGTTGGATGTTCCATCATCTCTTGCTTTTAGTTCAGTTTTGAGCTCCAACTATAGAATCACGTGGTGGGAAGCAGACGATCCCATTACCCTGATCCTCCTATTGGTGAAAACCTTTTTTCGTGGTAGGTATTGTAAAAATCAATATTCCAGTTGCTAGGAAGGAAGGAGTGCTATGCAGGTTGATACCCGGGATCTGCAGTCTGTTAGGTGTGAGACTGCTTTCTCTCTGCAGTGGTTACAGTCTTGGTCTTACTGCCTACAAATTTGGGTTTATATACATCAGACAGATGCTTTATGTTTTATGGTAAGTTTCAAAGGAGCAGAATTGATCAAGGCTGCTATCATGATAGTAATGTTCAATCCCATAAAAATTGCTTGTATAAGTAAATAGTGTTCCAGAAAGTGACAGTTCTAATGCCTTACATTGAATTTTATTCATTCTTTTCCTCTGTAAATGTAATTCTTCAGTAGTTTTGAGGCTCAGAAACTGATAACCTTCAGGCTACCCTGTACCTTAGAAACCTCTCTACCTCAGAATAGCATAAGCACTGACCAGTGAAGCTGAAAGGGAAGATAGTGATTAAAAAACTTAATACAAATGTGTGGAAAATGGGGAGAATCTTGAGTTTCAAAAAGACACTGAGGTTCAAGAATAAGAAATTCTAACACTCATACAGCCCTGAATTCCGGCAGGGCAGCAATAATTACAGGCATGGCAATACTGACCTCAAAAATCTCTTTTCCTTACCGGTCCCCTTGTTGATGCCAGCTCAGGTGTTGGGCTGCAGGACCAAGGTGCACTGGCTGTCAGCACTGCGGGTCCTGCAAGAGGGATGCGAATCGATATGCAAAGCATGTTTTTAACTGCTTGGAACCAGGAAGGTGCTGTACCTGACCACAGCCTATTTCAAGGTCTGTCGGCTTTGAGGATTCAGTGAGCTGGCGGTGTCTTTTTTTGAACATGCCATGAAAATAATTGTGATGATTAATTTTAATTACTGCTGGCTGAGGGCAGATCCTTGGCTATGTGGATGGGTTTATTATGCTGCATTGAAGAATTGTCTGAGCTGAGAAACTCTCAAACTTCTGTATGAAAGGTGTGCTCAGGAAAGAGCATATCTGCAGGAGGCTCTCTTCCCATTACTCAGAATCACTTAGTGGTGGTGTAGCAGGTACAGCAGCTGCCTGTGGCGTGCATGTGTGTTAGTGCAGAAAGCACTTGAAACTGGGAGGGAAGAACAGCTGGAGATGAAGATGATGATGGCTGCTCCTGTTGCCTTACAGTCAGTCTCTTTCCCACTTGTTCTTCTAAACTGAACATGAGCAGAGAGGATGAGGTACACCAATCTGAAAGGACTCTCTTCTATTACAGTTTTAAAATGCATTCCTTCTACTGTGTCGTGCAGTGGTATTTTAGGTTCTGTCAGTGTTAGAGTAGTTGTCCTTCAAAATAATCATGGTGGAGTTGCTCAATGCATCTCCTGTAAAACCTAATCAGGGAACAGTGGGCTCTTTTCTCTGTTTCAGACATATAACTGAGACAAAGACTGATCAGCTGCTGCTTTACTGAAATCTCTTCGGTTACCAAACTTCCTGTCATTTGTGTGGTATCCCAAAGGCTGTTGCAGAAGGAATAAGTTTGAAACTCCTCTCACTGTAGCAGCTAGTTTCCTAGTCACTGAAACATCTTTGGGCATTATTCAAAGCATCTTCACTTTGGTTTAGGAAGATTTATTTATTTCTAAGGTGGAGTATGCATTTAGATAACCGAGATCAAGAGGAGGTCTATCAGGTGAACTGCTGGCGTCAAACAGTGAAATCTACAGTTGAAATCATGTTCTCAACTTTACTCCCAGCTTTCCCACTAGCTTGCTTTTTGACCTTGATCAAATATTTGACCTTTTTTCTTACATTCTTGCTTTTCTATTAAAAGCATACATCTGCTGGGCAGAGGCTGAATTTGTTTGTTATTCATGTTTATTCATTTTCTTTTATATTCTTGTACAATATGAGCAGGAAAAACTTTCAGTCAGGAGTGTGTAGATGAGAATCAAAATTGCATGCAAAATATCTTCCAGTCATTAAAAAAAACAAAAGCATCCCTAATTTAGAAATGTCTCCTCATGGAAATAGTTATTCTCAGCCAATGAAATTCAGCTTAGCATTACTAGACTTTGAACTGTAAGAGTGTGCAGATCAGCAGCACTGATTTATGTCCCTACAGAGTTCTAAGAATATTCCTAATCCAAGAATGGTTTCAGAGGGTTTCATAGAAGGATTGCTGCTTCTGATTTGAGTGAGCTCTGTAGACAGCTGAACTTCAAGCCCCGAGCTGTTTATATTCCTTAAAATTTTACAATTTTATTATATTTAAATATTTATACAGGAGTTCTAAATGTGATATGACCTTGGTCTTATTAGATGGAGACGAGCACTACATTCCCCTAGGAAATTGTGTGATGGTGTTGAGAGTGGAGCCCAGACCACCTGAAATCTCACCAGTGTTTGGACCATAAATAATGCCGCCTTCATTGCCTGGAGGGGTGGGGGTGTGACTAAGTTGTCATTGTATCACACAAATTTTCCTGCTTGAACTGATCATGGTCCTGTTCACAGCACCAAAGGTGAGTGCCAGAAGTTGACAGACTGGATGACACCTGAGTCTCGTACCAGCCTGTGGAAAGGGTTGGAAGATGCAGCTTTTTGATGGTTAGCAAGGTGGGCTTGTTTTATCCTCTTCCTTTAGTTCTGTTTTCTGTTAAGAGCTAAGATACAATGATCATGGCAGTCTGCCATTGTATTGTCTATACAATTCCTTTTGCCAGGATAATCATCATCTGGACCCTCTTTTAATTAAATTAGCTCAAACAATGAACCGTATGAAAACTGCATTGGGACTTCAGTGTAACTGCTGCGTTCTTTTGGGTAGACTCGTAGAGAGTTGTGTTTGGTTTGGAGCCTGATGGAGAGGGGAGTCGCTGGGCTTGCAGGGAGGGAGGCATTTCTTCATACTTCAATTTTTCCTGGACTGAAGTCTTTAAATTGGCAATTTGAACAGGAATATGCTTTTTAATAGGCTTACCACTGTTTATACTGTTCTTAGAGGAAAGATACCTTGGAAAAAAGTGCTTTCATCTGGAGATTTTTCCTGTATTTCTAGTTGTTAAATGAATAAATGAAGTTGGTTGTTACTGCCAGTTGCTCAAATCATAACTAGTCAGTGGGAAAACTGCTGTTAATTAGTGACTCTTTTTGGTAATTTTTATTTTTCTTAGTTCATGAATGGTTTTGTCGTGGAGTTTCATTTTCACAGATCAGTATGATGTTTGTCTTTCTCTCCACCACTAACTACCGTCTCTATCCTCACATTTTGTGCAGCACCCAGCACTTTTACGTATTTCATATTTTTTTGCCCTTCCTTCCTTTTTTTCCTTTCTATACAGTTAAAAACAAGGATCAACATACCTGCTTAGAACATGTAGGATAAAACAGGGAACAAATGGCAGAAGAGGGAAAAGTGATATGTACTGTCAAAGTATGAAATTAATTTTTGCCTTTCTTTTGGCTTTCCTGACGTAATATGACTTGTTGAATGACCTGTGGTTATGCAAGCATCTTTGTTTTTTCTAGCCTTCTATATGGACTAAAAGTTAAGTAAACGGTCTTTCCTAAAACACGTGGAAAAGATGTACTGTGGTCTTATCAGCCACACTTGTACAAGGGGGAGTATTTGTTCCTGCACAGACCAAGCAGTGTGCAGGTATCAGGAACCCCTTCCAAGTCATCAAGATATGTGCAGACAAAATTTCCTGTAATCTGCATGCTTATTTGTCAGGAATGATGGAGAAGATGTGGAAGGATCTTTCCTTATGAGTGGACTGTGCTGGAGCCCAGCTGCTGTTTTGTTTCTGTCCACATGCATTTTGGTGTGTAAACATAGAACACAGAGACAGTAGGATTAATCCTTGCTGAAGGATTTTGCAGAAGTTAGGGTTCCATTTTCTCTATAGCTCTGTCTTGGTAACGGCGTCAGTTACTCACACTTCACTCAGATATCAAAAAACAGCAATGTATTTTCAGCACAGAAAGCAGAAGTCAGAGGATGACTCCTAATCATCCTTGCACATCCTAAGCAAGGATACAAGTGTTTTAAAAAATATATGTCAGCAAAATATGGTGATTTCCATCCAAAAATGCTACTGTACATACCTCCCAGGTGACAACTTGTTCTCTATCATCTTGACAGCACCTCTTGATTCTACACGATGGTCTCCAGGAAGTCGTTCATGGAAAGGAGAAAGTACAAGAGAGTCAGGGAATGCAACTTAGATGTGAACAGCACAGCTTTATTTATTGCTAGGTGCATGGCAGTGCCAGGGTTGTGCACTGGAGATGGTGTTGCGAGGCTATGGAGAGGACAGCTCGAGTCTAAACATGAATTTGAGGGTGGTGGTGAAGACTTTTTCAGGCTGCTGTGGTCATTGCTTCGCTTCCAAGCTGTGGGCTGTGTGTCACCCCACTGAGCAGGTGCCCAGTGCTGAACAGCAAGAAGGGCAGTGTCACCGTGCTGCCGTCCTGCTGGATCTCAACCATGCGAGTCAGCTGGTCGGGCCTTCCCAGACCTGCCAATTGCCCTCTTGGTCTTCCTGAACTGTCTCCAAAGTGGCACTTGGATTAACAAATAGTCATGTGTTTCTTGCAGGAAACCTTGAGTGACCCTCAGGAGATGATTACGATTTATTCTTTTTTTAAAGGCTGTTTTGATTAAACGACCTGTCCTGCCACACAGGGCAGCTACGTCCTTGCTTTTGTTTGCAGAATAATAGCTGGGGATTTGTGTCTGCATGAACATGTATCAGTGTCTGCTGCTGCTTTCTGCAGTGCCAGCACTAACTGTAGTGAGAAGCTGGGAAAAAACCCAAACAACCCCCTAAAATCACAGAAGAAATAAAGAATTCATATTATATTTTTAATGTCTCATGATTTTTTCTATAAGGGGCTGATTTCTGATTTTTGGTTGTCTTTTGCTACTTTGAATTACTCATCACTTCCCTTTTACCGAAGGATTTTGCAAACTGCTCGGTTCAATTAGTACCCCAGCTTCATATTAATAGGAAAATTATTCAGTTTTTGTACAGTTCCCTTCAATCTTTTTCTTCTACTGTTTTCTTTTAATTAATCTGCAACAGAGTCCAGCTACTTCAGGTAATATGGCATTTGTCAGGTCAAGTGAAGGTACTTTGCAAAAGGCACTTTAACACATCTGGGTGAGCTTCTTTGCTAATTGGGTTGCAGCACATGTGTTATTGCTCACCTTTAACAGAATCATTTTAATCTGATTATTTTAGACTTAGAATTTGTGACATTCTACCTTTTCTCCAAGAAATAAATATTATTTAATTATCAGAGACTCACGGAACCACTGAGGTTGGCAGGCACCTCGTATCCAGTCCAACCTGAGGCTGCCCTCAGTCTCTGCATGGCCTGATGCTTGGATCATAGAGTGGCTGAGAAAATCTGGAATTTGTTGATCTTACTGGGAGAGTACTACTCAAGGTTAAAAACAACTACACTCTTTTGTTATTTAATATGTTTAAATTCTGTTTTACACACATACTTTCCTGCATCCTTAATGGAAATGTATGTGTGCTCCCCTGACCTAGGACACAATTTAGTAATTCTCCTTTATGCCTGTAACTGTAGAGCATCTTGGTTTTCATGGAGTTATGTATTTTCTTTCCCATCTTAGATTCCATTTTCTACCTAGAAGAGATTTACATTTCCTACCTGTGAGCTCTGCTGCTGCATCAAGTTGGAAAACAGGATGCTAAAGGCGTTTTGTTGGTATTTACTGATTATGCTGAGTCACAGAGGGAATTGCAGTGTCATGCAAATACACCCAGTTCAGCTTGGTATCTTCAAATAAACCAAACTAGCTTGTTCACAAGCTTGTATCACTCTACCCACCGTTTTATGGGGTTCATAATAAGCTGGTGTACCCTGCTGCTGCCTCAGCTGATTTATGATGCTTGTATTTGCCTTGCAACCATATGACCATGTTGTAGAATCATTAAGGTTTGAACAGTCCAACCATTACCCTAATGCTACCAGGTTCACCACTAAACCGTGTCCCTAAGTGCCACATCTAGATGTTTATTAAACACTTCCAGGGATGGTGATTTCCTCACTTCCCTGGGCAGCCTGTTCCAGTGCTTGACCACCCTTTCAGTGAAGAATTTTTTCTTAATATTCAATCTAAACCTCCCCTAGTGCAACTTGCAGCTGTTTCCTCTTGTTCTATCACTTGTCCTTTACTCCTGCATGATATTGTAGGTGAGTTGTTTTATTTATTCTTTTTCATAGGAAAAAGCTCTTTTTTCTTAATATTTTGCCCTTCAAAAGAAACTTACTCTTTGGTCAGACAGGAGTCAGGTTAAGTACCAGCCTGGTTCACTGGGGAGCACAGCTGTTTCTGGCAATGATCTCACCACTTCCCCGATGCAAGGATCTTGTGAAGAAATTACTTGTCTTTCAAGAGAGCACTGTCCTGTATTTTAACTTATCTCACGTCAAAAGCACTTGTGCCTGTGGGGCAAGCTGGGGAGCTCATAGCCGCTTTTTTGAATCATAACCACAGTTAATGTAGTATTGTCATGCAAAGGAAATGAGAAAAATAGATAATCATGTTGGAATTATTCAGGAATTTAACTCCAGGGGGATGCTGACTTAGAGGGTAGGTGGTATTTGGTTTCTACATTCAGTGCAAGAACGTGGTTTAGCAGCCCAAAAACCCCGTGCCTGGGAAATGGTTTCTGTGTGTCTTTTTAAGGAAGCAGCGATGCAAAGTGCCATGAGAACCAGCTTTTGTCCCTGATAAGCAGTTAATGTTTCTTAAAAACTGCTGAGTGTGCAGGATTTGGCAACCTCGCAGAGTGTGGCGGCGTCGGAGTGAGCCGGGCTCTCTTGATGTTGTGCGATACACTCCCGGCGTGCCAGCCTGCGAGGGCTCACAGCCCTTATTCTAATTAACGCTGCTGTTGTACACAAACCTACAGCACCACTTCATTTTTGTCTCATGCAAACATTCCAACTCCTGTGCCGTGAATTGTTTGACAGTTGACTTTCCATTAGCAGTGGGGGGAGAACAGCGAAGAGCCCCGTCTAGACCTACTGCAGAACTATTATGGCAAGAAGAATAATCTTACAGGAGAAGTTCCTCTTTCCAGGACCTATTTGTACATTCTGACTCCTCTCCGTATAATAGGATTACACATTTCTTATCGCAGCCACAAACTGGATGTGTGCCAGCCATAAACTGTGCACAGTGTAACAATATGATTGCAGGCAATCTTCCCCCCCACCCCTTTCTCTCCTTTTCCTCTTTATTCGTTCTTATTCTGGGTTAACAGGGAAAAAAAGTCATATTAGACAGTGTAGGATGAATCATAAAGCATCACTTAAAACACTCCTATAGCCTGGTATATAGAAGCAAACCCACTTGACCAATGGAAACTAATTACAGACAAGAAGTGTGCCTTAGGAGGAAAAGATATTGATGTTTGAAGTGTTTCCTGAATGCATACATTTGAATCTGGGGAGAGAATTAAGATTCTGTTGCTTTGAGGGAATCTTCATCTATTCATATGGTAAACGTAGGAGTGACAGCTATAGCTGAATGACTGTGGACAGGCACTCACTGCATTACATTACTGTTTTCTTTAACATGTGGGATTGGTTTACAAAGTACTGTGGCAGTAATTCTGTCTGCTCTGAAGTGTACTGGACTGCAATATATTGAACAGATAAAATATGTTTGGCCTGAGGTAGCTTAAAGCTAAATAAATGCTGGAGGGGGAGATCTAAGCACATGGTGACTACCTTTAAATAGAATTTAACAAAAAAAAAAAAAGTGGTCAAGGGGAGAAGCCCACCCTCCTAAAAAAAAATTTAAAAATCATAATATACATAATTAGAAGTGGAAGTCGTTTATGGTTCCTACTGTTAAATGCTGCTGTAGCCATCTGCAGGGAAATATGCATTCCTGGAGTCTGGCCAGACTTCAGCATCGTTCTGTGAGGAGAAGACGGCCCAGATTGCCCTTCCTCACGTCCGTACCAAGCACATTTGCTACAGCTATTTTGGGATTTTTAAACCTTGGTGTGGGAAAGTAGGATGAGCTGTAGCAGTCATTTCAAAGGTAGAGCCTCTGTTGAAACTGGGGTGAACTACAAACGAATGTAGCAATGTAGCATTTGGGATCTGCTCTACATCTCAAGGCTGCAAAACAAAAATGTCTGTCACTTGCTAAACTCCATTTTTGAAATATGTTCTTGCAAGAGGTGAGAAGGTCATGATTCTCTTTCTCTTTGGACTAGCTTGCAAATTTGGGCAGGTGAATAGTTTTAAATAGTTTTGTACCTTAGTCCCAATTTTGGAAGGACACGGCTTTGAAGATATTTGCTGGGTTATGTCAGCTATGAGGTCTTGTGTTTGTCCTGGATTCCTCTTTTAATGCATCTTTTCCTCCCTGAAACAAAGATGAACTTACGAAACAAGTGTGTAAGGGTGCCTTTTGGGGCTATACTGGCAGGGATGCTAACCTGAAGGCAGCTTTGGATGGGGGGAACACTGGGGGTTTCTCTCCCCTTGCTCGTGCCAGTCAGGGTGAAAGTAGTTTGTGCTAGATAATTGCACCTGATGTGTTACTGAAAAAAGCCTGTTCACTGAGTTGGTAGAAAAGGAGCGTTTTTAACTGAATTTTGCTGGCCATTTGCAGGAGGCTCAAGAACTTTTAATCAGGGTAGAAGTTGCTTGCTAAGTGCATCATGCAAAAAGGGGTTCTGCTCAAGCTGGGTGAGAAAAACCCAAGTCAAAGCTATGATAACTAAAGGCACCAAGTGCTTCTCAAGCAAGCGTAGGTGGCATCTTGGCTGGGACGGCTGCTGCTGTGTTCTTGGCCCACAGACTTTTATTAACTCAGTTACAGAAAATGGAATTGTATTAGCCATGGTTCTGAGAAGGGGTTTTGGGAAGGGTGGGGAGAAGGGCTAAGCCGTGAACCACTTCCGTCTGGGTGGAGTTCTTATTTCCAAGTCCCCTTCTACCACCCTGAACCTTAACTACATTGTGTCCTTTTGAGCTGTTTGAAGTTTTTCTGGAGTTGTTGAGGTTCTAGTCACACATCCATAAGGTTTCTCTAAATGTTAACGTGCTCCAAGTATAGATGTGAGATTGATTGATATATTTAGTCTGTAAATTATATGTAAAAATTGACAAAAGTTACCTGTGTTTATTTCAGTATTCAAACACTGTTTCATTCGTTTATTTTAAAAACATGGGGAATAAGTGTTTAAAAAACCCTGCCCACCACCAAAAGACAGTTATTGTGAAGCTATACTGAGAATTTAATGTACGAGTTAGGAAATTAAAAGTTCCTGCAATAAATGAGACTCACTCATATTAAAGGTATACTGCGACATAAATTTCCCAGCCTCTACAACAACACTGATTTCTCAATATGTGCAAGATGGTTGACATAGAGTGGTTATAAGAATTACAGCCTTGTTTTTCCTAACTAGTTCATTTAAATTCTCAACCTTAATGTTCTGTTAGCCTTTCATTTTCTTGCTAATCTGCTTTAGGAAAATAAACAAAGTACAAACCTAAGTATCTTGCAACTCAAAGTGATATATACCTGGAGGGAGAGAGATAATGTTAGATTGCAGTAATTTTTTGTGGCTCCGTTGGTGTTGAATCCTTGACCACTGATGTTGATATTAACACTCCTTATCTTCATGGAAATTGCCAATGAACCTATTGGTTCTTTTCTTCCCAAGACTGGGAAAATGGGACAGAAAACAGTTTTTCATTTGGAGAACATGTGAAGCATTTTTTTGTCCAACATGGTTGAGCTCAGCCTTTGGGGATGTGAGGAAATGTGTTGCTCTGTGGGGAGCAACGTGGAACCATTGCATCTCTTCAGAGGTAGGATCCATGGAGTGGACTAGCCTGTTCCACCCAGCCTTTAAGGTTCTTTTTAAGTCTGTGTCCTCAGTGCAGATACGTCACTGTCTTGCAGACTGATTACGTGCTGGGATCACTGTTCTCGTGCAGTACTCTTGGCTATGATGTGGCATTTTCATGGTGCATTGTTCACTCACAGCTGAACATTGCAACTTCTCAGGGCTCTTTCCCTGCTTTCCAGAGCTACAGTAAATCGCACTTCTCTGAATAACATTGCAGGAAACTTGGTCCGTGTTTGCTGGGCTCCTGTCAGCAGTCAACATTTACTTCAGTGCACTGTACAATTTCCCACTTGCATAAGAAACAAGCACACAGAACTGATGAGGTTTGGAGTCACTTCTGAATGTGGGTCACCTGTGGTGTGGCATCAAGCTATATGTGGTTCTGTGAGAGCTGAGAGCCAAGAAGAAGAAAGTTTCAGAAGTAGCTTCTACAAAGTAGTTGGAGGTCCCTGGGAGATGGAAAACTGATTTTGTAAAATAAATCTCTGTCATATTTCATATGCAGTGCAATACTAGTCCCTTTTTGAAATCTCTTGTGGTTAAACACTTCTATCATGTCCTTACCACCTGCTGCAAATCCAACACGAAAACAAAAATAACCAAATCTTAAGTTGTAGCAGCTGAACCTGTTTCAAATAAATTGTAAAAGCTATTGTTTACGATAAGTGTTATCTGATTGCTGGCAGAACCTGTGTTTATTGCTTTTTCCATTGTACAGAGAGATTTGTAAGTAGACAGAAGTCTATAATTATACTTAGTGGGATTGGAGAGCATATAAAGCATAAAATGAAATTGCTTGGTTTTAATCTGAAGTAGCATCACATCAAATTTTCCATTTTTTACATATCTTGGAACAAATATTTTTCTCATTCTTTGAATAACATTGGAGGACATTTAGAGACTATCACAAAGATACTTTGTGCAGGCTGTTTTCATGTACTTGATGTTTTGAAATGTTAGCACTAAAAGTCAAACACCGGGTGCTTATTGTGCTGGTGGTCATGAAGAAGAGCTATAAAGTGCAGTCTGACAAGTGTCAATGACTATCTGGAGTGAATCTTTCATTTCAGAACAGTAATTGGGTCTTTTTTCCTCTCTGATTAAAAAACAACAAACAACAAGCCAAGTGCAAATGGATCATACAGTTAATTTTTTTCTGTGTTCTGGCAGTCCTCTTTAGAGCTCATTCCTCTTTTTTTATTTCCCACATGAGGAATGAAGAACAGAAAAACCCAAATTATGTATAAAATCCCAAGTTGCAGCTGTAAAGTCTCAGCTCAGATATATTCAGCTGTATATTTTTGGGTGCAGTTGGCTTCATGTCTTTATTATTTATTTACAGTTTATATTATATTAACTTTTTTTTGTAAGGATAGAAGAATTTATATATAATACTTACATCTTTTGATTTTGTCAAGTAATGTCACATTTCATGCTTTCAGAGCAGTCAACAGCCCAATCCTCCTGGCAGTCCCAACAATCACGATCAGGCAAGTGTGATCCACCACATGCAGGGTTTACTTTGATAATAGGTGAGCCTCACTGCTGTCCTGTTCTCATTTTGTGTACTGGTGGTGCTGGCCAAGGCTGGCAGTTGTGATGTTTCTGCTGGCTGCCTCAGTCATAGAGTCACAGAATGGTTTGGATTGAAAGGAACCTTAAAGATCATCTAGTTCCAACCCCCTGCCATGGCCAGGGACACCTTCCAGTGGAATTCATCCATGTCCATACCATCTAGACCCAAGGAAGTGGTAAATCCTTATGAATTTGAGATGTTGACTCAGTGAGAGGTGACCACTGTTGTCCAGCAGAGATGGTTTTATTTATGGGTAAGACCTGCATGTTACAATCCCTGTAATACAAGGAATGAGGTTACTCACCAAAAGGGGGTTGATCTGTGTTTTTCATCTGTTAAGGCCACATCTGTACTGGGGAGATTAGGATACACAACACCTGTTTGACTAGACAGGAGCTAACCTTGGTAGGGTTGTGTGCTGGACAGCCATGAGGGCAACACCTTTACCCTCTGCAAAAGCAGGGGAGGGAAGGGGAGGATCCCTTTTGAAAAGAACGTTTTGGGAACACACCGAAAGCACTTCTCTGCTTTTGAATCAAAAGCAGAGGGTAGGCCCTATGAAAGAAAATTTTCCTCCTCAGAGTTGCATGACCCAAATTCCTTTTAATCCGGAATACTTCATCATACTCTAAGTTTTAGACCATTGTGATTGCTTGTCTTAAAATGAGAGATTTTTATGAAACTTAATCTGAATGTTCACTGTCTTATAGAATGTGCACGTAGGAGCATATTTGGCACAATTTGAATATCAGATCTTTGAAATCCATTCTTCCAGTTCCTTAGACTCACATGTGCGTGGTAGTAACCCAAATTATATTAAATAATGTGATCGTGATGCTGCGTCAAGAAAAATGTACCAGGATGTCCAAGAGTAAGAAGACCGGGTTGGTTTGGGCTCTCACAAGGATGACTAGCCTACTTATGTCTTTTGAAATTGCAGCTCCTCCTTTCCCAGCTATAGCTAATGGTCTGTAGGATGGAGACAAGGCACGATGATGCTAGCTGCTCAGTTGGGTGGAATTAACTTCACAGATGCTTGTGCATCTTGTAATGCCATAAAAATGAAGTGGTACTTGGTGGATAGGATTTTAATAATGTCAGGCTCCTCAGGTACATGACAGATAACGCCAAGAAATGTAAGCCACCATGTAGATTGAGTTCTGTGTAAGGTCAGGCAGCAGCTGTCTTAAACATGCAGTCCAGGGATGCCCACAGATGTCCACTCTCTGTCCCTTGGTCCATGCTACTAGCTCCTAAATTTATCCCAATAATCTGGAAGAACATGAAGACTTTAAACCAAAGCACACCATGCCCCGGGAAAGAGGAGAAACCCTCAAGGCTATGCCAGGTCTTGAGGTTCCTGGAACAGCCAGGAGCTGACCAGAGATCCCATGGTAAACCTGGGGCTGTACCTGCTGTACACTGTTACTTGTCTTCTAGAGAAATGAAGCGCAGGGTGCTACCTCAGCTCTTCTCCTTTATTTTCAGTATTAAGGACAGATTTTTTCCTTCACTTTACAGTTTAAATTAGAATTCTTGCATGATTTCATTCTTTCTTCTGCTTTGAAAGGCTAGATTAGAAATATAATTTAGAAACTTCTTTGTTGTATTGGCTAAAAGAATCTCTTCCACTGTTTATTTGCATTGTGTCTTTTGCATCTGTGTTTCTGCCTCTGATATGTGTACCTGACCTGCCAGGGTGGAATTCAGATGTGGTTTAGGGTGTCTCACCCTGATGGCATGGTCACCACTGACAGCTCTCTTTGTCAACCTGTAGCAGTAGTTTCTCATGCTGCAGACAGGGAATAAATGTCTGAAAAGCAAATACAGTTGTAAAGCCCAGTGAGAGAGACATTAATTTCCTCTCTCTGAAAATGCACCATCATTCCCATTTCAAAGATAAGAGAATGCACCCGTAGAAAACAAAACCATCTCTTTAATTGTGCTTCTGTTGGGAGCATTGTTTGGAAACTTTGGCCATTTGTGACATATTTTGGAGACCGAAAGACTTTCTATGTAAACTGCTGTCAGTAACTGCAGGAAGCTTTTCTATGTTGTGCAATCCAGTTGGCTCAAAGTGGGTGATGAGAGACTCTGAGACTGCTGTCAAACCAGTGGGTGACATGTGGGTGGCACTTAGGGGCTGGTCAGCAGTCAGTGGAGGCCGTTAATTTCATGTCTAGACAGCAGTAAAAATGTACAGCAGTGGGATCCTAGATGATCTGTTTGACTATACCTTCAGAAAGACTTCTTTCAAAGTATTTCTGTTACATCTATATCCTACAGCCACAATGACTGTCCTGAATATAGACAGCAACAAGAAGGGTTCATCAAACAGGTGACTGCTGTGTATGTAAAAGATACATGTTTACTATTCTAAAAAAAGAACTCCATTATCCTTTTACTTCTGGGACAGCTGAAGTTTAGAAAAGGTGGACATGTAAAAGTTGCTGCTAAATTTCCCACTGGTTTATGCGTCATGCCCAGTCTCTCTTTGCCCAATACGTTGGAGAGATTCAGGCTTCTTGCAGTGACTATATAGCTGCCTTCCACTTGTTGATAGAAAATTATAGCATTAAATACAGCATTAAATCCACCTCCCCCAACATCACAAAGCTTCAGGCATTCAGACCCATCTACTCCTAACCCTTATTTTTAGGACCTCCTCCCGAAGACAGGTTGTCTACTCTTCTGACCAAAAATCCAAACTGGCATGTGATGTTCTTTTTTCTTATTGTTACAAAGCCAGCACCAACAGTTGAGGTGCAGAAGCCAACAGGTGGTTTAGTGGGTAAGAGTAATCAGTTCACTGATATAGAGGTTTAGAGATAAAACTGGGATGCAGCTATGGAGCTTGGGAGTTCAGAAAACCTTAGCTAAGTGGCTCCTAAACATGTTGTATTAGTATTGCTGCCACAGGCTTGAAAGGCTCCTTCCTTGTTCTTCGGGGCACTAAAGAAAAATTATAGGCCAAGGAGAACTCTTGGAGAAGGTGAGATGACTCAGGTGCCTGTGCTGATGTACCAAAGCATGTGCAGAGAAGCTCTGCATGTGACAGAGCTCCCCAGGGTTCAGGCAAGGCGAAGAGGTCCCCTGAGCCCCAGCAGCACTCCTGGCTACACCCTGCACACGCTCCCGGGGTGCTCAAGCAGCCCTTTGGATGTTTTTCATGATCTGTAGAATGTTTTCCCTAGGCCCATATGTTTTCCCTTTTGTATAGTGCTCTGCTTCCTTGCCTGAGGAACAGTTGCAGACATCTATTTCCCTCATCCTTTCTGAGCCTCTTCTAAGCTTCCTTCCCTCCGCAAGTCTTTGATATATTCCCTTCCCTTCCTGATCTGAAGACTGGTAAGCACAGCAGGTGAGGAGTGTTAGTGCTGCATCTGCTGCTAATTGGGCTCACAGGCTCATTCAGAGAGCACTGGCAAGTGATGTGCTGAGTTAATCAGGAGCTGGGTTTGTAGGAGAATGTTCATATTATGTAGGGTAAGTAGAGATTTGCGTGTCAGCTTTTAAAATGGGAGCTTTCCAAACTGAGCCTGGCTGCTGCTTTCCATTGTTGGTCTCCCCGTGGCCCCCATCTACATAGGGCGTCTCAGCACCTTTATCCTTGCAGCAGCCTGGGAACATTGAGGGGTGCTGCCATTCCTGGCTAGGGGATGAATGCCTGGGAATCCAGGGTTTAGGGAGGAGCTTTAACAGTGCTTTGCATTCAGTGGTGGTGCTGGTTTCAGCAAATTCCTGGCTGTTTCTTCCTCCAAACAGCAGCAGGTAAAGTGTTGACATATCCTTCCTATTCCTGCCCCTACTAGGAGGGCAGCCATCCCTGCCGAGGGCATTGGAGAGGCAGCCGGGGAGAGGGAGCCATGTCCATCACTGAGGAGGTTGTTTCACTAGTCTCAGACAGCGTGTTGGCTTTGCTGTCTTCCTCCTGCTTATTCCAACCTCTGTGCCACTATGGGCTTCTCCGGTCTCCCCTCTTCCTCTGCTCCTATAGCTGATTGATTGTGGATCCTTTAATCAGTCCAATGCAAAATTACCCTTCTCCCTGTAAAATACAACAAAAACTTGGTTTTAAGATCATTCTGCTCAGTAATTTGTTTTACAGGGTAGTGCCTGTGGGCTCTCAGGGCAGCACAAGTGTGGAGGCAGCAAATGGTAGGCGGGGGAAGGCAAGAACTTCTTAGGCTGACTTTGCCTTTGAAGCCAAGGTATCCTCTAAATACAGCATCAGTGTTTTTGCCTAAGGTCATGCAAGAATGCTTGGCAGAGCAAAGAGCTGAAGTGGGCCTCCCCAGATCCAGGTTACCACTCTAACCCCAGGACTGTTTTTCTTCCAGCACTTGAAAATGGTCTGAACCTCCCATGAGGTACTTTGTGAGAACTTTTTAGGCAAAGATTTTGCTCTAAAAAAGCACGACTGTTTGCTTTGTAAGAGGAAATTCTTGTTCCTGTTTCCTTTCAGATGTAGTCCTTCTGTTCTTGGCTTGCTGACTTGATGATATCACTCCCCATGCAGTGGGCAAAAGCTGTTTTCCCTGTATTGAAAGAGCCAGGAGGAGCAGCTGCTATTCTGCCTCTAATCTCTAGTTCTTCACCCACTCCTTTGGCATACCAATGGGAGCCAGGACCAAGGAGCTGCGTGGGGAACACAGATGCAGAAGTGAATTTGCTTTGTCATCCTTGAGTCTCACAGGCCAGAAGTGATTCGCTGATGTTTGTTCATGAAGGATCCAGAGTTTGTGCAGTGTGTCCAGGGAATACTGATAGCTGGCTATGGAGCACACCCAGGCTCTTTGTCAAAGCCACCTGTGTCAGTGGAGGTGGAAGTCCTCACCATCTGGTGACTTTCCTGTGACACTGTATGGAAAATGAGATCTTAGTACGTACCACCTGGTGCCACAGGATGCCCATTAAGTAGCTGGGGGCACAACAGCATCTTTTTGGTTGCCTGCATGCAGTTGAAAAACTGTATGAGCAATTAATTTCACTTTCTTACGGGCACCTTCCTTCAGTCAGGTACTCTGACCTCCATTTCTTCCAGAGGACCATCCTCCATTTGGGTCTTCAGTGCTTAACTGCACTTATTTTATGTGTATGGAAGCATTTAAACTTTCTCCTCTCTTTTTATGTCCTTTTCTGATGATGATATCTCATTCTTTTTAAAAATAGAGTAATTGCTTCGGCACTATCCACAGCTCAGTCGTGCAGGTGCCTGGGTAAATTATCCCATGCATGCATCTGGCTTTCACTCCAGCAGTCTTCCGTAATTGACAATTAATTTGTGAATCTTTTTCCGTGCTGTTCTTTCACCTTGAGTGCTGGGCATACTGGATCTCTGCCACCTCATATTTCCTGGATAAAGTCACTGTGGCTTTTTGTCTTACAATGTCTGACTCCTAGCCAGTGCAACTAGTTGAAAAAAACCCCTGCAAAATATAATGTGCGTTGGAAGATTCATTTAAAAAGGCAGAATAGTTGCTGGAGAACAGTCTCTGTAAAACAAAGAGAAAGTAAAAAATGTTGGTCTATCCAGAGAAATTTCAAGAGAAGGTATTTACCAAGTAACACAATTAGTCAATGCCTTTGTCACAAACATTGCATTCTTCATTCTTTTGTTGTGTGAAGAGGGGATGATATAAATCATTTTCTGGGATGCCTTATGTCCATCCCATTCAGATGTATGAAATTCCACTGTGGTGGTGCTTTGATTTCTAACCTTTAAAAGTTATGAGCTGTGACAGAGAAAATTATAAACTCCCATTTGTTTTGTGTGCTTGTGTGGGGAAATTCTGTCCCAGTCCAAGCACCATGGAGCCTACAGTGCCTTACACTGATTTATGAAGCCTTTTCCTTGATTTGCTTGCAGCTGGTATGTGTAAGGCCAAATTCAGTTACCACACCTGCAGTAAATCAGCAATATATAAATGTTTTTTAAACTTGGGAAAAAATCCATTAGTGGTTGAATTAAACCTTTAAAGGACTCTTATTTCCTGAGCGTTAGGCTACTATAACTTTTATGTGTGATTTTAACACATTCTGAAGTGTTAGGCAAACTAAAAAGAGCCAGTGAGTATGTAGGTGACGGTTGTTAATGTATTTTAAAAATGGTTTGCTTCTAATAAAAAGGGTTCTGTCGTGTAAATGTTGAAGTATCAGCTCTAATGAGGGGCTTACAAATCAGTCGGAAGGTGGTGACTTGGTAGTTTTATTGTTCTTCTTCACTAAGAGACCATCTCTGTAATAATATTTAGGTTTCATTAGGGACAAGGAAAAGACTTTAGAGAATGACAGGAGAAATCAGCCAGTTTTTGGTAATAACTTCCCTGTCTTCCATTTCTGCATCCCCTTCTGTCCCTTTGCAGTCACAGGGACCTGAGCAGGGAGCAGAGGGTGCCCCACAACCTCCTGCCCACAAAGTCTGAGGCATGCCCATGTGCACAGCCATGCCCTGACATGAATTCCCACTGCCCTGAGCGTGTCCTGACTCAGCAGGAGGAGTCAGGGTGCCCCAGCATTGGGGGATGCTGGCTTTTCATGGTGGTAGATTGGGCCAGGCACACAGTGTCCTGTTAGATCTGCCATCTCAGCTGCTTGCTTGGGCATTTCCGTTTGCATTAAAATGAGCCAGAGCTTAACAGTTCAAGCACAGCAAGTCTTGGATAACTAACCCTTGTAATTCTGCTGGCATGCTGGTGGCCATATGGATGCTGCTTGCATGGGCCACTGGGCAGTGGCAAAATTTGGAGGCCTGTCCTACAATTTTGTCTTCTTTCTACTTCTGTCATGGCCTCTCTCCTTCCTTCCCTTTCTCTTTCCTCCCTTTGCACCTCCCAAAATGTATTTCAGCCAACATAGCTGAGCAGGTACAGAGAAGTAAACAAGTTGCATCATTACACTAAATTGCTTTCTCTTCCCTTTCCTCCTCAAAAGCACAGAAGGGAATAGAAACGGAAGATTAGTTGTGTCGGAGCTCCATCCTGGTGCTGTTCCCGTGCCATGGATTGCTCAGAGCTGAGCATGTACGTTTTGCCTGGGATAAATAACAGTGAAACTCTGTCTCAATTTTCTCTGCAGTTTCTCCCTCTTGCATTCATTTTAAAATTTCATTCCTCACTCCCATTATTGCCAGGCCTGCTGTTCTTTGCCTGGGGGAGCCAGGTAAAACATTTTTATTTACTTTTGGTTTGGTTTGGTTCCACTTGTAACTTCCTGTCTCCAGATTTTTTTGCGGGTTTTTTGTTTTCCAGTGACTTAGGGAGAAGCAGGCCGCAAGGAAGGAGTGACATTTTTTATACCACGTGTAAGATGCCTTCAGATGTAAATCCATCTCCGGCAGCATTAGACTGCTGGCTAATTCTTTCCCTATAAAGTCATCTCAGTCTGGGCTTACTGTCTCCACCACTGGTTGTAGTCTTGATCTCAAAAACATCTACATGGAATGGAGAGCACCAGAAGTTGAGGAAACTTTGGAATTGTGGATTGGATTGTTTAGATTATTATTGGATAATGGGTTATTTGGCAGTTTAGGGGCATCAGGCAAGCTATGATTTTGCAGTCCAAAAGTCTCAAGCAGCAGGGGTTTAAAGACTTCACTCTTTTTCTGTGTATTCATTCTCCCTGCAGCTTTTCCAAGCTGCCTGTTCAGTTGTGCTGGTGCTGTAGTTTGAGACGTTCCGTGAACCAGATTATCAACTGGTCTGGGCTAAAAATAATCCTTCAGCATAGGGAGGAGGGGATGAGTGGTGGGTTTTTTTCTACTTGCATCAGTTCACCACTTTGCAGGATGACCCACAGATGGTTGGAACAGGTCAAACTGAGGAACATCACGGTGGCATGCAAGGATAGGAGCAAGACACTAGAGGTTGGGGAGACATAGAAACTCCAAAAACCAACTTTCCCCCAGAAATTTTGGCTTTCCACTTGGCAGCTGGGTTTCGATGCACCTTGCTGCAAAAGTTTTCAGATGTCTGTGATAATTTCTGCTCTTGCAGCAACTGCTGTATTGGTATCTCAGTGCTGTTGCTCTGTAGTTGATACATTAATTCAAGCCCACCTTTGCCAGCAGTTGCTGTGGTTGCTGGGGCAGAGACACACATCCCATTTGGCTACTGTTGATGTGAGAACAGTAACCTTTGCAGAAGGCCAGAGCAATAACATTTTAAACCACATACACTAAATCTGCAAGAGCCTATCTGTCAGAACACCCCAACATAAAAGGTAACATAAGCTTCCCCTTCTGCAGCATGGCTCAAAATTCGACTGATACAGAATTTACACAGCGACTCTTAGATCAGTGACTAAACGGTTTCTGGGGTGAGGATGATGAGTATTTTCCTACCTACATGACAGATAAGTGAGGATGAGAAGGAGTTTGCAGAAGAGGCTCAGAAGACCGAGATGCTCTCTGCCTGTTTGTAGTGGAAGAACCATGGGCAAGCCCATGTGGGTTAGCAGACCACTAGACTGTCTAAACGCTCTTAAGGGACAAAGTTCAATCAGCTTTCATTCCAAAGAGCATTATCAGTGTGTTACACTAATCCCATGTAACAGTACTCTAGCCTGACATAGGTACCGTGAAGTAGATTTTGGTGGCGTGGCTTGCCCGTGCTGGTTTAGCAAAGACATTAAGGTGCTGTCAAAGTCGACAGCCTTAAAGACTTTCTTAAATTGCTCTTCCCTTCTGATCGACAGCAACGACACTTTGCCCTGAGTGGTTTTCCGTAGTTAATATGCCATGAACTCTGTAATATTGAAATTACTGACCAGTTGGTTTTGATCCTTCTGGCTATTTTAGTGTTTGGTTATAACCCTTGGTTTATTATTTTGAGATGTTGGGGTTTTTCCTTTAGCTGTGACCATTGTGCCTTGAAGTTGGAAGCGTTCTGCTCAGTCAGTTGAGTGCTCCTGTCCCCATGTGCACTGTGCCAGACTGGGTCTAGACAACAGTGTAGCCTCCACTCACACAGTACAGGATCAGATTTCAGCTCTTCCAGGCCATGCAGTATCATTTCATTTTTAATTTTAAAGCCCATGGTAGAGGCAGGAGGGAGTAATCCTAAAATATTCACAGATACTTGAATGCACAGACGGGTTGTAGCAGAGATTTCCTAATCTTTCCCTTTTCAGGGAAAGAAATAGAAAAAAAACCCAACCAAATAAAAAAAAAAACCCTGCCGGTCACTCAAGGCTTTGCTGAGAAAAAGGCGGATTTATTGAGGCTGGAGACATCCTGCTGTTAGGGCTGCTGGAAAGGAGGGGGCCCAAGGTTCCTATTCATGCACAATAGTCCTATTTCCCCCCGTTTCTTTCTTTTATTTTCCCTATGCCTTTTTATTGCATTACCATGGTCTTGCCCCCCACCCCTCCTGGCCGAGCGTGCCTCTCCATCGCTGCACATTGTGTTGCTTTTCCCCTGCTGTGCCACTCTCTTGTGTGCAATGGCACCAGCAAAGTAAAACTGACTGAAATGCTGATCTCCAAAGCACTGGCACACAGTGCTTTAGAGATTAGGATTTTAGTGCATTATACTCAGCTGCTATCAGAGCAGAGCGCTGTGACAGGGAAACACAACACCACAGCCAGGGGTTCTGGCTTGGAGATGGAGCCCCAGTCCCTCCGGGCAAAACACTTCACACTTCTCCTCCTGCAAAACATCTTTGGGAGCGTATGCATGGATGGGCTTGAGTTTACTCAGTAGACAAGAGGAATATCCAAAGGCAAGTTGACAGCCTTTTCATCTAAATCATATCTATTATTAAGAAATTTTAAAGAAAAAAACTTACTAGCAAAACAAAAAAGTTTTTATGGCAAGATTTTTGTCACATATTCTATCTGTATCCTCAGTCTTTCTTTTCCTTTGCTGAAATTTAGCTTTTTATTTTATTTTCCTAGAAGCTAAGGAAGATGGATATTTTTCTTCTTGTTCCCTTAGACTTGCACGCTCATATTGCTGCTGTAGCAATTTGCTCTAGATTGGTCTCCAAAGTTCTTGGACAATACAGGCATTTGGGTAAATGCAGTGTCTTATGAGAACTAACAGCAGGCTTGCTGCTTGTCCACCTTCCAGTGAGCCTGGCTGGGTTTTGCTGTGCGCTTGCCAATTGCCACTGGAGCTGCTGCCTGTGAGCAGGATAGTCTGGAAGTACCCACAGCCAGTTCTGGAAGGTGGACCACAGGAATTTTTTTATACTTCAAAGATGGCCATGCTAATTATTGCCCTCAGGTAATGCCTGCTCTTCATTGCTTTTGAAAGAATCATTACTTAATGACATGAAGTAATTTTAAAAACTTGGTGACCTCTAATACCTTTATCAAATATCAGATAATCACACATTTTTCGGTGTATAGTTTTTCCATTGGCTTAAGGCCACTTAGTTATATAAATATTAACACTTGCTACTGGTAGGTTTAAATCCCATTTAAAAGTGCATTTATTCTGTATTCAGAAAGGGAGGAAATCATATCAGGTACCAGAAGAAATGCTCTCTTCTGGAACAATTAAATGTTTCTCCGGCACAGGCTGAGGTCTGTACTGCCTGCAGATGCCAGTAAGCATCTGTTTTTCTCAAGCTCTTGCTCATTCAACAGCTCTTACTGCTCCTTGCTTCAGCATCCTGTTTCTCCTTCTCCCCAGCACCACACTTGGTTCCTCTTGCTTCTCATTTTCTTTGTCCATTGGCATCACTTTTCTTGATGGCTTTCTGCTCATTTTTCGTTATGCCATTTCTTCACGGTTTTTTTCTGGTCTTGCCTTTGTCCTTGACCTGACCTCCAAACCGTAATGAATTTTCTCTTCTTTGAAACTGGCCACATCTTGGAGCTGGGTGCTTTATCACTCTTTCTTTTCTGATCTCCTTCTCTGATCACTGTTTTATTCCATGCTGTAGGTTTCTTTCCTGCATATTCCATGACTTAAACATCCTAGTCTACTTTTCTCATATTTACTTGACGTACCTTCCCTTCACAGCCATCCTTAAATGGGAGTTTCCCCCTTTTCCTCTCCTACTACCCTGTTTCTGTGAAGCTGTGAGGCACAAGCTGGAGATTTCCCACTGGTTTCCTGCTTTTCACCTTCTTGGTAGCCACTTTTAACAACAAATTTACTTTCTCATCCCATGCAGTCCTGCACTTTCAGCGACTTCCAAATTCATGGTCTCACAGATTCGTTGGGTATTCCACCAAGCTGTTGTTCATTTTGCTCTTTGCCAACTTTTCCCAACATTTTTTTACCTTTCTTTCCCTTCTCCTGGTTTTGCTACCTTCTACATACTGTCCTCTTACAACCTGTTTTCCTTTTTTTGTGTTTTCCATATAAAAGCAGAGTCTGGTAGCTTTGAAGCATCCCACAAGTGGCCATTTGTATTTCTGTTGTCTCTTTTCCCTTGTAAACATGAGAAGTCAGCACTCGCCCTGTTGGGGTTAGGCACAGTGGGAAATAAAAAATGAGAGTCCTTGAGCTCTTCTTAGTGTGAGTTGAAGCACACACCTGGCTTCTGTGCATACAGGCTGGGAATTGCATATGCAGGAGCAATGCCATACTCCATTCCTGTGGCTACAGACATCCCCTCTCTAATCATATGGAAACACTGAGCCCGTGGGCTCACACACAGACCCTGGTGGCCTGCGATCCGCTCTTGGTCCCCTCTGGTCCCCCTGGATTCTGGCTCTGAAGAGCCTCCTCTGCTCATGTCTCTTTGAAAAGGTGCTGAAAAAGCAGCCCTGGGAGTGAAAGCAAGACAAGGCAGAGGAAAATATCAGAGGCAGTAAAGTGGCAGAAAGGTCAAGAAAAGTAGGGATGAATTACAGCCTTTCAGCTTAGCCAGGAACAGCACACCGGAGACTGTGATGGGTATTTCTCCGGAGGGAGGACACAGGTCACAGAGCTTCCAGCTCATACTATTCCTTCTAAATAAATAAACCAATAAATAAATAATGTACATATGGCAGAATTGTGAACATAATAGAATTGCAAAGCAGAAAATGCCTGAATTTTTCCCCAAATGGAAGTGGTGTACAAGTGATACAGAATACTGCTCTTCACCAGATGCAGCAGATTCTAGTTGAACAGTACCACTGTCAGGGTTGGTCCTCTGAGTGACAGTCCCCAGTCTGCTGCCAACAGACATGTGACTTAGATGGATGGTGAGCTGTCCTGGGCACTCTCTATTTTGTTGGATTTAGTAGCATTTCTTAGCTTTTGCATACAATGCCTATCCTAGAAGTGGCTTGTCACCATGTTCACCATCACTCGTGTGCCATGTTTTCCATGCAAAAGAGCAAGGACCCTGATGGTGGGTGCCCACTGGGGACCCATAGTGACACCAGGTATTGTCCTGTGGTCCAGAGGCAGCTGTAGCACATCAGTGCAACCAATGATGTGTTTGAAAGCATGAAAATGGGGATTTGCATTAGAATTTTGCTTCTTGAAGTAAATACAGGAAAAGTCATGCAATTCAGAATTTTTACATTTGAATAACCCTCATCAGTGTTGTTCATATGTGCTGTCCCATCTGTTGTGCATGTCTGACCCATAGGACTGTGCCAGACCAGGGCAGTACCATTGCTGTGAGGAAAGTGTTTGTGGACAGGCTGGATGGGGCTTTGAGCATCTGATCTAGTGGAAGGTGTCCCTGCCCATGGCTGATTCTATAAAACCCACCATGCCGAGTCAGCTATATTTTTAATTCTTAACAGGAAATATGGGAATGTTGTTTTTTCTTACATCACAGGGAGAGAATATATAAAGAAGGTCTCAAGTTTTCATCTGATTCTTGTGTCTCAATAAAGCTGTTAAGGTAAAATTACAAGTCCAACTGAACACCCCATGCATAAACAGCAGACTTCTGGCACATGCACTAGAATGTCATGAAGTATGTTTTGAATCACTGTGCAGCAGGTCTGTGTCTTCATCAAGTTTGTGTGATCAAAAAATGGCACCATTCTCTTAAAAATATGTCTATACCATATTTTCTATGAGCAGCCTAATGCCCTGAATTTAAAGTTGCTCTGTGGACAGTGCTGGTCCCTGACTTGGGGCTTCTTTTTGAACAGGGGAAAGGGAGAAAGGAAGGACTGAGAATCCTGTTAATTTATTTAATTTATGTGTATGCTTTCAAAAAGTAGTTGCAATATTTGGGCCAGGTGGTGATTGCTCAGCACTGGCTCTGTTTCAGTACTCACACCCGGCTACCCAAGAGTGGTTTTTGAGGTTTTGCCCTTGGTCTCTTAATTTAGGTGATGCTTTGTGAAGGCACTGCTCTGGGTGTGGTGCAGAACTGGTGCTTGCTCCATGCCGGTTGCTGCTTTCCTCTGGGCTGGCTGAGAAGCTGGCGTGCTGTCTGACCTTGGGCCAGCTCAGGAGCAGCTTAGTAATACCAGACACAGCGTGGTCTAGTGGCCTGAAATCCTGCAGGCCAGGGAATAATCTGCATCTCATGCTCTCTGTGCTGTCAGGTCCTGCTGCCTGCTCTGCACTGGGGACCAGTTCCATATGGCTGTAGCACAGCTGTGCAGCCTTGCAGCTCACTGCTGTTTGCCTCTGCCCACGGCCTGATTTTACAGGGCTCTTGCTGCTTGGGAATAAGGGGAAGCCCCAGGGTTTGCTTGGTGCCAGCTGGACCGGTTCTCACTCTTGGCAGAGAGGAGGACGTTGGTGCACAGGAGAGTGGGTCCTGTGAGGCAGCAATGCCTGTATGGGATGGAGTGGTCGGTCCATTGCTGTTCCCAGAGTCACCTGGTGGTACAGGTAGGATTGCTGTGCCACAGCCACAGAGAGCCCAGCAGCAGTGTTGTTGTTCCCCACCTGCTCCCACTCTGCCAGATTTATGCAAGAGGCAGGCTAGAGGCATGGCCCTGCACCACTCTAACTGTGCATGTGTAAAACCAATATATCTGTGCCCACTTGCTTGGGCAGAGCAGTGTGAGTATGTGGGCAGGCAAACCTTGCTTTCCTGTCTTTAGTGTAAGCTCTGGGAAGGGCAGGATAACAGCAAAGCAAGAAAAAAAAAATTCACATCCAAAAAGTGACTTGCGTGAGAGGATAGGAAAATGATGCCAGACTTTTCCAGAAGCTGGTGTGCTTAAAAGTAAGGGCATCATTGCTCCTCTGGGAAGCAGTGCAGAGAGGTCAGAGCTGCTGGGGCATATACAACACCATGCTGTTGTGCCTCTTGCTCATGAGGTTTTCCTCATGCCAAGTTTTCTGTTAGTGCTCTGCCTCCTGCCAAACCATGTGTGTGGCAGCCTTGACCAAGTGGGATGGGATGGGCACAGGATGGGTTGGTCTGGGCATCCCAAGAAACCTTTTTAGTGCTCTGCAGGACTTCACATCTTAAAGGTCCAAACCTGACCTTTACTCACCTACACCTTTTTTTTTTGTCCCCGTGGAAGAGAAGTATCCATTTGCTCAACATTTTATAGATAGATTCTGTACTACCATGAAGTGCTGTGACTTGATGCAGGGAAGCTGCTTCCAGATGAAAACCTTCCGTAATGGGCAGGCAAGATCCAGAATCTCAGGCAAGATCCTGGATCATATTTCCCTCGGCTAAGTGAGGGTCTGAGTGGTGGTCAGACTCACTCTGCTGCTTCTCATGGATGTGGTGATACAGCCACACAAAGGAGCTTTCTGCTTTTTAATAGCCATTTCAAACTCTATAAATAACTCTATAAATATTATTGTTTATTTTTAGTTTTACTTGTGTCATACCCACAGACATACATATAAAAAAACCAACTCTGACAAGAAAATTACATTGGAGTTGGTCTTTCCAGTGGTTATTTTTCTCCTGCATCTCCAAACAAGTGCTTTAAGCTTTAGGTCATTTTTAGAAACCTCCATGAACATCAGCATCAGAGTAAGGCATCCTGTATTTGTTAAATCACCATCTTCACATACTTTAGCTGTCTGCATGGCAGTAAGGGCAGACACCAGGCTCACTGCTTGCTTACTCACATATTTGTGCTTCAGATGTATGTTATAGGGGTTTTACTCGCTCTTGAGAGGCTAAGTGCTTCCATAAGGGACTGTCACTGTGGATGGGGCCTTACTGCAAGTTGCTGTAGTGGATAATGAGCACAAACCTATTAAATAGTGACACATGAGATTCCCTATCAGATAACGTAGTGCTGCTAATTTGGGTGTGAGGGAGACGATGAGGTCATGAGCATGGGCTATTAGGAATACCAGTGAGTAAGCAAGGAGGGAATAGTCAGCAATGTTGATTTAATTCTTGTAGAAAAAATAGAGACAGAAATACATACAGTTTTGTGATTGCTTTAAAATAAACCCAGCTGCAATGTAGAAAACTCCACCAGAAAGCCAGAAGGCCTTTAAATATAGAAAGGCTTAAATCCAGGTGACATAGATGGAGTCAGATATGGTCATAATGGCATTTTCCCTTTGTAATTCATGAAGGTTATTTTTTGTAAACTTTCTTTTCATATTTCTGTGCAGACACTGTATTACATTGACATTGATTCACTGAGTTTATTTGTCAGCAGTAAAATGAATGAAATTCTAGATGTACAATTTCAACCACCTGCTGTTGTTTACTAGTGAGACTACCAGTGACCCTTAGCATCTATAAATACTTAACTGTGAATTAAAAGGAGGGAACAATCCAGTAGTTTTTCTTTTCCTCATCTTTCCCAGACACTTTCTTCCTCTGCTTCCCTCCCCCCTTGTTATTTTCATTCTCATCTCCTCTGCTTCAAGAAAAGCCAAACATTAAGAGGAAGATTTAATTTCTAGTGAACTGGAGACTTGGTCATTCGTTAAAAGACTCATCAACTTGTTAGACTGTGTGAAGATTTTTCTCTGGTCTATGTGGTGCTGACTTTTGGTAATGGCCTTTTAAAGTGAAAATTCAGATTAGAAATATCTGAACATTATTTTTAGCTCTCCTGAGCTCATAGTTCTTATTAAGGAGAAAGTTGTTTGCAGTCATTGATTAGTTACAATTGTAACTTCCAAATAGCTTTAGGCAATATTACAGCAGGACTGCAGTATCCAGTCTCCTTTCTCAGTGTGGAGGATTTTTTCCCCTTTTCACTACTTTTGCAGGTTTGACAGGGACCAGCAGGTTTTTTATTTTATCACAAGACTTGAAAAAATGCACGGTTTTTAGTCAAGCCTACCTCATCCTTTCGAGCCACTAAGAAAAATTTTTCTCCTCTGTAGTCCAATCTTTCACCAAGTCAAATTCACCTGGTCCCTCTGTGATGTGAGCATCTCAGTCTGCAAGACTATTACTTACTCTTAGATAAAAGCTTGGACACTAGTACCATCCCCATATCAGAGTTTCTCCAGGCCTTATTAGCTTTGGTTAGAGATTTTGGGCTGGTTGGATGTTCACCTTTTCTGCCTGCTCTGAGGGTATGCTGAGCTCACAGCTCTGTGCTCTTGTTGCGAGGAGGGAGGCTATGAATTTGACTTTCATGCTGCAGAGCAGGGCAATGCTTCTTGCCTGGCTGTCCTGATTTGGTCTGGGGTAGTTAATTTTCTTCACAGTAGCTGGTATGGGGCTGTGTTGTGTTTGTGCTGAAAGCAGTGTTGATAACACAGGCGTGTTTTTGTTATTGCTCACCAGTGCTTGCAGAGAGTCAAGGCCGTTTCAGTGCCACAGCCCATCAGTGAGAAGGGTCTGGGTGCACAAGGATTTGGGGGTGGGGGGACACAGCCAGGACAGCTGACCCCAGCTGACCCAAGGGATATCCCAGATCACAGGGCGTCATGTTCAGGATATAAAGCTGAGGGAAAGATGAAGGAAGGAGGGAATGTTCAGAGTGATGAAGTTTGTATTCCCCAAGTCACTTTTACACATGATGGAGCTCGGCTGAACCCTCTACTGGGGATGGCTGAACACCTGCCTGCCCATGGGAAGTGGTGAATGAATTCCTTATTTTGTTTTGCTTGTGTGCGTGGCTTTTGCTTTCCCTAGTAAACTGTCTTTATCTCAAGTCCTGAGTTTTCTCACTTTTACCCTTCTGATTCTCTCCCCCATCCCACTGTGGGGAGTGAGTGGGTGGCTGTGTGGGGCTGCATTGCCGGCTGGGGTTAAACCAGGACAGTGGTGTCACACCTCTAGACTTTGCTGTGGTTACTGTTAACACCACTGGGTTGACTAAAATCTCTGACAAAAGGACAGTTTCAGTGCCATTCATAAAAAAACCCTGAAGCAGCCAGATGGAGGTGGTTGCTCTGTGTGGGTCTGTAACGGGATGTAAAGGGAGATCTCTTACAGAGCACTGTGAGCACCAGACAGCCCCGTCAATCCCTGCTGGTAAAAATGCTCCAGTTTCCACACAGCATTTCTGCATTTATGGAGTGGGAGCGAATGAAACACTTCTCTGCCTCAGGATTAGGGCCATTGGTGGTGCTGCTGTCTGTTCACCCACCTTTACACAGAGCAGAGATGCTTCCAAAACAGAAATCTGGGAAGGACCCACCCTAGAAAAGGTGCAATTGTGCAGGAGCATGTCTGCTTTTACTAAAACTGAGCCCAAACCAAATATTTTCTTCTAAAAAAGAAAACATTCTTTTGCTTTATGCTTTATGTTTTGTTTTGGTTAGCCAACACTTTTTTCTCTAAACCCTATTATTCATGCAGCCCCAACTGCTACAGGATTTCAAGTTAATAAACTCCTAAGGAGAGGCAGTGCAAAATTTGTACCAGATCAAAATGACATGGAGCAACACAGTGGGAGTATGTAAACCAAAGAAGCAATCAGGTTTGGGGTTTGGCTGCTTTTTGATCCCAGGAATGGGGATTTTTCTTCATCAGAATATATTTCTTGTTTTCCAGTCAACTGTTGTTACAGTCTTTTCTTCAAATCTTCCTACAGGGAAATTTTTCCAGCTACAGCTTTTCTATTTCACCGATGAGAGCGTCTTGTGCTATCTAGAAATAGGGATTTTTACAACAGGGTGGCTGAAGTCATTCAAGGACGTAGCCTTGCAGTCTGCTCTCATTGAGCAACCACATAGCTTGATGAAATGGCTGAATTTGGAGATAGGATTTCCAACTGTCCTCCTTAATTTCCTACATTAAAAAGTAAAAAAATACTGCTTCCAAACGTTTTCTCATGAGAAATTCTCCCTCATTCTACTACTTGTGTCCTGAGTATGATGAGAAGCGTTCTCTTTCCACGATGATCTTTGCAGTATTGTCAATAGGAACAAAGAGATGTTGGTCTCCAGAAAGTTTTACAGAGAAGCTTATTACTGTTGCCTAGTGTTTTAAACTAGGAAAATTAATTCTAAGCTGTTTTGCCTAAATGCCTGAGCTTTGTCGTTTTACCTACAATTAAAAAAAAAATCAACGTTTGCTGAAGGGAAAGAAGATAATTATATAGTAAAATTGTTGTTATTCACTTTTTTTTAAAGACAAAGAAAAATCCATCAGAACAGATGTGAATCTGCAGACCTTTAGTATTTAAGAATAATTGCAGTACCCAGTATAAGCCAGTATTTTTTTCCTCTGTAATTTCAATGTAGTTTTTCTTGTGCATTTCCAGATTGGTCATACCTTTTCATAAGCTCTTTCATAGGCTAGTCCGTGTTTTCTGAGCTCTATTAATCCTTTTTTTGGAATTGGCGTGCTTTTATTTCCCATGTTGTTATCACAGCAGGAGGAAGGGGAAATGTGTGATGATGGAAGAATTTTTAACGTTTATGTATGCCACACATGAAGTTAGGGATCCCATGAGATTTGTTTGTGTTCTTGTATATGTGTGGATGAACATCTGTGGAATGACAGCTTAACAACTTCCTTCTGACATTATAAAGGGGCCACAATGGTACTATTTATTTTTTTTTTTAGTTGGCTTTTTTTTGTGTTAACACTTTGAGTTCTGTGCTGATTTCAAGCTCTGTTCACTCCATAATCAGTTAGAAAGTTGCATTTCCTGGGAGTCAATTACACCTCAAATTTGGAATTAATAATGTCAGAATAGTAAGGCTTGAATCTTCAGGTAACAAGGGTTTTCATCTGAGCTCCTTCCTTGTTATTTCCTATACTGACTTGCTTGCTTGAGACATAATCTTTTTCCTTCCCCTTCTAATCTCCCTCTCCATGGCCTGAGGACTGTTCTGCAGGTAGTCTAATTGTCAATTATACCTCAAGAACCTGAACATGCAGAGGTGAATACGCCTTGCTGCTTTGTGTCTCATAGAGTAGACATAATTTTGAGAGAGCAGAGAGATGTTGAAGTTCTCCATGAAGTTTTCAGGCTGTAATGCTTCGGAATGCTAGGCTGGGAAGGGCTCTCAGGTCAATAGGTCTGGTTACCATCTCCATCCTTTAATAAACCACTGAAATTCCAGCTTACACCTTGGCTTGTTTTATGTCTTTATCTCAGCTATTTTTGCACCGTGTGAATTAAGTTTGTGTTATTGGTGCACAAATGAGTATAAATGTATCCTTAGTAAAGTTCAGACTGGAAATGGGAGATTGGATTTGAAAGCAGCATTTTAGCAAGTTTCTGCATTAACTTCCCAATAGGACTAATAAAGACTAAAAAGAAAAACCAACCCCAAACCCCCAATAACAACAAAATGCCTCACAATCTATTTTTGAGGGCCTGATCCAAATCCCAAAGCACAAACCTAATCAACATCCTAATGATTAGAAAGTCTAATGTACTTTCCTGGTAATCTCTGCCTCAAACCCTTAATTTCTGTCTGAGCTATAGCAGATCTTTTAAGACATTAACTTGTCTGGTTTACAAATTCTGAGCGATCAAAAGTCCACACCATCCTTATGGTTTTTTTCTCAGTGATTAATTACTACATGAAAACAACCGGTATTTAATATGTATTAACTATTTCTGTCTTGGATTTAATTTTGCTTTTGTCTTCTCATTCAATCTTCCAATAGATTAAAGACTTGTCTTTAGAGATGCTGGTCAACTCCCTTGTTAACCTCCTTCTCGATAACATTGTGTTTCTTGAGTCTGTCATTTACAAGAGAGGTTTTCTGTGCATTTGCAGATTTTATTTAGTGAACACTTTTTGATTTATTTTTTCTGTTTTATAATAGAGACAGCAGTACTGGTTTTACTAATTCTTTATGCTTTTCCTATATACTGAAGGATTTATTCAGCTGCAAAACTGCAACATTGCATAGAAATCTAATGCTCAGTTGGTAATTTATGATAACCCCTGCTTAGCGATGGAGTATTGATTTCCCCAGCCTCTTCTAAGGGAAAGAAGGGTAGCTTGAGTATTAGAATTCTCCTACCACGATAGCTCTGTTTAATATTGATTATCATAACCATATAAACTCTTGAGATCTAGTTGATAGAAAGTTGCTAGAAACTTTGAAAAACACATAATAGCTTCCAAGTAAATAGTAGAATACCCAGAATTGATATTTCTTACATCAGGCAATTCAGCTCCTGCATGTGAGAAATGTATGTTTATGCTAAAAATCCTGCCATAATTTTCTGCTTGGGGAATTGAGACTTGCTAAAAAAGTTTAATATGCAAAGCTGAAAATCTACATTTTAAAGTCCTTTTTATGCAAAGACACACAAAAAAATTTAGCGATTTTTAATAAGGGAATGTATAACTTTAAGAAAAATGTGCACAAATGGTGTGGGTTGTATAGGTGGCAATCATGCGGCTCAGCAGCATGGCATGACAGACATGGAGGTCCTATGGAGGAACAGTCTGGCATTCCCTGGAGCAACAGTCAGCCACCCTACGGGACTCTGCAGGGTGGGCACCAGGGGAACCCCACCTTTAACTGAACCTCTGTACGGAATGAAGGTGGGAGGAAGGTTATCATCAGAAGAGAAATTCGTCCAGCATAGCTGGAGTGAGTGCTGCTGCTCCAGGGATAGTTGCCATCAGCCTCACTGTGGTGTTCGGGATCTCTGCTCCACAGCTCATCTGAGGAAGAGTCATAAAACGCGGTTCAGCAGTAAGCACACAACAGAAGCCACCTGAGATAAATAACTTCGCTTAAACGGCATCTATTTTTCTTTGCAAATAGCTGTATTGTCTGCTGTGCTATATAAATGCTTTCTGATATTCATTATGAAGGTTGTATGTAATGTGTTTTAACGAAATCTAATTTGAGACATGAAATGCTTGAGAACTTGAAATCAGTGGAGAGCTCCTAAGTCTCTAAGTCTCAGCTGAGAGATACGGCCATGTCGTAAACTTACTGTGCTCCCCTGTGAAACTCTTTAGCTTAAAACTGCTGTTGGAAAGCTATTTCCCTCTTCTCCTGTCCTGTGGTTAGAAGTTGTTTTGTGATTTCTAACCCAATTCTGTTCAGAGGAGGTTTATACCGTGATTTATCAATGTTATTTTTTCAGTATCTTTTGTAGGCTGTGGTTGGGTCCCTGAATTCTAGATTGCTTTCATCCGCCATGAAAGAAAATACTGGGTTATGTCCTAGAATCCTTACCAGATTTAATGTCTGCAATGAATGTTTAAAATAGAGTCTGGAGCACCAAGTACTCAGTTTATAATGAAAAACTTGAGTTTTTGTTGGAGTAGAAGCTACTGCAATTACCAGTAGCAGTTTTGCTATTGTGGCCTGCTTGTTCTGACTCCTCTCATCTCTGAAGACCAGCAGCACTCAGAAGCCATGTATAATTCTGCTGCTTAAGGCTGCACGTCTCCTTGCTGGAGTTCTGAGTTTTGAGATGTGACTTTGTGACTCTGATGGTAGCATTTCCCACTGAGCTTTATTGTGAGACTTTACCCAAACATCTTATTAAAAACCGAACCCAGTTTTTATTACCAGGGGTTTTCTTTACTGGTCTACAAGTAAAAGTTGCTTTAGCCAGTCTTGTCTTGCTACACAGCCTGGGTTGCAACCCTGATATATATAATACTATGTATTAATTTGACCCTGCAACTCCATTAAAATAAACCATGTGTTTAGATTGTAATCCTGAAAATAGTATCAGAGTATCAAGGATATGGAATCAATAGTCATCTTTTCCATACTTAACAAAAATGTTAAGATTCCACATTTAAGGTTGGATTTAGTGGTGAAATTTGGTGATAGGTGAAGTTTCACTTTACCCCCCTTCTGGAACTTTGGGTTCATTTTCTACAAAGTTTAGTATGCAGTTGTGCTGGAAGGTTATTTAAGAGTACTCCTGGTTTCAGCTGATTTCCTTAGCAAATAATTTTGTGTGCTTCGCTTTGCTCTAGCAATTTCCATACCCTCTCGGATAAAATACTAAAAAGGATCACATAAGCTTTACCCCTCCCTGTAACATTTAGCCTGCCTCTTTCATTATAACAAAATATTGCATTTTACATGCCAAGTCTTAAAACCTTCTTTCTAAAAATGGTAACTGTATTTAATAACTAATTACTCTAATGATCCTACAGAAGTGCTCGAGACCTGTTTTAGTAGTGGTGTCAATTACAACCATCTGCACCATGAATAAAGGAACCGTGGCCCAGCTGTAGAGTTGAAACATGTTGGCATTTTCCTACGGGCAGCCATATGGTACTTAACGAAAGCGAATTGTTCACACTGCAAACAGCTCTGCTCCTGATGAATGATAATGTTTTGTTCTGGAAAATGGTTCCACAAACACCAGGAGTATTTTTAAATGCTGGAAGTGTGTCTGTAAGTGACAGGCTATAAATGGGAAGGTCTTTGGAAGGAGGAGAGGGGGTTGAGAAAGGAATTGTTTTGATTGCCTAGGGGTGTTCTAGCACAGCCTTCCTGTCTCTAATAGCAGTATCTTTTTTGTGCATACATAGCCCTGAATCTGTAAATTTTTATTTATTTTTGTAAGGAAGAAGATAATTAGGAATGTAACTCTCATTTGCCATCAGCATGCCCAAGCTTGAAGCTGGTGTGAGCTTTAAAATAGCGAAGCTGAAACTGTGAAGAATTAATAACTCTTTGCCTCGCATATGTGCAGTCATTTTCTTACACTTTGAAAAGGAGCTCTGGAGTTTTCACTGCAGTAAGTATGTGAGCATACAGGTTGGAAACAGGTCCTGGCTTCCCAGCACTTGGCGTTACTCAGGGAGAGAAGGGCAGATAACAAATCAGCTGTAGGAAATGTCTTCTGTTGCTTTTTGTTAGGAATAGAAATAGGGTTTCCCCCCTACCCCCCAAAGACTGTGAAAGAATGGCTCAATGAACTCATCATAAGATTGATAACTCTTTTACCCACCCCCCCCCCCCCAGATCATTAGCCTCAGATCTGAGCCAAATCAACAATAGGTTGTTCCCATTTCGTGGTTGATAGGTAACCGTTCGGGTAATGTGTTTGGTCTCAGTTCAGTATCTGTCTTAGAGAAGTAACTGCTGCTAATGACCAGGATTGATCATTTTATTAATCTCGGAAATTGATTTTTTCCATGTGGCTTATTGCTTCTTGACATGATATATAATCGGGATCCTCGCATCATCTGAATTCCTGTTTGGTTGATTAATAAATACCTAATCTGGGGATTTTTGTTTTGTGCTCCATGTTCTAGCTATAGATGGAGTTTGATGATTGTTCCTGAGGTTTTGTGCACAGATCTCACCGAGGTGGTACAGCGCTCCTCCTGGTGAGGTGCCAGCACTCCTGTGTGTTTGCACGGATCGGAGCTGCTTAAAACATCTTGATAGATCTTGCAGTAGTTTTGCAGAAACAACATGGTAAAGAGCCTCACCAGCCTGTGCCATCCGGGTTTTCATTACCGCGTCCAGAGCTATTTGCAAATGCACAGCAACACTGGGGCCACAGCTCCAAAGCCCCATGCTTTTGGTCTAGGAGTATCTGTCACTTGAGCTCAAAGTAAATCTTCCTCAACTCTCCACAGCAGAGGGTGGATCACGCTGCGGAGAAATCCACAGCAATGAAACTATCAGCTCTAAAGCCTTTTAACACCAAGTGTAAGAGTGAACACAAGGACAGAAAATAGCTTCAGAATTAGTTGGGCTATGTTTTGTTGCAGCCTCCTTGTAAGACTGTGTTTTTATCTGGTCCCTCTTCATAAATCATGGTCTTATGTTACAGGTGTAGCTGGAATGCAAGCAAGGAACCCACTCATGATGGAGTGCGAACCCAATCTGACACCCATGAAACACACAGGACTGTGATCTAAAAGGCATTAAGCCTCCAATTGCAGCACATTGTGCTCCATGTCCTTCTGCTATTTGATCCGTTACAGTAGCACTGTCTGATGCAATAAATCTTCCTCACTTTTAATTAATAGTTGTTAATCTGTACTGCAATAATTTCAAGTAATGTTTACATTAAAAAGAAAGCACGAGGGTTGTGAGGGGAATGGGAGTGGAGGGAGGGAAAAATGTCTCTAGGCAGGAGTGTAGTAAAAAAAAGTCTTTTCATCCAGCTGAGAATCAAATACTATAATTTGTGAGCAATGCATTTAGTGTGTGTTTTACAGAGGAAAGCATAGCCCTTCCGTAAGAAGCATTCTGAATCAAGCTCAGATAAAAGATTTCTCTAAGCCCTGCAGTATTATTTAAGGTGTAATTCTGCATTGTATTTCCTCAAGCGCAGGGCAAGTTTCAGAGGATTCTGCATCTCCTGTGTTGCTGTTTGCAGCCTGTTCACCTTCCTCTTCTGCCTCTCATCTCTCCTGTGCAACCTCTCCTTTTTTTACACGACTATATTATCCGTTCCATCGTAGAAATTATTTTGACTTAAAATGCAGAAAACAAAAACAAATGTGGACTCATGCTTTCTAAATGTAGAGATGTGTATGAACTTGAAGTGCGAGGTCATGGAGCTTATAACTATTACTCACCTGACATGTAGTGCTCTGATCTTGTTACAGGTTTCCATGATGTTTGCTCCTGAAGGGAATGAGTGAGAAAATCACAAGGCACAGATACTGGCAGTGTGGACCGCTGGGCCTGCTTGTAGCCCACGGTGCTTGCTCAAAAGGCAATTCACAGAAAGCTGATTAAAGGGAAATATATTGGTGATAACTTTAGTCAGTGTGTTCAGGCAGAATGTGTTGGAAGACCTGGCTCAGGATGCTTAAACTGAGTCTCAATATTTTGTGTATTTGTTGCTATTGTTCACTCATGTGGCTTGGTGCTAAAAATGCATTGATAAAAGCTGGGATTTTTTGGTTTGTAGCCATGTGGTCATGGAGTAGAACTTGAAAATGTCACCCTGTAAATATTATAAGCATAAGAGCATTGGAAATAAATGAATGAGAAGAGTTTCTGAATCTGAATGCTTGGGTCTCAATTCAGTTGACTCAGCATAGACATCCAGTGCCATTTAAGATGCCTCAGGGTCTCCTGTGGTGCCTCCAGCTTGCCATGCCAGATGGGTATGGGTTTCCTGTAGGTCTGTTGTCATATTTGCCTTGCTGACTCTGTGAAGATATCTCATATACTCTGGGGGGTCTCAAATGGTGCTAAATGCCTGTGTTTAGGCAGCGGAGTCAGCCCTTGTTGGAGAGCAGTGCAGCCAATCTAAGCTGTTCTTATATTCTCAACATAAAGGAAACCTTTGAATTTCAGGTCCATCTTACTGGCAACTTCCTTTTACCTGTGAAATGTTAATTTTGGGTGATTTCCACTGGGAGGTACAGCAGAACTATGTCCACCCATCATAGGCTGTATCTGTACAGTAAACTGAACAACACCAGGACCCAGGCACAAGCACTGTCCTGCAAACACCCAGGTGTTATGGTTCTGGGCATGGTTTTGGCATCCTCAAAGACCAGCTGATAAAGTATAGACAAAATAGATGGACAGTGTGGTGACTTGAAAACTTGACAATTCACTGCATATTGCCCCAGTGGGGGGAGGTAACCACAGCCATAAAGGATGGGGCTGATCATCTGGAAAACAACTCTGCAGAGAAGGGCCTAGGGGTCCTGAGGTGACCACGTACCAGGAATGTACCTTTGGGGCAAAGGTGGCCAACGGCCACCTGGACTGCATTGAGAAGCATTGCTGGCAGGTTGGGTGAGGTGATTCTTCCCTCCTGCTCAGCCTGGGTGAGGTCTAGCTGAGGTACTGGGTCCAGTCCTCAGCTCACTAGTGCAAAGGAGATGTGGACTTCCTGGAATAAGCCCAGCAAAAGCTGACAGAAGTAGTTGAGGGCCTGGAGCATCTCTTGTTTGAGGAGAGACTGAGCGAGCTGGGACTGTTCAACCTGGTGAAAAGAGGGCTCGGGAGGGGTCTTAGGAAGGTACCCACCTTGCTAATATCTGATAGAGGCAGTAAGGAGGACAGAGTCAAACCTTTCTGTGGTGCTTTGTGTCAGGACAAGAGACAGTGAGCACAAACTGAAATATGAGAAATTCCATTTAAACCTAGAAGAAAACTCTTTTACTATGAGGAGGGGCAAACACTGGAACAGGATACCCAGAGAGGTTGTCAAACCTCCATCCTTGGAGACACTCAAAACCTGACTGCACGTGGCCCTGGGCAACCTGCTGTAGGTGACCTGGCCTTCCAGCCTCTGCAGTTCTGTGTTGTATGTGATTCTGTGACTCTTAAGGCTTAATCAAATAAAGGATTTGGAGTTTAACAGCTACTGCCATGTGTCAAAGGTCGTTCTAGTGATGTGGCAGCATTTCGGGCTTTTCTGTGTCCAGACGTATGGAGTTTGGTTTCTGTAAAAGATGCTGTGATCTTTGGTATAATTCCCTCACAGCATCTGCTGAATGCATCAGGAACTGCAGTGATCCACCTCTTCTCCATGAATAGTGTAAGCTGTGGATGGAGCAACTCCATTTTTCTCACTCCATAGCAATGCCTTTGTGGTAATCCAACAGAGCCTGCCTTCCTTTAGCAGAGGAGACAGACAAATGTCTGTACTGGAGTATTGAAAAAGCCTTGTTGAGTATTTTGGCCTACAAGTTTGGATTTAATCATTGAAAGTGCCTCTTCCCACTCATGCTTTAAAAACAAATTTTTAGCAAAATAGAAATATTGAGCCAATGGAAGATATTTTGTTTGGACTTCAGCAGTTTTTCCACATACAAGAGAAATGCCTCTCTGACTGAGGGAGAGCTCTCCTCCAGTTTCCTTTAGGAAAATATTTACAATTGTTGTTTCAGTTTGGAAACCTCTTCCATATTATGGCACTTCAACTACATTAAATATTTTAAAAAATTAATGACTGCAGAGCTGTGCCATTGGATAAAAGACAGAAACTGAAACCACTTATGAATAGAATTGAAGCAGAGTAGTGTTCTTTCCAAACAGAGTGAAATGCAGAAACGAAACATCTAATCAGTAGTTACCCTAGAATCATGCTTTAAATGTGTGTATACATCCCAGAGTATTTTAAAGAACTTAATACTATATTTATTTAGTAAATCTGAGTTTGTTTTGAGTGCCACAGTGTAGTACTGAGACAGACAAGCTTCCATTCACTTCATGTGAGTTTCTGCTCCACTTTTTTCATTTTTACTTTATTTTGAAGATGGGCCAAGCAGATCTGCAATGGGAGGAACTGCAGTCCCACAGCCCCTGAGCTCTCTAGAGCTCCTATTTGTTTTCTATTTTTGCGGGACATCCCAGCACGGTTTGGAAGCTCTGAAGATAAGTCTCATGACAGACACAGAGGGACTTCAGAGGTAGGATATAATGCTGTGGAGCAGCACAAAGTTAATTTTAGGTGAGCAGCAGAGAGCACTGCTGTTCAGTCAGCTTCTGATGGAATTAGAGTAGCTGAAACTCCAGCTGCCAGAATGGATGCTGTGTCCAGAGAAAAAAGTAATGATGTTGTACAAAAGGGTTGGAGAAAGGTGTCACCTGCTCTTGTTTAACATTTTTCTATCAGTAGTAAATATAGTTGATTATATATTTTGTTTACTTAATCGTACGGAAGATCCCCCAAGCCAGGGTCATGGACTGGTCTCCTCGTCAGGAGGTGTGGTATGTGCACGTGGGGTGAAACCAGCATTCAACCTCCCTCCTAGTATCCTTGTGTGCAAAGTGTAATGCAGGAAAGAAGGGCTGGGCATGGCCAAGGATGGCAAGTGAGATGGAGCACAGCAAGGCAGTCATTCCAAGGGATAAGCAGGAGCCAGAGCACACTGTGTTAAATGGTCACGTCTTCTGTGCGTGGTACCAAATATTGTGAAAGGAGGGATAGATTTGCTTTGTTCTGCCCTCAGAGAAGCTGTTCTGTGAATATGTGCAGAGTGTGGGCTACAGATGAGTGGCAATGGAGCATTGTGGTGAAGTGGTGAGGGCTGACACTGCTGATCAAAGGTGGGAGTCATCATACCAGGAGCACGGGAGGGATAACAGTCCGAAAGGGCACAGAGAGCAAAGATGCACACGCTGATACAGTGGAGAATGGAGAGGGCAAACAGTCTGGGAAAATAATCCCTGTAGCAGCCGTTTGAAGAGATCACCAGGCTCCTTCCTTGCAGCACTTGACCTTGATAAGGTTTGAGATTTCCAGTGAGACAGCCCGAGCTGTAGCTGGAGAAAGGAGGCTTTGGGGGATGTTGTGACTTTCCTAAGTGAGCCAAAGCTGCATGTGCTTTCGTCCCAGGGAACATAAAAAAACTGTTTAAAAATTGATGTGCATACATTAGACCTGTTCCCCAGCCTTTCTCTTCTACCTTGGGTTTCAGAAGTACTAACTGAGAAATAAGTATAAAATTACTTTGAAGAGAAGAAACCAAAAAAACACTTTCAGCACATCAGAAATAGCAGGATCACTTTTACAACATTCGGACAAAATACACGTAATTGACACAGTGCAGTGGTAGCATGAGACCTCATTTTTAATGCACATAGGGAAGGAACTGTGACATACACTGGTATGATACAGAGAGAGCAGACTTGTTCAAGCCAAAGCTGCATCCGGGTTCCATAGACCAAATCTAACCCTATTCTTCCACAACCTCATAACTTCTGTTATGAAAAGAAATATTATTGTGAGCACTACCAAAAATTACTAGAATTTGTCTTCAGATTTCGAAGAAAATTAATCAAATTGGGTTTTATAGTCCAGTTGTCCAGTAAAACCTGCAAGGAGGATAAAGTGAGATATACATTGTATTTTACTTCTTAATTTGCTTTATTGTTTAGGTTTCAGTCTCATATAAATGTCAACTAGAGTGGCCATCCAAGGCTCTGGGTGCCCCTGATGTATGTTGCAATATATAGGAATGTCCCAGATACAAAGTAAAATGGATAATTTAATGATCCCATGAAAAGACCTGTAAGAGTAGTTTGAGGGATGGTTTAATTTTCATTTAGAGCAGATATTTTTAGTGTCTTTCCATGGCAGAAGCAGATAGCTAACTCATACTAGTAACTAACTGGATGCCTGTTGTAAATGCAAATTACTTCAAGGAAAGAGCTTTTTAAAAGGTAAATTTTTCATTTTTAATTAGTTATAAAACTAAAAGCTGATATGCAAGTATTGTCACCAAAGTAATTAAACTGGACTTCAAAAAATGAGTTTAATTATAGTTGTACAAGTTTGTGTACAGATGGCCTTAATTTTAGAATAAATATAGCCTGTATTGAGATAGCAGAAATCCACTTTTCAAACAGAAAAAATCGTGACCAATTTGGTTTTGAAATCTCAGTGTCCACATAAGTTTGTACGCGGTAATAAGGGTGGGAGGTTGTTTATTTTCAAGTCATTTTTTTCTGTACTAGTTCTAATGTATTAACTGTAAAACCTGTTTTAAGCATTTGCGGTTTTACTCCCTCAGGTAAATTGTTAGAAGCACATAGAAACACTCTTGGACTTCCTTGTCATTTTGTCTCAGATTGTCACAAGAAAAATGACAAAAGCAAAGGCAAGACTTTATTAAAAATTAAAAAAAAAAATACTTGAATGTATTGCATATCTTGTTTTGATGAAATCCCAGACTCTTGCCTGGTGAAATTAAAGCAGCCAGTATAAAAATGCCTGCTAACTCGTACTGGTCTCTGTATTTTCCAGACCCCACGGCACCTTCCTCACAACTCCTGGTTTTGGAAGGTTTCTTCCTGGTGGTGATAATGTCAAGGAGAACTTCATAACACCTGAACACAGTTGTTATGATTTTTTTTTTCTCCCTGGGGTCTTGAGCAGCGTTTCCTTACCATGAACCTCCTGAAATCTCTGAGAATGAAGTTTTATCCTTCTGTATCCTAGTTTCTGGCTATGGATACCCATAGCCATCCCAACATGTCTGTGACAAAGTGAACAGGTATGGTTTAAAAGACATAATTTGCTTTAGCTGCCTCTGGTTTGCGTTTTTATGTTCTTAAAATTATCTTAAAAACCTATTAACTGGACTGACAGCTACCGACAGCCCAGGTGGGAGGATGGTTTCTCTTCAGCTCCTCCTGAGCCGAGCTGCTAGGAAAGTCTTCAACAAACGTTTTGGAAAGTTCCCTTTTTTTGGCACCTCTGATATCTCCAAATGGAACCATAATTCTCTTGCACAGCAGGAATTAAAGCAAGGAGCTCTTCATGTTCTCTCTGAAGTCTCCCTTGTATAGTGAGATTTTTAACATATAAGTATTGACCACCTCAGACAGCAGATAAGATGGTGTGAAAGTAAAAATAATTCCTCAGACGGTGACATGACACACAGTGTGACGTCCAAAGAATACAGAGAACAACTGAATTATTTGTGTCAAAGGGAAGTTTCTGTTTAACCTGCAGGAAGCTACCAGTACCACCCTTGCTGCTACCAGCGTGCAGAGGGAGAAGTAGTTGTAGTTAAGTTTGATCCGTAATACTTGTCCTCTCCCAACCATTCACTAACTCAACCTCCAGTGGAGAGGGTGGACAACAAAGAAAAGTATTAGCTTTATAGCACTGATCAGGAAGACAAGAAAGAATCTGAATTCCTGACTTTCAGTGTGTCTTTTTAATTATTGTTGTCCACTTGGAGATATCAAAAAGGGGGTTTCTACAGAAGCCCGGGGTCACGGAAACCCTTGTTGAAACAAAAAGGAGGTGCAGGTTTTAAATACCTCCTCAAACCTGGCCCAGCACAGCAACTCCTGCCTCCTGTATTTCTCATGGAGGAAAAAAAAAAATCCACATATATTTATAAATCTTTCAGTGCTATTTTAACACTTTTATTCTCAGTGCTTTAGTATATGCTGCTTAAAATGGACATGTGTGCAGCCGCATTATCCGCTGCCTGAATGACAAATGGTTTATCAAGCCCTGACAGAGCACCCGCTTCATGCTGAACGGAGCAAGGCAGCAGCAAGGACTCTGGCTTCAGAGATATTAACTTCCAGATAGGAAAATAATAATAAACAACAGCCCATAAGCAAAGGACTAGAAAAAGAGGAATCGAGACCATAAAACGGAATCAACAATGATCCAAATGGACAAAGGAAAGCGGATTTGTATTTCTGAGCTTGAAATATGATAAATGAGTGGCAGATTAACGTTGCTAGGCTCCATGACAGCAGCAAGATCTGAGAGAGGGAGATGTGGGGAAGGGCGCTGCAGGAGAGCAGCAAGGATGACAACAGCCAGCAAGAAGGGAGAAGAGGGGAGACTTGGGTGGGGAGAAGGGTTCAGGTCCCTGAAGGTGAGACTGGGGACCTACAGCCTCATGGAGGGTTTTGCAGGAGAGGGTGGCATGGTCTGAGTTATGAGGTGCGTGTCATGTATGTCAGGGGGTGTTTAAAGCTGGAGGAAAGGTGGTAAGAACATACAGTTTAATAGTTCCAGCACTATAGTTCATAGTACCTAAACTATGAAAACCCCAGGATTTTAAAAAGGTGCATTTAGAGGATACCCGTGAGTTCATGCTTTCCCACTCAGGTATTGGCATTCATGTTGCTATCAATGTCTTGATCTGATTTTTCTCCCTGATGGTGGAACATTCTTTTGAATGATTTGAGACATATGACCCTCTTTGGACTTGGACTGCTGTGTTGCATTGGGCAGTAAAACAGGCAATGGAAAGATACCACCAACCTGTTTGCTGTAGAAAAATGGCTCCTAAACTGCTCCCTTGTGTTTAGGGTCCTTCACTGGTTGGGGTGACTCGTAGTTTGGCTGTGGCAGGCACTGAGCATCGGTGGTGATTCCCAAGGTTATGCATGGGTGTGAGTGCAATCCCTACCCTACAGGGATAGGGATATTGAGTATCTCTTGCTGTGGCATGGGAGGAAGTCAGTTCACAGGGAACCACCGATATACTGAAAGTTTAGATAATAGTGTCACATATCACCTGTTAACCTGCATAAATCACCTATTACACCCTATTATGACCTAATAAGTCACCCTACTACAGTGAAGATTTTGATGTTAGTTCATTGTGCTAATGCATTAATTAGAAATAGTTAATGGAAATAAAGCTGGTAGCATCTAAGAACTGAAGCAGTAGTGTGGCCCAGTGGCTGGATTTACATCCCAAACCTCTTCTGTCACTCTGTTCATGACATAGTTTGGGACTTGAGTAGGTCACTTCCTGCCTCCATCTTGCCAAGATCATAATCTTCTCTACCTTTATGTTATATTCCATACTCTAGAGCTGAAAAACATTATGTCCTTACTATGACTATGTTTGGAAGAAGAATGAAATGCTAGTGGAATGACTGTATTTATTTTCAAAGAATTTGATAAAGAACTACAATTCAGACACTTTGGAGTGAACGTGCCCTGGTTTTTGCACCTCTTCTGTGAGATGGCATTGCTCTTGGAGAAATGTTTGGATAATAAAATACTATGAAATGACACTATTGCCAAATGAGATTGTGATGAATAGAGCACTTGTAGTATTAAATCCATGGATACTTTACATTGTTATGACAATAATGGTTTGCATTGTTGCAATAAGTTACACTTCTTCTTCTTTTAAAAAATAAATTTAGTTAGACCTTAATGCATCTTGGAAAACATACCCTCCACTGAAATCAGATGTACATCTCTTGAAATAAAATTGCTTTAAACATATATAAATGTACATTGTATGGCGTATCATAGGCAATTGTGAAATAAATGATGTTTATCAGTGTGGCTTATGTAAAAAGACTGCAAATACATGTTCCTTTTTGTAGTTCAGGTTTGACATAGTCATTGCCATAACTCTTCTGCTTTTAATAAACAAAACTACATTGCCACTGACACTTAAAACTCTTTTATTAGAAAAAAACGAGGGACAAAGCCCTGCATTGAGGGGCTGGGGGGTTAAACATAGCATTCTAGAGTTTTTAGTCCTCTTTCCCTAATTTTAGATAAGGGGTGCCGTGCTTACAGAGTTTTATGATTCTGCAGCTGCCAGTGCAGTTGAAAATCTTTCGTTTTCATAACGGGAGCTGGGATGAGACTGTATTCCTAAACCAGCAGGATAAAAGTGCTTTGACTTAATAGGTGCCATCCGTGTTAAAAGGATGATTTTGAAGATTATTAGCTGGCATGACTAAGATTTATGATGCAATCTGCTTTTTTTCTCTTCCTTAGTACAGATAAGAGGTGTTATTATTGTTAGTAGAAATACCTATTAAAATAAACCCCATGAAGCAGTTTCGAGGATTTGATAAAAATGAATATAAAGTTGAAGCTCCCAGCTTATCTTTAACTCAAGTGATTTTCACGGGGTTATAACTCTTCTGGCATGGGATGAGGGAACAGGAGTGTGCTTTTTATCCTCACTCTACAATAGAAAGGAAAACCAGATTTTTTATTCCGTTCATTAGCGCATTACTGCTCATTACTGCTCAGGTTTGCTTCTGCAAGGGAGAGTTAACAAAGATTGCAGGTGGGTGAGAGTGAGTTGGAAATTTGCATGAGTGGCTCATTTTCGGGTTGCAGCCAGCAGTGTCTAAATACCAAGTTCTACAAGTAGTTTTAAGGAGAGTCTTTCCTACCTAAGTCATGCTCAGAAATGCTGGAGAGGCCTAAGGATGGGAGAATATTTGAAGCATTCCCCGCGCAATGCTTTTTGCTGTCAAACATCTGGGTTTCAGGCTTCTAGTCCTGCCTACTGAGTCACCTCATCTTTCTCTCCTACTTTTTGCTTTCTTCTTACATCTTAAGACTGCCACGGCTTGATCTCTTGCTCCAAAGGAATCGTCAGCTGGGAATTTTAACAATACAGTGTGTTTTTACGTCTGTCTTGGCAAATGTATGTGCGTCCATCCCAGGTAGAATGGGAGGGAATGATGCTGAATTTGCACAAGAACAATAAGACATAGTATTAATTCTTTCCTTGATTTCCGAGTTTGTTTGTTTTTTTTAATCTTTCTGATTTTAGGTTTCAAAGGCAAGCAAGCCAGTTTTTGCGTTCCTTTTGCAGTTGTTTTTGGGGATTTCATTTTGCTGTTGTTGGATTATTCACTCACAACCTTGTATTCTGAAATGATTTTCTATACAGCACCTACTGCAGCCAAATTATTACTTTGATTTAACTAAAAGCTAAAAAATTTAGAGTTCCTTTTTTTGATTAAAAAAAAAGTACTGGCGACTCAGAAAACATTTTAAAAAATATTATATTAATATTAAAGGAATGGTTTGTAATTTGCAGTTTGCAAGTTTAAGATTTTTTTCCCTCCAATTAATACCTAATTTTATTTTAAAAATAAAATCTTTTACATTTATAGGCCTTTCTGAGATTTGGGGGGTATTTGTAGAGTGCTGGGGTTTTTTTGTAAATATATGTATAGTTTGTTCAATCCAGATTTTAAATGCTATTGACTTAGACAATTGAATTAGTTTGGTAGCTTTCCTTCTGTGCTGAGTAAGATGTGTTTGCAAGTTGTACAGCTGAGCGTGATCTTGTGTCCCCAACAATGCTGGGGAATGCTGCATCTGCAAAAATATTATTTTGGCTTTTGACTTCTTGTAGTCTGAAAACTTAACCTGGAATGTAGTGACATTGGTTTGACCAATATTGTTTTTACTTGGCAATGCATTTTTTATTTAGTAGGGGATTTTGTTTTTGTTTCTGAGTGTTCAGCATACTGCTGTTCAGGATTTGTAAAAGCAAAGGAGTTGTGTTCCCAAGAAACAAAAGATTTTGCATTGGTAGAAGAGCATGAGGATCATTCCTCAGCATTCAGATGCTGACAGAAAGGAGAGATCATTACTAAAATCAGGTTTGAGTTTTCCATCCGTCCCGTGGCAGGGCACGCTGGTCCCTGCACAGGCAGGTTCTCCAATGCGGGGATTCCTGTCTTGACAGAGTTCTGGGATCTTGTTAACAGTGAAACATCGAGACCTGCCACTGCCTACTTCTTTCTCAAAAACCTTTTTGTGTCTTAGCCAGGTGGTGAGATGTTTAGGATTAAACTTCCAGTTGTTTGGTTGAAAACTTCAGTGCCAGGTATGATCCAGTGATTTCTTGGAAACTGGTGCAGTTGTGAATTCTCTCAGTAGTTCAGGTGGGGAGTTGTATGTGGCATCCCTCAAGCAGGCCACTTCAAGCACCCGAATGCCAAGACTTTCATTCTCACTTCCCTCATGTTTATTAAAAATGACTAGAAAGAAGTTCCGAACTTTTGTATCTGAGATGTGTTACATCTATTATGGTGTCAGACAACTAAGAAAAAAGTCAGTGGCTAATGAGTCTTAATTGTAACAAAACATCAAATCATTGTCACTTCTGCTGCAGTAAATGGCATTCATTAAATTAATCCACTCCATTACAGAAGTATTTTGCAGAGAATACCATGACCCCACTGCTTCTGTTACAGTAATAAGCTGAACGTATCACTGTGGCACTATTAGGTATACTAGAAAGCAGTTTGAAGCATGGCTACATGACCTGAAGCAACATCAGCAGGTCTCAGGTAGCATGTTTGAAAAAATAAGCTGCCTTAATTAGAGACAAGACCAAAGCAGAGCCTAGATGCGAGCATTCCAGTAGCTTAACACAGCAGGAAATAAAAAACTGAATCGAGAACCTCTTTGGCTCCATTTGTAGAGCAGCACAAGCCAAAACAAAGCTTAGACCTTGAACTGGGAACACGGAATTTAGAAATCTGGATATTGCTCCTGTTTCTTCACTATTATGTCTTCCTTTTAACTTCAGAGCTAAACCCACCGTACTGTCTCTTCCCTTTCCCCCCGGTATCAGAAAACAGAGAACTGCATCTTGCTCCAATGTTGTTTTTACAACACTGCCATCAAAAATTTCTGGCAGGAGTTGCTTTGACTTTTAGCAGCATTAAATTTCATACCATATGTGTACGTACACCCAAGGATGATATAGCGCCTTTGTAGCTAGGGAATGGCCTGCTTTATTAAACATCCCCCTTGCCAACAGGGAAAATGAACAGCCACAGTAAACACAGATGCAGGGAGGGAAGAACAGTCCGAGCCGTGTCGCAGCGCATTGTACCTAAGGAAAAACGTCAGCCCCTAATTGGCGCTGAACGCAGCCCACCTACTTAGCGAGAGAGGCTGCCAAGAGCAAATTGCCCCAGTGCTCTGTGCGCCGTGCTGCCTTCCCATTGAATTCAGTCAAATGGGAGGCTTTTGCCTTCGTTTTCAAAACTCTCCATGTGTTGGCAAAAAGCTGTCTTGGGGAGAGGCTCTCTGTCTAGAATAAAAACCTCCTGAGGATGCGTTCCCTACTTTGCCTCGTCCGAGGGTGGTGCCACTCCAATTCTTCTCAAAATTTGAAGATGACTGCGGGGGAGGAAAGGGGGGTGTATTTGTTTTGGGAAGAGAGGATTTTTTTTTTTTTTCTGGGAAAACACATTTTGGCCCAGGAAGAATGAGCAAAATGACAATCTGTCTCGGAGCTCTTAAGCTACTGAGCACAACATTCAGTGCTTATATGCTGTCGCATTGCCAGCAGCAGGTATGCAGAGGCAGTGCAGAAGAGAATAAATTATCATATGCCATCCTTAAAACGATTCTATTAAGAGACAGTCCTTTGTTTCTACTTACAAATCATAATCACAGGGTTTGACCCTTCTTTTGCACCCAGGTGCTGGGGTGTGGCAGGGATGCTCCTGGAAAAAACTGCACTGTGGGATTTAACTCCATGATTTCCATTTCAAATAAAAGTGGTTGGTCGAGTGGCAGGTTTTCCTGCTGGCTGCTCACATTTTCCTTTCTAAGATAATAAAATTAATTGTCCAAAACTAAAGTCCCCTGTGAGGAGTTAGCAGTAGATAGCTGAACTGGGACAGAATGGGGTTGTTGGTTCTCTTTAAAAGTTGTTGCTCAATACCTTATTTAGGAGGGATATTTTTTTGCCCCTGGTTTTCAGAAGAAACTACTCTTAGAAGCTTAATAAATCATAAGCTTGTCACTTCCTTTTTAGCACCACTACATTCCCACCTGCTTCTTCACCTCTCAAATAGGATATGAGTCCTTTGTTTCTTTTTAATGGTGTCAGCTTGCCAGACTTTTGGTGCATCAGGTCACTCATGCTTCACCTGATGATTTAATTTAGGGATTTTAAGTTGGAAAAAACAATGTCAAAAAGATATGAGCACCAAAGTAAAGAAAGTTTTACAAACCACCTGTTTTGGTCAATCTTGTTTGAGTTCAGGGGAAGGTCTTGGAGGAATTCTTCCTTGGGCATGAACAGGGAAAGGGACCTGGACAGGAGCACATGGAAGGGGAGGTGATGAGTAGAAATGGGAGACAAAATGGAGATGTGTTAAGAATATAGGGAAGAAGTTGATTGAAAGAATTATCAACACTGGGGGAGAAAACTGGGAAAGGCAGCAGGGGCTGTTGTTGCTCCTTCACCCTCCCAACTGCCTTCCAATCTAATTTGGGACCTTCTTCACTGAGTCTCTCCCATCATCCCAAGACCCCACTGCTGCCAGCGCAGGGAGCCCTGGGCTACCCCAAGTCATGGCATTGGAAGGGTGGAGGGATGTGCACAGTAGCTTTTAAAGGGCTTGTATCACCAGTGAATATGATAGTCAGGTTTTCTTGGCTGCTTCAGGCAGACAGTGGTTCATGATTAAAAAAAGACAGTAACAGCAAACTGTGTTCTGTACATTCCTGAAAAGGACTTCAATTCAGTGATATTTGGTATTTCCCTAGTTGTGACAACTGCATAGTTATTTTTCTCATCTAAAATACCTCAGTGACTTCATAAAGAGTGTTTGACTCCCCCTCCGCAAGGAATTTTATCTTGGCCATTTTTCTAAGTGTATTAAAATTCACAAGGAAATTGTTGTTTCTTTTTCCTTCCATATGTGCATTACTGACACAACATGACTTTGTATAGACCATACTGTAACCTGTACTTTAGCTGGTCAATGTAATTTGTAACAGAAAAGCTACATATTATAATGCCAGATCTTTCATAATATGTGCGTGTTGCCTCCACTCTGCTGTTTAGTGGCAGTGCTACAAAATATTTTACCAGAGTATGTGTAAATCCTATAATCTTAAAAATTAAATGGGGAAAAAAAAAATCAAACCAGCCTCCATCTGAGCAGGAAGGCAGAAGCCTGAACCTCATGCAGTAACTGAGCATGGGGTTACCTGAGGAAGGTAACGGCACTCTTGCTAAATTGCAGAAACACCAGTGTCTTCCCTCATGAGCTTTGACTGAGAGGTGGGGCTTGGCTAAGCCTACCCAAAAGCTGTTAGCAGAGTGGTGAGGACGTAGTGTTCATTTGGCACACCTTTGGTTGTTTTTCTTATCTCTCTCTCCAATGAGCTCCAGTGCTCTGTTAAGCTGAGCCCAGAGTCACACAGGACGTCTCAAAGAGCAAAGGATTATACCCACTCCTTGTCTTCAGTCTAAAGCTGGACTTAAAAACCGACAGCACCACCTGAAAGAGAGCTCTGTCCCAGTGCTGTGCCAGGTGCATCAGCATCCAGTTCCCGGCATGGAAACTCTGAGCCCAGCAGATTTCTTTAGTGCCCTGTGCTTGAATTATATAGGCAGCCAAAGCTGGAAACCAGATCCCTCAGCAGGATGAGTCACCCTGTATTCCCTCCCTTTGGTGCTCAACTCAAAGCATCCCTGTGTTTTGGAGGGGCTCGTGACATGACACCATGGGAATTGGGCCACAGTACCTCATTTGGGTATTTCCAGTGTTCCTGCAGTGATAAATGGCCAAATGATGTTCCTTTTGGTTTATACAACAGCAGGACATTGGGCACCTAAACAGCTTTATTAGCAATGATGTGGCTTCCTATGGATTCTGAGGTACACAAGCCTTGAGGGATTTTGCACATGTTTAAACTGGATATAATATTTGAGCTCTGCTTTCCCTACCTAAAGGGCTTCTTCTAGGTTTGGTCTGTACTCTCTGTTATCCCTCATCAGCTGAAGAGGAGGGATAACAACAGCTCTTGACCTCAGCAGATTTCGTCATGGTTAAACTGGTATCGAGAGTGTTTGTATCTGGTGGCACTATCACAATGTAAGACAGAACCCAATGGCACAGAGGAGGCAACTATGCAATATGCAGATTTATTTTTTGTTTTTCTTTGTCTCCTGCCATTACCATGTTTCTCTAAAACTGCTGAATGTGGTTTTGTACTGTTGATCTTGCACGTGTGCCTGCATTTCTCAAGAGAAATCTTAAACAGATCCAATGTAATTCCAGGAGCATGTCCTTCATGTGAGCAGTACTGCAGGCTCCCCTGCTGCTTCCCACATGTGGTAGCAAGGGATGCTCTCGCACTGACTGTCGGTGGATATGGCACTTACTGTCACGGTATCTAGGGCTGGATTTGGCTTTCCATTCAGACAACGGATGATGTTTCCAAAAAAGAAACTTCTACAAAATGGGGAGTCTCTGGGAGATAATTACGTGGTTGTATAAATAATGAGTGAGATATTATCTGCTAGCTCTATAGTCACATCCATGGAGAGAAGAGATGAGCTTTCTTCGAGGGCAGGAGAGTTCTCTCAGCTCAATTAAATGGACGTATAGTACCAGCCTGACACTGAACATTTGTTCCCATAGGAGGCTGTTAAAGGGAAATACAGTTAGTGTTGCATACAGCCTGTGTTTAGACCTCCTGCTTGGATTATGAAAAATGTTAAAGCTAAAAAAAAACCCCCTCATTATTTGAGTTCCAAAAGCTGCCTGGCTCCTGCACGCTCCCTGCAGCAGGGCGCACCTTTCGCACTGCCCGATTAGCTTCGTGTTATCTAGTTGCAAATGCCTGGCTTCACTATTCCCGTACTTTATTTTAAAAGGCTTTTGCTGTGTTCAATTGAATATACTGTAATCTTCTTATCAGATACCAAAGCTCTTTAGTGATGCCATTTTGAAGCGTACTTCAGTTTTCAAATTGCAAATTCTTCTCTGGCTGGAAGGTCTCTGTTCTTGGTTTAGGTAGTGGTTGAGAATATATGTGTGTGTGTGTGTATATATGGCTATATATAAATGTCTGAAAACATACTGACCCCTTTCCTGATATTGTCCAATTGTGGGTTTCCCTCTAGAACTCTGGCAAGGGAGAATATGGAAAACAAAGTTGGTAGCTGCCATTCTGGGGTACTTTTCCTGTATTTTTTTTTTATTGCATTTAGAACCTTCAAAGAGATAGATAAGTTCTCTCTGAACAAAAGCAAGGTTTTTCATTATTATTTATATTATTTTAAGTGCAAGAACGAGGCTGATCTGATTTTGAGTATGGAGCTGAAATCAGAGCTCATATATTCTGGTCTCACATCTGTCAGTAACTTGTGATGTGACTTGAAACAAAATCAGTTAACCTGTGAGTCTGTTTCCCTACCTGTAAAATGGGGTTGAGAGTAAGAGGGATGCCATGAGCATTAAATATTTAATGTTTGTAAAGTGCTTTGAAGACAAAGAGTGCCACATAAATGCTTATCATTGTCTTAAAGTATGAGAAACTGGATAAGCTTGTGTAGGAAAATTTTGCTAGAAACTGTAACTTTGGGAATGAAGACCAAAGCAGGAGAAGAAAGGACATCTTGTAAAATTGAGTATTAAGAATTTTGAATGAAATGCACTGGAGAGTCTGTCTCTAAAGAATCAGCAGAGGCAGTCTTCAGAAACATTAAAAATAACCTTTGGAAAATCATATGATTCAGTAATCAAAATTGGACTTTTCTGCTAATAAAGAAAAAAAAGAAAGTAAAGTTCTAAACAAATTACTCTGTTTAGCCTGGCCGCAGTAATCAAGCATGTAATGGGGCCATTATGTGAATGCTGGGAAATAAGACATGTAGTTATAGACAGGCATTATTTCGCAGTGTATGTCTAATCCATCCTCAGTGGATGTTATTACTTACCTAGAAGATCAAGGAAATAGAATGGATATGTACTTTATTCAGGGAAGCAATTGGTAAAGCACTCCATCTGTGAAGATCATTCCAAGCAACTCATACACTTACATCAGCTTAGAAATTATTTACAAGTGGATAGGCAAAAAGATAATGATAGAATGATGGAGAAAAGTTTTGAAGGAAACTGGGAATGCACATCTTCAAAGCATGAAATAAAGCAAAAACCCAGCCTTCATAATAATGTAGGAGTTCTTCCCCGTGGTACCTTTCATAATTACACTAACATTGCAGATAGAGAAGTTTTCAGTCTTTTCTGTCCCTCCTCCCTGCTACTACAGAAGATGAGTGCATAAACTGCCTTGGGAGATTCTGGCAAAAAAATTAAAAAATCAGTTCTCTTTTGTTGCAAGACTTTCCTCACTGTGGCAAGCATCCAGACCCCCACCCAGCCACTGTCTCAGTCCCCCTCCTCAGCAGGACCAGGAGAGAAAACAATGAAAAAGCTTGCGCTCAAGATGAGGACAGGGAGATCTGTGACCAAGTACCATCATGGGCAAAACAGGCTTGACTTGGGGAAAATTAATTTCTGCCAGTTAAAATAGAATTGGATGGTGAGAAACAAAGTGATGAGTTAGATGAACTTCCCCCAGCCCCCATCTCTTCTCGAGCTCAACTTCATTCCTAACTCTTCTACCCCTGCATTCCCCATGGGAGGGTGGGGGAGGGGATTGCGGTCAGTCCATAACATATCCTCTCTGTTGCTCCTTCCTCCTCGTGTTCCTTCCCCACTCCATCATGGATACAGTCCTTCAGGAACAGCTCCAAGGGTTCCTCCCACAGGCTGCAGTCCCTCGGGATAAGCCTGTTCCAGCGTGGGTCCTCCACAGGCCGCAGGTCCCGCCAGAATCCTGCTTCAGCATGGGTTCCTCTCCATGAAGAGAGGTCATCCATGGGCTGCAGTGTGGATATCTGGGGGAAAAAAAAAAGCTGGAGAGAGACTTTTTACAAGGACATGTAGTGATATGACAAGGACTAATGACTTTAAACTAAAAGGCAGTAGGTTTAGATTGGATATTAGGAGGAAATTCTTTACCGTGAGGGTGGTGAGACGCTGGAACAGGTTGCCCAGAGAAGCTGGGGTTGCCTCATCCCTGGAAGTGTTCAGGCCAGGTTGGATGAGGCTTTGAGCAACCTCGCCTAGTGGAAGGTGTCCCTGCCAATGGCAGGGGGGTTGGAATGAGATGATCTCTAAGATCCCTTCCAACCCAAACCATTCTATGATGATTCTGGGATCAGCTTTCTTCACAGTCGTCTCCATATGCAGCAGGGTCACCCCTACTCCAGTACCTGGAACACCTTCTTCTTCTTCTCCTTCTCTGACCTTGGTGTCGACAGAGCCGTTTCTCACACTTTTTTCCTCGTTCCTCATTGCCTGTGCAGTGTTCTTGCCCTTTCTTAGGAACATTTCACAGAGGAGCTGCTAGGAAAAAAAGTGTTGACAAGTACATTAGTTCAGTGATCAATAATTTTACTTCTTTTCCTTTTTTGAGAGGGAACTGTTCTGATGCTTATGGGCAAGCTTAGGCATATATTACAATTTTATATGAGATATTCCTAGTTGCTCTTTGTGCCAGGCAGGCTGCTGTATGAGCTGGGAGAGCTGTGCTGTTCAGAGTCAGAGCAGAGTGATTGTAACAGCCTCCTGTGCTTTTTGGCCTTAAAAATCTATAAATTCGTAAGACTAACAGGAATGGTGTGGTGACTCATCCGTGCGGCAATCAAGGTGTCGCAGCAAATCAAAAGTTTCCACCGCTTCTTTGAGACGGGGATTCAGAGAAAATGCTGACGGTAATTAAAAGAATTGCTCATCCCAGGCTGTGAAACTGCGGTGTGCCTCATAAGATATGCGTCTTATCTCCAAACTATTTATGGCTCTGTCTTGGGTAGTACGTGCTGGCTCCCAGAGCTGTGGAGCAGGACGTGGCTTCCCAAAATGCTGTGTGGGGCTGGCACTTCGTGTCACATGGCGCTGGATTTGGCATTCAATGCTTTTTCCTAGTATTCAGAGCTCTGACTTTGTTCTCTCAAGTGCCATCATCTGTTTGGATTATTTATTGGGAACGCAATACCTGTGCCTGATCTTCCCGTGCCTGCTTCTGTTGATGCCTCAGAATTGCTTAGATGATGGTAATTCACAGTCTCAGCCTTTTACCACTGTTTGTGCCTTACAGAGAGCCTGAATTTCTAGCCAGATTGATTAGTTAAAGCTAAAACTACTTCATTGGATGTATGCTTCTCATAAAAGCTGTTAGGTTTACACGTGAGAAATAACTGTGATGTCTCTGTAATATATTCATTTATGTCTCTTTGTCATGTTTTAGATCTCTGAAAACAAACTCCTTAGTTAGTTTCGTAGCAGTAATAAAATATTTTGCTTCAATGTCTCGCTATTAGATGTCACAACATTCTTTTGGTTTTCCTTCTCATGTTTGTGGGGAAATGGCAATGTGAAGAAAGATTAATCAATCAGGAAAATGTTATTTCCCTTCTCATCTATTGCAAAAACCTGATGGGCTGCGAGGCTGTGTCTCTAAGCAATGCATATAATGTATGCGGTTACTGCATGCTCAACAGCCAAATGCAAACATTGCAGAGTAGAAGCACAAGGTTTATCTAAAAATAAACAAAAAAGAAACAGAAATCTGTACTTCAGATTCTACACACAAGCTGTTCAAACAGTCAGATCTTAATAGTAGATTTAAAAGTGTCAACAGCAATGGCCTTGTGTTTTTGCATGGTTAAAACTTGTCAGCAAATTCAGTCTTTTGAGCATAATAACACTAAAAGGCTTACAACAGACTGTCCTTGGTGTATTGCAAAACAAGGAAAAAAACCTCACAGGAACAACAAGTATCTGTTGACCTGGGATCGGCATGGGAATCTCAGGTCACTGTTGTAGGCTGCGAAGCTTCTTGAGGAAAGAGCAAAATCCATGAAATCGTTGCATTGCTTAACCACATAGTGAAGAGTAGGAAGGGAACAGACCTCTTCGGATTATATTTAGTAACTATGAAGATTTTGCTTGTAATAGTCGCTTTGCACCGCAGAGTATTTCTCCCCCCTCTCCTCCCCGCTCCTCCTCAGAAAAATTTGGTCTGATGTAGTCCGAAAGTAATCACATGCTCATCAGCAATTTTTCAGCAGACCAAACAAAATTATTCTAAAAGTGAAAACCAAATTATTTTGCTCTACATATGTTTATTGACAGATGAGCTAGACCAGATCCATTCAGGAAGATGCAGGGATGGGACAGTGGCAAAAAAAAATGCAGTGCTTCCAGATATTCCAAATATTAAACTATCCCCTGATGTGCTACTGTAAATTGAAGTGACGACTGTTGCTGTTAAGGTTGGCTTTACACGTATATTTTGCTGGTGTTGACATCTACTGGATAAATTTGCTACTGGCAGGAGGAATATGCTCTGTTTCAGGGAATGGCAGAGTGCCGTCCTCTCCTCTAGGGAAGCTTGCACTGCACATCTCTGTATTCCAGAGTCATATACCCTCACCACTGCCTTTTTTTCTTGTTTTCTTTTTGTTGTCTTCTGTTTCCAAAGTTGTCCTGTAAGCAAAAATTCAATTTAAAGATAGTAAATGGCAAACACATTTGGGCAACAGACTGACGAAACAGCTGCTGTCTTTCTTCCCTAGACCTGGATTTTTCTGTTTTGCCCAAGGCAGTAAAGGGAAATTAGTTTATTAGTTTCACGTTGGTCACTGGTGAATATCATCCCCCCTCACAAAAATAACACTTTAATTCTGCTTGATTTGAAATAATTGACCGATCAGGAATGAGGCATGTGAAGGGACTACCAAGACAGAATTACACCGTAGGGCTGGAAGATCAATTGTTGGGGAGGAGAGCTGAGACACTGCAGCCTTATATTACACCTGCCTGTTTATTACACTTGGCCTGAGGGGAAAGCAATGCACCATTCTGATCTGTTGCCTCGGAGAAGAACGGATGTAAAATGAATGCAAAATAAGGGAACAGCAAGTTGTTTTTTTATGTTAATACATTTTATATTGATATTGAGGACATTTGAGTAAACGGAGCTTCTAGTTTATAGAACAGCATATGTGTTTTTCCTTCCTTCTATGCCAATATTCTTTCCTAAATGCAGTTTAATTTTTAATTTTTTTTTTTTAGCTTCTCAGTAGTACTTGTAGTGATTGACTGGTAGCAGTAGCACAAATACTTAGTAAAATTAGTCCCATTGGAAGATTACTCAGATGCTACAGCTCTTCTTACTCCTCCTTCCTCCACTCTTTCTGCCTGTTTTAATGATTTCATTTTAAGAAAAACGACCTCAGGCACAGCAGAAAGAAAAAAAAATAAAACTCACAAGAAAAAACAATGGATGGACCTATGCTTTGGCAAATCCTGGAACAGAAGCGAGGCCAGATGTTTACTATACAGGCATTTGGCATGTATGGAACAATCTCGCTACAAGACTGCATATAAAGTTTTTGACAGCTTTAGTGGAATGCAAATGAATGATTGCTATTCAGAGTAAAGTGCAAACATTTTGGCCAGTGCTTGCAAATCTAGTAGTTTTCAAGTTATATTCTTGACTAGATTCTTGGTATTCTTAAATGCATATTTAAGCAGGTGCTTGCCAAATAAGATTTGATTTCTGTCTGTAATATTTAAAGGTTCTACATCACCTAACATATCTTGAGAGGGATATGCTGACTGATTCATAAGCTGTTTCTTATTTGATCATGTTATTTCTAAAGCAACTAATTAAAAGCTGCAGACCTCTGACCTGGAAAAGGTGGGCTGCTGATTTATTGCATTCAGCAAACAGCCTTCATCCGCCAGTTTAAAAGATAAAACACGAGTCACTGGTGGCAATTCTAAGTGAGAAGCCGAAAAAGGGTGGTGGAAGAAGTGACAACAGGAATAGCTTTTAAGAGGCAGAGGAGCAGTTAACTTTGATACTGGCTGTGGTATTAATTCATTAGGACCCGTCCTAATGGTTCTTGGAAGCATCACCTTTCAAAACACAACAAAAATAGCAAGGGGATGTAAGTGATACTTACTTTATTGTACCAACTGAAAATAAAGTCAATCCATTTTATGAAACATGTTTAGGCCATGAGAGGTGATGAGCTGTGACTGCAGATGGACAGATAAAGTGGGCTCTGGCCAACTCCAGTGACATGCACTGGGATGAAAAGATTTCTATTCAAAAGTTCCAGGCGTCTATGGGTGAACTACAAGTCCAGTATTTCCAGCTAGGGAAAGGGGGGCCAAGTACTGATGGAGTACGAATGGTACCAGTGCCATGAAGCAAAAAGATGGTAATATGCAGAGGAACTCTCCTCTCCAAGCACTTTTCAACTTCTAAAACTACAAAAAGAATATATGTGGCTCCTTAAACAAAGAGTGAGGTTGCTTGAGAGGCTTTGTGAGTGGAAGCTGGTGACAGTCCTGCATTTAGGGCACCAGAAGTTGGAAAAACTGTAGTTATTCTCCTTAGGGTAGGGATCTTGCATAGTCTCTGGGAATTCACTTTCTTAGTGCAGGATTGGGATAACTGCACTTCCCTACCTCAGTGTGCAGCAAATCATGTTAAAACCTTGAAGATTCTTGGATGCCTGTTGGTATGGGCTGTGCTAGTCTCATGTTCAGTAAATTTAAAAGACATATGGCACTTAAGGACATGGTTTAGTGGGCGGGCTTGGCAGTGCTGGGTTAATAGTTGGACTTGATATTACAGGTCTTTTACAACCTAAATGACTCTGATTCTATGATTTAATGTTTTGGTTTGGGTTTTTTTTTCTGAGACATTTTGCATATAATAAGCTCTTTTAATATACCAGATGCTTAGGGACTGTTTCATGCTGTAAGTGTAAATGTGCTCTTGATTTAGGGGAGTGATACATGTCTCCTTTCAACAAACTGTGTGTCAGAAAATTCTCTGTGGTCAGAGGGCATCAGTCCTGGAAGAGAAAATTACTAATTCCCCAGGTACTGGCTGAAGCTTTTTAGATGTGGACAATGACAGAGGTGGGATGACCTAAAAATATCCTCTAAGAGGGAAATCTGAAGTATGGTTTCTTAATTATAGCATTTTGCAGCACTACGGGTGACCCAGAGAGCTCATGCTGTAAAATATGTTGTGTTTAACCCTTATTTGGCAGAGAACTTTCTCCTGTATTAGTTTTGACTGCTTGATCAGTCTTCCTCAGGGCCTGGATGATTGGAAACAACAGGAAATAAAAGGAAATTTCTCCTGCCTCATCCAAGATGTGATTTGAAGACCAAGTCCCCTTCTCCTCTGCCTCCCACCCCCGCCCAAGAAACCATCCCCAAAAGAGCCAAAATCTTGCTAATTAAATTTTTGAGAGATTTACTTCGTGACATTTGGCAGCACTGACAGTAGCTTATCCTACGTTTCTGCTTTATTAACTATGAAGTCTTAGGCGAGATTAGGTATGTCAGGTCCTGGCAACCACTTAATGTGTTTTGAGAAGACGGCCCATTTCCGCAGAAGAAATCCCTTTGTGTCCCTGCCTTCCCTCCCCACCTCTCCCGGGCAGGAACCCTTGGACCCTGGCCACCAGCTGACATCCAGCCAGGCCCTGTGCCGGCAGTCGAGGTGTTTGGCCACCGGCTCTGCCGTGCGAGTCTTCCCACACAAAACCCTCCACGAGCTGGCCTTTAACACGGCAGCTCTTGGCATTTGGTTTTCCTTCGTTTGCTTTTCATGCTAATGAGATAATTTAATTAGGGAAGTCAATGTTTTGGGCAGTGTTTTGCAAGCAGGAGTGTTACAGAGGGACACTGTGTTTTTCTCTCTCTCTCTCCATTTTTAACAAGGCTGGGTTCCAGACACTGCCAGCTACCCTGGACCCTGCGGAGACATCTGAGGAAGCCTTTGTGTAAAGTCCTGGTGGGTTTTCATTTAGGAAGCTGCTGTGTAAAATTCCAGTCATGTTGCTGCAGAAGGACCTTGGAAAGACCAAGAATCTGCAGCAAATGGCATCGAGAATTGATTTTGGGCCTGGAGGGGTGGTGAAGGTTTAATTGTGCTCTGAGCTTCTTTTGTTGGAGGAGGGAGGGATGGTTTGCAACAAGCCATGGAGGAGAACCAGATCAAGTGAGAGATCTTTCCAATAAAAGCCTGAAGAGAGAGGAACGGAGTTAGGCATTTTTGCCTAGATTTAAGAATTTTCTCCAAATACATATCCTAAACCAACATATTTTGACATATTTTCTGCAATTTATAGTTAACAATAAGTGCATCTGAGGATGTGGATGGAGGCCTTTCAGAATAGTCCAAGAAAGTCTCATAGTCAGGAACATCCCCAGAAGGAAATCTGATGTAAACTTCATGACTTTGTGTGTGTCCAGATTTGGCAAGCAGCAGGACTCAAGATGGGACTCGTATTCATCTTCTGTTCCAAGAGTGTGAGCTGCAGGACCACAGATGTCTCTGAGCTTTTGAACTTTTCTCGCTCTGCCAGTGCTCATGATCCATGAATTGCAGGACGTGTTATCTACTCCACTCAGGTTGGAAAAATAGAAAATGATCATATTGAAGATAAATTTCCTAGGAGCTTAGTAATAAAACACAGATTTTTTAGTAACCCCTTATTTAGGAAGGTCATATTCTCTCAACTTTGAAAGAAAGAAACGAGGCTATAAGGTATGGTTTCACTCCCATCGTGGCTGGGTTTTTTTTAGTTGGATAGTCTAGTTTATCTTTTTACTTATCTAAAGGGAATAATTTCATATGCATCTGAGGTACTCAGAAATAGTAAGTGTACACACTTTTCAGCAGTATTTCAAGACAGAGAAGCAAAAGTCTCATTTGTGCTTCTTCCATAGTGAACTTTCTGCTAAGAAGACACCGCTGTTTTTGATGCTTTGATTTTTTTTTTAATACATCCCAAAGCATCACCTCCTCTAGCATATATTTGGAAAATTAAATCCTGTATAATCTCTTAAATCTACTGCTCCTTTATCACTTACAGTGTTAGGATTTGGGCTCCTTTTTTCCTTTTTTTTTTTTGTTTCCAAGATCTGATTGTTGCAAAGCAGCTCAAGTCTCTGCCTTGTCTTGGATTTTACAAGAGCTTTACAGCTGTTTACAAGACTAAATCAGGGGTTTACAAAAGTAGACCTTGCTTGATAATAAAGTTGTTTCCTTGCCCCTCAAATATTTCTGGATCTTATCTTTCTACACAGCTGCTTGTAGTTCAGCTTTACAGAATCTCTTGATTGGATTCCGTCTGCCTTTGTCTAACAAAGAGTTCTTTCACTGAAGTCACCCAAACAGAAAAAAAAAGTTAAGTAAAAATTGCGAAAATGGATTAGTCAGATCCATGTAGGCTTGTAACAGTGATTCCATATGTGTCTAAGAAAGTCTTTGTAGGTTAAAAATAATGTTGAGCTTGAATAAAACATTTTCTTTGGCACACTGCTGAAGTGAAGAGTGGCTCCTGAAGCTGCCAGGTCCGCTGGTACCTTGTTTTATTTCGAGTTTCTTAAAGACGTGTACATACATGACCTGATGATTGAATTATATGCAGAATTTATGGTAATACTGATATATTTCAATGTGATTTTGATGCCGTATGCATAAATTATATGTTCAGACCTATGCCTCAGGAGAGGTTGTTGTGTCGGTGTGCTCTGATAAAAGTGCATGCCGTAACATTTTCCCTGCAGCATATATCTGAAATCACTCAAGCTTATGTACTTAGACATCTTCCTCTTTATCAGTTACAGTTCTTCATGCTAGATCTGATTACAGCAAATCTCTCTTCTTCCTCGTCTTTTTTTTTTGTGTGTGTATCTCATAAAATACTTAGGCCTTACATGCACTTAACTGCTTTTGAAGCTCTCTAATGGGCTATTTTACCTGTGCTTCCATTTATCCAGTCTGAAAACACGTAAGATTATTTAGCTGCTTATTTTAAAGTTTCAGGCTCTTTCTCTCTTCTTTTGTGCCATTTCCCTAATGACCATTTATCTACTTCCATTGCTGTCTCCCAACCTCTCTTGCCTATCATGTTTCTCTAATGTTATTATTTAAAAGGTAAATTTAGAAACAAATGCTTACCCAGGAAAAATTTAAATTAAAAGCTTGACCTTTATTTTTGAAGTCACTTAATGAAGTTGACTAATAGTCTAAGAAATCTGATTCTCTAGCTTCAGACTGGCGGAAAGCCTGTTTTTCCTTATATTTATATCTGTGGGGACAGACACTTTAAGGAGACCTTGACTAGATAAGCATGAAAGCAGAGGAGAAGCTGCTTCAAGGCTCGAGCCGGACTGTCATTTAGAGGAATGTGAATAGGAAACATTTTTTCTTCAGAACAGTGAGTGTTTTGGGCTTGGGGGGAAGAAGGCTGTGTTTAAATGTATCGAGCATAAAATGAAATGTTAACCACTTCAGTTTAATAAATCTGCAGCAGTGATCTGTTTGAACCTGGTAAGAGGCCTGAGGATAACATGCTGCTATCTCACATGCCGCTGGTCTTTTCCTTACCTCAGTGCATGTGTGTGGAAGCCGTGGAAACAAGGAACAAATGAGCTTGCCTTAGAGATGTGGGGAAAAATGAGTACCAGGAGGAAGATGTTTTTATGCTAAGAAGGTAGGAGGATTTCCAAATGGTCAAAGTGTTCAGGGTAGATCTGGAGGCTGGATGTTGTCATCTGTGTAGGTGCCCTACATTTGAGTCCTGAAGGCTGTTTTGCAGAAAAACCTTCTTGAACTTTATTGTTGAGCAAGCTGTTAGTACGAGACATTTCTGAAAGTCCTGGTTGTAGAAAAGGTTATGTTCTCTAGCACAGGGCTATGCTCACATTTTACTTACCCTTGAGAGGGATAGATGTAAAGTAATTTCTCTCTCACCTGCTACATTGCATGTTTTGGCCTTGGACAACTGGGAGAGATCCTGTCTCATTCCTCAGAAGGTGTTTGGTATTGTTTCATTGTTGTTACCCTTCCCTGATCTACCCTCCCAATCCCATCCTTCTGTGAAGTAAATAATGGAGGAAAGGGTTGGGCGCCTGTATAATCCTCATGCCTGGGTCCTGCATATAACCTTTGTCTGAAACCAAGTGGGCTGTCTGTGTTTTGGTGTGATTTTTGCAACGCATGCACAGTGATGCAGTCTTTGGGACTGAGATAGGTATTCTGTTTGCCTTGCCATATCACTAAATCTCCTTTCAGAGTTGTATTTACCTCTGGTTGCTCAATCTCTCTTCTTTGGCTTATAGCCCTTTCCACAGCTCTCCCTTAATACCAGTTTGATCTCCTTCTTGCTTTCAATTTATCAGTTCAACCAGTAACTATTATGGATTTCTCTCTCTTTTTTTGTCTCTCTTTAGTAGGGTGGGGTTTTTTCCCCTCTAAGAAAGGTTTTGTTCCTTTTGGCTGCACAATAAAATCCTTTGATTCCATGTGACAAACAGGAACACGTTTCCTTTCTAGTCGAGATTAAAGACACCTGGCTACTCCAGTGATTACATCTTGAGTAGAGAGTGAGTGAAGGCCTGTCTCACTGACTTTACCACCTTCACAGGATAGTATGTCAGCTGAATTGGGTGCACAGAGGGATTTTCATCAGTAATAGCTTACAGTATGCCTCCTCATGGACTACTGCTCTGAGATGCACGAATCATACATTCTTTCTATTGCTGGCTATGTCTGCATCTCTACATCGTGGTTTTATGGCTCTGATGTAGGGTAAACATATCTGAGACAGCTCTAAGCTTATCTACTCTAGTACTGGCTCTTAGGGCAGTGTGGAGCTTCATACTGGCTGAAAAATCAACCCCAAAACTGAGGTTGATAGATCTATAATTAGCCAAGGCTTAGCTGGCGTGGTGACTTCAGTGCAGACAGCACTGGGGGCTCCCCAAATCTAAAAAACAACGTAAAAACCTTCTTTCTCTTCCTTAGTGCTGTTTAAAGCGACGTGAAGCTAGCTAAAATGCCTGCACATGAATGTTGAGGAAAACTTTCCTTAGAAAGGTAAAAATGTATTAATTAATTGTAGCTGTTGATGTTGGTATTTTTAAGTATTAGGTATTGATCTTTCTCCATCTCACCATCTCCGCAAAAGAAAGGGTTTTGGGTTTTTTAGGCGGGGTTCAGAAAGGAGGTTTATTACTAGGGGAAAAAAATTCTGAAGAATACATGACTGTAAAATTTTAGTCTAAAATCAGATAGTTTGGAACTGGTAATGACAGGGTTTGGGTGACAGTTGGACTCGATGATCTTAGAGATCTTTTTAAACCTCAAAAATTCTGTGATCTCTGACTGCAGTGACTGCTGCCCTTGTTGCTGTTTGTGTAGGTTTCCACTGGCCTCCGTCTCTGCTGTTTCTCAAGATGGTTTATGCTGCCCTGTGTCAAGTTCTGTGCAGAGGAATGCAATGATTATGCTTGACTTGGGACACAGTCTGTTGGAGAAGTTTTTCTTATGAGTACAGAATATGTTTGAAGCATTATTATTATGATTATGATCCTTGATGAAAATAGTCTAGACAAAGCATAAACTCTGGATCTAAAAATATATTTAAAAATTAGCTAGCCTGTTCACAAACCATTTCTTACCTCACCCAGCAGCTATTTATGAGAACATTGTCTATTCTTTCTAATTTTAAATAGCAAGCACTAGCAGTTGAGTACTCATGTATTAGATAGTTATCCCCTCCGGTTTTTCTGCACATCTTGTTGCTGTCAAGTGTCTTTGTACCCAGCCAAAAATGACATGTTGAAACAAGTAGTGTATATTTAATTCAGTGTATTGGAAAAAAAAAAGTATGACATTGAGCCCTGGCTTTTATTTTTTTATTGGAAATACCACGAAATAACAGCCACTGGACTGAGAAGTGAATTCGCTCATGAAGAGGGCGGTAGGTTTTAAGTAAACTTCTTAATGCGTGGCTTAGTCACAGGCTTTTTTCCTGCTTGTTATTGACGTAATTGCCTGTCAGTCTCATCTGATAGTAGAATTGCTGGGGGCATGGTGTCTTGGATCGTGTGGCAAAAACTGCTCGCTATTGACTTATGTGCATGTGTGCCGCTGCTCTCCGCTGAATTAAATGTCAGATGTACTCAAGTGTGTGGGTGGGTGGGGGAGATGTGATTTGGTTCTCTCTGGTTGCCTTGTCAAGGAGTACACTAATACAGCTAATGGAGATCCTCGAGCTCGGGAGGAGAAGGGTATTCAGTTGACAGCCAGCATCCAAACAGTCAGGAAAGATACCTTCAAACGGCAGTGGAGGCTGTGGGGATTAAAAAAGAAACTTTTTCAAAGGCAAGGAATAATAAAGGATATTTTGAAATTGCAGCTTGCAGTTCACAGAATCCCTTTTTGCCTGATTTGGCAAAATATTTATAAAACAAATGAAAGTGGGGTTATACCTGTGGAATTCTAACCTTTAAAGACACTGTGTTTAGGTACTGATTTTATTCTGAGATGGTTGTCACTAGAGGAAAAAGTTGCTTTGTTCACCTCTACTAAAATAAAAGTTTCTTTTTTCACTACAGCACCTTTCACAGCACTGGTGTCTCTGGTTTTTGCTGTGGTCATTGTACAGCTGAGCTGTCATTCCCACGTGGTCCTCTGGAAAATACAAAATGAGTTTACTGAATGAAAGTATCAGGCAGCCACAAAAATACAAGACAGAAGAATCTAAGTAAATATCAGTGAATCATCAGCCCTCAAATCATCAAACCAAGCCTTGCATCACATCCTACCAGAGGAAAAAATAGCTGGCTCTGTTGGTTTAAGAGGAATGTTAATTTTGCGGTCAGCACCAACAACACTGATGTGGTCCCCAGTATAAGCTCTTGTTGCCGTTCCTGCACAGTGGCAACGTAACCATCACAAGTGCAGCTTCCTAGGAGATTTGGTTCAGCATTTAGTTGAAAATAATGACTGTAGGAGAGAATTTGGGGCTTTTTTTTGTAATACACATATTTTTGAATTTTTAACTGAGGAAGAGTATTCTTCATCTCAGGCTGGTAGCTCTGGTGAGCCAGTTAAACCTTTCATCATTTAGGCATAATAGTTGGGTTTGTTTGCTTTTTTTAAAATTTCTACCAGGTGAATAACAAACATTCTTGTTAGGCACACTGTTTTATACCACTTCTAAGTTTTATCTCTCTTAAGAAATTTCTTATGTCTAAGTTTCTGGGTGAGTTTGGTTCCAGCTTCCTGCATAGTCCTTATAAGCAGATGTTTTTACCATCCATTTTTATATCTAAGAATTTGTGAAACAACATTGCTTCTACTGACCTGATATTATTATTACAAAGAACTTAGTGGGTTGTGTGATGCAAATAAAATAAATCAGGTGCTGCAGTGGCCTAGATACTCATTATTTATTTATGGAAATAAATATGTTTAACATTTGCTCATACTCTTCTTCAATTGCAAATGCTGTAAACTTTCACTTACTCAGAACTCTGCTGGAAAAATAGCATTATTGCAATTCTGCAGGTTAGGAGACCTTGAAAGGAAGCCTTAAGTAACTGCTTTAGACTATGTAATGTATAATTATCAGAACTGGGGTTAGATGTTGGGAGTCTTGACTTCTGACATTGTGTTCAGAGGTCTTGCTCTTGGCAGATAAAATCTATGGACAACAAAGACTGAGAGGGTAAGCAATGATAAGGACAGGATGATCACACAGAACAACTTGGTCATTTGATCATTTTACATGTATTAAGTGTTTTAAGTCTAGCCAGAAGCACAGGAGGAGACAGAACATATTGGCTTGCCCTGGAGAGCATCCTCTCTATGGGGAGCTCTCAGGCATCATGGAGTGAAACCTTCCTGTAGGAGCTTCCAGTGAGGAGGTCAAAAAAAAAGGAGGGGAGGGGGCTGCATGAAGCAGTATTTGGCTTTGAAAATAGAGAAGTAATGGATAGATTTAGCAGGTAGATTTTTTCTCCCTTTGATCTTTAGGGTTAATATTTTGGTCATGTTTAATAATAGGATTTAATAATAGGATTAATATTTGTGTCAGGTACAGGAAAGAGCTACAGAAATGATCTGAAGGCTACTGAGAAAACTGCAAGAGGGAGCTGTTGGAAATGTTTTCCTGTTATCAAAACATTGAATGATGACTTCCTTCTATCTTGGCTTTTCATGATTTGCGTGCTGTTGCTTGTTACTCTACTGAAGAGTTTGGGCAGATGGTGTTTCCTCAGTTCTATAGGACTGGGCTCTCCCACTGTGTCCTTGTACTTGTCCAAACTCTTTCATTTGTGTTCCAGATTAACATTTACTGCAACACTGCTCTCTTCTTCCTGATGTTTAGCTGGGAAAAGCAGAGGAACAGTACTCTCCTAAAGCAGAAGAGGCATGGCAGGGTCTTGCCCTGGTGGTTATTGAGTACAGGTGCTGTGCTGGGACCTCATTCCTAACTACTCTTTGGCTTTAATCTTTCAGGCAAGCTCTCGAGTTCCCTTTGAGACAAAGCTGCCCTCCACCGAGATGTCACGGCACCACAGCCGGTTCGAAAGAGATTACCGTGCCGGGTGGGATCGCCGGGATTGGAGCTCCAATGGCAACCATGTCAGCAGCACCAACTGCAGCAGCGCTGCCAGCACCAACAGCAGCACCCGCCCGGGGCTGCTGCCCCTGCCCATCGTCCCCTCCCGGCTCCCCACCCCGGCCACTGCCGCCTGCACCACCGGCAACAGCGACGTCATCACCAGCCTGGTGGCCAACTCCTCCCCAGCTTCAACTACCAAAGTAAGAATTCAGCTTTTCTTTTTAAGGGGTTGATCTGCTAAAGGGGGAGTTAGAGATGGAGCTTCACCTGTCCCTTTGTAAAACCTGTGTTTGTGGTATAGCCAAGAGTAGGAAAATAAATTCCTGTGGGCAGTGTGTGTCTTTTTTATTCTTTTCTGTGTTGTGCACACACTAGAGTAGGTCTTTCTTGCTCTAAGACTGGCTCATACTTCTGAGAGGCCCAGGCAGAACAAATGCTTCTTTCCTTTCAGCACTGCCTACATTTAGGCTTTCTGTGGCTTTACCTTGAACACATGGTTCCCACTTTTGCTTTTGGGAGTGCTCTTCTTGTCTGTTGACCAAGGTAGAGCTGTGGTTGACAACAAATGGATATGGTTCTCATCCAGAGGGAGTGGAAAGTGACTAAAGGGCATAATTTTGGCTGAACGGTGTTTTTTCTTCTTTTAAGTTGATAGTTTCCTACAGGGTTCTCAAAGCCTTGTTCTTAGTGCAGGTGGGAGTGAAACAGTGGGACTCCTATAACCAGGCTTGCTCATTTGGGCAAAAAAGGCACACTGAGGAGTAAGAAAATGTTAAGCATCAAAGAACTGAAATCACTAGTAAACCATTGGGCTTTTTTGTTCCAATATATTATTGGAGGAAAGAGGGTGACTTTTCCTTTTTTAAAAAAAAGAAACAACAACATGTAGCTCTTTTAAATCTACAAAGTACAAGTTGATATTCTAGGAGAAAGTTGGGGTTTCTTTCTGCATGTAGATTCAGGTAGAACAGCTGGGGAACAAAAAACCCTGGCAAATGGTAAAGGTGACCACAGCATTGACAAAGTGAGCCAGAAGTGCTGCTGGGTTTCTTTTTATGATATTTAACATTTTCTTTCAACTTGGTTTCATTTTAATAACTGCAAGTGCCAAATACAGCAGATGCAGACAGAAGGAAAGGAGACAATAAAGTTATTTAAAGTAAGCCAAGAGCAAGCTGAAATTTTACTGCAGTACCATTATTATATTGATTTTTTTCACACTGTAGAAAAACAAGGTCAATGCTGCAGAAGGAAACATTAGGCCGAAGTGTGATTGGTTGTAAAAATTTTCCATGGCATCTTAAAATTATTTTCATTTGGAAGAAGCCACTCGGATTCTGATCAAAACATATTTAGAGTTCTCCAGATGCTATCCACAGATAGATGCATTTCAATCATGCTTTGTCTGGAGATGATTGAGGCTATTTTGGAGCCAAAGCAGTGGTTTCATTTATCACGACCTTTGTTCCTGGGTCTACTTAAGAGTCCAATGATTGTCTGGAGCTGATCAGCCCTTTTCCCAGATGTTCAAAACCGTTTTGAAGCTTATCAGTGCTAGTAAACCATGTGTTTATTAGGGGAGAGAAGGCAGGAACAGCAAGTTAAATGCCTTTTGATCATATGCTCAATGTGAACCGTCTTCTAAATTACCTTATTAGACAATTTTCTGATGACTTTCCTTAGTAAGAATGTTTTGGCATGAATAGATCAAAAGCAATAAATAGACAAGAATGGAGGTGGCATGGGACATTTTTTGTTCTGAGAACTGTTAATCAGCTGTGTAATCTCCCATAAAATAAATGTGTAAAAATGCATAGAGTTTTTGCCCCAGCTTCTGCTGCTGTGAATCAGCTAAACAGCTCTAAAAATTCAAAATTACATGTATTAAAGAGGAAAAAACATTGAAAAAGTGAGGTAGATAGGATGAACAGAGATGCAAGGGTGTGGTGCCTAGCAGGCTTCCAACTAATGATGTGAAATGCTGTCAGAAAAAAAATCAGGTGCTCCCACAGACACCTGTTCACCCTGCCTGACTGTGTCTCTCTCCTTCACATGCAGCAGATTTACACTTGGGGTCAGCAGTGTAACCAACCAGGGCCTTTCTCTTGTAGAGTCCAGCTAATTGTCAGGCATAAAAAATTATATCCATATAATGAGGAAATCACAAGTAAGAAGAATAATGTGGTTGCTTGGTTTATTTAAAAAAATAAAAATATAAAAATTAAAAATATAAAAATATTTTAAAAATAAGCCAAGCATGTGTGAAGTTTCCATGAGCTATGGAGAGTTCACAGCCTACTCTCTGCAACCATTTTGTGAGCATATTTATGGGGTACCAGCTCATGGGGGACAGGTGTCATCTTAAAGCTGAATTTATTACTTCTGTTTTGTGGATATTTGATTACTTAGCTGCCCTTCTGCAGGGCTGAACCTTCCCAAATGTTATGGCAGGTGTCATAAAGCTCAGTGGCAAGGGTGTGCCCTGGTGACATGAGTGAATAAACTGTCATGGTGTTGGGAAGCCAGAAGATTGAGAAACTGGTCCTCCTTATCTCATTGTCCAAGGATATGGGTACAGCCAGCAGTGGTCCTCCACACTGAGGACAGAAAAACTCTCTGTGCCATCCAGTTGCTGGTTTTGACTTTACACACCTTCCAGACCTGGTTTGAAGATCTCAAACCATAGGGGCCAACCATCCATCTCCCTTCATTTTGTGTTCCTGCCAACTAGTTATCCTCTCAGTTAAAAGTTTGTTTCATTTCTTTTGTAAGTCATCTAGTCTATCTTCAAACCTTTGGTCCTTGGTTCCTCTAGTTTCCTGCTGTTGACCAGTCCTGGTAGTCTCCAAATAACTGTGTATCTTTTGCATCATCTCCGTTCTTCATTTGCCTTTGAAAATATGGATACTAAAATCATATAGGTACCAAAACCATATTCATCCTTTCATCATCACTCACCATTCCCTTGCACGTTTCTGTGTCTGTGCAGATAATAATTGCTCCAGACTTTTTTGCCAAAGTGCTAAGTCAATAGTTATTAAAAATACATATACATGGCATCATCCTCAATTACATGTTATCAAACAGAGTCATAGTCTTGTCAAAGATTGAAATTAAGTCTGACAAGACCTGTCTTCTGGATACCTGTATTGGCAGACATTGGTCATATTCCTGTCCTTCAGCTCCTGATTAACTGAATCTTAAAGTGACAAATTCAAAACAGAGGAAAAAATTTCTTTTCTCTCTGACATGTAACTGAATTGTAAAACTTGCTGTGTTGGTGATGGAATTGGTCGGGGAATTCATAGATTAATTGTTTTAAGGACCACTAGGCTACCTAATCTGGCTGAACCATTTGGTCTTTAAAATTATGTAAATGTATGTAAGATTAAAGACTTCACCCTGAGTTATGTGATATGAATGGAAAAAGCATTGGAAAGGAGAGAAAAAAATTGATCAAATTAATTGTTGGAGGGAGATGAAACCATCTTCAGCAGGAAGCTTAGATGTAAGACCAGCCGTGAGGGGGTTTAGATTTGGTCTGTGTTTTTATGCTTCTGGAAGAGCTTTTTACTTCTTTCTGTGGAGGACTTTAGAAGGTTTTTATTACTAATTATTAATGTCTAGGAGAACTTTAAAACTAATTATACTTTGCAGACCTTTGAAATTTATTCTCAAAGCATACCTGTAACCTTCTTACCACAGATGCTTTGGTACAAATCACACTTAGTAGATCTGCCACATTTAAGTAGTTATGGATGTTTAGTTTGAGTTATTTAAACAGAAAAGCTGTCTCTTCCTGAGTTTTATTTTTTGCTGAACAAAATGATGAGGAGACTTTGCACTGCTATAACCCATTTCATTGGAGGCTGCCAGAAAACATCAGAAAAACTATTTAGACCTCATCAACTTGTAGGAAATAGTATAATGCTGCACACCCAGTATATTGACAGGGAAAGTGAGGTACTCAGAGGTAGGGATTTTTTGTTTTTTTCTACTCATTCTGTGCCACTATGAGCAAAGTTTCAGCTCTTTTACTCAATTTGTTTTTTCTGCCCTGGTGCTGTATCTAAAGAGTTGGTCCACAGACCAGCACCAAGAGTCATCACAGTTTGAAGGGATGAGTCCTTCGCAGGAGGTACTTCCTCAGCCCCTTGAATGCCTGAAGTAGTCAATAGGAAAGTGCAAATCCTGCCATTAAACTCTATGTTCAGATCAATTTGTCAGACTCTGAGCCCAGCCATGTATGATGATTTAGCTCAGGTTTGGATCTGTCTGTGCATGGTGGGGTTTTCTGCAGTGAGGTTATTTATTGCTCAAAGGAAGCTCTCCAAGAAATCCTAATAAGACAACAGCACTGCTTAAGATATTGGCAACAAACAGTCTAAAATTCATTTTTAAGGATACTGCACACCATTCCAGCTGTTTTTTCTGTTCATCTCAGCAGCACCTTCATTCTTTGTTGCTTTTCTGAATTACTTTGTGAGTTACTTGTACAATTTTCTCCATCAAAGCTCCTGTATCACAGCTTCAATTTAGAAGTGTTGTCATGGGCTGTAATTTGAAATTTTATTACCAAGAGATTTTTTGGTTATAGAACATTTACTTTTATCATCTCTATATTATTTTTAAATGCCTGAAAAGATTGATACATCAACAGAATCTGTGCAACACCAGGCAAGATCTGATTTTTTTTCTCAACCTTAATTTTAAAAACCCTTTGCTTGAAACATAAATTGATTCCTAAACCCCCCCACACTTAATGATTTGTTATTCTCAAGGTTAAACCTATGACAAATTTTACAAAAGCACCAATCTTTGGTTTTGATAAGATTTTCTCTAGTTGAGCTCAGGGATAACTGTGTAGTTTTAAGTCTTTAAATAGCATAACAGAGATGTGATGCTGGCCTCCTGTGCTCACAGTACTCCCATAGCATTTAAGACTCTCATGTTGTTGCTACCGGAGTTTGTCCTACTGTGGTTAGCCACAGTTATGATGTGGGAGGGAAGACAGTGATGTTAAAACATCTGTTAACCTCTCTGGAAAGTCAAGCAAGGATTGCAGAGAAAAAAACAGCCCCTACTGTCTTTGTGTATCAGTGCAACTAAATAGCATTAAAAAATAAGTGGAGAGGGAAGAAAATTCTTATAGTAAAGGAAAAACAAGTCGGCATGGCTGAGGAATGCATGGTAAAAAGGAATAAAGTGGAACAGCACAGAAGTAAAGTGTTATATTCTTCTTTCCTTCACAGGCCAAAAAATGTGGTTCCCTCAATAGCAGCCTGTCATATGCAGATGATTTGCTGTAGGTTGCAGGATTTGTGTTGTCTGTTCTATTTCTCTCGCTTTGGAGGTGATGATTTACTAAGCTGGTGTATGGTTTCCACAAATATTTAAAATATTGATTAAGCAGAGGAAGAATAAACACGAATTGTTTTTCAAGTTACGCCTTATGTTGTACATGACTAATTACATACAACAATTTGCTCTGCTACGGTAACTGAAATTTATGTACTCTTTTTATTATAAAACATAAGACGCTTGCATAAAGAGAGCGATTATAAATATTGGAATACAACAGTTGCTAAAAAAAGTCAAAACATGCAGTGATGAAGTATATGGGATTTGCTCTTCCAGCTTCTCTGTGCAAAGCTGCTCCTCCATAACCCTGGGGTTTGTATTGAGAGTTGGCATATTTTTGTCACCATTTCAGAGAGTAGCCTGGTGATCTGGACACAAAGCAGCAGTCTGGCCCAAGTGCAAATTATTGTCATAGTACAAAAGGCTTCAGTTGCTGGATGGCAAATAGTGAAAGTGATTTTTTCCTGGGAGCATATTTTTACCTATGGATAAATTTTTAAAATAGACTAATGTCCAGTTTCATTGGTAAATGAGATGCAGGCATATTCCACCTAATCAGAGGCTTCTGATGCATATGAAGCTCCCATTATGGCAGACTATTACATGAATGTTTAGGAAATCAGAGCAATGCCGAGTATATAGTGCTCAATGGTCTCTAATAGAATACGAGGACAGGTTTTCCCTGGCACCTAAATCACATTCTCCTGGTTGTTTAGGTTTGAAAGTTCAATAAGCTTTGCACAATTTACCTGTTTGGGCTGACACACCATTTAACTGGAGTGCAGCTTCTAGACTGAACCTTTTGTGGTGCCATCACACCAGCCCAGGTAGGCTGAAACCAGCAGATTACACTACAAAAAAATACCATTGTAGTATCATCCTTATATCCTCAAATAATTTTGAGAGTTCCTTTTGAGGGATCAACATGGCCTGTACAGGAATGAGAGGAGGAAGCAGATAGATTTGGTCATTGACTCTCAGGACACTTTTTTTCTTTGAGCTAATTACAAATTGACCAAAATATCTGTAAATTGAACTCAGCAATGACTTCTGCTGAAGTAATCACATTACTACAAAAAAGTTACAACTCCTAGGAGGTATTTGTACCACCAAGGGACAGGAGAGCAAACGGAGATCAGTGGTGGGTTCCAAAACTGATGAAGGCCTTGAAGTAGAGCATCCAATTCTTCCCTTTCAAGGAAGTGGAGAGATGCCTTGAGTGTTTTTCAGACTCCTCTGTAGAAGGCTATTCCTAATGATCTGTGGCCCTTAGAGAGGGCTTAAATTGTGCTGATGGTCTACTACTTCCTCTTAACATTTTATTTTAGTATTTTTTCTCAGGTGTAGTTGTACATATTTTTAGCAGTATAGAAATTGGGACATACAAAATGTGGGTTTAGTTTCTCAAGTTTTGTAGATACTTTATTGGGCCAAAATTGGTTGGAAAGCTCTGGCATGCTCATTAATCTGTAAAGTCATAAAAAGCCACTTGGATTTTTTTACTTACAGTGTGTTTATCATCTGTTGAAAGAGCTAAGAGGTCTGGCCAGTTTCTAGGCCCAGTCCCATTTGAAGATGAAAGGCAGCATTTTTGAAGCACTAATTGACATCACCAAATACTTACAAGGTCACAAACATGACAACTTTGGATAAAGAAAAAGGAGTATTTCTGGGCTTTGGCACTTTGATCAAAAAGTTTCTTGACTTCCAGAAGAAATAAATATCAATAATAAAACCTAAACAAAATTTGTATTGGCCAGGATTTAAGTGCTTGATTCTTTGAAATTATTTAGAGTTCTTTTTTATTTTCTTATTTCTTTTTTACCATTACTTCGTTTTCATGTGTTTTAGTTGCAGATTATCCATTCAAAATGCATCAAAATATCATTTCAGGAGTCATGGGGGTTTTATTATAAAATTTGTCGTAGCCTCCTGTCAGGCTGAAAAAGCCTGGGAGCTGCCTTGCCTGTGAATTGATGTGGGTTTATTTCCAAGGAGCAGTGCTTCTAAAGGAGGGCAGGGCAGGTTTCCTGGGTTATAGATGCTTATAATTGTAATGTTGGTGGTTGTCATTTAGGAACATATTGCTGTTGTCACCATCAAACGCAGCCACAAAAAGAATTTTGCAAGGAATCACCTGGTGGTTTCCTATTATTTTTACTGTCAAAACTTGATAAGTAGGGCCCGGAAATTATTTTTGACAGAGCCAATCCTTTCTCAACAAAGTAGTTTCGGATTTTGGTGTTGCATGAAGAGGGTAATGTCTGAGAAATCATTGAGTTGATGAGGGGATGAGTTGGTTAAGGTATAGAAGAGCCTGATGCAAACAGTTTGTTAGAAGGTTGCAGTACTGGTTGGGTGGGATGTCTGCATACCATATTTTTTATTATAACAGGAGCACAATGGCAAGTTTTAAAAACTACAGTTTTGATGCATAGCAGAAGGAAAATACATTGTATGCCAGACATAATATTTTCTTGATGGCATTGGTTTTCTCAGCTTGCTGATTGATATGTAGATTTCAATTTAAAAGTTGCTTGCAAAACAAATGAACCAAATGAATAAAAAGAAAGAAAAAATAGAAGGGAGCCAAACTTCACTCTCCCTGTGATTTTTATGGGCCTTGGGTTTCTGCTTGATATGACACTTGTCTGTGAAGCTGATAGACATAAAAATAAATTTGGCTCTGGGAGTGATAAACAGGAAATTAAACTGCTCTCTGGCTCTTTTTACTGGGAATGCTGCACCTTCAAATGCTGGACACAGGCTGATGTGCTCCAGGCATACCAGGAAGCTCTGATCAGCCAGGGCTGACACTCCAAACTGACATTAAAGCATCACCACTGCCCTGTCTACAATCCTACCTCTTGAAAAGGTGCCCAGACCTTGAAGAGGAGCATGAGGATCTTGTGACTCTGTGGCATGAAGTGTAGGCAGCCTGGGCTGTTCTGTTGGAGGATTGTTCTGTCGATGCCACAGCAATGCCAGGAGTCACGTTACCACAGCGATGCTGAATGTGCTCTATCCCACCCAAACAATGCACACAGGGTGCTGCCATCTTCTGCAGAAATGGGCACACAGTGACTCACTACCTTATGGGTGTGCAAAACAGGGCTCATTGTCAATGCCGGCGAGAGCACAGTAGGGGAGACCATGGAAGGAATTCCTCACACTTCTTCCTCATTCTAGTTTCACTCTGTAGAAGCAGCTCTGATGAAGATGTATGATCTAACATTCTTTTAAAAGTAGCATGTGAAAAAAGATAAACTTATGGGCATATTTGTTGGGTTTTCTCTTGAAATTTGAGGCATTACTAAATGTTCAGGTGTTGGTTAGCTGCTGTAACGTTCTGTTCTTGGATGAAATGGGCACTCTTCAGAAAACAAAAGGCACATTTATTTGGTTTGGAGGAACAGACTATTCCAAATTCTCCCAGAAGTTGGTTTGCCTCAGCTGTTTTTGGTTGTTCTCTGCTCCTGTCAAGCTGAAACATATGTGGTTGTTACCCAATACAATTTAGCATCACCAAACCGATCACTTTGGAAAACAAAGCTTGCAGAAGTTCTGCGGAGAAATATATGCTGCCTGTGAAGTGGTATTTGTTTGTAAAGTGATATGCACCCACTGTATAAATAATGAATAATAACTAGTAATAAATTCTTCATATCACAGCATTATTTCTTACTGTTCATGATTCCGGGTGTTTTGTGGTAATCCTGAAACAAAGCACTGAGAAGTATATGAGTAATATATGCTACTGCTAAGTTGTTGCACAAACATGTCAGGAAAGAGAAGCTTTTTTGGCTGTGTAATTTGAATGTTTAAGACTATATATTGTTTATATTATAATATTTTATATGATTAAAGTTATCCTTTAATTCCAAAGGAACATAAAATGTTATACAAAGCCCATGCATTCAAAACCACTGAAGTAATGCATACAGAAACATTTCTCAACCCACAAGTGAAACATCCCTGAAGAATGATGCTGGGCATAATTTGACCACGTGTTCCCCTGCAAATCCGTATTCTTTTTTGGAAGTGCCAGTCATTGTAAGAGGAGCTTACAAAGGTGTTGTACAAGACCATGCAGAAGGATCCAGTAGTTCACCAGTGACAGCCTCCTGGTGGCACAGGAATTGCTCAGCCCCTGTACAAGAGCCAAGCAGGCACAGCTGGAGGCCATCCTGCCTGAACATGGAAATCCTGAGCAAGCTCAATGAACAAAGGAAGTGTATAGGAACAGGGAGAATCACAGAACTGTTAAGGTTGGAAGGGACCTCTGCAAGTCCTCTGGTCCAGCCCCTTTGCTTAAGCAGGGTCACCTCGACCCAACTGCCAAGGACCATGTCCAGATGGCCTTGAATTATCTCCAAGGAGGGTGACTCCAGTCCTCTCTGGGCCACTTGTGCCAATGCTCTGACAGCCGAACAACAAAATGGTGTTCCTGATGTTCAGGGAAAGATCTTTAAGATCATCAAATCCAACTGCTAACCCAGCGCGACCAAGCCCACCACAAAAACATGTCCCAGGTACCATTTTAACGTGTCTTTTAATACCTCTAGTGGTGGTGACTCAACTACTTCCCTGGGCAGCCTATACAATGCTTGATAACCTTTCCAATGGAGAAATTTTTCCCAATATCCAATCTAAACCTCCCCTGGTTTAACTTGAGACCATTTCATCTTGTCCTATTGCTTGTTACATGGGAGAAGTGACCAACCCGCACCTCGCTACAAGCTCCTCCTGTTTGTTGCCCATGCTGTGTGTGTATTAGTAGGTGCAGGGGCCAAAAGTGGAGCCAAGTCCCCAAACAGCTCTAGAATCTCCATGGTAAACACTGCAAACTCAGCTGCACGTGACCAGGAACACTCTGGTCTGATATCCAAGTGCACCTTGTTTTGAGCAGGAGTGGGCTGAGTGATTTGCAGAGGTCCCTTCGAACCAAAAGCATTCTGTAATATCCTAACATTATCCTAGAATTGAATCACCTTTTCAATATACTTCCCAAGATGGGTTTTTTGTCAGTTTGCTTTAAAACAATACCCAGAATCCTCATTGGTCAGTAGCTACTAGAACTTTGGATTTATTTTAGGTCTTCTGAGCCTAACTCCTATCTTGGCATAGTCATCACAGTTTTGCTTTTGAACAGCTTGTTTCCTTTATAGTTTTTGCCTCATGCTGGGATGGAGTAAGACTGAATAATTTATCTTCCTTTTCCTCAAAAGCCGAGCAATAGTTATACCCCACATGGATTTGAGACATTATTATCTTTCTAAGCTTCCATTAATTATCTTTCTCATCCTTGCTTTTAAAGGTCTAGCATTTATCTTTGCAAGGTTCTTCAAGCTGGATTATCGAGGAAAATTTGAGTGTATTAATTCCATTCTTGCTTATGAAGTTTTAAACTCTATTTCATAACATTTTTTCCACTGCTCGTAATAATTCTTCTGGTAGTTTTGCTGTGACCGAAGTGTCTGATGTGTGGAATTGATGGCTTTTAGGGTCATCATGCCCATGCTTAATTATCTCAGATGTACTGCTTTGATTAAAACACACAGATGGATACAGATTTTGAAGATATGGATCACACATACTTTGTTAGAAAACACCTTGTTTTCTCAACCTGCTTAGAAATATGAACTGCTTTACAGTAAAGTTGAGCTCTGAAGCAGCGCAGGATAATGCTGTTTCAAGTTTTCTTAGATGTCATCTCAGCTTCATTTGTACAACTGTTTCAAGTCTTGCAATAAATCAGTCTTCATAGAGTCACAGAACCATAGAATGGTTTGGGTTGGAAGGGACCTTAGGGATCATCTCATTCCGACCCGCCTGCCATGGGCAGGGACACCTTCCACTAGACCAGGTTGCTCAGAGTCCCATCCAAGCTGGCCTTGAACACTCACAGGAGTGGGGCATCCACAATTTCCCTGGACAACCTGTTCCACCACCTTCACAGTAATGAATTTCTTTCTAATACCTAATCTAAGCCTACCGTCTTTCAGTATGAAACCATTCCCCCTTGTCCTGTCACTACATGCTCTTGTAAATAGCCTCTATCCAACTTTCTTTTGGGCTCCCTTCAGGTACTGAAAGGCTGCAATTAGGTCTCTCTGGAGCCTTCTCTTTTCCAGGCTGAACAATCCCAATTCCCATAGCTTTCATTTTCGTCTTCATGTTAGGTAAATAATTCCCAAACTTTCCTGTAAGCTGCCATTGTTACCATCACTTGTTGCTTTGCAAAGGGGCAGGGCAGCCAAAGTTTCATGTCAGTGCTTTGTAAAGACTGTTGAGTGCTCTTTGATGCCGTGCAGTGAGTGGAGTGACAAAGGACCCTTCTAAAGTAACCACAAGTCAAAAGTATAGCAGGACACCTCTAAATTCACCCAGACTTGGTGAAATGGCTTACACTGAGAGTAGCCAGACACTGGCACAAGTGCACAGAGATGTTTCTGCCTACCCTGTAGTTATCCAAAATTTGAGTGGACAAAGCCACAAACAATCCAGTGTTATCTTTGCTTGCTCTGAGCAGGGGATATGCCAGCTTTCAAAAGCTCCTTCCAACAAAACCAGTCTGGTTATTATCTGGTGGTGAAAGCCTGCAAAATGCTGTGGACAGGAGTCTCCTAAAAGGTTTCCTTCAGAGAACAGGGGTGGCATCTGCCACACAAAGGTAGTTATGGAAGTTACCTTGATCTTGGCTATAAGTCTGCAAAGCCAGTCTTTCTTACCCCGCCTTCTGACCTGTTGGTTAAGGGAGTGAATTTGCTCTGCAGCAAAGACCTTTTGTGTCATACTTTTGGTATAGGTGATTCAAAACCAGAGAGAGATAAGGCACTCAAATCAGTTGTTGAGCAGTGTGCCTTTTTGCATCCAACTCTTTGAACCAGGAGATAAAGCAAAGCTTAAGCAATGCGGCAAAGTTTCTGGGCCAATTCATTTCATTCATTTATCTTTTCACCTTTCTATCTCACTCTTCGATATCTTTCTCTTCTGCCCCATTTTCCATCAGACACTTGATTTAAACTCTTCTGACACTCCCCACAGCATACCTGACTGTACCTGACTGTTGGCAACTGCCACTGAATCATAGTAAGAAATGAAGAACACTTGGTGCTTACCACAACTATTTTGACCTTCTGTTGTTTTGGCAAATAGAACACCTCAGTGGAAATAAGGCTGTCTGGAAAATAAAGACAAAAAGGCAAAAGAATAAGGAAAGGAATCATGACAATGTTTAGAGATTTTAAATTTGGTTGGATACTCTTATTTCTTTTTTAGTGTCTGTGTTCCAGCCAGCCCTGCTCACAGTACAACAGCATTTGGCAAGGTCCGCCAGAGCAGATCAAGCAGTGCCAGGGCACGGACCCAAGAGCTGGAACTTGACCATCTATACCATTAAACTGTTAGCACAGGCCCTGCCTTGTGCTCAGTCTGGACTAGCTAATGCTGTCATAAACAATTCTCAGGCATGGCTTGGGGATTAGCGAGGGCCAGCAGCCATTCCCAATTGGCAATTTGGATATAGCCACCTTGTTTTGGAGGGTAAAAGTGTATAATCCTGTGAATGTGGCCAGACCATATCATTTGGCCTCAGAGCCATATAATAGGTCCTGGACCTGTTTTGTTTTCTAGTTACTGGAATGGCTTTGTGTTTGAGGCAAGTGTAATTGGTTTTACTTGACTCCACAGTTTCATACTTGACTGAGTTGTATCTGAACAATAAGGAGCACAAGTACATCTCGACTTTGTCTCTTTAGGCCAGCATACCTGTGCACTGAGATGCTGTGGTCTGTCCCTGTTATAAATTGTCACAGCAACTAGAATAGTTTGTGAACTCACTTTTCCATTACAAATACAATACACAGTCTAAGGGGGTCTAGAAATATATCTTCTAGGGAGTTTTTTCATCTGGTTTTCAGAAATCTTTGTCATTGTTTTGAATATGGGCCACCAATTGCTGGCAAATTCAGTTTCTGTATCAGAATCAGTATGTTCTGCAGATGTGTCTGGTGCCAGGAAATGATTTTTATATTTTCTGTTGCATCTGGAAGTAAGAAATTGTGTTAGATATTGGACAGATGTTAGCATACATCTGGTATGAAAGATCATGTTAGTCATTAAACGTTGAAGTAGAAACACCTCTCACCTACCTTCACAACTGGTTTTTCATTTACTAGCCCATCTATTTTCCTCTTTTCTTGCCACAGCAATGAATAGAAAATAATGCTATTTTCTGCCAGTGAAGGCCCAATAAACCTGTGCTAGTTGCCAGGCCTGGGGAAATTCCAAGTGTGGTTATATCCTTTTGTCCTGCCCTGTTTTCATCTTTACTCTTCCGTTTCCATCTGCTTGAGGTACAGATATGTACTCATCTTGATTTTTTTTTTTGAGACGAATTATGGATCCTTTTATTAGTGGAAGTTGCCTGATTCTGTGAGCAGAGAGCTCCAGACCGCCTTGCTAGTGCATCCTACTAGCCCTGCAAGAAGAGAAACGTCAGATTTTGGTTTACCTTCAGCATTTTAGTCATCATATGAACCAAAATTAGTGTTTCCACATGTGGCTCTCTCAGACTACACACTCCCTCTTGCACAGCCACAGCCTGGGCAAGCAAAATTAAAGTAGCATGATTAATGTGTCCCCATGTGAGGCAGATTGGGCCTTGATTTTTTGCCAGTGCTGACAAATTTGGAGACTTTTCAGTGCCAGATATTTTATCTGAAGTATTTCTTGAAAGATATGTCTATTGGTGCATTTATGATGGCACCTGGATAGAAATCCATGACCATATGTTATATTTGTGATAGTTCCCCTCAGAAGAGGCTATAGAAACAAAGATTAGTGCACCTCACCTGTGGTGTTATGTCTTGAAGACCTGTGGGGACTAACTTTCTTCATCCCCTCAACCATAAAATCTGCCAAATCTACCATACCTTTGTAGAGGAACAGTTCACGAGTCTATTTGAGAACATCTGAGGGGTTAATAGTGGGGTGTTTTGCCAGACAGGTTCAGTCAAATGTAACACTATTAGCCCCGGGTAGTTGTTCAGTGCAGCTGGAATCTGTTTCTCAGCTCTTTTCCCTTTGTGTTTCTGCTTCATTGTGTTTTGTGCCCTGGCTGTTTTCCTTTCCTTTGGAGGTGAGTATTCCTGGACAGAATGAAAGTACATAGATGCATGAAGTGTGTACCACTGCTGAAACCTTTTTACAAGAGCTACAGAGAAAGAAAGGAAGGAAGAGATGCAGTTGCAAGAAGCAAATCTAAATAAGCTCCCACTCCACCTTTTTCAATTTACTGGAGGAAATATCTTTCTTCATATCATTTGACTTTTTGATTGTTAGATCAAATTGAGCCAGTTGGAATGAGCCTTGATGATCAGAACACAAGTTCTGAAAACCTCTGTTTAGCTGCTGGTCTCCGTGCAATTGGTTTACTTAAATTTGCTGTAATAACCTTTTAAGAGTCATGTACCCATTCTTCACTGAGGACCCTGCTGTGCGTTGTGATTATGTTCTCTGTTGCCTCTCTGAATATTTAACATGATCAAAGTGTTGTGTTGTGGGGCTTAGTTTTGGGGTAAGCTTTTCTTTTTGTCTAGGTCGGTCCCGTGTCCCCAGTCTCCTCCAAGCTTTTAATTCCAAAATATGAAGTTGTTTTGCTTGTTATCTATTACTCCCTGGATCTCAGTCCTCCTTTACTTCTTCTCCACCCTTTCCTCTTTGAAGTATCTGCTTAGTAAAGTATTGAGCAATCATGCTGAGTAGCTCTGATAATTAGGCAATTTGAATTTGGGGATGGATGCTGGATGTTAAGTCATGGGATGGACACTGGTTGTGTTGGAAGGCGAGGTACTCTGTCTCTGGGTAGGAAAGAGTCGAAATGCCCTTTCTATGAGTGCCACTCACCAGTGAACCAAGGGGAGAGCGTTGAAAAGAAACACGATTGCGTGGCCTTGTCCGCCCTCTTTCCCAGGGAAAGCAGCAGATGTTGGCAGTGAATATAGTGAAGTGCAAATGAGTAAAATAATGAACTGAAGTGATAGTTTAATGGAATTATTAATGGGATTTGTGTTCAAATAGTGAACAAGGATTGATTTTTATTAACATAAGTTTTAAACATGTAAACTTATGCAAAAGATTATACCCCACTCACTTTCCTTTCTCTCGAAGAGTGTTTATAGAGTACACTGTTTGTGCAGGGTTCTCCAAACTTCTTTAAATATTGCCCTTTCTCTCACTTATCTCCTGGTTTTTCTCAATGTGTAGCTCTTCATCTAAATCTGCATAATACACCCAGAGATTTAACTGAACGATGAGGAAACCTTGGAAGTAAAACTGAAGTAGTAGGTGTTCAGTGGGAGTTTGGTGTTTGCTTGTTCATTCTCACCAGAATAAAAGATGGGAACATGACAGATAGCTCAAAATGCTAAAGTGCAGCTCTCCAGAAGCTGCGAGGCCTTTGCTAGAAGGGGCTCTATATGTACAAGGTGGTGGTGAAGACGTCATAATTACGAGCTGACATTTAAAGAAATGTCAGAAGCATTCAAACCCCCTACTCAGCTTCCACCCATGTATCTTTTTGTGTCCCCGATCCTGCCATCTGTTATCCCAAGGACTCAGGTTTTGATTACCTTTTTGTTTGCTTTTCTGGTAAGTGTTTTGTTTATCCTCTGTGCCTGGCATGTGCTTCCAGAGGTTTTTTGGAAGCCCCTTGCTCTCTTTGTATGTGGATTTCTCATGAAGAACTATTTACCACCACGATGCTGGCAAAAACTAATCCTCTGACTATAGCTGGACTGTGAGTATTTCTGAATGCATCTGTATTTAGGAACAGACTTTGCCAAATACCTGTTTGGAGTGTGTGTGCAGGAACACATGGTATTACTCAATGTCATCTACTTGCTTACTTCTTGTGTTATTTTCTTCACACATCATTCTCTTGTCCTTTTTGGATGTGAGCTCCTGAGGGCAAGTACTAGACCATTCTTGGCATTTGGGAAGTTCTTTGTTTCATTTAATAGATTTTTATTACTACATGTCTTTTGAAAATCAAAGGAAAATGCTATATTGCCTTTCTGCCCTGGTACTGCAAGGTCTGTGCAAAGTTCATTGGTGACTATTAAAAAGCATTTTTTTCCAAAGAAGCTGCCATAGTTCACTGATATTAGTGATAATATTAAAGTGTGTGTTGAGCTGCTAATCCTGATTTAGCCTGCAAAAGATGAGAACAGTCATGGTAGGTGAGACTATGCATCCATACAGCTCAATACTCTGGGTGGAGATTGACATTGCAGGTACACTGAATGCATCCTTACCTGGAATGTACTGCCTGCAATTCTGCATCTTTGGGGTTTCATTAACCACATGTTGTATCTTCCTCTCTCTGCCATGTGGTAAAACATGAAGCATATGCTTGCCTTCAAGCAGGCAAGTAGCCCCATTGAACTCAGGATGGCTGTTCTCATCCCTACTGCTTAGTAGGGTTTTAATCGTTTAGATGGATTGGTAATTTCTTAGGGAGAGATATCTATGGCAGGTAGCTGCTGGTGAGCAAAACAAAAGGATCTGAAGTGTGATTGAGTCTGCCTGATCCTTAAAATCTGTTTTCATAAGGGAGAACGAGTTCCTCAGGCATGTTTTAGGATCTGGAGGCATGAACAAGAGGGACAGGACTCTGTCTGTTCGTCTTGTATTCCCTGGCCCAAATGACCAAGTGATTTCTTAGGTAGAGGAGGGAGAGCTCACTAAGCAAACCTTGACTTGCTGCTTGGAAGACATAGTTTGACACTTTCCTAAATACTGGCATTTTGACAACCAAGCTATGTCAGGGAAGAAGAAGGTTGGATATTAGGAAAAGGTTCTTCACCCAGAGAGTGGTTGGGCACTGGAACAGGCTCCCCAGGGCAGTAGTCACAGCACCAAGCCTGACAGAGTTCAAGAAGTGTTTGGACAATGCTCTTGGGCACATGGTGTGACTCTTGGGGTGTCCTGCATGGGGCAGGGAGTTGAACTCAATGATCCTTGTGGGTTCCTTCCAACTCAGGATATATGATTCTGTGACCATAAATGTGCATGTAAATTATGTCTGATGAGTTTGTAGAGTTAGATGGATGCAAGATTGAGGTCAGAGACACAGTGATATAGGAAGACTAATCTCTGATGGCTCTGATTTCTATTTCTGAAAAAATTGCTGACTATGTGATTTTTTATTGTAGAATCACGTTAGTCCAGGGGTAGAAAATATTGGGTAAAATATATTGTACCCATAATTCATATTAATGGAAATTCAATAATGGCAACCTGTCATCCAAAGAGATTAGAAATGAGTCCAAATGTTGTGCTATAAAAACATTAAAAAGGCATTATGAATTGCAATCTATTGCACCATGTTTTGCTCGTTATAAATAATGGAGGGAAAAACTAGTCCTTGGAAGTTTTTGGATTGTCCGTTTTGAGAGAAGCCAGCAATTACTTTGTAGAGCTGACTGTGCACCATTGATCTGACTTATGGATTTCATAAATGTAGTGGTCTGCTAATTTAATAAACTTGCTCAATCTGTTTTTAAACAGAGTACAGAACTTTGAAAAATGATTTCCTTTCAAACTAAAATTAACTCTTATGGCTTTTAAATATTAGACTCAGATATTTGCTTCCAGATTTTCATTAAAATACCTTCTGGTTTCACATTTTTCCTGGGATGGGCTAGACGCTTGCGGCTCATGTTTTATTATATTAAATACTCATATTTAACTTATGCTAATTTGGCATCCAGTTATGAATTTGAGTTCTTAGGCAAACCTTTATTTGGTTCTACATTGTCAGTAAAGCTTGCAGCTGCTTACAAAGTTTGCCACTGCCAAAAGCTTAGTTATATACATGTTCAGTAAAGTAGAACTTGCTGTATATTGAACAGAATATTGATAGGCTAGATGTGATGTCTAAGTGGTTTGTATGTAAAGCTCCAAGTTTTGGGGTAAAACTCACAGTGTTCATAATAAATTTGCAGCAAACTGAGTAAAGGAAGATTTCCTTCTCAATTTAATGTGTACATTCAAGCATGAGGTATGATTTTTTCAGTCTCTATTTTAGCTGTCGTAACCACAGTAAGCCATAAACCAGATCAAGCTGCTCTTGCAATCTGGCTTCTTTTATCAATCTAAAATCTACGTGTTGGACGTTAAATATAAAGAGGTCAAATGGTGTGATGGCAAAGTATATCAACTGAGTTTCAGGATTTGGTGATAGGATATCCGTTAATGTCCAGGGAATCTTGTAATCTGAATTCTTTCCCCCTCCGTCTGGAGACATAACTACTGTGTTGGAGCATAGAGTGTAACTAAGGACCAAAGTCTTCCATGTTAAATTCTGAACTTTATACAGTCTAGATCCATTCTTCTTTCCCTACACCAGTCTATGTAAAATGTATGGTTTCCTGAATTAGCATTGACAGGGTAACTGAAGGATCTTTGGTCAGGTGCCAGGTTTAATTCATTTGTTATCAAGACCAAGAAGTGAATGTGACAGTGACAGTAATAATTATCTTCTTCTGTAAAGAAATGCAATACAAACTTACATTTTGGTTAAAGGGGGGATAAGGAAGAGTAAGGCAATTATTCCTATCATACGCTTTTGGCCTGTTTTTTTTATCAGTCTTGACAAGCCTAAAAAGTCTGATGGTGCATCCTGGCCAAGGAACACCTAAATTCAAATAAAATAACTTTCAACTGATACCATATTTATACTGCAGACTGATAAATTCCTTTTTCAGAAATCAGCTCTGTTGAATTTTTTAATAAAGTTAATAGGCTAGGACAGACAGTAGTGGGTTGCTGTCTGCTTAGTGTATTCTGGATACAAAATGAAATTCCCTCAGTCTTATTTAATATTACAGGTTTGGGGTTTCAGAGGAAGAAAATGAAAATCAATGGCATTTGCAACACAACACAATATTGGAGCAGCAGGATTCAGGGAAAGTAGACTGTCCTTGAGGACTCCCACTAATTATATTTTTTAACTTCCACCTCCTGCAGATACAGGACTAATATTATTTACTTTCCTTTATTCTGGCTCAGTTGGATTCCTTGAACAGCTCTTATGAGCTATTTGAACAGGGACACCTTTGAAATTCCTGCCTAGGCAGAGGTCCAGTTCTTGCTGATAGTCAGACAATTTTGGGATGTTTCCATCCTGAAAGGTCTTTTGAAGAGTCTGAGAAGTGAGTGGGCACAAGCATGAGTGTTCTGAAAAACTGACCTGAGGAAGGAACCTTCTACTTGACGTAGAGCCATGGTCACATAATTTTAGATACTAATCTATCTGGACATTTAGATACTGTTACAGACTTTGGAGCCTTGCTTTGGAAAAGGCTTGTCTAAAACTAAATGGAGATGCTTCAGCATCTCTGCTTCAGCAGAAGTGTCTGCAAAAGTACAAGCTTGCAGCAAGTATTTTGATTTGTCCTTATAGGGGGAAATATAATGATATCAGGCCAGTGGCAAAGCATGAGTGCTCCTTGCTGTGGTTGGCTGCCGAAGTTGAGCTTGTCAGTCCTTGAGAAGTTGAGAAGTCAGCTGAGAAATTGACAGTGTCATCAAGACCAAGTCCTGAAGGCCTGGCCAAGAGGATTTGTCTGTCACCTGAAAGACTGAGCTCATGGACTGTGTCTCGTTGTAGAAACGAACAGACTCGGCAGTATTTCCTTGGAAAAAGCGATCTTCCTGAAGACAGCAATCCCTCTGCTGCTCATTGGGCCATTTGGCACATCTACATCCTCTCCTGATCCTGACAAAATGTCACTTCCCTCTGCTCAGTTTTCTACTGACTCATCAACCCTTTCAGTGGTATTTGTGCTCTTCCTAATGAAAAAAAAAAAAAAAAATAGAAAGAGCTGTTTCTTTTTAATGAAATTTCTTGTATGAGGACAGCAAATCTCAAATTGTTTCATTGATCTTCTTTGTTTTGTTTTATTACTTAAACATTAAAAATGAAATAGATAAGACATAAATGAACTGGCTCATCTGTTGTTTCTTTCCCGCTCTTGAAAGGCTTTAGTTTTTGTGCTTGCTACACAGATTTGTCATATGTAATGCGCTTTTTTTTGCTTTTTATCCATTTCCCTGTCTTTCCATCTATTTTTACCTCCAACAGTGTTGGATACTTGGAAGCTCTGTATTGCATTCCTGGAAACAAGCTAAATCTAGCAAAGAGGCATAAAGAGAAGTTTAGGGAAACACAGAGCCTAATACTGTTTCACTTGGCAGCTTCTGTTGAATCATTGAAGCTTTGATTCACCTTGTATATCTTCCTCCATCCAAATGTTAAACGTCTATTTATAGCTGGCTTGTAGCCTCTCTTTTCATTCAGCAGAGAGGACCAGCACTCTCCAAAAGATGATTTTTTCTCACCCTACAAAAGGTGGTTTGAAGGTCTCCTTTGGCATCCTTTTTTGTTCCCACTGAATACACAGGGACTCTGTAGATCACTTTTGGATATCTGATATTGAAACAAAGCCTGTCCTCACATTCTGTATCATTTTATCCATCTGTGTCAGCAAAAGCTATATAAATACTTAAAGATCTAAATGTGAAATGAATGCATGTTCTGCAAATGGTTATTGATACTGTAATTATTAATATCATTATTATCCACCTGCTGAGGGGGAAAAAAATCACATCTTACTTATGCTGAATCGTTTGAGTGCCAGAAACTTTGCCCGATGTTTCCCTGCATACATTTATTTCCCATTTTTATTTTGCTTTTCCTTTTGCTGTTCTTCATTAATGCAAATTTTTCTCATTTGTGATGCTGGTAGAAAGCGCTTGGCCCATTACACATGGCTTAGTCATAAACAAGGTATTTGCTCTTTCTTATGAATAGAAAAGTGTCAGGAAATTTCATTCTGGGTTGTCGGTGACATTATCATACTGGAGTTGGCTGTTAGAAAATTATTTTCTCTACAGAGACAGCACTCAACCTCAAGATTTTGAGGCAAATCCACACAAAGAGAGCAGTTTGCCGTCTCTGATCAAATTGCTCTTTTTCAGTTTTGTGGGAAGACTATAAAGGAAAGTGATTTAGAATCTGTGGAGGCCATGGGGAAGCTGGAAAAGGAATACAACGAACAGTGGAGTTTTGAGGCTGTTGAGGAGATGGGACACTGTTTTCAAACTGAGTAGGGACAAAAATTAGCAAGACCCTTGGGCTGGCTTTGAAGCACTGAGGAGGGGATTCAGCTACAACAACCACAGCTTTGTGCTTCTTTCCAGAGTGTCTGTTGTCTGATGGCCCACCATGCTGAATAACACTTGCAAGAGCTGCAGTTGCCTATTGTAGGTGTCAAACCTCCATGATTATGAAGGCAGGTAAACCTTCTCTGTTGCTGTTACCTGGTAGTGAAGGATCCTGAATGGTGTGGCTGTGGAATGGTGATGGAACTAAGTGGGAGATCTGAGGGGTTTGGGTTTAGCTGTTGACTGTGATCTTCACAGAGGTTTTGTACTTCGGCAAATCATGCAGGTGTTTGAAAACCTTTTGCCTCCTGATTTCAGTAGCATTTAGGTATGGACAGATGTGGAATTGGACTTTGGTGTTTTGTTTCAGTAACTGTGAGGGGAAAGCAGCTACATCGAAGAGGTACTTGTGAGCATAAACACATTAAAAATGATGAGATACTCTGGGGCTTCATCCATGCTTGTATTCTGAACAGTCAGGGAGGGCATGGGTCCAATGTTTAAAATTCCTAGAGCAGTGCAAAGACAAATTGTGCTAAGAAGCATGAAGGTAAATTCATTTAAATGTTACCAGATGCTATCAATTATTAGTATATCACCATTACTAGAAAAAAATTACAACTGACTAAAGGGAAGATAAAGGGATGTGATCTGGAATACTCTATGGTCCAGGAAAACACAAAATAAGGCAGCAAGAAACCAAGACACTGTGGCATGCCTTTAGGATGATTCTCTTTGCAAAAACATGATTCTAGGCTTTAGAGACTTTGGGAAGAGTTTCTAAACTCTGGGACACACAATGGCACTGTTTTTAATCATGACTGCCTCTCATAAACACTCAGCTGTCTGCCCCTTTGCCACAGGTTCACTTGGAGCAAAGGCTGCAGGGTGAGGAAATGTAACTGTAGCTTGGTTGCTTGGGCTGTGGGTTTGGTTTATGAGTGGAAATTCATCTTTCTGCATGGAGCTGGTCTGCTCAGCTGCTGCAGTGGAAGTTTGAATGCACCTTCTCTTCTGCTGTCCCGTGAGATGGACTTCTGGAGCCAGCAGTGCTGTAGACCTCATGGCTCAAACCACCAGGACTTATCTCTTAAAGCCCTGGGGAAAGGGCATCAGAGCTTCCTAGATAATCACCTCCAAATTAGCTGTCATTATAATAGTATAATTAATGAGGGCCAGCAAAGAACTTGGTTGTAGAAAAGGAGAAATATTAACTAAAAGTAGAGAAAGTATTTTGATTAAAGTCTATTCTATTAGTAAGGCTGATGCTTAAATACTTTGTCCAGTTCTAATGTTCTTGATTGAAGAAGATGAAAAAATACTAAAATGAGTCTTAAGGAGGACCATAAAAATTATCCAGGCCTGAAGAATAAGCCATAAAATGTGTTTCAGTCTATTCAGTTTGCTAAAGGGAGGTTGTAAGATCATTATTTAGGAGCTGACAAATGGAAAAATAGCTGAAGTGGAGAAGATGTAAACCTTGCAAACAATACTGGGTGACTGAAAAAAGCAGTGAGATGTTACTGGGAAGTTCAGGTAGTCCCAAATGATGTTCTTGCAGCATTAGGTGGTGAATCTAGAAGAATTAGAACACTTGATAAAAACTGCACTTTAAAATGACCTAAGGACCACAGTCTTCCACCTGGGTACTGTGGTGTCTTCTGATATCTTCTTGAAAGGTTTTCATTTGAGTAGGTCATCACTTGGAAGATTTATTTTGCAGTAGCAATAAATATTTAGCTGATTCATTTGGAATACAGTCAATTGATTTCACAAATTAGAGGGAAATAAGTTATATATATCTATATATATCTATGTATTAATTTTCTCACGAAAGCTCTTGATTTTAAACCTCTTTCTATTCCTTCTAGAGATTGCAGTGCATGCATTAGAGCACTGTTCTTGTAATGCTAAATTATTGGATGATGTGACATGAAAGTCTTTGCAGGGAAAATGACTGAAAATGAAACTCCTGTAGCTGCAGCACTGTTTAGGATCTAAAATTGTGCTTAGAAAGTGATGCTTGCTGTGTTAATCTTACTTATGGCTTTACCATGTTTTTTACCGGGTCTACTGCAAATATCAGGTTCTCAGTTGCTAAATGTCCACATTTGTTTTCTTCCTTTTTTTCCACCATTTTTACTTTTATAATATTGCTTTCTTCCCAGATCTTTTTCCTGCCTTCATAGTTCTCAAATATTTCTTTTAATCTTTTAATTAAAAGACATTCTTAATGTCAGTGAAATGGTAACTAGGATTACACTCAGTTAACTGTTAACATAATGTACAATTAACCAGATTGCACTGACTGTTTTAGGATCATTCCACAACAAGGCACCAGGGAGACCATTCCTTGTGTCTGACAATATATAAACACATGTAGGGCTTTCTGTAAGACTTGTGCATGAAGGGAGAGGGATGTGAAAACAAACTTCACGACAGATGTTAGACACTGTCACATCACTGAAGGTGATGAAGCTGACTGGCATTTGGTGATGTTGCTGAGCTGATGGTAAGCAGGGCATAGGTGTCCATACAGGATAGTATAGTCTGGGGCTCAGCTTTTGGATTTCACCTTGTTACCCCTCTGTATTTGGCCTGACATTTCTCTGGTCCAAACTTCTGAGAGCCATCTACATAGGTGTATTGTGATAGTGTTAAAAATATGGACTTTAAAGACATAACAAATCTCATTTAGTCTCTTAACAATGAAATGTTTACATAATTCTAAAACACTCAGGCATCTGCCCTGTTGAGGTACATGTTGCTTATGTATTTTATCACATTTTTCATCCTGTTGGTATTAGTGATTTCTAGTGTTGCCAACTCCAGATGTTGTGACACAGTCTCCAAAATCATAAGATTTTTACAACATAATAAATTTAGGGGATGCTTTGATTTCCTTTATGACTTCTGAGGTTTTTGAATATGGTCAGGTTGCATTTCACATTACTCCCTGTAACAATCAGAGTTAGAAAATGTTTAGCAGTTTTTAAATTAAAACTGAGGTGGCCTTTAGGAATCATTTGTAGCCACGTCACTTGCAGTCATGCATAAAAGAAGGAACTCCCAAGTAGAGGAGGTAAGCAAAGTTCAAAGACCAAAATCCAGAGTTTTAAACCTAAAAATTCCTGCTGCCTAACCCTAGGGGTAACTACAAGCTCTGCAGATGCCTTAATTTTTGACATTTCAGAATACTCCTGTCATCTTCAGCTATACATCTGTGTGTACCAGACCCATCCCTAGCTTACATTTAAACTTGTCTGGGACATAGAAACCAAGTATTCCTTTACCAAAATCCACCAAATTACTTTTTTCAGAGTATGCCTTACAAAGAAAAAAAGAGGTCTTAAGTAAATCTGAATACAAGACTTAAGGTCAGCAGCAGTTTTCTGTTTTTTGCAAACAGCGTAGCACCAAGAGATCTTAACACTGTCAAAAATGGTGGAGAATGAGGATTTTGGATGGAGCATTCCAAGTGTCAGGTTCATCATCTCTGCTCTGGGGTCAGGTGTGCACTCTCTGGAGAAGCTTTTTCCTTCGAGGCTTGGCAGCGGATACTCTGCTCATATTTACAAAGAAGAGGAAAAAATCAAGATCTGAAGAAGAATGAAGAGATATGTCCTGTATTTTACAGAAGAAATGAAAGCCTGATCCTGCTGTTTAAAAGAAAAAAAAAGAAAAAAAGAAAAGAAAAAAAGGCAAAAATTAAATGCATACTCCTAGGATAAGGCTTCAGACTTGCAGGGCAATTTGGGGGTTCATATCCTATGCACAATGAGGTGAAGGCAAAAATATTGGAAACTGAGGTGTTTCACAGTCGCTGAAACTGATACAGCACAAAATTCTGTAATGTTGCAGTTAAGACAGGATTTTACTGTAATTATAAATTTAATTTTAGTAGGTTAGGACGAATTTTTTGTAAACATGATTCTGACTCTGCAAACAGAATAAGACTTCTGGTCTTGCAAGAATATCCTTATGATACTTTCCCTCTCAAGTCAAGTCTGTTATTAAAAGTCAGACTGAAGCTTGCAAATCCAGGATGCATGTGTCCTTTGGAGGTGAAAAATCCAATTACAGCGGCATGCGTCGGGGAACCTACAAGCCTGGGAGGTGGGTTTATCTCGATCTGAATAACGAGGGTTTGTAAGAGAGCTGGCATCACAAGTTGCTGGGCCCTGGAGAGAAGCATTTCCCTCTAAATATAAGCCAGGCTGCTCTTGTAAAAGACAGAGAAGTTCTCGGTGCACCAGTCAAGCCCCAGACTGTTACAAGTACTGAAGCACTATGAAAAAAATCCTTTAATTTTATAAAATAACCACAGTATCAGACCACTAGCCTATGAAATAGAAGACCTACTTCAGTTGCCTCCTCAGTTTGAGGAGATTCAGACTTGCACTTCTGAATCTCCAGGGCTGTTTTATAACACACCAGTGTTTCTGAGCAGCATTCGGTATTCTAAGAGCAAGGATACAAATCTGCCTCTTAACTCCCCATCCCACAGTGGGGCTCCATAGCCAGACAACCCTAAATGAAGTGCAGGAGCATTTGAGACCCACTTCTTCCCCCAGCTTTCCTGTTGAGCTGCAGATACTTAATGAGGTTCTTGGCCTTTGGGAGTTTTCATCTGAATTTGCTGGCTTTTGTGAGACATGCATATATATGTATGTATAAAGGTATCTACAGATGATACATCGTACATAAAGTCTGAATGCCTGACACAGAGTTCTCTCTTTGACCAGGAAAGCAGAAATGATCAAAAAATACTGTGTCCTCCCATATAAGATGAAACCACAGAAATAATCTCCAATCCCCAGTCCTGCGACATATTCAGCAGTGAAATTCTAAAGCTCTGGTTTCAGAGCTTTTCTGGTTAAAGTCTACAGCAGTATCAGTAGTGCCTAGAAAGGACTGGAAACAAGCATTAGAATATTTTTAAGTGAGGTCTGTGGTTACCAGCGCAACCCTGCTGACAGTGATGTGGGTGTACACCAGGATGGGGAAGGAGGTCATGGTGCTGGGGCAGTCCAGCATGAGCCACTGGGGATTGGATGCTGGAGGGGAGAAAGGATAAGTATTAATGGTGCTACTGTGGTGCCACAGGTTACGAATATTTTTGCCTTTTAATTTCTGCTTGCTTGGGGTGAAGAGCTGTGAGCTTTAACTTTTTGCCCCATTTCTTACATTACTGCTATTCGGATTTTTCATGGATTTATTTAGACATACAGGGTTTTTTGAGGATATTTTTAATTGGATGTTAAGAAGATCTGTTTCTTGGTCCACATTTCTGTCCACAGGAAGTAAATCTTTGAGTCTTATTGAAAGCCCTACAATGTGGTGCTTTAAAAGTTACCTTGCAAGTGCAGCTGAATTATTCAGCTCTCTATCCTGTTGCTGTCACCACTTCCACAATATGAACAGATTAATTAGTATCAGGTATTTACTTTTTGATTGTAAGAAATTACCTGAGCTGTAATTTCTCATTGACTTTCTATTTAAGGAACATTGTTAAAGGGAAGTCCTGACTGTTTGGGTTTTTTACTGTGTCCTTGCAATTCTTAATAATTCCATCTCTGTCAGTGGAGGCAAATGGCAGAGCAACGATTTTTGACTCAGATAGAAAGGATGGGACTCATTTTCCTTAAAAATAAATTTCTGCAGATACTATAGATACAATGGGGTACTTCGGCTTCACAAGGGTGTAGATCTCCTACAGGACCTGTGCTGTATCATCCAGACTGCTGCAGATGTCTGAGTTACCTCAGGCATTTAAATCAGCACTAGACACAAAAGTGAAGGCAGCTGAAACTCTACCACTGCTAATTTATTTTGTACTAAATTGTGAAGCCTTTTGCAAAGGCAGCAGAAATGCAGCAAGTCAGCAGGTTGCTGGGATGAGTCAGGCAGCAATGAGGTACCTGTGTGTCCTGTCATCCAGCCATTGACCATGGACATGACTGTCTTTCGCAGAGGGGCAACAGAGATTCCCCTCAGTGAGGGGTGGGATTTTGAGGACTTAAAGAAAAACTGGAAAGGGGACAACTTCAGTTCAAACAAGGGGAAAGCTGCTAATAGTGAGCTTTACTGTGATGTGGGGGAAGCCCTCTTACTCTTGACTGCAGAATTGGGTGGGTTATTGCTTCAGAACCCATATGAAGGGACAATCCTGCACTATCAGTAGGAACTGGGTAAGCTAATGGCTGTTTTTCCTATGCAGTGCCTCTGATCAAATCAGAAAGACAATCTAGGTGGCATGAGCAAAAAAAGAATTACGTAATGGATTTCATGGAAAATTAAGGCTTTGGGTTCTTGTACATCTCAGTAGTCTTGAGTAAATCTAAACCTATAGAACTTTTCTCTTTCTTAATCTTCAGGCAGATGTAGTTCCTTAGATACATTTTTTTATTTCATTTTATTGTACAGTTGAGGCAAATATATAAGGAAGAGTGGGGGGTTGGGAGAGGACCAAAAGTTGATGTTATAGCTTTTTAATTAGAAGTCTTTTAAATTACAGCAATTTTATACTCTAGTAAGTTTTCAGGGCCATTTAGATTCTAAAATACCTGCCAACTGGGAAACCAGCAGTTCTCTTGTTTTATTTTTTTTCCTCCATTACATCTGCAGCAGAATGTGACTTTTATAGGCGTTTGCTTTTCCCCCAATGTTTCCTGCTGATGTGTTTGTTTGTGCCACTGCAGTGTTCAAAACGCTGATACCATCTCATTGCCGTGTGTTCAGCACTTCTAATCATCTTTGTTGGGTTTTACATGGGGAGTTGGTTGTTCTTCTGGGTAATGCTGTTTAAGGTGATCCATGGCTGCAGGTCTGTGTGCTTACCAAGAGGAGGAGACATCCATTAAATATTCCCACGTGCCCATTCCCACAGTTCTTCCTGTGCTTGCACACAGTGGGTTTCTTCCCTTCTTGCTTTCTTTGCTGGTGTGCCTGGAAGAGTCATCTGGAAATGGTGACATTCCATTGGTACAGCCCAGTGGTGTGCTAAATGAGAGACAAGTCCTGTTAACAGTCTCGCACAACCCTACGCCTCATGAATATTTTAGTTTACTGGCAGAGCTCCTGTTGTGCTCTGCAGCCCATACAGTGTGTAGCAGCAGTGGTCTGGAATATAATTGGTGAACAGGGAATAAAATAGTGTTTTGTAATTGGAAATTTTTTGTTATTCTTAGAGATAAGCTTGGTAAAGTAATGTAACATTGACAGGAAAACCCAAGGGAATTGGTTTCAGTCAGGTCAGATTCATAGGGCATCAAGTGGGGTCTGATATGGGGATAGGCAAACTCTACATCAAACTATTAAATACACATCTAAAATAATTCAAAAAGTCAGAAATACTGAAAGCAGATAAGACCCAGTTATTATCACCCTGCGTTTTGATGAAGAAAAGAATGTTCAAAAGCAAACAGGCAAAAGCACCCTCAACGATTTGCTGTGGGAGTTTTCTCTTTTTAAGCTTAACAAGAGTTTGTTTTCCTGAGGGTGCAGGAGTGTTTGGTTCTGTTCCTTAATCTTCAGAAAGTGTAGATGAGGCAATGGGAAGTAATAATCAGAGCGCAGAGCCCTGATCTGAGTAGATCAGACGCTCCAAAGAGCCTCTCACTGCACTCAGCAAATGCCTGCAGTATCTGTCAGTGCTGGTTTGTATTGAAGTGCTGGCTGACGGGGCTGGGATGGGACGTCAGGGAAGGTTACAGGACGCTTGCTGATATGTGTGAGGCCACCTGTTGTATATGGACAAGATAAGATCTGGCTGGAGGTATTCCTGTTGTTTCCCTGGATTACATTCTCTTTTTTTATGATGCAGTTACATTCCTACAAAGAAATATGTACATTCTGGTTTTGTCTTAGTTTGTCTTTCCCAAGTGAATTGCATATGTGTGTGTGTGTGTGTGTGTGTCAGAGGAATCTCTATAGTCTTCACTTATTTTATTTATAGCTTACTGGGTTAATGTTGCTGCTGTTGATTATTCATAAAGAGTTATTTTATCAAACTATTTTCAGCTAGGTAAACTTGGAGAGGGAAAAACCTATATTTAATTATTAATATGGCCAGGCTGGTTTGTAGTAGATGTTGTTGATGTGTTTTCTAGTACAAGAAGAAAACCTTGCTTGAACACTTTTTACTCACTTTCTGAGCTGCTTTCTCAAACTAGATGCCTTTTGTGAGTTTCTTACTTCAGAGCTATTTGTGTGAACCCTGGCTGAAGGCTGGCTGCAGGGATAGACTACTTTAACAGGATTGAAAATGCCCCCATTTGGTAAAATACAACCCTTGAAGAAGCCCCAGCTGCCTCAAGCCCTGTCAGCAGACTTGAAGCCAGTCACCAGCATTTGGGTGAAGGTGGTGAGCACAGTGCAGAGCCTTCTTCCAGGAACATGGTCAATGCTCTCCCTTGCGTTTACACACCATGACCTGATTTTCTTTTAAGTTTTTCCGCATAGTAACACTGAAAAAAAAAAACCACCCCCCAAAAAAACTGTTATGCTGTGTATCTCCCTCAGACTCCTAACCCAGAGGTAAGGGTCTCTCCTGGCTGACTGATGTCCCTTCAGCCAGGGAAGAATTTTAAAGGGTCTGTGTGGCTCAGATACATCTCCGGCTGACAGCTCTGTTGCACAGGGTTGTTTTAAATGCGAGTTAACTGTCAACACTGAAGCACACGGCATGAGGAGAAAACTTAAGTAGTAAACTTAAAAGTTTGGCCACGGAGTACTTTCCAGGCTTCGCCGAGTGCGCTCTGGGACGCACCGCAGCGGGAGCCCGCCGGCCATGGCTGGGCAGAGCTGCCACCGACAGAGAGGAGAAGCTGAAACAAGGCACTGCCTCCCTCCCTCCTGTTCCTCTGCTGGAGCGTTTGGCTCATGTGACCTAAAATAAATGAAAAAAATTTGGCAACTTGATTGGCAGGTCACCCCTGAGAGGCAGCCAAGATCTATAGTGGTTATCAGGTCGATCCTGGGCCTGGCATCACCCACGCCACACAATAAACACAGATGTGGCAAAGACAAATAGCGGGCAGGAAGGAGGATTCGAGTGGGAAGCAAAAGCAGCTTTTGCATGGATGTGTGACTGGAAAATTTAGTAAACCAGGCAAATTGCTTACCAGAAGCTTAAATAGGATTCCTCTGGTATCCAGCAGGATTCACGATGAGTGAGCGATTTATAAACCAGCACATCCACAAAGATAAATAGCTTCACTGAAGCCAGCCAGCCAGCGCCTTAGCAATGCACTCAAATCACTTCAATAAATAACTCTCTTTTTAAAAAAAATAATACTTTAACACTCCAGATTGTTAGCAGCATATTTGTGTAGCCTTGAACTTTGCAAGTGTGTTTTAAAGCAAAATATTTAAACAGCATTTTCTGCATTTGTAAAGTCCTGACTTGAAAGTGATGCTACATCTTGTGCAGGGCTTGATGAATCACCGATGCCCAAGGCTGCACAGAGGATCCAGGTCAGGCTTTGTTTTAGGTGTTAGTGGTTCATGCATAGGTTCTGGGGAAATAAAAAAATGGAACCCTGGTCAGGTCAGGTGTAAGAGCCTTCTGGTTCCTCTTTTAATCCTGGAAGATAAAATAGATTTCCAACTAAAAAAAAAAAAAAAGGAAACAGCAAAAAATATTGCATAAAAGCAATAGAGGGAGGATTACTCTGAACTCAGCAGAGAAGAGTGGTTATCACTCCAAGATAAGCAGTGGGTAAAGGCAGACTTAATTTTGAAGCTTTGTAGAGCAGTGGACAAAAGAGTTATTTGGCCTAGATCAAAGGTCTGTTCCCTACTCTAGCTTGTTAATTGTTGTAAGAGATTGTCGCTATTTAGGTATCAATTTTTTGACTTTAAGAATTTTTCCAAAGATAATGAAAGTGTTCCCAGTGAGCCTTGCCAGACCAGTTTCACTCGGTATTAATGTATTCATGTGTATGGAAATCTCCACGGTGAGGAGAATTGGGTCTTGCATCCCGTGACTGAAGGACCTTTGCCTTCTGTATCTGGAGTGGAAAGTCAGAAGGTACTGACTTTCCTGAAGAGGGAGAAGGGTTTCCTCTCTGTTTATGGGTATGGCTGAACTGTAGCCACTGCCAAGTTCTTGAGCATCTGTGACCTTCTCAGATGGGTTTTGTAGCCCTGTGTGAGCTGGGTTGTAGAAAGCATCCTTTATTATTGCACATCCATTGTTTTCTGTGCAATGCTCTGCAACACACAGGGTACTGAATCTGCTTGTGGTCTGAGACAGCTGATCCCTTCCTCCCTCTCCATCAGCTTGATTTGTAATGGCCGTGCTGCTGGCAGAACCAAGTTAGCTGATTTAAAGGCACTATAACCACAGTGGAGCCATGTCTTCAGCAGATCATTTGACATTAAATATCTGAGAGGCAATTCCTAGCACCAGCCCTGACTGAAGTGTGGAGATGAGTCAGCTATTGGGCACATATTCATATTTAGTTGTAGCTTTTGGAAAGAAGATGCATTTTTCTGCCTGCCTTGTTTGTTATAAACAATGCACATGTTATCCTTGTGAAGCAGAAGTAATACATCTGCCAAACAAACTGTTGAGAGACTGAAGCTTGACAAATGCAGATAAATTCAGAAATTAAGCCTCGATTTTCAACAGTGAGGGCAATTGACCAAGAGGTCAACATACCGAGAGATTTTTGCACTAAATCTTCATCACTGTTGATTTTTATATGAAGATTAGATGCTTCTTTACAAGATACGCTATAGATCAAACAATAATCAATTCAGGGAAGTTCTGTGGCTTCTATTATGCAAGAGGTCAGGTTGGGTAATTTCAAAAGGTCCCTTCTGGCCTTCTCTATGAAAAAAATAACATTCAAAAATCACAGTTTATATGAAATACAATTCTCCTCTTGTCTGATGCTAAATGAATTGAAAAAGCATGTTTGAAGAAATCTAGCAGATTGTTCAGAACACTATTAAGAAATTGCAGCTGTGCTGGAGACTGGGACACACTGTATTTTGAGATTACGCCAATAAAATTTGTTTCTAGTAGGATAAATATGTATTCATAACCCATGTAGTTATAATTTATCTCACTATCTATGTCTTTGAGAACTTAGTTTTAGAATAGAGATTCAAATTCCTGTGTCACTTAGTTCACATGTGAATTGCTCTTTCATCTCCTGTACAGATCACACTGAAGTGTCCACTGCAGATTACTGTGTTGGGAGCATATACTGTATAGTACTGTGGGGTTTGTTTGTTTACTTTGTTTGGTTTACTTTACAGTCATCCCTGTTGGTGATGACAAGGTCAAAGAAATTTACCCTGCACTTGGAGGATGGTGTGGGGCAAATAGCGATGCTTTTTACTGCTCTGGAGAGGGGCAGGATTTCCTTCTGCAGCTTCCTAGCCATGGCACATTGCCTTCACCTGACAAGCTGAACTGTTGGCTGCCATCTTCGTTCAAAAACTTGGCACAATCTTTCAAGTTTTCAGAAAGAAGGCTCTGGAACAGCTTAGGCAGAAGTCAAGACCTTGTATTAAAAATCTCTTTTGCTGGGAAAGTGAAATAGGAGACACAGAGAAGATGCGTTGGACCATCCTCGTGATGGTTGGTTGGTGCTACTGAGGGTGTGCACCACAACTTGAGTTGTAGCCACGACTGCTGTACAATTCCTAAGGGCACTGAGCCTACTGCTCTCCATCAGGTAATATTTTATGTTGCTTCAAGTAGCTCAAAGTGTGTAGTGACTGCCAAGGTGCCTGCTCTGGTCCTTTCTGGCATGTGCCCTGAAGGTGAGTGAAGAGTGGGGAACAGCAGTTCTGGCAAAAGTGCCTGTGATTTTACTGTCATGTTGGAAAGCAATGACTGCTCCAGCAAAGTACTGTATGGAACAGAACAGGATATATGATACAGCCCCAGCTGTATCATTTTTAAGCCCCAGCTTAATTACCATTTTTAATATCTCTTCCAGAGTTTAGGCTGCTGATGCAATAATCTTAAATTCTTCTTTTACATTCTTCCCCCTGTAAAACTCTGTAGTCACCTAATAGGTTAGGCAATATAACATTTTTATTATTTATTTATATTATTTGTTTTCATTTCAGTTGTCTTTTGGTTCTTGTGCTCCCTCAAACACATATTTTCTAGAGACAGTTTTGTGGATGCTGAAGAAGAGAATACAGAAATCCCACCTCAAATCTGAGAGTAATGTAGGCTAAGGCTCATGATTTGAGTCAAATTTCTTGGAGATGAAAGATCTAGCACTGGCATAATAACAGGCATGTGTAACATTGACGACTGTTATAGCCAGTTAAGTAAAGATACAGTTATTATTTCTCTCATCCGTGAGCCCAGACTGATAATACCTCTTGTGTTGGTTTTGCAGGACTTAATGCTATACAACATCCAAGCTTTCTTCCTCTCTTGTACTTCAAAAAAATTCCAAAATTAATTATTTTTATTCTTGATGTCAGTGGTTTATCATGCAGTGTATAAGTGACAGGATGGGGTCCAGGCAGCTCTTATCTGTGTATCACATCAGGCAAGTCACAGCACCTTGTGCATCTCTTTCTCTGCCATCCTCTCCCTGTCTCTTCATTTTTCTGTAATTTTTTTGAACTAGAGACTCTCTCCTGAGGCAGATACTTTTTCATATGTATTCCTGGTGTGTCTAACCCCAGCTGGGATTGTAAGATGCTGCTGTAGTACAAACAAACAAATAATAATAACTAGAGATAAGAAGAAAAAAGTATCCAGCTTGAAATATGGATCCCAAGGTGCTTGACAGAGAGAAAACTAAGCAAGTCTTAGACAGAGGTCATTGAGGGAAAATAAATAAGTATGCTCAGCTGCCAGATTTACAGGCTCCTGAGAAAGCTGCAATTAATAAAATACATTAATTGAGAAACGTGAAGAAAATCTTAAATCTTAATGCATGGAAAATACGTACATATATCCCAAGAATAAACATTACATTGAGAAAAGGCAAAGTTTATATTGCATAGCATAACCAAGCTCAGAATGAGTCTTGTAGCTAAGTAAAACTTATGATGCACTGACATGAGGCACAGAACACATTATCAGTACATTATACATTAGTCCTTATGCAGTACTTCAGTGTTTCTAGTGGAGTCACCAACTTAAAACATTTTAGAAGCTCAATATGAGATGGATGCTTGTGAATTTCTTTTTCATCAATGCGGCTAAAAAGTCTTGAAAGTAGCTGCTGTAGATCTTGACACTATAACTTATTTCCACATGGACATTTCACTTTTTCAGAACCTCCTGTTAGCTGTGGAGTTTTTTTCATTTCCATCAAACAGAGATTTCTTGTTGCAGGTGAACATTTAAATTGCAGCTTTCCCTACATTTCCTAAAGAAGAAAGAAGAGGGGATTGGTACAACTTAACCTCTGCATTTTCCTTTAAGTCAGTCACAATTTCTTTACTTTGTCATCACTGAAAAAAGATATTTTACGCAGATCACAGTTCTGTTTATCATCAGGTTGATTGATCCCTATATATTCTTTATATGTTTTCTGCTAGTGTCTTCCAGTGGTTCAGTATTGGGACTTAAAAAACTTCTTTAATTAAGTAGATTTATTATATTTTTCATTTATTTCCTCAGCTACATGAGTTAAGCTTTTGGAGTGATTTTTATAGATTCTGTTCTTTAATCCTGAAAGTAGCTTTGTTCTCTCTTTTACCTTAACTTCAGTTAAAATATTTGTTGGGAGGAGAAAGAGGAAGGTTTCCGACTGAAAACAAGGCTAGGACTTTGCTGACTGAGGAAAAGATGATGATTAATCAGAAGGTCATGTCTTGATATTGTAATGTTTTATGATATAGCTGCTCTCACTAGAAGAAGAGATAGAGAGAATCTGCTAGGTCACAGAGATAACATGTCCATCCGTGTTACCACTAACTCACTTCATTAGGGTCCATATCTTACCTTCTTCTGTCCTAAAATTAGGAACTTGAAAAATGTGACTTCCAGCTGATTTGAGTATCAGCCTTAACTCTGAATTTCTGCTTGCATTTTCAATGCAGCCCGTGACATTACTCTGGGTATGTTTTTTTGTGATGGACTAGTTCTTTAGCTTTTATTTTGCATCTGACATTGGTGCCTCAACCCTCTGCCTCCTGGTCGCTCTGCTGTTTGACTCTTCCCTAACACTGCCATGGTGTTTGCAAGAGTGAATTCTGCTATTACTCCAGGGCGCTTTCAAAGTCCTTCTTGTGGTCAAGTTCAATTCCATTTATTTTTGACATGTGTTTCCTACTTGAGAGACCACAGTGCATTACTTTATATTTCTGTCAAACTTTGTTTCACAAAAACTTTATGATTCTTATTCATTGTCCCACTTTCTGCTGCCAAGCACTGCAGCCCTTTTTTTGTTGTTTTTGGGGGTTTTTTTAAATACATGGCATCAATCACAGACTAGGGTAGAGGATTAGGATGAAACATCTATACCCCATTGTTAGCAGGGTGGTGAATTAATTGTTTCATGTTTATTTTTTATGCTTTTGTCTGTGACTCCTATCATACTGTGGTGTAAATTTCACAGCATGCTTTGAGAGACTCAGGTGCACCCCATCTAACTTCAGACACTTAAACGAGACACCAAAGTTAGGATGATCCCCATATAATCAGAGGAGGGTGCCTGGTGAAGATCTGACCCATCTCATGACTGATCAGAGAGGGAGCTTTGGGAACCAACATGTCTGAGACACCTTATTCAGAAGCTTAAGAAATGAATCCAAGCCAAAGCTTCCCAGTTTCCAGTACTGGAGTACCTGAAATTGCTGTGTTTCTAGATCATTTACCTGTGTGTTTGCAGTCTTTTTACATAAATGTGCCACAGCTTAACTTCACATAAATTCTATCACAGACTTCAGTGAATTAATCAAATGTGCCTTTGAGAATGGTGGACACTCTGCATTGTTTAAGAGTTTGTCCTTGATGGGAGGAAGATTGGAAGTAGTGACATCCTCATGCTATACCAGAGAACATGGCAGGTGATGAGCAGAGGAAGAGATGGGGAAGCCAGCAAGAGAAAAAGAAGTCAGTAGATTTCTGGGAATAATTTATTTTGCAAGGAAAAAAATGAAAAGATTTGGAATATTTTTCCATATACCATCTTTCGTCAGAGTGATCTGATTTAGAAGTTGCTAAAGAGTGCCAGAAGTGAGATACGATTATAGTTAGGAAAAAAAGAGGAGCTGAAGGGCTGTCATTGAGTGCTCAGATAGGCAGTTACACTTGGGTATAGTCATCCAATGACTAAGGCTGGACTGAGAAAATATGAGTTCTTTTCCTCAAACCAGCTCTGTAACCTTGAAAAACCTGCCTGACTTCTGGCACTGACACCTCCTCCTGGGAACCGTCCATCTCACCCATTTAGGACATAGGGGCACTGGAGTTGTGCCCAGCACAGCCGAGCTCCCATTTGGACCCTGAGCCATTTGGACCCCGAGCCATGTTGAGAGCAATAATACTTTAATACACTGCCAGCCCAGGCTCGAGGAAATCGGGAACCGCTGTGTGAAAACTCAGAGTGAAATAACTGCTGTCCTCCCAGCAAACCACCTGGGAGATGTGTTTTGTTTTGCTTTGATAGCTTCTGACACTGTGTCTTATATTGCGACTTGTCAAATTATGTCAAAATTGTGATATGCTACCGTGTTACAAACCATATTTATTGCTAATTTCACACTAAAATGTTATTTCATATCACTCCGTAATCTGGTGCCATATTTACTGATTTCTGTATTCCATCTGGAACTTATCAGCCTTTCCATGATGTCTGCCAGTAGCCCGAAAGTTCCGTTCTTGATCTTCTCTAATACCCAGGGATAACTTCCATCTGGTCCTAGAGATTTGTTGCTTTTAAATTCCTCTAGATTATTTTCCTTCTGTCTCACTGGTGCTGAAATCAGCTCGAATTGTGGATGTGACATGGGCATTTTCCCTCTTTTTTTGAAAGGCATTTAGAATATACTAATTTATTTTTAGCTTTCTGGATATCCTGCAGTTTTCTTCAATTTTCTCTCCCGTTTCTTCCCATGATTCCAGTTCTTCCCATGATTGAAATTCTTTTGTAATTCTCCATTAGGAATTAGTAAAACAGCAAAAGCAAGAAATTAATGTCCTTAGCCCATGGGGCTTTTCACAAAGTTAGATGAAATTAAAGCAAAATAATGAGTAGAGACACAACTGAGTTTTTGCATTCTTTGATTTTCCTTTCATAATTTATGTAGTAAATAATTTTTTCTTTCTCTCTTTTTCTTTTTTTCTTTTCTTTTTTTGAGATATGCGACTCGTTATCATTTGAGTGAATTTACATACCAAATGGATTTTCATGTTGTTTTGCTGCTTAGGGTCATGACATGTATTTATTATTTTTGAAACACAAGTAGTTTTAATTATTTTGGTGCTACTCATGTAATTCTGGGTAGCTACTAGCAACTGAACTTTTACGGTTTTGTTCGTGTTATTAATAAAGTATTGTTTTTAAATTTATGAAGATTTACTGCAGCTCTTTCATGTAAATTAAAACAATCATTTACAGCAGAAATGAAGCTTTTGGTCGTACTCCAGGAGAGTCCATTTTGCATTTGTTCCAGGTCATATGTTTGTTCTCCACTTTAACCACCCTCTTCTATCAGATCAAAGTTATCCATGTAGGTGTGCCAGAAGGCTGGGTCACAAAAATGTTTCCATTGCCTAAACATCAATTATCTTGATATCTTCCACTTTCCTTGTAGTTCAAGTTGCCAGCAGACTCTACATCGCTTACTGTAAACTTTTCTGCCTTTTGATCTAATATTCAGTCCTTTTGTGTCTCCATAACCCCAGGTGACAGCATGGGGCCCTGCATCTCTAAAAATATGCATTTTAGCAGGATGTATCAGCTCCTTTGCTTGCACCAGGGGGTGCAAGCTACCTTGCACCTTTAATCAGTGGGATTTAGCACGGGAAATAGCAAGAGTGCTTGAGGGGGTGAGTTACTCCTTGTCATGAGTAAGTGTGGAAGAACTAACATCTAAACTGAATTTTCTCTTGGAAACTCTTTTCTCTGTTGATCTAAGACTCCAGTTAATGTCCTCTCTGCAAGGAAAGTAGTGTGAGACATTAGTAGCTTCTCTGTTGTTGAGCTCCCCATGACTGGGCCCCTCAGACTGCTCTGTACATTTGGGTCCAGAGGTAGGAGGTGTGATTGGCTAAATGTCAGTAATTATCCTACTAGTAATAATTAAAAGTTGCAATTCTATTTATCACCCACATTTCTGTTTATCTTTCTGGGGACTCACTGACTGAAGGACAGCAATTTGATCACAGGTCGAAATAGGGCTTTTGATTACGAAAAAAGGAAGGAAAAGGATTCTAAAGTGGAAGATCAGAAGACTGTTGCATTGCCATTTCTTCTTTGTAGACACTTTATGTCTCTTTTATTAAAAATTCTCCAGTAGAGATTATACCTTAAGCAGAGTATAAATTAACTTGTATTAGATTGAAGTATCTTATTTTGAAAAATCATCAGTTAATGCCACCTCAGAATAATTCACTGTTTTTAATTAGTCTTAAGAATGACAATGGAATTTCACTTTGTTTTTTCCATTTGGGTCAATATTTTTCTAATCAACTTTGTTTTAATCTAGATTAAATTTCATTGGCAATTTTCTTTTTTTAAACAACTTATAAACATGTAAAGGTAAGCTAACTTAGCGAGACTGAAGGAAGTTTTTCAAGGGAAGCAATGAAAGCAGCCTTTGAGACAGTCAGTACACTAATACTAATGATCTTATTTTTTCAGTAGGTCCTGCCCTTCCTCTCTCTCTGAGAAGTAATAGTCTGTGCAGCCTGGGATTTGACAGAGAATAACAAAAGCTGTTACTCTGTTAAATTGCAAAGATATTTCAGTATGCCATTATAAAAGCAGTGAAAAAGAAATTAAAAGTAGATGGTTTATTGGAGCTTATAAAGCTGTTAAAAAGGAGGGGGAAATAGGAAGCAAAGAAAACCCAAATGAAGCAGAAGTACCTTGGTAAGTGCCTTCTCACCAGTGATGTTGAAGCCTAGGTGTTGTTAAAGAGGTACAGAAGTGCAGGATTTGCTATATTCTGGTAGTGCCATTGGGTCTTTTGAATAGGGATTGGGAGAGTAGGTCAGCAGCAGGGTTGGGATTGCTTTTGTTGTTACAGTGAAAAGCTTTCCATCTCTTCTTTGATCAGTTAATTTTCAGAACTCTCTCTGTCAGGAGTAACTCCAATCAAACTGCACTCCTATTCCTTAGCATTTTTGAGCATGCATTTCTGAAAGTGAGACTTCTAAATTTTCCAAATTTCAGCTCAAGTATTTACTCAATATATTAATATCCTTTTTCGTTACTGCTCTTTGCAGAACTAGCTCTTAAGTTTCCCAGTTAACACAATGTTTTATGCTCAGAGGATGCTTCATATTAGAAGCATTTTATGTTTATAACATAAAAAAAACCAGCAAAAAAATCTTAGTATTTGTATAAATGTAATCAAGCAGTTAATATGGAAAATCTGCATTCAAATAAAAGTTTTTGTAAATATGCATCTAAGGAAGAACTTGCATAATCCTTAGCACTGCAAACACTGTAGTAGTTGATATCCCTGAGAAGTACAGTTTTACACCTATAAATGTTTTTCTAATAGATCTAGAAACATAAAGTGCTTATGTATGGATATCTTAGGGTTTTTTTTTGTTTGGGTTGGGGGTTTTTTTGAGGTTTAAATTGGAGCATTATTTTTCCTTGCTGAAAGAAAAGACACAGAAAGACCTGACGGTTTATAATTCCAATATTTTACCCTGTGCACCATTCCTCTTCTTAATAATTCAGTATAAAGAAGATCCTAAAGTTCTTTTTCATCACCGGGCGCTTTCCAAAGGTACAGCCATCTTACAAAGTTCTTGTGATAATCTCCGCCAAACTGCTATGCTGTACATGAGGGCTGTGTGGTTCTTTTCTGATAAGATGCCCTTGTTGGTTTATTTGCTTATTGTCAACATGATTTCTGGCATCCCTACCTGCTACGTAGTGTGATTTGTAATTAAGGATGCCTCATATGAAGTAATCTACAGAAAGCATCGTGGTAACCAAGAGGCATACAAGTATTTTAAGGTCAGGTGTAAAAAAATACATAAGTGTTAATTCCAAAATTGCATTTGGGATCCTCTGTAATCTCCTGCTATAGTAAGAAACCTGGCTTTATGGCTAAGGAGGAAGTGTGATCTTTGGCACTTTTTGTCTGTCTCAGGTTGGTGGAAAGAGATCCCCATAGTTTAAACATCTTAAGTGGCTTCACAAATCCAATCTGGGTGAGCCCAGCACTGCATGAGGAGGTGCTAATGCAGTGTTAATTCCCTAGCAATATAAGAATAATTAAAAATAATAGCATTACCAAATACATTTGCTCATATACCACACATTCCATCAGCTGCAGGATGGAGGAGTCTGATGCAAGTTCACTCCAGATTTTTCTTTTTTCTATGCATATTTAGATTTTCACTTGCAGAAGGAGCAGCGCTTAAACAAACACCATTCTGTCCTTACACCCTCTACTGTGTTTTACTTTGGAAAAATGCAGTGTGCACATAAATGTTTGAAACAAAAATGCCCCTCAAGCTTTAAATTTCTGCTAGACTCTCAGTGATAAGCATGGCTCTGCTGGAATTTGCCTGCCCTTTTTGCAAAAGCACTTGCATAGGTAAGATAGCATCTAGTGAACCTCTGGGAAGGGTATATGCTTGTTTGGCTTCCTCTTATATAATGCAAAGCAAACAAGAAGATAGAGAAGATATCCTGTGTTTGCAGGAGCAGTATTGGGCACATGGTGTTTACTGCAGATGCACAGAGAAGTTTTTTTTGCTTTGCATATTTATTTAGCATTAATGCACCTTCACTTCAGCTCTACCTGAAAAGTTAAAGGTCATTGTGTATGAATTTAGTGCTGCGGGAGTGGGATTTGAATACACAAGTGTCCTAATCCATCTGGGAGTCTTCCCAGAACCTCCAGTCCTCTTTACATGTATGGAGTTCAAAGTTGGAGATAACTCTAAAGGATATTTCTATTTCATCAGCAAGGCTGGATTTGCTGACAGTAGCTGGGAGGTTATACCCCTCTAGCAATATACGTCAGGTCATCTTCTGTGTTCTAGCTGCACTGCAAGGTGCATTTCTTTTGCTTGCATTTTCTAGTGTAAACAGATATAGCAAGAAATATAATCACAAGAAATCCAAGCACAAGAAAAAAAAATCAGCAAACCAAATAAACTCCCCAAACCTCCTACACTCACAGTAAAAGAAGACGACAACAGTGTACAGTGTACCAGTGAACACACATCTTTTACTTGAGTTATGCAACCTGCCTGTACCAAATATGAGCCATTGCTGAATGCTCTGCTGGGAGCTGCACAGGTAGGGACGGTCTTATTAGAGATACATTTATGGAAAAATTGTGATCTTTAGAAGGGTTCCTGAAGACTATTTGTCACAGTAGCAACACTATCATCAACTGCAGTGAATGAAAATTGAGATTATGTTGGGCAAAACTCAGTAATTCAGCAGATCACTTAGTTCTTTGAATGGGAACATTTTCCTTCCAACTTTAGACTGCAAAGAATTCTTTTGCATGAATTTTTTAAGCTACAGTGAAATGACTTCAAACAATGGCAGAAATGTTCTTCTTTATACCATTAGATTTGGATGATTCCCTTTTCAGGAAGTGCAGAAAGTAAGTCAGCTGCTATTGTCTGCTTCACCTGTCTTATTTTCTTTCTTGTTTGTTATTGTTCTTAGCCAGATAATCCTACTGCTTGATCAGTGTCCTCATATATGCTTTGATTTATTGCACCTACTTAGAATACATAAAATATCTTGGTGGCACTTGAAGAATAAATCTGGAGTTAATTTGATTACAGTGGTTTTTAGATGTAGCAATTAAATGCAATCATTTTTAAATAGTATCATTTTATAAACATTGTATGAACATAATGTAAGCTGCAGATAACTCCTGCAAATTTATAGTAAACAACTTTACTGTTTGTTTTGACAAACCTTCAGAAGCTTGAAATATTAATTTAAATTTTACAAAATTTGTTGTTCACAGCAATAAGAAAAGAAAGCCCTATTAAAGAGTGCACATTTAGGACAACAGCCTGAGTGTTTTCAGGAATTTTTTGAGTAACTACTTTAGATTTCTTAAGCAGGGTATAAAATTTCAATTTTGAGATGGCTCTAGTGTGTTTACCAGTTTGAAATTTCTTCAGTGTACGTTGCCTGGTAAAGGAATGAAAAATTATTCAACACCAACCATAAACAGCCATCTCAGCGGGAGACAGGCAAAATTAACTGTGCTCTCCAGAGCATCTTTGCTACCCTTGTTGAAATTCAATAGTGAGATCTGTCCCCTGAGTAGATGGAAAAAGTCATCAGAACAACATGGAGCTGGGAGAACTTGAGGAAAATGAGAAAGTAGCTCCTGAATTAGGGAAGGTGTATTTTAATAATTTGACTTATTTTTTTTTTTTCACTTTGGACTGATTCTGTGAGCCATCGTTCTCCAAAGGGTAAGACAATAGTCCATTCCCTTCAGTGACATGAAGATCCCTTGTTAGTGATGCTCTTCTTCACCGTTTTTCAAGCCGTGGGCACACGTATAAATAAAAAATGAAGAGCCCTCTAAGTTAAAAAGCTTTCAAATATAGAGACAGCAGGTAAGCAAACCTTTTTAAATGAAGGATTTTTTTAAATAAATGAGGAAATAGCGGAGCCTCCTAATTCAGTGCTTCACTGGCTTTCTTTTGAGGCTGGTTTAGCTCCCTTGGGAATTTAAAGTCACTTTTTAACCTGCCTCACTTCTAAAAACAAACAAGTTAGCTGAAGTCTCAAATGTACGTGTGTGGCTCAAGCTCATTTTAGTTCTCCAGAGGGGCACACTAAGAGAAAACACATGATATGTTACTGCAGCTTGGTTATTACTTGTTATTTTACAATAAGTCAATTGCTCGTGGTTGTCTGTGTATAACCTTAGTCCTATGTAGAAGAATTTATTGTAATTCCAAAAAATTTCATTAGATTCTCATTTCAGTTCAGCCTTTGTAGATCTGGTTATTCTGTTGTTTTGCTTGTATTGTGTGTCAGTCCAAAGGTCTTCCCCTTTCAATTTTACTTGCATACCTGTGCTGTCACTTGGGTAGGAAACCACGGGATTGACATCAAAAAGTAAAACTGGAACAACACGAACTGGTTAATGTAGATCAAGGATAACGCAGATTGGTTTACAGGTATAAAAATCCTTGTTACTGGAAGTTGAGTGCCATAAAATTTATGTTACATAGAATGTAAGATTTTTTTAACCAAAATCTTAATGCACAATTTAAAAAAAAAATATTATAACAGCCTCCATCTGTCAAAGACAAGCGTGCTTTAATATCGCTGACTCCCTGCTCATCCTCAAGCAGGGAAGTAAACAGATGTCCCTCAGAATGATGGACAGTAGTTGCAGTCTTCTAGCAAGAGACTGTTTTTACTTCTGAGATGCCTAATTTTTTTTTTTTGTAAGTTTAAATGGTAACAGTGGAACCTAGAAAACAAGAAAACTGTATTGACTAACTTTATCAAGTGGAGTAATAATAGTATATGTTTCCTATAACCTTTATGTCAGAGGGATTTTGAAGGTAAGCATCTCTGTATTTGGATTGGTTTTTTACCCCCTCAGATCCACAATGGCTTCATCCTCTTAGTGCCTTGGCTGCAAACATAGTTTGTAAAGGCACAAGCCAAAAGGAGTCTTGGGGTTCTGTTTGCTTTCCATCATATCCAACAAGCCTAAATTTGGACTTCGGCAGATTATCTTCGCAGTATAGATGAAAAAACAGATTTCTTCCCCTTCTGGTTTTCTTGCAATAGGTCGTTGAAAGAAAGCCTGAAGGGAGATTCTGAAATGCATTTTTCTTCCTCCTGTCTTATTTTGTACATTTGAACTACTTCAGCGATTTCTCTCCTTTTGCTGGACAACTCCTCAGAGAAATTAAAGAATTATTTATTTATGATTATTAGTTTCCTTTCAGCATTTTAAAAAATGTCTTCAATGTTTGAAATACCCCAGCAGGCATCACAAGAAAAATCTGTAGCAAAGAAAACAACAATATAGCAAAAATAGTGACAAATTCCATCCAAAGAGGAGAAGGGAGGAGAGTTGTTCAGCAACAATAATTAACAAAGTCTCTCCATGGTTGAGATGCCTCTGGAAACTGACTGACAAATTGATGGGATTTGGGATGTGCCCTGAAGATAGAAAGGTCTGAGCTGTTTCCATCACAGCTGAGGAGGAGAATGGTTAGCTCATAAGCCTATATGGAGGGCATTTATTTTTATAAACTCCTCATTAGCAATAAAAATTAGTGTTAATCATGTTTATTAAACATTTCTCATTGAAAGTTTCTTGCAGTTGGGGAATGTACTCGCATTTCAGGCAAGTTTCTACTGGGCGGCTTTTCCTCTTGGAAACCAGTTACAGAAATGCTGTTCCATCCCACAAGTTCATTTCTTCTGGGCTATTTGAATATTTACAGGAGAATGCCAGCTCCCCCAGCTTAGCTTTCCTGCAGCAGGTCATTGGTGGAGACACATCCCAAGGGACCTCTCTTTGAGCTGTATGAAACACAAAGCTGGTTGTTGCCAGCCTCCTAAATTCTCTTCATCTTGTCTCCCAGTTTAATCTCATAGCATTTTCCCTTGCATGTGAAAGAAGTGAGGTTATGCCTAATCATGAGAGGGGCTTGCCTTCTGGGCTTTTTCTACAGTTGGTGCCTCTTGATCTGTTTGGCTGGTGGCAGCTGATTTTAGCTACCTGATTGTAATGGGAATTGAGTGTAAACTTGCGGCAACAAAAGACAGGGGATGCTGGTGAAGCTAAAATGGTTTCATCGTAATCTATCCCACAGTCTTAGACAAAAGACAAGACAAGATTAGATTTTGGTTATTGAAGCAGGGGCTGAATTGCAGCTTCCTAGAGACCTCAGTCTCACCAAAGATCAGAGATGTTAACAGAGCCCCTGAGGACCCTGGACTTCTTCACCTTTTAGCAGCCACTAACGACAGGATACAAGGGACAAGAAGTCTGTAATTGATATTCCCTTCAAACATCCAGATCCTGATGTGTGTCCATCACATATAACCAGAAACCAGTGCTACTCTAAACCATGTCCTTCATTTCATCAGTTGTTTCTCTTCCCAAGATCCAGCATTCTTGTAAGGAGTGCAGCTCTGTTTGGCAGTTGTAGGGAACACAGAGAGGAGCCACTTGGTCTAGTGTCAAATGCAAACATCCATTTCATGATGGGCTTTCGTTTCCTACAGACAGTCTGAACTGAGCAGGATTCTCTCATGGCAGCAGCAGAAGCTCCCACTACAGCTCCCAGCCTTCAGGGGTCATCTCAGAAAGCCTCACTGTTTCTGATCTTTCCACTGTTAAAGCAAAAGAAGATAATTTTTCAAATCTTTCTGTTCTATTTCCTTTGAATATCCCCTTCAGATATTGCAGAATAATCTTATCTTTTTGGAGATAAGGTTGTTCCATTGAGAAGGCTGTGGGTGATGGCTTCCCTGTGCTCCTTTAAGGTCTTGATCTTGGTTTTTTGAAGTTAAATTGCCAGAAAGGACCTTCCCTAGAGACCACATGCTGGATTTTTTTCCCCTTACACTTCCAAAAAGGTCTACATATTCTTTTGAAACCTGTGGGGTTTGTGGTCACAGAACATCAGTTACCCTAATTAAAAGAACATTTTTGTAATGTCTTTTTATTTTAAACTATGCAAAAATTCTGTGGTGAGATGAGCTAACAGGAAAAAACTTGAGGAATAATCCTAAATATGCCTGTTGCACCAGCCTTGTAGCCACATTACATCCCAGCTGGATTTCCTGCTGCATGTAAAGAGTATTAAACCATCTAAGGGGAGCTGTTGCCTTGGTCATGGACCTGCATTTATTTATATAGAAACTGGTCTTAAAGTATTTTAAAGGAAAAGATTTTTTTCCCTCCATAAGATGCAGACCTGAAAAGGATCTTTCTGCTCCTTGAATCTAAACCCTTGACATTGCATGGAATCCTGTTATTTGAAGTGCTTCCTAATGACCAGGTAGAGTTTCAGTCCCCATCACTGTCTAAGGAAGCTCTTTCAGAATTCCATTTTTCAGCTGTTACGTTCACTGACAGGTCATGGCCATTTGTTATCGAGCAAACCTCATTTTGCATTTACCCTCTGTATTAGCAGAGAGCAATTATACATCCTCATGCTGTTACTGCTGTCCTGTCAGCTTCCTGGCCGTGTGTTCCCTGTGAGATCCACACCTTTCATAGTGCGACATCGAACCATGAACTTATCTCTGACAGAAAACCCAGTTTGTACCTTTTAAATCTAGATTACACCTGTTATAGAACACTGCTATTTAGACCTGGTGAGCTCACCAGGAGGATATTAAAGAGATTATCTAATCTGTTTGTTTCTCTTCCTCCTGTTGACATCCTGTCAGTTTTGTTGTTGGTTGGAGTTATGAAAAATGGACCTGAAAGGAGCCCACAGCATGTGAGCTATAACATGTCAAGAAGAAGGCAACAAAATACTCGGAGTATCATGTGTAGAGATTTCTCTGAATAAGATAGAAGAAGAGAAATCTGCTTGTGCCGCTTTGAGTGTGCTTTTCTTTGGATTACTTCACAGCTAAAAGGCAAAGAAGTGTAACTCTTTCTTAGGACTGTAACTGAGACCAGATCTATCACAAAAACAGAAACAAGGAAGATGCATTTTTGAGATCATCGAGATCTTTTTGTCTTCCCATTCCTACTCCTTTCAGTGCAACAACCAAGCAGACTTGCGGCATGTCTGGTGCCAAGGTCCAGAACAGAGTGGGAGAGGCTGCCCAGCAGGGGATCTATCACAAGGGGGGGGGGGGATGCACACTCCTGGTACCCCCTTGAGTACAAATACAGTCCCATTTGTTTTCCTGTAGCTCAACCAGTCCTTGAAACGACCACTGTAGGTTCAGCATTTAAAGTGAATCCAAAACCACGGCAATTAAGCCCAAGTCAGCACAAGGTAGGAGGCCTTTGAACACATAGCCAATATCATGGCAAGCATGAGAGGCTGATATCCCTGATCCATAGATTTAAGGAATTTATGTTCCCATTTCTGATGAGGCCCTGAAGTTTTAGTCTAACCTAGTTTAATAAGATTTGAGCCAGTGAGCTTTTTCTTGTTCTTTGTAGACTATTATGTCATTTAGTAGAAGCCGGTCAAGAGAATTTGATTAAGCAGTCCTGCTCTTCCCTTTCAGTTAAGATACAGGATCACAGGGCTATCCTGCTGCTGTTGGTCTGGGTAGGACTTGACATAATACTCTCTTGGTCCTCAGCTGATAGGGCATTAGGTGCTACCAGAAGAAAATGCAGTACATGGGGAGCGGGTCTATGTCTATATTCAGACAGATAGTCTTAGGAACATAAGACCTGACAGCAATCGCTTTGATTCCATCTGTTTCTGTTCTCCACCCAAACATGCATACTTCTACCAAAGAAATAGAACCTTAAATTACTTGTATGGTCTGCAGTCGAGCTACCAACAGAACATACATATATATATACTGCATGAGCCAAGCCCTACTGTTCCTAGGCAGCTCAACTTCTTGCCATCTTTTCAGTTACAGAGTTTTGCTCTAGTGTGAAATGAGTAAAAAATCGTGAGTTTTGGCTCGAGACTGCTTCAGCAGTTATGTGTCATGCTTTATTTTACTGCACAACAGTTTGCCAGATATACCATATTGGAGACACGTTGATCTTTGTTGTTTCCAAGACTGACACTTCCTTTTCCAGTCCTGCCTTTTAAAGTATTTCAGTTGGACAACACCAAGCTTTTGAAAAATGCTGATATTTCACCCCTTTTTGATACAGTATTTTAATTCAAGGGCTTAGTCAAGACTTAAATCTTACTGATCCAACCATGCCTGTTCAGGTTGCAATTTTTATTTTATTAGTAAACATAGTGATGTTTGGACGAAGCCGTATTACAAACACAGATACACCCTTGGCTAATTTAGTGATGGAGAGGCATGCCAAAACCTGTTTTGCCTCCCATCAGCTCTATTTCTGTGTTGTTTCTAATTTGTGTGTTAACATTCTGGCCTGAGATAAATTAAGTAGCTGCTGTTGGTTACCTCTGTGCATTGTTCTACGTATCTGCCCTTTGGAACATCATAGAAATGTAGAATTGTAGAATGATTTGGGTTGGAAGGGACCTTAAAGATCATCTAATTCCAACACCCCTGCCATGGGCAGGGACACCTTCCACTAGACCAGGTTGCTCAAAGCCCCATCCAACCTGATCTTGAACACTTCCACTTCTTGAACACCCACAACGTTAGATTTATCCATCACATACGATCTTATCCTCACCTGTCTTCATCAATTATCTTAAAAATGTGTTATAAAACAAACAACAGAGACAACTCTTGAAGAAACTAATATGTGGAATTTTCATGCCTATGTGCCTTTTTCCTGTAAAATGAAATAAGGACAACATAACTTAATTTTTTTCTATTGAGAAGAATTCCCTTTTTATAGCCATTCTTTCTTTCTAACGTAGACCATTGCATTTATTTATGATTGTTTTGTTTGTGAGTGGGTGAAATCAATAAATGCCATCAGTTTGTGTGTCCACTGGGATGTGCACATGAAGCTCTCTCTGCTTCTGTGTAGCTCTTGTTAAAATACAAAACTGTATTTATTTTCAGTGTGAACACAGCCAGAGAGAGAAGTTAATCCCAGCATCTTGAATGCAGCATTACCTAAAGGCTGATGATATAGAAATAATTGAAACTAAGTACTGCAAAGTTGTTGAGATAAATTTTGACATAAAAATGTAGGTTGGTTCATAAAAAGTTGCAGTGACAATAGGTTATAGTGACAGCTTTTCAACAACTGTATAAGCCTCCAGATGGAAGGGAATTTGGCTTAATGAATTATAGGCAGTCTGTGTAACACAAGCTCCTTTTATAGGAGCAGCTGAGAATAAAGAATAAACTTATTCATACTGGCATGTGTTAAATAACATCATTGTTAAAAACATGAAGTTGAAAAGAGACTGAGAAATGAAGGAATTAAAAAAAAAAATCCACTGTTAATATCTCAAGACCTTTGGGCTCCTGAGCAGGGCACTGACTGCTTTGTTTCAGAATTATCTGAAAATGAAAGTTGTCACTGGCCAACTGAGGAGACTCACAGCCTTCTGGTGATGAGGTGACCCTGCTGCAGGACCTTCTTCTTTGTCCGTTTGCTCTGGGTCTGGAGTAGCCTGAGCTGGTTGGGGTTGTTACTTACACCTGGGGACAGACAGTTAAAGCTCCTGAGAGCGCTTAATTCCCAACCTGTGCCACAGATAGGCTGCGTGACCTTGGCAAATTACTTAATATCTGCTTTCCCATCCAGAAAATGATGATGATACTTACCTGCCTCCCAGGAGAAGCATTTGGGCTACATTAAGGATTAGGAGATGCTTTTAGTTTAGTTAGTTGTGTTGAAATGTGCTTGGTAAGCAAAAGTTATTATTAAATAATTAATGAGGAGAAATGCTGTCAAAGTAATCTAAAGGACTGAACCAGTGCTAAGAGTGGTATCCGAAAAAAATCACATGCGCCGTGATGTCAGAGCAGGGGAGCGAGACTGAAAACTAAGAATAAGCAGCAGATGTCAGTGACTCATTAAAATAACAAACTTGTATTTCTAATTTTGTCAACGTACCATGGCACTTTCGATAGGACGGATTAACCGCTGATGAGCTTGTAGGATTTTTGACACACGTGGCGGTGAGTTAAGGACACGGCTGTAGCCTTCTGCCTGCCTCACTGGATCTGTGTGTGGCTGGCTTACGAGGCAGGATTCAAATCCAGACTGAGGATTTAGAAATGCAGGAAATTTCGGTGAAACTACTGATCGTGGATGTGTAAAATAGTAAGTTATCTGGGTAGGGAGTGCTCTGTTTTGTTAAGGAGTATTTTTCAAGCAGGTCTGTGACTTTAGACATTTTCAGGAGGCCTGTTTTGTGTCCTCCAACTCAATCCAGCAGCCACGTAATGGATGGATGCATTTACTGTGGATGTGGTACCAATACTAAGTATTAGGTACTTTCTTGCAGCAGTAATCATAAAGATGTGCAATTATTTATCCCACTCCCTGTTTCATGAGCACAGGCATCTTAATTGTACTGGCAAAGCAGATGTGTATGTTTTGTCAGCATGACTGGGTGTTTTTGATAATCCATCTCAAACTCTGCAAGGGCTCATTTTTTCTCAGCATATTTTATACTTAGCAGCACCTGGATCGTTACCCATGCACCTCATGAAACCTTTTCCTTACTCATTTTCCTAATTAACAGCCCGTCCCTGCCTCGTGTGGATAATAACACTTTCATCCTTGGATAATAACACTTTCATCCTTGCACAGGTGAAAAGAGCCTCTCAACATCAGTCATATTATTTTTTTTCCCTTTGCATCTCTCAAACAACCTGACAAATTATTTTGGAGACTTGTTTTTGCTATGGAACCCTGACATTTGCCGAGATGCGCTGCAGGGCAATGGAGGTCCCGATGATCCCTGTTGGGGAGCCAAGGTGCTGCTGCCAGAGAGTCAGGGAGAAGAAGGAGCTGAGTGGCTCCATGGCATCGCTGTCATCCTTCACCTCGCCCTGGGCACAACAGCACTTTGTCCAGCACTGAGTGACGAGCAGTTCTATATTAAGAAAAACATGAAAACACAGCTTGTTAGAAGCCGCGGGGTTGATTGAAAGCGTAATAAATGGCAGTGTACCAACAAAGATTGTTGCTCTGGGTAGATAATCTGATTAGTAAATATTTATTTCATTACAAAGTCTCTTTTATGGTTTGATCTGCGTTCAGTCAACAATTCTAAGTGACCTCTTCAGCATTTCAGATGGGATCTGGAGGTTCTGCCATTTGAACCAGGGATACCATAAACAAATAAGAGTTTCAGTGCAATTGGAGGTAGTGGTATGAAATGCAATAGTATTTATGTAAAGAATAAGTGGCATCTGTTGTTTGATTACTTGGAACTCCTAACATGTTTAATCTTAAACTTTGAGAAGATACAGAAATGTTGCATTCATCTGGGGACAGCTAAAAAACATTAACTCTTCAACTGCTGCACTGTGGGCATCCGTTTCACTGGTGCAGCTAGCTAACATATCACATAACCTAATGGCTATCAAATTGTGCTGTACCTGGGTTTTTCAAGCACTGTAGCAAATGATTTTTGCCCAGACATACCTGGTGTAATCCACTCTCAAGAAGAAAGGGAAAACATACAAATTTTCATCCGCTTTGCTGGAGAATTATATGTACCAAAGCACAGCAAACAAATGAGAATATCTTACTAGTTGTATTGTACGTATATATTGCACAGTCATTGTCCTCAGAACTCTTCCATGTGATATTCAAGGTCTGCAGATATAATAAAAGCATTTTTACTTCATCCAGTGTATCAGACAAAGGAATGCAGATTTAAAGGAGAAGAGTGCAGTACTTTCAAGACTGTGGTTTTAGCTTTAAATTCAGAAAATGCTTAAGAGAACCTTATGAAATGTAATAAAGTTCTCTTTCCCCAAGCTCACACTCTCAGTCTGAAATTGTATTGAGGGAATTTGAGTTTCAATAGTGTCCTTACGGAGCAGCTATGCTTATTACTTGGATATTAGAGATGCCCTATTGATGTGCAAGCGTTTGAATTCCAAAGGGAAATAAAGTCTGTATTTTCAGCTTATTATTGTACGATATTGTAGACACTCTGCAGTAAGCGTCTGAAAAAAACTGTTCTTTTCCCTTCTAACTTTCACCACCTAACATGCTGTCTTGGCTTTCTACCTCTGCTGTGAAAGAAAACGTCAGCTTAAATTTACAATTCCCTAGTAAGAGGTTTTGTACATTACAACACTATTATAGCTAATGTTGTTTATGTACTTAATTCTTTGTGCTAACAGTAGTGGCCGCAGTTTGAAGTTGTCATGCCACCTAGGTGCTCGAGGAAAGGACTAAAATTACCCAAGAGCAGGCTGAGAACCAGGCAGCATGTCCTCTCCTTCTATGTCTACTCCAGTGCTGGCTTTTAACATCCTGCTAAGTTTGCCCTGTAAATACAGGTACACACCAGCAAGCACAGCTGTGGGATGGCTCACTCAAAAAAGCAGAAGCAAAACCATGCAGCAGGCACATAAAGAAGGTTGTGTATGTCCCATCCTTGGAAGTGTTCAAGGCCAGGTTGAATGGGGCTTTGATCAACACAGTCTAGTGGAAGATGTCCCTGTCCATGGCAGGGGGCTTGGAAAAATGATCTTAAAGGTCCATTCCAACCCAAACCTTTCTGTGATGATATCTGTGATTTCTATGTACTCAGAAGGAGCTGCTCTTGGAAAATTCCTTGTCACATCCGTCACCATCTCATTTTCATTTGCCCACAGTCCTGCGGCTTCGTGAGAATAAATACACTTGATTTACAGCCTGGCTTGCGAACCTCGTTCCCAATCGTCCTTTTTCCTACCCCATGCACTAGAAATGGAAAAAGGAAATCTCTCGGCTTTCTCTACTTTCCGCATGAAATGGAGCATGGAGGGGATGCTCCAGGAAAGGAACAGCTCCAAGTTAACCACCAGGAGAGTGGGAAAGGCCTTGAGCTGGGCAATGTGCTCCCATGTGTGGCCAGGGTGATGTGTCCCACCTTTTGTAATGGATAGGGTCATTTATGAATGACACATGAAAGAATTTTGAGGTCTCTGTCAGGGCAGGATCAGAAAGTGCTTGAGGGTGTCAGTTTGGCCAAGCTCCTTGGACATGTTTTCCACAGCCCAAAATAAGCCCCAAAATGAGAAGGAGTGGAAGACTGTTACTGGGTCTCAGAAAAACTTTCTCCACTTCCAGTTATACAGCCATTAAATGAGGAACAATCAATGCATTGCATATTTTGGGGGAGCTCTTCTTCTCTGTTTTGTTTCTTTCTGACCCCAGCAAGTACAGCAATCACTACTATAAAAACTGAGGGCAAGATTTGCCCATCTGAAGCCAGGGAACTTTGGCATTGACTTCAGTAAATGGTGGTTGGAGCTGAGCACCCATGTGAGTTTTGGTTCATGATTCCTATGAGCAGCTTTGACACTTTGGTACATAACTGGTCTACTTTGCATATCATTATGTCTATTCAAGCTATATTTTAATGCTAGATTTGAAAGGGCTTAGCCCCTGAGGTCATTTAGGAGTGGAGGAGAAAAGTCACTCTTGAGTTGTAGTGCATTGTAGGTCTTCCTGATGTAGCAAGATGCAAGACATGTAATAATTTATTGCCATGTTAAATATTGATTTATTATTTTCCATGGCACATTTATTTAAAGCTTCATGCCATCAGGTTTCTATCATCACTCAGTGTGTGTGTGCACGTGTTCACATGTCAATACTCATTAATATCAGATGTCCTGTCCATTCCCTGAATTGATGCTGAAGTGGACCATGCATTTGAAAGTATGTATTGGCATTTAGGAATTGCCTGTATCAACCAAAGTTTTTTCTCTTGAAGAAGGGAAGAGCCCAGCCAAGTAAGCACAAAGTCCTTCTGTGATGTGCAGGCTTTGTTACTGAAATACAGAAAGGGATTTTTTTAACCTCAAGGACAGTTCCTTGCAAAACCTGTAGTACACAACTCACTGAACTGGGTTGATGGCTGGAGGTTATTTTGTGAGGGTTTCCACCGTTGGTTTCATGGATTACTTAGAAAAAGCAAGGAAGCAGCTCTTCAGGCTGAAGCTCCATACCCATGGCTGGAACCTTCAGAGTTCTGGAGATGATGAGTCAAACTGGGGGAGCCCAGCACACCACTTAGGCAGAGCAGAATCGCTGATTGAGATAACTCAATAGTATCTCCCATGCCACTGTCGCCCGATGAGCTAATTGTTTCTGATGCATTTCTCCAGCAAAATGCCTTTGTGTGCCTTCTGGCTAATAAAAATACCGGACAAATTCAAATGGGGGATAAAATTTCCATTTCCAAGGCAGTTCATTGCTGAGAGAAGAATTTCCCATGCTCCTGTGCTTTAGTTCCAGTTTTATGGAGTTAGAGGTCAGGCTGTTAGTAGTGCATCCTGTGAATAGTGGGTCCTCAGTGGATGGTGGTGGATGGCAGGGGGCTGCCCTCACTTCCCCACACGTCAGGACCTGGCAAATCCAACTGCTTCTGGGATTTACTTTGCAGAAGGTTGGCAAAGAGTTTACTGGAAAGAAGTAATTATACAAATAACTTCTTTCAGACAGAAGTGAGTGGTCTGACTTGGACACTGAGGAATTGAGAGGCAATTTGTGGCAGTTGTCAGCTCATTGCCCCGCTGGCCTCTGCCACCTTGGGCAGACAACTTGACCTCACACAGCATTTCCTTCCACTGCGAGTACCTGATAACTCCAAAATGGAAAGGGTTTTGCTGTCTCTGTAACACAAACCAGATGCTTACATCAGGAATCATGTCTCAGTCTGCCTGTAACGTAGCCCAGCCCAAAGACATGGGATGCCTTTGCTCTCACATTCCTCACCTGAAGATTGAAGAAGCCAAACTCAGGCTCAAGAGAGGGGCTGTCACACTGTAGAGTTTTGCAACCCCTAACTCCTACCGATCACTGTAAAACTGCCTCATGATGGAAATATCCACTGTGGGCCAGGTGGTGATGGAGGGCTCTTAAGCCATCCTCCACATAAACCTTGTTTAAAAATAGATGATGTTAATGAGATCCTGCTCTCCAGAGGGTTTCTTAACTGTAATGGGGCTACTGGTGGGATCTGTGTTCCTGTGTGACACCCTGTCTGTAAAAGTCACAACTTCATGAATAGCAAAGCCTACCAGCCCATTGCCATGAAGGTCTTGAGATGGTGTCACCCATCACACACTTGGCTCATGGGTGACATCAGATCTGAATCGAGCTCCATGGTCATCATCGGCCACCACTTCAGTCATGTCACACTGACTTCTCCAATGTCTCTTTCAATTCTGCCCTCTGTTTGTAGTTTCTTCCCTAACTTTCCTCTGTTAACAATGTCATACTCATATTTTTCATTTTTTCCCAAAATTTTGTCTGCTACCTGCCCATTTTGTGTCCTGTTTACTGTTGAAACTCCTTTGTATTATGTATTCAGTAAGAAATGCCTCTCTCTACGAAACGTCTTCTGCCTGCAAACACCCCATTTCCCTTAAGACTTCCAGCAATGATCTCTGAAAATATCCACACCACTTCACAGAGAGCTTGTCTCTGGTGTATTCAGATGTCAAACTGTTTGTGTCTCGGCTTGGAGCAGACACTGTCTCATTTGTTTGCAAAGCCCTACTGTGCACATGGGACACTTCTCAATAAATAATAGCAGCAGATTCGTCTGCTGCATCCTATAGTAAAATTGGAAAAGAACCCCAAACTTTTCACAGTTGAGGACTGTCTCTCCTCACTTTCTTCCTTGCATTTTAAATTATGCTTTCACTGTGCTTCCATTAAGCTTTTGCAATTGCATTCTTCAGTGTGTGAGAGCTCCCCTTGCACAAAATTGGACTAAAAATCAACTACAGATTCCCTATGGGGAATCTTCCTGGGGAGGGTGGCATTTCTTGTGATGGAGAAGACACTATAGTCTCTAATGCCACTTTCTTTTTCTAAGCCTGGGGACTGGGTGAGATGGAGAGTGAGGTGAGCGGGAAGAAGGCTGATGCACTTGTGAGCAGAACTCACCATTGGATGTGGGGGATCTTACATCATCCCCACAAGGAAAGGAAGGACTCTGATGCAGAGCTGGGCCAAGCAGGGCTAAATGAAGTAAGCACCATGTACCTGTTTCCCTCCAGTTTTCTTGCCATGCTCACCTCTGACATGTCCAGATTCCTTGCAGTAGTAGGCATTGAGCAATGAGGTGGCACACTGGTCATATACTGTTTGCTTCTACCTCCCCTCCTGTCTGGATCCTTGCTGTCCCTTTTCTGCTGGTTGAATTGCACGAAGCATCCTGTGTTTTTGCCCAGTGAGGGTTAAATAAAGAGGAATTATGTATTTTTGGTATCTGTTGCAATGAAATGAAGGGTGTTCTGGAAATTAGCAAAGCAGAAGGGCCTAACTGCAGTGGAACCAGACAGCCCACCTCTGCCTGTCCTTGAGTCTGCTGTTTTTTTAGTATGAAAGTGTCAGTATTTGCAGGGAAGGTGTGTTTGGAAAAGAACGGGGGGGGGGGGGGACTTGAAAGGACAGATGTTGTAAACCTACAGTAGCAGCACTGTGTTGCTAGAGATGTCCGCATGCCTATTTCACCATCCTGCTTTTCTGCCTATCATCCCTGCTTTTCTTGAACAACTAGCATATTTAGGTACATGAAAAATTTCTCTCTCCAAGGGACATTGCCTGTTTGAACTAATCTGTGAGGTAACCAGCGAACACCACGACCAGAGTGCTGTGGGTTTGTTTGTGCTCATGAGTGTGTCTGTGCATCACAGCTGCTTCTCTGCTCAAGAGCCACCAGAGTATTGTAATACTGAGGAGTCCTGCTCTTGCCCAGAAGCTAATTGCAAAACAAACCCTTGCTGTCCTGACCTGCAGCTCAAACGGTGGATGACTTTAAAATTAGGGCTTGGCAAATAATTGATCCATCTGGTAGACTGCCAAATTGAAAAATATCATCACCAGTGTCAGCTAAATGCTCCTAGATGACTAAACAGCACTGGGTTTGTTTCTTCTGATCAACACGACAGCAGCAAAATGAAGAGGAAAAAGAAAATACAAGGAGAATGAAGTTTTAATGTCAAACAAAGGAGTCTGTTGCACTCAAGATGAAGCATTAGTCCTTTGAAGAAAAGTGTAGGAGAGAAAGGCACACTTTGAGGAGAGGGAGAAGTTTACAGCTCCCCTTTCGCCTGGTAGCTGAGAGATTGAAGTCTGTGCCCAGGGTGGCACTGACCAGGGCTGAGATCCTTTTCCTACCTGGCACAGCCTGGATTTATCTCCCTGTGAGCATCCAGTCTCATGGACTCACTCTGCTCTTCTTCCTGTCCCTGCCACAGGTCTGGGAGCTCAGACAGCACAGGGCATGCCATAGCATTACTCACACCTTCATATTGTCTCTCCTGATAAATAGTTAAAATGTTTCCATCAAACGGACTCCACAACCTGAACTGCAGGCACACAGGAGTTTGGACTTTCTCCTGGAAAGTGGAGGGCTTGATTTGCATCCACCCCGGAGCTGGGTTGCAGCAAGACTTAAGCCCATTTTCCACCTCTCAAGAGGACTATACTGAAGTTGTTTTTCTTTAATATGTCCCATTTCACAGTGACTCTGCTGTGCACCAAACACATAAAACATGCTGTACATATACGTGCCATCATACAGCATTAAGTAGAAATTACTACAAGTCTGCTCTTGTAGCAGATGTTCTTGCAACTCCCCAGAACAGAGTCAGTAGGGCATTAAGAAAGAAATACATTAAAATAGGCAGGAATAACCCACCTGGTTTGATTTGATGCTGAATTTTTGGAGAAGAAAGCAGCAAGAAGCTGAGAAGCATGGTCAGGGACAGGGCCCTGGCATCAGTCCTTGGAGTGACAAGACCTGACCTCTATCAGAATAAACTGGGGGGTCCCAAAGGATGGGTGACTGAGATTCTTGGCAGTATGGGACATGAGAGAAGGCCAGCAAGGTATCTTGGGCATAAATTGTAGTTGGCACTTTAATAATCTTGAAGCCCTTGCTTTGGCAGACTGATAGACTTTTTTCAGAATCAGGAGGACATTTGAAAAATATTTTCTGGACTGGATTTTAATTTAGGGACCGGTCAACTGTGGCACTGTCCTTTCTCCTAAAGTAAGGTCACTGTGACATGCCTCTCCCAGGAATTTAAATCTCTGAGACAGAGTGTAATTCATAATGTTGTAAATATCTTCAAGTTTGCCAATTCTTGTGATTTGATTGCAAGTTTTGCAATGGTGTGTGATTTGGAAAGGGGAAGAGAGAATGATGGTTGTTGTTGTGGCTTTTTTTCATTTGGCTTGAAAAGCTGGGCTGTGAAACTATGAAGCTATGAGGATATGTGTTTGGGTGGTGTTTTTTTTCCCTTGGCTAATACCAAAGATCTGTTAAAAGTTTCCTGAATTTATCCTTTTTCTGAAGTACTTAGTAGAAGCAGTTGCATATGCTAAGAAATACATTTCCATGGCTCAGGTTTGGTACCAGAAAGCCCAGTGGGCCCATCACATCTGGCTGTGTCACAGGTCTGGAAGAGTGAAGGCTCCAGGGAGACCTTATAGCACCTTTCAGTACCTAAAGGGCCCTACAGGAAAGCTGGAGAGGGACTTTTTACAAGGACATGTGGTGATAGAACAAGGGGGAATGGCCTTAAGCTGAAAGAGAGTAGGTTTAGATTGAATACTGGAACAAAATTCTTTACTGTGACGGTGGTAAAACACTGGCAGGGGTTTCTCAGAGAAGCTGTGACTGCCCCATCCCTGGAAGTGTTCATGGCCAGGTTGACTGGGGCTTTGAGCAACCTGGTCTAGTGGAAGGTGTCCCTGCCCATGGCAGGGGAGTTGGAACTAGATGATCTATAAGGTTCCTTCCAATCTGAACCATTCTGTGATTCTGTGGTTGTGCTTGGTTTGCGTGCACCATGGTGGTTTACTTGAGACTACACTTTGTCTTTAACCTTTAGGTTTCTATAGAAGTGTGTTAATTTTCTTTCTCACCTAGACATTAACCTTTAACAAGAAACAAGGTCAGGGGGGGTTTGAAATCCAGATAGCTAATCTTTGCTGTTCTTTGTTAGACAAGACTGTGAGGTCCTCAAGGAGATCTAGTGAGCGAGTGAAGCATCATCTCCGTTGCACTTGCTCTCCTTGGTCTCTTTTCTCCCTGCCTGAAATGAGATTAAAAACTAAACTCATAAACATTCCTTCTTTGCTGCCTGCATATAGTATTTTTAAATTTCACTGTGTAATAATTTCTTTCTTCACATCCCCTCAACTGCTATTTGGTCTTTTATACAGGAAGACTGTCACTATTGTGACAGAGCCATCATCCTACAAAGCCGCTTTAAAACAGTTTTTCTGTGAATACAACAAGAGATGTTAATGCTGATAACTTCTATTTTATATCAGATTTTATGTATAGATCATGGAGGACACTTTATTTTCGTGTTTCTGCAAAATCAAATAATTTTCCATTCAAGGTGCCGTATAGATTTATCTCAAAGGCTCATGAAAGCTGTAGAGCTCTAACAGGCATGTAACAGAGAAATGGGCAGTTTTATTTTGGACAGGTTTAGAATGTGTTCAGTTTCACAACTTGAAATACTATAAATATTCACAGGCGATTTTCAAATAACATCAGATCTAATAGATGCTGTTTAAAGTTGCTAAACATTAGGCATAGAGTTATTCAACTGATCTTCTGAAAAGTATGTTCTTCTTCTCTTGTAATTAATCTCATTAAAAAGTCTTTAGCTGGTATGGAGAAATAATGGATCTTTAATGTTTTGTTTGATATTGAAAGCAAGTTTAATAGTGAGACATTAAAAAGTAGTTTTAATGTGCCACTCAACATGCATGGTGATCACTCGCAATCGGTGGTGCCTAATGGAAAGGTGATCAAAACCACATCTTGGGCCAAAAAGCTGCATGAGAAATGTGCTGAGGGAGGACAGGATGGGAAACTTGGCACCTGGGAACCAACATCCTCCTACTCTGAACAAAAAAGTCCCAGAGAAAGCAGCTCACCTTGTCTGTCAGTAGTTGGTAGTTCAAGTCACAGATCCCAAGCTACCAGTGTGTGGTCCTATTTTATGAAATATATATACATATATTCCCAACTTTTCTTTTTTTTACAGTATTTTTCATAGTTCACAAAAATTCTAAAAGTCTGACATCTGAACTCTGCCTGTTTAAAAGTAGACCTCAAAGTTTATCTGCAGGCCAAGTAAGACTGGCCACTAAATATCTCTAAAATACCTTGTAATCGCTTGAAACAGCTCAGCTGGATCTTGTTCAGACAGATGGCTCTTACTCTTATGTGGATCTTGTTAAAAGAGTTTTTCTGTCTGTTTTGGAAATGGGAACCACCTATGACAAATATCCAGCATCCTGCTGGAAGAAGACTCTGAGTCAGCCAGCTCCCTAAAGAGGTGGTGTTAGCAAATAAAAAGCTTTCAGGTTAGCAAAAAAAAAATGTTGAGAAAAGCAAATATGTGGTGTAGTAAGAAACTTTTCACTGAAAGTAATTTAAAGATACTTCATTGAGGTTTATTGTCAAAGTAAAAAAAAACCAATTAATTCTGCTTGCATGTATCAGGGTGTCAGGCATCCTCTGAGAGGTGAGAAGGAAATGGTGAAGATATGATGAGAATTGAATGTGGTTTGTGACAGGGTCACATGTAACATCTTTTGAAGTAAACCAAGGAAGAGTGGTCAAGCTGGGAGGGCATCCCAAGACAAGCCCAAGACGTGGGCTGTCCCCACAGCCAAGGCTGTCCCCTGCTTGCCTCATGGGCATTCACAGTGCTGGCATGTGTGGATGGGGATGCATGGGGAGGAGAGGAAGGGTTGGAGAAAATGGAGGCAGCTTTCTGTTCATGTTTATGGAGAAATGGAAGTAGGAAGCAAAACCTCACCCAATTGCACAAATATAAAAGGAGAGCTTGCTGGCTGGGAAGCAATACTGAAAGAGAACCTTTAAATCAGCTGATAGGAAAGAATTTCTATCACCTTTAAAAACAGGTAGTGATAATACAAGGAGGAATGGTTGTAAGATGTAGGAGGACAGGCTTAGATTAGATATAAGGAGAAGAAACTCTTAACCGTAAGGGCAATGAGGCACTGGCACAGGTTGCCCAGAAAGGTTGTGGACTCCCCATCCCTGTGGATGTTCAAAGCTGGGTTGGACAGGGCTTTGATCAACCAGGTCTAGTGGAAGGTGTCCCTGCCCGTGGCAGGGGGGTTGGAACTAGATGATCTATAAGGTTCCTTCCAACACAAACCATTCTGTGTTTCTATGATAATGAGATATGTACATCAGGGGCAGGCTGTGTTTATGGGTGCCACCTCTGAGGCGTCATGTTGACCTCCTTCCAGCTTTCTACTTACTCCATTTTCAGATAATGCCTTGCAGGCTGGGCTCGTATCTTACCAAATCAGTTTCAGCCTGTAATGGGAGAGCACTGACACGCTGTGAGCTCAGCCCTGCACCTCCGTTCCTGCTGAATTCATCTTCCTGTAATTGCTAACATATTCCTTGCCAAATACTATCTGAACAAAGAATAAAGAAATACACCTGACAATTATGATGATGGGATTTTTGTGCTTGTAGAACCACTCCGACAACATCTGATTTTTCTAACATTTAGATTTCCTTAGAAAAAGCATTACTTATATTGCATTCTATTTGCAATATAAGTAGCTGGGAGTTCAGGTGGAAGAGCCCTTGTATCATCCCTGCTCATTGCTAAAAAGACATGGGGAAAATGTTGAGAAGACAACCTGCTTAATATTAAGAAATGGGACTGAAAGTGCAGATTTTCTTAGCTCTGTTATATGCTGGTTTTGGCAAGTCACATAACTCTCTTCACTTTACATAGCCTCTCTGAAGTCTTGTGAAGTTTTGGAGCAATTGAGGGAGACAGAACTATATAAGTGCTAAACATTATTGTTACTGTAATTTGCTCTGTGAACAGTTTTTTTATTGAAGTGCTACATTTTTGTATCTTTCTTAAGAGGACTTATGGGGCATTTTCTTTCCCCTTTTCCTTTAGTTCACAGAAGTTTGTGTAACTAGTTTATTGGTAAAAACTGGAACTTTACAGGTTTCCCATTGCTTCTAAATAAATTGCTACATTACATTGTCAGCATGTCTGTAAAGCACTTCAGCGTAGAAGCTGCAGGTAAAATGTGTGGGGCCAGGCAGATGCCCTGGTCTTTGTGGTGATACTGAGTACCGTGGGCTAAGAAATATTAAGTCACTGCGACATTGCTGAACACAAAGGGATAACTTCCTCTTTCTTGTGGCACAAAATCAATGTATAGCATCAAGACTGTATATTGACAGCTTGATTATAAAGGACACTGAATATACTTGACCCTGGAATAACACCAGAATGGAACAGAACAAGACATTTATACAGCACCAACAAGAGTAGCATGTATTAAATCCTGCTTGCTCTTCTCAGTTGTATCAGGTATTTTTTAAATCATGTTAACATCACTCATTCTTTTTGCTTTCTTTAGCTCTTTGGTGTTGATACTTCCTCAAGCACATGGAGCTGGCATTCCAGCTGTGTGACAAAGCTTTGTTGCGACACATCACTCCTTGCCCTTCTTCTGAATCTTCTGAATCTTGCATAGGTAGTGGGGGGAAAGCGAGTTTACAGTTTAAACTGTGTGAGAGCCAAATTTTATGTGGGTTTTGTCCTTTTAATTTCCTGTATCAGATGTTGGGTTGATGCCATGGGGAGGACTCAAGGCTGGGGTTAGCAGATGCCATGCTGGCCGAACTGGTGGGTCTCCACTGCTCTGCTGAGCAGTAATTTGTCCTTCTGAGCATAACAGCAAAGGAGCAATCCCCATGGCATGTCTTTCTGCCTTCCTACATATGTTTTCCATCTTGTTTCAGATGTTACGTCCTCTCTTAACACCAACTGTGAGTTAACTGGGCAGAGTGCTGGTGATCCTACCCACTTCCAGCTGGAGTATAAGACAGAGGACTAAAATGAAAGACCGTAGTAAACACTATGATTCATTTCATCCAAAAAGGACACTAAAAATCATACCAAGAAAAATCTCTGCCACCTCTATTTTACTATATTAACTCAGGGATAGCTGCAGTTACTAAAAGCATATTAGGCAGTTGCAAATGAGGGAGAAATTAGTCTGCAGGGTAATTGCTAAGAACAGATTTGGCACCATGAAATTTGTGACAAGTTCCAGTTTTCACAGAAGAGTGTAACCTCCTGCTTGTGAGTCACTTCCGTGGCTTTGCTTCCTACCTCATTACTGCCTGACCCTGAGCATTGCAAAGCTTGATCTCTCTTTTGCCGGAGAATAAACCACAGTGACATGATATGCCACCTCTCCTTGACGTATTCTGCTTCCCGTTACTGTTTCCTCTCTCATTTCATTGCTAGCATAGTTCTCATAACACTGTTATCTCTGTTTTATTGTCATTTCCCTTATTTTCCTTTGGCAGTGAGTTCCACAGATTTCAAAGAAATGGGAACTAGTCCAGCTGTTTCCCCAAGCAGAGCAGTCCCACCAGCCTGAGTATATGATACACTCACCCTGAATGAGATTTTGTTCACCATTCTCTGCTCACTACTTTCTTCTTGCCATCATTCGTTTCAGAAATGACTTACTGATGGGAGGATCTCTCCAAAGCCAGGGAGACACAAGCAGCTATATTTTGTCTTATATTTTTAAGCTCCTACTTTCCTGTTGTTAATGGCTAGGTAATAACATTCCTTTGGGGGGAGGTTGTTTTTTTTAAGGGCTAACATTTAGAGATACATTTGTCAGTAAGCAAAGGTCAGTCTGTCCTGTAAACAGAGCTGTGACCATGGAACAAGTCAGGGCACCATCCTAGCCATAATCACAGTGGTTTGTAACAAAAACAGAGGAGGTGCAGCAGGATAAACGTCACTGTGGCTCACCATGTGAGTGAGGGTCCAGGCATCATGCTGGTACCCAAGGACCTAGATCAACATTGGTTCAAGTACTGCTAGAGATGCTGCAGTTGTAATTGCTTCCCAGTTATGGGTCAAATATGTTCTTTCTTTATTTTTTTTCCTTCTTTGCAACAAAGCAGGAAGGAATAGGACTATTTTAACTTTGAAAGTGAGTACTCATCATTCCCCCCATCTTAAGTTTTCAGGCAGGCACACATTCAGCAGGGAGAAGTTACTTTCCATGATCTCAGTGATTGTTTCTAGCAAATTTGAGCAGGATACGAGATCTCTGTTTTACATTCTTGCAGAGCTGCTAAAGCACAGTGTGGATAAAGTTGAGTGCACATCCGTCAGGAGAGGAAACATTATCCCCTTTTTTTATTATTTAGAGAACATGGGTGCATACAGATGAGCTTGGCTCTGGCAAGTCACTTAGGGAGAAGAAACCTCAAATCATTGGAATCTGCTTACCATGTCATTCTTCCTCTTGGAGTAACTTTCAGTCCTAGGATCTTTGTAGAAAGCAGTTATATAAATTAGAGAGTTGAAGCGTGTTGTGTTTATGTGTATGTTCCTGTAGTATCCATCACAAAATGCAGCTGTCTCAGAAAGAGATTTTGCAGTGCTTAAGAAGTGCACCACATCACAAAACAGATGATGGCATGTGGGGGAGAGAACCTTATGCAATTAGAAGTACAATTTGCTGCAGAGAATAAATCTGGCAAACTCTTCCCTGTCAAGTTGTTTATCTGTTTAGCTCAGTTGCATTAACAAAGAAGAACCCAAAGCACTGTCTCCTTTTGTGATGGGTGTTTGAACACAGAGCTAGAAGATAGTCCCTAAAATCCGTCTCTTATGAGATTATGATACAAGACAAGAGGTGGATGGAGCAAACAGATGGAGGGAGTGCAAGTGAGACCATTACATTTAACGTAATAAGCCATGGTCACACCATCTGCCTGGCTCTTCCAGAGTGTTTTGTAGTCAAATTCTCACCTAAAACACCCCAATTCTTGGGAATATTGCCATAAAACCTTTCCTCACTGCAGGGGATCAGGATTTTCATTTAAACCACATTTCTAGAATACTGTTACAAAACTGCACTTATGAATATTTTATCCATGGCCTTGGTCTAGAAATAATCCACCAAATTGTGATGGGATGCATGCTGTTATTAGAGCTGATTTTCCTGCTCTTGTTTGTTGTTGTAATTTGTGGAGAAAGGCCATAAGTTAAATCTCTAATTCACAAGTTTTAATGTAAATCATATCCCATTACAGTACATCATAGTGATATAATACAATATGTTAGTTTGCCCTAAGTGGATGTATTTGTCTCTATTTTCTGGCTCAGATAATAGTTACCATCTGGGTGTGTGTTTATTTTTTGTTGTTGCTTCTTTTAATCATTTGTGGTGCTGCTTGTTTTAAAGCCGAAAATGACTAAAATTTGAAGCTGATTTAGGAAATCGCCTGGAGAATATCAAAAGGAACATCAGACACTTTAAGTGCTTCACATTTTTAACCTATTACTGAGAACATTTCAGTAGCCTTGAGGCAAGTTCCTCCCTTCGTACTCCAGTATCTGTCTTTGGAAATCTTATGAAATCAGCAGCACTGGGGTTGAGTGCGAGAGAGCAGGGCAGAATCCCAGACTTCAAACCCTTCTCTTTTATTTGAACTGAACAAATATCAGATAGTGTTATGAATGGCTATGGTTTTGCCCATCCCCACGTGCAGAATGCAGAGAGATATGTCCAGCCTGACTCCAAATCCAAGTGTTCCTGGTTCTGGCTGCTGTGAGTATTTGTGCTGCAGTCAGTTTTGTCTTAGGAGTCTGTGCATAAAGCTGTAGCATTCATTATCTGAATATTTTTATATGCCTGTATTTTGTACATCCTTCAGGCTGTTTTATTCAATCTCTTGCGACTCCCTATGCCAAGCCAGTTACTGACACATCATATGTAGGAATGTAGATGCCTAATTTGCACCTAAATTTTAGGTGTCTGGTGAAGATGGCCCTGTAAAGTGCATAAATTCCTTATAAAGTCACTGGGGAGAAACAGTTGCTTTGAAGGCTCCCAAAGAGGCGTCTTTTCTATCTGACTTTGACACTTAAGTTACTCTCAGTAGCGCTGTGATCTTTTTCTTTCTGATGAAATCTCAGGGATTTGAGGTATGATACTTTTTTTGCTGTGCAAGGATACTTTTTTATTCCTGTGCAAGGTGACTGTAGTGGTCAAAGAGCACAAAGAACACACTGAATTTAATTTGGCCTCTGCTGGTGTACAAAGGATTCAGTTTTCTGGTTTGAGGCACCTATAACAATATTTTAGATGTCAATTTGGAAAACATAAATGTAGGCTCCAAACTCACACATGTTTAGAAAAGGAGTAGATACTTTTCAGCTCTACATTTTGCTTCTGGTTGCTCATGCAGAGGCAGGCACATGGCTGTAAAAGGGTTGGGTTTCAAATCATATAATTTTTACCCTAAAAACTGAGCGAATACAACCCTATTTATTCCAGTGCACCACTATCCATAGGACAATGCCCAGAGAACGTGTGGATGCCCTGTCCCTTGAAGTGTTCAAAGCCAAACTGTATGGGACTTGGAGCAACCTGGTCAAGGGAAGGGTGTCCTTGCCCATCTCAGAGGGTTTGGAACTAAATGATCCTTAAGATCCCTTCCAACCCAAACCATTCTGTGATTTTTTGTTACCTTCACCATTGGCCTATGTGTGCTTTTGAAACAGGAGTTCCTTGCTTAGCTCCCTACTGTTTAGTCTTGCAGCCCCCCATAGCTTTCTGGACTTCTTTGAGCCCTTTACCCAATTTCATTTTTCTCACCACACACAGGAAAAGGCAGAATTTGTCCCAACAGCTTTCCCAGAGATAAAATGTGTGAATCACATTTTCTAATTATTTCTATTCAGACATGGAAATCCAAATCACACAGCCCCTAATGATGTTACATGCAGTGAAAGGAAGGGCTTTTTCCCAAATACTTGACTTTATTGTGTCATGATTAGAGGCAACAAATTAATGAGAGAAAACAAGGGTTTGGTTAAATGGAAAAGTCATGGCTATTTTCCCTCTTCAAACTGTTTTGATATGATAAACTGTGGAAAAAGAAATTACACATGAGAAAACACTTGAAATTGCTATTGGTATTGTCAAACAGTACCATTTGCTTGAAAAATATCTAACATTCAGACATCAGTATTCATCAGAAGCAGTGTTGAGATCAAATCCTCTGAGGCTGACTTCAGATGAGTTTGAGAAGCATCTTTCTTTGCTATAGAATGTTGTTATTTATAATGTGCCTCTGATGAAGGTTTCCAGATAGAAGAAGATTTATCTGGACCAAATATATGGCCATGTGATAGATACATGTACCTCACCACCAATAGATAAGCATCCAAACAGGGCAGAAGGAAAATAAATTGAAAATTAAATTGCTTGACATATATCCCAAATTAAATTCTTTTGTCTGTCGTACATACTAGAGTTAAGCATGACTTTGCCCATGCTTTAGGCTCTGTCATCTCTTTTGTATTTGACTGTATAAATATAAAATATATCAGATAGAGTAGTGCTGTTTATTCAGAAGTTCAAAGGTGGGGCAGAGAAGCTTCATGTATCTGCATAACAAAACTTTTATTAAGTGGAACTAGCGATACTCCTACAGAAAAAATGGCCAAGGGCCTTAAAGGAAATTAAAATGAGCCATAACAATTGGAATTCACACAAGAGCATAAAGGACCTTCCTAAGATAAATAATACATGCATTAAAAAAGCATTGAACAGGAATGAATGTGATAATGGAGATTATATCTCAAAAGCAAAAACAAAATCAGAAAATAAAAATAAGAATTTTGAGTGAAAAGCAAAGCTCTATGACACCATGCCTATGATGGCTTCACAGGGAAGGCAAACCTGTAGCCTGGACCTTCTGCCTGCACGGTCTCACGGGACCTCATCGCTTTTCCATTGCTTGTCCCTAAAATGGACAGGTTTGAACCTGTGTCTGACTGATACAAGCTGAGCTGGCTTAGGTTTGAATGCAACAGAAAGACCTGTTCTGATGTAACTGTGACTGATGGTTTGGGGTATAAAATTCCTTTTTTTTTTTCTTAAATACCGAAGACACATAAACTAAAGAGAATCATCAGAATAACCCAATCCTTCTGTACACTGGCAATGAAATCATAGGCAGCATGTCCCTGTTTACTCCATAGGCAACATGCATAGGCTCTAATGGAACAAAAGCAATAAAGTACGTTTTAACACAGGAACACATCATCAGTGTCCTAGATTGTTGCAACAGCAAGAAGTTTGGTAGGTAAATGCCTTCTGGTATTCTGGGGAAGGACTTTGTACTGTGATAAAGAATGCAGGAAAAGCCATCCCTGTCTGACCAAAGTATCTTTTCTGGTAGATCACAACCAATACACGGAGCTCAGATCTGCTTTTGAAACCACCCTTCACCACCCCCACCTGGAATATTATCAAAATTGTTTTGGAAAAGCTCTCACTCATTAGTGCTGAAATCTTTGAGGGCTTATCCCAAGCTCGTCTGAAGTCAAAGGGCATATTTATATTGACTTGATGAGTTTAGGATCAGACACCTTGGCTCTTCACATGTGTGACATCCAGCTCCCTAATTGTGTGCACATAAAAAGAGACAGCATAAAAGCTGTCGAGTTTCTGTGCTCTATGATTGTCCTCAGTGATGCTTGGTATTCTTCTTCCAGAACAGCTTCTGCTACCTTCTCACTCCAGGCTGTTTTGATGACTTAACAAGAAAAAGCTCTTGCCATCAAACAAAGCTCATCCAAATACACATTTTTCTTTGATGCATCCTGGGTCTCGAACTGAATTTCTTCAAAAGCAATAAACAGAAAAGAAGAGAAAACAATTATCAACTTTGTGTGTAGACATCTGAGCTTCTAAAACAAAGCTTTCTTTCATGTCTTCCAAGTGTTCGAGGCTGGAAGTAGGCTTTTGACCTGATTCTCTAGGGAAACTCCTTTAGAAGATAACTTAGTCTTTGATTGCTTGTCAAGGTTTTATTTCATGCCAGCCTTACTAGACTAATATTATAAAAAGGACAATTTCAGGAAATAGCCTTGAAGCCATAGAGAGGATGCTAATAGCTCCAGAAGTAAGGAGGCTGCAGGTCAATTGGAGAACATAGAATTAGATGAAAAAATCAGCATCAGCAGACATGCTGCCTATGTGTCATGAAGATAGTTTCTTGACACTGGTGGATATGATACACCTTTTCTTTGAATTATGTGTTAGAATGGTTATGAAATTTATTCCCACCAAGGACAGCAGGAGCTTACATGCTCAGGGATGGAAGATAATATTTTACAACAATAATTTTCTCCCATTGTCATATTATTTTATTTTACTCCTGGAAGTGAATTTTTCATCCAGCAGATTCCCAAGTTCTAAGGTGCAATGGAAATATTTCATGACTGAAAATATTTCATCCTGCTTACTATATTTGAGTTTTGAAGTTCCTCTAGAAGTGGCTCAATTCTGAAGAATGATGAGCACATTAATGTTCACACTGAAAACCTGGACTGCATGAGGTTTATAGAATTGTTTTCATTTTCTCTTTAGTGCTGTCTATCGTTTACGTGGATGGAAGTGTTTGTAGATGTCTGACACAGGACCCACAGACATAAGGCCTGGCTGTACTTCTCAAACCATTTGAGTCCTTCATTCATGCATGAATGAACCTTTCAGACAGGATCTGGGAGATTTACATGTTCCTTAGATGGTGACACTAATAAAGAGGGAAATACGTGATTAACACTACTCCACAAGCAGACAATAAAAACAAATACATTTTGTCCTCTAGCATATGGAAAACATAAGTTCTATATCCCATAGATGTTAAAATTGCTAAAAATTATTTGGAGGTGAAAGAAGGTCCCATTTCTACAGCAAAAGTCTATCCTTCAGTATTCCATTGCTAAAATACAGCTCTCCAGACTTTTTACTCCTCAGACCTATCACAGCTTTCCACTGTATTTTGTTAGCCCAAACCCAAACTTATCTACCTTTTTTTCCAAATAAAAACACTTAAGAGATCAACCCTCTTCAAGCCAGTCAATGGTATTTATTAGTAGTCTGTTATATTCCTCTTATCACTGCATATATGTATAGCCTGTGAAACATTTTATTACTTCATAACCACTTCAGCCAACATATAAGAGATTTTTTCCTCCATATATTTGCAGAATTTAGGGGCACAGATAATGCCTGTGATTACCTTCTGAAAGGCCATAGAGTATGAGCCAGTGATCCTGGAACAGATCTGATACTTGATATTGGAGCAACATGGCTTGAAAATCCCCTTCATCCTTAGTCTGATTCATAATGGGCAATCCTCCTTGACAGTATGTTCCAGTGGTTAACTAATGTTAAAACCTTCACCTGATTTTCCATTTGAATGTACCCTTCTACAGCTCCCAGCATCTGGATGCCTTTAGTCTTTGTCCCCTATGTTAAAGAATGAAAAGGTTTTTTACGTCATAGGGCAGCACTAGGCTTTGATGAAGTCTCCTCTTATCATTTTTAGTGCTGGTGGATACAACAGAGAAAATGTTTTAGAGTCAGAAAGCAAATAATGTAGCCTTTGAGGAAGACTCTTAGGAAGTCAAGAACTGAATTACATGTAATTGTTTATGAGATGCAATTTCAGGGACATGACAGTCCTATTAGTGTCATACTGTAAAGATTCTTACCATGCCCTGGAGGAAAACCTGACAGAAGTAAGCAAACAAAGTTATTAATCACAAATCTGTGGATTTTTTTCTCTCTAAATATAAAAAAGATGTCAAAAAAAAAAAAGGCAATAAAGCTCCACATTTGTTCCGTTATTCCCTGGGAAAGATTCAAACTGCATCACCCACGCAAATCATACCTACTCCTATTGTGGAGGCAAGTGGTATTAAGTCCAAAGATGGAGCACAGATAATTATCGTAGATAATCCAGCTAGTTCTAATGACAAATCTATTTAGAAAGGTGAGTCTCTTTTTTGATCTAGCAAAACTAAAAAAATTGTGAGAAAACAAAGTAAATCCCAGGAAGCTTTGTAATAGGAGAAAAGCTTTAATTCTATGACTTGGTAAAGCAGCTCTGGAAGTTTTAAAAGCTTTTAAAAGTTTTTAAAAGCTCAGTGTCATTTAACCTCCAATTTGTTTAAAGAATTGTTTGAGACAGAAAGTTTAAGGAAAATCAAGCATCTGAAGTTCAAGTTAGATCCCTCATAGACTCTGCCTTACCTTTGTTGATTCACCTGATCTGGGTGTTTCGAGTTTAATGCAATGATTTGATAAAACTCAGGTCCCAACAGCATTTCAATGCTCAACTAAAAGTGACATCAGTAACTGGTAAAACTCTGCAAGTACTTTCATTTCTTCATGTCTGAGCCATGAAGAAATTTTTCAAAGTGCTGTCAGATACTTTGGGGGCTGTTTGGATCCTCCTTTCGCCTTGTCTCTCTTAGGTATATGGTCAGTGGTGAGTTTCTCTGCAGTGATAATATTTGAATTGGACAGTAGTTTCCATTCCTAATTCATTAGGTTCTGTAATGCCTTTGAAATTTTGTTTTGAGAACCTATATCCTTCGCAATATCATTGCAGTCCCATAAATTCTTAAGGTTGATGTTCTTAAGAATGCTTGAAAATTCTCTCACTTGCATTAAAAATATAGATTGTGTATATCAAAGTCTCTTGGCTTTATAGATAAAGTACTTTGAAACTTTATATTATTAACATGGAACACTTGCTTGAAGTACTAAAATAGTCTCTTCAAGTATAACTTCTTCTATTAAATCCTTTCATAGGCTTCTTGTAACTTAAGATTTTAATTAACATGTTTCATAGCCCTGCCAAATATTTAACTCCTCAGTTGTATACTCAAGCAATTCCGTAGTTATTAAACGGGCAAAATATTGATTACTTGTAACAGAATCTTTCTCTGGTCATAAAAGCAGGTATATGTCATCATCAAGTTCAAAATACCATCAGGTTAAACCACAAGCAAGATTTAAAGCTGGATAAATTATTTTCTGTTAAAGGAATTATTTTTTTTACAAAGTTTAAACACAGAAGAAGTTTGAAAGGGTCTGAACACGGGTAAACAAGGAGGTTATCACCTCTAAAAGAAATAATGAATTGAAAGTAATCCAAAAAGCTTCACTTGAAGTTTCTCAAATGTAATATTCTTTTGACATCATAGTCTTCCTTTTAATTCCTGGTAAGTTTGCAAAAGACATCAGTGTCTATTATGACCATTTTTAATAAGACATTTCTTCAGAGGAAAAGCTCTGCCATTTAAAATTGCATTATTGTGCAGGAATGAGATGGGCTATTTTTATGGATGAGCTTATGGCTGTAAATAACTGAGGTTGCTGCATACTTGGTGTACTCAATTCAAGAGTTAATTTGTTGGGATCTTCTAGGATAATCTCATTTTGAAGGGGAGGCAAAATTATCTCCAGAAGAGTCACTGTGATTACAGACATCCCTAAGGAAAGATTTTTGCTTGTCTGGCTTGGGAAAGTTTTAGCTCCTTATTAAATTTAAGTTTACAGTTTCAAGTCTCATGGTGGATATTTTATATGCAATAAGAAAAATTTTACTGTGTTTAGAGTGCTGGGAGTTTCAGGGGATGTCTGTGTCAGAACAAAGAGTAGTAACCAAGTTTCATGAACTTTTACTGTCCTTTATTCTTTTTTACTGCTTACTCCCATTTCACTTTATTCACTGGAGGTTCTGATTCTCCCCAAATTGCTGTATTGGAATCTAATTCCCTCATATTGCTGTGCTTTGAGAGTCTTTACATTGATGAACAAAATTAGTCTTTTTAGCAAGTAATTACTTAAATTACCTTAATTATATAATAATGTAAGGTCAGCAACAAAATTATATATACTCTAGCTGAATCGTTATAATGCTGATGACATTAAGCACCAAGCACTAGCTTCCATCCTGTCTCTCCCAAAGCCAAGGTTTTATACAATCCCACTGTGGTTTATTCAGTATAATTTAGTTTGAGGTGTTTATCATAGTGGAGATGGCCAAAAAGGTATTTGAGATAATTAGTTAAGTGATTTTGTAATTGCTAAAACATCTGTCGGAATTAATTCTGGCAAGGTAGCCATTTTATCGAAATAAAAATATTCTCATAATACTTTTGGCAAAATAGATCCCTTGAAGTCATTGAAATGGCTACAGGGAAGAATTTGGGACATTGAATTAGTCTTTGTTTGCAGACTGCTTAAAGTGCCCTTCTGTCGTTCCAGCTTAGGAAGACATTGTCAGGCTCAGTGCAGCCAGTCTTTAGCTGCTTGTGGTAAAACTCCTTCGGCTCCTTCAGCACTGGGGTTCTTCTGCAGAGTCTGAATGTTCCTTGTGCTCATGGGGTGTTTTCTTTGTGTCTCCCCTGACACAGTGTGCCAGCACTACAGTCTTTTCACTTGTTAGGGCTCTAATGAGAATCCATGGATGTGTTTGTTTCAGGGTTTTATTTTTTATCACTTCAGACAGCTGTAAGCCTAAACAGTACTCTTTCAGAATCTGTAAATTAAGCTGAACTTCTACAAACACAGATATTATTTAGACCATTTTTAGAATTTAGCGGCATTTTGAGCGTTTATGTTTTGGAAAATGACAGTGATGCTGCAATTGAGTGTCTGTGATATTAAAAACAGTCCTATGGCAAAAACTATGTAGAAACTAAAGCTTGTAAATGTCCTCCTTTAGTGAGTGGAGGTGGCATGTTTACCATTAGGTTAAGCAGTGTCAGTGAATAGATACAATCTGGCTCTGTGGCACTGAGTAATGCTCATTTGTGTCAATGGTTCTCGGTACAATTTTGTCTCGACCCAACTGAAAATCTCCCAAACAGCTCCCAGTCACATCACAAAAGTTGGCACTACTTGGTAGATTGGTAGGGATGCAGCCTTCATGTCCATAGGGTCAAAGGAAATGCAGCATGGTGGTGATCATCCGGGTGGGGTCTACAAAGTGTAAATTGTGTTTGGCTCTGTGATGAGTACAGGAGTAGTAGCTGCCATCCAGGTCATGTTTGGTAGAGGTGAACTGTGCTACCGATCTTAATCTTGTCTTTCATTCTGCTCAAAGACAGCATGATGACTTGGAATCACCAAGCGGTGCCATGAAGCTGAGAATTGAACTGAGTGCTATTCTGATGCAGAAAAGTTTGCACTGCAGATATTGAATGTGATCTATACACAAACAGTGATAACTGATGAGTGGAGGGAAAGTACTCAAGTAAAATGTCAAAAAAATAGCATTGCATCTATTCTTCTGAAGTTTTCCATAGATACATTGGCAAGATGGGGGAGTCAACGGATGCTGGTATTGAAGGCAGGAAAGGAGCAGAGAGCTCAGGAGCTGTATATCAAGGTAAGAAGAGTTTCTGGAGAAGTACAAATGGTGATGGAGAGGAGAACAGGATGGCAGTGTAAAAGGATGAAGTGCATTAGAAAGTAGTTTGCATTTACGGTCATTAAGGTCAAAAGAATTTCTGTAGCTCGGTAGTGCAGAGCTGGTATTAACTTTTTCCTTTGCCTTTTACACAAGTTTAGTAAGCACTGATTATTTCAAAGGTAGCTTACAGGTATTTAAGAAATTGTCATGCATCTGAAGTTTTCTCCCGTCCATGAGAAAACAAGAGAATTTTTAGCTCCAGGTCATTTTCTGGAAGAGTAGAGGGACAACAGAGCATCTGGTTGGTCTTCTGCAGGGAACAAGACCTCCTATAAGGCAGCTTAGTGTTTTAAATGGGGTGAAATGTATTTGATGGAAGTGGTGTGAAAGGCATTCAAAGAAACATTTCAGGGTATTTCTGATTAAATGCTACATGTTTTCTCTCACAGTCATCACTGCTGAGCAAGACACCTATGTTCCTCTGTAGCTTTCTTTACAGGGGGTAAAAAAAAGGCTAACACAAAGAAAAGACATTGGAAATCAGGACTTTTCTTTCCTCTTTTAAGAATGTTAAGGGGTTTTTTTCACTAATATTTGTGGTTGATCTTATTTCAAAGTCACTTTGAAATTTTGGAGAAAAGGAGGCTCAGGGGTGACCTTTCACTGCGTGAAAGGAGGTTATAGCAAAGTGGGGGCCAGTCTCTTCTCCCAGGTAACAAGGGACAGGATGAGAGGAAATGGCCTCAAGTTGCACTAGTGAAGCTTTAGGTTGGATACGAGGAAAAATTTCTTCACTAAAGGGATGGTCAGGCATTGGAACAGGCTGCCCATGGAAGTGATGAAGTCACAATCCCTGGGAGTGTTCAAAAAGCATGTGGATGTGGCACCTGGGGACATGGTTTAGGGGTAAACACAGCCATGCTGGGTTAACTGTGGGACTTGATCTTAGAGGTCTTTTCTAGCCTTAATGATTCTATGATTTTATGGGGCTATGTGATGGATGAAAAGTTCACTGGGAATGAAATTTTAAGTTTAAAGAAAATTGAAAGAAATGTTGAATTGCATTGCAATTACCAGTTAGTTTCTCAGCATTTTCATTGATAGTATTTTTATAATAAAGAAACTTTTTAGTGGCAAATCTTGTTGCTTATAACATAACTAAAACCATTTAGAAGTTTATTCTTCTGTGACTAAACTTTCATCTGTCAGAATGTGTCAAAGCACAAACATTGACATCTGGAAGGCTGAAGCTCAGCATTTAGCTGGAGGCAGAGCATACAGTTAAGCCTGTTGAATCAAAGTTTACGATAGGCAATCAGTATCACCTCCCTGCCTGTAAGAAGGCATTTGTTGGTGTTCAGCTAACAAAAAAAAAAAAAAAAGACATATAATAAAATATTAGATTTGGTAAGACTTTGCAACCGGTGCCTGTTTTTGCTTCTCTAAATCTTTGTGTTTCCAAAGAAAGGTTTGACAGTTGGTAAAAGCAATACAAGCAGCACAACCATTGTGTTTAATACTGAGAAACTGGTCAGGAATTAATGCTTAGGGAGTTGCAAGTTTGTAAGTGACAAAGAAGGAATATGTGCTGTAGAAAAGTGTAGTTTATTTGTACATATGAATACAGATGTGTGTGCAGAAGCACACTTGGCAAACAGCACAAAGAACCAAATGATGGCTACTTGAAAGGAGCAGGGGAGCTTTCAACTAAACTGTAGAGAATCTAAAACTCATGAAAGATCAGGTAAGGTCATCTAAACTCATGCCTGACATTCACAGCTGCAAATTACCTCATTTTAAAGAGCATGTTATGCATTTTTTCCTGTCCCGATTTCCCACAGTCCTGAGACCATTTTCCCCAAGTCACACTGGGGCGGGACCTTACTGTTGCCAAAGGAACGGCACAGTATTGATAAACAGCATAAGGGATCTTTATGCCTTAGGGCCCACAATTCCCATGACATAGACTTTACCAAGTGATACAGAGCTTTCACCAAATTACCTTATATTCAAATGATTTGCTGAGAGATTTGTGTTTCTGTGTGTCCCATAGTGCTTGTTTCTCTTCAGCAGACAGCAGATAGTAGTGCTGTCTTTAGATGTAAACACCAGTATTTTCTTTCTCTACAAATGTGTATTATGTTCATAGAAATCAGGGAGATCATCAAGCCCAGATGAATCTCAGCTTTTCCCCAGGAAAAGGAGAAAGGACATACAAGGACACAAAAGGACATACCCTCAGAGCAAGAATAGTAGAGCATCGGGCACTAGCATCCAAGGATGGTCTGCTCTCAGGTCTCCCCAGCTCCATTCCTAATGGCAGAATTTGGAGGACTAAATTACTGTCCATGGTAGAAGAACATTGGCCTAGGGGCCACTTAGTCACTCACTTTGACCTAAGCAAGGCTTTTGGCAGATCTCCCATAGTACCCTTTTACAGAAATTGGAGCTATTATTTCCATATTTTGGAAAGCTATACTAAGAAAGGTGGGTGAAAAATTCGCTGGACTACTACTCTTGGACAGTTGTGATCATGGCATGAATTTGGTGACTGGTTCCTCAGGGGTCTGGCAGAGCCAGGCTCTTCTCTGAGGAGCACAGCAGAAGGAGAAGAGGCAACAGTCACAGGCTAAAGCAAGGGAGATTCCAGTTAGATAGTAAGAACAAAATGAGGGGGTCAAACACTAGAGCAGGTTGCCTAAAGAAGGTGTAACATCTTCATCCTTGGAGATATTCCAGACTCCACTGGGTAAAGCCCTGAGCAATCTGATCTGCCTTTTGGGTTGGCCCTGCTTTGAGCAGGAATTTGGACTAGATGGCCTCAAGGTGATCCTTACAACTTAAGTTGCACTAAGATTTTATAAATCACAGAACAAAAATTATTTAGGAACTTCTCCAGTAGTCCAGCTCCTCATTTCAACATAATACTCTTAACACTGACTTTGTGGCAATGCAGGAACTATTTTAAAGTCTCTTCTGTTCTCCTTTTGTGACTGGGGCCACAGTGCCTGCAGATACCTTCTTGCAGTAAACTGTGCTGCTTTAATGGGCTTTCCAGCAGTGCAGAGGATGGGTGTTGAACCAAGGACAGATGAAACAGTGTTCCAGGGCAGCTTATTAAATACCATATCCATGAGGCAATCTGAGTGCTTAGCACTTTCTACTCACAAGTGAGGTCTGAGATCTTTGGTTGCCCTTTCTCTCCACTGTGCACTGAATTTGGCACATAAGAAGGTAGTCTGAGCGTGATGATACCCAGCCAGCTGGAGGTCAGTAGGAGGTGCCAATGGGTGAGATATCTTTCCTGCTGTCCCTTGAAATAAAAAGTTAACATTTCATTGTTTCAACTGCTTTTGCTGTAGACCCTGGTGTTGGACAATTAACTTATCAATTTCTAACCTTGTACCTGAACCCTGAGGGTCAGATCTATACTTGGTAGAGCTGCATTCAGTAAGTTTCTACTAGGGATTGGCTTGACCTGAGCTATGCTCCATTGTTGTCTAGTAGCAAAGCTTGAAATTTCTCAGATTTCTGAGCAGTGTAACTGCTGCACAAAGAATTACAGTGGTTTCAGTGTATCCTGCTTTGCTGAAGGCCACATCTACTCTGGCTAAACAATAGTTTAAATGCAAAGCCAATTTTAAATGTTCTTTATTACAGGGGCCTGAATTGACCTCATCCAGTTTCCATTCTTTTTCGAGCTTTCTATTTGCCTCAGAAGCCAATTGGAGAGTGGAAAGATCATAGGATTATAAAAAGGCTTGTGTTGGAAGGGACTGTAAGGAACATCTCTGTCCAGGAACATCTGTTTCCAACCTCCCTGCCATGAGCAGGACATCTTCCACTAGACCAGATTGCCCATCCAACCTGGCCTTCAACACTTCCAGGGGTGGGGCAGCCACAGCTTTGGGCAACCTGTGCCAGTGTCTCACAATTTGTTCTAATCTAATCTACATCTCTCCTCTTTTAGTTTCAAACTGTTCCCCCTTGTAGTATCGCTATCTGCCTGTGTAAAAATGTGGCAAAGATTTTAAAGGACTGTTAGAGAGCCCTGGAGACAGAGATTGAACAGTATTTTCATCATTATTCCATGGACTAGTCTGCTTGACGTCAGTGTGATTCATGCAAGGTCATTACAATTTATCTTGGTATCTAAGTAGAAAGTGGGAACAAGATATTGAGGGGAAAAAGACCTGCCATGTGTCTGATTTTGGTATAAAGTACAAACAGATAAATAATACATGGTTGGGTGCTGTCTTTAGAAGTTGAAATAAGGGAAGAGGCACATTTAGAAAGTCTCACGTTTTTGTAGGCCATTCTCATGTTGTTTGATACAGATTATCTGTAAAACTACAATATGCTGGAAGTAAGATCAGTTGCAAAACTGTGTAATGAATAATAAACAAAATATATAATGCTTGGTATGGATGAAATAGGGAAACATTTATGACTTAAACTTTTGTTAATGTCTTTGCCTCTCCTAAGGCGAGCGGTGAGAATTGCCACCTATTTCTAAATGCAGATATTTTACAGAGTGATTTCTTTTTGCCTGCTCCCCCCCAGCACTTCTCATTGCATCTGTTACTCCTCTTGAATGACTACATTGCATTTTGTACAATAAATGGCATTTGAGTGTGTATTGGAAATGACCAGGATTGGTATTAGAAATTAAATAAAATATTACCTTTTTTTTTTTCCTTTTTGTAAATTGCTCCAACGGTAGCAAATTAACAGCAAATTGATAGAGAAAGGTAACCACAGATCCTTTAAATCGTAGTGAAGTTTTTGGCATTCAAGCTAGAAGTGTCTCAATTTAACACATCATTGGTTTGTATTATTAGAAATTTCATTGGTTTGTGGAGCGTATGATGGTTATGCTCTAAAATTGAAAGTACATAGACTCAGGACTTCTACAGTAGGCTGAGCTCCTGCGCGGTTACTGATCAGTGTGCAGCAACTGCCATGGCTTGTTAATAAGCATTGGCAAACCACCATTAAAACCCTACTTGCCACTGTATAGAAAGATTTTTAAAAGTACTTATTTTCTTGTTTATGGTTCTATATCAATCATGAAATGGGAACTGAGAGACCAGTAAATGTCATTTACCACTTTTCAAGTGGCATGAATTTATCATCTTCATTGCATTTCATCACATTCATCTGTTTCCTTCCAAACGGGAGTAGGGGATTAGAGTGGAAATGTGTCCTGAATCATTAAAAGAAACTCTGCTTAAAATAGTAGGGTAAATTAAGCTAGAAAACTTGTTTCAGTTAATACAGCATGAGCCAAATTTTCCTGTGCTGTTTTGAACTTTATTCCCTAAAAATTATCCTAGAACCCCCTCAAATACAGGGAAATATTTGGTTAAATAGTAAAATATTTTTAGAAGCTTGCTAAACTTTAAGAGGGTCTTTATTTGCCAACTTTTATGGCTGTCTTCTTCGCAGTGTACTGGGTGGGCACTTAACAAGGGTTTATTACATCTATAAAGTCCTAGCATGATATTTATTCCTTGCCATGTGCAGGCTATGTTAAATGTGCCTTCTGTCACGATCACGAAGCTGGTTTTATTCAGATGGTGGTTTCCCCATCTGTGGGGAATGAGCATTTCTCCACGCTTGTGTGCTGCTAGGAGGTCATTACTTGGGGTTTAAGATATGGTCTTTGCTTTTTCTCTCGATGGGTTGGACTTGTCTGTTAGCCTTTTGCTCTTGAAGCCTGATTGTTCCTTGATAGATAAGTAATACCAAAGTGTTTGTGCTGATGTAACTGAAGAAGCTGATGTGTCTGGATCACAGATGGTTTCACTGGCTTGTCCCAGAGCGGCACAGGCTCTGCTGGGGACATGCCTGGTGACACCGTAGCTTATATAAGGAATGCTTGTTATGCTCTGTGGTCCTGCAGCACGGTGGGACATAGGCATGGAGTGTCACCAGGCTGGGTAAGGAAACAGTTGTGCCTTTATCAGGTAATTATGGGTGTTGGTCGCTGGACGGAAGAGGGTTTGCAAAACACTTGGGAAACCTAGTAGCAAAGGAAATGCCAGAGTACTTCTTTCTCGGATCTGGAAGCGCCCAAGAAGAATGCTGTTGGAGTAGTTGGCAAGTTGGATCTGCCCTGCAGGTTGCAAATTAAATACACTCGTTTAATCTATTCCATGTGCTAAAATACCTCCCCAGCTGAGGATGCTCAGATCCTGCCCTAGTATAGGCAGGCAATTTATTAAGGGGTGCAAATCCTGCCACGGTCATGCAGATATATTTGGTCAAGGACACTGTGATGCAGGACATAGCTCTTTTAGAACAAAGAATATCTACACCATCTACACTTGCATTGAGACATTGCCCTGCAAAGACCATTTTCCTAATGGAACCAAAACTGGTATCTGAATGAGTTGTACTTGAAAGCAATTGTCTCTCTGCTTTTAATTAGTATTGGTTGAATACGACTAGTTGAATAATGTATTTGATGAATAATGCTGTTGTCCATCAAATAAATTATTCAATTAATCTCCTTTTTTTTTTTTGCATTAGCTAAACACTTCTATAGAAGGTTACAAATATCCACTGAATAATCTATTAGAATGATGCATTGCTTTTCAAATATACGATACAACAAATAATTTTATCTAGTATTCAGCCAAGTTTTCCCTTAATTAAAATTTGCATGTATATAACAACTGTGCCTGAAGAATCACAAAGACTTTAGGTAGTAGCAGACACATGAGGTGCACAGAAGTGTTTCTGTTATTTTGGGTGATTTATGTTTTGTAGCTGCTTTAGTATTGTGTTCAGAGAGTGTGTCAGGGATGCCAAGAGCTTTGAAGAATCTTTTTTTTTTCCTTTTTTTTTTTTTTTAATAGAATTACTTTTAGACTGATCTCCAAATAAATGATATACATTTTACTAGTGAAGTGCAACCACCCTTGCAAGAGAAGTGGTTGGCAGTCAGTTCATTGTGGAGAATGAAGAAACAAAGACTGAGGAAAAGAGCCAGTTCCACCACGGATAGATTCATATGGCAGATTCTGACATGCAAAGAGCTCTCACTCCCAGCAAACAGCTCAAGGAGCCCATCTCAGACAGGCTGCCTGCTCCTATGAGGGTCCATAACTATGGGTGCCTGGGGACCCAGCTTCCAGGACTAATGTTTACACCAGTAATTTGCACAAGCACATCAGATGCCTGGAAAATAACAAAACACATTTGGTCAAAGCTCTAGTATGAGTAGGGTAATGGCTGACCACTGTCTCCTTCAGAGGTCAACACCAAAATGTGCGAACATACACGTGTGTCGGAGCTGGGAGGCAAAAGAGAATGTGCCCAAACCTCCTGTCCAGCCTGCATCCCCTACCTCCTTTGTGCTGACACTCCCGAATGCAGGTAGCAGCTCACGTTTCCAAATGCACCATGTCCCATTTTTGGAGATGATAAACTCCCCAAGTCTGGGTTTCAAAAGCCTTTAGTTACCTCTGAATTTTCAAGCTTCAGGTTTGGCCATCCTAACTTCATCTGTTTGGACTTGGGCAGAAATCAAGTGCCCTCTCTGCCTTGGCACTTACAGAAATCCCTTTGGTGCCTCCCTGTGTTATTAAGACAGCTGAGTACCCCTGAAAATGTGGCCCTAGGAGGCATTGCCAGCTTTGGTGGTCAGCCTGGATGGTCCCACACTGAGATGCTCTGGGAAGTGAGTGTCCTGTCCTGTCCCAAGGATACACTCGGGCAATGGGAGGCTTTAGCTGCGGGAGAGCAGAGCTGTGGTGCACAGGGCAGCCTGTTGGATGTTTTTCACTAAAATTCACTTAAATAAAGGATGAAAAGCTAGTCCTGTTTCGATTTAGAAGGGGAAGCAAGTCCTTTACTCTTGCAATTATATTTTTCTTTAGCTTTCGGTTAGTAAAATGAAAGAATAATTTAGAGGTTCAGAAGATCTCCATGGAGTATGAAATAACCCAGTCTCTGCTGCATTTGGGGACCTTGAAGACAGTCAAGAAAACTGGATTGTGGCCATTAAGGTCATCTAGTTTTGTCTCAGCAAAATCAAGTGGGTTTTGATGTTTAGTAGCTTGGTAAAGAATGCTTTTTAAAGGGGAAAAGGAAAAAAGAGATTTATTCAGGAATTTAAGTCCTGGGCTTTATTGCTAGCCCTTGGGAATGGTTTTGCAACAGCTCATTGTCTCTCTTGTTTTGAGTGTCTCTCAAAATGATATAGGCTTTTGATCTGGCCAACCTGCCTGTATCTTTATTAAAGTTGCAGTTCTTATGATGGTGGATTTAATTTAATGCAGACGAAATTGTGTCTAGGTGACATGATCAGACTGTGTTATGTAAACTCCTACATTATGACATTCCTCTCACACTAACTAAAAGCTTTGTTGCAACATATTAATATAGAAAGGGTTATTTGTTTTGCTAGTAATAAAGGCTGTATATTTGCTGTTTATAAGTAGTAATAAGGTTGACTTTTACACAACCTTGGGGAGAAAGTTGCGTTATATATTTATTTTTGAAGAGTTAAAAATTAAAAATGCATCTTGTGTATGTTCAGCTGAGACGAGAGCGAAGGAGAGTACATACAAATTCCATCAAATACAATTAGCATAATCAGAGGCTGGATGAGAGCCACAAATGATTGCACAAGGGGAAAAAAAGTATTTCGTGGGATCTTGGTACATTGCCTGAAGCTGAGTGGGACACAAAGCAATAGTAACTATTTTTACACAAGGGCAATTTTTGCTGATACTGCCCTTGCAAGCACCTCTTATTATTTTTATAGATTGTTTTTCTGCCCTAAATTTGTATACTGAATTATCCATGAGAATAAATGTCAGAGTGGATTAAGATTAAATTAGGAACTAGATACTTCAAAACAAAAAATATCCCTCCTTCCTATGTACTCCTTTCAGTTTAGTTTAGGGGTTTCTTTGGGGAGGGGGTTGGCTTTTTTCCCTGTAGATGCACTAAACTGCAGATGCACAGACTATATTTTCTTTTGAATCTTTATACATTCAGTTTTTCTGCACAGATAATTTAACTTCCAATATCCCATCTCCTTTGGTTTAGGTCTTCATTCTCTTCATAGAGTTCCTGAATTTCTTTCTTCTGCTTGTAATATAGCTGGATGATGTTCTTTGTCATATTTTTTTCCCTTTTTCCCTCTGGTTTTGCTGCAGTGCACACAGAGGCATAGTCAGAGAGTTTACAATGGCTCCTACCATCTGGAGACTGATGAGTAATTTAGACCACTTGTTATCCAGGGCTGCCAGACTCCAGCTTCTAACAGAGCCGATGGAGAGAAGTAGGCATGACACCGAAATTAGGTACCTGTATAACACCATTTAGCTGCTGCCCCTAGATCTTACCAGGTTAGTTATAATAACCCTATTGATGTTAGTAGATAAAAGCTCAGTGTTCTAAAATTTCCCCCCATGTTGTACACAGAGGCTTTGCTTATCTGCACAACAGTCTTTTTCCTCTCTGCTTCTTTTTTCCTGAACTGGTGCTTTTTTTCTGTCACTCTGTGTCTCATCTCTTGTTTTCTCATCATCTGCTCACCTCCTTTCTACTCCCTCTGACACATGCAAATGCTCCAGAATACATTCATGCACTCACACTTTATTAGTCTTTCTCATATGCATACTTTTCTCGTTCTTATTTTTTGCTGGGCATGTTTTGTTTGGCATTCTTTTTACATTTTAATGCAAAATATACTTAAGGGTGTCAATTTAAAATTGCAGTTGTTTAAACACTCCAAATGGTCCCTTTGGGAAGGGGGAGGAGTGCAGGGAATGCAGACAGAGGCGACCGATGATGACTTGTATGCAGCACATCTTCCTTTGCCCACAAAACCAAATTTACAGGATTGATCTGACCAGTTTCTGGCTCAGAGCAGCCTCCAACAATTGTCTAGCCTTTAATATTTAAAAATGTTAAACCCTAGTGCTTTCCCTCACTTTGTGCATTCAGAGATCCTTCCCAAGAAGGATTCCCATGGGCAGGAGTTGGTCAGTTGAGCACTACCAAGAAATTTTTGAGAAGCAAGATTGCAGGCACATACAGCTGGAAATACAGGTCCCTTCCCATCGAGGAAACTTCTGTTTTCTGAATATAGGAAAGACTTTTTGGAGCCTTTTGAAGTATTTTAGCTACACCATTCTTTCCCTCTGGTAATCTTACAGCTGAGCTAATGCTACTGATGTCCCTGGGCTTACAGCTCGAGGTAAGATGCTGTGCTGGGCGAGTGACAGCTTTTCCAGACATGGAAATGTCACAAGTTTAAAACCTCCTATTTATGCCCTATACAGCTGTAAACAGGAGTCTTATTCCACTGAGAAAGGCAGATTTTTAGTTTGCCAGTGGAGTTAGCTCTCCTGGCTAGATCTGAAAGGGCTTGAACTCCCTGAAGCTGGGTATTGAAAAGCTGTAGACAGTCACATTTTATAGATATTTTACTTTTATTAGTGAAATAAAAAAGAAAACAAAACTGAGACCTACCTAGCACAACCTTTGGTAAATATTTTAAATGTACAAATCTACTCATGAAAGAGAAGAAAATTAAAAGATGTCTCAAGATGACTAGTTCCAGAAGGAAATAAATCATTTTTTAAATAACAGCAACAACAGTATCTTACACTTTTCACCTCTTTGAGAATCACAAAGCTGTTAAGGTAGTAACTGCTGTGTAAAATACAAACAGGGAAAGCTGTGTCCACGTGTCCAGCTTGGTGCTGAACGTGGCCATGATGCCTTAAGCAACATGGGACTGGATGAGAGGGCTCCCGCATCTCCTCAAAGCGACAGGGGAATATTAGGCAGGCAGAAATGTAATTACTGGAGCTGAAATTGGACAATGAGACTGACAACACATTCTTGGGAAATGTGCTCTGTGATCATTAATATCCATGAAGCAAGCTTGCCAACCATATTGATTTTGGCAGTGGATTATCACTGACAGCCAGGATGTGCCGCCCTCTTGCCTTGTGCGGTGCCCTAATAGGTTCTTAGTCAAGCAGCCAGGGTAGTACGTAGAGAACAACTCCCCAGGATGTGTTCGTGCCATCGCAGGTTCCCTGAGTGTGTCAGGTTGACCACTGAATAGGTCCTGCACAGGTATTCAGTGCCAGGGTAGCGAGTCCTACATGTTTGAGACGTGCTGGACCCACACAGGCCAGGTACATTCCACTGTGGAATGTCCAACCTGCTGGCATTGGCAGCTCCATGCAAGTTCTCATCCATATGCTGAGGCTGTTTGCTCCCCTTCTATAGTGTGCTTTGACCAAAATGAAACATGGGCAAAGTCTGACCTTCTTGATAGCTTTTTTTCCTTCAAAATCTTCACTTGGGAGACAGTTTCTGGCTTTACCTAATGTGTCAGCTATTGAAACCCAGGTCTTACATTTGCTAATGATGTTTACAAGCTGATGGTACTTTTGTTCTTAAATTAGCTTGAGTATACCTATGAGGAGGGTGTTGGTTAAAATAATGAGATAAAAATTGAGAAAGTGCAAAATAATACCTGCATGTCATCCAAATGATCTTTGTATGTGACATGCATTGAGATTGTGCCCTGATTCTCAACTAGCAAGTCCTACTGCAATACAAATAATAACCAGATACTTAGGATAGATTAGAATTTACTTTTGGATCCATTAGCATTTCTGTTAAATCTGACAGACGATTTAGAAAATCTATATGAATTCAAAGTGCCTGCTCATCATATTTTGTGACAGCTGGGTGAATACTTGACATCTTTGTGCTCTTAAAAGAACATATGCAAAGACTCAATTTAATTTGTAGGGTTGAGGGAATTTATTTGCCTAATTTTGAGCCCACTAGCACATGATGGATTTGAAAGTTCAGTTCTAACAGGAGTATAATTGGGTTTTCTTTTCACTTAGGAGAGAGCGTGATAGAAAGGGTGAGGAGAGAGATAGAGACATGGGGATGGGGAAAATAAAGTAAGAAAATGAAACTGAGAATACTCACGAAAAAATTGCAATGAGATTGAAAAAAAGAATGTAGCAAGGCAGAGCATCAGAAAAAGCCCGCACATACAAATAAGAAACTGTTTAAGGGGACAGAAGAGATGAAATAATGTATTCTTAATCATAATGCCAAATGTCTTTTGCCTGAGAAGAGCTGATGCTTTAAAATTTATTCACTGTCGTAGCTGAAAACAAAGATAAAATATTAAGTCTTTAAGTTGTGGGAAGGGAGAGATGGATGTTTCTCTAAATAGTTTCTCAAGCTCAGTAAGTAAAGCAGCTCATCAAATTTTCAGTCTTGCAAGGACAGTCCTTCAGCATCAATACCTGGTGCAAATGGTGAACTGCAAGGATAGGACACACGGCCATAGCCATACAAACCAGATACTGTGGGTGAACGTCGACCCTGCTGACCAGCAGAAATTAGTCTCATGTCTCCAGTGGTTTCCTTTAGGACAAAGACCAGCCCACACTCCAGAGGTCAGCTTTCAGTTGCCGAAATACTTAGCTTGATCTGTTCCCTGCATGCATGGAATGTCCTGGGGTGATCACAAGTGACTAAATCTTGTCGGGTGACAGGATGGGCAGCTGGCAGCTACTAAACTGTGCATACCTAGAAATGGAGGTGGTACTGTACGGAGTGATAGGGAAGGAGTCTACCCATACAGAGCCTGAATGCTTCTGTACTAGACAAAGATGGGTGGGACTGTTGATTTGGATCTGATCTGCTCACATGTGCTTTGCCTTTTGTTCAGATTACATCACACTCCTTTTCTTACTTTATTTGAAAGCTGAGAAAACCCTCTCTCTGCTTTAGCCCCTAGCACACACCGTGTGATCAATGGCAGTGTAGGTTTCCTCTCTCTTGTGCTGCCATGTGAGCAGCACATCCAGTCCACTGTCCTTCCTCATCCCATGTATCATATGGGGCCAGGATTTGCAAGCAGCACAGCATGCCAGCATTCTAAAGTAGCTTTATTAAAAGTCCTTAGGGACTACCTCTCCACATCCCTCATTTATCTTTTAAACGATTCTCTTAGTGGAAGAAAGGGGCAGGAATTGAGTTTGGTTTCACTCTAACTCAGCATTTATGTTTTCTGAATTACTCCCAAATGAGCTGGCTTCTGATGTCCCCAGACATTTCTTTTGCCTCACACTGGACACAAAGTCCCTTTGCAGCTGGTCACTAACGGGTCCAGCTGAACCAGCATGAGTCCAAGGCATTTGAAGGTAAATCTCTGTTCAGTGCTTAGGACCTTGTCAGCTGCTCGAGGTTTAGCTTAGTACACAGCAAATAGAAGTACTTCTCCTGTGCTACTTGTATTTACTTTGATTTTTAGGTAAGAACTACATTTTCAGCTGTATCGCTGGCAAGTTTCATTAACAGTCCTTGTCGAACAGTAGCTTTTTCATCTTTGTGCTTCACTAGCGTTGTAGAATTAAATGGGTTTTTCTGTCTTTTTGATTGTATCCTGATATTCTGTCACCTTTTGATCTCTGTGTAGTGCACATGGACTGTAAACTCCTTGAGGTACAGACTGCTGGGGGAGGAGGGTGTATGGGGGTGTATTTTTCCTTTAGAGGGTGCCTCCTGCAGCAGAGCCCCACATACTGTGGTACTGTGAAATAATAGTAACATTATCATTATCATTATGATTATTACTATAATTATTTCCACATTACCTTTGTGATACCTAAGAAACTCAATTTTGTTTAAAGTGTATTGAGAACTCTAGGAAGATCTGGAAATGGCAACCTACAGACACAGCAAATGGCCCGAAGTACTAATACATTTCTGACTTTATACAGCAACTTCTCCTTAATCCTATCACTGCTTAATTTAATCCTGTTTCCTTTGATTGGATCCCCTGGAACCAAATAATTTGTATTGCGTTTTAGTCTGGTATTTCTGATCATTGTCTTTGTTAATTTTATCAGGATTGATTGAACCAGTCATTGAAAACAAATCATGTAATTAATCAAATGCAGCATTAGAAAAGCAGGTCCTCAGCTACTCTGTTAGCTTTTACCTTTTGTTTTTCTTTCCTAGTACAAGTTTGGACTTTTTTTAGAAAGAAGCAGAGAGGACTATTTTAATAGCATCCACATTTCAGTATTAGGAGGGGAGATATATATGCATTTATATACATCTGCTTATTTTATATAGAATAGAATTAGGATAGGATGGGATAGGATAGGATAGGATAGGATAGGATAGGATAGGATAGGATAGGATAGGATAGGATAGGATAGGATAGGATAGGATAGGAATAAAATGGAAGTTGTTCAATGGGAAAGGACCTACAACGATCATCTAGTCCAACTTTATATCTCCTCTCAAAGCATCTTAATCTCACAAACTCTGTGACTTTTTCTGAAACATCCATGTTTGGTGGAAGATCTTGCCTAATGACTCAACTTTCTTACTAATTCAGTGATTTTTTTAAGAGAATCAACATATGATCTGTGTTTGAATTTAGCACAGAGTCATCAATAAATGTAAAAACCAAGATAAGGCTCTGTGCTTTGTTCTAATAAGATCTGGATAGTCTGGTGTACAGTCAGTGCTTGTCTGAAGCTAACAGTCACTCCAAAAACTGTGCTATACATAAGAAAGGAGATTTTGGATTCACAATAAAGATTATTTTGATCTCCACCTGTTGAGTGGAAAGCATTCCTTTTTTTTTTTTTTTAGAGTAGGTGCATGGTCCCATTTTGATTCTTCTCTCACTCTGATCAACATTTGTGACCAAAGTTGGCCATTTTGATCTGCAGTGTTAGATATTTATAGATTTGTGTGCTAATCGAAGCTTTGTTACAGCTCAGTTTGACTGAGGCAATGGTTGCACAAAGGACAGCTAGAACTCCCTTTGCCTCTCCTGAAAGCCACAGCAAGTTCAGCAGGGGACATGCTGCCTCTTAAGGGGTTTTACCTGTGATGACCCTGAGCTGGCCTCCCTGGCAGTTCTTCCTGGGGGGTTATGAGGGCACTGTCTGACTTGCACCCATCACAGCAGAAATAGCAGCTTCTGATGGACCATGACCTGCAACAGCAGAGGAGGAGAATTAGGAAGATCAGATAACGGACTTGCTGATGTAGGTGAGGCATCCCTACCAAAGGTCATTTAATTTTAGCTTGTCCTTCCCTTCATGGCTTGCAGAACCAACCTGCATTATTTAGGGCTCACAATAACCCCTCTGTCTCTCTCTGTCACCCTGAAGTTTCTTGAGTGGGAGATTATTTTTAGAGGTGGTTTACTTTGTGTTAACTTCCCGTGAGCAAAGAGAGTAGGAGGTATTATGCTTTTCACAGCATGAATTTTCTTTAAAAGATACATATCAGGGGATTTCAAAAGCACAGAAGTCTTTGGCCAAACTCTCCATCCTTGATGGTTTTCCTCTTCTTAATGAGTCCAATGACTCAAACTGAATGCCTAGAAGAATTTAATATTAAAAGAATAAAAATTATCACAAGTTACCACAAACAGAGTAATACTGAAGGATCATCTGATTCACAGCCCAAAAAAGAGAGTGAGGTGCCTGGGGAAAATGTATGGCAAGGTAGCACAATTTTGACAAGCCTACTAGAAACAGTAGCCCTAGATGTACCATTATCAGTTTTACTTTAAATCGTGTGGCTGTGGACAGCAAAGTATGTCTAATAGCCATTTGGTAGATTTATAGCTTGGGATGCGATGTGTTTACCATAAATCTTTTAGAAGGGTGGTGCTTGAGGCATCTGAAGCAGTCATGCTAGTCCAAGGAAAAGAGGAGAACTGGGCAGCTTCCTACTGGTAGCATGGAGATATGGAAATAAAATGAGCAGGAATGATTTGATGTAAAACATACAGAGCAGAAAAACTGGAGAAAATGGTGACTGTGTTTCCAGAAAAAACCCATATATTAGCACTCTATTGTAAATCAAATTAAATTACTGCCCCACTGCCTGCTCCTGCACTGAACTTCTTGTGTTATTAAAGTTCTGAATCTGAATGGAAGCAGGGTTGCATCTTGAGACCTCATTCTCAAAAAGGATCTACCAGTCACGTCTGGTCAGAACAGCTTGGGGAATGTTTACCTTTTTTTAAGAACCAAGTGGGAGATGGATAGGTTTGAGCTGGTTTTGCACAGTCTTGTTTGAGTTTTAAAAGGCATTTTCATCTGTCTGCAGAGAAAAAAAAAAAGGTTTTAATAGGAATCATTGAGATATGTGATTTTGGTTTAAAAGAGAATGTAGTATTTTTTACTGTGGAATACATTTGTGTTTCTCCTACACAACCAAAAATTTTAAGAAGACCAGAGCAATTACAGGAATAGCCAGATTTTAGATGTTATCTTGCGTGTAGTAAAAGGGATGGATTATTAAAATGCATAGTCTCTCAGACAAGTAGCACTTTAATGCTGTTTTTCACATCTTAATTTTAGTGACTGCATAACTTACCTTCATAAGATGCTCTTAATTGAACATTTCAGTAGAATTTGAATAAAGTCTAATATGTCTGGGATTCCTCCTCCATTCCTTAAAATATGATGTGAAATTAGTTAGTCTTAATGTACATATCCCGGAGCTAATTGTTTTATCTTGTAAATCAGTTTCTCCTAGTTTTTTCTACGGCTTTTACTTTCAGATATAAAGAATAAATAAATTCTTGACTGAAAAGTCATCTTTGTTTTGCAGTAGAAAAAGGGGGAGGGGGCCAGCTATATAAATGCAAAAGGATTTTTAGTTCTTTCTTAATTATTTACAAACGCTGAATTTAAGGACAGCGGAGTTTAAATTATGCATTAAATTAGCATGTTGCTGATGGAAGACGCTCAAAGAAAGTTAAAATTTTTAAATTGCTGTGAGCCAAATCCAGCCACAGTTTAATAGCTCAATTGATGTTGATGAACTTAAGGCAGTGATAAATCGGAACCTATAGGCTTATTTTTCTTTTTGCTGTGAAAGGTAAGCATGCTGTTTCTACAGTACTGACTGTCCTTTTGTTTGAGTTGACCGAGTATACTTTGATCCTTTTTTTAGAAAAAGAATTCTCTGTTCTACCTTAAAGAAAGCTTCCTGAGACCTGGATCAGATTATGGAAACCAAAGTGAGCACACAAAAGTGCTTGTTAGAAAGTGAAATTTATGTGCAAACTAAATGTACCCTTGATGATAGCCTTATTGATCAAGCCAAGTTAATAAATCAGTAATATCACACAGCACTGTTCAACACTCACAGGCTTATATTGGTTTTCCTTTTTTTTTTTTCTTTCTTTTTATGTGCCTGCTGTGTAGGCAGAGAACATGCACTTTCCTGCCATGGAGTGTGTACTACAATTGAAACACTGAGTTCAGAGGGCTTGAATGTAAAATGTCGGCATCCAGTACAAAAAAAAAAGGAACTTTTATAGCAGTAACTTAATACTGAGATTGGAGCCTTTTACTTCATAAGTATTCCTGTCTATTTCTAATGCTTTAGGCCCTGATCCAGAATGAAATTCAGAGTCCTGTTTGGATAATTACTAGAATTCCATGGAAAATTTGGCATGAAAATGACATATGGAGTGACTTCTGAACCTAGCCATGACCAGCATTTGCATTCAAGATAAATGTTTAGTTTTCAAGAAGCCTGCCTTTAGGTTGTTCTTCAGTAGCTTTGCCAGTAGACAGGGGCAACATCCTTTGTGCACCCTTGGGATTCTGGTCTGACAAGCACTTATTCCATTATTACCCATATTTCCTTAAGCCCTCTGACAAAAAGCACTTATGATGAACTGGATTTATCTGCCTTCACCATGGGATGCCTGCAGGATCTCTCAGAGCCCTCTCGCGTTGTGCAGTGCATGTTCTCTGTAGCACGAGCCGCGCGTTGTTCCGGATGTCGCGCGTTTTCTCCTCCGTTGTGAGATGATTTTGCATTCGTAGCTTTGCTCTGATTTGGGGTTGATCTGCATGCAGACCGTGTTAGCAGAGGAGGTTCTGCTCAGGCTAAAGTGGGGCTTCTGTGCTCGAACCCAGTGTCGTGCGCTGATGTCCCTGGTGTCCTGGAGCAGCAAGTGTCGCAGCCGGGACCTTGGTTCGATACCTCAGCTCCGTTCCCTGATGTTCTCGCTGAGAAACGAAGGCAGCTGGGTGAGTACCTGAGCCTCTGCTGGTGAAATTTGCCAAGACAGAATGCAAAGTAGCATTTGTGAAGCACTTCTTGTCATTCCATGGTCCTGCATTCATTCCTAGCTGATGACTGTATCACTGGTGTGAGAGCGGTGGTTGTACTGGGCTATGCAGCCACCAGACAGAAATAAATACCACCTGTGGTCAGTTCACAACTTTTTCTATCCCATCCCTCTCCCTTCTTTTCCATAATCTCATTACTTCTCTTGCCTTCCCAAACCTGCAGCTAATGTGGATGGTGGGCCTTAGAAAGGGTTAATGAGACAGCGGCAGTTGATCCATTCCCAGTATGGAGTTATCTTCCATTGCATTGTCAAAACTCAGGAATTTGGGCTGTCTGATTTTTGAAGGTAGCCAAGGCTCAGTCCAGGAAAGCTGGGGTTGATTCTTCCACCACAGGGGAAGAATCTGGACATGCTCATATATCTGCCTTCTTAACAGCTCACAAACTGGGTGGTGAGAAGCTCTGCTATGCGTGGAGCCAGGATCAGGTGCTGTGCCTGTATGGGACTCCCACGAATGGGTGGAATGCAGCTCACTCAAAAGAGAGAGGCAGCAATATATTTTGTTAAGGTAGTTGAGTAAATTCATTGGAATTTAACAAAATTTAACAGTGGCTTACAAAGGTTCAAAAAGGTTGATGGTGAGGCTTACTTTATTAATTACTGCATGGAAGAAACATACAGATGAAAATTAAGTTAGAGTCAAGTTAGAATGTTTTGCACAGAGACTAGAGGTGCAGAAGCATAAGGAAGACCCTCTCAGTAAGTCATGAAGTTCAGAGTGGACTCCCTTGCTTTCTAAACTACTGGTGGAGCTTAGGTGTAGCCAGATCCAGTCTGAGTCTCAGACTTGGACAAAAGTCTAAATCTAATAAAAGAAATACAAAGAGTAAGGAAGAGTTATGAGGTTCAGAGTGGACCCGTTTGCTTTCTAAACTCCTTACGGAGCCTTGGTGCAGCTAGGTCCAATCTTAGTCTCAGACTTGGGCAAGGGTTTATGTCTAATGCAATTACCTGTACTAAGTTTATAATAATTGAGTAGCTACATGAAATAGTAATGTTTCCTTAGTATTAATTTAACATCTTGTCAGATCTGCCATTGGTTAAAGGTCTCTCTGTCTCAAGGAGCCACCTTGAGAGGTGTCCCAGCTCAAGGGGAGATCACCATCGTGCAGCCAGACTGCCTGGCCAGAAGAGCTCAAAGAAGGCTCACTTAAGCTGTCATATTTATGGAATAAAGGCTCATAGTCAAATTGCATGTGATGGAAAAGGTATGCATGCGATTTGTTGTACCCACAAATTTCTTTGCTCCCTGATTAATGAGTCTTGCAAAAGCCACTGGTTTTTCACGTGTTAATCGCATGATCAGTGTTCCAAGTTCATATGTATCGATGCCCACTGTGTCACTCTATTTCTTTGTGGGTTTTCGGAGAACAAATTGAAACTAGAGGAGTTCTTGACCTGAACACGACTCAGACCTTTACCTGTTCTGCATCCTGTACCAAACCACCATAGTTTGGTTAAGGGGTCAAGGACATCCATCACATGGATATGCGTCCCACTGTGCTCATGGGTTTCTCTAAGCCTGTGTCATTAACCTCAAGTTGGGGACTGTTCTTAAATCCTCTGAAAAGCAGGAATGGAAGCAGACTGTACCCTGCTGCTAAGCCATGTCTCTGAAGGCTGTGCCTTAGTGCTCCAGAGCTCACACTGGCTGGTGGCTCGTCGCTGGATGGTGTTCAAGTTGTTTAAGTATTGAATTATTCTCTCTACCCAAGAGGGGACTAGGACTGCTTTTGTCTTTTATGCAGGGTAATAACATTTTTCCTGTGAGTTAACTGTATTATTCTCTTTCTTGCTGCTCCCACATTAGTTTTGGAAAGAGAAAAACAACGCTGTGTCATCGCAGAATTGCCTGGTGATGGGAACTGTAAGGTAGATGAGTTCTTCTCTCCACCCATGAGCAAGTTCTTGAATGAGGTTTTACTGCAGGACTGTTCATTCTCTTCCTCTTGCACACCGGCCTGTCCATATCTCTTAGGTTTTTAATACATTACAGTACATCCATCTCTTAGAACAACAGTTTCATTTCTGTAGCCCAGGCCAACAGCCAGTGCTAGGGAGGTATTGCTGTCATCACTGCATCTTTAAAAGCTCTGCTTCCATCCTTAAGAGATTCTCTGGCTATGGACTAAACTCAGAATTATGATTGGGGTCCTGTCCAGCGCAGTATAGGAATTTACTCCAGATGAAGATCTATCCCTGTATGGTTCAGATTTTACATACATACCTCGTCCACACAAATAATACCTGTTTCATGCAATATTTAGCAGTGCGAACTACAAATTAGACCATAAACTCTTCAGAGCAGAGACCACTAAACTTTTTAGAGCATCAGACACATGCAGACTTAAAACCCAGCCAGGGCCACCAGTCATTACCAGTTAGAGAGAGGAATAGAAAACAGCTTTAAAAGGAATTCCCTCATTAAATTGAAGGTGCTTTTAGCCATGACAGGCCATAAAATCTGAATCCCTGGGAGGGAATGTTTTGCTCTATGTATGCGTGTGTCTTAGCCTTTTTAGTTTCAATGGGGAGAGAGAATAGACTGGGTTGCATATTGGATACATTATCTTGGTATTAAGCTGCCATTCCCAATCTCCTTTGGATAATTGGAACAGAGAATCACTCCTTCTTATCCATCACTTTAAATGAAGGCCTTAGTAAAATAATTCTGATTGCTGGGAACCAGAAATAGGATCTCTCTTTCCAGATTAGTTCTTTTTTGCTCATGAAACTGTTTGAACAGGCCTTAGCACTCTGAGCCATAGTAGGATGTATGTCAGCAGTTCCACAAGCTTTGGGAAAATTGCTGAAATGTGTTTATGAGGACCTCCTAGGAAGTGTTTGGTGGTGTTGAGCCTGGGGAAGATTGTGTTGGAATTTTTGTTGTTGGATTTTTGTGGTTGTTGTGTTGGGTTTTTTTTATTCCACTAACATACTCTTTGATGCTGGTAGTAGTAGTAGTACAATAGGTCTTATGTTTCCATTGATGTAAAAAAGGTCTTACTAGAAGTTTAGGTCTTATTTCATCAAAGATTTGTAAAACTTCAGACTTAAAGTCTGACTTAGTTATAGCTATGCCTATGCAACACCTAATAGTAAACGTGTGAACTGATGCAGTATGAACTGAATCAATAATTCCCAATCTTGAGCACCCCACTGATGGCTGTGAACTCATGAACCTTCTTGTGGATATTTTGAAAAGCCCCATGAATCTGAAGATTTTTAATGTTTTAATATAATAAGGTTCAGTGGACCAGCTGTACACCAATTACTGTTGCCTATGGGCCATGGTTTATGACTGTTTGAGCTACAAAAAATTGACAGTCTGGCAACTTGTCTGTGTTGGTCTCATGTAATTCCAAAATCGTTCCATCTTGCTCTCTTCTGCCTGTACATCTGTATTGTGGTTAGTTTCCTTAAAACTGGGAGACTGCTCCCTGCTGGAGTTCAAAGTGTAGCAGGTGGTGAAATGCAGGCTTCAGCTGAACATTTTATTGGTTCTTAATGGTGATTTCAAAATAAAGAAGGAAAAAAATCCTCAGGTTTGGTTTCAGGGTACTTTATCCATGACAAAGAGCAGAAATTGAACATTTTAGGGCTGCTACAAAGATGCTGATGATTGGTATAGTAGTCTTTGTAGTCTGCCAGGAATTTCAGGCAATTAACTAGCCAGTGCTGCTGTTGACTAGCCAGGCTTCAACAGACCTTTTAGAAACCTTCTGGTCTTTTCATGTAAATAGACATTTGGCAGTATTTTAAGATGTATACCCAGTAGATTTTGTAATGCATTTCCTTTTTTCATGTGTTCCATGTTTAATTCAAACAAGCATCTGACATGAAAGCTAAAGATAAAAGTGTAACATAGTACAATTAGTTTCTGTGAAGTCTGTGGATCACTAATGGAACACAGCTCTTCCCCCTGCACAACTAGCATAATACAGGCCATTTTTTGGTCATTTGTATTGTACATTAAAAGCATCAAATAGAGGGCTGTCATGTGCCTGAGCGCATGGACAGAAAGTTCCTTTGTTTGATAACGTTGGAAATAATTTCGCTTTCCAGAGACGCAAATGGGTAATTGCTGCAATCGGATCAGAGGCATGTAACACTTGTAATGTAACCCTTCATGTATTAATAAAAATAACGCAGAAATTAGATCAGAGACCACAAGTATGTATATATTAAAAAAGGAAGTTCAGTAAGCGTTTTTTCTGTTTCCGCCACCATTATTGTCTGTGTTTCATGAACGTGTGTTGTGATTTCATACCAACTGGTCTCTACCACTTTCTGATAAAATAAATACAAGCTCAGGAGTACAGTTTGAAAGCAACGTGCTGGAGTTGGGCATTTAAATTCACTGAGTGTCTAAGAAGCAGGGTTTCTGAGCATGTTTAGTGAAACAAAATTTGGAAAAAAATAGCATTTAGCTCATTTATTGACAGCAAACCTGCAATCCTCATTCCTCTTTATTAATGCTCAAAGTATGAAGTTTAGATCTGGACTTGGCTGCAAACTTCACCAGTTTCACTTGTGTTTGATCTGGTGCTCTAGTTTTTTTGGAAAGCAAGTTTCAAAATAGGCAACTGGGTTTTTGTAGGATTTAGGGAAGCTGTGTCACATACTCCCTTTCTTACCCATTCTGTACACAGCATATGGGTTCTTTTAAAATTGTAGCATGTGTGGGGTTCTGTATTATTCAAGGTACAGGGATAATTTTTTTCTTATTTTAGATTGACAGTGTTTTAAAGGAGGTTAGGGATGTAACAAAGTTAAACAAGATGCTGCATGTCTCGACAATGCTGCTCAAAAATGAGAAGTGTGTATTTCAAACCCACTCATAAGACCCATTTCATACAACAAAGAAATGCAACACACAGATGCCACATGTGGAACACGCCAGGCATGATTTGAATCATGAATCCTCCTCTCTGTTCCTAAAAATGCCCAGTTCTCTATATTGCATTTACAGTTTTTAAGGCTTTACTTTAGGATAAATATTAGTGTTTCAGGAGGAAGTATTTTAGCTGACTGCTGGTGGTGCCTTTTTTTTTTCTTCTTTCTTTTTCTACTGCAGAGTGCTTTGGCTGCTGTTAAACAGTTTAGCTGGATCCGAAGGGATACTGCTAACATGAACTGGTAAACCACCAGCAGCGTTATATCCTCCTTTGTCAAAGACCTTGTACAATGTAAAAGCTAAAGGTATTCAGATTAACCATTTTCTCAGGACAATTTATAAATAGAAAGCATTTCGAAACTGAGATTTATTTCTTCCCCTCCTGCCCTTTCTTCGCCATGAATAGAGCAGAGCTCTTAAAGCTCTTGACTGTCTGCATGTCCTCTCTTTATGTCTTTTCTTTTTATTTCAATTGCAAAAGTTACAGAAGTAGTTGAAATAGTGGGGACAGAAGGAATTGTGAATCTAAAACCAGGATATCATTGTTCTTGGTGCCAGTAGAATAGAAAGAAAATCTGGAAAAATTAAATTAAAAAAAGGAAAAACACACAGACACACAAACACAAAAAACCACACTCAAAACCCTCACCCCCTCCAAGAAAGGGCAACCAAAAAAACCAGAACAGAACCCCCAAACTATGGAAAAGAATAAATTGATGTGCTTTGAAAAACAACAATCTAACTTCAAGATTCCATAGGAAAAAAGAATCACGTTTCCCTGCGAGCATCTACATTTTACAAAGAATAGCATTTCTAGGGGGGTAAAAATCCCTGTTATGGCTTCTGGGAGCAAAGAGATCAGCACAGCAAAAATCCTGACCTCCATCAAGGTTTGCACTGAAAACTTCCAACTCCCGGAGCCCATGGAGGTTAAAGCTCAGGTGGAAAATGGTGTGGGTGTCAGGAGATGTCGGAGGCTCATGGATGAAGGAGGGAGCATTGGATCCCGGGTGCTAGTGTGGGAAAAAGGAAGGGGAGGGCAGGAGGAAGCAGGCACCTCCAGAGGATTTAAAGACAGGAGGAATGACCGATGGGCTTGGGAAAGGTGTGCCTGTATTTGCAGAGGGCATGAATGGATCTGCTTAATGACTTCCTTTCATGGGGTGATTGAGGTACTCGTGATGGGGGAAAAGGCTGCTGGTGTTGACAGAGATTTCATTGGTACTGTGTGACCCAGGGCATTTATGGAGCTGCTGTGCCCTCATCTCTGAGTTAAATTACTTCCCAGATGTAAGGCAAACAAGCAATCCCTCAGACTGGTCTCCTGTTCTTTATGGCTTCAGTCCTCAATACTCATTCAGCAACAGGCAGCTGGTTTCTTTTGCTTGGTTTAGAGGTTCTGACACCAGTAAAAACAAAACAAAACAAAAAAAAACTTTTAATCTTCCAGCAGTGAAATACACTGCAGACATAAATCAATGAGACCTGTTGGAGCACCCTTGTTTTTGACAGGCCTTTTCTCAGCAAAGGAATGGTTGTTTGGGAAGATCCTCTAAAACTGCAGCAGGGGGGCTTGCGTAGCATTTAAATCCACGTGATAGTTGCTTCATCAAGAGATCTCTTTCAGATCATATCCCCTTTGATGATTATTCAGCCCTAATCCTTCCCAGACTTTACAGTTACTTTAACCTCTCTGAAGACCTGCCAACATACCCACTTTAGCAGCCAATGATGTTATGCTGCTTTTTTTTTTTTAATTGGCATTCAATTTTAAGGGTTGAAAAACAGTAAATACTAATACTTCTCCTTACTGTTCTACAGTAATTTGTCCTACATTTGTAAATAAGTCTCTCTTGTTCTGTCTCCTGCTAAACAAAACTCACTCTTTTCGGAAGACATTGAGCAAACAGACGATTTTCCCATTTTATATAGCTGTAACTGAATGGATATTACCATATCTGGGTTGTCACTGAGGGGGTTTATTTACATCACGAATGAAGCAACTTATTTCTGAAAATACTAGTTTGTTGAGGATTCTTTTTTTTTTTTTAAGGTAGATCTATTAAATATCCAGAAGTATTTTTGTCAACTATTTTGTGTTTCCATATGGATGTGTCATGCAAGCCTGGAGGAGAATCACATAATTTTTAGGGTTGGAAGGGACCTCTGGACATCATCTGGTCCAGCCCCCAAATGAATGTTATTTAAAGATCTTAGGATATCCTCTTGGACAGTAACAAACAAGCAAACTACTAGCTTTGAGGAACTGTAATTAATCCCAGCAGTCAAAACATTTTTATTCTGTATTTTTCTTTCTCTCTGGTAGACACCTTGCATTTCCAAGACTGAAAATCAGCCTCAAGGACTTGCAACAAGCGTCAGGTGGGGACAGACACCCATCAATCAGTCCACACCCTGGGACACTGATGAGCCTCCATCTAAACAGATGAGGGAGAATGAAAACCCAGGTAAGTTTCTAATCTTATTTGTAATTCTACCAGGGAAAATCGTTAGAAGCAAATTCAATGCACTATCTCCATTTACCTCTGTAAATTAGACTTCATTGTGAGCCCTTTCTTTATTCTTTAGAAGGGATTTTCTCTCATTGTAAAGATCCTTCAAGTTTCTTCTGTGCTGGGGCTAATATGAATGTATTAAGATGCTGCAAGTTCATTAGAGTGGTTTTTATTTTTCCTTCTCTGCCTTCACTAGAGGAAAAGGCACTCTGTAATACTTTAAGACCTCTTTTATGTCCAGAACTACCTGAAATAATTTCCAGCTTCCAGACACATATCATACATTGTGCTACTATGCCAGACGCCTAATTACAATGTCTTTGTAGTGGCTGGAGCACCATTATTATACACACAGAGTGTTTGTCAGGGAGCCGTGAAAGCGCAGCGGGAAAAGAGGTTAATTTTCTTGGAAGTGTGCGCTTAAGCTGCATAAAGTGCAAAATACATAAAACCACAAACATGCTGCATGTCAACTGACGAGTATTTTAACAATTGCGCTCACATCGCTGCAGCAATTTTATGCACTTACTACTTGGGAACGGCTCCAGACCCTGAACTGCTTCAGGTGTCGTGCAGGGGAGCGCGTCGGCGCAATTCGGTGGCGGGCACAGGTGCGGGAGGGGAAGGCTGGGAGTGTTTATTTGTCTTCTGCCCCGTGCCAAGCCCACCACCATTGCTGGCCTTCCTTCATGCCGCAGGTGCAGCTCCCTGGGTCACCACAGTGGCAGCGGGCAGCCAGCCTGCCCTGATCACGCACTCCTACGGGATGACACAGCCGCCCACCTTCAGCCCTGCCGCCAACGTCCAGGCCCCCGTCATCGGTGTCACGCCCTCCCTCCCTCCGCACGTCACCCCCCAGCTCCCGCTGATGCCGACCCACTACCAGCTCCAACCGCAGCCCTCCCAGCCCCTCAGCAACATGGTGGTCAACCTCCAGAGCCAGCCCTTGTACACCAACAGCCAACCCCTCAGCATGTCCTCCATGAGCGGCGTGGGCCCGGTGGCCCACCCGGGCCCCGGGGCGGTGGGCAATGGCCACCTGGCCTGCCCCATGCTGCCGCCGCCACCGCCAGCCCTGCCCTCGGCCGCCCTGCCCAGCACCGCGCCCACCACCAACGGGCAGGTGGCCGCCCCGCTGCCCCCCAGCGCGGCGACGGGCGGCCCAGACAACACCAACGGGGTGCAGATGCTGCGGACAATCGGCGTGGGGAAGTACGAGTTCACGGACCCCTGGCACCCCAAAGGTAAGGCGGGCCAGCTTGGCCCCACGGAGCGTGCGGCAGGGGTGGGCGACGGCAGAGCCTCAGCATCCCTGCTGCTCTTTGGGCCTGCCAGCCCTGCCCTAGCGACTGTCTCCGCGCTTTTCTAAGATGCAGAGCTTTTGTGAGTTACTGATGACAAAAAGCATCATATTAACAAGAGGGAGGATGAGCTGTGGGCGTATTTTGTACTGAAAAGCAGCTTTCAGGGCTATTGGATAAGCCGGTGCTCCCAAGGGTAAAGCAGCCATCATCCCGTGCCACTCCCTTTGAAACACACCCCTGTGTTTCCATCTGACTTCTGTCCCCCTGGCTGCAGTTGTGCATCAGCCACAACATTGGCCACCTTCTTCAGCCCTTGTCTTCTCCATGCTCTGGTAGGAGCCCAAGCCAAACACAAGTAACCCACTGATTGCAGCTGAACAGCACAAACACATTCAGCATTAAGGGGAAAACTTCATTACCAGCTTCACTGGGCTCAAATGCTGCAAAACACCCTGAATAGTCATGAGTGTTCTGGGAGGTTGACCTTTTCCAATGAGTAGTTTGTAAATGAGCCCCACCGCTGGGTCACGGTGGAGTGTTATTTCCGAGTGTCTTACTCCAGACACTTCAAAACTCCCTGCGCTCTGTGTGCTGAGTTTCTAATTGCATTTTCAGAGTTTTCCCTTCCTCCCTTGCAAATCACGACTAGGCCACATGTGCAGGTAAAGCAAAATGCAGCGTACGAAAATATAAATGTGGACCTATCAGCAAAATCAATTAAATTGATTTTGTAAAAAACCCGTACCTTCATTAAGTCTGTGATATTTTATGTATACATTTGTATTCAGACACAATCCATGTGTAAATTATGTATTTGCCACAAGCTATTAAGTTCTATTGTGTAGCTCGGTATTAAGGACGAGGAATCTCTATTAAAAATTATTAGTCCAATAACTCTTCCTGCTCATTACGTAAATTGAACTTTGGTATGTGCAAATTCTTACAAAACTTCTCTTGAAATGGAGCTCAGACACGAGCTCAGCCATCCTTTTCTAAAACTAAATATTCGGATTGCTTTTAAATTTTCAGCTCCAAACCCCAGATATGATGAGGGCTCTTGCTGGATGGTGAGATTCTGAATTTTTCTTTGAGTTCTGGATGGGTTTTAAGTGGCACCAGCCCAGTCAGGTAGCCAAAAATTGACCAGCAGCTGTTTTATAAGACTTTAGTTAGTTCTTTCACTTCAAAAAAAACAAAGAGAAAAAAACAAAATCCACTAAAGCAATTTGTCAGGTCATGTTTATAAGTTAAAAAGCCTTGATTTTGTAGAAGGAGAAAGAGTAGAGATTTATACCCTAATCTTGGTAGACTGAACAGTAGTGGTTCTGTTGGATGTCTCTCTCCTCCATACAAGCTATTTGTCTTCTACAAGGCATCATCTCTACTTTCCATAGCCACCTATTCCAATTTGCTGCACTGGTTACTTGGATGCCTGATCAAATTAACGCAATTTAAAGGATTACTTGGTGTCACTGGAGACATGTGCAAATATACAATACAAGGGAAAACACATAAGCTTAAACCACTTTCACGGCGGTAATTTGATCACATATCTGAGCCCTAGTGACACTAACCTAGTGAGACAAATGAGCACGTCAGTGACTGCACACTTGAGGTTGGGAATACTCCTAAATGCCTCGCATACTTAGGGCCAGCAGCATCAGTTGTTATTTACTCTTCTTCCATCAATTAACCTTCAGCAGATCTCTGGCTGGCAGATGAAGTAAACTTCAAATCCTCAGAAAAAAGATCGTAAAATATTTAATCGGTCTTTTAATATTTGATTTACAAATTCTTAGCATTTTTGCTTAACCTCCTGTAAACCCTCGTCTAGTCTACTCTAGTCCAAGCACCCCAGAGACCAGTTGGCCCAGGAGGTGTTCATTAAGGTGCAGAGGAGAGTTCCTCATTGGAGTATGCCTGGCATGCCAGACCTGGGTCTGGTCCTGTGTTTGGAAACCTCTGTACTGAGGAGGAGGATCATAAGGAGACTATTAAAACAAGCAGTATTTCTAATCCACAGCAACTCTTGACACATTTGCCTTACTGTACCTTATAAACTGCAGGCTAGAAACTGTTTTTTCAGGGATTAGCTGGCTTCTGTCTGACCATCAGCTATTGAGTTATTCCTGTAGTGGTTAAAAGCAAACAAACGAAAGATAATGAAGCATGCATATACAAATGTCTCATAAGCAGGACCGATTTTATAGAGAAAAAGTAATTCCTTCTTCTGTTTCTAATCTTAAAAGCCCTTACAGCTAAAGCTATAATTCTTCTTGACAAACCTTAAGTCAGAGAAGATTTGGTTGTTTTTGAATAAGAGAGAAAGAATCAGGAAAGAGGAAACAACTGGGTGCTGAACCAGACCTTAAAATCTCATTAGAAAAAGATTCCTAATATAAACTCTATGGGTTTCAGTGTAGCTCAATTTTCTAATTATTTTATGTTTTAATTTTTGCCCTCAGGGATTTCAGTCTCGAGAGCCTGGCTGATTTCACAGTCTTTACATGATAGACACCTTTCTCTCCAGGAATGAATGGAAACTGGGAGAGTAGCTGTTCAAATATACAAGTTCAAACTAGTTCCTACAAGTTTCACTTAAATATTCTCTCTCTCTCTCTCGGAGAACCTTGGCCATATAAGAGCCACTGCTAATGGCCTTGAGATCTATCTCATTATCGTGAAATACTCTAAATTATTATTTCACTTGACAATCCAGTCTTGTTCAGGTTTGAATAATTACCCAACTATCCTTCAAGTGATAGAGCAGTTTTCGCTGGTTAATATGATAGAGTTTCTTATATTTTTAGACTCTGTTAGGGAGCTGATTTGAAACAACATGTTTCATTTCTCATAATTATCTTTCATTTGGCTGTGTACATGTTTGGGCCATTGTATACTCTGTTCGTGCAGAACTAGGTTTCTTACTCAGCTGTTTCTAAACAGAAGTAAACAAATAAGTTACCAAAAGTTAAAGGCACTGCTGTTGTGCTGTCTCATTTGCAATAGGTCAAGAGATCTCACTTCCATGACTGAAAGAGTCGAGTCATGTCCATGGCTCTTCAAAAAATACCCTTTGCTAACCAGAACCATGATATAAAACAGATATGTCATTCTCCTTACAGTGTTACAGCTAATTTCTACCTAATTCCACTACTTGTAAGAAAACTTTTGCCTAGATTAGAGATCTTCTTGGTCTGGATGGGTTATATTCTGTTAAATATGAATGTTAACTTCAGTTACATGATCCATTTACTTACTGAATTTATAGCATTGTCCCATTATGAGAGACATAAATAAAGCTCCAAAGTAATTATTGCTTTTAGCAATGTATGAAGAACTGTAGAGCTGCCTTATGAAATGCATGGGGTCTTTTACCATACACAGTCAACAGGAGGTTTGGGAGGCATCTGGTTTGGCTTGTAATTTCCCTGTGGATAGGATTTATGCCAAATACTCCTAGCTGACTTCAAAAGCCGTGACACCTTAACACAGATGTGTAAACTAATATTTTAGAACAGAATTAGCCTTTGTTTTCTATCCATGTCCTAAGTCTTGCTCTATAAGCTAGAGTGCCAGGGGAATTAATAAAGCAGAATATTCAGAACCATGATGATGTTAATTGTGAACATATTCAGTGAAGACCTACTGAAGTTCTCACAGATTTTTACATGACTTCTTCAGAAAATACAGAGTTGCAAATAATATTCAAACATAATTTCAATATCTTCAGGCTACTTGATGTGCCAGCACAAATTGTCGGTTGCACAACGTGCCTGCAGGGAAGAGAGAAACTCATCCCTTCAGTTTCTGACACGAGGTGCCAGTGTCCCATGCCATGGCACAGTGACAGAGACCAATGTCTATGTGCCTACCAATCCAGCTGAACCCAGATAGAGAGGAATTAATCAGTCAGATGAAGGACTAGAAGATATTGGTTTCCTCACAGAAATAACTGAGTAACTGAGATTTAGTCCTTAACTGTTTTGTCGGGCAGAATGCTTCCTTATATTCAAGACTTGTTGCAAATCCAAAACTGAACCCTTGGTGGATGGTCCTGACATATGTAGGGCATAAACATGCCTGGGCTTGGGCTCTGAGATTGTTACACATTTGGAAAGATACTATCTTTGTAAACTTGATATACTTCGAAGCATAGTTGCTAACACAAAAAATGGAGGAAAATACTTCATCACGCAGTACTTCATACATACTTCATTGCAGTACTTACTCCTGCAGTGCAAAATTAACCATGGACATCATAGCTTTTAATTTTTGGATGTTCATGGATACTACTGATGTTTGTTTCCATAGTATTTTTGTTCTGAAGTTCTTTGGTTTGCAGTCTTTAACTGGTGGGAAAAGAAAGCAGATGCTAATTAGTGTTCAGAGTGTAATGACTGTAGAAACATAACAATATCAGAAATAAAATCTGAATGTTAATCCTTGTAGCACTAATTTCTTAACACTTCATTTTCAAGCATCAGCAAATAGCATGAACTAAACAATAACAAAACTACAAACGAATACTGTTGCATCATCACTTATTGATTGCACCTTTCACACTTGACTTTATTGCATTGGAATTCTCATTAGACCTCAGACAATATTTACTTTCCTTAATCATGAATAGTAACAAGGCAGAGTACAACATTTTGTCAATAACTATCAACTTTTTCTTCACAAAAGGCTGAATTTTCAAAGGAGTTTCAGCTTGACCTGCAATTCTGTGAATGTACCTAGTTCTAGACATGAATACTGGGGGTAGGGAGTGTTTAAATTCAAAATGCAACCTAGCATTTTGAATTCTAGTAACCTTAATTAAGGGATATTCAGTGATGAAGGCTCTAGAAAGCCTGTTTTCGGTTCTCTGTCTTGTACCAGAATACATGGCCTATGTAACCTTAGAAAAGTCTCTCTTATTTTTGTATCCATAGATGTAGAAAGATGGATAGATAAATAGATTATAAAAATTATATATATATATATAAAATTTTACATAAAATTGTATAGTGTGTCTGTGTGCATGTATATACATATATATGAACATGTATGCTTATATTTGTGGGGAAGGAAGTCTCCTGTTCCCTGTAGGAGAGTTAGGTTAGCATGGAAGTGTTAGCATTTTATATGCTTCTTACTGTGTTTTCCTTAGGATAGTGGTGATTTTCTGGGGTGGCCTAAATGGTACCAAGGTACAGATGATTAGTGGTCAGTTAGTAAGCTCAGCTTGGAAATGATGTGTAAGAGTTCAAGAATCCCAGAATGGCTGAGGTTGGAAGGAGCCTCTGGGCGTTGCCTGGTCCACCCCCCTTGTCAAGCAGGGCCACCTAGAACTGTTTGCCCAGGGCCTTGTCCAGATGACTTCTGAATATCTTCAAAGGTAGAGACTGCACATACTCTCTGGGCAAGTGTCAGTCATCCTCACAGTAAGAACATGTTTCCTCATGTTCAGAGGGAGGCTGATTCTGACACTGAGCACCATGGAAAAGAGCCTGACTCCATCCTCTTTGCACCCTTCCTTCAGGTATTTATATACATTGATGAGATCACTCTGAGCCTTCTCCAGGCTGAACAGCCCCAACTCTCTCAACCTCTCCTCCTAGGAGAGATGCTCCAGTCCCTTTGTCATCTTCATGGTCCTTTGCTGGACTCTACAGTATGTGTCTCTTGTATTGAGGAGCCCAGAACCAGACATGGCCCTCCAAGTGAGGCCTCACCAGTGCTGAGTAGAGGGGCAGGATTGTCTCCTGTGGTCTAATGGCATTATTTTCCCTAATGCAACCCAGGAGTACTGGCCTTCTTAGCTGCAAGGGCACACTGTTGGCACACGTTTTACCATGTTCATGCACAGTAATGAACTTAAAGCAAACAGGTTCTCTAAAATCAAATTTTTATCAAGATTAATTACAGTCTTCTTTCATTAATATAATCCTAACAGAATTGCAAAATTGATGAGAGTATCTAAGCAATCACCTGAGTGAGAATGAAATGCATTTCACCTTTCTGTGCTCCAGGTGGGGTATTTTCAGTAATTTCTGTCCTGTCTTTTAATGTCACTGTTGGTCAGGTCATGAACAGACAGTGATTTAGTGTACTGAAGAGTCAAAGAGGACTTGTAATAGTCCTAGAACATTGCCTTGCTAAACATATAGCATAAAGAAGGTGATCAAATTCTCTTTTGATTGACATCTCTCAGTATGTGACTGACATGAGATTTCCATGTTTCAACTGGAGCAGGATCCTCTCAACACTACCAATATTTTATGTGGGTTATTGTAAGAAAAAAGTGGGTCATTGCTAGACTGAGTTAAAACTCCCTGAAATTGCCCTTAAAAGTCATCTGGTTTGTGCTGTTATTTTTTATACCTCTGTTTTTTGAAATAAATGCCAGATTTGCAACTGTAGTTCATCTGTTGAAAACACAGAGCTGAAGAACTTTGATTTTACTCTGTTACATGATATTATGTCATCATTTGCAGATCCATTTAGTTAATTAGACAGCGATATATTTGCAGTTGTCTTGAGTTTCTTCCCACTCTGTAGTCTAAGATATGGTTTGCTTAGAATGTGGTTTCTTAACAAATATAGTTCAGTCCATGACAGTGGCCATCAAATGCATTCAACATAAGTCTGAGAGGCGGCAGAGTTCTGTTGAATTACTATTTTCTCTCCCGTCCACACAACACTATATTCACAGAGTGCAAAATTTCTCAGAGGCTGGATAATAACCAAAATCTAGGCCCCCTTTTGGCACAGAATACGTAAGTGCCAACTCTTTATAAATACAGACCAAATTTCCAGGCAGGCTGCCCATCCATCCGTCCATCCATCCATCCATCCATCGAAATACCGTTCCAACAATCCCTTGCAAGGAGCTGGAGCTGCATTTGGATGTTCTGAAAGTTATAATTGTCCAAAACACTTGTAAAGTCTCCATCCTCCTTTCAGAACTCCTTAAGTTTAATATCTGTTTTCTCTGATCTTGTCTTCCTTGGTCCTCTGACTTGCTCAACTCTTGACACATATTTGGATGCAACCCTTGTCTTCATCCAACCATTTGGATGCAACAGGAAAAACACCTGTTCCCTTTCACTCTGTCCTCCTATACCTGGAGCCACCTTAGAGCTATCTTTCCTGAGTGTTCAGTTTGCTCCACAAGTTTGGCTTTTCCTTGAATTTTCCCCAAAGATTTCTTCTTTTTCACAGCAGCATAGTTCCTCTTCTTTTGATGTCATGACTTAAAAAGTGGACAGTCAAGTTATAGCTACTAAAGAGTGTCAGCAGAGAATGGGGACTTCACACTCAGTCAAAACTGAACAAGCTGGGTCCATCTGGTGCATTTGTGTATATACTTAAATGTTCCCAAAATGGGCTATTCTGTGACTTCTGGAGATCTCCAGACAAGCAGATTTATTAAATTGCAAATATTTTTCGGTTTCCTTACAAGAAAGTGGAAATGCTTTTTTTCTAAGCAGGGGACTTTTTTCTAAGTCCCTCCATGGAGCAGTGCCTGAACTCTGAATGAGGAAGAATTATTTTTGATTCCCATTGCATTCAGAATGAGAATTATTCTGTCCCATGTTAGATTAAAAAAAATCTAAACAGATTTGTGAAATAGAAACATTTCCAAATAGTGACTTTTCTTGCCCTGCTGTGCCTTGAGATTGCTGCTGATAAGCTCTGCTGTACCACAGCGACACAGGCTTTGAGCTGTGGTCAGTAATAATAATAATCTTAATATGGGATTACATAACACCTCAAATCTTCAAATTGTTTTTAAGGACATAAAAGTTATGTCATTAATTCTACACAGTAGAATTGATAAAGCTTCTTCCAGTCAGTCTGATTTGTGTTACCTGTATATACAGTACCAAGTGAGGGTAAAAAGGTATTTGTACATATTTGCACCTTAATATTTACAAATCACTGCATTAGATTCACAGGCTAAATATTCTGCAAAGTATCATTAGGGGATGAAATCATCACTAGGAAACTGTTACATAAGCTTGCAGGACTTTCCTGACAAAACTTCCACCTTCTAGATGTGCAAATAAAAGTGGCATGAAGTTTTGTCATATTAAATTCAGAAAATTACAGCATTGGTGCTGTACTGTACTGGAAAAATCTTTGGACTGCTGAAAAAATTTGGAGGTTCAAGGTAAGCACTTGAGCAGGACTATAGATAGTAATATGTCCATACACCTATATGTACCAACCATTAAGTCAGAAGCACTTGACTGGACAAGGTGCCAAGATGCTTGGTCAAGTTTGCACAGTATCTTGCAACACTTTGCAAGAAGCTAAAACAGATTGGAGGGTTAGCCTCAAGACTTTGTACATTATATTTTGCACAATACTCTTTGGCATAATGCTCACAAAAAAAAAAAACCCACACCAAGAATGTAGGGTTAAAGAGAACATTATGGTTTTTATTCATGATTCCTCTCATGTGTCAGAGGACAACAAAATGTGTCCATTGATCTGCACACTGAAGTATTTGGATGGGGCTGAGGAAGATGGTACAAAAAGGACAAAATTGGATAAAACAGAAGAGGTCTTAAGAGAAATGTGGGCTGACACTCCTGTTCAGTCTAACTGATTTATAGAGTATCGAAATCCAACATCAAACCGAGCTCCTCTGTGTGACCTTTTCCTCATGAAGGAAGAGGAAAATGTTCCTTGCATCCCCAAGCTGTGGATGTTCTTTAAAACAAGGATCATTTTGCACAAAACACTACCATCCTGTGGGAAACAGACGGAGGAGCAGTGCTGGTAGATTCCTGTTGCCTGTAACCTAGGAAATAGGAGATTCTGCTCTTTGCCTTTTCAGGCATGCTGTGTGGACTTTGTTAGAGATGCAGATTTTCTAGATGGGAAATTTTTCTAGATGGGAAATAGAATTTGCTGGGGTTTAGGTCTTTCTCTGCTGGATACACTCCTATCATGGCCATACTGTGCTGTTTTATGAACAGTGCATTTCTTTGAGAGGTCTTTTATTATTCTGCAGGATGGTTAGAGCTCTGGTTTGGAAGTCATATTAAGCATCCAAAAAAAAAGCATTTTTTAGGAGCATTTCAGAAGAACTTTTGCTAGATGGATAGCAGGTACCTCCAACAGGAATCACTCAAGTTGATTTCAAGTTTATACAGGTACAAATATTTAACCATCAGTATGTAGAGAGCCATTGCACTCTGAAGAAATACATGAAAATCTCTTTTACATTTGTATAAATGTCACAAAAACAGGGGCTCATATTCCTTCAGCGCCAGAATAACATGTTGTTCATGTGTTTTACTTGCTGGAACAGTAAAAGCAAATTTGACATCTTGTCCGAGGATCAAGTATTCAAGGACAGTCAAATATGCTCATGAGCAGAAATTAAATACATTCCGAGAAGAGCCTATCTGTAAAAACTCCTCACCAATAAGAATTTCTTCTTGGAGAACTTAAATGAGTTCCCCAGCCCTTTGCTGGAAGTGTCCCTTATGGCTTTGGATAAACTATCATTACTTCTTTTTTTTTTTTTTTTCTTTCTCTCAAAACTGCCATATAGGCAAACTTTGTGCAGTGAATTTCAGTGTTATCAGTCAGGGCTACCTTAATTCACTTTCATGGAGATAAAGGGATGCTGAGAACACCTCTTGGCTTTAAGGGTAAACTCAATCAAGAATTTTGCTAAAACCAGGAAATTATTTTAGCATGTATTTTGGTCCAAATTCATGGATATTGGAGTGCTAGACTCAGTATTTCAGTAAGATTTGGTATTTCCTGAGACTGAGTCTTCTTTTTGTGTCTTAAAGAAAGTAGAGAAGGGCTGTTTATGTACTGAATATATATATATATATATCCAGAACTATATAACTGTCTGGAAATAATGTGTTAACATATTTAGAAGACAAATTCTAAATATCAAAGTATGTTTTAATATACAGTTTAGAGAAGGGGCCTATTTCAAACGTGCAAAGTCCTTTCGCATGTACTGAGTTAGTAACGTGTGATTCCTACCCCTTTGAACATACTGGGAGAATGTTTGGGTTTTAAGGTGAATTCAGACTGAGGTGGGAGTGAACCAGTCCTGAAGTGGAATGGGACCACAGAGTGTGTTTATGACAGGAAAAGGGGTACCCATATTGCATCTAAGTGAAATAAGAGAGGTGGTTTTCAGGATGTAATTTATAATTACCCGGACTGAATATAGATTATAATTACTTAGTCTGGAACTATACCAAGACGTCAAAATTAATATTTCAAGTTTGGAGGGAAGAAAAATGAGATAGTGTTTGGCTGGGTTGGTAGTTGTCTATCAGCCATGAACTGAGAACCAGGAGAGTTCAAGGAACCTCCCTTGAACCTTGAATTTACCTCCCAAAAGCAGATTAAGAGACTTTTACTTAAAATCTTAAATGGAAAACAGAGTATGTAAAAAACCCCATTGTAATAAGGAAAAGATAATGATAGCATCTTGGATTGTTTTTACATGGTTAGTAAATGAGAAAGAAGAATCATTTGTATTCAAAACTTAAGTCTTGGTTTAAAGAACCTTAACCATCAGTCAGGTCTGTTTTTATTTTACTGTCATTGTATTGAGAGGGTATTTTGATATTATTGGTTCAAATTACCTAAAATTTAAGACAGTGTTTGCCTATTAACAGCTAGGTGGGGTAAGCAAGCACATCTAGTCCTTTTTTGTGATGAAGACAGTTTTCCTCATCTTCCCATGGAGAGCTACTTCTGAATGTCATACATCCAATCTTTTACCAGGCATCATTTCATTAGCATCAGTAAAGCTAATTTGGGCATATATTGTCAACAGTTTTGATTCATGGTTTGTTAAACTGCTACTTATAATGTTACCTCACATATTCCAGTGCTGTCTTATACTGTTTAAAATATTAAAGCCTTCTAAGAGGGTTAACATTCAGAGAGAGGCTTACAGACCTCATTCAGGAGACATCCCTTGCAGTAGCACAATGTCCCACAGGGGGCTTAAGGTTTTTCGTTCAGCAGTGGCTCAGGAAAAGAAGAGTGCTGTGTATGTGGTTTCCACTTGGTCTTTACTCAAAGGTTTCCTCACTAATTCCCAGCTCATCACAGTCCTCATCAGCCTGTGTAATGTGCTCATCACATGCTCATTTTCAGCTTTTGATTTGGCCTGGCTGTCTGCTGGGGAAGGTTTCCTCTGCTAGAAGTCTCCAAGTGCATGAACAAGTGAGCTCTAAGTGTTACTAATAAAAAATCCTTTAATCCACTTTAACAATGATAAATTGGAACTGAGAACTCCTCTTACTTTACAGATACGTTCGGTTCAGAATTTCACTTAAGTCAGGAAATCATTTTATGGGAAAGAGAAAAGTCCTAAACACCCCAACGTGGACAATGGGAATTAAAGGCCAAATGCTTAATTGCTCTTACTGGCTATTTGAAGCACCTACCAATGACTGAAACTTCCTCTGACATGGCTGGTTCCTAAAATATTCACCAGTCTTTGTCATTATTTTTATTCTTAATCACCCTGGAATTTGCCTTTTTATTTTACCCACATTGTAGCTGGTGTGTGATGAAAGGAAATAGCTGATCTGGGCCACAGAAGTTTAGATTGAGCAAAGATCTGTCTAAAATGTATTTTTCTAGATTTAGTTGTATTTGCTACATTGTCTTGGTAGCTCACACCTAAAATCTGTACTGTTATCCATCTGCTATCCTGTGTTTATTTTTTACCTTCTTCGTTGAAGAACGTAACATGATCAGATACAATGAAAAATGAAGTCTCTTTCTTCTTCTTCTTTCCCAAAAGCATGTGAGGTTGTGCTAAGGACTCATCTACAATGTTTTGTGCCTCTTGTAATCCCTACAGATCTCTCTTTCAGTAGTGGCACTTGAATATTTCCCACAACACACCTCCCTGCAGTGTTATACCAGGCATGGAGCAAAGTCTGGGCAGCAGGAGGGCCCTTGGAGGGGTGCTCACCCTGCCTGGCCTTACTGTGGGGCTCCTTGTTGGAGCACTTCAGGTACCTCCTACGTGCCATCACCTTCTTTGACCTGGTCAGGCTTTGGGAGGCAACACACATCCCAGTAGCTGGTTTCCAAGCATCCATCCATTATCTACCAGCAAATGTAGGCTCATTGTTTCCTGTCTGATTTTGAAAATCTGGCCCCAGCAGCAGGTTTTTGTGCATCACTGTACCAACATCTGGCTTTTACTGGCTTGGCAGACTGTCTGTATCATTAAGTAGAATGAAACTATGCATTGATATGGATGGAGATGATCCTGCACGAATTTCCAAAAGGACGTCAGGGCTGTTGGCAAATTAAATAGTTGAAGAAATTCTCCATCTCTCTTCCTTTTCGTGATGTATCAGGGAATAAAATTGAGGGGAAAGCAGAAAACAAACTAATGTAAGCGTAATTCCCAAATTTCAATCTTCTGTATATTATGGGTCATTACCCGTTAATTTGCTAAATGGCAGTTTTCTATGAAAGAAAAGTTTTGTTTAGCTGTATAATGATGACAGATGATGTAATTAGTATCATCCCCGCATTGAGAATGATAAAAGCATTTCTTTTGTGTGTCGCTGCTTTTAGACAGTATAATATCAAAAATGATAACAGTATGAAAATTGGACCGGCCGCCTTCATATTGTGCATGTAGAATACCTCGGTGATATGATACAAGTAATGACAGGTATTTTGCTATGTATTCATTTTCTCCACACTCTAGCCTTTATATTATGGCAGAATTAAAGCACAGCACTAAGCAAACCAGACATGCCTGACTGCAGACCCATCTTATGAGCCTGTAAACGGCCAGAGTCCCTTTACTATTGCTAGTTATGATAATTAAGCAATTATAAACAGGGTTTTTGAGGGAGAACATTTATTTGTTTTTCAGTTAAAGAAGTTGGGGGGTATTTTAATTTCAGGCCACATTTGTTGCTTGAATTAGTTTTAATTATATCCTGTATAAGTACTTGCCCCATATCCTGGTCTTGATAGTGGTAGATATTCTCATTTAAATATAAATAAATGCCAAACTTATTTAACATGGAAAAGTGACTGCTGTGACTGTGTAGTAACAATTTTCTCTTTGTTGCTATGGTTTGGATTTTTATATAAGCTTTGCAAATATAATAAACCTAATGGAGCTCTTCATCCAAGGAAATGGGTATATTCAAGAAAATAAATTACATTTTGCAAGCTAATGAGCTCTACTAATTGTGTTTATCCTTGTGAATTAATACAATTTAAGCAAATCTATCCCCCAAAATCAAGCATTTGATTGCGTTTTAGCTACGTGGAAATCAGAACATCCGGATCAAATCTGAGTTTACTGGATATCCAAGGGGTAGGGGGGAAGGTTAATTTTTGTTGACTTGTACAGCTGGTGCTAGCTCCTAGTAAAGCAGGAAAAGTTAGACTTTGAAAGTTCTGGCTTTCTTTTTTTTTTTTATCCAGCTACTTCCCACACAGGCAGAGTTCTCAACACAGAGTTGTGTGCAATAAATCCCATGTAATGCAGTGGCAGGCATGTACGAGTCATGGTAATTAGCTCACATGCCCACAGGACAGGATAAAGAAAAGCAGGAAAAGAGAATAACAGTTGTACTTTTTAAGAGACAGCTTGTCTTCATCCTCTTTCCTCTCTCCCTCCCTTTTCTAACACTTTCCTTTGCCAACATTTGGATTTCTTTTTTTTCCTTCCTATAAACAAGTTTTCATTTCAGACACGCATTTTGGAAAAGGTAGGACATTAGAAAACTCTGTGTATATATTCTGGCAGATTTTGGGTTATTCTTCCAGTTGGCTTCTTGGAAGGATGTCAGAGAGCAAGGAAAATGGTCACTTGAAACTCTGGAAATACCTCCAAAAACTCTCAGGGAAACTGCATTGGTCAGCAGGAACAGACAAGCAGGTGCTGGCCAGGAGGTTTGCGCTGGAGGAGGGTGACAGCAGCTGTCAGCAGTGGTCCTTATGGAGGCTGTTTAGCTTGCCACACCTTGGGTTGCTGCCATTTTTAACACCGTGAGTGAATGCATGCCTGAGATGGAGTCTGAGCCTGGCTGACTCTACTTCTTTGGTCCTGACTGCTTTTTTATCCTGCAGATCATTTTCAGCACTGATGCAGGAGTCACAGCAGTTAACAGCCGTTGCAGATTCTTCAGATAGAGCTGGCATGAGATCAGAGCTCTCCTGTTTCTCGGCAGCAGGCCCCTCTTCATTTAAAACCAGGATTGGGAAGCAAAGCCAGCCTTCCTTTCTCAGCTGCTGGAAAAATAGTGTCTTAAAGATGGATAGCAGTGACAGAAAAGGGCTCAGAAGTGAAATTGTGCGTTTGTTTATTGTAGCTCAGGTGAGAGCTAGGATGATCTTTCCCAGTCTGTGCACTGCAAAAAAAAATACACTTCTTCCACCTCTGCTATTCAAGTGCTGAGAAGGGCTATTAGGACTTATCTTCTAGAAGTTCTGGATTAATTGCATTTGCGTAGTTAGAAGAGCACAGCTCCTCGGTGTAGATACGATTGTGCTGTTTATAAAGATGCTTAGAATGACTTACTGTAGGAGTTTCACAGATGAGTGACACGCTTCACTCATAAGAGAATAGCAGCAACATGTTTGTTCATGTAAAGCAGTGATCTTAGAAAGTTTGATAGTTAATGCAACAGTGGTTTAACACAATTGGACAGCAAGTTACACTTGATCACTTACTGCCTAGATGACGCAGTCAGACAAAATTGTCAGGAAGACCCTCCCGTTTAGTCATGAGGATCAGAAAGGACACACTTGTTTTCTAAACACCTTCTCAAAGGGGAACGTAGGTACAGATGATCCAGCCTTAGTCCCAGACTTAGTCCCAATGATTAAAGGATTTTCTGTGCACAATCAATCCTTTGTATCATGTAGATAAGATTTCAAAGTTTAGCATGCTATTAATCACTTACCAAGAATCTCTTGTGACAAAGAAACTCATTCTTGAGGAGTAACCTTGAGGGGTGTCTCTACTTAAGGGGAGATCCTGGTGTGCACCCTGCTGTTGTGCCACAGAGCCCAGCGAGCCCTGGGCTTTCCACTATTTATGGAGTAAGATAATTGACTCATAGTCATATTTGCATACCAACTTACAGATGTTAGCTCTTCCAAATTTGCCTTGAGTCAGACCCTGTCCAGCACTGTGGTTAGGTGGGTGCACTGCTCAGATTAGCCCTTTTGTTGTTATCTGTGTTCCCTGAATCCACTGTGATACAGTCATCACAACCAGACCCGTCCATTATGACTCCACTGGTGGTTTTCACTTGAGCAGAATTATAGGAAATAAAGGTCAGACTGGGGAAAGGGGAAGAGCACATTGTCACGGGATTAAAGAAGAAAAATTGAGAGTGATAATATGGTCACACCTGTGAGCTGGTATAGTTGTGTCCAGACTAGGAATTGTAGTGAAATAATAACTTTGACTGGGAAAAAAAAAAATCTAGTAAATGAAATGTTTTTATAAGGAAGTTTGGATGCACAGAGCTGTTCTGGATTCCACAGATTCCAAGCTCCTCAAGGAGGCATTGACACAGGCCATAGTAACTCTGGGGATGCATGCAGATAGATACATAAGTATAGGGTCCCAAATGAAACCATTAACCTGTCAATGATACGGAGTGCAGAGCTATCTTTAGCAGAGGTTACTATGATTTTTCATAAAAGAACACGGAATTTAGTGACGGTTTTATTATTTAATGTCACATCACTGTTAAAAAGTAAAGAGGAAGCCAGAAGAAGGATAAAGTACAAAAAGCTTCACATGAAAAATACTGTTCACTTCTGATGGAAACTATAGACAGCTAGCAGGGAAGGATCTGGAGTTTCTTCAGTTCTTGGCATTGAAAGATTTTGATAGCAGCAGTTTAAAAGTTATCTGTTGCAGCAAAACAGCATCTCAGAAATGAGTATAGCCATGATGACATGATAACTCTGGGCTGCTGACTTACTGCACAGACCCATGCGTATCAGCAAGAGTTAAAATCAAAGCAAACCTCTGTTTTGAACTTCCTTTTTCTGCAGCATTTGAGTCAGATCTTCAGCGTTTCATGTCTCGCCATGTGGGGTTGTAGAGGTCACTTCTCGGGCCCCTTTGACCCCATGCAGATTTATTGTGGAATTGTTTCAGTCAAAACTGAGCTTTGAAGCATCGTGCAGGTTGCCTGGTGACTCCTGCAAAGTGCTGACCACCCCAAGTCTGAGGGAAGAGATACCTGTGTGGAGCTGAGCTCTATTAAGGGTTATAAAGCTGGGACAGGTCTGAATGATAGAAGGAGTTTTGGCAGGCTGTTAGCTTTCATCATCTGGGAAAATGGGAATGTTTATTAATAAGAACCTTTGACATGAAATGCATTATATGTACCCCCTGTGCTAGGCCCATGATTAATAATATTAATTATGGAGAGTTCATTATAGTCTCATGGGGATGTGATATGTAATTCAGCCAGAATTTCATTGTAAATTAGCATTAATGTCCACTTTAAGTACAGTAGCTATCTATAGCAATGCAGAAGGAACTGCAGTCAGTATGTACAATAACATCACCTCCTTATTAAATGATGGTAGACTTTTACTTCAAAGAATTATAGACCTATTAGCATTTCTCCTACATTAAATCTTTTCTATGGTTGTCAGTGTAATATCTGTTGCAACCTACCTACTAGTGCTATTAAAACTTTCCTTGGTGGTGTTAGAAGAGTCCAGCTCCTTGCTGATTTGAAAAAGGAACCAGATAATTTTGAAATCCAGTTTGAAGTAGTCTTGATTGCAGTTTCATTAGCAATTAAAAGAGCATGTAACCTAATGGTTTTTCCACCCTGGTCCAGAGAAATTATGCACAGTGGGCAGCTCTTCAGTTGGTGTAAACCATCAGCGATGTAATGAAAGCAACGAACCTTCACTGATTTGCACTGAGAATCTTGCCTGCTCCAAATTGTTCGAACATATGCCTTCCTAAGGCTATGCTTTATTGTTAACTTGTTTAATAATGAAAAAAATAGTTCATATTACTTGGAATTCCTTTTCCCTAGCTTGCCTTCCAGGAATACCTTGTGAAGCTACCACTGTTTGGCCTCAGTTTCTTCTGAACCACATGTGCCAATTCACTTACCTTCATACAAAGGACCCTTATATATAAACACGGTTTCTTTTCATCCTTATGTAACATCTCAGAAACCAGCAGATACTTGGAGCCACTGCCTTCCTGTACTGGATCCTGGAAATGGCTGGGAAGACCATAGCTGTGGTGGCCCCAAATATGTATGCCTTTAAGCAGCTGGGGAAGCAGCTGGTGGCACTGTGGGAGGGAAGCATCACGCAGATGCCAGAAATCGGCTGAAGGACAGAGTCTTCATTAAAAGACTGTATGTATGTTAAAATACATGGGTGGACAAATAGGGATCCGGAAAGAATAGGAGAGAAGGGTACAAAACCAGGTGGGTTTTTTTCTTTTGAAGGAAGTTGCAAGGTGGAGGAGTTATTATTCCCACTTATTTGTTTGGATTGCAGAGTTTTAGAAAAGCAAGGCTGGAAGGGGCCTCATGGGTCATTGTGTCCCATCTTCTGCAGTCATGGGTGACCCTGTGTGAAATGACTTTTAGGAGAGTCCAAGGCTCACTTGCCTTATGTTCCAGTGCATACCAGGGGCCACAGAATTTTTCCTCTCTGAAATTTGTCACCTGTAGTGAAAGATGGAAAGTCACAGCTGTGTGGTGCCAAGGAATAAAACATGAAGAAAACTAAAGAGCATCACCAGCAGCTTAGATCCTCAGAGTTTTCTGTTTGGAAATGTGTTCAGTTCTGTTGAGTTGCCTACCCAAACCAGAGCTAGCTCGAGAGAATTGTAAATCTGAGTCACTCTGCAAGCGACTGTGCTGGAGAGCAGGGTAGGAGCCTGCAGCCATTTGGCACCGGAGGATGTGGGTCGGTGAGATCCGGCACCTGTTGGGCTCTAAACACTTTTCTTAGAATCCACGCAGCTGACTGGCTCCTGGGGAAAAGGCAGCAGCTGCCAGGCAGCAGTGGTTAAATATAGGAAACGGAGAATGCCACATCCAGCTGGAAAGGAAAAGAGGGAGACAGGAAAATTCTTCTTGGTCAAGAGAGCCCTGGGGTGATCAAGGATCAGAGGCTTTTATGCCCTCTGTTTTCTCTCTTGTCTGCAACTGCACCTACACTTGCACACTACATCAGCCTCAGATAATGCCCAACATTGTTTGGCACTGACTGTATTAATGAGTGTCATTTCTGAAATGTTTTGGAGGAGCATGTGAGGGCCCTGCCTCTCGCTGCAAGTCAAGTATAGTTGCTGAGATGTGTTGTCCTTAATTTGACTTGATTCTTAGTAGCACTTTTAATAGCAAAAATGCTGTGAAAAGCTTAAATGTGAAGCAATAGAGCTTTAGCACAGATGGAAGTTTGAAAAGGACGTTCAACCTTCTCTAATCTTCAGCTGAGATCAGCAAGTAAAGCAAAAGGAAGGACACCCTGAAAGATAATATTTTTCATTGTGATAATCTGCAGTACTTTAATTTCACCCAGGCATTTACATGGCCCCTTTATTGAAGAGTCTGAGTGTTCTTTTTTCTTGAGCTGAAGGACTGTTAAAAAGAAGCAGAAAAGCAAACCCCTTTGCTTAGCCACTTTTCAGGTGGTGTCAGACAACTTCACAGAAAGAGAACAATGTGAAGTTGAGGAGGCTCAGCTACAGATTGGAAGATTATCCCTATTCTTCAGACAAACAAAACAAAAGGTAAGAAGAAAGAACAGAGAGGAAGAGAGCTACTCCTGTTTTGTTTTATTCACATGCTGCACACGTAATCCTCATAGAGGCTCACAGCACACAGGTATGGCACAGCCCCTGGCCCTGGCGTCCCTCTCTGTTCCATGAGGACATCAGGCCAGCACACACTCCTCTCTTCTCACACCTTCTCCTTCACACTGGGCTGCAGCAGCTCAAGCTGGTTGAGCCTGTCGTGGTGATGATATCATGCAGCTAAATTAATTCCAAAGCTGGTCATGCTTGGAATCAGTTAGACAGGAAACAAAAAAGGAAGCTGAGAAAGGGAGAAAAATGGACCAGGTGTGAAACACCATGCAAGGAGAGGGAGTAGTGGGCATGGTCCTAAAGGCACCTTAGGGTTTGGTTTAACACAGAGGGTCTGAGGTGACAAGAGCACCACAACTCTGCAGGGATCCCTTCTGTCTCTAGCTATCCCCACAGGGTTTCACTGTCTGCCTCTTGGTCATTTCGACCAAGACAGCATCCAGAGCTCAGGAGGAGTGTTCCTTTCCATTTCAAGGACAACACTTAGACATAAAGATTCCGTGGCTTAATATACAGCAACCATCTCACTTTACCTTTTCCTCATTCCCTGACTTGACCTTGCTGTGGAGCAAAACCCAGACCCAGGAATGAGCAGTGCTGAGCAAGCATCACATTCACCGTTCACAACCTCAGCATCTGCTGCAAGTTTGGGCCAATAAATCACAAATGCTGGGAGGAAAGGACCACCTCCTACCGTGTGTCCTGACAGCAGTTCCCACAGTGGGCATCTGATCCTTGACTGAACCTCAAGGCACTGCCATATGCAAATAGTAGTAATCTCTGGTTTGTTGTTCCTCCAAAGGCGGATGCACCTGCATGTGTCTGTCTGTTTGGAGGCTTAAATAAACCCAGTTGAGGTTTGTTTGCTTTTGCAAGCTTGATTCATCAGCTTGATTTTTCGGAATGTGTAAAATACTTCCCAGTTGCTCAGAATGGCTTTTTGCTTTCTTTCTTCCAAATTTGCCTTAGAGAAGGCTTTTCAAAATACATAGATTTTAATCTTTTTATATCTTGGATACTGGCCTGCAGAATTGTAAAACATTTCACTTCTAACTCTGATATTTGGAGGGTTTTTTCCATTGTTTCTAGCATAATCATCTCAGAGACACCATGAACAACATAAAAAAGAGTTTTATTACAACTTTTTATGTTGAGCCAGGTATAAGGAAAGGAACGAGGACTTCAGTAAACCATGGTATTTTAGGAGCTTCTTTATGAAGCCACTCAGACAAACTTCAATATAGTAATCCCTAACAGGGCCATCAGAATTGCAGCCTCTACCAACTTTTACACCTTGTCTGCAAGTTACCTTGTTTATTTTGTACAGCTGCTCTGTTATACTGTTGTTGCATTATTTTTGCTTACATACAAATAATTTACAGCTAACATTTATAACAGGAAAAAAGAAAGTAAAAGGTCACTGCGCCAAGCAGTCTGTGAATTATGAGTGCCTCTCTGGTCCTGCAGCCAAAAATAGTGCTTTTCACTGAAGTCAGTGGGACTGTATTCTTCCTAAATTGCTGTACCTGATCAAAAGCATTTGCAGAGCCAGGACCCACACTGTTATGTGAGACTTCAACTACTTCAGCTACAGCAGGGAAAATTATGATTAGGTCCTTGAATCTGTTTCTAAGTGCTGGTCCTAGTTTTTCCACATACACTGTTAGCTCTTGAGTAGCTCACCAACTGGCCTCCATCTATCATCATTGGAGAAAGGCATTGATAGAGGGCTGGCCATCTTCTCTGCTGATTGTACAGCAAATTTCAGCAGCTGGCTTGGGATAGAGGTATGTCATTTGGATGTTGAGTTACAAGCCTGGTACTTCTTGCAAGACTGTCTTGCAGATCTCAGTTTCCTCATCTTATCCATAGCTAAGGGGAAGAGGTGCTTTATGGTTATTTTAGATTTCAAGTTCTTCTTTCAAAATGCAAGGCTTGGGCTTCTGTGTTTCTATTAGAAGTTATTTGAGCAGTTCAGAGTTCCTTTCCAACCTAAATTATTCTGCAGTTCTATGAGTCTAAATTTTTGAACACTTCCTTAAAATTAAAATTAGGTGGGGAAAAGCATAACTTTCAACTAGTCACAGAGCTACTTTAAATCTCTTCTTTGAAAATTTTCCTTTGACTGGTCTCTGAATTGTGCAGTTTGCCCTTCAGGACCCATATGCTCTCTCTCAGCATATCGGGTTTTTAGAGATAGGAAAAAATTGCTGGAAATATATTTTTCTTCAGTCTGCTGCCCAGAACACAAAGTTAAGAGACACTGTCTTCCTGTGTGCAAGCCCATTAGACTTCCTGTATGTTCCCGTATGAAAAGCTGCAATGTTTGATGCTGAAGTCAGTACTACCTGGATATTTAGGGTTAATTAGGCCCCTCAGACCACATCTACACTAATAAATTAAGTATGTATGTGATGGGTCCCTGCTACAGACATCCAGCTGGCACAGCACAGCTTGCATCCTTCTTGTTGAAATCATGTACTCATCGAGAGAGGGTGCCTGTGTGTCAGTAGTCTGTTGGGAATGATCCCTGTCCAGTTTGGAAAATGTTATTTGGCCTAGGCCAAAACCACATGAGTGGCAGAGACAACTGTGTTGTAGTGGAGAAAAGTGTTCCCTGGCAATCTTGGAATTTCTGGTACAGATGTACCCTCAGGAAGCCCACGCTTACCAACTCCTGTTCCAGAGTTCCAAGTAAAGGCACAGTCTTCCCTCTTCTCTGTCCATGCTGGTTTCATTCCTTTGGGTTTTGGTTCTTTTTTTTTTTTTTTTTTGCTCTTACTCCATACTCGCTTTTAAAATGGTTTAGGTTTTATTCTGTTGCAAATTTTGCTTATTACCCCCTGTTTCATTGGGTTTCTATGACACTTTCCATCAAATCTTCCTAATTCATTAGGACTAGGAGTGACAGCATGCTGTTCCTTCAGCCCACATACGGACATTATCAGATGGACAACATCCTCTGTAATACCATCTGCCAGGAGAGAAGCTGAACCTTTCACTTCCAATCCTGGCTCCTTGCCCAAATTAAATAATTGAGTGTAGAATGACCACCATGGTTTCTGTGAGTTAACCGCTAGAGGGAGGAAGGGCAGACTTAGCTTGTTTCACTTTTACAGACTTTGTACTGTACAAAATTTCTTATATTTTACACAGCTAGTTTTTGTAGTCCTTCTCTTTTTTATAAACTAAAACCAGTTTTTATACAACCCTTACTTGTTGCATCCTTATTAGTGTGTTCGTTATGGGCTGTTCATCACAGACACTGTCTCATCGCTTTGTTTTTATGAGGCATCTAGTAAACTGTCACAGTGTTTGCAGAACATATATTGCATTTGCACATGGTATGAAATAGTGGATTTTGGAGTTCATTTTAGTAGCCAGACCTCCAGCTATTCCTCCTCCATAGCTTTAAGCGCAGCAGAAGCAGAAGGCAGTCAAACATTGCAATGGCATGTTATTTCATGTAAGGATTTTTTTTCCCTGCTTTCAAAACTAAAAAACTACTGCCAGCAGTGGGAATTGATCAAACCATAACATTTGTGTGTGACACCCTAATAGATGCTATAATGCCCTTAGCTTGGCTTACAACATGGCAGCTAGACAGGCATATTAGCCGCATCCTTTTACATGCAGACCTTGCTGTTAAATCGTGTTTGGCTAATCTTCCCTTAGGGGAAATTGGATTTCGGCCCCTCTCCCACCTCAAACCCCAACTGTAAGATATAAAATTGGTTTTTTAGAAGTCTCTTTTTCTCTAAGGCACTTTAATTGGCATAAGGCAGTTGCTCCTATAGAAAGACTATCGATTAGCATTTTTATTTTGCTATACTTTAAAGTACACCACTTTCAAAAGCATTTCATGAGCTACCAAGGCAATAAACCTCGCAGTAAAAGGCCAGAATTGGGACTGACTTGGCTTGCTTACTCCTACTGGTCTCGTTTGGTTTATTTCTTTATTTTTAAAACTGGCAAACGGCTGAAGCTGTTTTTCATCAGCCTTCTCACCATCTCTTCAGTGAAACCCAAGCTGGACATTGGGGTCAGTGTTAAGTGCACAGCAAGATTTGCCTCTGGGGTTGAAGGACCCAAAGTTCCAGATACCTTTGTCCAGAGCAGCATGTTCTTCAGTGCCTATGTCAGGAAAAAAGCAGGCACAGTCCGTGCTTTGCCTTCTCCTCCTTCCCTAGCTTTACAGTTGCTGACAATACCGTGGCACCAACCCTGAGGAAGTGGGACAAAGTCATTAGATAAAAAATAGATTGGGGGGATTTTTCTACAAGAAAATATGCATGTGTCTTAACATCTCATTTGATATTTCCAGCATACTTCATTAGAGTTCCTGAAATGTCTTTAATGCATTATTTTATCTCTGAAAAGATGTTAAAATGCTTCTTTTAGTCCTCAACACCTATTTTCAGCATGAGTACATTGGTGACCACTCTAAGGGCTTTGTTCCTTTAGGCTTTCTTTGTTCCCAGAAATTAAATAAGTTACAATTTTAAATGTGAAAGTCCCTGAAGTTAAGTCTGTCTCATGTCTGTGTCAAACTCAGTTTTCTCTTAGTTAATGGGTTACTGACAGCCTGAAGTCAGGAAGTTATATGCATTCTAGCTGCAGAGCATGTCCCAGATGCCTCGTTTTTTCAATTTATCTTTTGTCTTCTACTGCCTGTCGTATCCTAAAAGCAAAAATAACATTTAGCCTCTTTCTGCTTGCCAGCATCAGTGAAAATAAAATTTAAGTATGTAAATGGCAACACTATGTGTTTGGAAACAAGTTTGTTCATTAAAGCAAATGCTCAAGTTGCCAGAGCTTTGTAGCAGTACAGTACATGAGTACTCAAGAGCAGAAAATGTTGAGTGAAAACAATTTGGTGATCCCAGTCCAATCTTGTAACGTTACTTATCATCAAAATCCAGGTCTTGGAGGCAAAATAATTTTGACCTAAGACAAAGCAATTGTGTATTTACGCTGTGATTTCTTTTATAGAAACTGTTGTGGGAGTGCATTGCTTTGCCTGGATCTTGTGCTTAGTGGTACTTTGCATCCATCTATGCCACTGAGACAGATTTAATTTTAGAGTGTTTCAGAAGCGCCTTTTCACCAATCAGACATTAGCTGTACGAAATCACCATGAACTGCTTTGCTTTCTCAGCATGGCTCAGCTTTATCCTCAGTCAATAGACATCTTATCAATCCTTGTTCAAAGACATTCTCTTGCTTCCCCTGGGCTAGTGCTGGTGATAGATAAAAAGTCTGCAAGCTTGAGTTGTGATTTGTTAGTCCCAAGTTGAGGCAAATGGATAATAAACAAATTTTGAAAGTCCACCCAGTTCATTAAAATTTGAAGCAGTCATTTGAAAGTGCGGTGGGGTTTCAGAGGGCTCTCAGCTTCACAGCATGGCCCATGATGATGCATGTGCAAACCAAAATGTAATATAAAGTACACTTCTTTCATCTTCACAAAGAGGTTTTATCATACAGCCTTAAAGACCTTTAGATCTTTCTACATCTGAAAGGAAGATCCAACATATCTTGGAATTTCTCAGTATAGATTCAGAACCCCTTTAGCGACTATTCCTTTGAATATCTGGGTTAACTCTCATTTTTGTTTTCTATTAAAGTTTCTTCTTTTATTACCTTCATACTTACAAAGGTCATTAGAGGATTATCCCTAAACTTTAGAATATGAGCAGTTTCTAGCAGCTCCTGCTATTTCTCTTCCTATGGTTAACTTGACTTTTCACTTGAACCAAAAAAATAATTCTTATCATTGCTTTATCTTAATTCTAAAAATTTTCCTGAAGAACATCTTCAGTTTTCTTTAGTATCAGTGTGACAGTCTTCCACCTCAGATCAGACAAATGAAAGGTTTAATAAGAACAATTTTTCCTTGTTAAAATTAAGAACATTCTACAGCTGTGGGTCAAGACTGCTGTTTTAGAAGTAATCATAATATGTGTGTGTGCGCCAAACCAGATTTCTTTCCCCATCCACTAAGCTTTCAGGACAGCCATTAGTCTCAAATAAACAGCCATTTCCAACTGGGAAAATTACAAAGAATTTCAGAGAAGGCTGGGCCATCTGAGGATGCTCCAATACAAAAAGGCAAATGTGAAAGCATCTAAAACAGAGGGAGCTTTAATCTCGTGGGCCAACATGCAAAGAAGTTGAGAGAAATGAATGTGTATCAGCAGTGGTGTTAATGTTTATTATTGGAATGCAATGACTGGAAAAGTACAGGTAAATGGTGAAATGTGATGCATCTACCATCTGGTTTAGTCCATCAGAAATCCAGATACACTGTCATGGAGAAACTGTTCTGCTACTGTCTTACTTGCCATTACTAAGAATGAAAAGCTTCTATAGGCAAATTAGTCAGATGTTACCTGTCCTGGATGCCTGTTGTAGGGCCTGGGATCATAAAATTCCCCCAGCCTGATCAAGATTCCCAGAACACTGCAGCAGAGGAGTGCCAGAATATTTCCTGAGCTAATTTGAAAGATTCTGACTGTGGATTCTGCCTTCTCCTCCTCCTGTACCTCCTCCTCCTCCTCCTTCTCCTATTCCTCCTCCTTCTCCTCCTTCCCTACCAACTTTTTTACTTTGTTAGAACCCACCCACTACAAAGAGATTTGGAAGGCATAGCTCTCAGATTACAGTTTCCATGTTGTTGTTCATCAAAGGTTGCAATAAAGGTCTCCTGAAATAGAGTAATGGGGGCCGAATTCTGGAGGACCCCAGTCTGTCAGGATACCAGAGGCTCAGGAATGCCAGTGGGATATAAGCAGATAACAAAGAAGTGATAGGAATTCATTGTATAACATTGGAAATTCAGCTGAGTGAATAAATATACTGTCTTTCTACCAAAGTATTTATGGTTTTGGAAACTAAGGGAGTGTTTTAATGGAAAAATTACATTATAAGGCATAGAGCTATTATAGTCCTCCCTAACGGTGCAGGTGATCTCATTTATGATTATGAGAGGTGGAGAGAAAATCTACAGACACAAAGGTTTTATTTTTGTTTAGCTGAAGGAAGCAAGGCATGTATGGGTATGTCTCAGAAACAGATGTGCACAAAAACGTATGCATGATTTACAGCAATTATGTGTGTAAACTTGATAGTAATGCATGTGGCAGATGACTAAAGACCTAAGGGGTAGCTTGCATATGCAAAATTATCCACTGATTCTTTGGACGCAGTTTTCACACTATGATGTGACCAGATTAACTCCCACCACTGTGGAATTGAGATCCTTAGAGAAAACTGTAGGGTTTTACTATTCTGTGATTCTCTCATCTCTTTAAACAAACATTCTGTTTCATCAACCTGTGTTACATATAAAAAAGTTAAAGAAGAGTTAAAATAGCTAAATTGAAACAGTACTCTCAGCTGTCTACCTTGCCATCATGTGTTGTATAGTAGTTAGATCTGATTTTTAGAAAAAAAGGAGAAGAAATTCTGCAGGAGGCACTTGCAGGACCTCTCCTAGGCTTATATAGCTTATTGCTTTCATTTGAAATCTCCTTCTATTAATATTTCATAATTTCAGAGTAGAAAGAAATCCATATGGCAGAAGGATGAGAATAACAGGATTTTCTCTTTGTTTACTTTTTATGCAGGGTAGCTGGAAAGGTAAGTAGTGTTTCTCTGGGAGTAGGGAGGATTTGATTGATTTTTTTATAAAGGTTTTCTATGTTATTGCCATTTCAGCATGTTCACTTTCATCCAAAATCAGTTCATCTTGTATTGAGAACTGAAAGAGATTTCTAAGACTTTTATAAGGTCTGAAGTTTAAATGATCAGAGTATTTTGATATCAGTGGGTCTCGCTATTGTTCCACTATTTTTTAATTTGATTAGTTCATATAAGCTGAAGTTTGCAAGGAGTTCCTATTCTCAGAGACTGTCATTTTCCCCCCAATTTCATTAAATACCTGATGAACAGAGAAGAGAAGATTCTACATTGCCTCATATGTTCCACTGAGGAAATGTGGAACATCTCAGGTGCATTAGGAAAGCCTCACTTCTATCAGAGTCTTTCTGAAAACTGGAAAATGCAACCACAAGTCTCTGTCTTTAGAAAACCATCTTTGCATGCTCACAGACCGACTTTTTTTTCTAAGCTGATTGTCTGGTGGTCAAATATTGCTCCCCCTACATTACGCTGATATATTGAGTGAGGCATTTGGCTTTTTGACTAATAAGCATAAAATATAAGTAATTACAAGGGTACCAAGAAATCTTAGTTAAGAAAGATCAGTGAAGATACTTGAAGTTAAGTATCTGCAGAGGATTTTCCCACTGTATAGGCCATCAGACTTTTAGGTGGAAAACGGGGCTGACACTGTGCAAGGCCCCAGCACACTTGCTGGCTGGAACATGTCCCTTCCCACTCTTTAGACAAGGAGGCCAAGACAAAGCTGTGGTGACTTGCTAAGGTTCACAGGGCTAATCTGTCACACAGCTTTGAATCACAGCACTTGGTCTCAGCAATCTGCTCCTCTCTTCCGAAATGAGAGTAACACATGTTCACACACATACTCATTTAGATCTCAGTCCCTAACACTGATTTACCAACAGGGTTTCAGCTTCTCCTCCCAATATTCCCACACATGCTCCATATTTTCCTCCATGTAGGACAGAGTAAGTGCCATCACAGTCCTGCAACAACCCCTGAACAGCTCTGCAGGCATTCAACTTGACATGTGGGAGTTCTGCAGGGAATATATGTTTGTGGAGGATTAGGGACTTGGAGTAGGTGGCACTTCATGATTTTACTGGCCGAACGATTCAAGATGCCTTTGCAAATTACCCATCAGGATCCTACTGCATTTTTCTGGAGGCTGCATTAGTTTGAGTAATCTTGAATGTGGAATGAGTTCTTGTTATTCTGGCTCCTAAATTGTTTTCTCTGGGGTCGGATACTACAGTTTCTGCTAGTCTGTGATGCTAGTGTATTATGTTGTTACCATGTGATTATATTCTTATTCTAAAATGGCAATAAATGAAAAATCTTCAATGTAGAGAATGAGGACAAGTTGGACAAGGATGCCTGCTAAATTACTTTCCATTCCTGTGGTGGTTTCTCCGTGATTGGATTAAAAGAGGTTGTCAGTGTATGCTCATCCTGTCCCCTGGCTAGGTATAAATAAAGGCTTGGCAGGTTCTAGTACAGCATCTTGTTTAACCTCTACAAGTACCAATATTTACTCAGAAATTTAAAACAATGCATTCAGCCTTCTCTTACTGGAGGGCAGCAGGAGTACAAAGTGGCCAGTCATGTCCATGGCATGTCAGCTCTCCCCATGGGCTTTCCCTTTCATTATCTCTTGCTGTCTCCTTTTGTTTAATGTAAGAACTGAATTATGAACTGCTCAGGAATTCCAGATCCATTACTGCAGTTTGCTTTGCAGAGAGCTCTCTTTTAGGTATTCAGTGATCGCTTTCTCTTACCCCCCAGACTGGAGCTAGAAATGAGACATTTGTCATTCTGTATTTTCCAGCAGTTGGGCATTGTGACAGCCATACTCACAAATTTGTGGAGTTGTGTCCATGCTTTTGTTATGCTAACCCTTTCCTCTGGTTCCTCTAACTTTTGCTGTTACTGTTGTCAAGAGTGCAAAGGATTTAATTATATGTATGGTTAAAACCTGGAAATTCTGCATATTAAAAACAAAATTCACTTATTAAATTTAAAATAAGAATGATATTGCGCTGTATTTCTCCCACATTTTCTCATTTCAAAAAGGCATCAAAATCCTTACAAGAGTATGTGGATGGTGTAGTTTTCTAAAAAATGAATTTTTACTGAAAGAAAAAAAATTCTTCACCTCTGAAATGGTCTTTATCAGGCAGCCTGGAAAGAAAATACACAACTCGAGAAAGCCACTGAGTATGCAGCAGCAGAAAAAAAAAAAAAAAAGATTACAGTACCTCTGCATGGTCTAGATATTGAAGCAGATTCTTCTGCCCGTTCCTTTGTTCCCTGAATCCCTTTAGAGCCTTGCCTCCTCCTTTCACTCTGACACTTCTGCAAACCCTTTGAGCTGCTACGGGTTTCTCCGAACCTCAGTCTGTCTCATTGCTGCCCTCCAGCCCTGGCACTGCAATTCACTCTGCTTGCTTTCATTTTCTTTTACCCTGACCATTCTCTGTCCCCCTGTCCCCAGAGAGACTTAGGCATTAGCACACCAATACACCAGAGTCATGCTCTGGACTGGATTAGCAGTTCTGAGCTGGGCGTTAAGAACAGGGATCACAAGAGGCAGCTGGCACAGCAAGACATCACACATAGGACAGGTAATAGGAAAGAACAAAAAAAATCTCACCTCTTTTGAAGACTTGGGTCCCTTTGGGGAACTTGGATTCACACCCTCAAACTCCATCATTTAGAACTTTAATTCATGTATGACCAAGTAGAGCGGAGGTGGCAAGGAAGAACGGTCTACTGGGTAGACACCTTGCCTGATAAACAGAAACCCAGACTCAGTCCCCTCCTCTATGTTAGATGCAGACTGCTCTCCCACCTCTCCCACATACTCAGGCAGCCTCAGTAGCCTCAGGGTGGACACTGTCTGCTGACACTAGACTGCTCTTTGGGGCAGTGATGGAGCTAGAAGATGAAGTGGGGAGAGCCATTATGGTCCACTAAATCATCTGTGAGGGTCAGAGAGAGCCCACTTGGAGCTGTTGGACAGTAAATGCCTGTTTTGTAGAAAACAGATGTTACAAGGAAGATGCACCCCCAGGACATCCCTCATGGCAGAAACAAATGGGAAAGTTGCACAGCCGACAGCAAAAGAGAAAAGCACAGGGCTTAGTTTAACTGCAGATCACAAGGGGTCTCCCGAAGCAGTGAGACAAGAAGGCAGGAAATCTGAAGATGTGGGACAGTGTATGGTTGCTGTCCAGCCTTTCCACTGGCTCTCCAGGAAGCAGACTTAGGTATGCACCTAAGCATCCTCATTCTGCTGGTTACCCTTAATGGTTGTGACTGTGGTGTTATTTCCCTTTTTAACCTCACTGACAATCCGACCCCTCAGGGCATGCTATGCTGTGTGCTGGATGTGTGTCCAGCTAAGTCCCCCTGTCATTAATCAGGCTGGCAGGACAGTCTGCAAGGAGTCTGGGTATCACTATCCTGCTCTTTAATCTGAACTTCTTGGTGATATTCTCAGTATGTGTGCAAAAATGATTTGATGGAAAGGCTAAGGCTATCATTCCCTGAAGATGAAACAGGCTCCTAGGCGACTGGCTGAGATTCCGTCAAAACTGACAATTTTAAGGTTGCCAAGATTTACTTTATTTTATATATATAGTGTAATTAATGTAACATGAGATACATGTATATAATTATTAGTGTTAGGGTGTCTGCAATCTTGTGTAAGTTAATAAATAACCCAAATTAATAAAAAAACAAACACGTGGGGCCACTCTTGAAGAGAAATGTGAAGGAGAACAAGGAGGGGGCTGCAGCTTTCACTGCACACAGTTGAAAGAATCAGATTTTTTGAGTTCCCTGAAAAATGTTTGGTCGTAGAGTTGAATTAAGAAATTCATAATGATCTGTGATGTACTGCAAGATTTGTGTTCCACAGGTCTAAAGAGACCCTTCTCTTATGTGTGGGTATCACAGATATAGATGAAATTAGAGGAAGCATCTCTGGTAAAGATTTTGGAGGTAGAAAACTGGCACACTGGAGGTTGCCTCAAGCGTTGCCTTCTGGAACATATTGGCTGAAAATGAGATCAAAATGTCGCATCTCTGTGTGATGGGGTTGTACTTGGGCTGATTTCAGGTCTCAGCTGTTAAAATGGGTCTGGTACAAAGCTTGTTGAACAACTGCAGGCAGTCAAAGAACAACTATAAATCAATTGTGAAATACAGCCTGATCTGCATACTTTCTGTTAAAAAGTCACAGTTTAAACTTTTTAAGGCTCAAAATCTGTTAATAATATATAATACACAACCTAGATATATAAATTAGTAAATCCACAATATAACTACCTTTATTCCACAGAGTATCAGTCTTGCCCTGACTGCTTCCAAGCCCTGTTTCTAAATCAAAGGCATGAAGTATCTGTCCAGCTTTCTTCCTGGAAGACATTAACTTGGGATTCTGTTGATGCTACTGAAGAAATTGCCCTGCTCATACTGGCAAAGTGAAGGGGAAGAAAGTTTTACAGATGCTGCTAGACCCCTACATATATCTGTGTGTTATCTCACATTAAGACTGAATTAGGGGAAAATCAAAGGGAATTTGATTCGGTCATAGGAAGCTGTGCAAAATTAAAGTTTAGAAAGGATGACTGCTTCACAGCCATGAGCAAAGGTCCTCCAGCTAGACCTTCCTGCCTAAAGAAAATATATTCAATTCCACTGCCTTTAAACCAAAATAAACAAAAGGAACAAGTAGGCAAAAATATATTTAAAACCAAGGGGAGAGATTTATATGGGAGGTGGTGTGTGGAAGGAGACCACAAGGTTGCAAAAGATCTTTGCTAAGGATATCAAGAGGATAAAAAACAGATATATCCTCTTAAATCTGCAGTGAGTCACCACAGGTCATGTTTTATGGGAGTTTTGTTGCAAGCTTCATGTGTACCTTGGAGAATAAAACCATATGCATCTGATTAGATTACTTAGTACTGGGAGTGTAGGGTAAAAGCATAAATTGAATGCAATTATTTTTAAAGGAAATTATATTCCTGCTGCTTTCTGTTTGTCTGCTGTCCTCTATCTTTTTTTTATTGTCTCTTTTATCTTTGGTTCTGAGGTGGTTTTCACACCATATCTACCTTGCGATCCCCTAGTTTGTATGAAGGCAATTCACAGCTCAGTGCATTGCCTGTCTTCCCTGATTGTTTACAACTGGTTTATTAACCAGACTTTGTCCTGGACTATCTGTGCTTGATCGGGAGGGAGTAGGAGAGCAGAGTTGTTCGTTTTGCATTAAGCATGTGTGCTGATGTGGAAATATCCACCCATACACCTCAGCAGAGATATCTGTGTTAAAATGAAACCAACTTTTATAGAAAAAAAATTAATTTATTACCAATGGAAGGTTATTACTTGGACCATATAACCCAGTGTAAGTGTATGATATTGCCTCCACCTAAGAGTCCTGTATTCCTGATTAAAAGTGCCAGAGGGGAGCATATGCCTTGCAACCACTTATCTGCCCCGTTTTCAATTTCACCTGCTACAATATTCCATTTGAACTCTTTCTTAGAATTTTCCAGCTGAAGTGAAATATTTGACTTTCGCATTGGGCTGCAATTTTGGGGTGAGAGGGCAGGGGCTTGAGAAATTTTTTCCTTTTCCCTGCTGCCTTCCTGTTCCTTCCCCTAGAAATATGTTGCCGTAAGTGCCTTCGGCAAAATAGTGATTAGCTGTAATGAAGATCTGTCTGAGAGAGATTACTGCCTTTATGAGGTGGCATTTTTCAATGTGACTGTGCCTGCACCTTCCAGGCAGTTTGCTTTCTCTGTCCACGATTATATTTACTTTGTTCTATAGTTTTAAATACCTAGGCTAGGCCAGGCTGATTTATTAATACTATTGAAGTAGACACAACATGTAATGCATTGAACCACATGTTCTATCGTTATATATTATCATCTTTGGCCTCTACAATAATGGACTCATGTATAACTATCCACTTGCTCCCCAGATTCCCATGAAGAGAGTTATACTTTGCAGCAAGATTGAAAAACTCTTGAGATGTATCTAGTCTAACGATTTTCAGATCTCCCCTGGGCTCCAGACATGTTTTTGGGGTGAGATTCATCTCACCTTACTTCAGGCAGTCTACAGGGTAGATGTTGACATTTGAGGTGTTTGTCATGGGCTCTTTTTCCTGACAGAAGATCTAGACAAGCGTATTAAGGGAGTCTGTGGCCATTAGTCTGATCCTCAAAATGTGAACTGTGCATGTGACTCCTTTGGCTCTGTTGACTACATTCTCCACTGTCTGTTGAGAGACCCAGCTATAGGCATTAACACCAAGTCAGATGGATCACAGCCCTTATGTCCTACTAAAGTCTTGGTGTTTTACTGTCTTACCATCAGCTCAGGATGCTTTTACTCAAAAACAGTGATTTACCACCTCTCTTATTCAGCTGCTGTGAGCAACAATATCATCTCACCTGCCCTTTCCAGCTATCATGTTCAACATGTATGTCTCTTTCTTCACAGTCAGGTTGAATGCACAACTCATGCTGCTTTTCTGCCTTTCCATGATCGAGGTCACTCTCACAACCTGAGCTCTTTTCCTGTCTCTCTTCATCTCATATCTCAGCCATTAGAGCTTCGTATTGTTTGGCTTCGACATGACCAGGCTTGTTCCTTTCAGAGCTTTCAAGAAGGCTACTGGAAGGACTGTAGACTTGTCTTCAGGTTACCCAACTTCATTAATCTCTCTATTGCCCTGACTTATTCCACTTCATCAAATATGTTGCCTGAATTCACATTAAAGATCCTTGAAAGTCTGTCTATGCCTTCCCTGTGTACCAATTTGTAGTCACTGCTGTTAACTGCTGAAGAAGCTGCTCTGCTCAGACATCATACCGAAGACACCATCTCTTTCCTTTTCAGCCCAGCACTATCTTTTCCCATGCTGCTTCTTGCACCCAGAAAGTAGGCCTAAAACACTTCTAAGAGCAGCACATTGTTCTCCTTCCAATTCATGTGGAAAGCTTTCCTTTTTCATGTTCAGCAGGGGCTCACAGGCAGCTCTAGGAGATCAGTGCTTAGACACAAGCTGGATCGCCACAGGGACACCTCTGTGTCCGTGGCTAACACACACTTCGGTACCTTTGGGCTGCCTGTCCCCTTGGAAGAGTGTCATCACCATGATTTCTCCCCTAGAGCCAGGCAGCGTTTTGGCCATATGCAATAGTCCTTATCGACATTTCCATTTTGACTGAAGCTCCTATTACAAGATTGGTGTTCATGTTTCCTGTTGCTTGAACAAACTTTATTCCGACTTGCATTGCCCTTCCCAGCGCTCACCCATTCATTTTCTGAAGCGACACTCCCCTCCACCACACACTCACACCCACACATGCTGCAAAAATAAGGAGAAATAATTTACTTTTTCTTTTAAAATGTGGCTACACGCAGGACTGACCACTTCTTCACCTTTTGAGAGTATCACTTTGTTAACATCATTTTCAATAGAAGTCTTTATCTGTGCTTTTACAGGTCTAGCCTTTTGAACCCACGGCAATATGTTCTTGGACTTTATGATTTTAACCAGATCCATTATTATCTAAATACTTGGGAAAGCAGGCAGGGGAGGGAAGAGAGAATGACAAGTGACTTCTTAAGGTGCTGTTCTCAGTAGCTCTTTACAATATACATTAGGAACAGCAGGGAGAACAGCTTTCATGGTAGATCTGAGCCTGTTAAAAAAGAAGTTACAGTGCATCATCTCCAAAAAAAAGGGAGGGTTGGTTCATATCTGTCACCATCAGTTTTGGCATTTCGTATTTGCGTAGGGTGATCCTGTTGTGCACAGTCTAGACAGAGTGGTGTCAGGTTTGCCCCTGCTGCTTTACAGTCATGCTGGCTATAGTTTGCTCATGAACAAAATCTCTTTAGGTGTTTTGAGATGCACAAGGCTTAAGATCTTTAAATGCTGCTCTCTAGAGTGTATGTTCCTATTAATGGGCCCATAAAGATCCCCTTATTTATTATTGTTTAATTATATGCAACCTGTTGCTTCAAAATTGCTGTGCATAATTGCTGTTTATTTCTGAGCAGGCTTCTGTGTACGTGTATTTAAAACATTTTGGGTTTAGTGAATTCTGTGTTACTGATTGTTCAAAGTGACTTTATTTTCCATTGTCTTTTCTCTAAATGTTCTTTTGATATTTATAGTGTTAGTGATGATATTATTACATTGCTGTTAGCTATTGAATGAATGATTGCTGTTGTATTCTGAATGTGCTGATGCTGAAAATCTGTGATATAAATAAACTTCCTCTGGTAACATCATTATAATAGCACAAGCAGCAGAAATTTATGGAAAGAACAGATTAAATGCTTAGACTTAAATTCTTCAGTGTGCAACTCTGCTTAAACTGCTGTGTCTGAATTTTGGGTTGCTGAATCAGGTGGAAAAAATCAAACTGACACATCGCTTGTCTGTGCATTTTTACTATGATATATTATGTTACTAAAAGAAAAAGCTCAAAAGCTACCATTGATAATCCTGGCTAAAACTTGGGACATAAATTATTAAGATCTGTAGTTTCTTTTCAAAGTGGCCTGGGACTTAATGCGTATATCACAGCAAAGAAATGTAACATCAATATGTACTTACACATTATAACGGGAGACATTTTTATGTATGTAATAAAGCATTCACTATGTAACTGTTTATCTAAGCAACAGATAGGAAGGTTGAGAAATTCACACAGTTAATGATATTTATTTAGCTAATTAGCAGCTAATCTCATTAATCATAAAATGCATGAACATTTAAAAAGTAATTTATTATTGAATATGAAAACTATTTTCAAACTTGCTTTCCAAACTATATTTTGTTTATTTATATTCATAAAACCTCCCAAGACACCCAGTCTCAGTATTTCACATACTTGTCCTGTAAATTGAAAATGCAGGATGCAAAGTATTGCATCAGGAATTTACGAGAGATACACACACCTCCACTAACCATCTCCAATTACGCTGTGTAATCACTCCTAGGCTTGGGAAATGAGACTCCCGAAGTCAGGGGTGCTTATCTCTGGATTGCTATAGTCACCTACACCTTGTGTGGAGCTTCAGGATTTCCCAGAAATGAGTTGCGAGGCAATATTATAATTGGGCAATAAGATTAGTGTGCTGGTCCCCAATCTGTGCTGCCCCTTGGCAGCAATACTGAGCAAGTAGTGTTGTACAGTGGGATCATAATTTGGTCTCTCTGTCAGCCTTAAGTGTTAACTCCTGAATTCCCTGTGGCTAGGAGCAATGCTGTCCGCTAACAACCTGTTGGGAATTAGTGAAAAAGCTGAAGACGTCACCAACATCTGTGTTTCTAATTCAGTAGGTTTGTTCTCTTCCTTTAGATAACTTTTTTATTCCAAGTTTAATAGTGCCCAGTGAGACTCACTAATAAATGAATGAGTGTTCATTTCCTGCACAGGTTTTGTCAAATTTGCCCTATTATCTCCCAGGTTCAGACTAAAAGTAATAGAGTGACAAGGCTCATTTTTGAAAATTGAGGAGAGGGATATGTGTCTCTCTGGGGAAAGAGCAGGAAGACGTGAATAAAGGCAAAATTAAAGTATGAAATTGAAAAATAAAATAAAGTAACGTTTTACCTATATTTTTCAAATGTTTATTTGTAACCACATTTAAATTAATCGAGGGAAATGACTGAACTCAGCAGGTATGCAAGAGATGAAATTATAATCATTCACAGAAAGCACTACAGCAGCACATTAGCAGTGCTGTGAGATGGCTGTGTGGGAGGCATTTTCATATCAAATCCTTTTTTTTAGTTATTTATAATTGTTTCAGGAAAAAACTAGATCCCTTCGGGGCTTTGAACTGGAAGAGTGGGTGCTTGCTTTCTTTATGGTGATGCATTTTAAAATGGGCTATGTTCTCTATGGCCATTTTAGAGTTATCATACTGTAGCACAAGTGGTTTACCACCAGCTGAATTTTTTCCAAATTATGTTTGTCTGATTTGGTGTTCATTTTTGATGAGCTGAGTGCTAGTTTATTACAGAAAGGAAAGCTTTTGGTCAGTAACTTAACTCCAAACTGACTTGGACCTTAATCCTGCAATGATATATGCACATATTTAATGTGTCCATAGAACAGCCAGTGGGCATGGAGTCTGTGCTTTATGGAACTGCCTTCCTTTGGAAATGGGAGAGATCTGCTGATGACAATAACTTGAAATACTCGCTTAAAAGTGGGCTGCAAAGCACACAATTAAACACATGTTTGAGTCTCATCATACTGCATGACTGTTTCCAAATATTCAGAAATTACCTGGGTTTAAATCTCATATAAATGCGGTAAGAGTTGAAGAAATTCAGTGTAAAAATAATGAAGCTGTGTATTTGTATGCACATGTACGATTTAGTACTGGATCATTTCACTCAAATTCTGAACATAAGTTGCATTTCTCTTTTACACATAAAAAAGGAAACTGCAGTTAAGCCATATTATGATCTAAGTTTATACTAATATATTGCAATCTGTGTGCTCAAAATGGTCATTTTAGCTTGCAAGTATTTGTACATTTAAAATTATGCATAAGGTCATATAGATAAGGCCAATAAAATTGTAAAGTTTTGTAGTACAATTGGATTATAAGAATTACGAGTATTTTAAAAGTATATGTGCCTTTGTAACTAATCTGGGTACCTAGTTTAATAGAGAATAGCATCCTTTTCTGGATTTTTGTGGTGGGGGAGTGGGAAGAGAAACGGGAAAGGTTTTCTTCCCTCCTATAGAACACTGTAAAGAGATTTTAAAGGAGGAATTTTAAATTATATAGCAAGGTTATAATTTTCTGTGAAGCCATATGGAACTCAGCACAAAGTCCTGATGACTTATTTTCATGTAAATTCTTCATCTTGATGTAATTCATATGGCATCAGCACTGATAAGTAATCAGACCTTTCTGATAAAACCTGAAGCACAGAAGAAGAAATGAATGCTGTGCAGTTAACTCTTAACTGTAAAGCCATAGTATAGCCTTGGTTTCAACTGTATCATCCATAAAATATACACGAAACATGTAAACCAGAGTGACTGCAGTACATGGGAGCCTGACAGCAGGTCATGGGGCTGTACAGCACAGGATTGCTGCTGTGGGACATGACCCACTGGAGCCATCTGAGACTGACTTTAAGCTTGCTAAGCTCCTGCCTGGCATACTGACCTCGGTCACGGGGCAGCAGTGTATTTACTATATAACTAAAGTTATGCAAATGAGTATGGGCACCTTGCTAACTCAGACTTGAGTATTCTTTGTTCAGATCCCAAGTGAATTTTGTTTGTATGTGTATCAGTGTTCTCTGCTAGCCAGGGACAAGGACATATTAATACTTATTCAGTCTTTTGTAATATCCTTTACAATCTTCAAATTAAGGTTCCGTGTAGGTATATTGTAGTGTTGTCGGTTGCTCATGTTATTAATCCCGAAATAATAAAATGTGTATTAGATAGAATCAGGGCAGCTCAACTGTATATTGCAGGCTATAAGCTTTCATTAACATCTACAAGAAATTTTTTGTTAACTCAGTGTGTGTAGAGACAAGAAGGGAGAGGAGCTGGAGGGGAGTATGATTTAGGTTTGATAAGGAGAGGATAAAACAGGAGTAGGATTTGGATTCTGGACTGCTCAGGCTGCTCTTCAGCTTTGTCCATCAGTTATCTTCTGGCAATATATTGTGCTACTTGCTCAAGCATAATTATGGTCCTTTATAATGGTCTTTTAAATATGTGTTTCATGGGCCAGGTAGGTTAATGTGCAATAGTTTTTTATTTTGACTATTTTTTTGCATTGCTCTCAGCAAATAGGTGAATGCAGTGCTACAGAATGCAGCAGCTTCAGGGATTTTTTCTACTATGATTAAGAAATAGCTCATCTATAACCAGAACAGATCTCAGTCACCAGGAGACTGCAGTGACCAAAAGAGGTATTTAATCACCTGGCTAGGATCTGATCAGGAAAGAAGAGCCATTGTTATGGCTGCAATCTGACTGCTGAGGAAAAGCAGCCAGAAGTAAATGACTTCAATCCATCTGCTCCCTCCTTTCTCCATTTTTTTAAATATTTCTTTTGTGCCACTTTAATTATGATCAGCAGAGGCACTTGATAGGAGCTCTTTGTTCTGACAGGCGTGGTGGGTCCTGTGATTTCAGCAGTCCTCTGTCTGGGAATGGTGGAGGTGCAGTACAGAAACAAGAGTAAGATGATAATCTCAGGAGCTAGTTCCCCACACCTTGATGTCACACACACTTGGAAGGACAGGCATGTGTTTATTTCCCAAACGCTTTTGGCTGGAGTGGTGAAAGCCCATTACACACATTGATATGCAGTGCTTGGTGCTTTCATGTTCCTCAAAGGCATCTGATGCTGCTGAAGCATCATGACAACTTGGCTGTCTTTGGGATCAGAAGGTTCAGCATCTCTTGGGCCTGCTGCATCTGCTGGTTCATTTGGCAAGAAAAGCAGTGGTTCATAGTAATGTCTTCCACCTCCCAAGTTAAGCAGAAGAATATATTAATTGTAGTTATGTGTTGTCATCTGTACACTTGGGAAACAATTAGGGAAAACCTTCCTAATTTTCAGTGCAAGCTGAGCCTCGGGTGTTCAGTAATAAACTAGCTAACTGTGACTTCGGCGTTTGGATGTATTTGAACCTTGCATGACAGTTGAGCTAAAAATGAAGCAATTCGTTCTCTCATTCCTTAATTCTGATCTTACTGTATTTGCAGTTTTCTGAATTTCAGGTTTCTGAAGTTTCCCCAAAGTAGCATTGTTATGTGGCTTAATAGAGGCTTTTGTGTGGGATTATATACGTCTGAGAAAAGGAATCAGTGGATTCTCATACATGAATAGTGCTGCATTTCTTTAGCAACATTTCTCCTTGATCTACACATCTCATTTTTTCTCACCAGATTACAAAGAGAAATGGAGTCAATAAAGTTATGGGCAGTGCTAGACAAGGAAACAGCATGTTGTAGAGATGGAAAGTGGAAGCTCTCGGGCCATGTCCCTTTGGTTTGGCCCAGGGGAGGGTACAGGGATTGTGCCAGACCCCGGCTCAGTGCAGAGCAGCACATGAATGCCCTAGAGTGTGCAGTTAAGATGAGCTCTGCCAGTTTAAGCAATCAATCAAACCAGTCTGCCTTCCTCATCAGTTAATTCAATGAATGAGATTCATAATGTACCATGAAATGAGAAGCTTTTCTGTGGAAGTTTAAAAACAGAAATGTGACTGCTTAGATAAATGCTATACAATTGCCTTCAGTTCCCAATCACATGCTATCAATTTCAATTAGGTTGAAAACTATCATAAGATTTGACTTTTGCATTTGGGCAGTGTCTTAAATTGGGTTGTTGGTCATAGGTAAATACAATCTAACCACCAAAACGTGAAACGAACAGTAGGAGACTACACTGAGACACTGCAGCTAATGGCAGCTCCTAAAGTTGCAAGACTGATTTACCAGCATTCCTGTAAATCAACTTCTCTATCATATTTTAGGCATTAGAAATTCTGTTATCACACCACTGTGGTTAAAATTCCCATTGCAAATGGCAATTGCATGTTGTAGCGTGTCTCAGATGCCTCATCCATGGTGCTGATGTTGCTTTAGTGCTAATGGCAGTATAACTTTGTCAGTATTAACAGATGCAGTGGCTTATCTAAGCCTATCATTATAGTAGCCATATGCTTACCGGGAAAATGCAGTATCCTATTTCACAGAAAGTTAAAGAATTATTGACGGTTTAAGGGACAGCACTGTATATAGGGAAATGCCATAGTGAAGAAGTTATCTGATGGCTTAGATTTATTTTTTCCTGTTGAGTTTAAATTGTCAACGCTCCTTGTAATAATAAAACTCTTTGCATGGAGAGGACTATAATTTAATTTACTACTGTGAATATTGATTCCTGGATAGTACATTCTTTATCCTGCAGATGACCTAGATCCTTGGTTCCCTAAGGGTTTTGAATAATAACAGCAGCAAAACGGTCTGGATTACATAAGAGACTTGATGGAGATTAGTTACTTTCTCTGCTGACATTTTAATTTTATTCCTTTAATTTCTTTCTCATATTCCGTGTCTTGCTTTGCAAGTTCGAAACCATTGTCAGATTGATGTTGATGAGCACTGAGTGTTTTAAGTATCATTCTTCCCAATCATACCAAACCTTATGTTCAAAGTAAACCAGAAAGGTCACGTTCACTTAGAGACGTGATTTCATTTCTCATTAATTGAAATAATCTTCATAGAGATAATTTACTCCAAGTCTCTTTATTAGAAGGGTGGTTGCCATGTGCTCCTGACGGAATTCCCTTACAGTAGTCGTCATTGTGTAGTGTTGCATCTTCTTTAGAACTAGTGGGAAGTATCCCCACAATGCACAGATGATGGAGTTGCTCTTGGAATGCGCAAAATCCACTATTGCCAACTCCAGTCATTACAAGAAAGAATAAGAGCTGCAAAAGTATTATGAGATTCTTGAAAATATAGGGAAAGGCGGGAAACAAGGTCAGTGGAGGAAGAGAGAGAAGAAGGGAGTGGGAGGGAAGGTGGGAAGGGTCTAGCTTTCTGAATCCTCAGTTGAGGGTACATACAGACCAAATATTCAGGTTTTTGAAGACTTAGTAGTCATAGGGACCAGTCAGGGTATTGGGAGCCTAAGAGAATTATCAGGTCTCTCAAAATTCTCTGTCTACCCATAGGAATGTGGCAGAATTCTGTGTGGAAAACCCAGAACAGAACATGACAAAAGAGCACAGTTCCAGCATAAAACAGGCATTACTTCAGCAGGATTTTTAGCAGTATTCCTTTGCCCAGTTATTTTGAGCCACTCTAAGGCGATTAGAGTGGCTCGTTACCGACGCCGAGGAGCTGAGAAGGCGAGTTGTGTTCCCTTTTGAGAAAACTGTCACTATCTCTGCGTGAGCTCAGATGGAATTGAATAAAGGTCTGTTTTGTGCTCAGAGTACGGAGCGAGCCCTCTTTTTGCTTTCAGTGTCTGGGGGTTAATGCAGTCAGCTGGGGGATCTAAAGCCTATTTCCTCCGTCTTGCAACCGTCTACTCTGTGAGCTCAATTGCAACAGGAGATATCATATATGTACATTAAAGACCTATTTTCCCTGTCCCCTAAGCATTTCAGTGCTGCCCACCAAAGAAACTTTTACTTAATTTAGGGACTGTTTTCTCCTTCAGACACTTTCTAGTCAAGGACCTGACTAACTAGAATTTTAAGATTACAAAAATCTTTCATCACCCTTGTTAGAAAGAAGTAGGAAAGATGTAATTGCCTTGATGGGGTTTGTGATGGGCACATTTATTAGCGTGGAAGATCTCCTATCTATAATTGATACATAAAATTGCTTTTATATAACAACAGAATTCTAAAAATGTTGTTAAGTCCCTAAAAAGTTATGTTTTTATTTTGTCTAAAATGAAACAAAAAAATCTGACAGTACATCTCTGTATCTGTTGTGGACACAGAGGGAGAAATTACTGTATGTAGGAAGTGATAAACCCTCTAAACCCATCTCTGTCTGGCACCACAACTGAAATATGAGAAACAGGTTCATTGAATAATTGGAAGGTATTTTTACTGAAAATTAAATTTTCAAAGTTTTAATAAGAGACTTTTAATTCAGAAGGTTATGTGGTTTGTGTACCATGAAAACCAGGATATTTGACCACAGATTCAGTTTCCAAGTAGATAATGACCCCAAACATCCTTAGAAATAGTATAGACATTTAAGAAATGGTATAATGAAATCTGAAAAGAAATTCAGGATGGAGCAGCCTGGTTTTTAGTCATAACCTCAGCCATTTGAAGCAGATGCAGCTTTTATTTCATTCAACACAGTCACTGCTGTTCCTTATATATTTACAACACTTCATGTTGCACGATATATTCCTACAGCACGATCTTCAGGCAAAGAGAGAGAAAAACTAATAATTTTTAGACAGGTGTGGTTTCTTAATTAAGTGTTGCATTTTGAATCATCAAATATATTTAAATTTTAGTCCTAGCAGTACTCAGTGTTATTATTGGACTCAAAATCTAGGTCAGCCTCTTAAAAGATTCTGGGATGGGGGCATGTCAGCACTGGGCAAAAGCATTAGCCATTCAAGCTGCATGTGAATATGCAGAGCTTCATATGAATTTTTATTGCATTAAAGAAAAGGGTTAAGGAAAAAGCCAGAAAGGTTTGGCAGAGGAAAAAGAATATCTGGCATTTGTAAGCAACAGGATTTTGCAATTTAGCCCATATGTTAATGGCAAAATGAGCCCTTAAAAGTATTCTTTTCTACAATACTTCATTTATGGCTACTGGTTAATAAGGCTACTCTGATTTCAATAGCTGCCTTAATTTAAAATGCTACCTTGATTTTCACAGGAATGGCTCTTATTCCATGAATAAATTATTACTTTGTCACTGTTTTTGTCAGCACTATTAACTATGGAATATATTCTGGCTGGTCATTTTAAGTGTCTTCCTTATCAGTATTGTGCCTGGCATTCATTATCCTCTTATCTCTCTTCCATTTCTCTCAGTAGAGAGGTAATGGATTGATTACTTTCACTGCTATATTGGTCAGGATGTACAACAAATTCTCTTCAGCTCTACAGCTCATTCATCATGTATATCCTTTAATCCCCCATCCCTGAGTTTAAACGTTTCATTCTCTTCATATATATTGGAAATTATTAGCAGAGACTAGAATCCAAGCAGTGCATCTTTTATCACTCCTTTACTGTAAAACATAGTCGCTGAGAATCTGGGGGTGGTGTCTCTCAGTTATACAGCTCAGGGGGGTTTAAGTGCCACAGAACCACTAATTCAGCAGCATTTGCATTTTCTGAAATACTGACTTCTGTGCTACAACTGAAGAATTGCTGAAAAGAAAAACCACAAAAAGGGTTCTTTGTGATGTGATGCTCCCCCATGTGCTGCACATACCTATTGGTAGTAACAGAATCTCTGCTATTTGGGTGCATATTTTTAATTTGTAAATGACATTTGAAAATAAAGGCACTTTTCTGATAAAAATTATGTGCTGTACACTGTACATACATACTATATGGAAAACTCTGTTAAAGTGAGTTGAATGGGAATCACAGGATTTCCTCACTCTAGCAAGAGGAAAACAGAGATTAGGAGTGCTTTCCTTGGCTTTTCTTTTCTAAAAAATTTGTTCTTCCTGGTAAAACTGTTATTGCAGGAGGAATCCAGGGGGCATGGACCAAGAGAGTAGAAACACTATGGGATGAGCTGAAACTGAAATTATACATAAAGACTCTTAGAGATAGGGAAAGAATTTGTTCCTTCCTGAGGTATATGAAGGACACACAAAGACACTGTACTGCAAGGGAGGTTCCCCTGTGTATCGCCATATGTAAGATGTAGCTCTACATCTGTAGCTCCTCATCCTCCTGAAGGTACATTTGCTTCCCTTGTCGCTGGCACTGTTTGTGATACTGATGCATATGAGTCTGGTCTGCACCCAGATGCTGATGTGAGGTTATACCAGCAACTCTTGTGCAGAAAGGGCTTTAACCCACCCTTTTTGAAGGCATCAGCTTCATCCTGGGGGCAGACAAATCTTGACTCCAAAACCAATGGAGGAATGAAATATTCAAAATCTTACAAAAAAGCGTTAGTCAAATATGCAGAAATACACCAGTCGGTACAAATTATCTAACTCTGAGGAGCTAACCCTAAAATCACTGATTTGTGTTACAGTCTGTGTTACAGTCAAGCCCTTCCCGAATCTCTTGCTAAAGAGGGCTTCCTGCAGTACAGAGAGGTTCGCAAACAGCCTCTCCCATGCTTTTCCCTCATATCCATGCCCTAGTCTCACTCTCCTCATCAATAAATATTGAAATCTTCTCAGAATTATCCCAGACTGGTTATGACTGATAAAGAGGAGAGGAGAAAATAAAAAATTGATAATCATATGGTGGCCTGGAAGAGCAGCAAGTCCATTCAGAGGAGGGGGGTGGCACTCATATGTTTGTTTTTAAACAGAAGAGGCATTATATCAATAAATTAGAATCGCAAGTCATCTGAAATGCTGTCAATATTCAAGTGACAACAGCCATGATGCCTCTGGATAGGGAAGGAGCAGATAGGAAGGAAATCTTGTAGGCTATGATTCTAAGGACTTGTATTTGAGCATGTATCATATAATGCTGTAACAGACTACACAGAATACACCAAGTGCAACTGACTCAGTGTTCAAAGATGTAAAGAGATTGAAATTTATCTTTTTTATTTAAGGCATAAATAGTAAAGTACTGACACGTTTCTACTAGTGTGTCCACCCACTGTAAACCACAGATCTGCTGCATGTTTTCCTCAAGAAAAGGGAGAGAGTGCTTGTTTCTGATGGCAACACACTTCCTAACATGAGGTTTTTGCAAGAAAAATATATCGCATGTCAAGATCCTTTAAGGCTGTCCTGCCTTCTCAATTAAAATTTAAAAAAATTGCTTATACCTATATTCAGTCTCTGGGGAGACAGTCCAGAAGGAAGATTGTATCACTTCAGCTGGGGAGTGAAATCTCTGTAAGCAGCCCCTTGCCTCTTTGACATCTCCTCTTAGATGTCTTGTCAGAGTCTCTGCCTCTGACATCTCTTTTCGATGTCTTTTGTAGTTGCTTTAAATGGAACATGGCCAAAAATTAAGTTCTCATCCTTCCCTATGTCCCTTTTATTGTTATCAACAGTGCTATTATCATCCCTGTCTCTCAGCAGTCGGCATGTTCATAGTTACAGTTCTGAATGTTTTACTTGCCAGAATTTGTCTGGTCAGATCAACAAGGTTTTTGTCACTGCTCTAGAAGTAATTAGGAAGGACAGATTTCTCAGCAAGAGAGAGGCACACAAGCAAATCTAGACCCATGTTAGGATCTGTGAAGGTTACTGCTTAAAGGGAGAAGATTTTTAGTAGGGCAGTAGAGCCCAACAGAGGGAAAAAGAATCATTCTCTCTGTGCTGTTTTAATTTGTACTGAAACTATTAATAGCCCAGGCTTTTCTCATTTCCTGTATTTTTCACAGTGTGTTGTCCCTTTCTGCTTTTCCTTCCACCAGATTGAAAGAAAGAGTTATTTGTTGTCTTTAGAAATGTCATTTGTCCTGTATCACAGTATTTGATTTCCTGGCACCTTTTGCTCAGCTCCGTGGGGATAATGTTGTGTCTCAGCGACCCCATCATATTGTAGTACGACACTGAAATTCTTTCAGGTACATATGAGAGGGAGAACTGCTAAGAGTTCCATGTTGCACTCTCCCACAAAGAGCACTCTCTATTTCAACCTATCATTTATTTAACATTTGACAGCCTCCAAATGGAAGGGAGGGTTATCCATGCACTTAAATGCATTTTGGAAAGGTGAAATTCAGTCTGTATTACCATCAGTCGCTCTGCACATCCACCTTATTTGACTGATTTCTGCTAGTATTCTAATAATTTCAAAACCAACCTTTACAGAAGTCCTACTTTCAGTCTGTCATGCCTTTGAATGGAGCCTTCAGACTCCAGCATTCATCCAGAAATCAATTATTCATTGTCTTTAGAGAAGACTGACTTTAGTCCTCAGGACCTGGGACAAGGTTCGTGCCATACTGTTTTGGTTTCAGCTGGGACTTGGGACTGAGAGCTGAAGGGTTTGTGTTCAGGGAGCTGCAGCCTCAAAAGCAAAATGCCCAGTAAGTTTTTGGGTGCCCCACTCTCAGGTAGTGCTGATGCACGTGCTTTGTATGTTACTTGAGAGCTTGTGTCCACCTGCGTCCTCAGGCAACTTGAATCTTGTCCTTGGTGATGACATTTCTGCTTGTCCTTTTGGCTGAACTCGGGTATCTTGTTTCTTTTATCTGTACCAGAATCACTTGAAGCTCAGCTGCCATCCTCTGTTTCATATCTGGAGGGGGATCCAACAGTGTGGTATTTCCAGCTGACTAGTGAAAAATGAGGTGGTTTTCTGCTTTTTGAGAGTGAGGAACTTCTAAATTATCATCTCTTCTAAACTGCTACCTCTGCCATGGATTACCTCTGTGACCTTACTTTACTTTATTAATTGTATCAAAAATATATTCAAATAGATGCATCAAGTTTGTCATCAGGAGCTGGTAGTACTATTCTTAATATACCAAGTTCTTTATTGAGAGACTAAATATTTTTCTTCCATATAACTCCTGTGCACTGATTTGACAATTTTGAGCATTTTACATCTTTCTACTTTTAAGTGTCTTCTGAGTAATATGAGATTATTAAAACCAAATAAGAATACAGCATAATTTCAGATGTTTAATAGTTGAAGAAATAATAGCCCAATTTCATTGAAGATACACAGTTTTCAAGAAAGCTTAAAATACAAAATATTTCTTTATCAACATTGATATTAAAATATGGTACTAAATTTCTGATTGTTTCAATTTCAATTAGAAATGCTAATTCAAATAAATTCAAGCTAAGAAAACAGTATTGAAAACCAGCAGTTAAAAAAGAGGTCTGCAACTGTCAGTGAATAGGATATGGGAGAATTAATGCCATCCTTCTTGAAACACGTTGAAACTGAAAAGCTGAATGAGTATTAGCACTGTTCTTTAAACACATGCAATACAATATTCATTAAGTTTTGATCAAATGTTTTACAAATGGGGGGGTGATTCAGATCTTTTTTATAAACTGATTTTTTCGTAGGACCATTTTACTATTAGATGATTTGTCTTGCTAGGAAAATACTCTCCTCTTATTATATTCAGATTAGACTGAGACTTAGCCTAGGAGATTTTGAGATTTTGGTTTTTGGTTTCCTAGAGCTATCCAGGATAACTCTCCTCCTGATTTCACTAGTGTTTGCCATGAGATGTTGGCGAAGGCTATTATCAAACTCTGAAAAAACAGATCCTGAACTTCTGCCTTATAATAACTTTTTAATACAGTATCAGAAAGATGCGAAAGATCTGCCTGGAGACTGACATTTAGCTATTGTGCTCTTTTAAATTAAATGACAGCTCGTACAGGCATTCCAGGGCTAGGTGTAGAATCCTGTTATTTAAACATTGTCAAAGCTTGGGTTCAATTAACTCTAATTCAGTGTAGTTTCCTCATCCTTGCATACTCTTTCTGTCTTTCTTTCACTCCCTCTCTGTCTTTTCTTTCCTCTGGCCTTGAAAGGCTTTGGAGCACCTGTCAGGGTTACAGTGGGATTTCAAATGCCTTCATTCCTGTTGCTGGGTGGAAAGAAAATTACGTCCTGGCAGAGCAGCTTCAAAGCATTTCATTGCCAGTTGGGAGATTCGAGTTGCAGGGTAAAGCTGGAGTGTTAAGTCCCAACCTGGCTGGGGTTCTTAATGTTCCAAATGATATATGGGTGGTTTCTGAGGCAAACAGAGCTACCATGCTTTAGTGATCAAAAACACAGAGGTTGTATTTGGGCCAGAGCCAGTGTGAATAGGTTGTTTGTCAACTTCACCATCAAAGGAGACAGCAGAAGGTGCCCCTGGCTTGTACTGGAAATCATAGAATAATGGAATGGCTTGGTTTGGAAGGGATCTTAAAGATCATCTGGTTCCAACTCCTCTACCATGGGCAGAGACACCTTCCACTAGACCAGTTTTTTTCAGAGCCTTGTCCAGCCTGGCCTTGAACACTTCCAGGGATGGGGTGTCAACAACCTCTCCGGGCAGCCTGTTCCAGTGCCTCACCAACCCCGCAGTAAATGATTTCTTTCTAATATCCAATCAAATATACCCTCTTTCAGCTTGAAGTCATGTCACAGGAAGAGCTATGGTGCCAGCGAGGTCTGGGGCTCTGAGATAGCAGTGCCTTGAGGATCACAGTCCAACTGCAATAGGACTGAGTAGCACCTCCTAAGAAAATCAATCAGTAGCAGATGGCAGGGGGTGGGGAAGCCATCAAGTAATGGGGTGGCATAAACACATAAGGAGATCAAAGTTTCAAATTGCCTTTCATTCAGTGCTCATTCAGATTGTTATTTTTGGAAAGAAGTAGTTCAGATAAAAGACAACCTTTCCTGGATGCTTTTAAATAAATAAATGGCCTCCTATGCATACCTAGCTGTCTTTCTCCTCTCCTTGAAATGCTACTGCAACTCCTCAGTCTCTGTGGATATACGAATTATTACTCTATTTCTCCAATGTGATTTTTGGATGACAAATATTCCTAGGCCCTGTATGGCAATTCTATAATGAAAGTTACAGTAGAATAGGCCAGGAACCAAACAATATCCATGAAAGTTTGCTTTCATGTAGCTACTATTCAAAAGCAGTCATCCAGTCGTTGGGTCGTAAGTTTTCCACTTCAGCTGTGCTTAGTTCAACAGCTTGGTTGTCTAAAATAAACCTTAAATTTCCTCCTCTGTTTGAATTCCCCTTTTTCTCCTTGCATTCAGTTCACTTTCTTTTTCTTTCAGAGTTTTCAGAGCTTTTATAATTTCAGAAGCCTATTCAGTTTCTCTCAGTGACTTCCCATATAGTGAAAAAAGTCACTTGCTAATTTTCCCCAGACCAGGAGACCTTTTTTTGTCCTAATCATCTGCCAGCATGTGCTTGGTGTCCTTCATGCCAGTGGCTCCTGTCCTAGGTGCTCCCTGGCCACTGGGAGCCATGTGGGCAGCCCTCAGCAGTCTCTGCCTTTCAGTGGATGAGCGTCAACCCAGCTGGATCAAAGGAACTGAAAAATGGGACAGGTAATCAAACCTCATCAGTTCCCCTTCCTTTGTACTTAACAGAGAGAGATGGACAATCCTGAGGGAAACCCAGCTGTGCTGAAACAGATGTCCAAGGAAGCAAGAAGATTCCCCCGCTGGAGGTGCCTCTTTCTTCTAGGAAGGAACCTAGAGACCAAAATTAAGGCTAAATGCCTTTTACACAGCTAAATGTAGATTTGATGAATTTCAGCCCAAAATAGGTACCCTCTGTAAAAATTATGCAAGTGTGTTTATCACAAATCAACTTTAATAAGCAGTATTTTGAGGAGTACTTTCCCGTCCTCTACCTGAGGGACTGGTGAGTGCAAGGAAAGCTGTCTGCTGCAATGCTAACAGAGGTGGACTGAAACAACTGTCAAAGCTGACACATCAAAGATCTTTCTAGCATTTTACAGCCTTGAGAAAAAAACAACCTGCTTAGATGTTTTCCTTAAATATTTTGCAGATTTTCCAAGAATGCCCCCCTTCTCATTAAAAAAAAAAAAAAATTAATAAAGATAGAGCAGTTATTTTTCCATCACTCAAGAACTGTGATTCTTCTTATTAAAAACATTGATTCACATGGGATACCATTAATGCTAGGAAATAAGACTGAGCTAACAATATATATTACCAGTGTGTGTATAGGGTATATGTGAAGTTATAAACTTGAAAATGGGTCTACAAAATAAATGTTTCAACTTGAAATTGATAAGAGGGCAAGAATCGTAGAATCAGCCAGGTTGGATGGGACTCTTGAGATCATCAAGTCCAACCCTTGATCCACTACACCATGGTTACCAGACCATGGCACTAAGTGCCACATCCAGCCTCATCTTAAAAACCTCCAGGGACGAAGAATCCACCACTTCCCTGGGCAGCCCATTCCAATGCCTGATTACTCTTTCTGTAAAGAATTTCTTCCTAACATCCAACCTAAAACTCCCCTGGCAGAGCTTAAGACCATGCCCTCTTGTCTTACTGCTAGTTGCCTGGGAGAAGAGACCAACCCCTACCTGGCTACACCCTCCTGTCAGGTAGTTGTAGAGAGTGATGAGGTCTCCCCTGAGCCTCCTCTTTTCCAGACTAAACAACCCCAGTTCCCTCAGCCTCTCCTCATAGGACTTGTGCTGAAGTCCCTTCACCAGCCTTGTTGCTCTTCTCTGGACCTGCTCCAGCACCTCAATATCCTTCCTGAACTGAGGGGCCCAGAACAGGACACAGAGGTGTGTTACTTTCCAGTCTAGTGGAAATGAATAGACACATAGGGAACATTGTTCTCCTTTGTTGGTTTTTAAGTCATGAAAAGCAATTTGAAGTGTAGTCTTGCTTTAGTGCCATTTAGATTCCTCCCACACTAATGTCAGTGCCTTCCCTGTGTGTGCATGTACGTGTCTACCTAACGTTTCTATAAAAGAAACTTAGTTCAGCTGGTCAAAAATGTTTTGTTGTGTTGCCACGAAACATGGAAACCCTAAATTTTCCATAGCTCCATGAAAAAAAAATGCATTTAAGGTTTCTTGGTTAAGTTTCCACCAACTCATCATGGCCAGTGCTTTGGGCCATGTGTGGTGCTTTGCTTTAAATGCCAGAAGGGTGACTTAGAACAGCTGAGTTCAAGGAGACTTGAGATGATGGGTCAAAATGTGCTGTAATGTGCCAGGAGGGCTTTGTTATCAGGCTACTTACCCCTGAGAGCCGTTGGGACAGCTGGGAGTCATTCCTAGAGGGATGAGCTCTAAGCTTAAGCACAGCACCACTAGACCAGCCTGTGTTTGGTCCTGAGCTAGCAATGCCCACACATCACCATGCTGTGTTGGGCTGTGTTTCTGTCGTGCCCTGTGTCCTTTCAAAGTGCTGCTCCCCTGTACTCCCTTTTGTGGTCTGGAGGTACCTGACGAGATGATACAGGCAAGAGCTCTGGGGTGAGCACATCAAGCATTGCATCGTTCAGAATATGAACCACATCCATCTATGAGGAGGTGAGGGGGCAGTTTGCCTCATGGACTCAGTGCTTTGATTAATCTATTCAAATATTAACATGCCTGATGAGGTAGACCGAAATATCCTCTGGATATATAAATATTCATACACTAACATCTGCCACATCTGCATAGTTATAACTCTGTTTTCATGGCAGGAAAAGCATCTCTTTGAGGAAGGTCCAAAGTAGCAAAGGGTTTCTCTCTTCATACCTGTCACTTAGGAAGTTGTGTAACTTCTGAAGATCTCTCAAACTTGCATTATTTTAAAGTTAGCCTGGTCTACAAGGATTTTACTGCAGATTAACTGTTATTAATGTTCTTGCATCACTTTTACTATGTGTATGTGAGGTACTGTGTGTTTTTCACAACATAAAACAGCCTCTTTGATCATTTGCAAGCTGATTTCTGCCACTGGCACAGTCCTGAAACAGCCATGCTTTGCACAGTTAATGGAGTCAGGTTTTCCTTCTAGTCATGGACTCTACCTTTGGCAGTTAAGAACATGCCATTCATTTTCGTTTTGCCTTTTTTTTTTTTAATTTTATTTTCTTGCTTTACTTTATTTATGGTTATTCTCCTCCAGGATGTCTTTTCACTAGGTTTACCCCTAGCTTCACTTCTCTGAATTTTGCCTCTTGGCAAAATTTTGCCTCTACTTGACCTTCTTCTTCCAAGAAAAAAAAAGAAAATAACCCAAAAATATACTCATCAGCCTTGTTTGACAGTAGATTCCATACAAATCTATAGCAGCTAGCATGCTAGTTACTAAAAAAATTAGGTTTTTTTAAAGTTCACCATACTGGAAATCTTTGTAGCTTTCTAATTTTTGGCATAGGGAAGATATTCTTTCTGTGCACCACCAAATATGTGAGTGCGCAGCAACCATATTCTCTTTTTTGCTTTCCAAAAGGATTCAAAAAAAATTGTTCTTTGGCTAGATTCAAACTTCATCATATATTAAATGCCCTTTTTCCCTTTCAGAATCTCTATTCAATACTCCACAATTGTTTTTAAAGAGTATATTCATTTTTCTCTTTTATCGAGTGAATGCTAAAGACGATGAAAGAATGGTTTGGGCTATTTCTTGGGTCCATCAACTACAGAGCATGGAAAACATAAGAATAACTAGAGTTTGCACCTCCAGTTCTGAACTCTGACTTCTTTTACTCAAACGGGTATTAAAGATTGGTGTGAAAATGATGTAAAATTTGTGTGATTAAGACAAGAATGGTACAGTCCCCTCTAAAAGGGGATGTGTGGCTTTTGTGTGAAGTTGTCATTGTAGGCTATTCCCTGCAGAACAAGCAGAAATTTAAAGCTCTGATGAATGCCTGTTTTACAGAGCAGGTAGTTGTCTTCCAGCTACATCTTTTTAACCTTTGATATTACTAAGGTTAGTCAAAAGCAGTTTGACCCTATTATTTCAAGAGAAATCATTGTTTGTCTTTATGACAAATTACAAATAGGTTAAATTTTCATGAGCTGTTAAGTCCCAGGCTCAGAAGTTATTTAGGCATTTTGAAAAATTTAATCTACATTTTCTGGGGTTTTGTTAGAGTTTTTTCCATTTCTTAGAGTTCTTGCAGATAAGTACCCAGAGCTGCTGCTTCACCTTCAGTTTTGTTTTGCATTTACAGCACCATGAATCTTTGAAAAAAAGTTGCAGCCTACCCAAATTACACTTCAGTCCAGCAATTTGGTGTCCTTAGGAATACTCTGAATTATCTTAATCACATTCTTCAATGATATATTACTACCTTTAAAAATTACTGCTAGGAGAAAATCACAAGTGTATAAGAGGGAGCCGAAGAATAAAAATGTAACAGTTAAAGGAAAAAAGCCAAGATATAAGTTAAGGAGACTAGAAAATTAACATTAAAAATCAGAAAATCAAGAAACAATGTTCCTTTGATGGTATTGCAAGTGTGTGTCTCTATAACTGTGTTTATTATACAGTACAATAATGGGAACCAAATTCTGTACTCAGTTACACTGGTGTGTTGGTTAGAGCTGGTAAACACTTAATATCACTTAAAAGGGCTTTGTGTCAGTTTAACTCCACGAGTTGCTGCAGAGCTTTACAGTTAAAGCAAGCCCTGATTACAGCTAAATAGCTACTGCCTGATGGAGTATTGACAGTGTCTTCAGTGAAATAAATTGTCCTTGAAACTGTTTTTTCCTGTAAGATGCCATTTCAATCAGTTTTTTCCAAATCACACTAATTAGAAAAGTCATTTAACCATCATTAACAAGGTACATATTTCCAGAAGTTGTTAAGAGAGATGATGTTGTTTCAAAATGTATTTTATATTTGTTATCCAGTTTAATGAAATTTAAATAGCAAGTAGATATGATAGTTCATTAAGATGTAAAATGGTCAAATACACTATTTTCATTTTAGAATGTCATGCTTTTAATTATGTTGTTGCTATTTAGTACCAGAAAAACATCCTTTTTTTTAGGTTAATGTTTCATATTTGTATTATGATTAAAACAGTTTGACATTTTGAATAAAAATATACTAATTCATTGTATTAATTAAAAATAATGACCTAGAAAAATGCTTCCAAACTAACCTAAAGACGTCAGCGCAGTGAGACATGACAGTTGTGCCATATTGTCACTATTAATGAAATTTTCTGCAGCAATGTAAAAATGTGCATACAAATGAAAGAAAAAAAAAGTTCAGAACTATTTTAATTTTTAAAACTGCCTATGAAATCTTCTGTCCACTGAAAGGGTCACAGATACTTGGAAAGACCAAACCAACTCTTGAAATATTGACATTTCATGTGAAACGTAAAGGGCAGGTTTTGCACAGGTAGATATTTGTTCTTTTTAAATATGTGTTAGCCTTCTGCTATCGGAGAGGAGAGGGCAAGTACACGAGAGGTGAAGGCCCAAAGCCTTTCAAGTATAGCCGTAGATTTTTAATGACTTTATTCCCAGGAGTTCATTTGAACATATAAACTGCTAATACTATATACTTTATTAAAAGTACCACCATTATATATATATATATATATACACACACACACATATATATATATGAAAATAATGGATTAGAGAAATGAGAAATAATGAACAAAATCATAATAAATGTCTCTCCTGAAACCAGTTCAGACATTCACTGACTAGAGACACCAGGTTTTACTCGGTGTCATAGGGCAAAATGTCATTGAAGACAAAGTAAATGATCACTAACTGTTTTCTCCTGAAGAATGCAAAAAAATTCAAAAGACCACAGACAATAAACGGTGGTCATTTCATTTCCAGCTTCTTTTTGGAGCTGTCATCACTGAATTTAAGGCTGCCCTTTGTGAGGATCTCAGAGGCAACCCTCTTCTCCAGTGTGATAGTAAGTCTTGGTTTTGTGTGTCGCAGATCAGTGAAGTAGCTTACGGATGGACATCTATCAATTCCCATCAAGGATCTTCTATCTAAATTAAATCCTGTTATTTTCAGTTTGCCTAAAGTGTCCCATCTCCAGAATCCTCATGGTTTCAATAGCAGTTTTCATAGGTACCTCCCAGCCCTTCACATTTCTTACATTTCACTATCTTGAACACCCAAATTCAAAACTGGAAACAGTTAATGTTTTACTGTGTATGTGGCTTTTCAGATCAGTGCAAGTGGCTTTATGGACCCCTGTCAACCTGCAAACTGCTGTTGGGGAGCTATTGGTCTAGATATTTCGGTCATTAGCAAGAGAAGCTGCAAGTATCTTAAATTAAAATAGATCTTTGATTTCCCGCTAGGACCTCTAGAGAAGAAATTTACTTCAATTCTTTCGTAAAACTTTACAACTTTGTCTTCCCAGTGCAGGCTGGAGCCCTGGTGAGGCTGTCATTTGAACTGGAGCTGTGTTGCAGCCTCTTTGTTCTCTCCTCGCCTTAGATGCCTGCGTGCTGCCTGCTGGCGTGCGGAGCGAGCGGGATGACTTGTGGTGACAGCTGTAAAGTTGCGGATGGGAGCAGAGAGAGGAAAAAAGCCCTTGTTCGGTTAGGAGGGGGTTTATATCTCTCAGTTGCCATAACTACACAGAAGGAGAAAAACATGCTTCTTTCATGCTTGTCTAGATTCAAAATTGCCTGTTGTCATCCTTTCATAGGTTCAGCACCTTTGCGGGTTGGTCGTAGTAGCGTTTTCAGATTATGGAATTATTGTGAAATTTGTATATTGCCTTCACAGCTGAAATTTTGACTTAATCACCATGTTTTCTGAGGTGTTCCTTTGTTTTCGTTTGTATTTGAAATGTTTTAGCCAAGGTTTATCAACCATCTTCATTATGCGAAAGCCATTCAGCTCTCAAAATAGTCTTTATAAGCTTGCTTAATTCTTAGAGAGCCCATAAATTTTAATACTCATTAAATAAATCTTCGTCCTTTAATCTCAACAGATTTTTTTAAAGTGTCTCTTTTTCTGTTTTTTTTTTAATAATTCTGAGTTTGGTAAGGCAGCTACTTATCACATCCTGATAACCTAATTCTCTGTGAAAATAACAACATTTGCAGTTAAATGGTTTCTTGCATTATCAGCCAGTCATGGCTCATATTCTCTTGCCATACTGTACAAACTCCCTGTTCAAGCAACATGGATGATAGGAAGTGACTTTACTTGGTCTTATACAAAAATATTTAATATTAATAGCAATACCTTCCAAAAAGTTTGCTTAAATATAAAGGTTTAAAAATCAAGGTCTATCCTATTAGAGGGAAACATGAGTTAGGCAGAAGTAAGAAGAATGTTTTACCAAATGTTTCTAAACAGCTACAACACCATTAGATTTCGAAAACTTTACAGTGCTTAAAAATGTAGGAAAAAAAAACAATTATAAAGTCTTTCACATCTTTAGGACAGGTAGAATCTAGAGATTCAAAATTACTGTAAGTAGCAAGATGTTCAAAGGAAATCTGTCACAAATTATGCCTTTTTTAACGTAAAATACCATGTTCTTAAAGCTCAGGGGGCCTAAAAAATAGCTTATTTATCTTTTTTTCCAAACCTGTAGTCATTTGTGATTCTTAGGTAAGTTAACAACCTTGTATTTAACTATTACAATTATTTCTGTAGTCGTGAAAAGTCATGATTGCAGCCACTGACACCTGCTGAAGCTACAGAGCAGGGAAACAGGAGCTGGAGCATAGTTGTTGGGGTGCAAAATCCCCCAGAGAGGGCCTAGAGTTGACTGACAGTGCTTGCTTGCTTGCTTTTTTTTTTTTTTATATTGCAATATTTGATTAGACTTACTTGTTGTGATGGTGTAATGAATCACTAAGAGTCATTCTGGGGACACAGTCCATACCAAAAGAACAGTTCTCTATCATGTGAGGTGTCCATTGGACCAAGAGATGTGGTCACATACATTTAATCTAGTGCATAACTAAGCCATCCACTGAGTAAATAAGCCTAAATATTAGGATTTAGTACTTTATTATTTATAGATGATGTATAATATCTTCTGAAAGGGTGAGATTTCTATGTTGAATATTTGAGTTGTTTTTATTTGCTTTCATTAGGCTTCATGTAGTGCAGTATATGAGTGCTAGAAAACAGGCGTGTTGCCACTGGCCAATAAAGATGTATTTCAAAGAATTGTGTTGATTACACTTACATGCATTTCGTGAATAAACCTAAGGCCTGCCCTTGCTGAAGCTGGGCAGCACTGCTTTGTTTACAATGGGCAGAGGAACAACCTCATTCTTGCTAATTAATGTATGTTAAGTGCTTTGAAGTCTTTGATTGTCAGGTGTTCACCTTAGAGTTGTGGGGTATTTTTTACTCTAATACATGCAATTTGCTCTGGATGCATCACTGATTTATTTTTTCAGAAACCTGTCTTTTTTTATTGTTTTCTTCTTTGGAAAACAAGTGTTTTCTTCTTTGGAAAACAAGCTGGCTGTATGAACACACACATTGATACACAATTTGTAGCTTTTGTTCTTACACCACCAAAACTGATCAGCGTTTCACTAGTGCTGCCGTGTCAGAAGCCTGTTGATTATCACACTATTGGTTTCACAGATGGGTGCTTCTTGTTCAAAGCCTTCAAAACTCGGAAACATTTAGCTAATGCCTTGCACTACATAAAGAGATCAAAAAGGTCTAAAAGCTATCTGCTAGTCTTCTGCTACAAGCAATTAGGATAATACCAAATCCTTCCCAGACCACGTAGCAATAAATATTTTAGCCTTCCCTTAAGTGTGGATTGATATTCAGGGCTGCCTGCTGGTAAATAAAACAATCAGAACTAAATTTCTCTTTGAATCTGAGCTATTCTGTGTTTCCAACGCTCACAAGATTATTTTTTTTCCTTCTCTATCTGCCTGTCTCTCTCATTTTGTCTCTAGATAAAATTATTGTCTGCCTGGAAATCAAGTTACACTGCTAACTGACATAGTGGCATGTTATATGTGGAGAGGGGACCAGACTGGCAGTTTGCTGGGATCTCCGGGGCTTTGTTTGCCTTGGCCAATATAGAACAGGCTGCAGCCAACTTTGAATTTGATCAGGGGTGAATCTTGAAAAAAAACCCAGCAGATCCTGATATAGGAAGCTACATCTTTATCTCAACGTCTCAGTGGGTATTTTTATACTGGATCCTTTGGTCTTGCTGCTTGTCCTTCCATGGATCACAGTCTGTGTTGGAAAATGAAAGAGATCAGATTATCCCTGTATTTTTTTCTCATTCTTTGCATCCGTGTACATAATGTAAATGCAGTTCATTTTCAAAGCCAGTCACATATATTCACTGTGCATTTGTAACCCTGTATGATTATAAATTAGCAGGCATAGATACCATAGAGGATTTTACCTAATAAATCAAAGCAACAAAGGCATTCTAGCCCCCAGACTCTCTTTTTTAATATTTTAATGCATAACTGTGATACCAAAATCTCTCCAAAGTTGCATTTAATGTGTTGTTTTCTAGAGAGTAGGGGTGTAGTTCGTCTCTGAGTATAATCAGAAAACATGTTGAAATAGTTCTGTGGCCTAATATAGGGACATATCAACTCTGTAATGTGTGAAGGCAACCTTGAGGTATCTCCTAATGTCAGTTCTAGTGATGATAATAGCCTGAAAATTGGTTTCAAAACATGATATAGTGACTTCCCTGAGTTTTTAATGTATTTAGAAAGGTTCCATTTACACACAGAGTTGTAGTTGTCTTCCTCAAGTAGTAATCACCACAGCTGACTTTGCTGACCCTTTCTCATCATAATAAGGTGAGAAGAATTTGTCTATGTGAACAACGAAAAGTTATTTAGCACAATGGGGCATCTCATTGCCAACAGTCCTTTGAGTAGAATTATCATATACAGCCACATATGTGTTGTTCAGCAGGATTTAAAAAATATTTTCCCACTCTCCAGCATCTGTTACTGTTTTCTTTAGCAGCACAGGTGTCTAACAGTGTCAACACAACTAAGATATAGACAGGTTGGTCTGCACTACAAATTCCTACTGCCATAGCTCTATCAGCTCTCAGGGTATGACAACTTCACACCTTGCGTTTCACATTGCTGTGCTGACAAAACCCAGCAGAAGATGACTCTCATTGCCTTTTGTTCAGAGGTTGGTGTAGCTGTGCCAGCAGTGATACCTCTCTATCAGCATATGCTCCATCTTCACCAGGGTGTGTAGCTGGGTAGCACAGACTCAGTAGGGCACGGCCTCACAGTGCTCCTATAGTCAGTGTTGAGCTTTTCTCAGTTCATTTTATCTGGGCTTAAGGGCTTATGAAAGCAAAATATGCAGGAGATAGCCACAAGAGTCGAGCATTTTCAAATGCCTTTTGGAGCAGGATGGTGTCCTGTGGAAACTGTAATGGACAGAGACTGTGAGAGGAGGGCTGGGCACACCAGTATCATGTAGACAGTATTTTGCACCTCTGTCCCAAACCTTTGGCAGCCCTGGCACTTCACAGAACAGAGTGAGAGTGTTTCACCATTTGTCTGCCTCCCCCATCTCACCAATAAGAATCCTTGCACAGGCAAATCCCAGCTTTCTTACGCCCCCTTCTCCTTCTGCTCTTGATAAAGTTCAGCTAAAGTCGAGATCCAATAGGAAAAAAAAGGTGAAAGTATTTCTCTGCAATAGATTAATTCTCACCTTCTGTGCAAAAAAAAAGAGAAATTACCCTCTGGTCTCAACTAATTATTTTATCTCCCTTGGTAATCCCTAGGGAGAGACAGTGCATCCTACCTGGCTAAGCACACAGAACAGGTTGGGTTGTGCATGAGACAGCTTCTGTCTCTTTTTGACTGCAGAGACAGTCCAGGTAGCTGGATGTATAATTTTTAGGGTCCAAGAAGAAAACTGAAGATCACAGGGTAGTATTGGGTATTAAGAGCAGGTTCTTCACCCAGAGAGTGGTTGGGTGCTGTAACAGGCTACCCAGGGAAGTGGTCACGGCACCAAACCTGCCAGAGCTCAGTAAGAGTTTGGACAATGCTCTCAGGCACATGGTGGGATTCTTGGGGTGTTCTGTGCAGGGCCAGGAATTGGACTCCATGATCTTTGCGGGTCCCTTCCAACTCAGGATATTCTATGATCTGAAACATCCTCATCTGTTAATGATTCCCACCAGAATTCATTCATTTCTCTATTATTGCCTTTCAGGCCAAAAGAGAATAAAGGACCTATTTCTTGTCTCCAGTCCCAAGTAGGAAGCTGTTCTCCAGAGGTTTGTGCTTGGAAGCTTCTGTAGGAATGATGTTCAGTGGTAGCTGGTCTGCAGTGGCAGGATGCCCAAAGGAGTGGAGAGCAATGTCAGCCACTGCAGTGCCAAGTGTGCCTGCTTAACTTCATCAGACTGACCTAAGGAGTCAGCTGGAGTTGCTTTCTCTCTGTGCAGCTGCTTCAAGCTACATGTCAGCAGCACAAGGGTACATTGAGCAGGTTATGGCATTCTCAAGGCTTTGGGGTTCTCTGTGTGTCTGTGGATGTTGTGGTGAGAAGAAAGAGAGACTTGTCAAAAATGGTGAAAAATGGGTTCTTTTGTGGTTCACATAGGGTGGGTGCAGCACAGTAAACTCCTTTCTGTCATTCATAACTCCTATTTGACTGCTAGATCTCGTGCTTCATAATTTACACATACTCTACCAGTACCAAAATAAGCAAGTGTGGGCAGTGCTGGCACTTAGTGGTTAAAATGATTGTTTTACATAACTAGAGCATAACCTTGGGAATTAATCTCCTTACTTATTAAGGCAAGAAGGTAATTGGATTTTCCTCCTGGTAACTTTTCTTGACTTTCCCACATTTTCTGTCTCAATCATGAAATCAGGAGGCTGGCTGAGCAAGCACTGGTCTCTTGCACGTTCTTCACAAGAATAATTAGCAATATTTCATCAATTACCCTTTGCAGTTTGATGAAAGGTTAGTTTTTCCAAGTAAATTTTAAAAACACTGTTTGTAAAAATTGTTCTTCCAGATTTTATGGTTCATTATATTTTAGCTCTGGCTGTCCCCTTTTAAAGCTTTATCTACTAGAATTTAAGTAAGGAGTTCTTTATTAAAATTGGAAAGAAACCTGAGAGCTTCCATTGTACCACGGGAATGTGCATCAGGGAGGATTTTTAAGTATCCAGTCTCCACTGTGCTTAAAATACAGAATAAATAAACTTGGGGAATAAGTTCCTTGTTCATTTTTATTTCTGATCATAAGTAATTTAAAAAAATATTCACTGTATAATTTCTGTTCCACTTACTTGATCTACACTATTATACAGTTGTACTTGGTCCTGTATTTGATTCAAGGCTTGTGGGCTCTTTAGTTTAATTTGTAATTTGTCCATTAATTAAGAAGGAGAAAATGTGGTGTGATGGATGGAGCTAGGGACCAAGAATCAAAGCCTCTGAGTTGTTCCTGGCTTTGTTCCTGACCTGAGGAAAGTCACTTACACCTTCTGACCCATATTGTCTCTGGGACTCTCAATATAATTATATTAAATGCCCCCAAGAAACAATACTGAGGCTGATAATGGCAAGACAGAAAGCTCTGCCTTTCTCAAACTCCACAGAGATGTTCAGTTGCAGGTTTCAGGTCAAGTCCCCTTTAGGTTCAACCACTACGTGGCTCATGTAATTTTGAAGGAACATGGGGGTGTCTATGGTGTAGTTCTTTACGAAGAAAACATTCAACCAGTCTTTCACTGAGAATGATTTAGCATCAGTAGTGATGAAGGAGACAGAAAGGACCAGCTTTGTTTCTGCCATCCCAAAGTGTGTGTGCACCCGGGGAGGAAGGAAAAAGTCCCTTGCACTAGTGATGTAAGAGCGTTGGCTGAGATTCACTAAGGAGAGGAAACATCAGTGCTCCCCCTGCTGGAACCTTGTGGTGTAACTGTCCTTACACTTCATTTTTACCTGAATTTCTTAAAGAAAAAAAAAAAAAAACAAAACCAAACAAACAAAGAAATCAAAGTCCATTAGAAAAAAGAAACCAGAGGAATAAAAAAACAGTAGGAAATTCCAAGCACATACCTTTCTGACGATTTCAGGAAATTCCATTTGTTGGAGGAAATGCTGAAAATTAGGAGGAGCCCAGAAGAGGGACTAGCAGGAGACAGCTGAGGTCATTTTTCACTGCCAGAACTGCACTGTGTTGTCTCTTCTTTTACAACAGGCATTATTACCTGGTGAAAAAATTTGTTTTGCAACTCATCCTGAGTCCTCATAAATCATTAATGCCTGGCTAAGCACAGTGTGAGCATTACAAATACTCTGAGAATGAGGGCCCATTCTGATATAACCTTGTGTCCAATACTAATGCTTGCTAGTTATTTAGTAATACAAAGGAGCCTGAGCGAGGATGATCGATGAATTAATGCAGTCCCCTGACTTCCTTTTCTTTTCCACCTGCCTCTTCTTCTAGTTCAGAAAGTGAGCTGCAAAAATTCAGGACTCTTAGTAGTCATCTCTCAGAGAGCACTACAACAAGTTGGGGGAACAAGGAGGGAATCATGGCCTTTGAATGTGTGTAGGAAAAAGAGGAGCTTCAGTTTCTGATTAGATCTCGTTCTGATTTCTAGTTTTTTATGACCAAATTGCACCACTGCTCCAGACCTGTTTTCTGGTTTGCATCCCTTAATAAATGCATGCAGCATCAAACGCACTCATGTGTGTAAAGAGCATAGATAGAAGCTGTGCCCAGGAACTGCAGGACTGGATGTAATTAAAGGGTGCTCAGTAGGTAATGAGCCCATTACCTGGGGGAACCATTTGGGGGCTTAGATGCTCAAACCAGCTCTCACAGTATTGGACATATAGCACAGAGAGCATAACATCTATAGGTGCAGTGGCTGAGCTTTGTGTCTTGTTTTTCAAAAATCTTGGCCACAATCAAGGATGGTCTCTATTGTCCTGCTTACCCTTAGCTCACTTCCCAAAACCCCCAGCCCCATTCAAGAGTGCAACTAAACTCTGATTCCCCTCTCCTTTCCTCTCCTCAAGCACAGTTGCCATTCATACGGTTGTGCACTTTGAACACTAGAACAATTGATCATGATCTTTAAAAGAGGGAAATGGAACGAGGTGAGGTGGAGATTGACCCTTTGTGTGAGCATAATCTTAGTCTTGTATGATGATGGTCATGGATGGAGCCCTTGTCCTGAAAGGCTCCTGCAAGGAAGGTTGCAAAGTACAGATACCAGAGAAAATGATCTTGAATAGGAACTTAGGAAAAGTGCAAATGGGGCAGAGACAGTGGCTGGGCAAATTTGAAAAGTGGAGAGAGTATCAAAAGTTTAGAGGGAAAAGTAACTGTCTTTAAGGCATGAAATGATAGAAAATTGGTGGGGAGGAAAATGTTGTTGCTATAAATGAAAGTGGGATAATGGACCAAGACAGAAAAAGGAAAAAAGTTGTTCATATGTGAAAAGGGACAGAAAAATGCTTCCTCCACAATCGCCTCCAAAAATATGTAACTGGAAAAGCACCTGGTGCTGTTCCTGTTAAACCAGAGACCTCAGTCACTGTGGCCCTGAATCAAGTAGAACACCTCTTGTGCCCAAAAGCATCCTTGGTCTTTAACCGGGGCCTGAAGTGTTGATGGTGCAGTCAGACTTCAGGCATCACACCTCCAGCAAAAGCCTGAGACTTTCCTGCAGAGAAGTGAACATTCAGACCCTGTTTTAGGTTTTGCTCGAAATGTATCATTGTGCTTTAGCTAAGCTGAATTTGTTAAAAATAGTCCCTGCTATAGCACCCACAGGACAGAGTGGTTTATTTTCCCCTATTATAGATCTGACAAAAGCCTGCTGTTATTTCTGTGCCCTCTCTAATGATCTGCTTACTCTCTGGAGAGCACTGACCCATTTCAGCACAGAATAATTAGCCGTTCAGACACTACTGTGTTTCCATTAAATAGACATAAATGTGCAAGGTGACATTTATTTACTTAGGCCTGAAAAATACGCACCACAGATGTTGGGGCTCAGGAGAACTTCAGTTTCTTTTCATGGAACGGTTGTGTATTTGCATGATTTTGTGTCGTTAAACACTAGTGCTTTGCTGAAATGATTCCTGTTGAGTTTCCTCAGGGAAGCAGGAGAGCACAGAAATTATTTGAGTCTTTGTTTCACCGTAAGGCCCTTTGGTGATGCTTTGGCAGCCCAGCGCCCGAGCCTGACAGTGGCTTTGAGCACAGTTATAGTCATACGCTGTCGAGGTCCCTTTTACTTTGTGTAAGGACTCTATGTAAGGAACTGTTGTTGATTTACAGATCTGTCTGAAGAGGAATGTGTTCAGGGTGTTACACTGAGAAAATGAGAACCTTGACCTATTGCAAACATAAAATAAACCCAAAGTCCTTTAGTATTTAAAATCAGCTCTTTTGTCATCTTGATCACTGGCTTCTGAACTGCCAGGCTATTCCCCAGGTGAAAAGTGTATGATTCATCTTGATAGCCACTTTGGTCTGCAAAGTTGGAAGGAAGTCTTACCCTTAAAAGTCCAGGTAGCATATAAAACATGTAGGTTGCCTAGTAGTTCACATCCCTACATGGAGACGTGGCATGCTATCATTTCATTCTGTTAGCGTCAATAGGCTGTATAGAAGGAGGCATCACGCAAGGTAGGTGCTTTATTGCAGGATGGAAACACTTTCATAGGTTATTTTAATCATTACGATTCTTTCATGATGTGTGAAAGTTGATTGTTGCTGTAAATGAAACCATTGAAGGCTAAAAAATAAAAATGCTGTGATGGTAAAAATCCTTGGAGTGCAAAAAATGGGAATTGCTATAAAAGGCAGTAATTTATTCTCTGCATGAGATTATTTTTTATCATAAGGATGCTTTTAAGTTAATTCTGAAACATATACAATTGTAGTCTATATAGCTGAGATATATTGCTAGATGCGTTGATAATTTGGCTAATTTTTATGCACTATAATTTATATATTATTTAGAAGTGCTATTTTATTCTGTTAACTGAGAGGCTTAACACATTTTTACTATGTTAAGGATAAGTTATTTTTGCAGGTCTTGTGGTTTTATTATTTTGACCCATATCCAATTCATATTGCATCATAATACCATATTTTTACTAATATTATTCTAGTATGTTCAAAACTTATTTCCATTTGGATAGTAATTCATTAGCTCTTGATTTTGATTATAACAAATTATTTTAACTTTTCTGTGATAATGCATTCTCTGTGTTTCTGATTTGCTGATGCTGAAATATTTTGTTTTCATTTTTAACCCTTCCAAATGTAGGATTGTTTTTGCTTTTTTTCTGTGTATATATATTTCAGTTGTTTAGACCTACTGGTTCCTGCTTTTTTCTTTTTCTTTTTTTTTTTAATATGTTATGTTCGTAACTTCTGACTGTCTGTGTTGAGCCAATCTTACCGACAAAAATATCAATTGTTTCCTGTTTCTCTACTTCTTTACAAAAAAAAAATGAAAAGTAAAAAGTAAAAATAAAAAACTCTTAATGGGAACCCTGGCACTGTCTGTCTTCTCTGTTCTGCAGAAATGTTGAAGGAGTTGAACCAGCAACGCAGAGCGAAAGAGTTTACAGACCTGAAAATTATTGTTGAAGGCAAAGAGTTTGAAGTCCACCAAAATGTTCTAGCTTCCTGCAGCTTGTATTTCAAGGACCTGATTAAAAGGTTTGCCTTCCTTCCAGCTGTGATCTGCTCTGTTCTTTTGTAGGGCGCATTTGTGTCGCTTTTTTTTCCTCCCCTCTCTTGCAGGTTTATGAAGATTGAATCTCCTGTCACAGAGCCAGTAGCCATTCTTTCCACCTCCTCTGAATGTATTTCCAAACTGAGACTCAGATCCATTTGTTACACATCTGACTCGTACAGTGTAATTATTTCTGATGAGTAGAGGCTGGTTTTGGCCGAAGAAAGTGTTCCACCACTGAGAGATCTAAGATTTAAACTCCACTGCTAATGGTGATTCAGTCCACAACTAAAAACTATTGCTGTCGGTGTTTTCAAGGGACTCTGTCACACATGACAAAAGTCAGTCCTTCAGGCTACAATAAGCCATCAGCGTTCAGGTGAACAATGCTGAGATGTTGTGCTAATAAAGCATTTGGAGTATTGTAATCCCTTCACCCTGAAATCTTTGTTACATGCTTTTATGTGACTTTTATGGGCAAAGGGATTGATATTTTTATCATTTGGGGACTTTTAAAAGAAAATACAACTGATTAATTTCTCCAGAAAAGATTGGAAATAAGATGATTTTCTGGTCAAAATATAGCTCTTGGTCTGCATGTTAGACTAACAGTAGCTGTTTCATACAAACACTCTAGCTTAGGGTAGGTACAGTATGTACATTTTCTAAACATCATGTCTCCGCCTTCGCATTTTCCCCCCTCTGTTTCTAGCTGATTGATTCTAAACAGTGCATGATAATCTTTTTTTTCCATTACATTGATCTTTCAATTTGTATGCTTCATATACTTGCATAGGAATAAATTGGTACTCTGGTATTATTAGTAAGTTAGAGTAGCAAGTAGGGAGAAAAAAAACCATGAGGATAACTTTCATTTTTCTCTCAATCATCAGCAAATTAATGCAGCTGCTGATTTTGCCTTGCAGTATTTTCCTGAGCAGACTGAGCCTGGACTGTGCTAAAAAATGGGATTAAAGAACATTGTGCTTGCTTCAAATCCTGTATTTAAATTTTGCCAACTAACACAATAGTGACTGTATTTTATTTCAGGATGGCATATTGGCTGGTATCTCCTTGCAGTGTATTGTGTCCTTTTGCACAAAGCTGGTTCTATAATTATGGATATATATTACATTTCTATGATATAACTGTACTGACTGCCTTATCAATTATTCATAAAAAATATGTTGGCCTAGGAAGCATGTCTTTTCCCCTCTGTAAATCTAATGATTGCTAGCAGTAGCTAAGCCAGATCTCTCCTGTCCTTTCTCTTCTGTCTGCTCATTATTATTTAATTGTTAAGGCTACAGTATATGCTTTTTAGGGTGATAAAGAGTAGAGTCTGCAGGAAAAGAAAAGTCATAAAACCAACTTGCAGAAATCAAATTACTGACTGGCTAAAGACTGTAATTTGGATTTTGCTGTGAAGACATCTGCTTGTGTGCAGAAGTCACCAGGCAGAATCTATTTCTAGAAGCACACTGAAAAATCTTGCTGCTTTACTATTTAGTTATCAAATGGAGATATACTTCAGATTGAGCACTGCTCTGATATGAACTTGGTTAAAACAATTAAAAAAAAAAACCTCTTTAAATGCTCTGGAAAGAGACTTATGAAAGCAAAACCCTACATTTCAGCATGTATTGTCTTTCAGCTGCTCACATAAAGCTTGCATGCATTATAAGAAAAAAATAGTGCAAGGTTTAGCCTGCTAACCTCACCACTTTTTGCCTTCTTTCACATCATCATCAGCAATAAATATTCCAGAGGTCGATTTGTGTCCACCATCAGGTCTCTCCATCCCAGTTGTCTTCCATATATAACCTCAGCTGCACACATGTAACCTTGGTGGAGACTAATGGAGTTGCACAGGGGTATCCAAGGCAAAAATACCTTTATTACTGATGATGATGCTTGAATAAGGAAAAATTCAGCTTGATGTCAAGTTGAGTTTGCAAAACTGTCAGGTGACAAAAACAAATATTCACCTATAAAGTGAGCAAATGTATCTTTGTGAGACAATAAACTCAGGGTTATGGGGTGGAATTTCTAAAGACTTGCTTTTTGTATGATACTTGCAGCGTTAAAGCCTCATCCTTTCCAAAACTCATGAAAGTCAGTTGCAAGAGGCACTCAGTATTTCGTAGGATCATGCCCTTAGTAATACAAAATCATTATAGTTCACAGAGCTGGAATGCTTATAAATACAATAAATCTAGAATCCTCTTGATATTTGTTAGCAGCTCCTTTGAGACAGCACTTAAAGCTTTATGTGATTTATACTGCACTCTCTGTGTTATTATAGAAATCAAAACAAGAAATGGCAGTTTTTCTTAAAGAATAAAAAAGACCTCTTTGTATTAAATATAATATAAAGGCCATTTCAGTCAGTGCACGCCAGGGTTAAACTCTAATGTCATTCCAACCAAAGGCACCAATGTGTCACCAGAAACATCAATGAGAAGATATCTATTCATGAAGGTGCTATGTACATTCATGGAAACATGCAGAAACAGAATCTTTGAGAATACTTATTCAACTTATTATTTGCCACAGGCTGGTTATTATTAACCTCATATTCTGTCATTGATTCCACTGTGTGTTCAAGTTGGTATCTGATTGTAGAATAGCAAATAGTGTCTCAAAAGAATAAAAGAGAAATGTTCTAAACCAAATCAGATCAATTATTCCCTTCTCAAAAAAAAAAAAAAACAGACAAAAAGCATAATAGAACTAGAGTTATTGCTCATCTTGAGGAAGGCTATTTGATGAGAATTAGTGTAGCAGGGAAGAAAATATGTTGGTTTTATTGCACTGTATTGAAAAGATGATAACCAGGTTTGATTGTCCAAAACAATTCTGAAGTTATTTACAAAACAAATTTGGAAATGAGATTGCACTTTGAAACCCCTTTAGTTTCTCAGAAAATGACTATTACTGTGCTGAGCACTCTGCTCCTTATCCAGAAAATTCCTCGTTCCCTGTGATTATCTTCTAAATATCTGATCCCTTTTGAGGTTGGGTTAGTCCAGTCCTGAGCCTGAGTCCAGCACCATACCAAGCACTGTGCTTTTGGAAACAGGTTATCTAGTCCCTGTCAGATGCTATGCAACACTCAAGCCTAAGCCAGGACTTGGTGTTCATCTCCCTCCCAATAGCAACTGACCATGAAAAACAATCTTACTCCTTTCCAGTGCAAAATCATCTGAAAAGGATCAGGTGTATTAGGAACAGGAAGTGTGAAGTGTTCCTGATGTCTGTTCCACATCACTTTGCCCACGAAGAAAAGAAGGTGAGATTCAGGGGTAGTGTGGGGATCCATAAAGGACTACTGCAGTATAGGGCTTAAGGAGAACATGGATGGTAAGCAGCAGGAATAGGGTTCTGTCCCCTAAATGCCATCATATATATTTTGAATGCACTGCCAACCACGTCAACGCCAGTCTACTCAACTTTGGCCTTTTAATTTGCACCTATATTTTAGATACTAAAGAAATCAGCTCTCTCAAAGCAAAGGCTTAATTTATGGTACAGACAATGAAGAGAAGCACCTTGAAGGTTTCCAGAATGATCTTTTTTCTCCTAATTCAGGTTCCTATGTGCAGTCAGGTAGGTAATCCCCCTGGACCAATGAGAGGTGCTTGTCTCTCTCATTAGGTAACTAACATTTAGGTCCAAGACTGGCATCTAAGGCAGGCTCACTCTAACCTCACCTTCTCGACTACTGGTACATCTGCAGAGAGTGAGACAGACCTCTCCCAAGTGCCAAGTCCTCTCCCTATAGAATAAGTGTCTAAGAGATGAGGTAAAGGAGGAGGCCATCCCTCTTTGCTATTAAAGAGAGACGAGGTGATTTGATTAGACTGTGAACTTCTGATGGATGTTCCATTGCTTCCTTCAGAAGTCCAGGCTAAGCTAGTTGTCTGGACTTCTCTGCAGTTGGGAGGAAAGATGAGAATGTCCGTAGGACAATTTCTACCTTATGATAAATAGTATGAATTGCCTTCTTCAAGTGCTCATTTTTCACAACCCAGAGAAAAAGGCCAGTCACCAGCCTGAATCATAGTTGGCTAAAAGGACATGAATGATTTCTTCAGAAACTAGTGTTTTTCTTAATGTCACGTGCATGTGGTTATATATATACACACAGGAAGAAAGAAATAGGTCCAGATCCATCAAGAAAAAAATCTCCAAAATGCGCCTCTTGCAGAGCACAGATTTTCTTATTTAAACCATTCTTGGTTTGGAGGAGGAGAGAAATGAAGTCTGAAGAAGAACTGGTGGAAAATACGTGTGTGTGTGTGTGTGTGTGTGTGTGTGTGTGTGTGTGTGTGTGTGTGTGTGTTCCAGAAGGAAGGAAAAATTGGAAAATCCCATGAAGAGACATTTTTTTATTTCCAGCTGTATTTGGGATAGACAAATGCAGCTGCTGGATAAATGGAATGTCTGATATTTCCGTAACAGAGAGTTTCACCGTAACATTTTAATTTGCTGTTTTCTTCTTCTTAACCCAACCCAGAGTAATGGAATTTCTACCAAATATGACATTATTGATAGGAAGCACTTGACATAAAAGTCTCTTCTTGGTCAAAATGCTTGCTTTTATAAACAGACTTTTATAAGTAGACTTCTCTGTGGTCAGTTACTAAAGATACACAGATCCTGTCCTACAAGCTTTATCTTTTCAAGATTTGATTTTAATGATGCTTTCTAATCTGGAAGTCATCCTAGGTGCCTGATTCCACTGGCACAGAGCAGTAAGTCACATGCACAAAGCGATTCTGTCACAAGAAGCAGGTTTTGGGATGCAGTGTAATCTGGCCATGATGTGTTCATCCTTCTTTTCCTGTGAAACAGAGCCAGTGACTTCATGGCCGGATTGCTTTTCTGCAATACTTTGCCTCTTTTTGCAAGTCTTCAGATTTTTTATTTTATTTTATTTTCTAAAATAGAGTTGTATATGCTTTCTGAGGACTTGAAGGCAGGGCAGGAGAAGTAAAGCCTTTAGGGTGAGAGGACCAAATTCCTCTTGCTTTACACCCACACTGAAGACGAAGATGTCATTCTGCATTTTACACTATTGTGTGAAAAGGCAGCATTTGGATGCACGACAGAGAAACCTGCCACTATCCATCTGAAACAGCTTGACAAAACTGCAAAAGCATTTAGGTGTCTGGAAAACAGACTGTCTGGTTTGTGTTTACGTTGTAAAAAACCCAAAGTGAGAAATAGCAGATGAAAGAAAAATCTACTCTTAGTGACCCCTTTGTGTTTTCCTTCTTATTAAGAATCTTTCTTTTAACTCCAGGAGAGGAGCAGCAGCATTTCTACATCTGCATACTTCAGCTCCATTGTAGAACAGAATGAATGTGGAAACAAATTATAACATTTAGTTGAAAACAGAGAAATAGGGAGTTAAAAATACAGTGTTTGTTTCAGCTGCCAAGAGAGGTATACTGTGCCCAGACAGAATGCCAGGAGTTTCTGTTAAACCATTTAAAGAAGTCCATGGGAACGGGAGGTCTCATGGGAGTGTAAAATATCCTTCACCCTTTACTGCCAGGGGACAGGTGTAAATTGTGCTATGGACAACGTTTTTCTCTTAAGCAAGGCAGTGATAATTGCTGTGTGTATGCACAAGATCTTGGCATGGAACACAGCTCTCTGCTCTCGGTGGCCTGTTTCCGTGAGCGCTCCGCTCGCTCTGCCTGCCCGGGCAGCTGCCCACCCACCTCTCGGAGCTCCCTGCTGGGCTTCAAATTTTGCAGCTGCCAGACCTTGGAAAACATGTTTTCATCAAGCAAATGTATGGTCTTCTACATAAATGAATGACAGCTTACAAATATTCAGTGGTGTTCTGGGCTGCCAGGCTAAGGAACTGCTGCAGAGCCCATCTCAGGCGTCACAGCCTGGCAATTTCCAGCCTGGGAAGCATGGCTGTGGATTAGGAGGGTGAGTGGCTTGGGCTGTATGCTGCTCTGAAAGGAGGGGCAGAGCAATGTGTCCTTCTCTGAAGAGAAACCCTGGAAAGGAGGACAGAAAGGCTCCTTTTCAAGTCTCAAAGTGCAGCACAGAAATTAAGTTGCTGCCTTGTAATGGCAGCAGCTTCCAGAGGCACCGAGCAGATCCCTGAACCTCTCTCCCTCATTGACAACATCTCTGTTTACTGCTGGGGCTTCTTGCTCACGTAATTTCTAGACTCAACTACAAATCCTCCAAATCTTATCCAAGGAATGACAGACTAATCACCTCTCTTTCTCTGGCTGTACCTGTCTGCAAGCCACCGAGCTGTCGTGCAACCACTCATAAGATGCCGGTGTGGGTGACCTACCTATATTTACTTATATCTCACAGCCCAAGTCTAGACTTGACTATGTTGAAATTTAGGAGTGAAAGGAAACAATTATCTAACAAGGTGCAGTTCAGGCTAAATGGATCAAAGGCAACAAAGAAAAAATCTTCCATGGCATAGAAACTGGAGCCATGTTCTTGTAAACGCATTTTTGGGCCACTTCCAAGAGCCAGTCTTGTCCTAAAAGAAGGATAATCAAATCTCCAACTCCAGCTTGCTTGCAGGTAGCTCTGGGGATCAGCAGTTCACTTGTTTCATTTAAATCATCAAGGATTAGCCACTGCTGGATTGAGATAATGAATTTGAATTAATGTGAGCAGGTTATGATCATATCAGATCATAGTGCCCTATGTTTGCTTGTGTAGAGCTGAGCTTCAGTGACTGAAATACTTGAAGCAGTTCTGCAGGTTGGAGTGGGCAGGGACTGATGAGCTTCCTGCCCTTTCCTGCCTGTACTGGCATAATGATGTGATGTAGTACCTTTCATTGGTGTGTCTGTATCTACATGTACTGTAGAAAAGCACTACCAACACCCTGTATCTGGAGGAGAAAGAACCAGTGCCCGACAGAATTAATTCTAGTTACTGAAATGCTGATTGGGATCTTTGGGCACTGCCGTAATCATAGTAGTAGTAATAAATAATAATTGTGATTATCATTATTTTATTATTGTTTTCCCTCTAGACATTGCAATGATGAGAAAGAGTCTTGGATAGACTACCTAGATAATTACTTGTATAAATTTCTCCGCATTCCTAAGAGATGGATTTATTAGCTGCATGCCAGCTCTCTGCTAAGTTGGTTTTTGATGGTGTAATAAATAACATTAAAAGAAATCAGATAGGAGTTGGGTAAGGGCGTGAGCTTTAAGTTTGATGAGAATAAATTTTTTATTCTGTCATTTTATTTTTAATCTTCCTTCCCATATAATCCACCAAAACCTGCTTGCATCTTTTATTTACCTTTAACAAATAGTAGCTCTCACCCAGGTTATTTTGCGACTGAATTAGGCTGACAGAGATACTTGCAAACAAGTTAGATCCCACACTATTAATAAGTTGGCCCAGTTTTTTACTTTTCTGCTAGTACCTCGTGAGATTCAGTTTATTCTCAGTCCCTAGCAAAAGTCTAGGTCATGAAACGCTGTTCTTCCAAGGGCACTTGCTATTCACTTCTTCATTCTCTCGCTAGTCGTTTAAGCTAGCATCTTCAAACTCGTCATCTTCTTTCTTAAATCTCAGCAGGGAGCCAGATTTGTGCCTCCGACTGTGATCTCCGAGTCTATAGCGTTACAGGCTGCCGCTGATCCCCAGCATTTAGATTGTGTTCCATCAGTGAATGGCATTAAGGGTATATAGGAGACGTGGCTCTTTTGTTTGCTCTGTTTTATTCTGGCCATGTTGTCCGTGGACAAAAGCATTTGCTGTTAATCCCATTGCTCGTCTTGGTTTGTAATGATCATTTCTGTGATGGTGAATTAGCGGGAGCTGCTGGTGCGTGCCCGAGCTCACAACCATTAATTTTCCTGATTTTCTTCTGATAGAGCAGGTGCAAACTGGCAGCATTTGACCCTAATAAGTTACACTAGTCTGGCCAGATTTTGTTTGCCTGGAACAAGGAACATTATTTGTATCAACATCCTGATAAAAAGTGACCAAACGGATTTGTTGGTCAGGTAAATTTTCCTGACACGTTTGCAAGCCCATGTTTAAACAATGTAATTTATTTTATCTTGTGATTTTACTAGTTCTTTATTGTAATCATACAATAGTACCGTTACAGTACATGTTTTCTTCTCTCATGAGACAGATGGATAGTGACTGAGGCTCAAAGATAATGTTTATCTACAAGATAGTATAACGAAGGCAGAGATTTGCAAGTTAATACATTTTGAGCTGATAAAACAGTTCCAAAGGAGAAGCAATGCTGGGGTGTAATTTTTTTTTTTTAAATCCTGTTTAATAAAACATTCAGTGCCTTATGACATACGTATTGCAATGATGTTGCTCTATAAATGTCCCTTCCTGCCATCATTTACATGATTGATTACCTTGCAGCTGCATAAACTTGTATAACTCGGTAAATAACCTGTTACCTCAGTATGCGCATGCATCTTGGTGTGTGTCATGGAAATGTATGTTGGTATGTTTGGGCATCTATATTTTTATATCTTGCGAGTGTGTAATTATGATAAATCAAGGTCTTTGGTACAAAATACAACTTTCTGTGTAGAGTGCTGTGTCTGTTTTGTACATAGCTGAAGGTTGGCTATAATATAATGAAGTTTATTTTTTGCTTCTCCCGAGATAAATAGACATGCGTTTTGAACCATTAGTAACTCTGAAGATGGTAAAAAATCAAATAGTGGACAGTTAAGATGCAGCAATATTGCACTCTCTTCTTTGCCTGGAGTTTCAGGGCTTTAAGGATTAAAGTAAAAAGTTGAAATCCCACAATAAACAAGAGATTCAGTCTAAATTGTGTCGACTTGAACAGCAGTTTCTAATGAGCACACAGCTAACAGACTCTTAAGCCTCATGAGAAGCTGTCTATCCTAGTCTGGAGTCCTTTCTTTGGTAATCAAAATAATTTGACAGAGATAAAAAGGAATAGCTTCTCTTAATTTAAGTGCCTCATCTTACATAAAAATCTTGCATTTCCTGTTTTCTGGAGACCTAAACACTGTCCAGGGAACAAAGCAATTTAATTTGATTTTTTTTTTTTTTTGTCCTGTCTATCTTAGTAGAAAATATGTTGCTCTCATGGAATGGGAACACAATTACTGTAGAATAAACATTTATATTCCGAATAACAGGAGCAAGATCAGCATGTAAAGCTGATGGGGCAGGTCCTGGGAGGGCACACGGTGGAGAGGCCAGCAGGCATCCGGCTGGTAGGACAGGCCATTGCTTTGGTATAAGCAGGGAGGGACCAACCCCAAAATATGGGCTTTCGTTTCCTCAGTCCAGGGTGCAGCAGAAGCTGCTGCCTGCTGCTGGCAGTCCTGTATAGCTTCCTGTAGCTCAAACAGGTACTTTTAGTGGAGATACTGAGACTCCTGAGTTGTATAAGACACTGAGCCATAAATTGTCAAAGACAACAATTTTTTTTTTTTATTACACTACCAGAATGAGTGTGTTTCCCTATTTCTTAAAGATAGATTCTGAGTGAAATATGAACAAAATTGAGGCTGTATTATGGAGGTAGCTCTTTGTTGCTGACTCCTGTTGGGAGAAGCAGATAGTGGTGGACCTTGGGGAGGCAGAAAGAAAAAGACACACACCAAGTCCCACACGTCCAGGGAAAAATCACAAATAATAATTCTAAATATGTCTTTATTTTAAAAAATAATCATTTATTTCAGTGCCCTTTTGGAGTACATAGCTTAAATACACGTCATACCTTTGAGTCTACGGCACAGTGACTCATACAGCATCAAACGTAAATAGGTGTCACAAACTCTGTCGGTCCTTGTGTTCCCAACCAGGCAGCCTGGGAAGAAGCTGAACCAACTGTTCCTAGGCAGTAACGTACATTTACATAAAATGTTTCACATTTTTCATGTTTATTCCGTGCAGATGGCTCCATTTTGAACATCCAGAATTTGTTTTGACTTTGTGACTATAGCTTGTAAACAGAGCGTTGGCTGGCGTCTGCACCGGGTATAGGTAGCTTTTCATATTTGATCTAAAATTGAGTGAAGCTGTAGCCAAACCATTAGTCAGTCAAAATAATGTTGCAAGCCAGTTAAAGGCAGCATATGCAAACCATGAGGGAAGGCTGAATGAGAGGCGGTAGCACTGTCCATAAATTGACAAATTGATGCTCAAGCAGTGTTTCACTTACACAGCTACTTTAGCCAGGCTCTGAATGTGGCTTTGCAAATCAAGGCATCTCACTATTAAATGTTTTGAACAGAATCACGCAGACGTTCTGTTATGTGAACGTGTTGATACGAATAATGCAGGGAAAATGCATAGATACACATCTATTTATAACTCAAGATGCAGAAAACTCCCTTGCATTGCTATTAAGCATGAAAACACTAATGCTGGCTCTTACCTGTGTGTATTATATGCGCGGAAATGATTTTCAAGGACAAATGAATACCAAAAATGTAAAGTTCTCTACTTTTGTCAGTTCCACTCCTACATCTTGCAGATGAGGTATTAGGGTTATTTTTCCTGCTATCAAGTATTTAAACGTTTTAGGTCTTTTCTATATATTAGTCAACAGAAAGGGACACTCATTTTGATTTGTTATTTGAGAGAGTAATCGAACCGTCTTTTGCTTTAAAAGGTTCCCTGTGCCTTTGTCTTCTCTAGTTTAAGTAATTAAGTTGAAGGATAAGTAGCCAGAATATGTTCAAAGGCATTGGCTTGATTTTGTTTGACTTAATTATTCCAGACAATGCAGAATATTTTTCAGTAACTCCCCCCTTACCCAAGCAGAATGTATCTGTGCTTCCTGCTTATCTGCAGGTTCAGTTCTGCTTGCACATTGCTCAGGTCTATCATCTTGCTGGAGAAATACATGATTTGTAAATCTGAAAGAATTCCCCAACAGCTACCATAAAATTAAGCTGTTAAAGAGCTCTTGGAGCTTGTTTAAATGTAGACCTAAACAAATCTCTTTGCTGTTTAGCTCAAGATAAATCTTTTTAAAAGTCCTGTTCTAAATCACTTCCCAATTTTAATGAGTTTATATATCAGCCTTTGCCAGATTTTTACTGTAGCTTTTCTCCAAGATTACAGCCATGATAAAGTAAGGACTAAAATTGTTTATTATATATTATTCTTCAGAAGCAAAACTTTTTCCCCCAGAGGCTGTTGGGAGAGCTATTGATTTTCTGCCACAATGTGAAATGTGTGACCTTTATAATATGAGCAATGATTACAAGGCCAATAAAATGACATCATTCTGTTTAAACTTTAGAGTTCGCAGGGCAAATAGCAGCATGTGCCACATTTAATGATGTCCATGGACGATAAGTTTACGTTGCCTGGCTTCAAGTGAGACTGAAACATGAAGGAGACAGGCTCTCCATCCCCAAAACACCCCATGTTTGTACCAGGAGTGGGGGACCTGGAGTGTATGTACCAGGTAGAACTGTGATTTTTCTTCCAGCTCTTGAGGGAGGAAGTCAGGGCTTTTCTGGTAACAGACTTCTCTAAATGTTTGCTTCTACCGATGCCATTGACAAAACTCCTCCTGATGTGATACAGGATGAGCTGCTGTATATACATATACATATATTCTGACAGATTTCCCCCAATCCACTGAAAATGCATTACAGGACTAAATTCTATTCTTAGCTTTAGTCACTTTAGTGCAGTTCCTGTACAATAGCTGAGAGAAGGTTCTGCCCCAAATAGATGAAATATAACTGCACAGGGCATATTCATGTTCTGATATGAAAACAAGGAACACAGAAACCTTTAGTCAGGCTTTGAGGGCGATGCCACTCAAATTCACTTCAAATTCACAAACCCAATTCACTTAAATAGTTTCAAGAAGAAATCTATGGAATTTCCCACTTCAGTCATATCAGACTGTTTCCCCACATTATGTTCTTTTCTTCCTTCAAACATTTATTTTTGATCCATTAGGACCTGCTTCAGCCAATTGTCTGCCCATTCTCCAGCCTATAGCAAGCCAGATTTCCATTGTGGAAGCCAGGGTAGCTGGGATTTCTCTGTGCAGCCTGAATGAAGCCTGTGCTCACTATATGGTCCAGCCAAATGTGGAGCCGAAGGGTTCGCTGCTTAGAAAGCACAAGCAAAACAGCACCACACATTCAAGGCATCACCAAGGCAGGAATAGGGATAATTTCCTTTCCCATTTCTGGCTCATTGTGTAATATCCATAATCTCTGTAGCTTTGTATTATACTTGCCATAAGTGGCTCTAGTGATTGATTAAACACCTTAGCTTTTCTTTGGCATTTAATCAATTGCAGCAGCAGTTTATTGCTTGGTGTATTACAAAGTAAAAGAGATTATTACTTAATTATTCTGAAAAATAGCAGCTTGCAGTTGTTGCTAACATGGGTATGTGTCTGTGCTGACATTGGTGTCACATCATCCTTTCCTTTGTGCCTCCTGGTCTCTGCTCTGCGATTCCCAACGGATCACACGCAGTCATTCCCACAGCCATCACCAGCACAGAGCAATTAGTGCCAATATATAAATAATTGCTTATGGTGGGGCTTCTTACAGTGCAAACAACCCGACTCTGTCTCTTGCTGGGTACTTCCAAATCTCCCTAAATTTTAGGCAGCGTGCTTATTAACCAGCCCACGTGAACATGAATTCACTGTCGGGTACAAGCCGCTTCTGGGAGCCGTTCAGCAAGAATTACATCAGTACCGGGAGGCATTTTGATAGCCCAGAGCACGGGACCATAAGTGTGTACAACTAGAGATAAATCAGATGTGAGGCATATTATTGGTGTGTGAGTGTGAGAAAGGAAAAAGCGCAACATTTTGTGACATCCTCTCGAGGATCTGGGAAATGGCAACTCTTCTGTTTTGACACCTGAGGTCTTCTGCCTTGAATGCAGAATTGAATCCATATGCAAGAGTTCAGAAAGAATATTGTGGTGTGATAAAGCATAAGGATTCAGGGTAGCATACACATCTGTGCCTGTAGGGATATGACAGGTATCATGATCAGTATGTATTCCTACCCATCTGCTTCTGGAATAGGATCTTACCCACCTGTGTTGCCATGCAAAGGGACAGTTCAACATATAGAATTTTAAAAATGGGGTTTAGTTCCTTGGTTTGCCCCGACTATCTATGCTCATAGGCAAGTGATTTTACCTTGGTTTTGCCTCAGTTTTCTTTTGTGAGTGGGAGTAACCATGGTTCACTGCCTTAGAGAAGACTGTAAAATTAAGGACTGCTAGCTGTTCCTCCATTGAAAATGAAACCTCTTTAAAGCTTTGATTTTGCAGAGATTCATATAAATTAAAGCTATGCCCTTGACTTGAACAGGGCTAGTCAGTGGAAGGCCAGTGACAAAGCATCCACTGCAAATTTGAAGCATTTTCCCAAATGATTTTAGGTGTTATTGGGGTGGATGGGTGGGGTGTCATGTGAGAAGAAAACCAAAGCTTATATGTCATTTATTTTTCCTCCATTACGGTAGTAAAGGTCTGATCATCACCTTTCTAGACAGCTGTGTAAATCCAGGAGGTTGGCAGTGCTTTGCTCATGCTTAAAGCTGGCGTTGCCTGTGAATAGTGATGCTTTGGCCAGTCCATGAATGTCACACCACATCATATGCCGGTTTTGTGTCACTCGTGCAATGGCTTTTGCAAGTACTTTAGCAGAATTGGAGCGAACAGACGTTGGCTGTCCAGTGACAGACAAAAGCTTATGTTTCTTTGAGAAGGTGCTGGATGGTCCTAACCATTAAAAGAATTTATTTTCTTACTCCCAACAGATTTCCCCTCCCCTCCTTGATGTTACCAAATTTATCATCACTTTTGTCTTTCAGGTGTAACCTGTCTTTAGTGTTGCAGACACATCAGCCAACCATGCATTAAGAACTGGGCCCTTATTTTAATTCAGTATGACTTTCTTTTTGTCCAATAATTTCACAAGCGCTAATCCACACTTCAAATGCAGGAGATACTCTGATCCCCAAATTGTTCAGCACTTCATGCAGGAAAAATCGTAGGCCACAGTCATGAAACTCCTAGAGGATGGCTGCTGGCTTCCTGTGGCAGAGCTGGTTGTTGTTTTCCCCCCTCTCCCTTCTTTGCTCTAACCATTTTGTCTGTCTAGCTTGTCTTGTATTCCGTTTTCAAAGCAATTGCCATGAAAGGCTTCCTTTTTTTAGTGCCTAAAAGGGAACAATAGATTTTTAGAATAAGCGTATATTTATATTTTATATGACCAACCATCTGTATGCAGATATCATATTGATTGTATCTGTACTTTAATATAACATAATGAGAAGTTCAAGCTAAATAGAAATTAGTATTTTTATTCTTATTTCTTATGAAAAGGTCTTTAATGTATCCTTAAGTGCACATGACATTTAAAATTATTCCAGTGCTGGATTCCTGAAAAAGTAGATGACCTTTTCTCTTGAAATTGGAGAGTTGTTTTTCCTTAACAGTTATATTATACATAGAAGATGAGATGTTAACCAAGATGTTAAAATGTATTGTTTCCCTTTGAAAGCTAATCCCGTTCCTCATTTTCATTAATGTTGGATCATTCATTTTCCTTTTCCTTTCTTTCCTTTCTTTTCCTTTCCTTTCCTTTCCTTTCCTTTTCTTTTGCAACTGTTTTTGCATGAAAATGCAAAGTAGCAATAAACAGATTTTTCGTAAGACTTGCTTTAAGACTCTTCTCTTTCAGATCCAGTTAAAGTTTTTAAGTTCAGTTATTTTAAAATTCATATTCTTCAGTTCCGTAAACAAAAATAATGGAGAAATATAATGATGTGCAAAGCGATTTTATAGCCCTCACTAATCAATAAATGCCAATAAAATGGGGATGGTGTAATGTCCGTAATTTAATTGTCTACTGTTACCAGGTCACCACGGGACAGTAGCAGAAGCGGGGAGAAGCTGGAATTGGCCATGTCCAACCTCACTGCGGATGTCCTGGAGTTACTCCTGGAGTTTGTTTATACAGGTTCTTTGATCATAGATTCAGCCAATGCAAAAACCCTACTGGAAGCTGCCAGCAAGTTCCAGTTTCATACCTTCTGTAAAGTCTGCGTTTCCTTTCTAGGTAAGAATCACTCCATCTAGCAAGGTTTTGAGATCTTGTGTTAAGGTTTGTAAACCTTCTTCTGACAACTCTTACAGGATAAATTAAGAAACCCACAGAGTAAAATATCATTAATTTGACTTGCAATTTGAATTTTAAATGCTGACATAATGGCCAGTGGAAAATGGTCTAGAGAAGTGTATCCTGTTGTTTGAGTGACAACAGGTTTCATATCTTGGATAACTTATTTTGTTGAACCTTGTTCCGTACTTGGAATCTTGATGACATTTTGTTTCCTGGAGGATGATCTCTGCATAGATACCAGGCTGTAAAGCACAGGTTGCTTATAACTGTGGGAGCAAATTTTGGGTGCTACACCATTCCAGCTTGGTCAAACATCAAAAAATTTGGAGGTGGACTCCCGTGGAGGAGAAGGTCCTGCAAATCTGCAGAATTTGCAAAAAATTAAAGACTGCGTTGCAATATCTGCAATTTTCTTGTATCCATGACAAGGTCCTTCCCATGTCCAGTGTTCTTGTAAACAAGATTTGGCTGAACCATTCCAGGTTAAATGTTAACAGGGTTTGTTACTGCGTACAGAGTTATGGTCTGATGTATGTGAGTCATCACAAAGGTGGGTGCAAGGAAAGGTTACTGTGTCCACCCCTGGTAACTGGTCTGCCCTGTGTGCGTGGGGAACATTTGCCCCAGCAAGGGTGTGCAGAGCAACATCACCAATGCCTCTGCCCTTCCTCTGATGGCCACGAGAAATGTGTTCTTCTTGTCCAGAGCGTGTGATTGCTTCAAGTTCAATATTGTGTAAATGTTTTAGGCAATAATAACGTTGAGCAATACTAAAAGGCATGGTTGGCACATGGAGGAGATGGTCAGAGAGTGCCGTGGGTCCTCAGCACTGTGTCATCCTGCTCCTTTCACTTTCCATCTGCTTTCCAGGATAGACTATTTCAAAACAGTCCAAGGTTTCCAGCTCAGCTAAGCTTTACAGGTCTGAACTGGAACCAGACAGACCCATTTGTGTCATGGCAGAAGTGGAGCTAGAACTGGAGCTCACTGGAACACACCTTGGTTCAGACTCCTGTCTGTACCACTTGCCACTCCTTCACTATCATAGCTGTAATATCAGTTTATGAGACATTAATAATTTACTAATTACTAGCACAAACTTATCAATACAAAAACTTTCAGCTTGGTCTTATGTGATTTACTTACCATGTATAAGTACCAGATACTCTTTTTTTTGACATCTGATTTCTACTTGATCTTTCTCAATACATCATTCAATGGGATACAGCATTTTCTCTGAAGCCCACATGACCTCTAGGTTCTTCCTGAGCAGTTGTCATTTAAAATTGACATCTACAATTGCAGAACGTGGAATATGAGTGTTTAGAAAATGTTGCACTCAAAAAACAACAACAAAAAACCTTCATATGAGTCCAGTTTACTGCTGTGTTAATTTTCACTGCTAAGCCTGCCTGCTGGCAAGATGAGTGGTGGGACTAGGCTGGTACAATGCAGGCATCAGTGAAGAATTTGTGGTATTATATTCTCCTTTCCAAATTTTTAGGTGTCCCATGTTTAAAAGTCTGTTCTCAAATGGGTGGGTCCTGGTGATGCGAAATTTATGCTTTGCAATCACACCATTTGGACTGTGCAACTTGAATGAGGCTCTGGCTCTGGCATTGCTTTCCCCCAGCTTCCCTTTGCCACCTTTTCACAGTGATTAGATCTTATGGCCTTTCCAGGAACACGAGATATGTTCAAGTTGCACTATCTCCAGCCACAAAACCAAAATACATTTATTTCACTAAGTCAGTGTGAGATTTCTCTTTTCCAATAGTTAATATTTGAATCTAGTGAACCATGTTATGGTATGAAATAGTAGAGTTGGTTATAAGTTCAGTGATATATGGGGAGCTGCTGGAATTTTGTATTCTCATTTGGAGAATTCACGGAGTGTAATCGCTTATTTTTATTTATAGCTATGACTGGATTGCTCTACAGAGATAGCAGAGCACTTGCCATCTGAAAAGTTTAGGCAAAGGCATTTTGTCTTCTCTGTGGCTGTGTTTTTTCTTTTCATCCCAGCCACCTCTGCTTTATACAAAGCAAAAATATGGTAAAAGGGTTTTTTTCACCAGCACTTCTGGAGGATTCACTAGTACGAAGAATGAATCTTTCCCATCACTGGCCATGTCTAAAAAGGGAAAGAAGTGGAGGGAGGTCCAAAGAAGTAAAAGCCCAAATTAATAAGTCTGTTCAGCATAGCACAGCACTATCTCAAAGCTCATCCTTTTTGAGTCGTGAAGATCCAGGAGGGTCCTGACTAGTGGATATCCAGGCAGCATTTGGGTCTCTATCCTGGGCCTCTCAGCAGCCTTAGACGGAGGCATCCCAAATTTTCTTGTGCTTTCTGGTGGAAATATGCTGCAAAATGTGTCAGGAAAGTAGTTTCATTTTGATAGGAGATTTCTTAACCAGCTTTGCTGGGCTAATTATAGTCGTGTTCTCTCTCCCCCACATGCTGTCTCCTTGGCTTTTATCTAGACCATGAGAAATGACAACAGTTTTGTGCTGACTGATGCAACGATGGTGACAGGTCCATGCAGACACCATATGATAACTGGGCAAATGTTTGCAAACTGGTCAGGATATCATAGGTATTTCCTCCACCCATATGGCTGAAGACTTAAGCAGCTTTTTCTTCTTTTTTTCATATTTGTTGTACACTGTCATCACAGTCATGGCTCAAATTGGGTTTCAGATGATTCATTGGTATCACGGTTTGGGTCTGTGGTGCAAGGACCTGCATCACAGGAGGGAACGAATTCTGAGCTTGTACTTCAACCTTCTTCTGATAAAATACATTCTTCCTTAAGCCTAAAGAAGTTGGTGGAACCTGATAGTTTCATAGACCGAAATAGGAAAGAGCAGGAGCTCTGGATTGTCTTAGTCTCCTGAGGAAAGAATACGAAGTCAATGTTTGGAAAGACTACTAGGGAGAAATGAGAAAAAGTGAATGACGAACCAGCAATGGAACCTGCATGAATAGGCACCTGAGGAAAGAAGAGGCCTTTATGGTCCTTTTGAATTCAAGAGAAAGTGTTATGGGCAATTGTTTTGTCCATCCAAGGTGGAGAATTTTGAACCAAGTGGAGAACTGCACTGCCTAGCACTGAAGAACCGTCGATTATATCTGGAGATAGGAGAAAGGAAGAAGACCCTCACAGGGGAAGGGGAAATCTTTTAGACAATTCGTTGGGCATTCACTGGACAATGAACGCATCTTAGAGTCTTCCACTTATCTCTGATCTTCATGTTCTTTTGACATCAGTGGGAAATACCTGAGGAATAAGTTCCTCATCAGAACATACACAAAATATCATGAGGAAATACATGTTTTATGCCATTTTTTGTGATATCCAAGTCATCATCTAGAAAGCATCTCTAAGTGAAAACCCAGTGCTTAATGCACACAGAGGGTGCTTACAGCCCATCATCCTATTACCACAATCTCTCTGGATAATCCTTCCAACACACCATCTATCTGTGACTTTATCTCAAGTCACCCCACTGCCAGAAGTGCAGTCAGAGCAGTCTGCCTGGCTGATTGTCTCCTGATGACTCTGCACAGGATCCAAAGTCACATCTAAAACAGCGGAAAATACCAACTGCTGATCTACATTATTGTTGTGACACACGTAGGAGCAAATATGCTATTCAGCACTGTCTCAAACCAGTGAGAACCTACTAGATTACATCTGATATCCTTAAAGTCCACTCATGAGTCTCTTATAAACTGTCCTTGAGCATTGGGAACAGCTTAGTAGTCAGCAGTCGTGTTGTGAATGGAGTCAAGGTGAAACTCCACAAAAATGTGTTTTTACAAGCCCAGTGTCACTGTGGCAAAACAGCAATTATTGTAAATATGTCAGTGTCCAAAGGAAAACAGCTCAGGAGCAGACAGAGCATAACTGGTCCTTAGCTGTCTTTGTCATGCTCGCATTCAGAAGTACAGGGATGGGCTATATTATATAGTCGAAGTCTATATCTAAGTAGTCGTGTAGGCTCCCTTTATAGTGAAGAGTTACAGGCATCTGTAAGGCATGGCTCTGTTCATCCTGAAGTCATTATCTAAAATATTACCAAAATAAACAAGAATATTACTAGTTTGCTGCTTGGAATTGCTTGTTTATGAGTATACAGCGATACTAATGTGAATGCACAGTTGAAAGTCAAGAGGCATCAATCTTGCCCTCAAATTTTGAGTCAGAGGTGAAAAATAGGGAGGAGGTAGTGTTTTTATATTCACAGGAGAGAGATTTGCCATATCTCATAGCTGTTGCCTTGCTCACCTGCAATGAGTCCCTCTACTTTACATGCCAGCCCTCATCTTAAAAAGACATCACTGTGCCCACCTTGCTGTGGTGCTCATCACATCAAAAGTGAAGTGCAAAGAAGTGTGTCAGCAGCCTCCTGCACATACCCTGGTCTGCATTTCCCTGGGACCTGTCTCTAAATAGCCTCACGATAATTGCTGAATCAGACAGGGATAATGTCATTTGGATGTGCCACCAGGGGGTTCCTCGGGGAAGAGGAGGGAGTGAAGCTTAAGGGGACAACATCAAGCTGCTTGGACACCAGTGTACCAGGCTGCATCAGTCACCCAGCATTGTTAGAGGTAGAGAAACGTGTACAAATCAGAAGAAATCAGTCATCACCAGTGTTTTTTCTTCCCCAGGCCACAGTCTCAGCTAGGGATGACATGGGAATGTCTCCTGAGAGAGGTAAACCCCATCCCTCGAAGACAAAGTTTCATTCTCACAAATCTTTACCATCGCTGCTTAACGAGTCAAAATTGATTATTACCTTCATTATAAACCCTGTGAGGATAAGGGGGAACAGTATCAGATTTGTCTTTGACTTGGGAGTTTGCCAAGTGGTGATGAGAGTTTTGGGCTCTGTTAGATGATTATTTTACCCCCAGCCGTATGTATACATGAAACTGTACCAACAGACAGAACCAAGGAACCTGGAAGAGGGTTTGGGGTTGAGGGTTTTTTTGGGTTTGGGAGGGAGTTTTTTTGGAAAACAGGAAAATCTGGGAGCTTTTCTTCATAGCTGTCAGTTTACAACGTGTCTCTGGGCAGTCTTTGAGTGACAAAATCTACTGACAGCAAACAGTGCTGCTGCTGCAGTCTGCTTGAGGAAATGGGCTCCTTGGAGTCAGTACGATCAACTGATGCAAAATGAGATAACCTAGTTTCAAGACTGCTGGATCTGTAAAAGAAAAAGAGTTAGAGGGGAAAAAAAAAAAAAGACAAAACAAGCCCACAAACCCCCTAATCTCATGTCAGGTTTAAAAAAAAAAAAATGAAAAAAGTAGTTTATAATCCAGTTTTATTAAAAGACATGTATAGATAGTATGCAGGTTTTCAACCTGGTGAAGGCAGAAGCTGGGTGTAGGGAAGAATCCCTGAGCATTTCCAGCAGAAGCAACCTGATGGGAGTTTTTTTTGAAGAGATAAGGGGCTATTGCACATTCCTGTCCAGCGCTCTGACACAGTGCAGTAGGATATGACACACTGCCCAACGTGATAGACTTCTCTGGCAGCACAGGAGCCTGCTGCTGGTTCCAGTGCCTTTGTGATCTATTGCAGTTTGTCTGTCTCTTATATTTTATTTTTTCTGTAGTCCCATATCTTAAAAGAATATATTCTGCCTATTAGTAGTGGCTTGGTTAACAAAAGCTGAGAAGACTCTGAGAGTTCCTCTTATAAATGTCTAAAAGTGGTGGGTTTTTCTTCAGAATAGCTGGAAAGGAAAAAAGTACAGTCAAATGTGTGGTGTAGCACACTTCTAACGCAAAGCTACACACTGTGCTGCTGCTTCTGTTTGCTGGGAAGGAGATAATGCTGTCTCCTCTGTGTATGATTTTCTTTGAAATCCACTACACAACATTTAACAGAAGGCGTTAGAATAATCTGTGTTTTGCATAAGGGATGTCATCACATTCAGCAGCAACAAAGTTCCTTTGAAAAAAAAAAGAGGGGGGAGGATTCTTTTTTTTTATTTGAAGTATCTTAGTAGCTGAACAGGGCAAAAATTATCATAAAGTGACTGCAGCATTCTCAGAAATGTCCTTAGTGCTGTTTGCATTTATTCTTAAGTGTCTGCACTGGCGTTTACATCTTGCTGTTCCTTAAAGCAACATTGTAGGCGGTAGGAACAGCAGCAGTCTCTTGGCTGGGTTCCCATCCCTTGGGAAGCCCCAGATACTTTTATGTCAGTAGGTTTCCCCAGTGCCCTGTGAAGGCTTATACAAAAAGCAAACTCAGAAAGTACATTTCTCTCCCTATCCCCAACTCAGCTGTTAGACTTTGATTTTTGTACTTTAAACCCCAATCCTATATTAACCCACAGTGCTGCTTTTGGTTAACTCCCTGAAATTAATTAGGGTTAGAAATTTGTCTATGACACTTATTTTTCTCATGACTTTGGAACAAATGTGTATCTTACTTTTAGTAATTCTCAATTACCTTTTTTGTTTGTTTTTTTGCTCCTTTTAGAAAAACAGCTGACTGCTAGCAACTGCTTAGGAATATTAGCCATGGCTGAAGCCATGCAGTGCACTGAACTATACAACATGGCCAAAGCTTATGCCCTGCAAATTTTCCCTGAGGTGGCAAACCAAGAAGAGATCCTTAATATCTCAAAAGACGACTTTATTTCCTACATGTCCAATGACAGCCTGAACACCAAAGCAGAGGAGCTGGTGTACGAAACAGTGATAAAGTGGATTAAGAAGGACGCCGCAATCAGAGCTCAGGTAAAAATAATCTCAGCAGCCTCACTCTGCTCTGTTCCCATGAATGCCTCTTTTAGAATAGAAACCATCTCCATGCAATTTTAAACATGAGGGTATGTAGGAGATGGGATGAGCAGTTCAGATAAAAAAAGAGAAAGGGAATGCAGGCTATGCACAAAATGTGTGTAATTTCAAAATCGGATCCCCATATCTGATAATTTTGAATCAAAATCTCATTTGTGACATGCATGATACAAAGCTGGAGCCTCAAGTTGTTGACTGCAGGCTCAGTCAGAGATAAATTGGGAAGAATTACAGTTGTCTGAGATGCTTTAAGACAGGGATGCATTTTAGTACCAGCGGAAAATAAAAATCTGTCAGAAAATTTTTATTTTTTCTGATGTCACATACTGAATGAATATAGCTTCAGTTCATAAAAAAAAAAGATTCTGCATCTTTATTGGCTGCTTAGATAATCCTTTGAGTTTTATATATTTATTAGAGCCACCCTTTCCTCAACCATCTGAGCTATGCAATCTCCTCTTGACTAAAAAAACCGAGTCTGTTACTTTGCCTAGCACTAGATAGAATCTAGAAGCAATGACTGTTTGGAGGCTGATGATTGTCCTTGGGACCAGAAGACATCCCTGGTGATATCTAAAAACCTGCTACTTGCCTCCAGTGTAGCTCTTGCAAGCCACCTTTTGCAGGTAGTGAACTGTGGTCTGAACCCCAAACCTCTCCATTTGGAGGTCAGTTTTCCACACAGACCGCAGAAGGGGAAAGTTGTTTTCCTCCTTTCCACTTCAGAGGCCAGATTTGCTTCTGTTGGTCCCCAGTCACAGTTATGTCTGGTTTAAGGATGACAGCCCAGTTGCTTATGGACCAGACTGGGACTCAGGGAGACACGTGGCAACATGTTGTTGCTGTCCCACATCATAACAGTCTGGACCTTCTTGATTTAAATGGGAATTCAAGCACCTAAATGTGCAGTGGGATGTTAAATGTGTAATTGGATGTGATCCAGAGCAGTTGCACATCCGAACTGCATCCCTACAGTGGGAGAAAGAGGAATTCCTGCTCTCCCCGGGCTGCTGGATGAGGATAAGGGCATTAAGGACACTGCATACCAGGCCAAGCTTGCTACCTGTGCTGCTCCACCAGCTCATCCCTGGTCTCTGCCAGCATCCTGCAGCCCCCAGGACTGGTTCCTGCCCTGTGTGAGCAGGGAATGTGGCTCAGCAGGGCAATCCCATCCTGGGGACTCGCTACGCTCTCTGACCACATCCGCCATGTGCCAGCAATGCCATTTAGTATTGCTCAATATTATTATTGCCTAACACATTTGCACAGTATCTTTGATTTATTGAAATTGTCCCCTCTTTGGCTCTTGTTGGCCTCGAAAAACACACTGTTTTGCAGTGTATTTCCCCGGTTGCCTAAAGTTTGATGGCAGCAGTCAGCTCTGTGCCACTCTGAACTTAATGGGACCTTGGGGATTATTCCCAGGGGTCAGAGTTCAGGAACCCTGCAGTGGGAACCTGTCTGCCTGGTGCCAACAGAAGGTGTCACTCACCAGGTGGTCTGGGTTACATTCTCAAAATTGCGGTTTTAAATATTTCCTTCTGCGCCTTGCTGAAGCAATGTTGGGAATTTGTTTTTTTAAGTGGTGTTTTTTCTTGCTGCCACCACCACTATCCCCTCTTCCCTTCATGTTGCAATTCAGTTGGTTTTCTGTGGTTTTTTATTCCCAAGTTTCCTTCCCCTCTGTCCAGGTTCTGCAATGCTTTTGTAGTTTATGATGGCAGTTTTATTTGCTTCTCCAAATTTCTCTGTGGTGCTTTAGTTTCATGCATTCATTTACAAGGGCTTTTAATTTTTAATTTGTATTTATCCAGATATAAGGGTCTTGAATAAATTAGTATAAAAGATACCAAGTAGATAATTATTTTCCTGCCCAATCCTGCCACTAACTAGTATATTTAGATAGTAGCTCTCACTTTTCTTAGTACTCTGTGCGCTGCTTGATCTGTTATAAAGCTCTTAGTTAAATAGGTTCTTATTTTCTAAAAGTAAGAGCTCACACTTACCATGAAAAGTACCATCTTTACAATAATGACTTCTACATTTTCAGAGCCTAAGAACAAATGGCTTCCATGGTGGATAAAAAGGAAGATAAACCTAAATAACCTTATTTCTGATAAAGATGATGATGAGTGAAAATTTGTGCTTGGTGTGCAGCAAGGCCCACCATGCCAGGAAGTGCCCACGCTCCTATGAGATGCACAGTCTGCTGAGAGCTCTACAGGGCTGGGTGACTGTGGTAATACTGAACATGGGATGGACCTTCTTGCAGGAGCTGTGCATGGATATTTTTATTTTATTCCCAGTCTGGAGATAGATTCTATGAGCTGTCTTTAAACTTTTTGGGATGGAGGACACTAGGACTGTTGGGAAGGTTGATGAATGAATTGCATTATGAATTGCACCATAAATTGCAGCAATCCGAAGACATCACTCCAGCTCTACTGTGCTCCTCAGGTGACCAGTCCGGCAGTGCTGGCAGTTAAATCCTTCAGAGCATGGATTTCCAGGGCCCCCAGTTTCTTCGTTTCTCCCCATTTCCCTTTACCTTGACAGGCAAGGCTCTATTGTCAACATTTTTATTTTCAATAGCTCCAATGGCAGGTGACTAAAATGACTCTTCGACAGCTTCTTCCAAGTTCTGCATTGGTGATTCTCCCAAAGGTGGAGGTCTGGCACAAACAGGGAAAGGTCTGTGCTCTTCATCTCACCTGCACGTCCATCTTCCCTGGCAAAGCCTGGCAGGGGCTTGCTCAGCAGAGACATCCCCACAGAGGAGCTTCTCTCTGACTCAGCACCCTCTGCCCCAGGGCAGCTGCAGCCCTCCAGAACTCCTTGTGCTGTAATGACTTTGTGTCACTCTGCAGTGCAGGCTGACGCCTGGGGACAGTAAATCTCACCACTCATGTTCCCCCTCACCACAGCCTCATGCCGTGATCTTACAACAACTTATCCTTCACTGCCTCCCCTCCTGTCCAATCCCCTGCTGAAAGCTTCTGGGAAGGAGATTTTCAGCAGAGCCTCCCGTTCTCCTGGAAGGGCACTGACTTTGCTGTCTACCTGCTCTTCTTTGCCTTTCTAAAAGCTTTTCTTCAGGTGTCTTAATTGATTCTGCTTTTGTAAATTCTTTCCCCACCAGGCTGGAGGGCAGTGACAGGGAAGGAACCGGGATTTTTTTGCAATGCAAGTTGAAAAGCTGCTCCCTGACTGATGTTTAATTGTGCACATTGTGCTGTATGAACAGTGCTTATTCAAGTGTGCTGTGGGATTACGAAAGAGCACCCGAGCCTTGTTACAAAGAGAGAATAGCAGTGCTTCAAGGGTTACCAATCCTCTGCATAATACGAAGAGGCAGTTCAGAGAGTGAAGGGTTAAGCCAGGATTTGGTAAATAGCTATTCCCCCAGTGCGTTTGAGCAGTGCCCTGGCTCATATGGTAACATTTATGGAGCTGTTCTAGTGCTGGTGGTAGTGCAGTTGTGTAAAATGGGTCTGACCAAAAGAAGCAACCTTTGATGTGAGGTCAGAACTAGTCGGTAATTTCCTGTACCAGTGAACACAGAGCTCTGGTTGTAGGAGTCCTCCTGATTGCTGTCACTGAGTGGAAAGCCTGCAGCTGACTGACACATCTGGGAGAGCTGAATCTACTATTTTTTTTCCATTTATTTCTCTTCCCGACTGATGGACAAGATTGTAGGGTTTATCCTAACAGTTTATCCCTTTGATAAGCTTATTACAATTCCAGCAAACTCATGCAAAAAATATATTGCATAATGGAGGCTTTACTGTCTGAAACCAGTGTGGTCTGAGCCACCCAAACAAGGAAAGATTTCTGCCAGGCCCCACACAGTCTTCACCTGAGCACATCTCCCTGCTCTCTGCATGGCCTTGGGCAGGTTGTTTCACCTTTTTACCCCCATTTCTTACACTATAAGCTGGAGGGAAGTGATACCTCCCATGTGAGCTGTTGGGAGGATCCAGTGGATAATGAACCATATTGTCCACAGGTACTGACGACTGCCAGAGCTCTGCAGAGCTGCAGTCATGCCCAGCGTCTGTGGAGGATAGGAAAGGTGTGAAGTTGCTGGATGTATAGCAATTTGCTGCCTGTCCAAAGCACGAATGTACCAAAGCTCATTGGAAACTTTCCCACTTTCTGCTCCAAGTCCAAAGTTGCATCTGTTTTCTCCGATATAAAAAACATAGCAAATAGTTATTAATCATAGAAAGCTTGGGAAAACAAGACTCCCCATTGCATGTAGCTTCCCTCTCACCCTGAGGAGGGACAAGAAATGAGGAGAGGGCAAACATTTCAACAAGTTGCCCAGAGTAGTGCTAGGAGAGAGACAGGTACTGCAACAATGAGTGACGCACAAGAGGCTCAGCTGAATGGCAGTCACCTTTTGTTGCACTCTGCAAGGATATAATCATGTGCCCTTTTTCCAAACCCTATTTAAAATCATGGTGTCCAGCAGCAAAATGAAATGTCTCCACCATAAAAGCATTAACAAGCTTTCTATGAACTTGTGTCCTCAGAGGCAGTTTTATCTAAATGGCATCTTCATGGTGCCTGAGAATCAGAGATGCATAGAGAAATTTGAGGTAATTTAGAGAAGAACAACACAAATGATTAAAAGACTGAAGGAAGTGATGTGAGAAAAAAAAAGATTAAAAGATGTGAATATGCATGACTTGGCCTAATGACAGCTAAAGAGGGATAAACATCTACAAGTGTTTGAAGCCCCAAGGAGAGGAGCTGCCTGGAAGGATGCAAGGATCCCAGTAAGGACCACTGGGATGAATTTGAGACTTGGCAAATTAGTCTAACGCTAAGCAAACACAAAGCCCACCTGTAAGCCCTGTATCTGTCAGTGAGGGTAAGGAAAAGTGGTGGAGAGAAGGAGAAGAGGATTTACGTCAAAAATGCTACAAATGCCCGTGAGCTATATTTTAGCAGTGACAGAGAGTGGCAGTTCGAAGGCAAGATGCTACAGAGGAAAAAGGGTTGGTAACCGTGAAAGAATAGGTGGGAGATCCCCTATTTCTCAGGCACATTTTAAAGACCCTCCAAAATTATGTGGAAGGGCAGCTTGCTTCAAGAAAATGGAGAATCTGACAGGTAACTGACAACTCCAGCTCTACTCTGTGATGGCAAGGAGGTAATGAGAGAAGTTGATATGCAATACCAGCATGTACAAATTATTTAGTTCATCATAATAAGAAATTAATTGATCGATCAATGTACTTAAGAGTATTAAGTTTCTGGAAAGAGTGTTGGAATAAATATGAAAAAGGGTGCTTCCAAGGGAGCCTAAGTGAATTAGGCACTAACACTCTCTAACAGCTCAATTAGGCTTCTTTGAAAAGCCCACACTACTCTGGTGCTTTGAAATCCATTTGTGGGAAGAGCAGACAAATTCAGAAAGATGCCATAATGAAAGTACAAGAAGCTTCAATTTCCCTGAAAGTGAAAAACGCAAGGGATGAGCAGTAACCCCTGTGATTTCCCAGGGATGGGCGGCTCAAAGAGCTCCGATTTAAATGAAGCTTTTGCAGACACACTCAGTTCCTGTACGGGCTTACAGAGGGAAAAGAAAAGGCAGCAGCGGGAATGGAATCAGTGCAGGAACATGCCCTTAGCTATGGATTGGAGGAAAAAGTTACATTAAATAAAAAAGAGGATGCAGGTGAGATTAGCAGTTCCTGAAATTCCCTCCTGACTGAACTTAAAAATTTTTTTTAAGGGATACTCTTGACAGAAAATCTGCCGAATTATTTCTCTGAAGTTTTAATTGGTTTGAGGAGCACCCTTGTCTTCCAGTGTGCTCAGTCTCTTTATTTGTGGCTTTTCCAACATGTCTTCCTGTTTTTTACAAAATCTTTCTCTACTGTTGCTGAAGCAACGGCCTCACAAAGACCCACATCTGCAAGCAGCTCCTCACACATGCTCCTTTGCTTTTGCCTGTTGCTGCATGTGGCCATAGTGCTCAGGACCAACCTCCAGAAACACAACCATTTTACATCATAAGCAAGAAGCGTTTTGGAGAGTTACTGCGCATGGATTTTGTGCCAGTGTGTTGTGGGGATGGAGGTATTGGGAATTTGCTTGGTTCTGTGAAGCACATGAGAAGCTTCAGCCGTTTGGTTGGTGGCAGAGTGCTTTTAGGATGCATCTGTGTGCTAACAGGTGTTTGAGTAGGTGACTGCCCATAAACAAAAGAAACGCCACTCACCTCTAGGGCCCTTTGGGGGAGCTTTGAGGGGTTATTTCGTAGACTTTAGTCAGCAAGCTAGAGAATGGATGGCAAGAGTGAGGGTTTTTTAATCCTTAATATCAGGCAAATTCCAAGTATGATGGATCAGTGATTTATCTTCCTGTATATTTAAAAACCTCTCATCGTATTACTGCTGCAAACCGTTCAGAGAAGGGGACGGGCGCTGATGACATTACAGTGTTTAGTCAGCTGTGCTGCCATAAACGTGTCACGTTGAAACCTGATTTCAGGAAGACAGTGGGGCTGCTCTTTCCTTCTTGCTAGGCATGAGATTTATGCATGTGGCATCCTGCCACCGAGCCACCAGCTGAACCCAGTGCCTGCGAACCAGATTTTCTGCCACATGTTTATCTCATGATATTATGAGGCTGTCAGCTGACAGGCTACCAAACCTTTGGGTTTAATCTGGAGGCAGCATTGCAATTCCAAGAAGTCAATATGGGTGATTAGTGAATACTCCAAGCGTACCAGAAAGCTTAGTTGGGCTTGGATATGACCTTGGGTGTAGGAATGTGCTGGAGGTTACTGGAAACACAATGTGTTTTTGTAATACCCAGGTGTTAGATGTATCAAAGTAAGTACCCCCACTACCAAGCAGCAGGGCAGTGTCAGGAAAATCTAGCCAAAAAAGGCATATTTGTGAGAATGGCAAAGCAGTGCACCAACAGCTTTGGTTTCCCCAAACCTCAGTTCATTAGAGCATGGTGCTAATAATGCCAAGGTCACGGGTTCGATCCCTGTGCAGACCATTCACTTGGGAGGTGGACTCGATGATCCTTGTGTGTCCCTTCCAACAGAATACTCTGTTCCCTGTTGGACTTACACTTGCAAGCTTGGAGCCAGCAATATTTTGAATATCAGGTTGGGTAACCTGGAGGGGAAGCCTGGGCTGGGCTGGAGATGTTTGTAGGGGGGGACCACTCGTGTCACCACTCCAGTGTGTCGGCGTGCGTGGCCGCCACCTCACAGCTCCCTGGGCAGTTCATTTCCTGGTTGCAGGGTAGGCATCAAAGACTCACATCTGCCATTTGGAGGGTGGTTTTTAATTAATGTGTGCTGCACTCACTTGAAAGAGTTTAATGCAGTGGGAACTGGTTCTGCTTCAGATCTGTCCCTGGTGGCTTCCTTCATCTAAGGAGGTTCTTGTTTCAGCCCTAACACTGGGATGGTGCATGATGTGGGTCAAGTCTGAACCAAGGGTTTATATAAGATGACATAAATTTCCTTCAGGGCTCTCAAATGAATCAAATATGTTCCTACTTCATAGTGTTTTTAAAAACTCTTGCAATTATGCAATAAAGAGCAGTTCATTGGAGCAAAACGCTATCATAATTTGGGTAATCTACCTTCTGTATTTGTATTTCTAGCTGAAGCCTGTTTCTTTAGAAGCAGATAGCACAAAAGGGTCCTTTGTAAGGAGAATGGTAAACTAGAGAGACAGATGAGTTATAAGGCATAAGGGAAACATTATTTTAACCTCTTTGGGCATTACTTCAAAAATGTTAAAAATCTTGAGAGCTTTCCAGTAGAAAATTTAAGGAGCAGGAAATATGATTCTGTAGCAGTAAACATACTTCCTGTAAAAACTATTTGTATATTGTTGTGGCCCAAGTCTATGGAGGAACACAATGAGAGTCCTTCTGGAGAATGCTTGTGAGGATTTTGCTGGATTAGAGTATAAAACACTCTAAGAGAATAAAAGATTATTTTTAATGTGATAGTGAAGTGGGTTTTTTAACTGAGACTGTGAAGATACCAGAACAAAGCCCACTTGCAAGCAAGCATTCATAATACTGATGTAATCAGTAGGAGAAAAAATGCCATAAAAAGTTTAGCAAAGTAAATGTCTTCACTCAAACTACCAGCCAGGAATAAAAAAAGGCATTAGAGTGTTTTGTAATCTCATTTGCTAAAGCACTGGCCTGCCTACTGAGATGGGAGTAATTTATGTATTATTGGGGAAAGGCTTGAAAGGGTCAACTTTAAGGTATAGCTAATCATGTTGGTCATATATTCCTCTGAGTCAGTGCTGACCCAATGGTAACACTTAGGCTTCCTCATGGTATGATCACAACCTTCTGAGCACAGTACCTAGGACAAATGGACACAAAGATTCCCATCAGAGGCGGGAATTAATAACCCTCCAATTTGGAGTGGCTGCTGGTTGTAGACATCTCCATGTGGCATGGTCTGAGGCATGTCCTGAGGAGCTGATGGCCCAGAAGGGGACATTCTCTGGTTCCCCTGGTGTGTGATGGATCCTTTCAGCTCAGATTGCTCTGGGGACTGTGTTAAGTGTGTTGACTAAATCTCTATTAAATATAACAGGAGTTTACGTATGTCTGGCTGACAAGTAAATACTTGCTTGTATTAACCCATTTAGGTGTCTGAATCTAGAGCTGAATCTCTCCCCCAAAAATGTTTAGGTAATTGCCTAACAGGAGCTGTGCTGAGGTTCATGTCACCTGAAAAAACAGTCCTGACGGCATTCAAACACTTTCCTAGCATTTTAAACAATAAATTCATTAGATTTTTGCATAATGGTGCCCATTCTCAAGGAGCTGAGCTATGGTCTCTCATGTTTATGAGCTGATAACTCATAACTGTAGTCCAGAAGGGGCATTAATATTCTCTACTTCATGCTGGCATGTGATGCAGGCTGTAGAGCAGTCGTGAGTGGTTTCCAACAAAGACCTGAGAAGTATTTCTACTTGTCCAGACAGCACCTGCAGCCAAGCAGGGAGAAGAAAACATTCTGGGGGTTACAGGCACAAACCACAACTCCAGGGACCCAGGTTTCCTGTCTGCTGAATTTGGCAATTTGCCATGCACAGGTATTCTGCTGCTTTAATAATAACTGGTAACGTCAGTAGGTGCAGTAGATATTTCATAGCTGTATAAGGAACAACGGAAGGACAAGAGAGAATGGAGAGCAAATAACAGATGGTAAGGAGGTTGAAATGCTTTATGGTGCTTATTCCAATCTTAAATGAAAAGGATAATAGTAACAGGATATTTAGTACAATCATAGCTAACGGAGCTAGGAAGCCTTCGTAAGGGAGAATCTGAAAGAAAAAGGCAGCTGATTGCCTAAATCACTTGAATATTCTTAAATCAGTGAGGCTAAATGAAATTCACCCTTGACTATAGTGCTTAAAAGAGCTGTGCAAAAAGACAGTGCTTTGTAAAAGCGTCTCTTGTCTTCTGGAGACGCTGTGATGGTTCATACTCCTCAAATCCCTTGGTGAAAAACACTGCAATTCTATGTACCCTCAATGCTCTCAGCGCCAAGCCCGAGTCGTGACTGCGTGTGGTCGTGCACACACACACACACAGAGCCAGCTTTTTGTAGCTGTTTGAGCAAAGGAAAGAATAAGAGTGAAAAGTGACATCGGTTTTGATATCTGACATCAACTTTCAAGCTGATGAAAGGGAGCAACATGTTCTAATTATTATTCCCCTTCAAAATAAGCCACGAGCTCAGACAAAAGAAGAGAGAAAGGAGGGGGGGAATCCAGGAGAGAAACAGAATCACATTTTCTCACTTATCTAATTAAAGCAAGGTGGGTGAGCAAGAGGGAGAGCTCACTGTGCTCAGGCAGCAGTGATGCCCCATTTATTCAGGGAAGAGTGGGAAATGGAGGTGGTAACTCCGCTAGGCCCATGGGAATTGTCCCATCTCTCTCAGAGGGGAGCTGTTTTCCCAATGCTAATTCACACTCCAGGACATGGTGGTGCCTGTTGAACCCCACGTCCTAATTTAGTGGCACAACTGTTGGCACTGGTGTTTTGTATCAATTTGTGTTGTGTCTGCTTCCAATGCAGACCAACCTCAGGAGTGTCAGGGACAGCTCCAGCGTGTCCCACCACACCAAGGGAAGGTGCTGGCTCTTCTGTACATTCCGTGTGTTTTCAAACTCTATTTAAGCTGCCCTTTAGTGACTCATACTACTTCCTGAGCAGCCTGTAGTGGGAATTAACCTCCCCTGTGGGGTTGTCTTGCTCATCCCTGGTTGTACCCTCTCTCCACATTATTCCCCTGTCCCGATGCCACGTTTCATCTTGGCTTCAATGTAAGGTTAAACGCCCCCAACCTTCTTAAAAAAAGCACTTCTTGAAGTCAGAGCTTTGCCACCCACTGCCATATGTCCACTGCTCCCTCTCCTACATGGTACCGTTTAATGACATTAAGATATCTGCAGCCAAGTACCTGACATTTGTGACTCCAGGGAAGGAGCAGCCGTTGTATCTCCTTGAAAGCACCTCAGAAATGGATTCAGCAAGGGAAAAGAGAGGAGTGTCTTCTTTTACAGTTCAAGGTTGATGAAATGATCTCAAGCCCTACTTGGCCCTGTGCCACACTGGAGTTAAGAGCAAGGAGTCACCAACTTACTACTCACAGGCGTGGGTTTTTTTCCAGACGAGGAGCACTGTCATTTTACTGCTCCCTTTACATCACCAAACAACATTTTTATCCCAAACAACTGCAGAGTGACCAGGCATCAACTCTTCAGGCCATACCTGAAATTACCAGCCCCTGTGTTGAGGAGAGCTGATAAACAGGGCACTGAGAGTCAGCCTGAGACCTCAGTCATCTTCCTGGTCCCACAGCCACACAGGCACGTGTGGGGCTCAGCTCCCCACAGGTCACTGCATCTTTGCCTTGACTGAGCTTGCACCAGGCTGATGGGACTCTCCAGCAGGAGAGCAGTGTGAGTTGGGAGTAGACATCCTTTGTTTTCCTTCTAAATTAAGCCTGCTTCTTCAGTTTGGGTGGGGAAAGGTGAAGCCCTGAAAGTGGTCACGGCTGTCACTGCATCCTCCACCTGCTGGCCAGCCCATTATCTGTTCAGTCCATACCACTGCCTTCCCATCTCACTGTGCCCTTGCTCCATTCCCATCCCTGCTCTTGCTCCTGCTCCTGCTCCTGCTCCTACTGTGACTTGGCTCACATGCTGCAGGGACAGGCATACTGCTGAAAAAGTAAGTGAGAGCCAAGTAGCTTCTGGAAGACCAGAGGCATCTGCAGTCCAACAGATGCTGCTGGCGCCCAGTGTTTCTTGGGACCAGTCTCATGGACCTCAGGAATATTTATTCGCATCCTGGCCTCAATCCCAGTTGGGATCTTTGGATGCTTCCACTGTATGAATATTTATTACAACAGATGATTATCTTTTCTTGCTGCACACCCTCTAGTTTGCATCCTGTTTGTGTGCTTTGCTTTTCCATGTTTTCCCATTGCTCTGCTTTTCACTGTGTTGTCGTGCTGGGTTGTGATATACCCAAATATATAAAAAGAATAATCTGGGGATGAACTCCTGGTTTTTTGATTGCAGTTTTCTCTCTTGGGATTTCGCTCTCCATTAAACCATGTTTGGTGACAGACAGCTTCATTTGCTCAGGTGTCCTTTACCCTCTGAAGTTTAATGTATTTGTTTAGAAGATGAAACTTACTGTCAGTATTTCTATAGCACCCTCTGGAGTCAGACTTCCACAAAGCTAGAGCTACATTATTTGCTTCACCAACAAATAAAGCCTATTAATTAAAAGATTTTTAGCAAATTGGTTGATATTATTTAATTGTTGAAATCCATCCTGGTTACTGACTTTTGTCTCACATTTATAGTGCCAGAAAAGAGTTGTTTTGAGGCTTTATTACAGTGCAACAACCACACTCACATTTCAAAGTTAATTCAGATAACTGGAATGCTTACTCCATGCTGGCAGTGCACAAGGTGTTATATTCAGCCTGAGTTCAGAATGAGCTTTTATTTCCAAAAATCCCTCCATGCAGTGCTGTATAACAGGAGTTGCCACCTTTTGAAGATTATTTTCAGTCTCTGGGACCAAACCCAGCCTGGGCTGGGAAGCACTGTTGTCTCTGTCTCACCTGGTCATTAGGCAGGGCTTGTGTGCAGCATTTATGGCAAGTGTCTTTCCAGATTGGATGATAGGGGATGGTTTACAGGGAAGGAGGTAGAAATGCCAAGTGGCTGAACTCTGACATGAAGGCTGCAGTGTGTCATTATTTTTCCCCCCTCACAGTACGCTGCGGAGCTGCTGGCAGTGGTGCGCCTCCCCTTCATCCATCCCAGCTATCTGCTGAACGTTGTTGACAATGAGGAGTTGATAAAGTCCTCGGAGGCTTGCCGGGATCTGGTGAACGAAGCCAAGCGTTATCACATGCTGCCACACGCCCGACAAGAGATGCAGACGCCAAGGACCCGGCCCAGGCTCTCTGCAGGTAAAGCAAATCTTCCTTCAACAGCACCAGTTCCCTGGTCCAGTGCTTCCTGAACATGGTCAGGACATGCCCTTGGATGGGGGACAGATCTTGCCTCCTTTTCTTGTCTCATTCTCAGGATCTGGTGATATTTGAAGCTCACTTTTCCATTTCTGCTTTCCTCAAGCATTTAGAAAGCCTCTCCCAGTGGGTGGACATGGATGTTTAGATGTACACTCCTGAAATAGGATTTAAAAGGAGCCTAATTTTTAGGAATGATTGTCTTTGGCAGAGACATAACATTCCCCTGCTGTCCTGAAAGTGAGCCCCTTGCCCTCTGTGCCTCAGTTTCTCCAGCTGCAAAAATAGTTTAATAATTTGCTTCTTTGCCATTGAACCTCTTGTGGGGAGGTTCTGACTAATATTCATCTCACAGCTTCACTTTCACAGCCCTTTGTAAATATAATATTTTTGTATGGTGGAGCTCACGGTACCAGTTCAGGTTGTTTAGAGCCTCCAAAACAAATGCATCACACATGACATATTCCCTTTTAAAATTCCAGCAGCTATGGAGATCTGGATCTTTTTAAGAAGTTTTTCACCCAAGGAATGCGTGAATTTTCCTTTTTGGAAAAATGCATGGAAAAATCCTAAGTGCATGACTTGCCAGCCCAGCCCATATTGTGGTGATGAGAGAAATAGCCTAAATATTTGTTTAACAGAAGGTGCAAATACCATGTAGGAAAACTGCATCCAAGAAGGGGTCAGATGAAACAGGTGAATTGTTTTAACATGCTGCCTGTACTTCTGCCTCCCATAAGTGCAGTCACAAAGCCAGACAAAACTTTCTGTCACTGCCACTAATGCTAATGTGGCACGGAGATGGCATATCAAACCACGGCATTTGCAGCTTCGGGAGGCTGCCTCATCAAGACACCTTTCACAAGGACGAAGTGTAGAGGACTTTCAATAACAATCTACCCTAAAAAGTCTTTCATTGAAGACGACTAATGGTGTGATGTTTGAAGGGATTTTTGAAAAGTGCTTATTTTATGTATATAAAATTGTAGGTGTAATGTGATCCATTTCCAGAAGCTTGTTGATGAGGGAAAAGTGATTCTCTCAGGGTAAGAGAGGGTGATTATAGTTTTTTAGGTCAGAGTCTAATTATATAGAATCATGTTATTTTGCATATCAACGGCATTCATGGAGGCACAAAGGATCTCTAAACACCCTTTGTGGACTCGCTGCAGCATGTCACATGCCCTCTCGAGGTCATTGATTATAATCAAGTTATGTCTTGCACAGGTGATTAGATTTTCTGGTATGGCGCAAAAATAATGATCTCTTGTTACCGAGAAATATTTATTTAAAACTGTACAGCACTTTATCTTAATAACTTCTAAGAGAGTAACCTTGCTTGAATGACACAAATATATTTTTTGAAAATGCTAATGAGGAGTGACGATAATCCATTACTCTGCAGACGCATTCCTCCCCACTGCAGCTCCTCATCTCTCTTGCTGGCAATCTCGCTTCTGCCCCGCACCTGTGCGCACTTGTCTCTGGGCTGGGCACTGTAACACATCACAGCAATTGCTCCAGCCACAAGACAAGCTCTTGAAATGACGATTCCTTCCAGCTTGTGGCCTCGTGGTCCTGCTTCTGAGCCCACCTCTCCTGGAAACAAATTGCACAGGGGCTTATAATTTCTGCAGGAAGGTTTTTAACACTTCTGCTAAATGCTAAGTCCAAACTATCTCCAGCACTTAATTCTTGGATGGAGCCAGAAAACATCCCAGGATTAAACTGTGACCCATCTCTGTGGGGATGAGTCTAGAGAAGAGTCTGGAGTAACACAGAGATCAGATATGACTTGACTCTGGTTGTGAAGTGGAAATAAAACCTTTGAGATATGGAGTGCAAAAGTTTTTCATTTGGCTAGCTGGACACCCTGCATCTTGTGGACTTGGGGGAGCTGTTCAAGCACAGATAAAGCTCAGTTAATAACTGTATTAGGGCAGGGGCTAACTACATCACATTTCCGAGCACCAGGTAGACTATAACCATGATACACGGCTTGAGCACATCTTATCTGTGTCTGGAAAATCTTTCTCCAGGTAAAGCAAAAAAACCCCCAAAACAGCCCACAAGAAAATTATATGTCAACAGAGCACATGCAGTGAAAATATCAGGATGAATATGCATAACCATAGCCTAAACCTTCTCCAGACATTAGCTTTTTTTTTCTTCAGGCCAAAGTCCAAACCTGGATACTGGTCAAACTCCAAAGCTATCACAATCCCTGACAAAAGTCCCATTTTCTTCAGTGGAAGAAGAACTTGCTACATGCAGGTCTTACTCAAATACTGTTGAAGTGAATGGATATCTTTACATGGAACTGCCTATTTATTTCTTCCCCATCAAGTTTTGCCCAGATGGCATTCTTCCTCCCTACTTCTCCCAAGAGTGTTCATAGTGTTGTTCCTCACCCACTGTTCCCCCTACACACACATTCCTGTTTTTTCTCACCCTTCTTGGATTGATTGCAGACTCTAAAACAGATTTATATATGATACATTAAAATTACACTAACTGATTAATATTTTTGATAGGTTCCTGCCTGTTTGAGAGATGCCACTTTTTTATAATACTATTTTTCTTACTTGAATCCCAGGTGTAGCTGAGGTAATAGTCTTAGTTGGGGGTCGCCAGATGATTGGCATGAATCAACGTGCTTTAACAGCAGTGACTTGCTTAAATCCTCAAAACAACAAGTGGTACCCATTGGCCAGCCTGCCCTTCTATGATCGAGAGTTTTTCAGCGTGGTCAGCGCTGGGGACAACATCTATCTCTCAGGTAAGCAGCAGATTCCATAGAAACACAAAATCCCAGAAGGGTTTGGGTTGGAAGAGACCTTTAAAGGTCATCTAGTTCCAACTCCCCTACCATGGGCAGGGACATCTTCCAGTATATCAGGTTGCTTGAATTCCCATCCAACCTGGCCTTGGACACTTCTTGGGATGGATTACCCTCAACTTCTCTGGGCAATCTTTGCCAGTGCCTCACCACCCTCATTGTAAGAAATTTCTTCCTTAAGTCCAATGTAAATCTGCCCTCTTACCGCTGGTCCTGTCACTAGAGGTCTTGGTAAAAAGCCTCTTGCCATCTTTCCTATAAGCCCCCTTTAAGTATTGAAAGGCTGAAATAAGGTCTCCCTGGAGCCTTCTCTTCTCCAGGCTGAACACCCCCAACTCTCTCAGCCTGTCTGCATAGCAGAGGTGCTCCAGCCCTCTGACCACTTTCATACCCCATCTCAGGACTCACTGCAACAGGTCCATGTCTTTCGTGTGCTGTGGACCCTGGAGCTGAACACTACTCAAAGGGGAGTCTCATGAGAGCAGAGTAGAGGGGAAGAATCCCCTCCCTTGACCTGCTGGCCAGGATAGAGTTGGCTTTTTGGGCTGCAAGTGCACGCTGTCAGGTCATTTCCAAGTTTTTGTCCACCAGTATCTCCCATTCCTCCTCTACAGGGCTTCTCTCAGTCCATTCATCCCTCAGATTTACTGGGCTGGTAGAAAAGTTACAGCACAGACGTGATGGAATTTTACCCAGCTGCTCCTGAGGGGAAAAAAAAAAAAAAGAGAAGTGGGAAGGAGGTTGGGAGAGAGGGATTTCCCTGCTTTTATCATTGTCCATGTTTCTGCGGTGTTAATGTTCTCTCAAAGCAGTCAACAAGAATATTTTGCAGTTGCAATGTGAAGAAAATAGGTCTGACAACCATCAAGCATGCAAAGAGCTTTCACTGCCATAGAAACACGATTTATAATACTGGCTGTAGTTGAATCTAAATAGTGGGTTATGGAATTTGAGACAGACAGACTGAACTGCTGAATATGTGACCTACACTTAAAGTATTTGCTTACAGGAGCATTCATGTTTTGTACTTGTTGAAACCTCTCCTTTGACAGTCGTCACTAGCTCTATAATCTTCTTACTTTTGGTGAAACTGAGACCACACTCCTTAAAAGTCTTTAATTCCCAAAGTAGCTGTCGACACTGCGCCTGGAGCATCACAGTGTCTGGTTTTTTGCAGTCTGTTGGTACCTCTGTTTGGCTGGAGGGGGAAAAGCAATTCCCACCAGACAATACAAGGATACTCTGATGGCATCTGAGTGGAGGTTGGATGATAAAAAGAGGAGGCTGGGCAGGGAGGTGCAGATGTGTGTGATCCAAGGATGTAGTTGGGAGCACAGATGCACCTGGCATCTGTACCAGTAAGGGGTTACAGCTGTTGCCTTTCCTTTGCCGAGTTTCCTCACTGCATTTTCTGCAGTAAATTGCTACCTGTGGTGTTAAATTCCATTAATACTGCATAGGGACCCTAAGAATTGATTGGAAATTATTTCTTGATTTTTTTTTTCCCCATGCTTGTTTGCCCATACTTGAGAGCAGCTGGAGCGAAAGTTTTCTGTGGAGACTTTTGTGAGATGTTGACTTTTAGTTATTCTTAGCTGAGGTACTTTCCAATATATACTGCAACTTCAGGCTGTGGCATACCTTCTAACAAAAGCTTGGAATCCTAATTTCAAAGCTTATTTCAGCTCTTTCCCTTGAATCTGGATGAGTGACCGAATTGTATTCAGTGGCTGCAATAAGGAGAGCTGAAAGTCCCACATGGCTGGAAATGTAGCAGAGTGTCAGTTGATATTTTGCTTTACTCAAACTTAGAAGACACAGGAAAAAGGGCAGGAGAACCAACAGAAGTGGGAATGGACTGCTGCAAGCTCCAAGTACTGGACCCTGCACTGCATAGCATAGGTTTAGAGAGAAAAATACCAAGAAGGAAGCCTGGTTTTCTCATTAAACCGTGGAACTGAATCTAATTCATTTTCCTGGCCTGACCACTCACTCCTAGTGTGGTCTCAAATCATTTCACCTCTTTGGGCTTCAGAAAGGGATAGTAAGACACGCACTAAGTGGCTGCCTTGGAAGCTTCAGTTAGAAGTTAAAAAGTGACCAGTATAAATATTTCACAAGAGCATCTTGAACTGTTTTACAGGAGTTGTACAGCTGGTTCTTTCTTTTATCAGCAAATGAAAATAAATAAGAAATTTGTCCCTGAAAATTAGAAATTAAGCCACAGTGCAAGCACTGACTTTATTCTGCCCATATATGTGCTGCTTCAATCCATCACTGTATTAAGCATTTTAGATTTCAGGCTGGCCCATGTCTCGCAAGCCAAGATAGACTCAGCCTCCTGACACCTTCTTGCAAGTGTTGCAGTAATTTAATAGACTGGAAGTTATTTATGAACACTGAGAAGGGTCTATCCCCTTATGTATATGTCCCTTGTAGTCTGACATCTTGATTTCTTCATGTCATCTTATTAAAAAAAAAAAAAAAACAAACCAGCCTTTGGGGCGCATGAATAAATGACACAGATATGCATCATCGGAACAGATGCTCGGCATTGAGGGTGATTTATTTTAATTAGTCAAATGTCATTTGAAGAGTTTTTTACTTTGTAACTGGCTTTGATTGCTGTGTGCAAAGCTGCTGCGGTTCCAGGATCTCACGTAATTCTCCCCTTCTCTCTCCCTCTCCCGCCGGTGGTGGCAGGCGGCATGGAGTCGGGTGTCACGCTCGCTGATGTCTGGTGTTACATGTCCCTGCTCGATAACTGGAACCTCGTGTCCCGCATGACAGTCCCAAGGTGTCGACATAACAGTCTGGTGTACGATGGGAAAATTTATACCATTGGAGGGGTCGGTGTGGCAGGCAACGTTGACCATGTGGAAAGGTAAAAAAAAAAAAAAAAACAAAAACAAAAAAAAAGACCTTAAAAAAAAAAAAAAACAAAAAAAAAACCATGATTTTTGCTGCAGCTTTTCCTTCATGCTAAAGGACCATTTTCTTTTTAAAGGACACATCAAATGGACTGTGTGTGTTAAAATAAGCTTTTATAACAGCTAAGAAAGGAGGAAACTGGGCAGGATTAGATTTCTTTTAAAAGCTTCAATGGAAAACATTGTTTCAAAACCAAATACAAAAAGTTGCCGGCTTGTCAGTTCGCTCAGGGGAGTGAAGAGAGGAATTAAGCTTCTTTGGACATTTTTCCAGGTTATACAGAGAACTAATAAGCTTCCTTTGAATTTAGTACTGGCAAAAGTCTTTACAGACCACAAAAATACAGGTTTTTTTCTTCTAAACCCAAAAAAGCAACAACAGAGTTAAGTTTCTTTTATGTCTTTTTCTGGTGAAGCACCTCAGCCTTGACCTGGCTGGAAGATCCTCCCTTTGGTGGTCTTGGCCTGGGGCCTTAACCTGCCAAGTTTGGAGTAAAACAACCAATAAACGGAAACAGTTTTGAATTCCTGGCTGAATGCAGATGGGAGAGAATGGAAATTTCTCTTATCAAGAAGATTCCAGATATAAAAAATTTCTTTTTTCACATGGAACTTAAAAAAAAAAAAAAGAGGAAGGAAGAAAAGCACAATGAAAACATATCACAGAGTAGAATTCCAAAACCAACTTATTTCATGTCAACCATAACATTCAGTAGAGCCACAGATTTTACACATATATCAATGTTTTCTTTAAAAAATAGAATTCACTTTGCAATGCAGGATATAAGAATATTTCATTCCAAAAAGGTTGATATAGTCCTAGCCTTACCCAAACACTTATTGTATTGTAACACGTTTTTGTGAAATCATTTCCCTTAGTGAAAATGGCAACCAAAAATAAGGGGTTTTTCTTTTTGTCAATTTTAAGTGCTGAATTTGAATATTTCTTCAGCAATATTTTGAAGCAGACATTTCCTAGTAAAACTTGCCTTAGCAGGCAAGATAAATAGGGATAGGTCCTTAAGAAAGATTGGGGGGAAGAAAAAAACAGCACATTTTTCAAAAGGCTAGGATTAAAGATGCTTTAAATCTGCAACATATGCATTCCATTTATTCAGCAGGTGTTTTTTTTTTTCTTTTAAGTAGATACTGTAAGTACTGAATACCAAAACCTGTATTAAAAGTTTATTAATATTTCAAAGTGAAAAACACAGGAAATTAGGAAATGCCAAAAATAAGTTTCCTTCATCAGATCTACTTTTTAGTACTTTAACTGTATGATGACTTTTTTTTCCATAAAAATTTTTTGCCTAGTTCAGTGCATGGGACAGACCAGCTGTCTGTATGCAGGGTGCTAAGTGATTACCACTGACATACAGACTTAGTTTTGTGTTCTTCTGTCTTCACAAATTTGGCACTGTTTTGCCCAGGAGATGAGTCTGTGACAAAATAGGCCCTGGAAAGGACATGTGCTGTGGGACAAGGTCTGCAGATGGCTTCCCCTCTCAGCCATGCATGGGCTGGAGAACTGATGTTGGTGATGATGCTCTCAGCAAATCAGGGAAATGCAGACAGCAAAGAAAGAATGACAAATCATAGCAGTGAATGTGAACACTGCTTCTCTCCTTAACACCAAGCTTAAGGCAGGCACTGCCCACAGGACTTGCTTTGGAGCAAGTCTCATCCTTTTCTGCAGATTTTTTTCTGATATGTGAAGGTATTTGTCCTGCAATGGAAATCAGTAAGTTTTTAACTAGTAGAATTTTTTTTTTGAGCATGGGAAGGAGAGAGCCCAGGAAAGAAATGCAGTCTTTCATGCCATCTCTCGATAAAGATGAACATCAAAATGATGCTGTTGAAGATAGGTGCCTTCACAGATGTCATTGATTAAACTATCTCTTTTCATTTTTTTCCCAGGGCCTGATTTCTGTCTCTGCTCTGATTTTCATGGTCTCTCTTTATCAAAGGATCCAAAATGTTGGTCAGTTGAATGAATCCCAAGTCAAGCAAAGTCCCCTCCCCGCCTTCCTTCTCATCTCAGCCACCCAAACCCTTGCCACAGACGACATTGCAGCCTGCAAAGTCACGCTCAGGCCCTCAGTCCCCTGCTTGGCTCAGTGAGAGCAGCTGTGCTGCTTTTCCATTGTAACAAGCTCACCAAGAGACCTGTATGTGGGAAAGGAGCAGATTTCCTCCCTATCATGTCAGCGCACACTGTCTCAACCACAATAAGGATGTCTTGTCATGGGGATTTGCTAAACCCATGGTTATAATTAATCTGCTATTGTCTATAGAGTGACTTGTGAGACAGAGCCATGGAAAAAGTGCAACGTGGCCTCCTTTGGGCTATGCTGGGAAATGAGAGAGGTTTTGGAATGTTTCCTTTTTTATTCTTTGTATTAAAAATGACAATAGGGGGTGACAGAAGTGAAGCGTGGCATGGCTGAAGCTGTGTGTTTTGGAAAGGGTGTTTCAGGGTCTGCTGTTAAAAATGCAGGTGAGGAAAAGCTGACCCTCCTAGCTGTGCTGAGCAAAGTCAGGCCTTTTCACACAAAAGCATTTCCCATTTGGACAAGGCAGCATTCAGGAATTTAAATCACTGTACCTATTTTTGCAAGCAATGAGACTTTCTGAATTTGGGTTGCAAAAAACACACTAAAATGCAAACTGAAATCACTTTCATTGGTGAGTTGTCTGCTGTCTTATGTGCAGTGAATGCCCACTTCTTGACTCTGCTTTTCTCCCCCCTCATCCTCAGGAGCTACAAGAAACCAACCTTCTCCTACCGTATTTCTGTGTGGATTGTACATTCCTCTTCAAATACTGTGTTGCTTTGGATGGGATACTGCAGAACCATTTCTCAGTAGGGGGAAAACCTCTCTGTCATTCTAGCAGGTCTTATAAAAGCACTGTGTTAAAATAATAAGATGACATGATCATATGCTCCATGTCAGGTGATGCCAGAAATGACATTTACCTCTAAAGTAACATTTTTCCCCTCAATATGGAATTGCAGGGTCACATCCTTTTGAGTTTTGGTTAGTTTTTCACCCCAAAGGAGGCATCTGAGATTATAACCCTGTTACCCACTCAGAAGGAGGTACCTGACACACAATGCAGTCCTGGGCTGTGCCACCAGTGTGAAGGGCAAAGCACTGAACAACCTCCCTCATTGGACCACCTGCCACCTCCCCTGATGCACATGCAGCTTATCTTTCCCAACCACATTTTGCTCTCTGCTTGCTCAGTGAGCCCAAGCATGACCATACCCAGCTTTGGCCAGGTTTTGACGTGCATTTGCTGGCATGGTGAAGGGTCCAAAGTGACCTACCCTGGCCTCACCAGTTAGCAGACCCAGAGCATGAAGTCTACAGGGTATCTCAACACAGTGGGTCTTTGAAGACAGAGCAAATAACATTTCCTCCCATTTTCCTTCTTGTTCTCCACCTGGAATTCTTGTAATATTTGATCCTAAATGGTTAAAATCTTACAAAGATATTTTCACAGCATTTTGGTTTTTAAAACCAAAGACCGCCAGACTCCTAATGATTTATGGCATCAGCTTCTGTGCTCCTCTCTCTATGCTTTTGGTTGTGTCATAGATGCTGAAGGGTGCAGCCTTATCCAGAAATTCTGCTGCCACTTAAAACAGTGGATGTTTTCATAAAATTCAGCAGGGCTGAGATCCTTTACCCTTTGTCTGCCATTTGTCTGTAAGGAGGCAGCAAAAATTCTGTCTCGATGGATAATATTATGGGACTATCAGTCACAAACAGATAAATAGGAGTCATTTGTTACTCATCTTAAAACAATATGCATGTGCCAGAGGGGCTGAGTTATAAGTCCATTTTTGTGGCTGTACACGGGTGTATGTTCAGGGAAAGTTATGTTTTTGGAATGAGTGTTTAGGGAAATAACAGCACGGCTGCAGTTCTCCATCAATCCCCTCTGGCAAGGTTCTGTGTGACAGGGAGCAAGTCATTAGGTGTTAGGCGAGAGGGTATTACACTTCCTGTCTTCTGAGATATGAGTTGAGTTGGGACCTGGCGAAATGAAGTGGATCTGCGAACTAGGTCTTTAGATAATGGATGGGCCCTGTAATATAAGCAATTTGAGAGCCGAGAGGACTGCATATGCTGACAAGACAATATATGTGACTAAAAGTGTGGAAATGTGGGTGCTTTGTGGTTATTATATGTTTGAAGGACAGAAGAAGATGAATCCCCTTGACCTGACATCACTTTTACAATAGGGTTGTCTAAAATTGGGAGATTACTTTTGTTGGCAGTGCATACTTCGAAGGCAGTCTAAAAAATTCAGTGTAAAGAATGAGCTTTATACAATTTAGAAAAATGCTTCATAACCTACTGTTTTACTGAGACATGTTAATGTGGTAATTAGGGCTTCTCCCCCCAAAAAGATGGCAGGATCAATAGCCCTACTGAAGTGCATCGGGAATGCACCCATGCACTCAGCATGGGCAACAGACAGGAGGAACTGGAAGCCACTGTGCAGCAGGAAAACTGCTGCCGTCATGGAGACTTGCAAATTGGAGGGCTGCAGTGGATGACTCTAAACTCTTCAGAAGGGAGAGGCAACAAAGGAGAGGCATTGGGATAGCCCTGTATGTTATGGAGTGTTTTGGCTGTCTCCAGGTAACTGGAGGTTGGCAGATGTGACACCCGTAAATAAGAGGGGTCAGAAGGAGGATCTGGGGAGCTACAGGCCTGTCAGCCTGACCTCAGTGCCAGGGAAGGTAATGGAGCAGATCATCCTGAATGCCATCACACTGCACATGCAGGACAACCGGAGGATCAGGCCTAGACAGCAAAGGTTTAGTAAAGACAGGTCCTGCTTGACCAACCTGATCTCCTTCGGTGACAAGGTGACTTAGTGGATTAGGGAAAGGCTGTGAATGTTGTTTACCTGGACCTTAGTGAAGCCTTTGACACCATTTCTCCCAGCATTCTCCTGGAGAAACTGACTGCTCATGGCTTGGATGGGTGCACTGTTGGGTGTCTAAAAACTGGCTGGATGGCTGGGCGCAGAGAGGGGTGGTGAATGGAGTCACATCCAGCTGGCAGCCAGTCCCTGGTGGGGCTCCCCAGGACTCAGTATTGGGGCCAGTCCTGTTTAACATCTTTATCAGTGATCTGATAAAGGGGGGTCAAGTGCACCCTCAGTAAGTTTGCAGATGATACCAAGTTGGACAGGAGTGTTCATCTACTTGAGAAGGCTCTGCAGAGGGATCTGGACAGGTTGGATCAATGGGCCAAGGCCAGTTGTATGAAGTTCAACAAGGCAAAGTGCCAGGTCCTGCACTTGAGTCAAAACAACCCCCTGAAGTGCTACAGGCTTCGGGTTGAGTGACTGGAAAGCTGCCTGGTAGAAAAGGACGTGGGGGTGTATTTGGTTTCCCAGTTCAAGTGAAGGAGGGTAGGAGCGAGAAAGATCAGTGTTGTCACTGTAGAACATAAACAGACAGCAGTGAAAGTGGGTGAAAAATGGCATCTCTGGAACCTGAGGTCCAAATAGTGAAATTCATCCAGTAAAAAAGGAAAAGTATTTTAGTAATTTGAACCTTTCTCCAGTATTCCTGTAGACGTGGTCCTCGACCACACCCAGCCCCATCATGTGTAAAGGATATAACACCTCCTTCCCAAAAATGTATTAGGACAATCAGAAAAATTTGTTCATCAAAAGGCTTGTCAAGCACTGGAACAGGCTGCCCACAGAAGCGGTGAAGTCACTGTCCCTGGAGGTATTTAAAAGGCATGTAGATGTGCCACTGAGGCACATGGTTTAGTGGTGGGCTTGGCAGTGCTGGGTTAATGGTTGAGCTCACTGATTTTAAAGGTCTTTTCCAACCCAAACAATTCTATGATTCTACAATGCCTTAAGAAAATTAAATATATTGCCTTGTCCAAGGATAGTTTCTTAAGCCCCTCGGAATAGTCAGAAGAAAAGAAAAAAAAAGCAAAAAATAGTAATCCAGTACTATGATTTTAAACATGTGAATCATCTGAAGAGCTGTTCAGGATGACACTGTCCAGCTTTAGTTTGAATAGCAGCTTTCCTGCTAAATGTAATTAAATAATGCTAAGAGTTTCTTACAGACTGACGGAAATGGTCAGTCTGTAATTGACTGACCATGATGTAAGGATTTTATAATGTGAATAAATGAAGATACTCATATGGCTACTTAACTTAGAAGGAGAGAAATTAAGAGACTGAGGAGAAAAAAAAAATTACTGTTTTCAGGTACTGAAGAGATCATAAGTCAAAAAGGCAGCAAGGAGAATGGCACAGCTTGAAATGAAGGGTTTTCTGACATTAATACTCAGGTGGTAGGGAAAGAGCAAGGAAAGAGGCATTGGAGGAAATGAATGAAGGAAGGGGAAGATCAAGCCCACGGATGAAATCCTAAGAATGAAGAGTTGTGCAAACCAGCAAGGTTATTTCTGCCTGTGCTCTCTTCAAGCCTGAGCTGTGTTTTCTGCTAGGTTGAGATCATTTGCCATATCATGAGTATATAAGTAATATACATACATACACATATATGTATAGATAATATATAAATGAGAAGGTGGTGACTGCACAAGGGTCAGCTGAGGTCACGGTGCTCAGTGCAGATGAAGTGACAGGTAGGGACACACACGTCCTGCACACGTGGAAAGCCTGGTGTCCAGAGCAAAGCAGGGCCATGGGCTGTTGGATTGCAGGGGCTGCACTGGAGGCAGAGGAAGGTGTGCAAGGGCATGTGTGTTAAACCACATGTGAGTCCATAGCATGCAAGGACAGCAAGCCAGCAGTCAGTCATGTGAAAGGAGATGCCCTTGAAGTTTCAAGTTCAGCATATTGGCTGGGCTTGGTGGGCCCACAGCCAAGGACAAGCATGGACACAACGGGACTGGAGGGAGCATTGGAGGAGAGGGAAGAAAAACCTTTGCTTGGCTTGAAGCCAACTCACATTATGTCTCCATCTACAGCTTCAAACAGGGGATTCAGATGCAAAGCTTGACTAATGGAAAGAGATCAAAGTGATTATTCTTTAAATCAGTTCCCTCCCCGCTGGCCCCTGAGTAGGGCCGTGTGACAGGCAGCTGAGGAGCCCCAGGAGCACCGGTGGCCGTGGTGTGATGGCAGTGCCAGAGATGACACAACAGATGGAAAAGCTCTAGAGCAGAGAGGTAAAGCAGGTGTCAGTATTTTCTGTCCTAGAAGGTTACAAAGGTTCACCTTCATTCATTTTTAAACCAATTTAGTTAATCTGGTGCAAATCCTTGTGTGAACACATTAAGAGCTGACTTGAGATAGACCAAAATGATGGAAACCTGCCTTGCAGAGACTTAAGGAGATTAGACTACTTAGTTTATCCTACAGAAGGTGAAGAGTTGACTTTATTATTTTCTGCACGTCCACATGTGAAAGAGAAAGATTTGATAGCAGACAGCTTTATAATCCAATAGGGAAAAAAAAAATCAAACTTACTTTCTGGTGGGTGGGAGCTGAAGCAAAACAGACTAGAAATCAGGTCTACAGTTTTGCAAGAAGAGAATGAAGTGGAGGAATAAATTCCCAGGGGATGGAGGGACTTGATGGACAGCTATCAGGAAGCCTTTGAGGCATCAATTTCTCTTTTTCAGCCTCATAGGTAAGGTAGGCACATGCTTAAGAGAGTTGCTTTACTGAGCAGCCCATGTAAAACCCACGTTAGGTGCCCGTGTTAGGTGGGCAAGGACTTGCTTCCACCTGCTTTATGGTTCACTGATTTTTTAAACCAAAGAACCCTCAAGTTGAGTGGTTTTTTTAAGCTGCCCCACATGCATCTATATCCAGTAGATTTGCAGCCTTTGGCTTTCAGGAGATGAAGTGAAACTGGTGATTTTTGGCTTCCCAGCGGCAGATGAAGGATAGTAGGAGAAAGAAAGATCAGTTCTGTCATCATAGAGCCTAAACGGAGAGCAGTGGAAGTGGGTGAAAAACAGGGTCTGCAAGACCTGGGATCCCAACAGAGAAATTCATCCAGAAAAGAAGATGATTGGTTTTGTAATTTGAACCTTTTTCCAGTATTCCTATGGATGTGGTCCTCAACCACACCCAGATTCCAACATATGTGAAGGATATAACCCCTTCTCCCTAAAGGATATTAAGACAAACAGAAACTTGTGGGCAGGAACATACTTGTCTTGGGAGCTGAGGTCTGACAGGTACTTCTGCCAGTAACAGGGGAGACAGTTGGTTGCCCACCACCCCATCTCAGACCACTTTGACAGGCCACAAATGTTCCTGGTGCTCAGTCAGAGTGGCTGGTGTGAGACAAAACATATCAGGTGACAGGTAGAATTTATATCTTAGAGGAGAAACAAGGGAAGGAACATTACGTCAGTTCTCAGCTCTGTTGTTCTTCCCATTTTCTACTGATTATAACCAATTTCTTAACCCGATTTTAATAAAACATCAAGAATTAAATTACCAATTACTGCAATAGGTGAGTTACTGAAGTGTATCCCAAAAGCAGCGTATGAAACTGTTTCTGTTTTGTGAGATTTTTGCATATGTATTCAGCTGGATGTGAGTGCTGCTCTGAGTGCTGTGGGCAAATGCAGGAGATGCAGCAGCATAAGGTGCCTTACCTGGAGGAGCTGCTTTTGCAGTCAAAATGCATCTGCAGCCTCAGGTCTGGTACAGGAATCAGCCCAGGAAAGGTGTGTCACCTTCAGTGCTCCCAGCACCGTGTTGTTTAATATTGTCATATTTCTCCCCTTTGATCACTTGTTGTAGATGAATTTAATTTCTCTGTAACTAATTTAGAGCATCATACAAGGCAGTTCTCCATGCTCATTATAAGGGACTTTCCTAATATTTTTTTAGCTAAAGTTTGCCTCCCTCTTGCTTTGGCTTCAGTTTTATGAGTGTGTTAATTACTTTCAGTTATATTACTTGAAAACTCATTAGTGCATTTTCATTAAGCACATTATTTTCTGCTATTTCTGCCATTTATATTGTTTCTCCCTTTTATTTTCCCCAAATTTGGGCAATGAGAATTTGAGGGACATGTTACAGAGGGAGAATTCCCCTGCGGCTAAATAATTTTTTGCCGATGGGTTTGTGGCTGTGGATTTGTTTCAGGTTTGCATATTGCATATCACTGCTATTAAGAGCAAAAGCCCTGAATGGATGATGAGGGCTTCTCTTCTGGCAGTCAACAATTCTGAAAAATCGCTAGGCAGGAAGCTCCTATTTGACTGCATATGTCATTACATGGAAATATAAAAACCTAAAAATTGCATTATTCTCCACTGTCTCCAAGACTCATTTTAGAGCAGCTATTTGGATCCCTGCCACATTATCTTCTAAAAAAAAGGGACGCCTGTGCTTGTGATATTGTCTAAAATGAATCTTCATCCATGGATTGTTAACTGTGCATCCCTTATGGTCAATGGCTTAATTAAATCAGATACTGATGACCTTAAAACTAATTTAGCACTTTCATGCGTACTCTTTTCTGTTTGCTTCATGTCAAATATGAATGCAATGGTGAAATCTTATTCCAGCATTAACGTTTGCAGCATCCTGCAATGAAGCACAGTAGCTTGGTTTGCACAGTGAAAATTAAATGGAAGTAACTTATTCTGGCACAAAATGTGCATTGCTGGTCAGTTAACTAGAGTAAAAAGAGCCATCATGTTGCATTATGTTGTAGGTGAGATGTGTTCCACAAGCTGAACAACTGAAGTATATTAACAGTCGCCTGCCCATAGTTGCTATTGGATATTGCTGCACTGATTTGCAAGAATAGTCTCATTGTATACTCATTAAAAGAAATTAATCAGTGGAAGACATCTCAACAAAGATGTCCAGAGTTTCTGCACCTTGAACTATAATGAGATTTGAGAGGCATATACAGAAAACAGAACCAGCTTTCTCTGGGCTTCTATCAATGTTTCAAAAGCTTAGAAAAAGCATTAATTAAACTGTTTACCAAGTGGCTGAATTTGTAGGGTGTTAAAAGATACATTTCTACCTCTGCTTTTCTTCTGCTTGTCAAGCTGCCTTTCTGCATCCCAGCCTGCTGTTTCTGCCTGTCTGTCCTGCCCAGTCAGCTCAGCTCACTTCAGTTGCTGTCCTTCCCAGGTATGACACGATAACCAACCAGTGGGAGACCATCGCTCCTCTGCCCAAGGCCGTCCACTCAGCCGCCGCCACCGTCTGTGGTGGGAAGATCTACGTCTTCGGAGGGGTGAACGAAGCCGGGCGAGCTGCAGGGGTCCTGCAGTCCTACATCCCTCAGACTAACTCCTGGAGCTTTATAGAGTCTCCGATGATTGGTAAGGAATGCATGGTGTCAGAGTAAACAGGAGTCTGCACTGCACAGGTATTTCAGTGCCTTTGCAGAAAGCAAACAAGTTGGGGAGTGGGGGGAGATAAGTTTATAAGATATTGACAGAAATGTATGAATAGGATACTAGAGAGGCACCTATCTGGATCTCTACTGAAGGCAGTTGACACTCATTAATACAACCTGTTTCCAGCTAGAAGTGAGGAGTTTAAAGCAGAGGAGAAAGGAAATCAGTTATTAGGTATGAACAACTAGTAATTTTAAATCCAAAAAATCTCAGAGTTCAGTGGAACTTCATCCTGGCATCATGTGTTGCTCCATGTGGTTTCACAACACTGCTCAAGTAATGGATTATCACTCATGGATTTGTTAAAATGCCACCTGTCCTGTAGGAAGTGATGGTCATTCTGAACTGGGACTTATCAGTGGCATCCACAGGCATATGTGCTTCAGAGGCTGAACTCTTCAAGACGTAGTTTATTGAAACTGTGTTTATTAGTTTGTGATGCCCTTGAACTCACCAAACATTTTACTGAATAAGGAGCAAGACGAGAAACCACATTTTCCAATGTACCAGCCAACATCAAAGGTGTCAACTTCCTTCCAAAATTAGGACAGCGCTCAGAAGTTTGCAACTTATTTACTTTATGTGGCAGTTTACACCCTGAGTGTTTTTTAGGCTGCCTTTGGAAATGAAGTTTAGTGTTCATCCTGGCAAGGACATTGCTGCAGGGTAAAGCTGTCCTGGGCTGCTCTGCTCTGGGCTGGGGGCAGCCTTTGGTCTGGCTGCACCCAAGTGGCCACAGACACAGCACTCATATGGTTATTACAGAGAAGCTGCTTTTGAAGTGGTTTGCTTTCACATCCTAGATCACAGAATAATAGAATGGTTTGAGACCTTTAAAGGTCATCTAATCCAAGCCTCCCTGCAATAAGCAGGGACATCTTCCAGTAGATCAGGTTGCTCAGAGCCCTGTCCAATCTGACCTTGAATGTTTCCAGGGATGGGGCATCTACTGCCTCTCTGGGCAACCTGTTCCAGTGTTTCACCGTTTTAAACCTCTTGGTTGCATTGAAATTGTGACATGAGGTGCTTCATTTTTTAAAAATCATATTCTCATTATTGAGCCATAGAGCAATACGAGTAGCAGATAAGAAATTATAGAAGCACAGTTATGAGGTATTCAAGTAAGGCCTAAGCATATTCAGAAAACTAGAATAAGCTGCTCTTTTTATTGTAGCTTGTTAAAATGATTACGACTCTTTTCTTGGGGTTTCCTACTAGATCAGGTCATGAGAAGCTGGTACGCTGTGGCTGTAGCCTCCTCTGCACAGCCAGGCTGCTTCCCAACTCCCTCTCTGCTGTTGGTGTGCAGCCTAACATAACATGACATGCATATGATGCAGCATGAAGCGCCCAGCAGGAGGGCGTTAACCGGCGAAAGTCATGTTTATGTAATACAACAGCACAAACAACCCTATTGCCTGGCTTTTTCCATCACATGGCTACAGCTGCTGCTGTTCATTTAATCCACTGACTGACAGTATGAGGTTTTCCCAGACTCACAGCACATTGCAAAAATGAATGCATTATGCAAAGATGTATTCCTTTTCCTTGCCATAATAGTACAAGTGCCACAGGAGCTAAGAAATCATTCCCTGGGCTCGTTATACTGTCTAGCAAGCGTCAACATCATGCGTGCTTGGAAAAAAATCATCTAAACCATCCAGAGTTGGGTCCGTCACCCATGGCTCTAATGGATGTGCACTATTATTTCCTAACAAAAATACATGAAAGACACCGGCAAAGTTAAAAGATGGTATTTATGTTTTCTTGGTGTAAGCAAAGTTCATTAGTTAAGCTGAAGGCATAAAATATATGATAAAATGTGGAGTTCTTTGTTGGGTAATGCATAACATCAATTTACTTGCAAACAAAATAAAATAACACAGAGTCTGAAAAATGGCACCCCCATGGAGAATGTCTGGGAAAGTGAACTGATGTGATGCCTGATCTTCACAAAAAGGCAGTGGAATGTTGGAAATATATTTTCCTTTCTCCAGCTCTACAAAAGCTATAGTGTCACCTGTATTTGTAAAGTGTCCCCTAGGAACTGGATGCAACACCAAGTACAGTAGAGTCTAAAACAAAGAGGGAGTAGAAGGAGCCTTGCAGTGCTTTTTTGCAAAATGGAGCTGGGGTGAATCCTGCTATGATCTCTGCCAGGGTGCCTCTGACAGCCTCAGAGCCTTTTTGTGTTGATTTGTGAATTCTTAAGCTGTCCCTCTGAGCTAAGTGAACTGAGATGTGTGATGGTGAGTTGTTATAAGGTCACCCCAGAGATCAGTGAAACCTGTTGGACCTCAAATAGGACAACAGTTTGTTTAAAAATGCCTCAAGCACGCTCAGATATGCAACAGTAGCTGGAGGTATTGAAAGCAGCCAATGTCTCTGGAGATTTTTAGACCAGGAGTACCTGTCTCAGTTCACTGTGGTACTTTATGATAGTGAGTAGGATGCAGCGTGGCACACGTTTGAACCCAACAGGTCCATCTCTTTCAAACCATCATGGTCCAGACTAACCCAAGGCAACACTGGCATCAATCATGGCAAGGGGGAGGCTCATATTTGTCTAATCTGCATGGAGGTGAAGCCGGCTGGATACTGGCATCCTACCTGTGCAGGGGAGATACCAGATGGGGACTGATAGCAAGTCCACACAGTTCAGCCCTTGCTCTCTTCTGCCTTGATTTCTTCTAGGAATATGCAGTGAATTCACTCCCAGTTTCCATTTATTCTTTATCCTTCCCCTGTCAGGAGGTGTTGGGATGTGGATACCTGCATGCAGTAGGTGTGACAGCAGGCTCACCAACACGCTGCACATGAATGCTGTGGGAGCCTCTGGGCAGGTGTTGATTACACACATCCATATTTGGAGAGGAGAAGGTGTTTCTCAGTGCCCCATCCTTTGCCCCACCTCAGTTCTCTTCACCTTTGGAGTTGACAGATGTCCCTGCAGCAGTGCAGCCCACAGCTTGATGTTACTGGGATAAGGGAACCTCACAGGGCTTTCAAATTGCGTATTTTCGGTAAACCACCTTGCACATCACCTTGTGTTTTTAGCTGTAAAAACCAAAGTCCTACAAGAGTAAATGAACCCAGTCTATGTACTCACAGCACCTGCCTTTCCATTTCTGGCCAAGCTGTCCTATATAGCTGTGCTAAAAGTGTGTTTCATGCCAAGCTTCCTGAGGTTTGTCTTATTTAACAAGATGGCCACAGACATGCTGAAGTCAGGGATTGTAAGTAAGTCTAATTACCTTGTCACTGCCTTTTAGTTCACTTTGTGCCTTCATGCCAGAGCACTAAAATACACATTTTTTGATACCCTGAACAGTCAGCATGGAATTACAAGTTTTTATTACTGTTTCTGGCTTGTAAGAAAAACAGTGTTTAATCATCACCACTATTAAATTTTAAAATCCTGTGAGAACTAGAGAACAAAGCTCTAAGTTCTGGGAGCATTTCTGGTTTCTAATCCAAGTATCTAGTTCCTCATCACACTGTTTACTCCTGCAGTGGTTTGTCCGACCAAAGCAGGACAATCACAGGGCTAAGAATGCAACACATGTCTAGAAAACTGCATTAGCAGCATCTGTGCAGGTTTTTACTGCACTGCCCACTGGCTTATTTTAGTTAAAATGCATAATAATCCTCATTAATTTATTTTTTGACTTCAGAAGAAAAATCAGATATATGTCTTGGCCCTCTCTCAAGGCCAATAATTTGGTACTTGGAGGGTTTGGTTGGCTCTCACCTGCAAGTCCCAAAGCAATAAGTGTTCCATCTTATCCTTCAGCGTATTTTTCTTCCCATGACTAGTTCTTAATTTTTTTTCCCCACTAGTAAGCTTGAATTTTACTTTCCTTTGTCTCACCCAGTTCTCCTCTGAATATCCTCCTTTCAGAATGATTTTTCCCACTCCTCAGTGTGTTCCCCTACATGTTCTCTGCCCTCTACCGAGCCAAATCAGTCTTTTTGTGTTTGCCCTTTATCAGATGTCCTCCTTTTCACTCCTACCTCCATGGCTGTGCTTTATCCAACTCTTTTGAGCAATGTTATGCCCATAAATTTGATGCTAAAACTGCTCTGCAGTGGCAGGTGGAGCCTCCTGTTTTGGCACAGGCCATCCCCTCCACGCATACACAAAATGTGGTGTTTGCAAGTGAGGACACTCGACTTTAGGGTCTCCAAGGAGGGTTTGCTCAAGGGTCAGTGGGGAAACCATAGGGCTGGGTGGCTGGTTGTGTAGTTGGGAAAGACCAGCTCCCAGGAGAGCTTAGAGCCAGAAGGGCTGACACCCGAGACTCCGCTGTTCATGGCAGTGTCTGCACTTGGGCCTCATGAGCTATGTTAAGGATCAGTCCAGAGTCTCCCAGCTGCTCTGAGATGTTATCCCATCCGTGACTGTGCCATTCTTGAGCTTGTCTGCATAGTATTCAAGAAGGGGAAGAGGCACTTACTATTAAAAGCAGGCTTAGTTTGCGTTAACTAGCCTCCTTTCTCTAATCTGCTTCATCAAGTGCATCAATCCCCCACTGGCCACCCACGCCTGCTGGGAGACAGTTTGGTTGGAGTTATGCCTGGGCTGGTGGTGTGCCCACATTTCTTCCTCCCTATAAAAATGTTTAACTACCTTAGTTATAATAACTTTTTTCCATATGAGGTGCTGCTACCATTCATTGTAATGCCACTTCAGTCTCTGATCAAGCTCATTACTGGAAGGCAACATAAGATCTTTAAGCAATCATGGAAGGGAAAGTAGAACTGTGCTGCTCAACCACGGAGAGATTCAAGAGCCATGGAACATATGCCAGACAGCACTCTGTCCTTCCTAAGTGAGGAGCATGGTGGCAGGTTAAATTATCAACCCCATGTGAAGTACACCTCTGGCTCAAGGGTTGTCATGGAGTGCACACTCCTTCCTGCAATGAGCTGTCACAGAATAGAAATACAAGCATATTTTCCTGTAGCAACAACAAAAGAGAGCGATGTTACAATGTTACTCACTTGGGTAGATTACCTTTTACCTATTATTTTATTTACACTTATTCTGCCTTTTAATCTCAGGTGTGTTTGCTGCCTGGGACAAATCCTATTTCAGATTTTCCAGCCTGAAATTAGTATATCTGACAACCCCCTTGACCTTTGGAGGGGAAAGGAGGCTGCTTCTCTGTTTCCATGCTTCCTCTCCCCTCTCTTCCTTCCTTCCAGTAGTCTTTTGAAATAACCAGTGGCCCCACTGTATCCCACAGAAGCCTCTGACCCGTAGAAGCTCATGCTCATGCCCAGAAGCATTGACTAAAAAGCCCAAACACAATATGCTTTTGCGAAATTAGTCTCCCCAGCCACCTGCCTTGCTCTATGACCATGTTAAGGACTTAAAGCAGCAAGAGAAATTGGAGTCTCCTGAGAGTTTGCATGAGGGTACTGAGCCCTGGAAAAGACAACAACATGGGAAGAGTGTGGGTAGCACCTGGGATGAAGTAAGGGTAAAGATTGAAGGTGGTCATCCACACCTAAGTAACAGGAATGATGGCTGGAGGTTTCCAAAATCCCTGTATCTGTGAACAATTTCCATCTCTGTGGTAACAAAACAAAAATAAAACCTACTGTTTCCTCTCTACATATCTCTGGAGAGGTGTCCCTTGTGGCTTTCCTGCCATATCTTCACCAGGATCAGGAGACTGTTTGCTGTGAACTTCTCCCTTCCTGAAAGAAACAGCAGAGATTTCTCTGTTCCTCTATCTCAGACTTACCTGATACCAATTTATGAAATTGTAGCTAAAGACGAAAGAAGTAAAAAGACAACAGATAGAGGATGTATTGAAAAATTGATGAGAATCAAACACTACTGCCTCTTGAAAAAAGGAAGAAAAGGAATATCAGACTGTCTGCCTATTTGAAAAGAAAAAAAAAAGTCACTATAAAAATAACCAAGGGGTTTCCCTCTCATTCTTTAGCAAAAAGGAATGTGAAGTCAGTGATTCAGTCCCCTGAGTCGCTGTTTCTGCCTTGAGGGAGCCCCAAATAATTTCCCTGTGAGATTTGGGAGCTGAGTTCTTTTTTTTTTTTTTTTTAATGTGAGAGTTTCATTCTCCTGTGAAACAGTGCTAGTCAGAGAAAAAAATCAAGAAGATGTGATAATTAAGTATGGAAAATTTCTGATGAGTTTTTTAAGTGGAAAAAATGTCACATATGCAAGTCTGATTTGGAAAGAGACAGGAGCTGGGTTGTTAGGACAGATAAGTCCTTCTGATGAATTATAGTGGCTTAGTGGTACGGCAAAGAAACTGAATACTCCTTGTTCTATTTTCTGGATGAATTAGTTTCTTCCCATCTGTTCCCAAGGATCAGTGACATTTTCCTAATACAGCCGTGGTTTTTTGACACATGCCTGTAGATACTCAGTGTAATAGGAGCTCGGCTTTAACCCATAACATGTTTTGTCTGTTTTCATGCCGAGTGCTGCACCTCTGTACATCCCCCTGGGCACACAACAACATCCCCCTGGCATGAACTGAGCCAGACCACCCCATGGCCATGCTGGGACAGAAGCAGACTCCATAAAACCAGTCTTTTCATTCTAGTTTTACCAATTCAAACCTCAGTTAAGGAGATTATCTCTCTTCTGGAGATGTTCATCAGCTTTTCCTTAACTCCTGTCAAATTAAATCTCTGTTAAATATTTAATGGAATAAGGTAGTTTTACAAGATCCTCAGGGTTACAACACATCATGCAAGAGGTTTAAGCCCATCTTTTTCTGTGTTCATAAAAGGACACAGTCAGGGTGTTACAGATCTGGGAGGAACATATAAGCCCCTTCAATGTTTTGTAGAGGCTGTTATCAGAGATGTAAGAGCATAGTAAAGATGATATCACAGCTCCTCTCCAGCTGCCCCCAGCTCCCTGCACTCAGGCAGGAGGTTGCAGGGGCTGAAGCCAGCAAGACTGTGTCCAGGGTGATTCTCTGTTGGAGATGCAAGAGGACCAACCTTTTCTGAGCATATAAAAATGCAGATTCTGGAGAGGCTTTAACTTATAGCTACATACGGCAGAATTTTACATGTCTTCTGACACCAGGACGAGCTGAAGGGCTTAGGCTCTTGTTTCTCAGTGAACTGGTTGTGAGGCTTATTTTAACCCAAAGCAATGTATTTTCCTGTCTTTTGTTCCCAGACACTGCTGATTTGTTTCACAGAAATGTTGATTAAAAAAACTGCATCGCATCAAGACAGACACCATCATGAGAAATTTCAGCCCAACTGGCTCATAATGTGCATATGGCGTGCTAGCAGAGTAAGGGACAGGCCAACTAATTAGATTAGAATTATTTTATTCAATAATTTATGATTGGTTTTACTAATATTTCTAATAATGCCACAGCTAACACAAGAATTTTAAAGCATCCTCAGACAATCTGATTGAAGTTGACTCAGGAAAAGAGACTTGCTTAATTTCAAACTCCAACCTCACACAGTTTGTTGCTAAAATGCAGGACTGCTTGGAGATAGACACATGTCTGAAAATAAAGTGCAGGTGAATTTATGAGACAGATAAAGGCAAAAAAAGAAATCAGGTCTCAGAAAATTTTGTGGATTATGTAACGTTCCCACAAGCAAAAGCAGAAAATAAAAGAGAATCAACTATTGGATACTGGATATTATTAAGGGGGTCTCTGTGCTGTGGATTTCTTTTGTAGTTAGCTGCTGCACAGGCATGGGAAGCATCTGAGTTAAAATTTGCCGCAATTCAAAATTCTGAAACAATTTGACATCTTAATTTCATCCTTAATTTCAGAGGAGCTTTCATGGTGACTCCATTAGGCTTTAGGAGAGGATAACTGTGCTTTATCAGTTTAGAGGGAGGCACATACTGGGGGATGAAGGAATAATGAACTTTAAAAGTGCCTCTGAGAACTTGAAGAGAGGAGAACAAAACTAGGAAAGGTTTCCTCATTTTTTTTTTCCCTAGCTTTGGAGGTTTAGAGAAACGTGACTTATCTATAAATAACAGGAATGTATAAATAAAAAAACGGTCTCCAAACCTGAGCCTAAAACTGATCTCAGTGTTGCTTTCCATTGACAGATAACAAATATGCTCCTGCAGTCACTCTCAATGGGTTCATCTTTATTCTTGGAGGAGCTTATGCACGAGCAACCACCATCTATGACCCAGAGAAAGGCAATATTAAAGCAGGTCCCAACATGAACCACTCCAGGCAGTTCTGCAGGTGAGAAAAACCATAAAAATGGAATTACCGGTGCCTTTACATTTTCTGCTGATAGATAAGCTAATTAAGGTGAAGGGGAGAGGGGAAGGGAGGTGTGAACCATTTGGGCTTTTTCCTCATCTCTTTTTTGCACGTGTTCAGGGACACAGCATTTCCCAAAGTGTACATCCAGGACCCGACTATGGTTCATGTTTCTCCTCACATTCAGACACAGTGGATCACGGGAAGGGATGTGTGTTGGGCTCCTCCAGTGACTACAGGAATGCTGTTTTCCTCAGTTTGCCATGTGTAACTGGAGGATGATAAATATCCGCTGTAGAAGAGACCACCATAATGTGGAACATGTTTTGCTAACTAGCTATAAGGTCCTTAAAAAAAGTACTGAGTAAGCATCACACACTGATATTAACTATTATTATTTATTAGGTGTTTTTGATTGCTTTTCGGGCTCACTTCCCCGATCCCGGTCACAAGCTGAACAAATTTCCCTAACTGGCTGACAAAAATAAAATTTGGCACCCATTGCAGGTACTGGCAGAACTTAAAGACCTTTTAAATAGTTTTACATGGCTGCTGCTACAGAAAGACGGGCTTGTTTTGGGCTGTTACACAGGCCAGCCCCTGGCAGAGCAGATCCCCATGCTGGGGACTGGCTGAGCTGTTGGTTTCCCTGGAAAAGGCACAGCTCGTCAGCAAACACTGCCACAGGCACCGAGTGTTTGTTATCCATGTCTGATGCAGGAAAACCAGGGCAGAGGGGATGTGCCAGGCAATGTCCAGACAAAACACTGGCTGGTGTTGGGAGGACTAGCAGCAATGGGGCAGCAGCAGGACCTGCATCTCCCAAAAGTTCAGCCAACAGCCCTTCTCCTTGCCCCAGGGGTGTCCCCGGCCCCCATTCTACTGTTCAAAAACACCTCCATGTTTTAACTTGTTGCATTTAACCTTCGCTTTGGTGCAGATGAGAAAATGCCTTTTTAAAAAAGCATGCTCGGTTTTTCTCTTTCTGCTCTTTTTTTTTCTCGTTTTCACCTTCTTTTGCCTTCCTTTTAGTAATTTAAGGGGCACCCTCTCTTGGCTGCTGGAGCAGATATTGCTGTAAGCAAAGGGGTCAGAGCAACCAAGCTCCACCCTAAGCCAGCTCCATCCCAGTGGTTCTCTGCCGTGTGCCCTTGTGCAAAGGACGTGACCTCCCAGTCCCTCTGCTCTAGCAGGAGGCAAAGGAGGATGAGGAGTGCAGTGCTCAGGCAGTATATAATAATATTTTTCTCCTGAAGACCAGAAATAATGTGTACAGTGCAGCTCAGGATTAGAGCCCTAAACTGTAAAATGAAACACAAGGGACTTGGACATTTGATACATTCCTACATCTTCCTGTGGAGAGGGATGAGCTGCTCTTTGAATATCTTGGTTTTGTAAAAAGTAACAAAAATCTGTTAAATACAATTCAAGAGAAATTGCATGGCTGATTTCAACCAGGGGCTGTTGGCTGAGCATCTCACCTGAAAACTTCCCAGGGTTTCTAACATGAAGGGTCGCTTTGCTCGGCACCCTGAAGGAGGGAATCCAGTGGGACACCTTGAGATGGACCAAGGAGAGTGAACCAATGACCTAAATACTACCCAGTGTTTAAGCACCATAATAAACTGGCTTTGCTTAAGTAGAATTTACCACGCATCAGTAAAAAGTAACTTCAAACTTTTAAATTAAATTTTTTCTAAAGCAATAGTGGACAGGAAACCTACATTTATAGTGGAATAGTCACTGGAAAAGGAATAATCCAGTATATCCCAATTGGATGCCAAATTTAGGCACCATTTCAAACATTTTTGACTGTTCTGGGAAACAGTCAAGGAAAAATATTTCAGCCTAAAGAGGATGTAAGGCCTGTGACAAAACCTAAATAAATCAGTATGTACAGAAATGGGGAAAATGGGAGCTTAGCAGTAAAAAATAGGTTAAAAACTGGCTGCTGCTACAGGAGGCTGAGAGAACCAGTGAAATACTGAAGGATAACAGAAGTAAAAAGAAAAGCACTTTAAATCTTTGGGAATCCAATTTGTAATTTTAAACAGTTATAAAATCATTGCTGATGAGGCTGATGAGGTAGCACAGTGTAATACAGACCAGTTGGATGGTTATTTCTCATTTGTATTTGGAAGGGAGCAGGAAGGTTTGGTTCCATATTCTGCTGTGAGGAACCAAAAGCAGTCACTGTTGGCAGCAAGAGAAGATGTGAACTCACAAATTAAGTTCTCAGATCCGGCAACCTGGCTGTCTTAGACACAGGTGTCCTTAGAGATTCTATTGTGAAGCTGATTGAGCCACTAATGTTGATTTTTAATAACTTTTCAAGATGAGGATGGATCAGGGCACTGCTAAAGTGACTCCATATTTTGAAAAGGTGAAAAGGAGAATTTCAGTGCAGCAATTAATTTTGCAAAGTACCAGCATCAAACTAAGTGGTCTATTTAGCCTCATGTTGGTCCTCTGCAAAATAGCAGAGTGGTTAATTTGGGATTTCATCAACAAATAACTAGATGCTAATAAAATAATGAACAGCAATCAATGCACTTTTCCAGAAAAGGAGGCTTGTTAAACCAACCTGTTATAATAGAATAATTTAGGTTGGAAAAGACCTTTAAGGTCATGAAATCCAACCATAAACCTGACACTGCCAAGACCACCAAAGGTATCAGGAAACCTAGTTCTTTGTTTTGGTTTTTAATACAACACGCCTGGCTGCTAAAGACAACTGTGACGCTGTAATACACTGCGATTTCTCCAAGGTATTTGGCTGGTATTATATGGAATTAACAAGGCACACAGTAGAGAGATTAAATCTGCTTCACTGACAGATCTCAAAATGTAGTTGTTAATGAGAAGATATCATTGAGCAAGGCCACTGGTAGCAAGCACTGCTTCTTCTTCAATGCTATTTAATATATCTACCAACAATCCAGGTAATAGAAATTCTCTCCAGATAAAGGCCGCAGGTGGCATAACACTTGGTGGGTAAAAAATACTACAGAAGGAGCTATTTTAGCAGCTACCTGAATATCTCAGTTCAACAGTCTCAAGCTAGCAGTGGTGTTTTAAATACAAAACAATACATGGAGGAAGCACAATCTTAGCAGCCCTGCTCCCTTAGAAAGCCGGGAACTCAGAGAAGGACATAAAGGAGGTCACTCACAGCTGCACAACATGAGCTCGCATTGCAGTGTGCTGGATAGAAGGTCAGGGCAGTATTGGATATATAATAAAAGCCCTAACACCAAAAGGAAAACAAGTTGAATGTGGGTAGAGCGAGTGCTGCTGCATCCAACGCTGGTGAGACAAATGCAGGTCTTGGGTCCTGCATCAACATGTGGAAGTATCAGCAGAAGTTCAAAGGGAAGCTGCCAGAATGACTCCAGGAAATTCAAGGAGTTTATCAAAGGAAGGCTGAGAGGTGACTTGATCACTGGGAACAAGTGGAAAAGCTTTTAGTCTTGCAGACAAAGGTATAGGAGGTTACAGGGACTGGAAAGTCAAGTTACATATCTTGGCCTTGAAGTGAAGCACTTTCCCAACAGCAAGGATAATTAAACAGAGAACCAGCAAGGGAGGGGGTGAACTCACCAACACTCGATGTTTTTAAGAGGAGATTAGATATGTTTCCAAGAGAGATGCTGCCTGGGGAAGTGTCCATGGCCTACGTATACACAGGCTCAGATTAACGAAGCACAGAGGTCCCTTCTGACCTTAGCCTATGAATCTATAAATTCCTCATTCCACTCATTACCATGGATCACAAAAAACATGGTTTAAAAGCAGCAACATAAACAACTTAAAAATTAACTGCATGCTATTGATCTCCTCTCACCAGGAATCACTCGATACCGCATTTGCTGAGAAAAAATTTTGACCGCATCACTTTTATTTTTATCTGCTTTGTTTCTACACATTAGTGATAAGGGAGCATGATGGCCTCAAGCACAGGGAAAAGAAATGTGTGTGACATTCCCTGCTTGTGAAAAATTAAAGGTCTGTTCAAATGGTTTTAATATCAAGTTAAATTACTTTTAATGAAAAATAAAAAATAAATGGTTTGGGTCTTCAGCTCATAATCAACAGAAGAGCAAATTGAGCATCATTTTCAGATTAAGCCCAGCCTGATGGAAGTCAATAAGAAATTTGTGCTGACCTAGAATTAATGCTTTGAAGGATGATGCTAAATGGATAAAGAGCTGTAATAGGCCTGAAGCATTTTAAAATACACTGAGTTCACACACAGGTCTGGAATATCTTCCACACGACAGGTGAGGGAAATATTTGACTTTTCCCAAATATCAGGCAAGTGTAAGCTGTTTACCACAAGTACCCCATCTCAGTTTGGCAGCCCCTGTTCATTTGCAGGATCTTTGGATGGCAGACAGCAGCCAACAGGTATGAAGAGCTGGGATGATCACACCTTGCTCTGCCAGACACCTCTCTCCAAAAACACCTGCAAAGATGTCCCTCCCCACCAGTGTAGCAAGGCCTCCCTTTGCAGGCAGGCATTCTCCCTTCCTACAGAGCCCTTCAAGTGTTTATTTTTCCACAGGCAAAAAGAATACCAAATGCGTTCCTGTGAATGATTAAAAATTCCATATTCTGCTTGCTTAGGATGCAGGCAGCGTACAAACAGGCTTGTGCTACAGAGAGCCTCCACGGGGCAACAGCGGCAGCATGGTGGTGCCAGCAATAATTCCAGAGAAGCTAATTTAGTACCAGCAATTCCCAACAGACACCAGAAAAGCATTTTCTTCCTCCTCCTCTGACTGCTAACCAGTAAGATTTATTAGATGGTTCTGCCGAATGGAAATCTTTAATAAAACTTTGACTCAGGCTGAACAGCACAAAACCAGGGTCAGTTTGTGGATTATTTCCTCCCCCCCTCTTTTTTTCAAATAAGGCCTTGTTCTTGAACACCAAAGCCTGGTGCCTCCTGTGCTGAACTGCCAGGCATTGCTAATGTATAGCACCAGCCACAGCCTCCCCCAGCTGGCTCCTTTCCTCGTTGCTAAGTTCCTGGTAACTCCAGGCACTGGAAGGAGTTAGAGCACAGCTTGTTTGGATGGATATTCCCAGGTGAAGCTATTACAGAGCAGGGTTCCTTAATGGCTGCTTGCTTCCGGAGCCTGCAGACACGATCTGAACATGGTCTGTTCAGCCAGCAGCATTTGCAGCTGGTCTGGAAGGGAAAACCAAAATCTTCCAGCATACCTGGAAGGAGATGTGTGTGTGGGACTGCATTCCACAGACAGCAGATGAGAACTGCAGCGCCAGGCTACTGGCAATAATTTCTGTAGGAGCTGATGACATGAAGGATTTTGGTGGGCGTTAAAACATAAATGATACAGACAGAGCACTTGGGGCCATTACTGATGTGTTGTGGACTTTGGAATAAAACATTGCTGGTTTTCAGCAACAAGTAACGATGCCACGTGATGGTTTTGGATCATTAGCAAGGGAAAGTGCTCACAGAGTAGGGGAGAACATAACTGGAGCTTGGCCAAAACACCCACTCTAATAATCCTGCTCCAAGAAGGGGCATGATATCCTCCTAATTGACCGTGACTAATCTGGACCCTCATTTATCTGTCTCATTGTAAAGATGACACCTCTGGCAGCACAACACGGCCACCCGAGCTCGGCCTTCTCAGACATAACAACCTGGCTGCCGCTCCGGCTGCTAAACAGCCCCAGAGCCTGTCAGCACAGCCACCAGCTCAGGACAGTTTGGCACCTGACCCCTTCCACCCACAGAGACACCAGCAATGCCTTTTGTTTCGGCACCACAAACCACCGTGCAGGTGCCCCAAAAAGGTCCCCGGTTTAAACAAAATTTTAAGGAGCACCTGCAGCTCTGCCTAACACTGCACAGAGCCAGGTCCCACAGGGGTTGGTACTCTGGAGGGTTCTCTCATCCTAAGGCCTGCTCCACCCAGTTGATGAGCATCACAGAATCACAGAACATCCTGAGTTGGAAGGGACCCACAAGGATCATCAAGTCCAACTCCTGGCCCTGCACAGGACAACCCCAAGGATCACACCAGCATCGTTCAGTTCGACCTCCAGTAAAGCCCTCCTGTAATCTTAGAGCAGGAAGGAAATTCGGCCACTAATAAATGCAGGCATTTTGTTTTTTTTTTTTTTTTTACTTCTTTTAAGCAGATCTTGTGTCTACCTAACTGATAATATTTAGTAATACTTATGGAACTGTTCCAAATAAGTGTGTGCTTATGCACACATAGCCAGGAGTGTGGAGGAAGAAGAGCATTGTTTAAAGCCCTAGAAGATACTAAGTTTCAGGAAGTCAATACAACATAGTAATTCAGCCATTCCAAATTTTTTACAATTCCAGACAGTAGGATTTTTTTTCATTTTTTTTTTTAACTTTTCCTGATAAGGCTGATGTGATCTTTAGGGGTCAGCAGGAAATTCTAAAACAATGACAAACAAAACTGAAAAACATTTCTGGTAGTCCCACTGCTTGGTGCTATATCCAGCCATCATGATTGGGAGAGGGAAGTCCTGGAGCAAGAGCACTCAGGCACTCATCTCTCAAACACTAAAGAAAAAAAGGTACTGATATCCTCTGCTTTGGGTTGCTTTGAAATTACTGCCCATCAGGAGACTTCCATCATCCCACTGTACTCAGCACTTGTCAGGCTGCACGAGAACCACTGTGTCCACTTCTGGTCCCCATAGTTCAAAAAAACCGGACAGACTGGAGGGGGTCCAAAGGAGGGTCACGAAGATGATCAAAGGGTGAGAAGAGCCCGCCTGATGAGGAAAAGCTCAAGGAGTTGGGTCTTTTCTTCCTGGAGAGGATAAGGCTTAGGAGGAACCTCACAGAGTATTCCAGCACTTAAAGGGTGGCTACAAGGAGGGACAGAAGCTCTTTCTGCACAAGGAGCCATTGCGAGAAGACAAGGGGCAACACGTACAAGTTTCAACAGGAAAAGCTACATCTCGATATAAGAATTTTTTACAGTGAGATCAATCATTCATTGGAACAACCTCCCCAGGGATGTGGTGGAGTCCCCTTCACCAAAAGTTTTCAAGATATGACTGGACAGCGTGCTGGATAACCTCATCTGGCATCCCTTTCACACAAAAGATTGGAGCAGATGATCTTTTAAGGTCCCTTCTAACCTGGCTATGATTTTAGGGTTCATTGATTTGCTTTGCCCATCAAGTCCTTTAACAGGCAGCTGTCAGAGACGAATCCTCTCTGTTGTTTGCTCAGGCTGGGCAAGGAATGCAGGGTGGATAGGCAGGGAAGAGATGTAAAGGGTGTTTAGATGTGTATAAGCACACCCATCATGGACAGCCAGGTCCCCACCAGCCCTTGGCACACCTCAACCTCACTGGGATTTTCCTCGGAGCATGATTCATAGCTCCATGGAGGTTAGCAGATGGACCAGACTAGCAGTGGCAGTGTCAGGGGATAGTCACAGTGCAATCCTGTGATGCTGTGTGTGGTTTGGGAAATGAGGGACACCCTGGCACCTCAGGTGAACTGGCCTTGGGGCAGGAGAAGCCTCTCCAGCAAACAGCAGTAATTACCTGCTGAGTAGAAAGTCAGGTCATTAGCCTGCAGGGTAATAATTTGCTGAAATGTATTTTCCTGGAAGGAGTGGCTGACGTGACCTCCATTTTGATACCAATTACCTTCACCCTGGGAGTTCTGCCAGAAAGGTGGAGGTCTGGCTGTTCCTCAGCTGGGGAAGTCAATGCCCCAAAGCCACCAGAGGGTTTGTGTCCCCACAGCGAGGCTTTGTGGCACGGAGCTTCCTTCCTTCCTTCCCAGGCTCTGACAGCCTGTAATCATTTTATCTCTCAGGATTAATGGCACCGAGCAATAAACTCGCATCCTAATTATTGTAATTATTTCTTTCTTTGTATGTCAGCCTTGGTAACTATGTTTTTACAGCTGATGGGATGGAAGGGAGGGGATAAAAGAAATATTGTCACAGTAATGAAGAAAGAGCAATGAGCATACTCCTTTCCAGTCACTTTCCTCAAGGTTTTAGAGTCCACTTGAGTTTCCTATTCCCTAAGGTCCCAGAAATGAGCAGTGATTGTCCTAATACTGCAAAGTAGCAGCAATCTAGGACTAAATTCCTAATTATCTTAAGCACCTACTTGCCACTTTAGCCCCAAAGATGACTGAATGTCTCCAAAGTCCCCTGCACACATAAGTACCTGCTACAGACTCAGAACTGTCCATTTCTCCATAGCAGGAGCAGCTCTCCTCAGGCATGACTCACAAGCTAAGTGTTGTGCCAGTCTCATCTATGGGAATTGCATATGGAGGGGGCAGAAGCTCCTCTAATGACCATGTAAAATTCATACAGTCTTCCAGAGCATGGAATTAGGCATCCATTTCTTCCCAACATATTAGCACTATGATGGGACACACTGCAGGACTGAGGTGCTGGTGTCCCAGCCACTGGGCAGGAATTTCTTCCAGTGCTGTAGCCCATGTGCTGGAGAACAAGAGCAACGTTTCTCCACCCACTGTAACCCCAAATCCAGAGCATGGGTTGGGGAGAAACCCAAACCCAGATCATTTTGGGAAGGTGTGCTTGGCTACTCAGCTGCTCTGTGGTGGCAGCTGCTCTGGCTCAGAAGAGCTGCTACTGAACATCAGGCAGAAAGGGACCTGGGAGTTTGGACTGACAGGAAGCTGAACAGGAGCCAGCAGTGTGCCCAGGTAGCCAAGAAAGCCAGTGGCACCCTGTATCAGGAACAGGGTGGCCAGCAGGACCAGGGAAGTGATTCTTCCCCTGTACTCAGCACTGGTGAGGCCACACCTCGAGTACCAGTTCTGGGCCCCTCAGTTCAGGAAGGATATTGAGGTTCTGGAGCAGGTCCAGAGAAGAGCAACAAGGCTGGTGAAGGGACTCGAGCACAAGTCCTATGAGGAGAGGCTGAGGGAGCTGGGGTTGTTCAGCCTGGAGAAGAGGAGGCTCAGGGGAGACCTCATCACTCTCTACAACTACCTGACAGGAGGGTGTAGCCAGGGGGGGGGTGGTCTCTTCTCCCAGGCAACTATCAGTAAGACAAGAGGGCATGGTCTTAAGCTCTGCCAGGGGAGCTTTAGGTTGGATGTTAGGAAGAAATTCTTTACAGAAAGAGTAATCAGGCATTGGAATGGGCTGCCCAGGGAAGTGGTGGATTCTTCGTCCCTGGAGGTCTTTAAGATGAGACTGGATGTGGCACTTAGTGCCATGGTCTGGTAACCACAGCAGTGTTGGATCAAGGGTTGGACTTGATGATCTCAGAGGTCCCTTCCAACCAGGCTGATTCTATGATTCTGTGCCACAGTGGAGACTTCACTAGATGAAAAGTGGGTGGCTAAAATACTACACAAAACACAAACAGGAATCACTACCCCATGGCCTCATCTCTAAACTCTCATCCTGCTGGTTTCAGCAGCCCCTCCACCACATCAGGGCTGTGGAGCTTGGGGAGGAAGCATCATCCCCCTTCCTCAGACTGGCTTTTGCAAGCTGTAATTCCCAGCCTGTCATGCTTCTAAATAGGAACTTGTTCCAGGACAGAAATGGGCTTCTCACTCCTCAGTAAATATCCAGAGTCCAAAACTGTGGTTTAATATGCACATTTGTCTGATTTACCGTGTTGGCCACCTCTGCCTCCTCCTTGCCATAGGGACTGAGCCTTGGCAGGAGTTCCTGCTGGGCAGTGCCTCTCCACCACTAGCCCTGGTTCTTTTGGAGGTGGGCTCCTCTTTCAAAGCCATCTTTCAGGATGACACTTGCTTTACTCAAGTCCTTATTCTTCCCCATTTCTCCCTGACGTTTCAAAAATAATTACCAGTGCTTCGGTAAGTTCATTAGCAAACTCCCTTAGGACTCTGGGCTATGTATCATCCAGCCCTGATGATTTGTGGATAGGCTCTAATCAAGTGTTTCAAGTCTCTCTCTCCTTCCTCCTCCTTTCAGATTAACAGTTATTTTGACAAGATTCTCATTATTTCCTATTTCCTGGTGGTACCCAGGGACTAGGCTTATTTGAGGTCTCACTGTTGTCATTGTGAGTTTATTTTTAACCTCAGGTTCTGTGTCTCCACAAGGACATCAGAGTCTTGTGTTCTTCAGAAGCACATGGCTTTGTCAGTGCCATTTTAGTCTCAGTTCACCCTTTGTCCTCCAGTGCTCTCTGGCTTTTGCCATTATTACTTTATATCCTTCTTCTTCCCACTGCTCCAAAATTAGCCATAAGAAATTACTTTGCTTTTACCAAGCCTAGAGGATCACTACCCTTGTTAGATCTAGGCCACCTTCTTGGCTGCAATTAATTTATCATTTTCCTCTGCTATCCTTTGGTGTGTACACACTCTCCTGAGTCTCCATTTTCCTTCCCAACACAATCATCCACCAGCTATTCTCAAAAGGGATCCAGCCACCAGAAAAGCCAGTACCAACCCTATCCAGCTTAACATCTTTAAATCAACTTGGAAGGCAAATTTGGGCTCCCCAGCAGACGAAAAGCAGGGACACCCCTCCTTTTGGGTTTCCCCCCACATGCAGTGGGACAGCAGCATGGAGCATAGGGCAGCCCTGCATAGGCTTTTCCCACCCAGCTGCCTCTGTCATCCTTCTGCCATTTCCAGATACACACAGGGGAGCAGTCCCTCGTTGTCCATCTTCATTAGCCCAAAGCCAGTGTCCTGCCCTGTGCAGGATTACTGAGGAGGATGAGGCATTAAGCGGAAGGAAGAGATGAGGCCAAGGAGTAATTTTCCTTTCAAATACCTTCCCTACCTATGCACCTTCCCTCCTACCAAGAGCCTATGGACCACAGGATTAGCCCAGCCCCCTTATTCTCGATTTACAAGAGATATCTGAAGTCAAACACTTCCACTTTCAAAAAGCAGTAGGGGGTTTTGTCTTCTTTAGATGCCAACATATATCTCCCTTGCCATTCCCTCAGCTGCACATCCCCAGCCATCAGATCCGTGCACCCTGGGTTCACTTTTTCCTGGACACCACACCTCCGGGGTGCACAAGGACAAGTCAGTGGGACCTCCAGGCTCCCACACTATGGAAGCGTCTGAAGCAACAGAATGTGGTTTGAAGGTGTTTCTCCCCCCCATTTTGCAGCATTCATTGATAATTAAAGGAGTAACTTGAAGCAAGGTCTTATTCCAGCCAAGGTGGCAGGGACCCCAGATTGCTTGGATTGCTTTTGCATGTGCGCAGTATTACAGGGGTGCATTGTCCTCCTGCTTTTGCTGCAGATCCCATATGTGGGCTGGAGAAACATCTTACCTGGATGTATTTCTGTTATTTACATTAGAGACAACATTTGCCTACCTGGCAAGAACACAAAAAAGGATTAATTTTGGGGAGAGAAAGGGAGAAGGAAGAGAAATGCTCACACACCTTTATATAGATAAGAATAAAAGGTGTATTCATTGCTTACCCCTTCTATCAAAACATTGGGTTTGTTTTGAGCCTAAAAAGAAAATTGTTCAGCAGGACCACTAACTAAAACTTACTTTTTTTTATATAAAACACAGTGCTGTTGTTCTGGATGGAAAAATCTACGCCACCGGTGGGATCGTCAGCAGCGAAGGACCTGCCCTGGGAAACATGGAAGCCTATGACCCTAAAACAAACACATGGACACTTCTACCAAATATGCCCTGCCCCGTTTTTCGACACGGCTGCGTAGCAATCAAGAAGTACATCCAGAGCGGCTGATGTTCCCCAGGAGTTGGATGGAGAACTGTTTGTACCTGTTGAAAGCAGGCAAAAGGAACACTATTACTTAAGGAACAAAAGCAGCAAAGCCAGCCAGTGAACATATTGCTCTAAAGTCTTGAATAGTGTCTACATTGAATGTAGAAAAATCATCCTCACCTTTTGGTGAACAAGGAGCAGAGAGCTCCGTGCTATGTAAGATATTGTAACTTAATAATGCAAGGGTGTCACTAGATGTTATAGTGGCACTTGTTCTGGACATCGGCTTTTGGTCAACCCAGGTGCAATAGAATTTCTCATATTTTTTAAGCTGGGGAAGAGAGGAAAAAAATAATCTGCATTTTACTTTAGAGCTCGAGCTTGATTCTTAAAATAACCATGCAGATTAGTTTTACTATTACACTTTAGGCATCAATCTATTTGAAAGGTCAAAGTGTCCTTACCACTTTGATTCCTACATTTGTTTTTAAGAAATACATGCTTTTCAATACCAATGACTGAGAGAAGTCTTGTGTGACAGATGGCTTATGTTGATGTCAGTCTTCCATCAGATCAAACAATTCTTTCAGTTCTCTAGAGAAGAGCCCAGATGGGGGGTGAGGTGGGGACTGGGGAGAAGAAGAAGAGCCATTGGTAATAAATTCCATGTAAAATGATTTAAAAAGGTCTGTTGGGCTGAATGAGTTTCTGCTCCAGGTGCTGCTTCTGTGGGCACGTGTGGCTGTGGCCACAGGTCGGGGAGGGGGGGGACTCCTAAACCTTTTCCTCCCAGTTTCTGCTGATGCACTTGGCAGTGTTTGATTCCCATAATGCAAAATGAATTGATTCCAGTGGTGTTCTCCTGATAAACCCACTCTTCACTTCTGGCTGGAATCACAGTAAAACGCACAGCATAGTGTGGGTTTTCCATGTTTTCATCAAACAGAGAAGACGCCTCCTGTGGCTACACACTCATTTTGGCTCTCGACCAGAATTCCTTATGTTTGGGATACATGCCACTATTTTTTATGTAAAGTCTGAGAAGTTTTTTGTTTTACTTTATTTTTCAAGTTCCCCACCCAGTGTGAAAATCTTATCATTCTCTTATTTACAGATTTTAAATAGTTTAAAGCCCATGGTAGAATGATGCATAGACTTAAGCCCAGTGTAAGAGACTTCAAATTATTACTATGTAGAGTTGTAAGTATATGCACAGCACAGGGGTTATATTTTTATATATATTAAAATATTGTCTATCCAGAGAGCATTGTGATGTGGAAATTCTTTATAAATTTATACATAAAAGGATCAAGTGGGAGATGGACCGGGTAACATATAGGGGGCAGGGGAAAGAATCTTAAAATTCACCACCAGGAAGCAACCCCAAGCTACGGATTGTCTGATTTCTTTCCACGGAGAGGGAGAAAAAAGTTGCCATACTTGCCTTTGCAGACTCAAATCCCAAATGCCATGCCAGTAATTCAAGAAGGAGGGTCCTGTACAGGGCACGGGTGAGATCTTACATTCAAAATCTAGTTGAATTTCATACCAAATACAGTAGCCTTTTTATACAAAGGGAGGTCTGCCTACAGCTTTGGGAAAATCAATGCAGATGGTTAGCTAATCATCTTATTTTATTAATAATCATTTATAAAATAAAAGAAAAAAAAAGAAATTTGTATCTTGCAGTATTTAAAGAATAAGTGCTCAAGTCAGCTGAGTCAAGCTATAGGGTGACTCAAGTCTCTCATTTTGACAGTGAGGTTCCAGTCTTTGTTATGCAGTTGTTTTATTTATTCTTTAAAGAAAAGAAAAAATAATAAGCACAACAAAATTATATACTAGTATGTCATTTAAAGTATTTATGTCAAACAGGGTGCAAGTGTGAACCTAAAGATTGGAGCACAAGTTTCTAACTGCCTGGGGCAGGACTAATTTTAGTGTTGGTGTGTGTCTACCTCCAAAGGAGGTGCTACCTGTCAGCAAGACCGAAACATATTCGACATTTCCAATTTAGCTTATTTCTTCATTTCTCACACTGGAACAAAACTGGCTATTTCTGTGAATAATATTAAAAACAGGGTTATCTGTAATGGTATTGTATATAGTTTATGTTTACTGTTAAGTTCTTGTTATATTATAATAAATATATTTATAGATCTAGATTCAGCATCCAGATTGGATTAATTTTGTCATGACTGATCAAGAAACAACACTGCACAAATGGGGACTTCATGTTTCATCCCAGCCATGGATGAAAATGTGTTCATTCCATCCAACTAGCTTCTCTTGCAAATCCAAAAATTTATTGCTAATACTTAAATGCTCAGTAGCTTCCAAAGTACTTCCATTCTCCTTTTGGAAAACATTCTTAGAAGTAGTTTTAGATTTTATTCAGCAAGACTGTTTCTTCTTCATCTATTTTCCCAAACGTACTATTAAGTAAAGAACAGAAGGGCTCAAGATAGTTTAGGAAACTATGTTGAAAAAAACCCACCTGATAAACAGCTTTTTTACTTTCTTTTCTAAATGAAAGTTGGGATTTGTGCCACACTGCTGCAGCAGTGTCTAAAAGATGAAAGCCACATTTGCCCTATGGTCAAAATTTCTTCATATCCAGCGTGGGAGCTCTGTACCTCACTGGATACAACATTCAGAGAGCACTTCAGTGCAACCGTTCATGGTTTCTTTGATGTTTCATTAGGGTGTCATCTGGTAGTTGTAAAACTGGATATGGAACAAAGATGAGCCAAATATAACTAGTCTCAAATACCACCAGAGTGGAACATTTCAGCCAGATCTTAGGAGGCAATATCTGTTCTACACATTAACAGGAAGAGCCTAACATTTATTGAAATTGCCTCCAGTTCTTACAGAGTATTTAAGAGCATGAGCTGCAGTTTTTAAACATTTTAGTTTAGGCTTAGTGGCTCAGGTTGAACAGCCTGTGAAGATTACTAAAAGCCTTGCAATTCAATATTACAAAACCATGCTGCAATAATCTAGACCAAGTGGGGTGAGTTGCCAACCTTTCATCAAGGCTCTGCAAGGATCTCTTACTCAGCACTAGTCAATAATACTTGGTAGGATGAACAAGACACAGGCTATTTGCTTTACCTGTATGTGGAAATTATTTTAGTTCCCCTCTGGGAAGCTGGCTGAGCGCTTTTGCCAAATGAATCATGTGCACATATCTGCTCAGAGATTTTTCTTCTTAAAAGCTTTAAGAAATTCAGGGGACAGGCTGGCTCAGCAGCCTGATAATGATAAGAATTCCTTTGTTCGCTGGTGTGACTCTCCCCTGGCTCACCTGGGAAGGAGAGTGATCTCCAAACAGGGCTGTTCACTGTGTTCAGGTAATCACCTACCCCTGACAATTTACACAAGTCATCCACCTTTCTCCCATTGTTTCATCCAGCGGCAAACACACTGTACTAATAAAACCTCAGCCACCCGGTCTTTTAATTAACTGCAGTGAGGTGCTAAGGCTGAGCTTAGCACAGTGCAACTGGAGCAAGCTAATTAAGAGCATTCGTTACACTTCAACTTGCCCTTGGAGGAGTCCAGACAAACCCAGCGCCAGCGCGAGCACCCGCTTTCCGCAGCTGCAGGGATTATCCAGGAGAGCAGCCACAGCTGCGCTCCTGCCTGGCTCCACCAGCACCATCGGGTTCAATCAGCAGAGACTGAAAAGGCACAAATGGCTTCAGGTACTCGCCCAGCTTCCCATGAAGAATTTCTCTGGGGGAAATAAAAAAAGGGAGGGTGGGGAAATGGATTCCAAAGCTTTTCTCCACTGTCTCAAATGCAAGGGCAAAGTCTCAGAACCACGGGGCCTCCCTACCACCACTGAAAAAGGTGTAATGGAATATGGGATAAACCTACAAACAGCATATGCAGGCAGGAGCTGGCAGGCTGCAACCTATGCCAGGTTTCTAGGAAGACAATGACTCTGTGTCTACCTGGACATTTTTACAGTTTGTCACGGCTAATACAAGACTTTTAAATTGAATGAGACCCTTAAGCTCACCCCTTTCTGCTTTCTTCCCCATTTTAAGTTGGCTCCAAAGCAGGAGCTGAAGCATGCTTTCAGCTGGAGTGGAGATGCCAGCAAGTACAGGAAGGCAGCAGCAAGTTCCCATCACTGGCGAGTGTTCTGGGTTGATAACTTTAGACTGCAGAAAAAGCCAGGAAGAAAATGGTCTGGAGGGAAGCAGATGGATGCGTCCCAGGCACGGTGTTCCCATCACTCATTACATTAAGCTGGACAGTGATACCGGAACAGAAACACCATTTTTCCTCTGAAAAGCCAAGCTGTTTGAGGCATGATTAAACACTCACTGAGGTTAGAATTCATGAAAGCAAGAGCTGCCATCACGGGCTCCTCAGCAGAGCTGTGGAAGCCTGGAAAGAAAAACCAAAGTGGCAGACTACCCTGAAAAACAATTCTCCCTTTGCTGGTGGTCACTGGTGTTTTTTCTTTTGATAACACACACTACTTTTACTAAGCCCTGTTTCACTGGCAGATTTCTTAAAAAGTAACAAGTTCCAGTTTTCTTTTTCCAAACAAATTCTACTTCAATTGGTAGCAGCTTTGCACACAAAACTAAGTGTTTTGGCTCAGTTAGTACTTGGGATAAGAAAGCTCCAGTGCTGCCATCAAGCCAAAATCTGCCTCTGAATTTTTCATTAGTGGTGGTCTGTACAGTGAAGGTTTGAAATGTTTCCTGCTGCTTCTAATTTGTTGGTTTTGAGCAGCTGTCTTTTTTCCTCTGGAGTTCATACATACCCCAGATCTTACGCAGCAAGATTCACACTGGCAAAATACACACAGTATCAAACTCTTCCATGACCTGTCTAGAGAACAGCACTACTAACCCAGGGTTTTCAACAGCTTGAGAGGCAACTTCAGCATGTAGTTTGTAAGCAAATTAACACAGAACTAGGAACTATGGTGACAACAGGGGCTACGCTGAATGTTGCCCAAAGTCATGCAATCACAGGCAATACAAACACCTTTTCCATCATCCACAATCGGTGACCTTTTCTCACATTTTCGTGGCTAAAGACCAGGCGCCTACCTAAGGTCACCAGTGACACTCCTACACAAACATCAGCTCATTAAAAACAATACATGTTAATAACAGTTTTTACAGACAGAAAGAACCAGTTCCTCTCCATATCTTGGGAACTCAAGCAAAGCAGTCCCTAAGTTCTGTTGCAATGTCCTTGTGCTAGTGCACAGCATCCAAGTAAGGATCAGGGAACTGAACAGGGAAGGGGATGCACCAAATGCTCTAAGGGTATCTCCAGCATCATGCTCTACCTGAACCACGGCCCCTCCACTCAAGTAACAATAAGCAGCTCTCACAAAGCAAGCCTAAACTTCCAACCCTGCTGGAATATCTGTAGCACTGTTTCCATTAAAAGAGATCATAATTTAGTAAGGTATTTGTTTTCATGCCCAGTGAATGCAGGGCTCTGTTACTTGTTGACATCAAGTTCAATTTTACCTGCTTCAATTTATGCCCAGCTTTCCTGCAAAGCTGCCTGTTTATGTATAAGAACATGTCAGGCTGAGGAAGCTGGGGCTGTTCAGCCTGGAGAAGGTTGTGTGGAGACCTCACAGCAACATTCCAGTATCTTAAGGGGCCTACAGGGAGCTGGAGACAGACTCTCCATCGGGAACTGAAGTGACAGGACAAGGGGGAATGGGTACAAACTGTAAGGGGGGAAATTTAGGTTAGACATTAGGAAGAACTTCTTTACGGTGAGGGTGGTGAGGCACAGGAACAGGTTGCCCAGGGAGGCTGTAGATGCCCCAACCCTGGCAGTGTTCCATTCCAACCCTTAACACCCTACCACATTCTATGACAAAAATGCCACACACAGCCTTTCCAGGAAAAATGAAGAGTGGAAATGTGGCAGCTTGGGAATGGCTCACATTTCTGTTTTCTGTTTGGCAAGAGGTATCCCCCCTATGGAGATTAAGATGTCCAGACTGCTTATTACCTGGAGAGAATATTAGACTTTCCCTACGGCATAAGGGGTTTTGAATTCTGGAGGTAACCTAACACTCAACCACCTCCAGAAAGCCCAGAAGTCCCTGCCCTACTGACATTCATTTTTAATAATGTGGGTATTTTACAGAGTGCCAATAATGTGACAGTTATCAAAGGGCAAGTGAAATGACTGGGTAATTACAGGGCATTCACCTGACATCAAGCCCAAGTAAAAATGGAAAGATGATATCTAACTAAACTGATCATGAATCAAAGAGATAAGAAATACAATGATTTTCTAGAAAATTGGCTGTATCACACAAACCTGATCTCATTCTCTGACAGGATTACACATTTGATTGATAAGGTAATAGATTTTCAAGCAACATGTGACAAAATACTTCAACTTTCTCACTGTACAGTGTTCAGACAGCAAATATTAAATGGGCTAAGAATAGGCAGATTAATTGAGGAATATCTAATCTGTTCGAGTAATTCTCAATTTGGTGCTATCAAGAGTGTTTCTAATGGGGAAATCCTCTTCTCCCAAAGTTCTTGAAGGAAAATGTTGACATAAATCACTAGTCACAGACCTGTGGAAATGAAGATTAGCTGAGGGATAGATAATGGGGACTGAACAAGTCATACACATGGTGCTGGCTCCTCTGGCTGGCTGGGACCCATAAAACAAAACTTCTTTTTATAAAGCTAAGCAGTTCCTTGGGGAGGTGGGAATGAGGAAGGCTGACATTCAGGATGGAAAATTCCCTCATGAAAAGCTGAAAGTCGGAGAAGCAACAACAGCTCCCAGCCCAATTTCATGGTATAAAAGGAGTAAATTGATCTTTGGATGTGTAAAAAGGGAGGCAGTGAGTACGAATCAGTGATTTTTGCCTCTACAAATGGCACTGGTGGGACCTATGCTGGAATATCCCATCAATTTCCTCAGAGAACAAATGTTTTAGAAGATGTTGAAAAATTGACCTACTGCAGAATAGAGCCACAAAATTGACTTAAAGGCTGGAGAAAATGCAGTGAGAGCCATAAAGAGCTCGTTCTGTTCAGCAAAAAGAAGACTGAGAGGCTACTTGATCACAGTGCATTAGTGTCTTTGGGGGGGGGGGAGTAGGTATGAATAGTCTAGAACATAAAGAGAAGACAAGAAGCAGGGCCTGGAAGTTGAAGCCAGACCAAAATAAATGAGGAGTGAGGCACATGTTGCTACCCATGAGCTTAACCACTCGATGAAAAGCTCAGAGAGCAGGGCAGATGTGCTCTGCAGATCAAGACTAAATGCCTTCCCCAAAAACACTGTTAAGCCATGCAGATGTTTGCAGATCCTGTGCATGCATGAGATTAAATCACATGTGCCACAGCATCGGGCTCAACAAACCAGCACTTTTTGCCAGCATTATTCTCCATGAATAAACCCAAATTTAAGCAACAAATTGCTAAACATTTAAATCATCATTAGGTGTCAGCTCATTTCCATTTCCAAAATTTATTCTCATGTACTGAAAAGATTAACACTGTAAAATTTATGCTCAGCTTGTGCTTTCGTGGCTGTCCTCTGAATCTTGTGAAAAGGAAGCTTTTTATTTTTAAAAAGCTTTTTGCCTTCTGGACACGATTTAAATTTTAGAGCAAGGCTCTGAAGCACTCTAACCCCAGTATAAATGTGAGACATTAATTTTAAACCAGTTACCTCTCCAGTGCTTCATGAAACACATAGTCTTACATGCTGTATTTCTGATACTTAAAATGTCAATAGAAACCAGTAATTTATTACTAAACTGATATTAATAGTCACATACAACATGTAACTATCCATGCTACATTTCCTTTATCTCACTAAACCTTTTGCAATGGCACAGAGAATGCAGTGGGCATCACTTCAAAACTTATGGCAGAGTTATGTTCGTTAGACACCTAAAACATATTGGCAATTTGTCTTCCCCTATCACCAATATCAGGTTTCAGCGTTCTCCCGGGCAGCCTCCACATACAGAAGGAATTCTACAAGATGTAACAGAGTCAGCCAGACCTTTACAACAGAACTGGGGCTCTGGAGACGACAAATAGGTCTTAACTAAAACATTGTTTTCCTTTTACAGCAGAAAGACTACTTAGAAAACTAATTCAGTCCAAATTTGACGTATTTTCTAGGATGAATTAATCCTCTATATTCTGTTTTACTTCTTTTGCTGAATAGATACTTAAAGGGTAGCCCTTTTCAAACTTTCCCAAGTCTTGCTTTCCCCCCAGTCAAGAGTCCCAAAGCTGACAGGTCATCTACAAACTCCTACTTCCACACAGACACAGTCAAGCACTGATGTGCTATAGCACAATTCAGATTCTACATCGATGCAAAGGGGTTTTCATCATGACATAATTCATCTCCATGATGACAAACAGTGTGAGCACTCCCAGCAGCCATCCAGTCTGAGGGACCTGTACACTTCTCATGTGTACTCTGCCAAAATCCTGATTGCTGAAAGATGGAAGCAAACACAGAGAGGAGTCCAGCACAGCAGAACCAGCTCCACCTCTGCTGTCCCCCAACACACCCTCAGTGTCGCAGCACTGACAGCCCAAACGTGGAGCCTGAACAACCTCCCCCTCTGCTCCCAACCTGCCCCACCCTTGTAACTGGATGTGAGGAGCCTTCTAACACCACTTAACTCCACATCACCTTTTGCACCTGAAACTTGAAAGCAGCATTCTCCCATACCGGCATTCCAGGTCAGCTAACCTTAATGTGAATGGACAGGTTTACACCAACATTCCACTAAAAGTGGTGAATCCATTTTAAATCTTAGCAGCTTATCATATTTTTAAAAGAAAAAGACTTTCCCTGACATTAAAGTGAGGCTCGATATAGCATAACTCAAATGCAATTCTAAAATAAATGGAATTTTGAAGCAGTCACAACCATCTACTGGCAGCGGGTTCAACCAAAATATCCTCCCTGTGCAAATAATCACACTGCAAAAAAACTACTCACCTAGAAATGGAATGAGGTTAAATTAATTAGTGTTAAAGTTTATAATCCCTCATTTTTACATAATAGTTACATGACCACAAGTGATGCATAAAAGGAGGAGGGGAAAAAAAAATGAAGTGTTTGGCTTCATTAATCAGTTCATAAGTTTACTGATTTAGCTTGCAGAATTTATTCACATGCAGTGCTAGCTTAAAATCCCATATATTAAAAGTCCAAATGCAAATCCTACCCAAAATACAGAAGAAAAGGATCTCAGTTTTAATTTATTTAAAAGTTACCTGAAAAGTTTATGAAGGAAACAGAGAATGTGCACCACTACAAATTTAAGGAAATATAGGAAATTGCATTTTAAAACTACATTCAGGACAGAAAACAACAGAAGGAAGCAGCATTAAGCAGTGAACAAATACAAGTGTTGCACAAGCCTCTACTAAGGCTTTCTGAACAACCAACCCAACTATTTCTCAGTAACTCATACTTTTAAAGTACCACTCCAAGTTCACTAAGTATCTTTCAAGGAATCCTTCGGTCTATTCCCAAATTAAACACATTTTTGTCTCTTTTGCCTGATTATTTTTAAAGCCACTGTGAGAAATTAGATCTGAATCTATGCTCTGTTAACATGGCCATTCACACTTCTGAAAGACAGAAGGAGACACAAGACCTCACACCCTACATACTTTATTCAGACTGCAAACCTCCCTCGGGTGGTGCCATGTGCAGTGCTGGGACCTGCAAGGCCATTCAGATCAAAACAACCCATCTGCCCACACTGATACTAAAGGAGCCCAGACTCTCACCCATCAACATCATTATTATGTAACAGATATTAAATTTCATACCTAATTGTGCTTTCAAAGCTGCACATAAAAGTGGAATTGGAGTCAGACATGAACTAAGTTACTACTACCCTCTTCCTCAACTGCTTTTTTGCCCAGTTTGAGGTACACAGAAAGGAAAAGAGGAAAAGGAGTAGGTGTGTTCTGAGTTCTACACCTCAAGAGACCATAACAGATCTATAGAACAGCTTCTCATACTCTGTTCCACATGGTATCCATCACATGCAGTTTGTAAGCCCTGGATAAATTGCTGAGTAAGATGCAGGTTGGTTCTTCACTTGCATGACCTCTAGCAGCTTACTCTCTCCTCTGCGTGAATTTATTTGGGAAACAAACTAGTAGAATTCCTAGATATATTAGAGTCCATCTTTAAAAAAACAAAACAAAAACCAAACAACCCACAATAAGTAAGAATAACTTTGATAAATTTGATAAATAGGAAGAGTGGGTTTCCTTAAAAACCCTCTAATTAGAAGCCATTTCTCTAATGGACAAACACTGAAAGCAGAAGTTTGGATTAAACTGCTCAAAGTAACTAAACAGCAAGATCCCAGAGGGAAACACATCTCAACTCTGAAATCAAAGGAGGTCTGGTAAGGAAAAGACTGTTATCAGTCAGGAGGCAGCATTTCTTTTAAATACATTCTTGAAGGAGCTAAAGCTGTGTTTTCTTGTCATCTTTATTCAAGTATTTCACAGCAGTTATATTACAAATTACAGTAAAATGTTCAAAATCTCCAGAAGTTCAAAAAAAATTAAATAACTTACTTCAAACTAACGTAAAATGAAGTCAAAATGCAAAACATCAATTAAAACACAGTTCTGAATAAAACTATAGAATCCAAAATATACCATAGCTGATGAAGGAAGTCTACTTAATCCACAAAGTAGACACACATTAATGAAAACAAACAGGACGCCCCAATGTCTAAATAACCCAATGTACAAGATACAAAAGATGCAAGTACAAGCCCAAATTCAAGCTTATGTTGTGATTACAAAATAAAATAAAAACAAAATAAATGACTATCAGCTGCAGGTCCTGCCATTCAGGAGACTGAAGGTAAAACCAGCGCTGACCCACCAACTTAATCAAAACAAAAAAAAAAAAAAGGAAGACGATATTACAAAACCCAGTAATCCTGTAAATACATTGGCATATGAGGAAATCAAGTAACAATACAGAGGACACAAAACAAAACAAAAAAATAATCACAGGTGAGATTCAAGCTTGCAAATACAATTAACTCCATAGCCATCAACTTCACCCAAGAGCAACTCTATCATTCCAAGACAGCCCCTCCAGCCCCCCAGGGAAATCTCCTTCCTCCTGGTCAGCCACGTTCCATTGGCCCCAGCACAAGGACTCACACAGGAGTTTATTTGCAATTTTCACAACAAGAAACAAGGAAGAGAGGTCAATTTGTACAAACTCTTGCCAGTGCTATGTGGCAAAAAAATTAAAAACATACAAAGAGTAAACAAGTTTAGACCACATGGATAGATTAACAGCTGTTTAAACTCTATAACCACCAGACATCTGTAAAGGAAAACAAAAACTGAAGTGTGGTTATTTGGGCTAAGAAGGCGAGCATATCATTTTAGGTAAGCTGTCCACTAGAACATCTGATATCAGCTACTTTTCTCTAAAACAATATGGCAGCTCCTTAATTAGTAAAGTTGCCTCTTAACGATTTTTCCCAATCAACAACTGACAGTAAAAATTTTCCTTTAGAAACCTGACCTTTTAGAACCATTTTTAATGATAGGCATTAGCTTAAACTTGCTTTTCACACTCACTGGTGACTAAAATTCTCAACTGTTTTAGTTCATATAAATTTATTATCTTCTTACAAATGAATGCAGTTTTATCTTCCACAAGTGCTGCTGTTACTTGAACAAAAACGTCTTTGAGTAAGTGAAACTGGAATAAATATTCTTAAAAAATTCTGCAGCAAGAACCTGAGACTTGCAAAAAACCCTTTTATCAGAAACTTGCTACAAAAAATCTGCTACATTTCATTTAATCAAATCTTAAAGTTTGTAACAATTTCCATCAAAATACAAAATGCTGTTAATGTACCAGACACATAAATATCTCAAACAGGTATGATGCTAATAAATACTAAATGAAACATGGAAAAAAAATCCCATAATCAAATCTGAGATCAAAGAATCTCATTTAAAATGTGTTTTCTGCTTGTTTTTGTTGTTTTTAATCGCACTTTCCCACCTAAAAAATACAGTTTCTGCATGGGTTGCATTTAGGTGTAACTAGACATACATGAATGCTTAAAACCTTTTCCTGCCATTAGCTATGAAGAAAAACAGTGGCATTCGGGGGAGAAAAAGATCCAAGATAGAATTATGTTTAACCATAATGTACAAAGCACTTTGGATCACTGCAGTAGGCCAAGGCCCAGGTTCTCTCTCTGCAGCACTACACTGGGATGAGCCCTAGAGGTGGAGACAAGTCCCTTAGCTTCGGTTTGGACATGGGAGCAGAGTGATTACAGTCCTCCATGAACACTGTTGGTAACTAAAATACAAAAAGCTGAGGTAGCTCAGTATCTCTGCAGTAGTCTGTTTAATTAAAAACTAATCACACTGCATTGCATATTTCTGGACAGACACTCCTGCAGCTACATAGGGACAGTCACAATGAATGGTTTATGATGGGAACACCAGCCAACTGCTCTACAACACCTTCCACGTGGGTTCAAAATAAATCAGCCCAGGTAATGTTGTAACTCCAAGCTCGTGATAAAACACAAGGGGTTTTTTTGGAATTGCCTAGACTATTCTCTCCAGTTGCCAGAAAGGAAAGGTGTTGAACCACACAATTCAGACCCAGAGAACCCCGGTCCGAACAGATGGATTCCAAAGGATGTGCTCCAATCCCCCCAACAGTAACAATGCTTTGCACGGAACGACTTGTGAAACCTAATGTAAGTTTTATTTTCAACTGAGGTTGGGCTCCAGGACTTTGACCAACTATAGTGTCTTACCTGCACTGCACAGTCCAAGCTATATTACAAACACACAACTTCAGAATGAAACCTGCAAGTATCAACCTTGCTTTCCTTAAAGAACTCACACAAGGAGATGGTGGGAAAATGCTTCACTTTTAGTAACACAGAAGAGTTTCACTGTGTACTTGTTTCTAAAACAAATATATACCAATGAAAAAGGAATTTCACCATTTTGGTAAAGTATGTGGCTTTTTCAGTGTGTCTTAGTTTAGTTTTGTAGAGTAAGACAGGCATTATAGAACCATAATACTGGTTGCCATCCAATGAAGAGAATACAATTCATCCTTTTGGAGATCTTCATTCTGCAGACAGCTTTCTAACACTGCCATTTGCTATAATCCAAACAAACTGCTTAGCCTAATCTTTCTCAATTGACTAAAAGGCACATTAAAGGCAGTTCTAGAGAGCCTCATCTTCAAATTACTGTACATCCAGTTACTCAAGATTTCTACCATAACACATCACTGCCTTCTTTAGAACAGATTCATTTTGTCCGTTACCCCAGAGAAGAGAAAAATTGGAAAAAAAAAATTAAAAAAAGGTTGCCTGTTTAAAAATATTCAACTTAGATCTGCTCTTTCCAGTCCTCTTGTATGTGTTGGTCTTCACTTTGCCCGAAGTTTTCCCCAAAGATAAATGCATGTAGAGTGAACAAGAGCAGGAATGAGAACAGTTTCTGTAGCACCAAAAAATCTCCAAGCTGTGGCATTGCATTCTTTATTTATATCAGATACAACTATATGAAGTTCTGTTTGGTTCTTGTAGGCTGGTTGGTTTCAGGTACCTGAGACAATAGCACCAAATTCAACAGAAACAAAAAGAGAGAGCACTTAAGACCAAGGCTCTGCACATACTTGGTGCAAATGGAAACTGAATGGCTCAGAGGGCTGCTCTCCCATGAGCAGTTTGAGAGGATAAACCCACCCATCTTGACAAGTTCACAGGAATGTTTCAAACACATGAACTGTTCTTTCCATCTCCTGCAAGAGACACAGACCATCAATTACACATACAAAGACAGAAATAAAGTTACATTATGTAGTAGTATTTACTGGGGGTTTTTTTAATCTGAATAAATAATAGGAAAATAGACATTTCTGTTTATTAGCTGCTATCTGCTAGCAAAATATGGTAAAAGAGGAAACTAATTAAAGATGTATTAATGCAGAAAAGCACTCTACTATGACAGTCCATGAGAAAAATCGAAGCTTATCAGGGTCACTTATATAATTAATGTGCTCAATATGTATTAGGAAAGCATTGCAGTGGCACACTGCATGAATTCAAGTCTTACTGCACACTCACGCTATTGGTGACCCAGCTATAAACACATCTCTGCACAGTTTGGATTATCAAAGTAAAGATCAGTCTGTACATTCTCCTGCTGGATAAATATCTTTTTAATCTACCTAACATTTTGCACAGTTTTTCAACACATTTTTAGGTGAAGATTGCAAAGGAACAGCATGAAAATGGTTTGAAAAGTGTTTTGCAGGAACTCTAAAAAAATCCCACACTAAGGCCTTTCCAGGTTTTGTTGTAAATTATTCATGGAGAAGAATATTTAGTGCTCAGTGATCCAACAGGAAACTTGCAATTGTTGTCCTTTTTCTCAGCAGGGCTGGTTATCAGCAAGCTGATCCCAACCCCTCTACAGCTAGAACAGTGATGTTGGATGGAATGCATATCCAGAGTTATGACCGGACTGTGCTCATGGTGAAATGAATATTTCTGAGGAAGTTTTATCAGAAATAATCCCTGGTTTCTAAGCCATTAGTACACTAAAATTCTTTCTATTTAGAGATAAAGTCTCAAAGACTGTTGAAAGGTTTTGCCTGTACACCAGTGAATTGACAGATTAACAGTTCTTGAAAAACCTAAACCTATCTCACAATATTCAGATAATGAATAAAAGGAAATGTACAACATCACCTCTATAAGTTGTGATTTGTCATAGTCTCTACGATGTCTGTAGATGCACTGACTGAGGAGCGAATATAATCTCTCAAGTTGGTCAACGGTCAGGTTGTCACTCTTCTTAACCACCAAATCAAGCAGTTTCTGTTGGAACAACAAAAGGTGAAGTTAAGAGGGTTTTCTATTATCAATTTTTACAATGTTTTTAAGGACTGATCAGAAGTACAACCTCTTTCTGAAGTCCTCCTTTGAAGGGATACATATAAATAAAATGAACCACACCTGGGTAGAAGCAAGGCTATTGCTTCCATATAGATACAAAAAGGACTTGATACCTCTCTTCACCTCTCTGCTTATACCCATATGTTTTTTTCTTAAGATTTTTTTACTCAGCATAGTTGGGGCAACGTTTGTTTTGTTTGAATGCCACTTCATCCTGTTTCATCTTGGTCAATAAAAACTGCCTTGATAGCTAAAGCAGACATTTTTAAGAATTTGCATTGTCAAGAAATTTTAAGTACTACCAAATGAAAACACACTTGGAACTCCACAAATGTTGACAAATGGTGCAAAAAAGAGAAGGGGACAAGAAGGGGACACACAACACATGTAAAATTGCTCGTAAACAAAAGGTCAAAGTATTTTATGTAGTAGCAAAGAGTAAAATTTAACATTTTTTTTTCCCCTCTCATAACAATTCCATGGTTCCAAAGAGATTATCATCTATACTCCACAGAAAATGAGATCTCAATTTCATAGCAGGTCAAGGTAGTTTTTACAACAGAAGATAGTAAATTTTACTGTAACTTTGCTTAAAAAGGGACAAAACTGAAAGAAAATTAACTAGCAGTCTATGATACCAAAACATCAGCACAAAGTCCAATTTGCCTTCCAGTCCACTAACAGTTCCCTCCACCAAGTATACATACACAGGAAAGGAAAAGATGATGTTAACTCCTAATTACTAGGCATATTAACTCCTAATTACCAGGTACCCAGCAGTTCCTCGGTACCTGGCATGTCCAATTAATGCATATGAGTACCTGCAAAACCTGCAATTAAAATAGTGGACTGCTGTGACATTACTGGATTTCTAAATGTAGTAATGATGGGACAGTCAGGATTCAGCAGTTCTATTAATTTTTCATCCAAAAAACACTGATCAACTAATAATTTGCAGAAGTCACTGCAGTCATAATACTTGTTTGCAGCCAAAAATATAGGAAACATTGCTTCAGAACAGAGAAGGAAGCATTTTTCATGGAGTTCGTTAACAGTTCAATTTATTTTTTCAGTTTTATTACCTTTAGTCTGTCATGGTCAACAACTACAGAGGGTAAGGGATCTGATGGTTCCTCTGGGACCTGCTCCAAACTTGTGGGCTTTGACTGTTCCACAGCGACTTTCCGTGTTCTCTTGCTTTTGAATATACCTGTTATTTGAAAAGCAGTTATCAGCAATGCCAGTCTCACAAAGTGAACAGCTTGTTTCTTTACTTTAGTTTGATTTTGCTTGGTTGGTTTGTTGAGTTTTTTTGAATCAAGCAGTGCACATTATTCATCAGTTTTGCAGAATTCTGAATGTTTACAGGTGCAGAAAACTACAGTTCAGAAAACACACATGAAACTGGTAATCTTTGAACTCAGAAGTCTCAAGAGAAAACTGAATGCCACTAAAAGAGTTTCCATTATATAATTTCTATTTAACAACAACAAATTAAAAAGCTTATAAGAGAAATTCAAATACTAAGCTAATGCTGAAAATCTTTCTGCTTGAGTGAAATCCTCATTTTTCTCTCCAAAGCATCCCATGTCTTCATCACCACAGTAATTCTAACATCTGCTTTACTTCTGAAATCTCATGCTTTTGTGACACTTTCCTGTTTTTTGCCACCTCTGCGTTCAGGATGTTGTCCAATCCTGTTGCAGAGAATAAAGTGGTTTTATATCCCTTGATTCTCTCCCTACATTCATTCACTATTTTTCTCCTCCTCAGCTATTTAAAAACCCTTTTCTTCTGAGGACCCCACTATTATAACCATCCTAAAGTATACAAAATTGAACTGCCAAATTTAGAAATGTAAAGGCTCTTAACACATCATACCCTTCCTGTGATATTCTTAGGACCTTTCTTGTACTATTCTCCTTACCCTTAGAGAAAACACATATGTACAAACACAGTCAACATCTAGACAGTGATATTCTCAAAATTCAGATCTCTCATTAAAGCTCATTTACTTTGTAAATCTCAACACTAACTTTTGAAGTAAAGATTTCATTCTTTTAGATAATTCTGAAAAGCTCATTAAAAAGGCAATCATGCATAAGGCTTTTATTTCTGTTCCCTGAGGAAACTATGTCTCTTGTCTTCAAAGGACATGGCCCCTGCTTTTATGCACCACCAGGATTTCCCTTCTCCTTCTCTTATCCTTTTGCTGCATTGTTACTGTGTTCACTGTGACTCCAAAGCCAGATACCTTCTCCAATACATAAACAACAGTTTATCTGGCTTCTCTATGACTTCAACTTTTACTTTAGCTTTTGCAATGAACAAATGCTTTTAAAGGAATACATTATGTATTTCTATGGTTTCTCATCCAATGTCAATGATACTTTTATCATAAATCTCTAAACAAAACTAGTCAAAACTTATCATGTAGATCAAAATACAAATCAGACACAACACACAGACCAAAAGCTATATCATATATTTATCTCCATTTATAATATTTTAAATAGTTAATTATTGTTTTAATGTTCCCTCAGTATTTCCAGTATTTTCCACAAAGCCTACAAAAATAAACAGAACAGTGTTAGTATGAAGATACACTTACTTGCCTAAGATAAAAATACACCAAGTCAAGAGTAGACTTCTAATTTTTCTATGTGAATTAAATGTTTTAAGCATGCTAAGAGTTTCAAATAAATAGTCAGCACTTCATAAAATATTGCTATATAGTACAAATTGTAACATATCACAATGAAAAATATACACATTAACTTGGACACTAATATTAAGACAGAAACATTGAAAACAAGCTGTACCTTCTTTATCTGCTTCAGCATCTTTAGTTTCCATGTCTGTGCTCTGTAGTGTTATCTCATTATTGCTGCAATGTGGTAACTCAGCTTTCACTAGATCACTTTCTTGACTTTCACTGGAAGCTTCCATTCTCTCCTTTGGCTGATCTTCAGATAAAGATTTTTGCTTGTTACTATCTCTGCTGTCACAGGGTGAAACAGCATCAAGTGATTCCATTTTGCCATTATGACAGGCTGGAACAGGTACACCTTCAGAGCTGTGTACAGATGTCTCTCCGTTCACACAGTCCCCTTTCAGTGTAGAGTCCTTCCTTAGTTCCTTTTCAGTACCCAGGGTAACACTGTCAGTTATTAATAGGGATTCATTTGAGCTCTCTTCTTCTGTGGATGCAAAATTGTTTTCCTTTGCTGATGTCCCATTGTTAAGCCTCTGCTCTGCATCTATATCCATAATATCACAAGAGGATTCATCATTTGTCATAGAGAGGTCTCCTGTTTCCTCTCCATTCTCCTCAATGCAGTCAGTGCCGATCTCTAGCTCTCCATTTTCCAGCAATTTACTGTCCTCACCATGATTTTCATCATCAGCAAACTTTGCATCATCTTCATCTTTCTTCAAATTATTGACTTTCCTCTTCTTAATAATGCCTTTGCCCCACTGCGAGCGCCGTCTCGATTTCCTCCTTATTCGAACTGAATTATAGTGGGGAAAAAAAAACAAAACCTTTTAGATGCACAGGTACCCACCCTGGTAAAGAGACCAGGATATTAAAATATGCTGCTGTGTGTCAAACAAATGTGTCCACACTTCAAGGAAAAATCTGTCTCTTGATTTCAATGTGAGAAAATTAGAGACACCAAGGACTTTTACAAATATAAGGAGTGGACACAGTCATGCACACAATTCCTAAACTGTGGAAACAAGATATCCCTAAAAATGTATTTTATACATTAAGTATAATATACTACATATATATACATTTTACCTATAAATATATACTTTTGTAGGTAAAACACTGAAAGAAAACAGCTAAGCAATGATGTAGAACTCATTCTCATTCAGGTAATGCATACTCTAAAGACAGTTATTCTCATTTTCCCTTTTTAGGTCCTCAGCAATTTAAAATCATTATACAACAAGCAAGAAGTGCAACCCATGGATTCATAGAATAATTCAGGTTGGAAGGGACATGAGGAAGTCTCTGGTCCAACCTACTACTCCATCCAGGGTCAGCTGTGAGGGCAGACCAGGCTGCTCAGAGCTTCACCTAGCCATGTACTGAAAACCTCCACAGATGCAAGACTCAAGGACCTTCATGAGCATCCCACATGGATGTGTAACTGTCATAACAGTGAAAAGGCTTTTTGACTTGTATGCAATCACTTCTTATTCCCGTTTATGTCCATTGCCAATTCAAAGGCATCTTCACTGTTTCAATCAGCTAAATCTCCTCCATCTTACATTCATTCCCACCTCTGTACTCAAGATCACTGCATTGACAAAATGTGGTTTTAAAAAAAAATCTCACAAACACCTCATTTATACAATGAGCCTGTAAGCAGAAGAGGAGGCAGTGGTCCTTAAACTAACCTCACCACCCCTTGTCTTCCCTCCATATTGTGTAACTCAACTTGAAGCACCATGGTAATGTGATAATTTTTTCAGTATTTTTGTATCCTTACTTGTTCATTGTTTCTTATTTCTTAACTGTATATTCTATGCCTTTGAAAATTATATAATATACTACTTTTCAGAAAGGGCATTTTATTTTACTAACCCATCTGCAATGAGATACAACTAAGGCACCAATATTAAAAAAAGGTTTTAGGACACTTTTGCAATATGATCAGCAAATGTAGAAGGAAGACTATTCAAACCTAATGCTATTGTCAACATCCTTTTCAAGTGCACTAACAAGACAGCTCAGAAGACCAACAAAAACGCTGGGAAAAACCAAAGCTTCTACGTTCAAATTCAAGCAACGATGAAAACTGCTCATATTTTTGCAAAACTGCTGAACCTGTGGCCAAGTGACTAGAAATAAAAACCACAGCCAACAGTTACCAGAGATAGACAAATTTTCTTTGTTTCAAAATGCACTCTTACGCTAAGCACCTTCATAATGTTCTTTATATTTGTTAGTTGCTTTGATTTATGGGGTATTAAGTCCTAGATCTGTGTCTGCCAACCTCACACTGAGTTACAAAGATCTTGCTTTGAAGATACAAGCACTGTGCAGGTACAAGTGCTGTGAACTAATTCACAGACACTCAGAGAAGTACAGCTGTACTTCAGAACTTGCATCCCGTGAGTGTGTATGCAGCTAGTTTCACCACTGCATTAGGAATAAATCTTAACCTTTTAGCTTTAAAGCTATCTAAAGATACAATCACACTGCAATAAAAACAGTCTCACTTGGAATGTGTATTTATTTCTACAAATAATCCTTATGGAGAACTGCAAATTTTGAGAGGAAAAAAAACCCCTTTCTCCCGCTATTTTCAAGGTTTTATAGTGGCTTCTACAGTCAGGGTCACTGTTTTACTGATGACAAACTACAATCTACTCATATAACTTTTCAGGAGTTCATGTATTTTTTTTTACCCTAGATTGTACAAGAGATTTTCATTAACAACTGAAGCAGCAAATCTCAAACTAAACAGGGATATGTAAACTTATGACAAAATAAACTCCCCTCTTAGGCAATGGGCTTAGCCTCAGTTCAACTCCAAAGACGGGTAAATAAGACACAGAAGGGGAGTAAAAGTCTTTTAAAGGAAATCTAGTGCGTCCTGAAATGTATAAATTATTAGTTGAAATTTTTAAAGATACACTGATTTTGGCTCTTTAGGCTGACTTTGCTGTCAGATAGCTATCTCAGCTATAATGTCAAATATATTTGACATTTTTTATATCAGTGAATTGTACTTTAAGTATTTTAATGGTGCATTTCTTCTGTCCACCCTGTGAGTCCCACCTGGGATGAGGACCCATGATTTGCCTTACCACACAAGTACCTTCCTAAAATTCTTAAGTGAGAGAAATCACATTAAAGCAAAATGGAATTAATCCTTGTATTACACATCTCATTAAATTTCAAGTCTGCCCAAATGACAGCAAGTCCCGCTCACTTGCTGTCTCATGCAGTACTTTTCAAACATACATTGTACGTGTTGTTTTTTACTGCTATTTTTAATTAGGACAAAGCAACCACAAAAAAGTGCTGCAGCAACGTCTTTTGGGATGAGAGAGGAAATTCTGGCTCCAGATCCTTAGCAACCAAAGCATTGTTATATGTATTTTTCTTCTATACAGACAGCCAAGCCTGTAAGACAGTGAAAAAACTGAGCAAGAAATACTGTATTTAAAAACAATACCCACCACCAGTCTGCCTTTGTCTTGCCCAATTCCTGCAGATAAGGGAAGGGTACAAGCAGGAGAAGTGTTTAACGGACCAGAGAACCATGTGACCAATTGCAGACAACAACACCAGCTTTCATAATCTACACTGATTCCCTTCCTTTTTACTGGAAAGAAAAAGGCACTACTGCAAGAATATCATGGACCTGAGGAGCTGGTGTATGAGGCAGGAAAAAGTAAAATTTATCTCTGCATCCTGCAGGACAGTTGAATATGACTCAGAAAATAAGAAGGAGCTACCACAGGGTAAAACTGATGCAAAACTAAAAGGCTGATGGGCAGGAAATACTGAATTAATGGATTGCTGCTAACAAATAAACTGGGGTCCCATCTTTGCTACCTTAATGTTTATATTTTAGAAGACTGTGACCTGTCAAGAGTAGAATGACAGTCTTTTTATTTTCTAGTCAATATGATTTATGACATACTATCAGTTTCCAGCAGGTAACAGAATGAGACAGCTATTTACAGAAGAAAAACTTTGAGTGAACTTTGTTAAAAAAATGAACAGAGTACAGACAATTGCAAGTTAATGCCTTAACACCTTTTCAATTACTCCTTTTAAAACTACTCATCTGAAATCTCTCCATTGATACCCACTCTTCTGGCAGTTTTTGTGCCAGAGGCAGTAAAAATACTATTGTCAGAGGAATCCTACTTTATAGAACTGAGTTTCTATAACTCAAACTATTATAATACCAATTATTCACACATGAATACATTCACTTGCCTTCTGAATTTCTCAACTCTTCACTCTATAATCTTCACATAACCTCTACAGATTTGCCAAGGGGATCCTCACTTCAGTTCTAGTTTCTTTCTGGTTTGCTTTTTTGTAAATCACTACTCAGAATTTTTAATGACAATAAATACCTGTCTGACCACAAGTCACATATAACATTTCATTTTGGTTCACATGAAGCTGATATCAAACCCAAACTTCACCTGCTCCTTTTTTTTTCCTAAGCTGCACAATCCATGCCGACAGTACTTTTAAAAAGTGCTATGTAATACAATGCAATTAATTACTGAATACAAATTTACTCTACATTTTGTGAAGCAGTAAGTGAGGTTTCTCAATTCTTCCATTATAAGTTGAGTTACCCTTACAGAGTTGTTTGAAAGACCCATAAAGAAGTTAGACAGCATTTCCCTCAGTAATGATTAAAAAACAAATTCTCTACTGTCCTTACTTCATAAGGACTAGTCCTCTAGGTGAAGTAAAATGAAACCTATAGCAGACTTTTAGAAATTCTGAATTCTTGCCCACTCACAGGTGCTGCTTGGAGATTCTCAAGTCAGATACACCAAGTAATGACAACATCTTCTGGTGAAATAAGCACCAACCTTGTCCAGAGCAGAGCACAGTTCTTGGCTATTAAAGAACAGTGACAGCAAAAACTAAAACCCTAAATGATATGAAACAAAAAAAATCCAACTCCTTCCCACATTCCTGAAATAATTCTGCAAGATCTAATGGTAACTATGACCTTTCTGTCTAGTATGGTCTGAAGAAAACAGACCTCAGAAACACGGGTGAATGGTACAGAAACTTCAGAGTTGAGGATGCACTGTTGCTGTCCCTCAAATCGAGCACAACAGTGACAGAACTGTAGACCATACAGCAATAAAGTTAACAGGTGGAAAAGAAAGTAGATATAATTAGAAAATTCAAAGACTGTCAATTATTAACAAGCAAGTCTGCTTCCCTTAATATGGATGAACTCTAATGAGATGTAGCAACAAAAGCAGAGACGTTTCTCTTTAAATTCCTGTAGTCTGACTACTACAGTACAGTGAGTGCAGCACAGTATTCAGAGGCTAACAAGTTCACTTCATGCTGCAGAAAAGACCCTTACATGCCTCTGCACTGCTTAAAATCCATCAGAGAATGTGAATCCTCTATCATTAAATGATAAAACTGACATCCATCAAACAGTAAATTTTCTGTTGTTACTTTATTTCATGAAGAATTCCTGGGGATTAAAATCCAAAGAAGATTCTCATGGCAAGCAAGATCACCATGGATCTAGACTTTTTGTCTGCAGTATCAAGAACCACTTAAAGCAATGCATATTTTAAGTTTTTCTTCCATGATCAAAACCCTCAACTCCTTTTTGACGTCTTGTGTGTAAAGTAACGCAAAGCCTTGAGAAAGCACTTACTATCAGCAACTTATGCTCTCTTATGCAGCATCCAGAATATCTATGTACTTGCCACAGTAATTTAGCTGCTTCCAGCAGCTCCACATTCCTTACCAAGGGGCACCAAATAGTCCACTCGAAAGTCTCTGGAGTTTCCACTCACAAAGTCCCAAACTGCAGTCACAGATAAGCAGCAAGAAAGAACAGAGCACAGTTCTGCAATGGCTTAAAAAGCAAAATGTCTGTTAGCTTCCACTAACAGACAAAGTCATTCCTCCTCCAAAGCCAGCTATAGCATTTGCACTACCTCATTTGTGCCAGCACTACTGTTCCTGCAGTAAAACAGATAAGGGAACTAAATCCATCTGAAATGTTGTTTGCTTTGGGGTTTCTTTTTCCCCTGGGTTAGTTTTCAATCTTTGGTTGAGCTTTCCAACTCATGAATGACGATGCTGGCACAGGGGACATGGTGGGAATATGGCACCAGTGACAAGGCAAGTAGTGACCTGCAGTTTGACCAGCTTGAAGTGACTGGGTAACTAGTTACCCTGAATGGGTAACTAACCCCTGAAAGATGCCATTTTCTTCACCTGGATGGAGGGCACTCAAGGCACAGAGCTGACAAGTACATTAGAAGAACTGCATGCAACAGCTTCACGTATTTATGAACTTCATCAGCATATGTAACAGCTTATGTTGTGTAAACAAATACTAGAAAGAACCTGAGCACTGCTACTCAATAAGGAAGAGTCAAGTTTCATAAGGAGTTGAAATGCATACAAAACCAACCTTAGCTGCAGCATCCTCAGCATTTTCTCCTCCAGTCACCTGCTTTCCCGTACCATCCCCTGTAATGCTCTCAACTCAAGCTCTTCCCAATATTTCTCACTAAATTCTCGGTACCTCCTGTTTCTCCTCACCCCAATGAACAGGACACACGATACACCACAGCTGAAATGTGCAGGCCATGCCTGGTCAATACCATGTTTTAGCTGACCAGCTGCCAAGACCAGGCAGAACAGATAACTACCGTTTTCCATCTATTGCCTTTTCCTTCACTAGACATTTGGATTTATCCAGTTACCAATTTTCACAAAACCTGCAGGAATCTAATCTTTCAGCCCTTAACTCCTGTCAAATCTCTCTGAACTCTGCTAAATGATTCACAAGTTATTAGGGGAGCAGAGATGGACAGAGAGCACAGGTATGATTTTCTTGGGAAACCAAGATAGAAATATAATTTACATGAAACCAGAGTTATTATGTTAGTAAAATACATGACAAGACAGTCACACGGGAAAATTAAAGAGGAAAATGAAGTCAAAAGAGAAGAGACAATCAGATTAATGCCACCTGTGGAGATAATTTTTTGGACTTTCCACCTCTATAGTGCTCATTTTTCCTCTGCTGATTAGCTCTGTGCAACAGCAACTATTCCAGCTATACATATTCTTGGTACCTTCCATTGGCTCTTAAGGACTAATGAATGACAGCTTCATGCTTTAAGGGAGCCATGAACAAAAAGAAAGAATCATGGCTACTGGGTGGTTTCTCTATCAAGGAGACAAAATTGAAAAAAACCAACACAATACAAAGAAATCTGAAGGTAAGAAATGGGTATTAACCATCAGAAAATTCACAACTTCTGAAGACAGAAATTTATCACCCAAATTTAAAGCAAACGTTGTTGCAGATTTAGAAAGAGAGGAAGGAAGGGATCTATCTGGTCGGAAAACTGCTTTTATTACTTCACTTGTGCATACCACTTAAAGGAAAAAAACCCGACTTCAGAAGAACTAATTAAAAAACCTTTTTACCATGTTTCTAAGAAAGGAGGTTATAATGCTTCAAGAAAACCTCCTTCTTAAGAAAGGCTGAGCCATCTTGCATAACTGAGTTATAAAGGAGATGAATAACAAGAGAATAATAAAAAGTCACTGATCAGGTAAATTGTAGAACCCATTTTGCCCTCTGTCAGAGAAAGGAGACATTCGATCAATTCAAGAGCCAGCTTTTCAACAGTGATGAAAGAAGATTTCTTTGCCACTAGGTATCACTGAGTCTAAAAGTGATGGGATGCCAAAAAAGTAGATTTATTAGAACTCCTACAAATTCATTAAACTGCATTTTAAATACGAAGAATTACAAAACCTATGGGTTTTTAAAGAACTGTTAACCAACTTGGAATCAGTTGAGTTGGTATTTCATCAAAATCAGACATTAAAAAAAATATTTCTCAAATGTTTGCAAGTTCCTCTTAAAGCATCTGGTTGCAGCCAGCATCAGACACAAGAGATCAAACTACTCCCATCCAGAATGCCAACTCCTACACTACCCAGAACAAAATGATAAAGAAACAAAGAGAGACAGTTCTCTCAGCCCTGAGAAAAGGTGTCCTCAAATCCCCGAAAATCTTTTTTAATGATGTCTGTCAAGTTACAGTACTTGCCTCTATCTCAAGTGAGAAATAATCCAAGTCAAATCTGGAAAGCGGGAGGAGACGACAAAACAGTAGCAAGTGTAGGATGTGTGACAAAACAGCAGCTACTCAAAATTTAATGTTAGCATCTGGATGACTGTTAATATGCCAGTATCCAAATTCTGAATCCAAACTCAGAACTAAACCAAAAGACAGAAAATAGTTAGAATAATAAAAACCATATGGCATCTGGTCTGCCCTGTCCTTTGAAAAGGCATTGCTGCAGCCACAGGAATGCCTGAAGTACAGTAATCACTGACACCACTGCAGCAGAGAGGTCAGAGACACTAAACAGATGAAAATCAGACAATGACTTGAGAATAAAATGGTTTCTGAGAAAGACTGTAAACAAAAGGCCTTTTCTTTCTAAAAATCTTTAAAAAAAATACTGACAAAACAAAATCCTTTCCATGATAAAGCAGAAACACATAAATTTCACATGACAGCAAAGATCATCATTAAGGGGGAAAGAAAATCAAACCAAAAACCAACCAACCAACCAAAAGAAAAAAGAAAAAAAAACCAAAAAACAAAAACAAACCAACATAAAAACGCACACAAAATATTATTTATTTAGGAAGTACACTTTCTGCAACAGTTTTTTAGATCCTTGCTTGATCTCCCTGCAGTTCTTTCTATAGAGATCACTAATCACTTAAATTATTGGGAAAAGTTAACAGTGTGTTTACTTCGTATTTCATAAAATGACTTTTATATAAAACTTGTATTTTTAATACTTTGCATAACACAAAGGATTTAAATTTTTTTTATTTGCTCCAAATGCCATTTTCACAGCTATGCTATTTATCATGTGGCATAAAAGACATCTTCTCTATGAAGAAAATATACAATCTGCGGTCTATCACTACAATATATTATCATTAATGCTGCAAAAAAAGATAAGAATGCAAAGCCAAATCATTCCCATAGAGTTTATTTATATGTAACACTGAAAGAAGCAACTGTAAGACAGTAAAACAGTATGCAACATGCCCCATCTACTGGCAAAATGGAGCAGCTGGATAAAGTTTTACTATACAGTATCTCAACAATTAAAGACATGCTAATGCTCTCTGTGCTAATATGTGTCTAAACCACTTAATTTAGCAGACACACCAAACTGTATATTGCTGGTAATTTCCTTTTCCACACAATGGCAAAACAGGACCCTTCTCATCAGTGTACAATGACAAGAGGTAATGGGCACAGATCAAAATACAAGACATTCAAAATTAAGGAAAAGAAGTTATTGTGCAAGTTGCAAAGCAGTACAAGAGGTTTCCCTAGGCATATCACAGAGCCTCCTTTATTGGCAATGTTCAAAATACAATTAGACAAAGCCTTGAGCAACCAGCTCTGAGGGGAGTTAGACCAGATGATCTTCAGAGGTTCCTTACAACCACAGCAATTTTGTGATTCTATGATCATAAAACTACTTATATCAGACTTTTCACCTATGTCCCGTTCTAAGTTCCTACCAGAACACTTGCACTTTTCTCAAAATACACTGTTGATATGGAAATATTTTAAATTATCTGTGGCAGAACTTGCCCAAATAGATTTTCAGCAACTTCTAGTAATGTAATATATTTTAAGCTCATCTATACTGTGATAAAGAATCCACCACAGCTGTACCTGCAATGAGGGAAATGGAAGTTGCAGATGAAATCTAGCTCAGGAACATGTATCACCATGCCTTCAAACACAACAACTATTCTGTGCCATATTTCTGACAGCTCATCTTGGTCTAATCAAATCAACAGAATATCTAAAATACATTAGAAAAATTATATGAATAACAAAATAATAGGTAACAAAAAAACTACATAAAGTTTTATACAAAATACATAACCTCAGAAAACAAACCAACACATAATAATCTAACTCTTTCTCTACTGAACAGGGCTTTAAATTTGGTAAGGCTGCTGCACTGTCTGCAGTTCACTCTGTTTTTAGAGAAGATACTTGACAACAATTTCTTTTAGAGTTCTCAAGTTTTTCATCTGAATTAAGCTTTTTGCAGCTATTCTCTAAAATACTGTAAAACAAAAGCTTCTAAAAAATAATAACTTATCAGGAAAATAATGTTATGGTTGGTGATTTTTTTCCTTAGGATTTCTATAAGGAAAAAAATTAATTCAAGTTCAAACAGCAGAAAAAATGAAAGATTTTCAGAATTATTAATTGAAAAGTACAGGTTTTATCCTGTGTAATTAAAATACACAAATAATTTTCCTTGTTACTCTGCTTGTGCAATACATTATAGTCTTCAAAAAAAAAAAAATCTTAGTTCTTGACCATAAAAAAAATTTCCACTCTACCTCTCAAATCATGTCTGTTCAGAAATCCCTTCTCTAAACTTGTTTCTTCCATTTATACAATCACAATCCACTATATCATTTGCTGCTATTCGAGCTCCCTACAGTCTGCTCAGTTCTGCTCTCATCCTTCTCTAGCTCTGTCCTCCAAGCACCCTTTTAAGGCCGTTTCTCTTCCTAATTTCTAGTTCCTACTGAACTGACCACATCAATCTTTAAGTGTGCCCATGTACTACTTGAATCCCTTCTGCAGATTTGTGATTGCTCACCAATTCCTGGTTCTCTCTCTTGATTACTAGAGGTACATTCCTCCTGGACTTGTTACCTTTCCCAGACTCAGCCTTAAAAGGGAGATTTTCATTTGATCACAGTCCCAAACACCACTAAGCCTCAAATTTTCTCGCCTTCCAAGCTAAATCACCAAAATACTAACAGGATCAGTGCCTTAACAGTAACTTTTTTGTTTACAGAGACACTGGCAGTTTCCTACAGTGGATGGTTTGAGTTTTCAAACAACTGCCACTGCCTCTGCAACAGGGAAGAGACAGGAGCTGCTTTGGATGCAAGTCACCAGCAACAGCTGCTCCCTCTCTTCCCAAGAGATGTCCAGCTTGGAGGTCTATAAACCCCACCATCTGCTGCACAGCCAGGAAAGTGCTCTGTAGATCAGTCAGAGTGAGAATCTCCATCTTGGATTTCACAGAAAATTAAAAAAAAAAAAGTTTGGGAATCCCTTCCCTCCACTTCTGTGTTTGCATGAGCTGCCAAATGAATAAAGAACAGCTTGGATCCACATCATCAATTTATTATATAACAATTTATTCGAGCCATAATTCTGTAGATTGACTTCAATTCCTTTAACGGAAGAAATTACAGCTTCAGGAAATAAAACCATACACCTCTAATTAATTAAACCATTTGACACCAACACTATCATTCATATGTAAACAATGTTCATCTCTGGGCAATTATGACTGTGCCTAGAAAACGATTTCTCATCAAGGAAAAGCACCACTAAGGAGACACAAAGACCAATGAAAATTTGTCAACTTCAATCTATTAGTTTTCCTACTAAGCAATAATTGATAATGCTACTAATAATATATAAATAATGGACTCCACATCTTCAGCAGGAACATCATGCACAACTATCAGTATATTCCTCATACTCACTTTCTCTTATAGTCTTTATTTTCTTTATTAAGGAAATAGTTGTTAGGTATTTACCTGTTCTAATCAACTTACCTCTTGAAAGTAATTGGCAGTGCCTCTGATTATCTACAGTCACACCTCACAATCCTAGAGATTTTGATCATTTACTTGGATTAATCCAGCAGGCTCCAGTGAGCATATCTTAATATTCTCCAGTAATGCTTACTAACTATTGAAAACCATTGCCATAAAGGAAAATAGTTAAATCTGCAATCTCCTTTCTAGCTTTTAGCATGATACTGAATGTATTGAAGTAGAAAGTGAGTATAGTGCAAGTGAGAGAGTATTAAGCAGTATGTAGGTATTTACCTGTTCATACATAGAGGTTAAAAGAACCTGAGCACTCATTAAACCCATAAAATTGATCTTCCAATTGGATCAGAGTTGTCTTAGACTGAAAATAGTATTTTACAAAGAAAAATGCAATATACTCATATTGCATTCAAAAAACAGTTATTCTTCATGACAAAAACAGAAATTCTGCTTCTTTACAGCTTCTCTTGCGCAGAGATTTCATGTAGTCAGAAAAGGAGTATGTGTTCCACGTCTTTGTGTAAAATTACTTCTGAAAATAATCAGTAAGCAGTAGTAGAGACATATTTGAAAAGTTTGCCCTTGGAAGAACCTCTAATTTTGCACAATTATCACCCAAAGTACTCACATGCACATTTAGTAGCAGAGTTGGGCCACACCGCCATCGTAGGTTTTTGTTTGTTCCGAAATGCCTCTTCAACTCGAGCTTCTGTTTTCCGTACAGTGGAACCATGAGGATTTATCTGTTCTGCTGGTACTGATAAGCCTGCATGCAAAAGATAACCATATCTATTTAAATAAAGCAAACTGCATAAAACTACTGAATTTAAAAAGAAATTTGGAATACCATACTGCAATAGCAACACGTCAATTAATATTTAGCTGGACACCCAAAGCAAAGATTAGAATCAAGAATATTTGGTTTCTACTTTCAAAATAACTTACTGGTTACATGGTCTTAAAACTGGCAGCTCTCACAGATTAGAAAAATGTGACTGTTTCTCACACTTGGATCCTTAAAGATTGCACTCTTCTATCCATGTTTCCTCTACAAAGCAAACTCTTACTGACCGTTTCAACTTTTCCTGATTTTAAAGAGATGATTTAAAATAAGTGGCAAGTCATAATGGCATTTTCTGCCACATCAAAAAGAGTATCTGAATAAGAACCTTGTATTGTCACTGTGTTCTATGTTACGTAAAATGGACCCATTTCAGAGTCAACAGCTCTTAGATTAAGAAAATGCAATTCTGCTTTTAACAAAAAGTATGGTTTGCTTTCTGTAAGGTGGTTCATCTCATTGCTTCTACTGTTTCATAGAGTTTTTAATTAAATTCTTAAAAGGCAAACTTTCATAATGGTTAAGCACATTTTAAAGAAATCAATGAATCTCTGAAGTTTCATATTTGTGAACCAGAATTTCCTATCCAACCACTAAAACGGTCTTCAAAATAACCTGTCTCCAACAGAAACCAGAACCAAGTGATCAAGAGCTGACATCTATCAAAACCAATGGATGCAGAAATTAAAAGATTCACAAAGAAACTCTCACCTCACAGTTAGTAATTACAGTGTAAATTTCTAGGTACCATTACAAATATTTTAAACTGCATAACATATGTCATTACTCAAAACATCCACCACTTTTACCTTTTTATCTGTTGGTCTCAACAAGAAGTTGCAAATTTCAGTAATCTCGGATATATGGTTCTTATTTTATCAACTTAAAACTTGCTATCCTTAGGTTCAGCCTCTTTCAACAAAAGCACCCCACTTCAGTCATACAAGAACAAGAAATTCTAGTTTAACTTCTAGATACTGATTTTATTGTACAGTCTTTTTGTTACACTGCTGTACTTCTGAGACAGTCACCAGTCACAGTACTAAGTAAAAATTGTATATCTGTCCAAAAAAACCCCCAACAAAACCAGAAAATTTGTACAAAAAGAAAGCAATGTAGAAAATATCTTCCATTTTACAACTGTGTAAGACTGCTAAATAACTTTCCAAAAGCACTGTGAAGAAAACAGATATGGAGCTTTTAGTCTTTTTCAACCCTTGCTCAAACTACTCTGAAACAGGGTACACGTCAAAGTCTAGACCAGCAGATGCACTGTGATTGTGCTGATCTGCTCTCTTGCCAAGTATATTCTATAGAGCAAAACGGGATAAAGGCAAAGTTGATTAGCTTTCATATCCCTTCCATCCATTACAATGACCAGTGCCAAGACTGTGTTCCTGAAGTGCTGCCATCCTGATGATCTGCACCACCACAATCTTTGACACAACCTCTGATCCAGGAACAGGACAATCTCTTGTTGTTGCCTCACAGCCTGAGGCTTCCTCAGACCTCAAGAACTTGATATATTTTCCTTCATTCATAACGAGTTAATCTAACACAGCTTCTTCCATGCATTCCAAGTATTGCGTCCTTGCTAACCCAGTAAGTGATCTTAGCCCTCCACATTCTACAGCTGGACCAGCTGCAGAGCTCATTTCTTCTTGAAACCATCACAGTGTAGTCCAGAAGCACGAGTGTCTTTGAAATGTCCCTGTGGCACTGTAACAACTTCCATGCCTATCTATGTACTGAATCCACTTTGAAACCTGCCCATTGCTGTCTGTGAGCTGTCATCCTTCACAATCAACTGGCACTGCTTGTCATCTACCTGTATCGGAAGGTCCACTAACCAGCATCTCACACCAAAAGTACCTGCTTTTTCCATTGCATGATGCCATTAGCCTTAATTATGACTTAAGAAACTCTCTCCTTTCAATAGGGTTTTGACCCCAAAAATATATATATTACTTGGCCACTGCCGCAGAAAGAAGGGCAGCATTCCAGTCAGTTCTTGCAAACTTGCAAGAAAGGACTACAAGCCATAGAGTCACGCTCTAACAAAGAGCTCTTACAAACATTTACTTTAACCTCGGAAGCAATAACCTTTAACAATCACAGGGACTCAGATAATTAACTGAGCACAGCTCCCAGCATGACACTATGGACCGAATTGTGAATATTCTTATAATTCTAACAGAAAAGTACAGAGGAGAAATGAAGGCATTATATTAGTTCTGTTTTACATACACAGTGAATCACAATTGGTTCACTTATCCACACTTCAAGACACACATTGGAGGCTTGCACAAAATTAGACAAAAAAAATGCATGACTGAATGGGAAAATAAAAGAAATTGTATCCATTTTAACCTGAAGAAGAAAAAGTCTACAGATACCTGCACAGTTCAAAGAAATTTATTAATAAAACTTCCGTCAGTAGATTGAAGACGCATTTCAAGAACCAGCAGTTACAAGTTGAGACCAGCCAATTCAACCTCGAAATCAAATAATGCAGGGGGTTTTTTTTGCCAAAGCAGGAAACAACTTGCCAAGGTAAAGCTGGAATTATTGAAATCAATAATCCCTAACTCAGCATGAAATTTTGTTCTAATGTTATAGTTCAGTGATTTTTCAACCTTTTTTCAACTTTCAGAACTTTAAAAATTTTCCATGGAGGTAGAATCTTTTATGTAAACATAGCACTGTTCCCACACTGGGAATATGTTTGGACTTTTGATTACTTTCTCTGGTCACTTTAGAAGCCGTACACAGACTTGGAGGTCTATGGACTAGAAGCTGAAAACAACTGTGATAATTTCATAGGGGTCTCTATTTCCTAATTCTGGGCTGTTATATTTTCAACCTCATGCTCCCTTCAATGTGGATGTAATAGTTGTTTCTTAATCCAAAAAAATCAATATACTATCACCAAAAATGCTCTTCTGCACATGCCAGGGTGAATTGAGAATCCAGTGGTTTAAATGTCATTCTCCATTATTGTAATTATTATACTGCATGGCATGGCACTTTCAGAACACAGCTCTGGTTTCATCACATCTTCAGCTGGTACAGCAGTCCTAATATTTATCTGTTCACCAGGTTCTACAGTACTATCTGTAACAGTAGGCAATGCAACCTTCTTTTGAAAAGGACAGTGTCTTATCAGACCAGCTCATACCTTCGGGAAAAAGTAGACAACTTTTAAGCTCAGTCATTCTTTAATGTGCACCATCCAAATCTGACATGCATTCTATATTTCCTCTTAAATTTATTTTTATATGGACATTTGTAAATTCTGTTTTCTATCCCATATATCTATAGCAGCTTTTCTTGTTGCCCTTGATGTCCCCTGGACAGGTTTAATTCTATCAGGGCTTTAGCTTTCCTAACCTGATCTGTGGCTGCCCAGACAGTTTCTCTGTATTCTTCCCAGGCTACCTTTCCCTGCTTCCATTCTCTGTAGGCCTCCTTTTTGTGTTTAAATTTGTCCAGGATCTCCTGTTCATCCATGCAGGCCTCCTGGTGTGCTTGCCTAACTTCCTTTCTGTTGGGACATATCACTCCTGATCTTGGAGGAGGCAATCCTTGAATATTAATCAGCTTTCTTGGGTTCCCTTTCCCTCTAAGGCTTTATCTTATGGGACTCTACAAAGCAGATGCCAGAAGAAGCTGAAGTCTGCTCTCCTGAAGGCCAGGATAGTGATCCTTGCTGTGCACCCTCCTCACTGCCCTAAGGATCTCAAACCCCACTGCCTCACGGTCACTGGAGACCCAGCTGCCCCTGAGGTTCATATTCCCCACCAGCCCCTCCTTGTTGATGAGAAGGTCTGGCACAGCACCTTTCCTTGTTGGTTCCTCCTGTCACTTGGAGAAGGAAGTTACCCCTCAACACATTCCAGGAACCTCCTGGATAGTTTATGCCCTGCAGTGTTGTCCCTCCAGCATGTATTGGGGTGGTTGAAGTCCCTCATAAGGGGGATGTGAGGGGCTTGTGGATGTGAGGCCATTCCTGTCTGTCTACAGGGGGCCTCCACAGGTTGTTCTGTTACGATAAATGAAGTTAAACATACCTCTTTTTCTTCTCGCTTCCTTGATTTCTTCACACATCTTATTAAATTCTGGGTCCAGTTCAGCAGCAATGATAGCATGAGCAGTGTCTTTCAAAGTACACGCTCTATGTCTAATTATTTTATCTAGAAAACAGGACAGCACATTTGTTTTATCACAATTCTTTTCCATTTCTACATTGTTCTGTGTTGTCTATTATCTGTGTTGTCTGATACAGACAGCAGTAACTGCAGTGTGGAAAGTGCAGAGAGTCCCAGACATAACAAGAGCCTTGTTCAGGAATTAATTTACTCACTGGGGTCTAGGAACATTCATTCAGTTATACTGCCTGCAAAATCACACTGGACATCATCTGCATCTGTAAGGTAGATCTGGCTTGCTTATGTTCTTCCGCTGCTGGTTTTTTTCTTTAACCCAAAATTATTGCTTAATTATTATTTAGCAATTGCTAGAAAGTTCAAAATTGTGCTAAACCAGATTACTTTATTACTTATTTTAAATACATATTTCTCACTTTAATCCATTAAGAAAAACTGGCAAGAAACAAGCCTTGCAGGTGCCACATTTTCATGCCTATTTGAGGAACAGGACAAATTGCCCATGCTGGAAGCATAAATGCAACTCACAAAAAACCAGACCAGTTCCCATACCTTTGAAACGCACAAAAGAAATTATTCTACTGTTGACATTTGAAAAGTAATTGTAACTTAATAAGTAAGCCCATATGTGGAGAAAATTGACATCTAGAATGTTGCCTTTCAATGAAACCTACAACAGTCATTGTTTGCCTTTAGTACAAACATATTTAATTTGTCAATTCATCCACACTGGATTACTTTTTCCAGCTGGTGGAGGTACTTCAAGAGCAAGCATCAACATTAACGTCTAAAACATATTATACAACTATCACATTTAATGTTTTAATAGTCTTTAAAGATGACAATTAAGAGTATAAGTGAACATTTATTAAGCAAGGTTTGTAAGTCTAGAAACAGCAAATTTTACAGCTAGAAAAAAGCTGAGTGAAAAAAGCTACCCCGTATCCAGCTCAAAAGAGCTCAACATGTTTTCTGGGGAAAAATACCACGACAAAAATCTACTGGAAGTCAGAAGTTTTTATTCATGTATTTATGAACCATTATGTTTTATTATTATAAAAAAATATACTGTATTCTTTGCAGATATAATTTTGAGATATTAGACTTCAAAATATTGGCCGGATATTTGCCCTTGCAAAGGAAGAAGAGAGGGGAGAGAAAAAAAAAATAAAATTCAAATCAGGCTGTTTTAATGAACCACTACTTTCCTCTAATCCTGTGATGCGAAAGACCTTCCTACAGACAGTGCTTCAAAGAGGCAAATACTGTTATGTCCAACGTTCAGTGGTTATGTTTCCATGCCTTTAAGAACATTTCCCAGTCAAACAATGGAGGGGAAAAAAAACCCTACCCATTTCACTATAGAACCTATCTGAAATTTTATAGCAAAGTACCAGCAAAAAAAAAACCCCCGAAGAAGCCACTTTTGGATATTCATACTGCACATAAAACCAGTTAGCCTGGTACTCCCACTGCTTTGCCAGCTTAACGACAGGACAGAAGCAGACACAGTACAATTCTTCTGCAAATTCAAGTATGAAGCAGAGGAAGCATGTATGCCCAGCTCTAAAGCATGTGAACATTTATAGGTTAATATTCAGTTAATGCATGCATCTGAATGCATGGAATGCTTCCTCAGAATAGCCATGGAGTGCTGTTTCAGCAGTGTGTTCACACAACAGCTCAAGAAATCCTGCATGCCAGAAGGGCAATGTATCATACTGTTGTTAACAGTAGAGGACAGAACTATATTTCATTACCTCCAATCCAAAACTGAACCTAGACAGAGTCAGATCAATTTCTCCCAGTTCAGTTCTGACAGCAAGGAAAATCAAAATATCCCTAAACAGGTGCTCTTCAGATACACTTAGAATCCCAAGTACCCCTCAAGGGCTTTCATTAGTTCACATCAATCACACCTTAGAAGTCCTTAAAAGTGCGTTATCAAGAACACAGAAAACCTTTTGCTGTGTATTAGCAATGGACTTTTTTAGTTGTAAAACAAAATGTATCATAAACTGAAGAAATAGTTGATCATCTACAGATATGAACCAGTACTGGGTTCAAAAGGCAATGCAAAACAAGTCTAAGTGTTTGACCAGACTATACTGCATCTAGTCCACATGAGACACTTGCAAATGCCTCAGAAAATCAAACATTTGAGAAGTGAAAATACAGAATATGGTAAAACAATTTCACAAGATTTCATAAAAAACTTTTTAACACATTGGACTACATTTGTAGATGAACCCCGACCTCCAAGTATATCATATGTTAAATACAACTACATTAAAAGAGGGGGGTTTGTTGATGTTATTTTATTGATGACACTTAAAGCTGCCAGCTGAAAGGCTTTCTTTTGGCAATATGCATTGTAAGGCAGCCCTAGCAAAGAGCACACAAGATGTTCTTTCCTTAGTTTGAAGCGTGAACAGCTTTTACATGCATTTCAGTCTACAAATTCCATTTTAATTGAAAGCATCCCATCACACTTTGTCAAGACAATACTGTCTAATCTCTCCTAATCAGCTGCAACTGACTTCCTTGCCTGGTGATTTATCCTGTTTTATTTCTATCCCCAAATACATAGACTTTAATTTCTGTGTATGAATTTCATGTTCTAAGCCAATATGGAAATACAGCAGGCCACTGCCAGATTGTGTGCAGGATTCTCTACAGAGCTCTCCAAATTACGGTGGGGTTTGTTGCATACACCAAGTCTATTCACTGAAAAGGAGCGATCAAATTCGAAACGGAACTACAAAACCTAATTTATTAGAAAACAACTCTGAATGCTGTAGTTCTCCTGCTCTTGTAATGTCCCCCAGTGCACTATATGCCTCAGAATACTAAAACCACAGACTCTTAGGACTTGCTTATCCTAATTATCACATAGCATGCAGTTTCTTTAAATGCCTGAATAGCAACCAAATAGAGGATTTAAATACCAAGCTTTCAGATTTAGATAGGCCAAAACAAAGCAGGTTCTTACCTCCAGGGTCTTTGTCTGGATTGTACTCCAATGCATTACTGCAGATCAGGTCAATGTCTGTTAGAAAATCCTTGGCTGTTAAATAGTTGTGTTTATCAATTTTGGTTATTACTGTTGATAGGTCCATTGGCTCTTTGATAACTTCAAGGTAATCTGAAACCTACAAACAAACAGCACACAGAAATGACACAGGACCATATGCATTCCATTTGAACACTGACAATTTCACATCTTTTATCCTTGGATTCATTCCACATGCATAGCTCTAAGACATTAACCAGACATTTTGATTTTTAAACAAATTTATGTTGAAAATAGAAGTTGCATCAGACTAAAAACAGAGGATTTCCAAAGCTACTTTTTCTTCAGTAAGTCACCAATTCATTTCTCAAAATTAATTTAACAGTATTGTTGAGGCAACACATTTTAATGTAAATGTATTTTTTATTTTAGACTGATTTATTTATAGTTTTTTATAGTTTTATACCACTGTCTTGGACTTAAAGGGCAAAAACCATCACCCTAACTTGAAACACTAGCAAAAATTAGGGAAGCTCTAGTTTGTTCACCTTGTAGGTAAAGTTCTCAATTAACCGAACAGTCAAATTATCAACTTTTAAATGTCTTCTATTAAATACTTTCTTCAATCACTCATTTAACAAAGAAAAGTCAAGTTTTACTGATTGCAGACATTAGATTGACTGTACAGAAGGACAGTGTAAAGAAATAGCCTTGTGTCACAGTTTACGATGAGCTTAGATCGTAACTGGAGATTCAGCAACCACTAGGGTACACTAAAAAGTGTTTAACATAATTAATGGTACCATATGGGTCTCAAGCTTGATAGGCAAATGCATCAGCACAGCTGCTGTAACAAAGTTCACAAAAAAAAACCAACTATGAATTTATTATTTACTTCAAGGAAAAAAAACCCTACATTTGAATGTTTCAGTGTGATTAATTAAAAACACTGGCAGTCTCTGAAACAGTAATGCATTTTTTCTTCTGAAAATCACCCACATATGATGGAACTGCCAAAGCCCTGAAGAGTTAAACAGATATTCAGATCAAGCCATAACAGTTCCTAAGAATTTATTTTTTAATATAGTGCCTGTAGACATATATTACAACATAAACTAACAATAATGCTTTACTTCAGTGGACAGCAATCTGTCACCTAATTCCTTAAATACAGGCATTGAAATTTATTATGAAAAATTGAAATGGCGAAAATTCTCTTTTTGTCTCCCTACATGGAAACATGATGATAACTGGCTCAGGGATTGGAAAGCCAAGCCACAGACATCCTTTTCTTTTAGCATGAGAAAATCTTCACTGGAACCTGTAAATATTACTGCTGAATTAGCCAGAAAAATCCTTGACTTATCACACAGCAGCATTCTCTGCAATGCAAGCAGGAGTGGAACTAACTTTTCCTAAGGCAGTCAAGTAGACTATTGTACAAAAGGAAAGGTTAGTCCTGTTCTTAAACGCAACAGGTGGGACGTAGAGGGTTACAATTGATTTCTAGTGCTGTGATATATTAGCAGGGTTTCTGACCAGGGTTTAAATAACAAATTCACATTTCGATTCTCTCCATCTACAAAACAAGGACATTTTTGGTTCTTTCTTTACATGTTCTTATTCATGTAAGTTTATACCACAAATTCTCTGGGGAAAGAAAATACCTCTACTACACACAGAGGAGTTTCCTACAATAATGGACCTCCCAAACAGTTCCATAAGAAAAATCAAACCAAGTTACTGCTCAGACCATGTTCACACCATAAGTTGCCATGTTAAACAGCTTTTGCCAGTCTTTCAAAAACAGTCAGCTACCAAACACTATGGAAAGCTCAAGTTAAGAGAGGACTACTGCATGGGTCCATAAGAGATACCTGTTCCACCCTGCAAAGAATTTACACTCCATATCTGCTTTTTACAGTGCTGGATTTCTAATGTCCCATATTACCTTAATGTCTTCCAAAAGAGAGGTTTCTCTCTTTAGAAGCAATTAAGGAATATTTTTTTCAGTTAGCAAGCCTGTGCAAAGCTTGCAGTGGGTCAGCATCTGATCTCAAAGTCAGACAAACACAATCCTATTCATACAGCAGCACCTGAAAATAGATTTGCAGATCGAACTGTCTCATCACTTAGGTGCACACACTCCATAATCGACCAGTTAATGCCTTATAATGTGCTACCAGCTGTGATTAATGGCAGCCACAAGCATTACTGCTGAAATTATTCAACAATACTATTAATGCTGAATACATTACAGAACACAGATCACTTTCCCAATATTATCGTGTCTATGATTACAATGCTGTAAAAGCTTTTATTAAAGAATTATATCTACGGTCTCAAATATTTCAGGAGCACTGGTAGGGACAGGAATGCTGGCATTTTAAAATGCTGGTTTCAGTTATAAAACTGAGAGGAATGCACAAGGGTTTTCGACAGGTCACTGGCAATAGAACATACTCCAAACCCTTGCATCACGATGATGAGGCTGTGAACATCTCACCAGCTAAAAAATCAACACTCTCGACTGGAAAGATCATGGATCAAACGTCTATTTTTCTTACTAACTTAACCGTTCCCTTTTTTTAATTTATATTCTTTTTTTAATAGCTTCAACTTCATTGTTTGCACATTACTGAAACAAGACCTCTTCAATATCCACCGGTTTGCTGAAGATGTTAAAGCGCTTGTCTGTGGCCAGCCTCTTGGTAACATCCCTGAGAAACAACCGCAGCTCTCGCAACGTGTTCTCTTCCTGGTCCTCCATCCGCTGTTTCTCTGCCTCCGACAGCTCCCGGGCAGGACATGGCAGTGCAAGAGGAAGAACTTCCAGAGCACGAAGAGCTAGGGAAAAAAAACAAGAAGTCAGACAATGGAAATATTAACAACACAGTGGCTCTTGGGATTATGCCACGTCAAATTCCACCATATATATTTAATCTCCTCATGAATCTAACTATTACTGCATCCTTAACCCCACAGCTCTCCATCTTCCAAAACTGTTAACTCTAACTATGAAATTTATTCTGCGCACTGATTAATACTGCCACATGTTAATTACACTGTCAATTACCCACACCTTTTTAAAAAGGAACATAACAGAAAATAAAACATTCAGATCACATTATAATTGGTTTTACTGTAACTTAGTTTACCAGCCTGTTTCCTTCTTGGTGGGGGCATTGCTGCCTCATCAAGAATTAAGCCTTTGAAAAATCGCAATCTGTCTTCTTCACTTGGTCTTTGAATATAAAAAACCTCTTCATACTGGATTCTGAAAATACATTTCACCTAGGGAAAAAAAAAAATATCAGAAAATTGAGTCCCCACTCAGAAATATATGATCAATGACCATATCAAAACACTAGTCACAAACTTTCCAAAATCAGCCACAAGACAGAAGACAGTAAGCTCTACCTAAAGCGGTGTTTACAGTAAAGGTAAAACAATACTTGTAATTCTCACTGAATAGTAACTAAACTTGCAGTATCCCACAATCCTAACAATGGCCACCTCTGCAGTGAAAGGCAGAGAAAGGGTAGGAGAAAAAAAAAAAAGTCAAAAAAAATGTTGAGAAAAAAAAAAAAGGAACTTCCCTCCCTCACCCTGAGCCTCAGAAGACGTAAAGCTAAAGGTCAGGTCTTTATATTAATCTGCATTTAATTATAATGCAGTAATTTATCAAAATAAACAACAGACAAAATTAACAATTTTGTCTTCTCAGCAGAGTAGCATGGAGTTTATGAAAAATAAGTAATATGGACATATATCCCTCATTAAGGAAAACTGCAAACATTCAATTAATACCACATTTTCAGTTTGACATATATTAAGTTAGAAAACCATTACAAAACAAAGTGGTTTTACATGACACCTCCTTCCTCAATAAACTTACCTCTTCAGGCAATTCACTAAACATGGACTCAGAGGTAGACAGTAGAAATATAGGGGAGAAAGATGGTATATCTTGCAGCAGAGTTAGGAAAGTAGCTCTCACAGTTTCACTGACAGCTTCCCACCAATCACCAATATGAGGCATGTAAACTATACTTGGTACTGTCCTTCGAGCTTCACGAAAGATCTAATTAAAAGAAACAGTGATATATAAACTAAGGAAATAATTGTTAGTATCAATTAGGAAATGACTCATGTTTGTGGTATTTTATAGACAAATGTTCCAGCAGAATACAATTATCTAATGCTAAAGACTTTCTAAACAAGTGTGTGTGACTCTTGGCTGTAGCATTCAATTATCTTACGTCAATATGCCAGGGAGCACAGAGCAACTACTTGTCATATATGTTTTAAAAACTCGCTATTAACTGATCAAGATGAAGATTCAACTGATTTGAAATCCACGCAAAATCCACTGCCAACTGTTTTGAAATCTAAAACATTTAAAACTAAGCAAGTGAATCTAGAACCACAGCATACCAATTCATATACAAGTGAATAAAATGAACATCAGGCACCGAATACCAAGACTAAGATTACTTGGTATTAGGTATGTGGTGAGGGGGCAGGTTAAAAATGTAATTACTCTCACTAGTAACTAGAGAGATCTCCATCACCCTCTAGAGACCTCTTTATTTTAAACATGAAAATAGAAGGAGTCTATGAAAATCTGGATTTTAGGTTACATTCCAGCTGGCTGTCTTTACATTGGTGCAACTAATCTTTTCCAGAGTTACATAATTGACTCATTACAAGAGAATCTGAAATGTCACCTGTGCACATGACTCTTCAGGTGTTTTGGCACTGACTGAATAAAGAGCTGGCAGGTCTAGCCTGTGTACAGAGAATTTTTCCAGAGTGTGCAATAGTGCTGGAGCAAGGTGCGAAGTCTGACCCGAACCTCTTTCTCCAGAGAGCAGTAATCTCGGTCTGTAAGAGGTTGGCTGGTGATAAGCTGACCTGCAACAGAATAACAATCACAAAAGTCAGTTAACACACCAATGTTATCAGTGGATGGATATATATAATAAGATTGTTTTAGAGTCTAGAAGACTTTCAGTAATGGGTAATAGCTTCCTAAAACGGCCTAAAAAGATTCAACTAACTCAACTATCCCTCAACACTACTTCAAGTCCCAATAACTCAAGTTCTGTCTTACCTTTGGTTTCACAACCATTTAATTCAAACTCATCTGTGCAAAGTTATGCATAATATTAAATTCATGACAATTTTCATTATAACTAATTTATTTAAAACTAATTCCTTGATCATATTAAAAGACTTAATGAACTTACAGTAAAGACAGCAATTTAATCATGTCTAGTTCAGTCCTAACTACTAAAGTATCTCTTCAGTAGCCTCAGGAATCCCAGGTCAATCCTTTCATCCCTTAAGTGCTGCCCAAGATTTTCAAGAAGCACCGAACATTTCAACAGTTTGTTTATTTAAGAACGAGGATTTGAAGTAGGATTGAATAAAATCACTATTCATCTTGTATTCTAGCATATTCATACATTTCTATTCAGTAGATTTCCAGACAGAAGGAAGACTGTAAAGGAAAAACTCCAAAGCTAAACTTTTTGCTTGTTTTTTTTTGTTGTTGAGAAGAAATTCTCAGCAGTCCATACAAGGGGTTTTGGGATTTTTTTGTTTGATTCTTTTGGGGGATTTTGCCCTGTTTTGGGATAAATGAGACATGAAGAGAGAAGCATTAAGTTCTTCCATTAAAAGTCTTTTCCTCTGATAGAAAACTGATTATAAAACAAGAAAATTTTTAATTAATTTGCGTTTTGTCTCATCAAGGTATTTTTATCTGCACATCAGTCAGCTCAGGCAGTGAAACAAGACTGGCTGGCATTACTTCATGTTAAACATTTTGGAACAACAATGAGCACTGCTGACCTTCAGCTTTTCAGTTCTGGTGGTGGAGGTTACATATACAGATAACACTTAAAAACGTCAAGAAAATATACTCTTCCAGATTCTCTTATTCAGACACACATACACAAATACATATTGGTTTCGTTTTGGCTTCCTCCTTCACAACCTCACAACGAAAGCTTAAATTTGGCATTAAAATACTTGACTATGTACCTCCAACTATTTGAACTTAAATCCTTATTTTTAAGCTCCATAAATTCTGATCTGGCATTACTATTTAGCACAAAAATTTTAGCAGTTTTCCACAAGATGGCTCTACTAAACAGTACCACTAATGTTTCTAACTTCAATTTACTCATTCAGCAAACTCCCTACAGAAACCATCACATAAAGTAGTCTAAAAATATTCTTAATATAAAACAAAGAAATGTTAATTATTGTTAATTACTGCAGGACATGGCCTTTCCTAAGAACATTCCCATATCTGGAACTCTTGACCATGCACTTAGATGTTTCCATCACAGAACACCACTGCCACCCCAAAGCAAAAGAATGTCTTCCTTAGCTCTCCTGATGTAGGAATTTCATGGTTTCATCTGTCTGGCTACATGCATTTAGAGGGACACTCACATTGTAAAATGAAGGTAGGGTTTATGTATAGCAGCTGATGACTGTTTCTTTGGTGATCCTGAGTGACAGCTCGTCTCAAAAATTGATGAAGCATTCTCATCTTCACTATCATCTAATATTAGACTTGGTACATCTGTTCCAAGAGATGTATTAATTAGAACTTTATCACTTTTAAGTACATGTACAACAAACAAGAAAAGACATTACAATTTTGTGTCAATTATAATAAATCTTCAAATGCAGAAGAAATTACTTTAAACTGTCTAAATATCAGAATTCAGAATAATAAGTACTTATTACTTCAAAAACCAAAACAAATTTAATACTGTAAGTCTAATAATAATTGCAATTTATTTTTTTAAGCCACCAAGTTGAACAACTCAAATACAGAAAAGTTTAACTTGTTACGAAATGCTTCCTTTGGTTTTATTTCACAGCTGAAGGTTTTTTCAAGGATAGAGTCATAAAATTTGTAATTCCTCAGACTATGGAGAATTTTGTACTTATTTATTTGTTCTAAGTGTCCAAATTCTCACAGGTACACTTCTTCCGAAATTATTCTCAGCATGACTACCTAGACAATGTATGTTTATGAAGAATTGTTTTTCACCCTCTGATAATCTGGCAAAGAATATCAAATTACTTTTTATCAAAATCAGTTCAATGCATTCCATGTTCATTTACTATATCTTTACCTATTTTGATTTCTTTGCTAATACAGTGAAATACAGAGAGATACAAGTGTTACTCTCAAAAATACTGCATGATTTGTGGATTTACATAAAGCCATGGCACAGGTCATGCTACACAGATCAAACCATCACCACGGGACAACGGAATCACCTTCAAGGCAGCAGTAAGTGTTGGATGAAGATGCCACCTAAGGACAGTGCATCTAGCCACAGGGTCCCAGGAAAAAATGTTAAGAGGCAACAAAAGTTCCCTTAGTTGGCTGTGTGATGTAAGAAACTGGATTCAGAGTAGGCTGGGTAGGAAAAATATTCTGCTGGCATGGGATGAGAATGTACCACAATCCTTGTGAAGGCATGATACAGCCACACACCTGACAATTATTCCTCAGGGAGCAAAGATGAAAAAGGCTTGCAGACCCCAGCCAGTGGCCAAAAGCTAGTCCATAGCATGAAAACACAGCATAGAAGCTGCTGGACATTTAGCTACAGCTACAGACAGAGACCTTCAAACCAGCTAGACATAAGCCTCCTAACTCTGGGCTCACTACAGCCCCTAAACACACAGAATTTCTAGTATACCAGATGCAGGCCATAGGGTAAAAGTCCTATGCTCCTGTACTGGACAACAGCTTTTGCTTCCTAAAACACATAATTATTTTAAAATAATCTTTTACTCCCAAGCATCAAGACTCTGTGACATCCTTTGCTTGAGCATCTGACTCACTGAATTACAAGAAACAGCAACTGTTAGTACAAAGCAGAAAACTAGATGTGCAGATTGTAAGCACACCAGTAAGCATCTCCTATATACCTGGCTTTGAATCTAAGAAAATTTGAAGCCCTAGTGTATAATCTACATTTACATTTAATCATTGTACCTGAAAGTGGATTTTTCTGATTTTAACAAAGATTAAACTTATTATTCGATATTTTCTTGGATTTAAGGAAGTAAGAAGAAAAACTAGGTAAAAGAAAATGTTAAAAGAAACCTTAGTTCACGTATCTTCAAAACTGAATATCTAAAAATACTTATAAGCATCCACAGCAGCACATTATCTAGTAAGACCAGTATTTAAATCAATTAATGTTTCCAAACTCATTTTGTTAGCAGTAATGAGCAGCAATAAACGGGATTATACAGAATGTAACCAAAGAAGATATTCTGAACCAGAACTTTACAACAAAGAGGGGGACACCAATTCTTCAACCATAATGACAGTCTCTAAACTGGGTGTTACCAACAGGTTAACAGTATTACAGAGAGACTTAAGCATCTTAAACAACTTTGGTTATGAGAGCCTAATACAATCGAGGGGGCCTAATAGGATCTAACTGCAGCTGTAAGCCAGCTCAATTCCCCTTACCCATCACCAGGGCTCCCAGGGCCTATCTCTGGCCAACTCCAACTCTTGTTAAAACCTCCAGCTATCCCACAGTCAGCAGAAAACTGACGTGACAAATACATCATTTTTGGATGAGTTCTCTGGCTAAAATGGTTTAACAAAGAAACCCGAGGTACTAAAGTGGAAACGATAGAGTAAAAATGCACAGCTGGGCTGCAGGAACTGCAGCAGCCAGCACAAGGATCAGCTTAAGCTGCCTGGTCTATAGAATGAAAATGTGCTCTGGAACAGGAATGGAAAGAAAGTCACGGCTGTTACACATTTGCTTAATAAAATGAGTTATTTGTAAGTTAATCACACGCAACCTCAACTACCATTTACAGAGTTGGGGTGGGGAGGTGAGGGTGACCCCAGGTAAGAACAGTAGAAAACAGTGTGTCAGAATAAGTAGATATCAAACACAAGGTACCTGGTTCAACATTTAAATTCCAAGAAATGACCAGGGTTACTATTAGAGTATGTCTCAAGAGAAGAGCTGGGTAAAAAAAACCAGAACATATTGACTCACTGCCAGTCAAAACAGTCAATTGCATTCCTTCTTATCCCCTGCTTCCTCAGTGCACTCACTTTGCCCCCGTTGCAGCAGGGTTCTGGCATTCACTGACCCCTTAGTGAATGATTTTACTAACTAATTTGGCAAAAAAAGCTAACTTGACAAAACAGCAAATAGTTCTCCACTTGCTAAGGCAACAGAATCAACTCAAGAGGACCAGGAGTGCACCAGACCAGAGGCAAGGGAAGCCTCAGGACTTTCTCCTTCACCAGCAGATGACCATTACACAGGCTAAGGTATCTTGGCTAAACACAGTCTCACCTGCTGAGCTGTGAGCTCCTAAAAGCTTCTGCACCATCAGCAAACAAAGGACTGGGGGCCAACACTCAGGACAGGGCCAATTTTTCTTATTTTCTGGCCTCTGATTATGCTCCATTATTTCTTTTATTTAAACTGTAAATTACTTGTGAGTTCTTCTTTTCTTTGGATGGTCCTCACACCCCTGGGACCTTGGTCTATAAAAGTCAGTTTATGAGATTCCACAACAACTTGGAATCAGCAAAAATAGCTAGAAAACATCCCAGGATACTGTATTTATGTCCTAAAAACACTGCTGCAAATACACATCAGATTTAAGGCTAGTAGGAGAAGAAAGCCAGCTGGAGTATTTCCAAATTGAAACAGCACTTGCAAGAAGAGCAAAACCACACACATACCTTCACTTTTGTCACCCTGGCTAAATTCAGCATGAGGGAACACCTTGTGTAAAACCTCAAGAAGTTTAGTGAAGGTCCGTTCCAAGAGTGGTCTGATCACAGGAGACAGTGCATGTCCTGAAGATGTCACGGCACGTTGGGAAGCAGGCACAATATTCTGCATTGCATGATAAAAATCCTGCGCGCTGAGAACTACTGAGGAAACATCCAGCTGTAGCTTCTGACTGCTCATGTAAATCTGGGGGTAGCGTCGTCTCAGGGCAATCAAGGCAGCCTCAGTGCAAAGTGCTTTTATGTCAGCTCCACAGTACCCTAGTGCACACAAAAACAAAAATATCTTCCATTAAAAACAGCAATGCTGTGCTACATGTGTCTCAAACATGCCTCAGGCTAAAAAACAATCAGTAATACTTAATTGTCAAGGTCCATAAAGCATCTGCCGAAAGGTATTAGGTCATAATCTGGTGACAGTGTTGTGTACCAGGAAGTTAGACAGGTATATTAAATATACAAGAAATTAATTCCATATTGAGGTTAAAATTACCTACACTTTCACTATATCATATGATAAATAGTGTATTTTCAGTCCTGGGTTATAGGTCTATCATTGCTCTTTTCTTTAACATTGTCTAAAGCATGTGTGGAATTTTAACAGGCTAGTCCCTCTCCTCTTTTTTAACTTTAATATCTCTACATGAATATGTTCTTTAATAGCAAAGTAATTTTGTTACACTGAACATCACCAACTTTAAACTTTTACAGTCTGAGCAAATGAGCAGTATAAAGAAAACTGTTTCATGAACAGACTATGGAAGAAATGAAATCTCTTGTTAAAAAAGCATACTCTGGACTACTGGAAAAATGTTAACTTCTACAATCAAGAAAAATGTTTCAGACTTTTAAGAGTTTCATAATTTTACTAATATAACCAAAAGTAGACATTAAAATGCATTAGAATTTTAATTTACCCTTTCTTCGTAATTATCTACAGGTGGCTACCTATAATTGCTTAATCATCATTGCTGAAAAACACAGATCTGATAATTATGAAATACTGAGAGATTTAATACCTCTGTGTCTTCTGCAGTACTAATTGTTTGGGGGTTTTCCCCAGAGCTAGAAATTAGCTTTCAAATTTTCCATCTCTCTCAGCAAGACACATTAATATGCTCCTGTATTTTGAGGCACCATAGCTTTATCTTTCAAAATCTGTAAAACAATATTCCAGTGAGAAAACTCTTTTAGAGAATTAGAGTCACTATAGGAAAACGTGTTGCACTGAGGTACTGCCATATAAAAGTTAATGGGTTTGTAACAAAGTGTTTATAGAAGCTAATTAATCAATTCTTTAGTTTCAACTATTCTCAATCAACTGTTTGTTTTGTTTTGTTTTGTTTTTTACCAGACTTATTCCTCCCCACCAGGTCTTACACCTTCTGCACTTTTTCTTCTCTATTTTCTTATTAAGCTGAAGGGGACAGGTTTAGATGGGATATTAGGAAGAAATTCTTTAATTATAAGGCACCTGTCACCCAGAGAAGTTCCTGAAGGTTGGATGGGGCTGGGAATAACCTGGTCTAGTGGGAGGTGTGCCTGCCCACAGCAGGGGGTTGGAATTAGATGATCTTTAATGTCCCTTCCAAACCATTCTGTGATACTATGATTGATCTTTTGGCAGCACTAAGTCCCAAAACTGGAGCCTGCCTTGCTTCTCTCTTTTTAGCCTCTCATGTTCTTTCAGTGCTGCTGGCATATCTATTTTTACAAGATCCATACAGCAATAAGGAACAAAGCTGATTCTATACACAGTGTAGAAAAATAAAAAAGGAAGCAATTAATACAGAAGACAGACACTCTTCCATGTCCATCTCTCAGATATATAAATTTGGAGGACAATAATAAAAGATAACAAGCCTTCAGCTATAAAGATGATTCAAATTAGATGAGACTTCAAATTGCACCTCTTTCTCACATACACTTGAAAGTAATTTTTATAAAAAGAAAAAAGAAAAATCCAGATGGAAGATCACCATAAATATCAGATGACTTCTGAAGTTTTTAAACCAAGCTTTATAATTTTATAAAAAGGTTAGTAGCTATAATTGTCTAAATTTGATGAGCCCACACTGTGACTTATCTAAAACGTATGTAGCAATACACATCCCCACATTACCTTGAAATAAATACACATGACATTTGAAGCATGTTCAGATATCTCCACTAATTAATCAACAGAGAACTAAATATTTCCAGCACTAAGGTTATGTTGTGAGGGTTTTTTTAACTAAGCCACATCATGAAATTAAAACTATGCAGGCACACCCCAACCATGTGAAACTATTAGACAGTAGCTACAGGTGCATCAGAGAAATCAAAATCACAGTTTTTCCTCTAAATTCTGCTTTGTTCTTTAAGTATCAGGTATCACAATCCTATTTAAAAATCGGCCCTATTCTCATTCAATGAGCACATTGGAATAAACAAAACATGACAGGGTGGGGGGAGAGCACTAAACTGAAGCTTAAATCAAAGGTATGCTGGAGATATACAACACCCTGAATACCTGTCACCTCAAAAACTAGTTTAGTATGCTCATGACAAAAGATTCAGCAGCTCAGGCACTATATCCTTTCCAAGTTTTCTATTAATAAATGCTGTAATATCACTTTCTAAGTCATTTTAATCACCGCTTGTACATCTCCAAAGAATTGCAAAATTAGGAAATAATAGCCTGTAGCCTATTTTTAAAATTACATTCTCAGGTGATCAGATACACAATTAGTCTCCATTTCTACTTTTCATTTCTCAGGAGCAATTACATTTGAAGACTAATAATTGGTGTCTCTTTTTGAGGGGCTCTCTTGTGCATACTGTACATCCATTTCAGTGACAAAAAATCTGCAAAAATCCTGTACCTTGTAAAACATTAAAGAGCTTTTTATTCCTAAGAAGCAAATGTACACTGATCGAGATGAAGAAAAACATGAGTGAAGTACTGTCAAAGCAAAATTAAATGTATCATGCCATCAGTAAATATCCTGAATTTATTTTTACCCAAATTGACACTATAATATAAACCCAGGGTTCAGTGATTTGCTTCCATTCTTGAAGCATCTCACAGAAGATGTTCAATTTGCCAGGCAAAATGTACTGTCACACCTTAACTTAGAACAAAACAAGGATTCTTGTCAAGTAGCCAATTGTCTTCTACCCAGCACCACCACACTCTGCTAAACATTTCTGAAGTCCAACTTTCAAAAAGCAGAACAGCAAAAAAGTGGATTCCCATGCAGATTCCCACAGACTGCACTTTGATCACTGTCATTTTCAAGCTGTACTCTTCCACCTCTGCTGTGCGGAAATTATGTCCTCTTTAAAATTTTTTCTAATACCCACCCTAAAAACCTACAACAAATTGCTACTGAAGTGGGTGAAACGTTTAGGGAAACAATTTTGACCACTTCTTCCAATGTATGTCATTCAACTTCCTACAACTCCTAAAACGGACTGCAGAGAAAGAGAGTTAGCAAACAACTCAGCATGACAGAGATGAAAAATAACTATTACATTTTTTTAAAAGAATTGTGAAAAACATGAACACTAATACCAAAATTTCCCCCTCCATCATTACATCAGGATGGGAAAGAAAAATCTAACAAGATATCATTTTTGCTCCTGCAATAATAAGCACAGAATGGAGTATTTTGAGTGTGATAGTTTGCTTCTTTACAATTTTACTTAAAATTATTTAAATAAGCCTTACTACATTGTAAAAAGATTCATCTGCAGGATGACAGATGGAGGAATTCACACTTTTTTGGTTGCTAATGTTTTGTTTCCTACAAGACTGAGTTCAAAGGTAACAGTCTCTCTACCTACAGAAAGTCACCATTCAGAAGAAGAGAATAAGCACAAGAGATAAGAAAGGATTTACAAAGCTCAAGGTATCTGGGACCCATCTCCAGTAAGGAGAAAAAAACATAGTAATTACTTGTGTTTACTGAAGGTACTAATAAGACACGAGTGTGTGGTCTTCTGAGCAATGCTGTGCTCTCCCCAAGCTGTTCCATTTCGTCTCACACACACCGCAGTCATGAGCCCATTCAACAAAGTGAAGTCTTTAATTCTCACATACATAGAAATCTTCTAAAAAGGTATGTAAATCCGTAACACCTAGGACAAAAATCAACCCTCAGGAAATAACCTATTTTTTGTGAGTCCTGAGGCTTTTCCCTTTCGATTTCTTTCTAATTACACCCCCGGATCTTAAAAAGTTCGGAATCGCACATACAGCTGTTTCCCCAAAGTCGTTTCCTTCGGGAGTATTTCAGCAGTTTTCTTCCTTAGGATCCAAAAGCTTAAGAGTTAAGTGTCATCAAGTCTGCTGAAGTGGAGAGAGGAACCAACCATGCTGTGAGAAAAGCCTGGCCAGTCTGGGCAGCTTTTACTTGGGGCACTGAGGGGGTGTTGTTTTTTTGGGAGGAAAGTTGTTTTTGAAGAAAAGCTGCACACAAGAGGGAACAGCAGACTGGTATATATACTGTATGTGTGCCAAAGAGTCTGAATTGTAATGGCCACCAAGAATCTGGAAAGTCTGTTTAAATCCTCAGTTGCTGCAGATTTCACTTATAGAAATGATGAGGCAATCTCAAGGCGAAGAAGATAAACCAGTCTTACTTGATGTTTTGAAAAGTCCTTGTAATAGTCAAAAGGTTTTAAACTTGGATGTATGGAAACACTTAAATTCCAAGATACAGAATGGAGACAATCAAGTATACAGTAGTTGGAGATTAGGAAAGCCAAGGAAAACAGAAGAGGGTATTTCTTTTTGTTAGCTAACTTTTCCACAAAACTTAGGGAGCATAAAGAATGTCTTCCAATCAAACCTACAAATGGCTTTCCCTGTTGTCTGAAATTTTAAAATACATAATTGTGTTCTCATTGAAAAAATAAGGAGAATTTTCAAAGAAACATCTGGGTTTTTTCCCACCTACTCCCCTCTCTCCCACTATGCAGCACCACTGTCTTTGCATAAATCAAGCAGAATTTACATGAAATGGGTTTGGCACGTGTTGTCTTATGCCCGGCAAAGCTTAAACTGCAGTTTGCTGGATAGTTATGTTTTCTCCTCACCAGAAGATGTTGAGGTCTTTGTGCATCAAAAGCGGAGGGATGCTGCTTCGGTGACAGATGTCCCTGTGGATGAAGAGGATAATTCGGATGTACTGTAGCTGACTGAATGGACTGATGTTCAATTTAAAGTTCTTAGATTCTCTGATGTGCTGGATTCCAAAGCACAGATATTTGAGACTGTCCTTTTTCTGAGAACTTCAGGGCTTGTCAAGGCAGACAGAGGATGTATCTTTGCATGACAAATTGCAGAGAAGAGATTGTGGGGGTGTGTGCTTAAGGGTCATTTCCTCTGTTAAATTCACTATAAAAATATTTGAGCTTATTTCTGATTAGATTTAAACAGCAGGCTTATCTTGAACAACCAACCTCCATTCAGTACAGCAGGTCTTTGGGAGCTCCAAAGGTGTATTTAATGTATTCATGGTGTGGTGCCCTTTTTTTGCCCCCCCACCTATGTCTACACTTTGAAGTTGTTCTGTGCTAGCAAACTGAAAAAAAAATCATCTTTAGAAAGGCTGGTTAGTTTGTTGGATTTACATCAGAGGGGAGCATGCCAGTAAGTAAAAAACAAACAAAAAACAAAAGCCAAAAACACACATGAGTACTGATTTTTTTTCCTCAACAAGTAGACAGGAAACCCCCAAGTCTCCCTATCGCTTTTGTAATGTACTAATCTAACGGGAAGTTTACCTAAAGATTCCAATTCCGACCTCATTTTACTTCTCTTTGAGGGGATGCAAAAAGACAGTGATGTTACAGAAAGGAAACATGGTTGTATTTCCAAACAACTACTAGCTACTCATATTGTGTTTTAGTAAGACAGAAACATGTTTTGTTATCACAAAAAGTGTTGTTCAAAGTACAGAAGCTTAGAAAGGTAAAGGTAAGAAAATACCTTGATACATTTAACATACCTTCAAAGTTTTACACAGAAGAGAAAGCTTCTACAGTAAAAGTACTAACATCATAACACTCACCAACACATTTTTCAGCCAGTTCTCCTAAGAAAGGATCTGACAATTTGGGGTTCCAATCCCTGGTATGAATTTGTAAAATGTGCTTTCGTGCCTGATTTAAAAAAAAAAAAAAAAAAAAAAGAGATCAAAATTAGGAAACCAAATCCATAATATTTTAGACAAAAATAATATTTATTCTTGTGAATCTGAAGTTATTTTACTGGTTTTTGACATATCACTGAGAGACAGTTCTATATAAAATAGAACTTAGTACTCAAAATTTTATATATAAGCAGTAATTTTTTCAGTATATGTTATATATTTTAATTGCTGTTTTATCAACATTATTATATGTGAACTCATCAAAACTCATGTTCTATTAGGAATCATCACAGGTTTATAATTTAATTTTTAATTACTGTACCTATGATTAACAGTTTCCAATGTCAAATGCCTCACCAATGAATGTGTTGCTGAGTAGCACAGCACATACAAATCCCAAAACAATGTCAGCTAAAAATTCTATAGGATCCAAATACATCTATCAATATACAAAGTAAATTTAATTTTAAGCATAATTCATGAAATATTATGTCTGAGTTCATGAAAGCCTAGAATAAGGAACTGAAATGTTCCTGTTGCCAATACAATAATGTCTGGCTTTGCATCTACATTTTTTACATACTTAGAAGTCTACAAGATTTAAAAAGTTATTTTCTCTTATCATAACTTCCAAAACCCCAAGTAGTTAGGGTTCATTATACAAATCCATTGTTTTTAGATAAGCAATTAAGTTTATTGTGAATAATGTACCTATCCTGAAGACCTGAAGTTCAGTACAACTTCATGTATACAATCTGTTTGTACCACAAATGTCTTCCTAATTAAACATTCTTACAAGCAAGAATGTGTACTTTTATTTTATAAGCTTGGCTGTCAGGCATTCCAATGTTTAACATCCTAAAGATGTTTATTAATAAATCTCATTTCTAGGTTTTACCTTTTTATCAGGCAAGTTGAAAAGAAATTCCCTGTCAAAGCGACCAGGTCTCCTGAGTGCAGGATCTATAGAATCCAGTCTGTTTGTAGCACCAATTACAACTATTTCACCTCTATTATCCAGTCCATCCATGAGGGCAAGAAGAGTAGACACTATAGAGCTAAAAGAGATGTTTCAGAGAAAGAATATGTAGAGAACACTGCACAAACTTTTGGATTTTCAAATGCAACAGTAATAATTTCAAAGGAAAAAAGCCACGTTTAAAGAAAACACGTGCATAACAGTTTTAAGTCTCATATGTTCCATTAACCTCCTTGTCTGCTGGCCCCAAATTTCTCTCCTATTTCTCTCAGTTGAGTGGAAGGAGATATACACACAAATGCCACCACCTATAGAATGACAGATACAAGTGTGTTGCCATACAGAGCAGAGCAAAACTGAGACTGAAAGCAGCCAGTAAAATTTTCAGCCAACTGTTGTAAAAAATGTTTTAAAAAATGACATGATAGCAACACAAGATAAGTTTGCACATCCTACTATCTAGAACCAAAATCACAGGGGAGTTCAGTTCATTCACAGAACATTAAAATTCATAATCTTAAAAAAACATTTGTTCAACTTGTTATTCTACTGGGCTGGTAACAGACAATCTGTTTAGAGCACAAAAACAAAAGAAAAGCTGTGGAAATCTTGCAGTTAATAACATGGATGAAGAATAATTGCCACTACAATTCAATTCCCAGCAAATTACAGTCTGCCTGGAGGACCAAAAAGATGACTTCCAACACCAAAGAAACAATTCGTCCTTTCTAGGGTAAGTGGGCTCCAGAAAAAGTAAAAAACCTTTCCTAGGAACTGAATAAAGTTACATTTAAGGGTTTACCAAGATAACACAGCATATACCAAGACAATGGCAGCATATGAGAAATATTACCTGTGAATCTGATCTTGTCTGCTAGAACGAACTGGAGCCAAGCCATCTATTTCATCAAAAAAGATTATAGAGGGTCTCATCAAGTATGCCTGGTATGCAATATATAAAAAAAACTGAATTAACTGTTAATTCATAATTTATCCATCAACATTGAAAACTGTTCTTACTACAAAGCATTAACATGGTAAACTGACACATATATTGAGACATATTTGTTAAAACGTGTACAGTCTGAAAAGAAAACTGAGTTTTCAACTATAGCACTGTTTCAAAGCAAAACAGGCTGCAGTCTGCTGTGAGTAAGCAAGATGGCACCAGTGTACCAGTTTTACTGTGTGCTGGACAGGTTAAAGACAAACTGAGACACACTCAGTTACAGAAAATATGATCTTATCTGCTCATAACCTGTTTGTTTAAACATATCTATCTGAAAACTACTTGTCTTTGAGCTACTGCATTTCACTTGTTTATGTGACTCTCTCTTCTGTCCCATCTCTTCTGAGCCGAATAAGAACAGTATAACAGACACAAAACTGACACAATTGTGCATCCTCCTCCGTAGCATTTATCTTGAACATGCCAGTCAACCTCAAACTCACTGATTCAAATTTTTTTTTCCAATTTTTACCCAAACTACTTTGCTTCATTAAAGGACTTCTTCCTCTCAATTTTCAAAGGAAGTAAAACTGTTGTCAATATTCCTCTATTCTTTTCATCTACATATGTCATTTGGACAAATCCTACTTAATTTATGAAAATTTACAAATATTTAGTTTCAATTGCAAATAACTTTGGCTGCCTAAACCACAAAAAACAACATACAGAGAAATTATATGAAAAATATGTATTTTCTTCTAACCTGATCAAAAAGGAGTCGAAGCTGACGTTCGGATTCACCAACCCACTTACTGAGACAGTCTGCTCCTTTCCTCATAAAGAAAGCCACCTTTTTGTCTCCTTGACTGCACTCATTAGCTAGAGCTCTAGCTACCAAGGTTTTACCTGTTCCAGGAGGACCATAGAATAAACAGCCCCTGAAGATAAATGGATCAACACAGTCACAAACTTATTTTATGTCTCCTGAAAAACTCCAAGTCAAATTTTATAATGAAGACAGGGAGCCTGGAGAAGAAAGACTTAAGATCTCATATTATTAGTGTATTAACAGGACTTCATAAAATCTAAATCTGTTTTATTCTTTCAAATCAGTAAAACTTTGATTTGTAAAGATCATTAATTAATGGCACACTAAGTTTCCAAAGGATACTTTTACATTAGCTGAACACGTCCTCAAATATTAGAACTTAGGTTAATACCTGAGTCAGTGTTTGTTACTTCTTTGGAAAGAAGGAATTCCTTTAAATTACAAAAATACCCCAAAATTTTCAATTTACTTAGATTCCATATACCCATTTAAATAACATACCAAGATGCCTGATTAAGAAATACTAAAATCATAATACAACATTACTGAGATTACACCTATAAAAGAAACATCAGCATTTCACTTGATTTAGTAAAATATTTGATAACATAATGGGGGAAAAAAAAGGCAAGGTACTACTAAATAGAACACTAAATAGAATCTTTCTTTAACCAAATCACCAAGTTTACCTTCATATCACAAGAAAAATAAACTAAATATTTTTTTAAAATAAAGAATTTTTTAACTCTTCATCCTGCTTATTACATTCTGATAGACAACAGGGGTAGCAAACACATAGGTCTATTTGAACTGTAAAACACTTCAGGGAGAGAATCAATCTCCTATGTGTTTTCAAGTGAAGCATTCTTCAGAGCTTAATAAAATAGAACAAAGCAATATGAATAAATGCACCTACCTCGGTGGCTGAATTTTGAATTTTTCAAATATTTCTGGATAGAGAAGAGGAAACACTACCATTTCCTTAAGTGCAAGGATATGATGGCTCAATCCCCCTATACTGTCAAAACACACCTTAGGAAAAAGAAAACAGAGCATAAAAAGCTTATATTGTAACAGCTTTCCACAAAAATATCTTTACTTAAAAAATATTTGAAAACAAATTACAAAAACCACTGCAGTGACCAACAGGACTTCCCTGAATTTTGAAAGTGTAAAGAAACAGTTGAGAAAGTCAATTCTTGGCTGCCCACATGAAGTTTATCTGGTTTGCAAGCTAACTGTGCCAGGGATGCCTGAACATCTACAGAGATTCAGCCTAAGTCCCAGATCATCTTTAAGCTCAGGCACAGCACAACCTGAATACAATCAAAGCACTTCTAGACAGAGTTCAGCTCCAGTAGTAATTCAGCAGCTTCTGCACAGCACACACGATGATGCACATCGTTGGTTCTGAACGCAGAGGACGCACATGGTACCAGAGTTAACCAGTCCAGAGGGTCAGGATCTCTGTTTCCTGCACTGCTCAGCATATCCCAGTTTCCACTAGTACAAGTAATCACAAACTGACTGTAAGCAAAGAAATACAGTTGGGCAATTATGTTTTGGCTTATTTATGATATGTGTGCAGCCTGCTGACTACCCACAGGCCAAAAGCAAGTGCCTTGCAGTCTAAAGAAATAAACAGACAAAAGCTTTGGAAAAAATAAAAAGAGATCAGCGAGCTTCTTATGAATTTACTTCAACTCTAATTAAAGAGGTTGTGGAGAATTCTACTTGTACATAATTGGGGGAAGGGAAATTAAAAGTTCTAACAGAACTTACCGATTTATCAACAATCATAGGGTCAACATCAGCCAAACTGGCCCCAACTTTCACACGTTCTCGAAGGATTCCACTAGCTAAGTCTTCTGCTCTAAAGTTCAAAGGCAGGCATCTGTTCAACAACAAACAAAACATCAAATAAATACTTTTCTGTTTTGTTCATTTGCTTGAAGGGAAGAACCAAGAGATTAAATGGCCTTCTACTACGTAAAGAGACAACCTTCTGGATCGGTAAGGCAAACAAAACTGACCTTTTTTACTGTGGTAATTATTACTGTGTATGTGGAAGTTCCTTACATAAAGTTAGTTTTATGCTTCCATACAGGTACTTCAATCTGGACAACTAGGCTGTGCAGACTATTTTGATTAAACACAGAAGAAACATTTCTTTGCTTTAAGGATGTAGTACCTACATAGGTACTACATCAGGTCAACTACACAGATAAAGGTACCAGTAAAGACACAAGTTACACTCAGAACTGCACTTTTAGTAGTTATATAATCGCTTGAATTCCTCATGATGGAAAAGGGAACAATGTGGCAGAGAGGAAGAGTTGGAAAAAAAAGAACAGGAAACTTTTTTTTCTGCTGAATTTTCCAACTAATGCATCTATGGCAGTAAGTAAATTTACTTACAGATCTGACACTTTTAGATAACTGCTAAATATATTTAAGGTCAACAGAATATGTGTTGGGTGTGTAGAATGCATGAATTGTTACACAAGAGGAAGAGGGAAGAGCTAGTACTGGGAGTATAACTGAATTAACTGGGACCAAGTAACACCAAGAACAGAAATTTATTTTAACCAACAGAAGCAATCTTATAACCCAACTGAATTAAACAGCTATTCTTATCTTTCCATCTTTTTATCACTATTATTAATTATCTATTCATAAGACTTCAAGATCTATATTAATGTGACCAGCAGTTTTCCTAAACCATGTCTGCAGAATCAAATGATGCATAATAGAAATCAAACCCTTCTAAAGACCAAGGATGTTTTGATACCTATTTCTTGCTCTGGCTATGCTTTTAGATTTTCTTCTTTCAAAGCGTTCTTCATCTGAAGAGGTTGTATCACTGCTGTGAATGGCATGCTTCTTTCTCCTGTTGAAGTGGCAGAACAAACAGAAAACTCAGTCCTTTTTGCAGTAGAATGGCATTTTTTGGTTTTTTTATAAAAATAAAACTGAAACGACAAGTACAGTACTGTTCAGGTTTGAGATGCACACAAATTTTACCTTCGTTAAGCATCTGAGAGGGGAACAACAGTTCCTACCACAGGGATTATCTGATTTCAACATGAACATCACTAAAACAGTAGAACCTCATAAGATCTGTAGTCCAGTCCATGTTGCCTCAGCAATGTGATTTGAGTATTCAATCAATAAGCTGCAACTGTACTTAGGAAAGCCTCCAACCACTTTAGCCACCTCTAACACAAGAGAGATATCAAGATCTCCTTACTCAGTTTGATGCTTTCATTTAAATACTCTCTGAAAAAAATCCATACTTCCCAAAGAATATAGTCTCTTTTTATGAGGTTATTCATTCTGAACAGCAGAACAGTTTCATAAAATACCAGTACTGTAGTTTAAATTCTCATCTGAATCCAAGTAAAATTACTATTCAAAGTCTGAATGAACCATTTCTTATTTTAGTATGACCATATCTCAGAAAACTGAGTATTTCAGAAATATCAGAGAATGTACATTAAATCTTCTGTACAGAAAGGTGTTGAGTTTGATATCAGTTTGAAAAATTCAGCACTTTTTTTCATGAAAAAGCTGGCTACTAGTAAAAACTCTTGGATTTTAGGTGAATATAGCGAGCTGCACCATTTGTATGACTACAATAATGCACTGAGCTAGCTGGTTTTTGCCAATGGATAACATGGTCAATCAGTTTTACTGCTCAGTGACCAAAAATGAGATAAATGTCAAAGTATCACAAGGAGAATATCACGCAATTGGCAAGATATTTTATGATAGTGTCCTGACAAGAAAGGATAAAGTGAGAGTGGAGCAATGAGCAGACTAAAACTGAAGTGATAATAGTTTTCACTCTTCATATCTTAATAGTAAGTACAAATCGTGAGATTATCTAACACAATGTCATCTGCACTTCAAGGGGAGGAAGAAAAAAGACAAACTCTTATTTGTATTACAAAGAAACTTCAGAATCATAAGATTCATCTATTCATTTACTTTTCATATTTTCACTACACCATTAAATTGAGCAATAAGACAAGTGTTTCAGCTATGACTAGCATTCGTTTACTTGGATTCTGTTCATGGACAGATTTGTCTTTTTGAAGCTTTGACTAAGTTTATTTTTCAAAAAATGTATTAAGCTGTAATCTCATCTGTTTTGTTACATAAAGCCTACTGACAGTTTCCAAGACAACTTGGTATATTCCAGACTTCTTTGACACAAAACATAAGAGTCAAAAATTATGCTTGCTAAATATTTTATTAAATTGTTGATAATCCTTGGATGAAACTTGAACTGAAAGAAAACAAAAAACATTAACCTGATTTGTCTAGTTTTGCAGAACAGAAAAGGGATTATTTGTTAAACTGATGCTTTGGATTTAAACACAAAATGTACGGCCTCACAGAAACAGTGTGCAATGAACAATTCTTCCCAGTACTTGTAGCACACCTGTTTCCATTCCGTTCAGCCCAAAGGTTCTACTGAGATTGCAAAGTGCCAAGACTCTCCTATTTGTGTGCTGATCGGGGTCTACGCCTGGGATACAATTCAAGACCCACACACATGCGTGAATGAACTGTACAACTCACTCAAAAATGGTCTGAAAATCAAAAACTACCAGAATGTCCTGAGGGAAAGCAAATAACTACATACTAAAAGACTGACATTTACCTGATATGGCTTCTTCTTGCAGGAGATCTGTGAATGTCAAACAGTGTATTTTCTCTCTTTTTTTGATGAGCTGGCACTAAGAAAGAGAAGTTACAGGTTTGTAACATCAATTACAAAAGAATAATAAACTAATCTAAATGCAGCAGAAAAGTGCTAGATAATCACTTCCTCAATTAGGTTACCACTGGTTTCTCTAAAAACTCAAATTAAGAAAAGAACTAGGGGGTGGTGGGAAATCAAATCTCTTATGTTTTGTTTTACTATCACCATACTTGGCTTAATACAGGCACAGCAATCCCACCCTCGTACTCCTCACACCATCACAGCTGTGCCTATCACAGCACAGAATGTAACTCAACCAGGGCACTGCATTTTTAGTTTATTTTCAGGACATGAAGCTCCATACAGAAACGTTTTCTCAGCTGATAATATGGGATGTCTTCAAATTTCTCTCGAAAAATAAACCACAGCATTTCTCTATCAGAGTTTTAATTTCTAAGTTGCCTTAAGATAAAGCACATTGATACACCACTGAACATATCCATATTATTTTCAAGAGAAGTATTAAAAGATTAAAAATTAGAGACACTACACCGTACCCTGATGGTATGTCCTGTGAGGAACAACTAAGGACACAAGGTTTGTCTAGTTGGGAGAAAAGGAGGCTGAGGGAAAACTTCATTGCTCTTTACAGCTTCCTGACAAGGGGAAATGGAGGTGCTGAACTCTTCTCCCTGGGATGCAGTGACAGGACGTGTGGAAATGGTTCAAAGCTGCATCAGGGCAAACTCAAATTTGACATGAAGCATTTCCTTACTGAGAGGGTGCCCCAACACTGAACACGGTTCCTAAAGAGGTGGTCAATACTCCAGTGCCTGTCAGCGTTTAAGAGGTATTTGGACAACACCCTGAATAACATTTTACCTTTCAGTCTGCCCTGAAGTTGTCAGGCAGGCAGACTACATGATCATTGTAGGTTACTTCCAAGTGAAATATTTTAAATTTCTCATCCATGCAAAATGTGGTAACTGCTGCTATGCCATTTATCTACAGTTATGATTTAGGTTTACCACTCGAGAGGAAAAGCAGGTGTAACAGCAACTATTTTTTCTGAGTAATTACCTGATTTATTAGACTGCTTCATGTCAAATGTTTCCTGACTCAAACCTCGCTCACCCCCAGCCCTGAGCCCAGCACATGGCAGTACTTGCAGAGTTCAGTGAGGCAGCAATGCCACCCCCACTGACAAACTAACAGACCGTGTCTCAGCAGTCCTGTTTGCGTGGTGAACAACAGAGGCAAGGCAGAAGTCACAAGGTGCTGCGTGGGAACTCTGTCAGGGATGAAGAGTAGCCATCCAACTTTTCCCTCCCCACACCCATGCTATTCTTGGAGGTCAGCAGACCAAAAGGACACAAGCACTGTCTGGTTCCTCACCTATTGGAGGGGCCTGGTATCTTTCAACAGTTTTTCTCTGTCTGAGATTATATGGCCGGTCATTTTCTTCCCCCTCGGCTTCTTCTACTTCTATATCTCCATCTTCTTCCTGAGACTCTGTTCAGGGGTAAAAATATTTTGAGAACACTTCTACTTGATGTCAGAGTTACTTTCATCCTAAAAATTAACATTTTAATGGTCACTGAGAATTACTGCCCACTTATTAAATAACACTAATTGGAAAATCACTGGAAATTTAAAGACCAAGCTAAATCTACAGTCATTGTTAAATTTCCTTCTAGTTTTCTATAGACGGTTCTGGAAAAGCAACAGAGAGAAAAATAAATGCATTCAAAACAGTTTTAGTTGTAAAGTACTTCAAATATCACTTTTATCCATGTATTTTTCCTTCAATAATTACCCTTCAATTAAGAATAATGCCTGTCTTCTCTTTTCCCATAGGAGCCTCATAAAATCAAGTATTTGACACAGCACGAAAATAAGTACAACTTTATGATTCACATTTTTACACAAAGCAAAGAAACATAGTGTATAAAGGTATAACCGAGGCTCACCTATTAACAGCATCAGAATCTCCAGCCATGGATCTCAGAACTAAGATTGAATTCTTATTCATTGGGACAAATCATATCGTGTACAGCACTTTTAGTTAAAAACTGAGATATGCTATGCTGAACCCCGTATGGATGCCTGAAGTTTGAGTCTGATTTCTTAAGGAAGCCAAGCATGATGCTGATTACGCCATCACAGTTAGCCACAATCCCTTCTTTCTCAGTAATTTTTGAACCCACTGGCCAGTTTCATTCAAATTTTTAAAAGAAGGTAGAATTTCAAACACAGTTGTGTGTCTACAAGCCTTTTGAAAATCAGTCAATGGACAGAAAACAGAGACTTTAATTAATACCTTTCCCAAAGAAAGAATACAGGACTGATTATTTTAGAACACACATAGCTGTACATTACATTCATCACATCCTGGCTTCCACCAGAGCATTGTCACAGGGAATATAAAGAAAGTTTCAATTACTTAGTGTTAGGAAAAACAGGTGTAAGGAAATGTAGAACAAACATTTAGAAACCAGGTTCTGCTCTTTATAGTGCAATATATTGCTATTTTATGCTACAGAAAACTTTGTTTTACAAGGATTTCAGACAAGCCCTTACAATTCTTTACAATCCATACCTTCTTCTTCCCCTTCTGTGGACACCTCATGGTGGTTCTGAATCCCATAGCTATTTCTCCTCAGTGATTTCCTCCTCCTTTTCACTCGAGAATACATATCCATGTTTTCCTGGAATAAAATGCACATGCACTCCCATCAGTACTGTCCCATGTCACTCACAGTGTTAAGTCCTCAGTTCAGTAATATCCTGAGATCAGCTCATCTGGTTAGAGCGTGATGTTAATAATGCCAAAGTTGCAGGTTTGATCCCTGTATGGGCCATTCACTTAAGAGTTGGACTTGATGATCCTTTGGATCCCTTCCAACTCAGAACGCTTGGTAATGCTCCACACAATCTGTAGTCCTCAAATGTTTTTCCAGCAGAGTTCTCCACAGGTAGACTACAAAAGCAGTCTCCTTTAAGAGGTGCTAAAGTAAGTCTCTCAGATAGTACTTAGTCCATCTAACACAGTTAACATCAGTATCAAGCTGGTTTAGGGAACAAAGCAGATGACAGTCACTGGTCCTGTTTCTAGGCTATCTGAGTGTGCTTCAAAGCAAAGGAGAAACACCACAGCACATCGTGAGAGCATGACAGTCAATTTATAATAAAGAAAACATATTTTAGTACATATCCATGAATTTAGTTCTGAATTTCAGTTTATCAAGTTTTTTAATGTTGTCCACTGAGGAAAATCAGAAACCTTTAGACAGAGCTAGACAAATGTGTGGTCTTTGCAAAAACAAACACGCTCCCCCTTGATATTTCTTTTATCCAAGAGCTGGGACACTTTGCACTTACGAATTCTGTGTCTGTCCACATCCGTAGCCGTTCCACTTCCCCCGATCGCCTGTTTCTCCTGATGTTAATATTGTCCATTTCCTGTAGGACAGCTTCAGCAGTACTAAAATACATGTATCAATTAATACACAAAGATAAAAAAATCAGTCTTAAAATAGTGGCATGCAGAACTTTTTACATAGCATCTAACATCTTAAGATGTCTATCAATAAACTACAAAACCAACCATAATAAAACTGAAAGATGAACCTACAGAATATAAACTAAGAAGTATGCAAAAGAAGAACTGCTGATGCTATTAAAATCTGGGATTCAGATTAGGCTGTAACATTTTAAAAAACATTTAAAAAAATTTTTGCTTTGTAACTGCTTAGATGTTAAGACTGGGTGTCAGGTAAGATTAAATTTGCAAAATAAGAAAGTAAAGCTTTCTACCTAAATAATTATAATACTGGGAATGCAATTAATGCCTCTATCCTATAAGCTTTACACTTTCTTACTCTGGCCTCAAAAAGACACTAAAACAAAGAATTTTTTTTGCGTTAAATCAGTCACACCCAGAATTTCCTTGTTCAGTATTTGACCTCACTACCATTTCTCATCTATTTAATTAGTCTACATTTTTATTATCTGGAGTATTTGTAAACAGCTGTCAAAACAATGGTGGTATATAAATAACAACCTTGGCCAAGATGCTTCATTGCTAAGGAAGAGAACAACAGAGTATTAGCCAGGCCAAGTCAATTATTTGGCCACCTGTCCTGAACACCATGTTACTGCTCTCCATGGTGATTATAGCAGATTTCCACTGGAGTTATACTATAATTGTATAATAACTGTAAGAAGGCAGAAACTTTCCCTTCCTTTTTTTTTCCAGTAGTTTAGAGGTAAATCTAAAGGGTGAAATCCTGCCTTGAGAGAAGACAGTGGAAGTTCTGGTGAAAGAAATCAGTAAAATCAAGATTTCGTTTTGAGAGTTCCTCTCAATTTTAAACAATTCTTCTAAAATATCTGATGTATGACAGAACCACTTCAAGTAAAATCATGCTGCAGTTTGCTATCAAAGAAAATACAGTTGGAAGGGACCTGGAAAACTCTACATGCTCTGCCAGGCAAGAGCAAACTACAGAATGCCTACATCATTCCTGACAGATATTTGTCTGACCTGTTCTTAAAAACCTCCAATGATTATGGGACGCATTGTTATCAGTGTAAGCTCATATACAGACTTCAGTACCATGATCTTATCAAATTACAATCTTCATGGTAGACTTTCTCCTACTGTTGAGGAGGAGAGGGAGATTCAACTGCAACTAGAAAAATAAATGTAACTTAACATAAATTTGTAAGCTGATGCTAAGTAGTTACTGAGTAAGTTGAAAAAGAAAATTAATAAAAGACTCAACAGAATACATTTAACAATAATGATCATACTTGGCAATTTAATGTTCATGTTCAAATCATTTTCCAATACTAGAGAAAGCAGTCTCCCACAGATGTGACTGTTAAAACCTGTTTTACAGGTGGGAAGATTGGGACCTATTCAGTGACCTGCCCAGGGCCACACAGAAATAATATTTCAAGAAAAGCATTTCTGGCTCCCATTCCTATGCTCAGACCAGACCGTGCCTCTCTTTCTGACCTACTTTGTCTGCACAGTAAATGTCAAAAAGTGACACCCACCCTATGTGAATTACTAACAAATGGTAAAAAAACAAGAACGAAAAGAAAGCTACAAACTTTTGATATTTTATGATCAAAATCATACACGTAAAATCTAGAAAGCTTCCAAGCACTGCTGCTAATCACCAATTTACATCACATTTAAGGTATCACTACATAAACAGGTTACCAAGAAACAAACTAGGGTGTGGATTTACAGCATGTCAGGCACTCTGCAGTAACTGCCAACATAGAGTTTTAACCAGGTGTAAACACAGAGTAGCTTCCTCCTCAATGAAAGCCTGGGAAGGTGCTCTGCATTTAGAGCATGGATACCATGGGCAGTCACAGCACAGACCCAGCTGTAACTCAAACCACAATCTAGCTTGTCTCAGTGCATCCTCACAGTAAAACAGACACGGCACTGCAACACAGGGGTTTCTAATTTTAAGACATCATTAAGGTGCTTTGTGAATACAACTGAAGTATCCCCACATACCTGTTTACTAGCTGATCAAACAATAAACTCTGATTCAAAGTTTCGAATCTGTTTTTCCTGGACCGACAACTCTTTCTGACTTCTATATCTCCGTTTATGCAAGCATGGTCCCCATCTCCCTTTTTTTCCCCTCGAAGGGGGTGGCTTTTGAGAGCTAAGAGAAATTTGTATTACTACTTAAAAATGCAGGAAACAACATTTTCACAAACAAGAATTAATAAGAGAATACTCAGCAAGGACAATAAACCAGAAGTTATGGAGCACAGTAGGATCTAAAGAACCGTATTCTTTTTAATTCCTAACAAAGTTATTTTAAAAGCTATTTCTTCAGCTTGTTTCCTTATATGATAATCTTACTTTATGATGAAAATTTGGCATTCAAATAACCATTCAATATTTTTAAGTTAACATCAGTACTACAATGCACACTTGGCCCACAGGTTCAATTCGTAGTCATTCAAATAGAGTATCAAAAGGTGAGATACCACATATGGATTTCCCAGCTACTCTATACAGTGCCAAACAAAGAGATCCCACTCCTGATTGTTCCTCAGGCACCACAATAAATACTAAAATACCAAATATGCTTAATGAATTAACATGTACATAGAGTCAACACAGAACTAAACGGGACAGAACTGATGAAAAAGGGACACAAAAGACAAAGTGGTTTTAGCTGAGAAAAGCAATGAAATGGCAAGTTTGTAAGCTACAAGCATATAGAAAGATTGTTCAAGGTAGCAGGAGCTGCAGACAAGGCAGGTCTCTCTAAAGCAATAGTAGAGTTAAGTAATCTTAAGAACTACAAAAGGCCAAATTTCAGATGAGTAAAGAGAGTAAGTAAATTAAAGACACCAGCTGGGCAAGGAAGGCCAAAATTAGTTCCTGACAGTAATTTAGGAATTAACAAAAACATCAAGATCATGGCCAAGAGGTCTGAATTGAGAAGAGAAATGGATTTTCATCTAGAAATGTTCCCCATATCCACAGAGAGCATCCAAGATGCTGACAGAAGAAAACTGAGCCAAAACAGTAACTTTTCTGGTCAAAATGGTCAGAGTAATCAGCAAAGTTATCAAAAACATATGCCACTGAAGATCACTAACATAAAATTGCTAAATGTAAAAGTAGATACAAAAGGGTTTGCTGTAATACACTTACATAAGCTACGTCCATTTGGTAGTGTAGCAGCAGGCTGAGAAGTTAACCTAGGAAACAGATCAGACACACAAGTAACGTTAACATTCCTTAGCCAAGCAACAGGCACACGCTGAAAATACAACTTTAAACACAAAATCCTACATGATACACTATGATTTCAAAACCTTTGCGACATGCAGCCTCTGAAGAATCTGCTTCATGCCCAACACTGGAATGAGGACAAAACTGCCCAATACCAATTATATGAAAACCCCTGAATTATCTAAACATCTTTTTTCTTATTAATTCCTTCAATGTTCCTACTGTTAACTTTCCCCTTACATTTCAGAACAGAACCTTGATATAGCTCACCATAGGCAATTATCATTCCAACACTTTGGATAAAACAGCAGAAGCTACAAACTTCTGGGAAAAGTCTTACTGACTCAAGATGACTCTTGAGTGTAGCACTTCGGATTTTGGCAGAAACAACAAAAAACCTGAGATGCAAAGACATGTTGCAGTGGGTTTTAAATGAGCAACAACAGGAGTTTCAGTACCTTGGCCAAATTTCATTTGACACAATGATCTAAATTCTCCCGGCCTTATTAAACATTTTTTTTTGTATCTTAACATTTTTAAGAGGTATGGTACAAGTCTACACTTATAAAAAAAGAAACAGAACGTTCATAAGTTTCAATATATTCCCAAAGACCATGGCATATTAATATGCTATATTTCATTTATTCTGTCTTAAAAGAGAAAAAAAATAACAGAAAAAGGTCTATTTTAGGATTTACAAAGTTTTTAAATAAACTTCATCCTAGCAGACAACAGTCCAGTAGTGATCTACAGTCACACTTACATACAAAGCATTACAAGAACGATTTTGATTTGTACATAAAGATGAAATACATATCTACAAAAGAATCAGTATTAACTGAAATTTCATGGATCAGGAAAATACTGTGTACACCACCTCACAGTTACTTGTAATCATGTAAGGAACCTTGTGCATACAAGAGTGCTTCGTAAAATACTACAAATCACAGTTATAAAATAAAATTAATCATTTCTCTCTCAAGTTATAAAAATGTGGCAACACTGAGGCAATAATATATAAAATTTACTTGAGTCTCTATAATCAAACAGGGATAAAAGGCTGAAACAACAATGGAAATAAACTTGACCATTATCCATTCCCTAAAGATGACAACACTGATTTTCTAATTAAAATGTCATGTCTTCTTACAGCCTGAACACATGAAAATACCAATTACTTCCCTAAATTCAGATGTATCAAGAATCTAGAACTCAAATAAAATTACTTTCTATTTTTGCACAAATATGCATAAAATGGAAACAGAGATGAGAGGATTGATGTAATCCACACTCCCGGAGTCTTAAACTAAAGAAAATTGTATGAAAATAACACACTTCAGAAGTATACTCTTGAGCTGCAGCTAACTGCTGAAATGGCATAAGTGGGTTAACAACACAGGAAAAACTGGCAAGAGTTTCTTTTTCTCTTGGCACCAATTACCTGGACTGTCCAGTTGAGATGCTCCATTCCTCTCGCTGCCCAGTACTGCGTGATTTTGATTTGTCTTTGCACACAGGATCAGCATGTTTTGAGGTACGTTTGGCGGGAGGAGAGATGTGGCTATCACTCAAACTAGCATCACTACCTTCATCTTTCTGAAAAGAAAAGAGCATTGGACCATACTTAATTGGTTCATTTGTAATACTCTTACTACAAATATCCTTCCAGAAAAAAGAGGAAACTTCAGCTTAGTAAAACAGAAGTCTCTGTCAAACTCTTAGTGACCAGCCTATGTGAAATATTAAAAACATTTATTCTGAAAACATTACAAAAAATACAAAAGTATTTAATTTTAAATATTAAACTTCCATAATATTTTACCTGTATGTCTGAACAAGCATTCTATTTCTCTAACTGTACTTTTTATATCATACATGACACTGCCACTCTCACCCTACTTGCAAAAGAGCTAACAGTGCAATAAGGAAGAAAAAAAGAGCTGAGGAAAATTAAGATACTAACAAACACAGTATTAATTTATTCTGATGTTATCTCTGTTTTTAAGATGCTTAAACACATTATGCTCTTCCTCCTTGTAAGAGTTTTCCAATACCTTGTTCTACCCATCAAACCGTCCACCACGCAGCCAGGAAAAACTGTAAGTGGACTTTATACTTTCATGGCAATTTCTGTCTAATGTGTATATTAACAGTATTATTACACACCAACCACATTAGTCTTAACACCTTTTAAGAAGCACCTAAATAGTTCCAGAGGAGGGTTTTTTCTGTTGTTTTTACTTATCAGAGGTAACATTAAGACAGAAACTCAAAGATAGTAGCAAGAGATTATGTCAGAGCTGTACATAGGAAACGGACAAACAGTAAACTGCAGAGGATCTGCTCCTGAACTACCAGAACAAAACCAAAAAACCAGGATTCTATAAACACAAATTTTAGCTCATCAAAACAGTATTAATGGCCATCCAGCAGGACCCGAAAGGCTTGAGAGGTGGGTCTGGGCAAACCTCAGGAAGTTCCGCAAGGCCAAGTACAAGGTCCTGCACGTCCATCAGGGTGATCCCAAGCACAAATAGTGCTTGAGTAGAGAAGGGACCTGTGGATGTCGGTGGACAAGAAGTTCAACATGACCCATCAACACGTGTTTGCAGTCCAGAAAGCCAACGGTGTCCTGGGCTGCATCAGAACCAGCATGGGCAGCAGGTTGAGGGAGGGGATTCTGTCTATCTCTGCACTCCTGAGATCCCACCTGGAGCGCTGCATCCAGCTCTGGGGTCCCCAACAAAGGAAGGACGTGGACCTGCTGGAGCAAGTCCAGAGAAGGCTACAAAGATGGTCAGAGGGCTGGAGCACCTCTGCTATGGAGCCAGGCTGGGATAGCTGGGGGTGTTCAGCCTGGAGAAGAGAATGCTCCAGGGAAACCTTATAGCACCTTCCAGTGCCTAAAAAGGCTACAAGAGAGATTAGAGGGACTTTTTAACAAGGGCACGGAGTAATAGGACAAGGGGAATGTCCTCCTTAAACTGAAAGAGGACAGAATTAGATCAGATATTGGGAAAAAGTTCTTTACTGTGAGTGGGGTGAGGCACTGGCACAGGCTGCCCAGAGAAGCTGAGGATGTCTCATATCCCCCGAAGTGGGTTGGCTGAGGCTCTGAGCAACCTGATCTAATGGAACCCTATGGCAGGGGTGTTGGAACTAGATGATCTTTATTCCAACCCAAACCATTCTATGATTAGAAAACTAAATATCCTCTCTTGCAACAACAGAGTAACCAATTCTCAAATATTAAGGTCCAGAAACTGTCAGTGACCACTTATACTATGAAAAAGATAATTTTACTCATATACAGGGAGATGATCACAGAAGTCCTGTTTGTTCATCAGGCTTATTAACAAGACAATATCACAGTGCAGTATTTAGAAAGTGAAAAGCCTAATGTCTGAGTGCAGTTTGACAAGGCAGCTCAGCACCACTGACCCAGGGACTGGCCCATGCACTCCCTTGTCTGGCTACACAGCACTGCTCCAACCTCCTTGGATCTTCTGATGTTTCTCTGACCCACTCATAAACCAGATGACCTCACTAAAGCTTCAAAAGCTCACTTTCCTTCTGTTAGATGAACTTCCTACCTGGTCAGTGATCTGAATCATTTCATTGAGAGATCAGACAAGTACAAAAGATAATGCAAGGGAAAAACAACAAGGTGAGGACAGGATCACTGTCTGCAGGAACAGAAAGCTGCAAGTGAAATAGGCTGTCTACATCACAACTTAATATCTTGTCCCCCGATACCTATTTTTAACAATTATTAACTAATATTAAATACTTACAACACCAATAACAAATTAATAGAGTATTCATTATGATTAACTATTTATTTACTGCATCTTATATGTGACAATAAATACTTTTTATAATACTAAAAAATATTAAATACTGAAAACTAGTATTAAGTGTTAGCCGGCCCATGTTCACATCATTTTAAAAGTAGTTTCAGCTTTGATAATTTTTAGCCTGGCAATGTAAATCTAAGGAAAGAAAGAGGTCCATATGGAGATTAATTCTTAAGACTCATTTAGCCCTAGTAAAAAAAAAAAAAAAAAAGGTACCTTACTTTTTTTTTTCCTCATTATTTCACTTCTCCAGGACATACATCAATGTAACTCCAAATAAGAGCTATATTACAAGATCCTAATTAGAACTTTAAATCAGATGAAGAAGAATCTGGGATCTAAACCTAAGACTTGGTCAAAGTGGTAGCAGAGGTAACTATCACCATTCCTAAATACAAAACACCTGCACCTTGCATAGCACTGTAAAATCCATGAGCAGTCACACAGCTGTTTTCCATAATGTTCTGCAACTACCAAATACCAACTTATTACAAAATGTTAACAGCCTGCATATTCACTTCTGAACACTGTAAGCATTTGTGTAGTACTTTTTGCTTTAATTAGCCACAAGTTCACTCGTGGACTTACCGAAATGCAACACATCTTAAGTCAATTTTAGTAACGACTTTGTGAAACTACAAGAGCTCCCCTGTGCAGGACAGAAGAAGAGTTTCAAGGTAAGCCACAGAACCAGTCTGAAACCGGCTAGGCAAGACAGAGAATACGAAACTAAGAAAGATGAAGCAGCACGTAACAAAGCTTTACGAGGGCTAACATTAAAGCTGTTTTGCAAGCAGTGAAATTAGTAAAGCACAGCTTCCTATACTCCATTTCTACCTCTTTCCATACAAAGAGCCAAACTCCTCCAGGTCTCCTATGATCACCTTTCTCTGAGGTCCCTACCTCTGGTCCCAAGTCTCAAGATCAGCCAGGATCCCTCATTTGTCCTGTCTATTGGTCGAAGGCAATATAGCAGTGGAGCTACTTCTGAGCTATGAGCAAGTGGTCACCTGGTGGCTTAAACAAAATACTAGCACTGGAAACAAAATCTGCTATTTCAGGTCTCCCTCTGCTACCAATATTCACAAAATTTATAAAAGCCAAATATCTCTGAAATCTCTAATGCTGGAGACAAATGAACATAGCTTCAGAACACGGCAAATAGCTTCAGAATCTGGAAGGGCAGGTCAGTGTGATCACAGCAATGTAACTGCCTAAGGAACCAGAGTAGCAATGAAGGAGTTTATTTAATCAGGTTATTCTTTGTTTAGGCTATTATTTTCAATTGTGCCTCACTTGTCTGCATATTAACTCTACACACAAATTCAGCAAGTACAAGCCAAATTAAATTTTAAGACAGTCAAGCCCAAATACTAACCTATGTTAGGACACAGGCTGTATAAGATGCACTAACATACAAAATGGTTTAGCACTAAGTAGTGACAAAGCTACTAAAAAGTTAAAATCACTGAAATTTTAAATATATTACTAAGAATTCAAGCTCTGTTTTGCAGTTAACAGACAACTTTAATAATTCAAGCTCTAGGGAATCAAATCACACTAGACTGCCATCCAGAACTTTCACCTACCTATCATAAAATATGGAGATAGAGCTTTCATTACACTCAAGAGATTATCCAAACTGGGATATGCTAGAACAAGAAATGAAATTAATTTCAATTTAGGAAGCCTTTACAGAGAGCAGTCTATCCACTGCTTCCTCCCATTTATAGCAAAAGAGGTCTAATGATTCCACAGCACTCAACTTGCTCCCTCAAGTAACTGGGTCTCAAACCATTTATACCTTTCATGATTAAAAATAGCACTTCAGGTTCAACCCAGAAACTTATTACTTAACAGTACATATCATGAAAACGTTCTGGGACTAGAAAGATATGATATAAGCATCAAACTTAAAAATTAAAAAAATTAATAACGCAATTGTAGAAATAGGAACCAATGCACTGAACTCAAAGCTCCTAATGAAACACCATCACTGGAAGCAAATGCACTCACATGCTGAGAGAATGCAGAGAATATGAATTAATAAAATCTTAATCATGTCAGAAATTGCCTGCAAGCATAACAAAGCCACAAAGAAAAAGCAAGCACAGAAGAATCAAAAAATGACTTTACATAATGTCAGGAAATACAAAGAGAGAAACAAAATTCAGCATAACTGTATTGATCCAGCAGAAATGAGAGACCCACCAAACTCCAGTTGTAATCCAGAACAGCTTCTTATGGAAAGTACTGTTTCTAATAAAGAGTCATGACATAACTGGAATTAAGAGGACACCATCAATGGTCTAGACTGGTGAAACACAGTCTTCATTATCCTTGGATTCAGGAGTAAAATGGAATGTGACAACTGAGTGAATACCACAAATCTACTGTTGAGCTACGATTCATCAATGAGAGTCTAGCAGGGATAGTGAGGCAAACCGTTAACACACCTTCACTGAAGGCACTTGAATGATGGTACCAATAAATCTAGAAACAAAATCTGAAATGAATAAGTAAATACAGCAAGAAAATATATATATCTGTATATTTATCTCTATGTTTTCTCTACTTTGTATGAAAAGGAGAAAGATGGAAAAAATGTCTATTATAATACACATATTCATGAACAAGCAACAAAACCACTGATACACAGTATTACCTGCAGCCTCTTCCGTATGCATCCCTAAATTTAAAAGTAATGATTTGATACTAACAGAGCTTTACTTATAACATGTATAGACAAGCCCCTAAGTTTTGGAAGAACACAAGCTAGAAATCAATGAATAAAACTGACTTCTTTCTCCATCAATCCTCTTAGAAAAACAGTGACCACCAATACAGTCTTTCAGCAGGACTGAAGGACACACATACCAGGGGACTCCTCTCCTCTCAGGTGTATCACAGGAAACATCTGTCTAAAGCATGACATTAGATTAACTTCAAATTGAAATACAAAGATTACCTATAGCATATTGAAGGAGAGTTTTTTGGTTTCTTCTGTTTTTTTAAGTTGAATCTCCTAGCCAACAGAATAACCAAAGAAGTCCCTCACTACACTGTTGATCTGAACATCCCAAAATAATCCTAAATCCAGTAGTCTTGATAACAGAGGATGAGTACGAACCATCTCTACCATTGCCATCTCCAAGCATGTGAATGCAAGTTCACTGAGTTCTCAAGCAATAGGTGATACAACAGTCAAACCACAACCACACCTCGCAATTTCTGAAACAGACGCTGTCTGGTTTGCCACAGGTTCAGCTGTATTCAGACACAGGCATGCAGACCGAATACCTGAGTGTTCCACCATGGTCAGACTTGCTCTCCTGGCCATGCACTCTCTGGGTCACACCCTTCTGACTCTGGCACACCCTGAACAACCGCACAGCCGCTCCTACAACTCCCCACTCAGGCGAGTTTTCAACCCACTCTGTTCAACCTTCAGCAACTATATTTTTTCTGTTTCCTGTGACCTCTTCCCATGTCTAAGACATGAAATTAATACACTGACATTCAATCTTCAGCTGAGCAATCCCGTTTCTCGGCATTTTGTTAAATGCTCAAATAGCTTTTCTGTTTGACCCACTGAACAAGCACGACAGATTCTGAAAGTTACTTTCCCTTAATAATAATGAAGTAAACATTTTCAAAAAATCCGTTTCAGCTACAAGTTTTCAAAAACCTCTAGTTTTAACTTTAGTTAAATCTTAATTTCTGATATTAAAAAGTAAGTTTTTCCTCTTCATCTGACTGTCTAAAAAGACAATGACTTCAGATATGTCTCTATCTTATTTTTACTAACTTTGAAGAAAGTGAATCCGGTCCTCCAGTTATTTTTAACTTTCTATTTTCTAATTTAAAATGTATCTTATGAATAACAACACAAGTTCTCAGATGTCCCAGGATATTAATAATCTGGATTAATATTTTAAAAATACATGTGAAGAAAATCTAGTCTACCTTTTCTTCTACCAGTTCATGCAAAGTTCTTGAAGAAACATGCCGCCCATTGAAAGAAATAAAATACATACTCGGGGCTAGTCAATGCATTTAATGAACACTTTTATCTCAATGGTCTAAAAAGATAAAATCATCTTTCCAAAATAAAACTTTTATTTGTGAAAAAAATGTGATTGTGTCCCCAGTGTACCAATTAGTTATGCTCATGACTCATCTCTGCCCTCATATAACTATTCAGTTAACAAATAACTTCTATTTTGCTCTGTTTGAACCACGTCTGATTTCAAACACAAAAAAAATACACCAAAAACACTCTCCAGCTGTCTGCACAGTGATTCTGGATGAACCTCTTGCTCCCTTGTGTATCCCTTTCTATTTTCTGCAAAGGTAAAAAATATGGATTAAAACATTAACTTCTACAAATTCATTGTATTAAACATCTACTTTAAGATCTATTGATGGGAGTTAGGTAAGAGCTAGATACCATTCCTAATGCATTTCTGGACAAGGCAAACTAAGCAATTAAAAAAAATCAAAAGGTTTCACAATCTCTTTGAGGTATTTTATGATAGACTCTTTTCTGGTTCCAAATTCTACCTAGTAGATCATTTTCTCATGACTGTGATAATGTCATCTGACCCAAACTGCTACACCCCTCAAGTACGATTTCCAAGTTTTTTTAAGTTCAACACTTTACATTATAGCTTCTTCACCAAAGGGGGGGAAAAAAACCCCACACAAAACCAAAAACAAACACACACCAAAGGACTAAAACTCTCCTGCTCAGTACAAATGTTCAGTAGCTGAAACGCTCTCATCAGGGTGCTCAAACCAGGTACCACACCTTGCCTTATGCATCCACACTGTGTCCTAATTTCAGGATGACACACCACGCTACCCACTCTCTCCAGCACCAACATATCCTCACAAGCTCCTCTCCTCCCCACCCTACATTTTCCTGGGCCCTTTCCAAATGCCCTTAGCCCCTCTTCTATAGGAGAGGTGGGAAGAGGTAAGACCTGATACACTTGTCTGCGGAAAAAAGGTAACATGACTGAACTTGAGGTCGAGCCTAATCCAGTAGACTGTTTTTGTGATGGTACATAACACACTGCTGCATGCTGAACATCTACCCTTATGTCCTAAAAGTCCAGGGTAAGAATAGTTACTTCAAAGCCAGGTTGGATGGGGCTCTGAGCCATCCACCTGGTCTAGTGGAAGGTGTCCCTACCCATGGCAGGAGTTTGGAACTGGATGATCTTCAAAGTCCCTTCCAACCCAAACCATTCTATCATTCTATGATTCTGCCTGTGCCTTCATGTGACAAGAGGCTGAAAAATAAACGTATGGAGATAAGAGCACATGAACTACCTTACTGAAAACATCCAAGTTTCATGAAGGACCTCATGCATTAACTTTGCTGATAGCTTGAAAAAAGAAAAAGGCTTAAAGGAACCCATTGTCTGGTGGCAGTTCTCCAATTTCCGTTTGTTTGCACACAGTTGTTTATCAGACATTGGCTCTCCACAGGTGTTAAGGGAAAATAAGATTCATGCTTAAGTGCTTGATGATCTTGGAATAAACAACTATTAACACTGTATTTCATTAGTGGTAATGATAGTGAAGAATGTCTCAATTACAGGATGATCTAAATTCTTTTAACATTCAACTTCTGCATTTTTTTCACTAAACAATGCTTACATCAATAACAGCCATTAAGAATATAAAAAATACCATCATTTAGACTTTTTCAGAAAAATAAATTCTCCCCTAGTCATTCAGATAAATAAAATCATATTTCTTGCATGGAAAGATCTGCTTCATTTTTTCAATAGATTTCCATTTTATTTCCTGGAACTCTTCAATTCTAGAATTCAGGTTATTTTAATAAATGTGAAAGCTTTTGAGAAAAGTTAAAAGCTTACAAGTTAAAAACAGAAACCACTACCTACAGCACTGTATTGGGGATTTTCACACCTGCAACCATTCCCTCTGTCTATAATAGAAAAAGACACCTGTTCATATCCAGGCTGAGGAAGTGCCTTTCAGTGTGACACCCAAAAAATTCTTGCAGTCCACAGGTGACTTCAACATTTATGAACGAAAGGGAGAGTGAGCTCCAGAGCAGCCTCTGACAAACTGTGACAGAGCCCATAAATAGTGAGCTGAGGTTTGTCCTCTACTCATCATCATCTTCCCACTCCAAGCATTTCCACCAGGAGCACTTCTCTCTCTTCCTCTGTGCCTTCACTAAAATTAGGGAGACATTGTGAATTTTCAGCTGATACTCAAATCAAAAGGATGGAGGGGAGGCAAAGGGAAGCAAAAGGATGGGGGGAAGAGGATTAGTTTCAACTGGACCAGTAACATGATCCTGATCCAGCTGATCAAATGGCCTGGCAAGCATTAATAGTGGCAAGCATTAATACTGGTGAGTCTGTTGGTTTTCACAATTGCAGAGTCAACAGCCAGAGCTCACAGCACGTGTGAGATCACACACCTTCAGAACAAGTCCACTGAGAAGAGCTCTACTTACTGTATGGGGTCCATGCATCACTCAGAAATTCTCCTAGAATATTCACTTAAGGGAAGTTTTTAAAACCACTGATCCGCCTTATTTAACACCGAAGGAATACTAAAAGCAACACATTTTTAGTTAGAACCACATTAACCATTTCCATTACTTTCTAGACTCTGTTAACACAGACCTTTAAAGCAAAAATTAGATTATGTAATGAGTCAAGAATGATTACAATTCAGACATGGAAAAACAGAAGACATTCAAACAACTTTTTTTCCTACCCTCAGTCCTCAAAAATCCGTCTTGTTTCTGCTGAACACCCCCATCCCAAACAAATCCTAGAGGACACGGCCCCCTTTAGTACTATTATAAATGTAAATAAAGAAGCAGAATGATCTGAACTATGATTGCCAAGGAGGAGAATAGAGAACCCCTGGACCAGAAGGTTCCACAAGGTTTGGACATGACCAGGAAACAGGCTCAGTAAACTAAACAAGGAAGTGTCAGTAGCAAGGTAAACTACAGGAAGGTGGCCTTCTGTGTGAAAAAACACTTGGGATTAAAAACACTCTGCATCCCTAACTACAATGCACTTGAAGAGAGTATTTCAAAAGAAGAAAATATTTAAATTGTGTACAATTGTGATATGAAATCTTAAGATAAAAACAACATTCAAGGCCTGAAAGATAAATCAGAGAAATAATAGATGATAGTTATTAAGTATTTGGAATGAGGGATTGCTGAAGCATGGCAACAAATTTCAGTGCAAGTAATCTCTTCCACATGTACAGAATGAACATTTTCTTCATTTCAGGTTATTTAAATAGCTTGGCTCAACAATTTATCCATTTAAAATGAGGAAACTGACTGGGGACTGGAAAAAAGCAAAAAGCCCATTTCTCAAATTATGAAAACACCCAAACCAAAGCATCTACTCCAACTGCAACTGGACACAAGCTTTGCACCAAAGCTCTAGATTAGTTAGACTCTTAACAGACACTAATAGAAGCATAAAGATAAAACCACAAAATTCAGTACAGGCTACAAAAAAAATTATAGAACTTGGAGAAGCTTTTAAATTCTGTACTTCTGATAGAACTAAAACTGCCTCCTTCATACCTAGTTCAGCTGGAGTTGAAGCTATTATAGCATACACATACTCAGCAGTGTAAAATCAAAAGGCTTACAGAAGATTACACATTAATCTTACAACTGGTTGAAAAGTTGCCTGTTTAAATAGCTACCAAGCAAAAAGAAACTAGATTTATTCAGGAAGAGAGTCCGAGCAAGTATAAATGCAAAACAACACTTGAACAATTTAAAGCAGAATTAATGGTTAAAATAAACCATGAAAATCCCATCAAAGGTAATAAAGACAATATTTCAAGAGTGAAGTCAGACTGAAAAATTGTTTAGAAAAAGCAGCAAAGCATGAAGTGTACACAAAAAGAGGCTAAAAACATATTGTCAGCTCCCTTTGCAATAAATGGGTTCATGAGCAGTATTACCCACACACAAAGTAATCCATTAGAGCTAAAACATCTAATAAACGATCAGCAACCTTTAAAAGGGTCACAGCTGCAAAATAAGAGCAGTGAAAGCTTCAGCTCATTGATGCCTACTTGCTGCAAGCTTTAGTTTGAGAAGGTTCTTATGAAGTTTTACATAGAAATCATTTAAAGCATCATTAGATTGGAATTAAAACTTTTCCACAGCATAGCAAACACTCAACAATTTAGGACAGGATGTGCAAAATCGTACCACATCCAACTGAAACTGCAGGGGGATGCAGCTGATGAGAATGTAATTACCTGAGCTAATTATCTTGCATAACCCCAAGCTGTATGCCACTCCTGCAAAATTGTCATGGGCTGTCTCACGGCCATGGGTCAAGCCTTCTGCTTGAAGTTCAGATTGAGACAGAGTAGTTGGAGAAGCAGTTGTTAATATTACTTGGGGACAAGCCCAATATTCAGAGGAAGCAATGCAGCACACCAAACATCAACACCATTTCCTGAGTATTCTTTGAAGTTCTCATCTACTGACTGGATTAGTCTTTATATTGCTTCCTTTGAAGGCCCTGGAACAGCGTGACACCAAGGATAGCCAGCTTCCTACAGGATGCACCCCTGCCTCCCAAAACAAGCCGTGGACACTTCACAGGTGTCTTGACTTATGACGGGGGCCCAGACTGATTTGGCAGGATACACAGGAAGAATCCAAGGACACCCCTTTAGAAACATGAAAGGATTACAAATGCCAACTGTATGGTATTTTGATAGAATCCTGAACACAGATTGCTTCCAACAATTGCTCCATTTCCCACTGCTCACAGCTGTATTAACACTACACTACCAAGGAACAGCCTGCACAATTCGTTTTAGATCACTGATTTTCCCCTGCTAAGTCCCAAAAGAGCAGCAGACCACTAAACCAGAAAGAACCCGACATTTTATTACACACCAAAAATATGAGCTTTCCTGGGACTCTTCCTTTAAATTAAATTGTTTGGAATAACTTCACAAGACTCTCTTATTTCAGGATGTATTTCAAAGAACTGTAAAAGCATTAACCTCAGCACCTTTACTGATGCTACTGTAAACTCAAACAGGAAGGCAGTTCCGTTCTTTAAAACATAGATATTGGAGAGGAGCTTTTTTCCCTGTAAGAGCTTTACATGCAGGTGGCCAGCAAGTGTCATTTATCCAGCAAAGGAGGCAAATCTAACTTTTTTACAGTTCTATTCGAAACAGCAGAGCATTCAGAACACTACCAGACACTTTGCATAGACAACAAAGAAAAATCAATCAGGCTCTCTCGTAAAGGAAAATTTAATTTTTAGAAAGCTCTATGGGTTATATTTGAAACTTGTATTTTAAGAGAAATTATAATAATTTCTTTAAGTTATTTTTCTATGTTTTCAACAGCTGACCATTAAAGGCCTCTCAAGGAGTAAAACACGGCAATGAGTTTATACTACAAAAACTACATTACCACACAGAAATCAGAAAAAACACTTCTATTGCTACAGACTGAGGAATTACAATAGGAGACACTGAGATGTACTGGCATCACAGAGCACAAATATGCTGCTTAGCTTTCTACCTTCCCACACTGCAGCACCCGATGTCAATCCTCCAGCCCCTGTTTGCTCCCATTAGCAATTAAGCACAATGGAGAGCTCTACGTTGCCACTGAGCAAGTTGAACGATGTTGGCAGCACTACTTTTAGCGAGGATCATGTGTTACAATTATCACCGTGCCCTCAAGTAGCTCTTAAGGCACTGCTAATGCTTTCTTGGCTAATTAAATTAAGCTAATCTTGTATACATTTCTAAAATGTCTAACTAGTACGCTGACATAATTTAAGAGTGTTTATTTCACAATAAATTCATAAGTTTTCTTGATCAACATTTTTGATTCGTGTTTTGAGATGACTGAGAAAAATCATTTCAATTGCCAAGCAAATGTTACCAGCAATCACAACTCAGTATCTGAAAACAACAGACATTAGTAGATATAAATCACAAATTTAACCACTTATGGTCACAGTATCCTCAATTTTTTCACAGTGTGAATGAATTCCACTGGATTTACAAGCCTTGTGTTACAGTTCTGTTTCTGAAAACTTTAGATGATTTTGATGCACCTTTCTTGTCAGAATGCTTTAATATAAAGCCAGAACATTTTCCAAGTTTTAAGGCTAGAAAGAAAAAAATATATATAATTTGTATAAAGATTGAATATAAATTTATGTAAGCATAACTTCAATTTCTACTAAACAGTGTGTAAATCAGTCCTAGATGCAGGAAGAAAACAAAGGCCAGTTTTTCCCCTCTGTACCCTCTCTATGCACTCTGCTATGACATCATCTCAGACAATAAACTTCTTGGCTCCTTGATCCATTTAGTGAGGGATTCTGTTCATTTTAATCTGGCTTCTGGTCAGGAGACAGACGCACATGTATTCATCTTCATCGCTGACTGCGTGGTCGCCAATCAATAATTCAAACCAGTTTACTTTTCAAAGCCTGACGTCATTGCTTTCTCTGGGCTGAGCAAGTACTACAGAGGGAATACACTGAACATGATAAAGGCATTTAGACTATTACAGCCCATTTCCACAGAATGTGTGTTGCTTCCAAACTCAGAACAAACAAAAACACACACTACTCATATGTAATTCAGCATAATATTGAAGCAGAAGACTAGAAACTTAAGTTCTTGGGAAAGGAGAGATTCAAGCCTATCCTTGTATATATGGGGGGGGAAGAAACAAAACAAACAAACAAACAAAAAGAAAAAAAAAAAGCCACAACCCTATGTATACCAGAAGTAGCCAAGAGGAAAAAAGGAGACAAAAATTGAAGTAGATACAAAAGAGGTGGAAGGCAACTCCTAACCCCTCATCTCGTCTACTCAGCATCATACAGGATGTCATTAGGTTACTAACTCAGTTTTTGTTGCTAATAAGAAAGAGATAGATGATCTTTCAAAATACATTCTGAAATGTGGGCCACAAGCATTGCCACCAAAGAGCATTTCTCTGGGTGTCCAAGTCAGAACCTCCACGGAAGAAAATTAAGTCAAACAGTGCAAATAAGAAGCATCCCATTCCTGCCAAAGCTCCAAACTCGAGCTGCCCATTAACCCACTTAACTGCTGGTAGTAAGGCTGGGTCTCCTGACATGACACCCAAAAGATTTAAAATGGACACACTGTTCCAGTCAACTGCAAAAAAAAAAAAATACATACAACTGCATGAAGACGATCCCAGCACGCCTTCTGCACAGAGCACAGCCTCACTATCTGCCTCCCGACAGTCGCTTCCAAAAGCAAAGGCTTTGTCTCCCTACTGCTACAGTTATTCATGTCCTAATCACTGAGATCCTTCTCTGGCACTACTTCAAGAAGATTCAGAAGCTCAGAAAGACGTTGCATTGCTGGCAGTACTTCCATCTGAAGAATAAAAAGAGTTGTACAAAGACAACTTTAAAATACAGTGAGAGATATATATTTTACAAAACACTCTTCTTGGATAACTTCTGCTCATACTTGGCAATTACATCTTAAAGAAAAGAAAAAATTCTACCTCAAACACATGAGATTTGTTGTGCAGTGAAACAAGTCTATTCCCATATACCAAAATTTACATTTAACTTTAGAAGAAATGCTCTTTTAGAAGCACGGGCAATATCCTGGGAAGTATTTACAACATTTGGCACTATTTTGCACCATCTCCTTTCCTTACGCCATGAAAATAACAATTTAAACATTTTAATGATTTGTAGTATAAAAATACTTGGAAAGATTAAAAATACTTGGAAAGAAGCCCAAGCTACTTTTTTTAGCAGCAGCAAACTCCCTGCAAAGTAAGCCAGTAAGGGTTACACCAAACTTTGCTTCACAAACCACAAGACCCACGATATGAATAAACAGAAAGTGCACACTAGAACAAGCAGAACAGCTTTTTACAGCTATGGTGCTGCATCCCCAGGAGTCTACTGAAATTAAACAAGGAAGAAATAGGGAACAGGGAAAAGTAAGATGGGGGAAGGGAAGAACTGTGAAGCATGAAAGAACTGAAAGAGAAGCACAGAAGGTATGGAGTATCTAGTCAGTAATTTGAGGTGTTTTTAGTGTTTTAAGACCAAAAGAATGGAGCAAAAGGTTTCGTGAGAATTCCAGGTGTCATCCTTCTGATCTGCCTCCAGCTATTACTGCTGTTTTTCTGCTTGTCTGATTAACTTCCTCCTTAGCAGGGCTGGGATGTGGCCAGTTGATGCAGGACTGTCCTTCTGACCCTCAATTTTCACTTCCATATTTACATTGTTTTTCTAATATACATGCAGAGCATGCAGCTATAACTACTAGTTTAAACCTTCAAAGCAACACGTGAAGTTTCAAGTAAAGAAAAAGTCCTGCCTATAATTCCTCCTATAAGAGGAATTTCTTCACAGAAAGGGTTAGGGTTAGGAACGGGCTGCCCAGGGAGGTGGTGGAGTCACTATCCTGGAGGTGTTTAAGGACTGAACGTGGCATTTAGAGCCATGGTCCAGCTGTCAAGGTGGTGTTTGGTCAAAGGTTGGGCTCAATTATCATAGAGGTCTTTTCCAACCTAATTGATTCTGTGCCAATTAAAAAAAAAAAAACAAACAAAAAACAACAACCAAAAACGCAGTTCTAGTCAACAAAGCCGACTAGAGATAAGGAAGAAGAGAGTCTCACGAATTCTTTCTTCCAGTCGGAATTCACCAAATATTAAATTCTCCAAATCCAGCTGCAGAATTCCACTTGCCATTCAGCCCGTCCAACCAAAGCTACCACAGTAAATTCTGCTGGGAAAGCACTCAAACTTGACGGCAAAATCTCACCCTCCTTGCCACAAAAACGGGGCGGGCGTGGGGGGGGTGGGCTTTCCCAAACACCAGCTTCCTCCCGGCGCAGCCGCCGGCCGAATCGAGGTCATTCAGGGAAAGGGGGAAAAAAAAAAACCACCACACACACACACACACACAAAAAAAAAAAAAAAAAAAAAAAAAGAAAAAAAAAAAACACCACACAAACCCGGGCCGAGGATTATTGCGAAGTTGCTGCGGGCGCAGCTCCCAACTTTTGTCTGGCGGCGGCAGCGCCGGGCGCGGCCGCAGGGGGAGCCCCGCGCCGCCGGACCCCGCCGGACCCCCCGGACCCCCCGCCCGCTGGGCACCGGCCCGGCACCAGCACCGCGGCAGCTCCGCCGACCGTGTCCCCGCCGCCCCCCGCCCCTGTCAGCGGCCCCCGCCGCCCCGCCGCTGACCCCGCAGGGACTGCGGCTCCTCCGCAGCCGCCTCCGCGTCCCCGCCGGCTCCGCGGTGCCTCCTCACCGCGGGCTGCCCGCCGTCCCCCCGACAGCCCGTCTGGGCACCCGCCCCCCGCCGACCCTGCTGCCCGCGGCCCCCCCGGCACCAGCGGCGCTGTCTCCAGCGACTCCCCGGCCTCGCCGCTGCCCTCCCGCCGCCGTCGCTGCCCGTGAGCCCCCCGGTGCTCACCCGCGCTGCCGCCGCCTCCTCCAGCCCGGCCGCATCTGCCTTGGTGCCCCTCTTGGAAGAGCGGGTGCGGGACGAGATGAAATGGCTGCCGGCCCCGGCCGCCGCGGCCGCCGCTTTGCCCAGGGGGCGCAGGGAGCTCTTCCTGGTGTTCACCATGGCCCCGGCGAGGGGGGACACGGGGGGCGCCGCCGCCGCCGCCGCCGCCGCCGCCGCCGGCGCGGAGGGAGGAGGGAGGGAGGGCGGACAGGCGGGGGCTCGGGTAGGGAGGGGAAGGGGAGGGAGAGAGGGAAAGGGGGGAGGAGGGAGGAAGGAAGAAAAGCCCTCCGGGGAAGCCGCTCCGCCGGGCAGAGGCGCAGCCGGAGCCGCGCCGGCTCCTCCCGCCGCTGTCGCCGCCGCCTCTCGGGCTCAGCCCGGCTCTAACTGGCCGCCATTACTGTCCCCGCTCCCTTTCTCTGCCCGCTCCGCGCCGCCCCCGCGAGCGGCCGCCGGGGGGCGCTGCGGCCGCGGCGCGGCCGTTCTATCCCGCCGTCGCGCGCTCTATGGGCCCGGCCCGGCCCCGGGAGGCGGCGGCGGCCTCGGGTCCCCCGGGAGCGGCTCCGGCTCCAGCACCAGCTCTGTCTCTGGCTCTGTGACGGGGTCTGAGCGCCCACAGAACCCCAGAGTGCTCTTCTCGGCGCTTAGCGAGCCGCTGGACGGGCCTGTCCCGGCGTGACCCGGGATCCGCCGCCGCCCCCTGAGGGCTGAGCCGAGGGATGGGGAGTTCAAGGGCGGGGGGGGAGCGGCCGCCCGAGGTCGCGGGGGGTGAAGGGCAGCGCTGGCAGCCCAGAAGGTGCTCGGCCGCCGGCTCTGTTCGCCCGGGGAAGCTCTGCCCAGGCGCTGACAGGACAGCTTGGGCGGACACGTCTCCCAAGGATGGGATCTCCGTAATTTTCCGTGGAAAACTGTTTCACAGCGTGGCGAGCCTCGCTATTAATGAATCCCCTTGATAACCAGGCTATCGGGACTGTGCCTTTGCTTCTCCCGCCGCACCAGTCACCGATAACATCTCCTGTGTTGTGCCAGGTTGCCTCAGCCTGCGTTTGATGTTTGTTGCTCGGTCCTTGGAAAGTTCATTTTTCTCTCACCTTCCTTATCACAGATCCAATAACCACATTTCAGAGGGATGAAGAATACAATGTATTACCCGACATCGGATGCCTAAATGCTTTTCAGACTATTCACAAATTATAACACTTCTGACTATTAACAAACTCAATCCCTTCTCGCCGATGTACAGCAAGACTCTCCACTTGTTGCCCTTTATTGAACTTATCCCCGTGCCTGCACACAAGCCCCGAAACCTAGAGCTTTGTAAAAGAAACCTAGCCAAGTAATACAAGAACACAGCTGTAGGTGACAAAGTCTCAACCTTTTAATTTTCATACTGCCTCGTTTGACACAGCTGAGCAAGTCATTGCAGTGCTTCCTGCTTCTTTAACAAAAAAGAATAGTATAATTAAATTAGTGGTCACGTGGTTCCGACTGTTAGGCTCAAGCAAGCTTTATCAAAGTGTTTTTATTGTTTAAAGATGGAAAGCACAATAATGTTTTGAGTAAAGAACAATAATGTAGCAACTACTATCCTGCTTCACCTACCTACTCCCACATCTTTCTTTCCGAGATTACAGTCTGAAAAAGTATGGCAGAGCGTGTACTTAAAAATAGAAAATATGCAACAATGACATCAGGACATATAATAAGAAAATGGGCTATTTAAATATCCAAGCAAAAAAAAAGTCCTACTTTGAATAGCAAAAAAATTTTCATCTTTATGAGATACTCCTAAATACAGTGCATTTCAGAGTAGGAACTGTGGTCATTCTCTATTTAAGAACTTTTAATCTGTATTAGTAACAGTACTTCATCTCCTGTCCCAGAATCTGCAACATCTTTAAAAAGTAGAGTAGTTCTGCTCCAAGAGATTGGTTTTGGTAGGTTTCTTCATTTTTTATTTCTTTTTTTTATTTTCATTCTTTATTTCTTCATTTATTTGTTTAAAGGTTATGAAAGGATGTAGTCATTTCATACATTCATGGGCTAAAGGACAAAATAATTAAAAACCTACAAGGGTTTTTGAAAATGGTATTTGGAAACCACTTCCTTTCATCCTTCAAAAGAAGGAACAGAAGGAACTGCGAGAGACTATCCTTTACCATATACATGGTAGGAATGAACCAGGAGATATGTTTAATAAGAGTATCACAATCACATATATAATAAATAATGTACTTTTCCATTTCTATCCAGTATTACTGATAGGCCGTGAAACTCAGACATGGTTCTCAAGTTCTCTTGGTCTGGAAACAAAAAGTATGTTGCTCTTCTTCAAGTTTTTGTATTCATCACAAAAATATCCCCAGTTTGGGAAAACCAACAGATGAGTGGCCCAAAAAAGGGCCCAGACTGCAGCAGTTACAGTGAATGTCATAACTCAGGATTGCAGTCATTGGCAGGGATGTTTGAGGAAGCTTGCATAACATCTGCTTGCAACATGCCTGATTCAAACCAGCACTCCTCCTCTCTTGAACATTGATGACTTTTTAAAAGTAAAATAAATTTGGTCATTATGCGAGCAAATTGATTTTCCTGGGTGCTTACCCAAATCTGCTTGAAGCAACAGAAAGTACTCAATTTAAAAGCTATTTTTTTACAGTTGCTAAATTTTTATACCACTGCTGTGTCCTTTTTTTCTCTTTATTTTAGTCTTGTGAGCTCATTCCTGTGAGCCATACCCAGAGAGCCCTCTTTATGACACCGGAGGGACTACTCCTGTAGAGGGAGGGATTGATGTAGTTAAAAATCCCTGCTCACTGCTTTGAACATTTGTAGTGCTTCATTCCCACTACGTTAGCATGGTAGGGAACATGGAAAGACACTTCATTTTGGATGTTTGGTCCCTGGGTTGTTTTTCACAGATGGTTTTATTTTCAGGTTTCTTAGTTGTCTTGTTCCTCTTAGAAGGTGTGGCTGGTTATTTTTACTCAGATTACGGCTCTATAGCTTCCATGTAAGCCCCATCATCATTTTTAGTACTGACAATATAAATAAATCAATCATAAGTTAAAAGGTTTGCTCAGTGGCTTTCCTTGGATATTTTTTTTTTGTGCAGAGAACATGTTAACATAGGATTAATATATCACACATACTTACAGATTTAAATGTGGTTTTACAATGAAAGATGAATTACTGTAGAAAGGGATTTAGAGTAATTTCACTAATCCAAGAATTTACTTGTTCCCATTTTTTATATCTGTTGTTGGTTCAAGTGTCATATGAAGACAGAACAGCATTAAAAGCCTATTTAGACTCCCCTCAGCACTCTATATGCAGGAAAAGCTTTGGTGGAAAAAAAGTAAGAACTATGACTAGTGAAAGACAATGAAAAAAAGGAGGGGAGAAGGACTGAAGCCACACTCCACTAATATTATGTAAAAAAATTTTGAAGAGCTCATTCCCAGTAAGATTCAATTTCAAGATTCGCAGTTTGGTCTTACAGACAGATATCTAAAACCTTCTGCAAATAAATGCCATTGGGAAGGACCATATTCCAAATGGAACCAACTGATAATGAATGCTAAAGCTTACAGCAGTGTTCCACATCCTTTTATCTCCAGTTGTTCAGAAAAGAGATTAAGATACCTGAAATACGTATTAAGAAGAAGCCACAACATCTGCTGTGGCAGGTACACCACTAGAAAATTGGAAAAATATGAAAAAGTACTTGACCAAGAGTCCCTTGCCATTAAAAATGACTCGTGGAATAAGTCATATTGGGACATTGTGATGCAAAAAGATGTTAAAAAATTACCCAGGAAGGAAAGCCTTGTTCGCTCTGTGAGTGGCATTTAATGACACAAGAAATATTTGGAGATGAAGGCTTTGTTGTCACATGTCCCTATTTTAGAAGGAAATCAGGAATCAGTTACAACAAAAGAAGAAGTCCTTCATCCCTTATTCAGAACTTTTGTAGCGAGTTTCAGACTAGTAAGGACCAGAAGGCTCTATTCAGTGAGTTACCATTTACTTCAATCATTGGCAATTTACCAGAGATTACTTTGCAATATCTCTGAATAGCTGTAACATTCCAAAGAATGGAAATCAAATCATCTTTTCAGGCCTCTATTTATAAGCTCATATGTGCGCCTCTCAATCATGCTGTCAGCTCCTCCTGGTTTCAGTTGAATCTCGAAATAAGAAAAGATTCACAAGAGATTTTGCTTTTGTAAACGTGCTCTGAGCCTTTCCCTGAGGGATGTGTTAGGAAATTAAGATTGTGTGCTTATTCCTTTGAGAATTGTCCATTATTAACATATGCCTATGGGATGTAGGTTTGGAAACATCAAATAAGCAGTGTCCAGTTGTCAGGATTGGTACTACCTTGAACACAGAAGGTGCTACAGTCACTCCACATTGCAGGCATTTTGCTATGTTATTAAAGATGTCTCATTATTTGAAGACTACCATTGTCATTTAAAAATGGATAAGAGTTATGTTTTAGAATTAAATAGTTAATGTCCATCCCCATTATCAGCACAGTTATCTGAAGATTGTTTTCCACACTAGATAACATCAGTGTAACTTGAAGCGGGATCAGAGAGTAGGTTTCTTAGATAACATTAAATGGGAGTGGTAAAACTTACTTCCTAATATTTCGAAATTATCTTCCCATCACATCTGGCCATTAGTTTTCATAACATTTTTCCCATTGAGCTAAGGTTACAGTGGATAGTTTTTCTAATAATAATAATTGTGTGAAACTCACAGGCTGATGATATTGCAGCCAGGCATCTGCGGGGTCTGTTTTTCACTATCATCCAGGCTGTAAATTACTTCCATCTTGGACAAAAATGGCAAATCATCTCACTTTGGTGCTTATAATCATTAATCATATGAAAGTAGCACCGCCAGCCTGTTACTATGCTGGGTGATGTATAGCTTTGTAGTAAAAACCAGACTCTGTCCTAAAATGCTTACAATAAAAATAGGCATTTATGAACACATGTGTAGATAAGCTTTAGCACCATAAGAATGCAGAATGGCCTGATTAGGATCACATGGCAAGTCCATCAGAAACATTATTGGCTCATAAATCTCCCTAGTCCTCACATACAATCTTAGCTTTCGAAGTATGTTTCCTTGTTACAGATCCAAGAACGAGCTCATAAACTACACTACCATACCATCATTGTAGTTTCACTTAAGAGTCTCTTTGAGAATTCACATGATATGTTATTTCCAAATGTGTGTTATCTGGTGCAAACATTTGCTCAGGCTGCCTTGAATTTTTCATGGTTTTATGCGTTCTACACTACTTTTAAAATTGAAGCTATATTCACTTTTCTTGTGGATTTACAGTACCAGTGTCCAGCAATATGTGTGGATACTCCTTCCAGTTCATGAGGGTAACACCCTCATCATGATTGCTGATTCACCCAACATCTCCAATGACTCGCTTTTCCACTGCACAGCTGACTTCCCAAAAACGTTGGTTCCTTAAGCTATTTCTCCCCGTGTGGTAGCCTAGACGGTTCAACATTCCTTCAAGGAACATGTAGGAAAAGGACACTGTGCAGAGGAATGTGCTGTCTTTGTCAGTGGAATAGCCAAGTACAGAATAACCAGATCCTGTTCTCCCATTTTTTTTGCAGTCCCAGTTCCCTCCCAGCCTGATTCAGCTCTGTGTTCACACACTTACAAAAGGCTTCAGGCAACAACTGCTATCTCAAGTTAAGGTCAATCAATACAGCTGATGTGCTGATGTTTAATTATAGGTAGCTGACGGTGTCCTCTGGCACGGGTTAACCTTGTTAAATATATGGTTTAAAAATATCCCTTCAAAATTAATTTTCTGCTTGTTTTTAGACACCCTGTGTGTGCTGGTTCTTCCATGACCTTTATGGGACAGGCAGTGGCAGCTAAAACCCTGCTTTACTTTGTCAACACTGAGATTCACTCCTACATTATAAAACAAGTTCAGGGGTTGTCACTATCTTCCACGCCAGTGCATCTGATCTCTCCTGACAAAGGGGCATGAGATGGTTGTATTCATCTCATGAATACCCTGTTAGACATTTTTCAGCAGACACAGTCTGGGCTGTTTGCTTCTATTCAACATACGGTAAGAAAAGGACCATTTGCTTCTGTTCATCTCGTGTACTGCCAGAGAATAAGCTGTATGAAATGCACAGAGTCTAAAAGGATTTCAGCGATGTCTTGATTGCAACAACATTCTTGAAAATATCCAGCTTTTAAGAAAAAATTATTTTTTACATTATATGAGTGTTGAAGATCTTAAGATTTTTCTTACTCATATGTTTTCTCAATAGTTTCAGTCATGAGGGAGAACAGCTGTACTTATAAGAGCTTTTAAGAAACCACTGAATTCACTAGGACACCAATTACTATTGTAGTAGGTCAGTGTGTCTCCAGCTGTACCCTGATTTCCAGTAATAGACCTAATCTTCTAAATCAATATGTGATTGCAGCTGGGACGCCTCCACCATTATACCAGGTAAGTCCAAACCTGCCTCCTATGCTTACCTTTGGGTCTGCAGAATTGTTGCAGAAATGGCCCCCAGGGAAGGGTTAAATACATTACTGAATTTATGTGTTTAATAAAATGGAGTCAGTGTACTTAAAATATTGAAAGAAAATATAAAACAGTCCAGCATTGCAAAACAACCCTCAGATGTTTTAGCTAGGGTTTTGTTAATTCCTTGAACTTTTCAGCAGTGCTACAATATTCATGGCTTAAGTTTTAAATATATAAAACCTCATTTAATGGAATCAGTAACCCTTGTAACAAACAAGTGCCTTCTATTCAAAAATGTTGAAGTATTTAAAGCATTAAACAAAACCAGGGAGAAGAGAATCTCAGCAATCCATATTTTGAAATATAAGACTCTATGTATTTTACATCAAAACAAAAGCCGAATTTCTTACTATTTTCCCTGAAGATTCAGAGGTAGGAGCTGTAATTATAATTCATCCAGTTAAAACTTAACGATTAATCCAAACTGCCTTCAAAAGGTTTAGTGCATTGTGACGTACATTACAAAGATGAAGAAATTATAGCTGTCAAGTGTCAGATTCTACTTCTGTTACTCACCGTCACTGAACTTCGAGACTAAGCATCTTATTTTAACGTTTCTGAACGATGTGATTTTAACTGTTGTGATTAAGGGGTTGCAGAAACGTGTCCCACGTGAGGACGACACTCAATGAAGTATTACCTCTGCTTTTAGAATTACCTTTGATCGCACTTGCAAATTCGCAGTGGATTTCCCATTAATTAATGTGAATTAGCTAGTTGTGGCTGTTCAATTTAGGTTAATTTTAAATGTTTTATAGTGCATCGCTAATTATTGGGGGCTGAAAACCCCAACCCTTATTAAACAGCGTGCAGGTGCAGGCGATGCATTCACTCTGCTCGGTGTTTTTCCAGGTGCTGGCTGCCCTTGGATAGCTCCTAGCACCACCGTCCCGCAGAGAGCGGCTTCTCCAAGGCCCAGCACAGCGAACTCCGCTAAATCTTTCCTGCTTCCCTAAGGATTCCCTCCCATTTTCCCACGTCTGATTCACCCTCGGGGGTCTCTGCTTCCCAGCCACCGCGCCGCTCTTTTGTCCTCGGTGCGAGGCCTCGGCTGTGCTGCTTTTTCTCATATGTCAACGCTCGCCCTTAATTAGCGCCCGCCGCACAACGAGACACTCCCGCTCCCCGAAGGGCCGCGCGTGCGGCTGCTCGGACAAAGGGCGGGGGCCGCTGAGGGCGCCCGGACACCGAGACCATCCCCCGCGATTGTGGGTGTGTGACAGACGGACACACGGACTTTGTTGTCGGGACAGAGCTGCCTTGGCAGCCGCAGGCCAGGCACAGAGGTTTATCTCTCTATATATCTGTATCTATACCGATGCTGCGCCAGGTCCTGCCCGGGCACCGCCGCAGCGGAGCGCGGAGTCTGGTCCGTTCGGGCCGTAGGCCCCGCCAGCCCCCGCCTCTCCCCGCAGGACAGCGCAGCCCCAGGGCACGCCGCGACTCCCCGCGCAGCAGGTGCGGATCCACACGGACAGCCCGGCACTCCCCGCGGGGCCGGGGCGGAGCTGAGCTGAGCTGTGCCCGCCCCGCCCGGAGCCGCCGCGCCTGCGCCGCTCTGCGCGGGACACCGGGAGTTCCGCGGCGGGCGGGCGGTGCTGGGACGGGCGCTGCGGGACGGGCGGGTGAGTCGCTGCGGGGACAGGACAGGACAGGCCGGGCTGGGGGAGCGCGTCCCACAGAGCCGCCGCCCCTTCGGCTCCCGCCGGCGCTTGGGCTTCGCCTGTGGCCGCCCCGGCGGCGGGCGGGTTGAGCCTCCCGAACCTTCCCGCAGACTCTGCCCGGAGACTTCGCCCCGCTCCGGACCGGCCGCGTCCCGCGCGGGGCGGTGGTGGGAGCGTTCCCCGGGGGGGGGGGTCCCTGCCCTGCCCGGCCCCTCTCGGGCGCACTGGGCGTTCCACCTCTGCGTCGCTACCGCGGTATTGCCTCATCGCCTAAAAATACCTCCCGTCCGCCCGCCGGGCGGGGGCTGCGCTGGGCAGGGCGGGTTTGGGCACCGGCGCTGGCGGGAGGCGCGGAGCGTCCGCCCGGCCTGGCTTGGGGGTGCGGGGGAGTTCAGGTGCTGGCAGCCGCGGTGTTGTCCCAAAATAGAGTCTTTCACCCAGGGTGCGAGAGGCCAGTCCCTATACAGAGCCGAGGTATTTGATTTATTTGCGGTTCTGCGCAGAAGGGGGGGCTGGGTGGCAAATCCGCAAAGCCAGCGCCACGACTGTCAAAACTTTTCACTATTTATACGTTTTAGCAAACGGAGGTATTAACGTTCCTTTGCTACGAGTTACATAGTTCTCTTATTAATGAGTGTACTATCTTTTATTGGTTAAATGATTGTCTCGCTTTTTATGTTTATTAGTCTGCATGCTCAGTCTTTCTCTTCTTTTGGGCTGGTGGGTTTCTTGAGTTGGTGGTCTGTGAGTTGGTGGTCATGATATCTCTCTGCCAGAATTACCTATTACCTTTTACCCAGTTGGAGCTGATTCCAGCACAGTTGCTGAGTTGGCTTTGTTAGTTTCTTCCTTATCTTGGGAGTTCTGCATAATGTCCTTGTGGCCCATAAACTCTGCATTCTTTGTGTCCACTATCAGTACATCCTTCTCCCAAAGCTTAGTTAACCACTCCTTAGGTCTGAGATCATTGAAGCATGTCAAGTCCTAAACCTTAACAGGGCAGTTCTACAGACAGGTAACTTATCTTTCTAACACCTGGACATCAAGAGAGGGGACAAGTTTCTTTCCCAGTGCACAGCTCCTCTAGCCAGCTGGAGAGGAAGCGTGAATGCTGTGGTTTGTAACTGAGCACATCAGTCCCATTCAGGCCAGTAGCTTTGATGTTCATCTCACTATTAATTCGCACTTGTCATTTCCCTGGAGCTTCCTGTCTCTCTGTGGCACGGTACAGAGCAGTTTTCAGCTGTGATTTCAGTGTGGTGCAGGGATAGACAGTGTTGTGCTGGGAGCAGCTCTCCACTCAAGGAGCTTGTTCTGCCAAAGTTTGTCAGGCAGGCTGTCAGGGGAGAGGGCTGCATGTGCTTGTGTGGGTATTTCTGCCCTTCACAGCTAGGGAAGCATCACAGGTAGTTTCTGGTTTTTCTTGCAGTAAAATGACTGGAAGTGTGGGCTCAGCTGTATTAACCGCAGAGTTACTTGCCAAAACGAATACATCTATTGAGGGCTGCTTCTTTGGAAGCTCTGGCTGTGAAGCCACCACTGGGTCAGTGCCCCATCCCAGTGGGGCTGGTCACAGGGCTGGAGACCCCCTAGGGCTGTGTGGAAGGGCCAGTTACTGTGTAACCCCATTTACTAGATGTAGTTGTGGTGGGCTGCTGGCAACTGCATCTTCTTCCCGTGTTTTAAATTTAGTTTCCGGAGATGCAGGTTCGGTTCTGAGGTACTTCTTGTCACTGATGCAAAAAATAAGTACCAAAATTCTTAACATTTTAAGTGGCAACTAGGGATGCCCGTTACAAGTTGGTGGGAGAGGTGATTTGTGTTGGTTGGGTTGACATGCTGAGCTGAAGTGCTTGCAGCGCGTTCTGATTGCCATTTTGGTCATAATAAACATCAGTACGCTATATAGGATGATTTCGTCACCTTGAGAGATTAACACAAACATTTCTTCCAAGTATAATTGCTGTTGTACTTTAGAAGGAACAGCAGCTTTCACAGCTGACCAGTTTTGAATAACATTCACGCACATTTGAGGCCAGGCTAATGTAGCCAAAGAGCTAATTTGAAGAGCTGCTTCATTGTGTCTGTCTCTTTTTAACAGCTCTGATGACAAGTTACAGAGAATCAACAAAAGCAGATGGCAGGAGGTGGCTCTTGTTGCCCACTGGAGTGAAAGAGTATAGAAGATAAGCACATTAACACAAACTACAAAAAATTAGGTTGGACTAAACACAAAAAAATACTTTGTGTCGGAGTATGTTAAAGCTGAATTTGAGAGAAGTTTGAAAAAATTATACTTTTTAAGCACTTTGCTTTCACTCCGCTTACTTCATACGGAGAGTTCTTTTTTAACAAATGCAGTACAGAGTTCCAAGAACAACGATCAGATATGCATATAAGGTCATCATGTACCAGCACAAGCTTGCCTGGTAGATCCAGTGCTCTGGCAGAACATTTGTAGGAGGGGAAAAAAAAAAGACTGACCCTGATCTTGTGTGACATGTCAAAGGTGTGCAAAGTATGCTGTTTTGACCTAATGCGTAATAGCATCAGTTAAATTTAAGGCTGTCTTACCTTTCAAACCTATTATGTGCATATTGACCAAATTTTTTGGTCGTTATAGGGGTTTTCTGAAGGCTTATGTACTTTTCTACATAATGTGCCTCACAAGGATTTAACTTTAAAGATGAAAGAATACCAGTATTAAAACTGGAGGAATATGAATTAGTACTGAATAACTGGATGTAGGTTTTCTTTTTTTTGGTCAGTGCTGCATGTTGTTTTGCCCTAACCTCTCTGTCTTGTTAAATTAGATGTCAAGACCGCTTAAAATTTATATTAATCTTGCTGTGCATGCTACTTTTTTCAGGATTATGATGGCTGTCACCACTTAGTTTGATGCTCTCTAAAAGCCACACACAATGTCATGACTGAGTCTCAGACCTGCAGGAGGAGAACATCATCTGTGTAACCTGTACCCAGTGAACTTTGGGAATAACTCTTTGAACACAGTTGCAACTTAAAATTTCTGTTTTCTGGGAGGGGGGACTGTTGCACAGTTTCAGAGTGGTTTTATTTTTCTAAGGATTTTTTAGCAGTTTCTGGCTTTTTGTGACATTCTGTAACTTTTTTCAGAGAGCTCAGGAATGAGCACCGATAATGAGATCAGTATGGGATTCTTCATTTCTTTTGACTCAGCAGACTAATCCTGTAGTATATTTAGTACTTGCAAATCCAGGATTTTCTTGCCAGCTAAACGGTAGACCAGAAATGATAATTCACAGCTTCTGAGGTGCTGCACCAATATGTTGAGGTAAGGTAGGAAGGGGAGCCTGACAAATCTTGCCCCTTTCGGTAATGCACAGTTAAGGTGAAGGTCACTGAATGCCTGCAGTGGCAGTGCAGTTTTTCTGCAACCATCTCATAGTGCTGTGGAAAATCAGGGGAGTTTAAACCATGTCGATCAGAGAAGGAGTGTGATGTTTTTTCCTCGCCTTGCATAAGTATGGGCATGTATTTTCAATCTACAGTGTTATTATTGTGGAATGTATCTTGTACGTTTATGAGAAAGTAACCTTGCTTCTGAACGTCTGGAACAGATGCGTGGTTCATGTGTCATTAAATTAGAAACTGCAGGAAAACAAAGAACCATCTGGAGACTTGGTGGGGGGGGAGGTTGAGGTTTCTGGTTAAATGTATTATCTGCACAGGAAAAAATGTAGTGTTTCAGCTACAAAAGGAGGGAAAGTGTGCTGGGCATTTTATTTTGGTTTGGTTTTAAACCATCTTCTTTCCATAATTAGGTGGCGCACCAGAATGAAAGACATGGACAATATCCAAACTGTAAAGAAAGAATGGTAGGTGCCAGTTCTCCCCTCCCTATTTCCTCCCCTTCCTTTCCCATTGCTGTCTGTGTGTCCTGTTATGACCTTTCAAACTTCGTTAAATTCTAAAATTTAATATTTTTTCTCTATCCACTTAATCCACACGTACTGAAGGTTTCAAAAAAATGCTATCATTTTGCTGAAAGATTCCTCACATACCTGAAATGTTTCCTAGATGCAAGAAGCTCTGTAAATATTTTTATTTAAAAAAGCAAGGCAGCCTTACAAATTGCTAACTCACTGTGCAGCTCTACGTTTGATGTGGAGGTGTTTGGTTTTCCAGTTCTGTTTCTGTGGTAAAGCATAGTGAATACCTACATTAATGCTTCAAGTTTCTTTTGTTCTGTTAGAAAACTAATGGGGACGGCATACTTTTGAAATTTCTTCTTTAATGTTGTTGAGGTTTTCTTTTGTTTAAAGATGTTAATCTGTGGGGATTCTTAGTGTGGCATAGATGCACTGCAAACAATTCCATTTTATGCAAATGTATCAAATTACCATGCCAGTAAGCATTGCTGCTTCTGAATTCAATGCAGAGTTTTATGTAAAACTGGGTATTTTTCAAGAGCTGGGATTTTTTTTCCTGAATTGCTTAAAATAGACTTTTCTGAATCTCCAATAGGAATAACTCCTGCAATGTTTACTAAAAGCTGCATAATCCTCTTACTATGCAAAGAACCTATACTGAAAGATAATCATTCATTCAGGTTGCATATTTCTGCATTTTGATTGGCGAAAATTTAACAGAAACAGCTGTCACATATACAATGTTCTATAAAAAGATGTGGTTGATGCATCTTTTTTAATACCCTGGCAGTCTCCACAGTGTTGAAGGCTTCTATTGTATTTCTTCGGTGTGCTCCAGTGGTGTTGAGTCACTTGACTTTCTCTAATGCACTTTCCAAGACAGTGATGGTGGTGCCGGGAATGGGCAGGGTCAAGTGGGGGTGGGGGAGTAAATCCTAGGGCAGTTTTCTTGTATGCGTATTTTAAAACCTATGGCAGAGGAACCTAAGCCTATATCATGGAAATGCTTTGAGGAAGGGCCTTCATTGGTGTGCAGTTAAATGTTGGGTGGTTTGAATTAGAAGTATGAATCACCTAACTTGCATTCGTTGTTCTGATACCAAGTTTAGAAGTTTTGCACAGATGAATTCACCTTTTCTATTGTCATTCTTTAACTTTGCTTCTAAAGTGCAAATAGTAGCAGTTAAGAGACTGAGAAGAAGTTTATAGAAAATGCACAACACTAAGTTGACCTGATGTTTTGTAACAGCCAAGTAAGCTGGGTGGAGGGGAGTGAGCCTTCTACACCTTTTAGTACTGAGCTTCTGAAGTACCTGCTTATCCTCATGCATCCTCTGAGGAGTCATTTTTACTTGTGTCTTTGTTCTGCAGGGTGTGTAAATCAGGAACCAGTGATCAGATTTTGAATGGTACAGAACAAAACTGTGAGTACTTTGTAGATAACCTGTTTGAAGAAGCTCAGAAGGTTGGTGCTATGTGTGTGCCCCCAACTACAGTCAAGAATCAGGTAGGCAGTGAAGAAAAAATACTCCTGTTTAACATAACAGCACTGCAGGGGTACTCTGGAAAACAGATGCCAGAAGTCCAACAGTCTTATCCAGTACATTTGTAAATAAATTCACACTGAATTCAGAGAGCTGTAGGAACAGCCTCTCATGTCTCAGTCAGCCAGGCCTGTGCTGCTGTACTTCTGGCTTTTACTAATTTATAGTGGGTTTAGTGTCATTCTAGAACTGATGCTGGCATTGGCTAATGCACTTCTGCTTTATTAGTAAGGAGAGTGACATGAGCAGAAGTTCCAAGGAATGACAACTACTATTACATAAGGAGTTATTTAAGGAGCTGCAGCCTTCTTATGCAGAGGCATAGCCCATATTTTTTCATTTACTCTTATTCATATAATTATGGTAGTAGTGGGATGTTCAGTGTGGGTTTCTATCTTGGTGATTCTGTCCTTTTCAAGTTTTTCTGTTACTCACGAAAGACTGCTAAGGGGAGGGAGAAAAGGCCATGTAGAACAAAGATGTCACGAAGAAATGTGGAGTGGGCATTGCTGGAAATTATGTTCATAGAGTCCCTAACTGAGCCTGGAAAAAAAAGGAATTTCAGGAGCAGTATGTTAAATTGCAGTTCTGAAGTAGTGTTACATGACATTACTTGTGTCAATGCCTAAATGGGAAATTGGTGTGGAATAATTAACCCATGCTAAATTTGCATACTGGCTCACTGTAAAGGAACCTTCCCATAATTGGAACTCCTTCCACATGCATTGGTGCTATAAGACACAGGAGTTTTTTAAAGAATGTAGTCTTGCTGAGTGTTATAAACTTTTTTTGACAGACTACCCAACTGAAAGAGAAGGAATTTTATTCAGCAGTTTGCACATGCCTGTTTATTTATGTAGCAATCATCTAACAAGTCAAAATGCGAAAAAGAAAAAAAAAAAGATAAAATTGTCAGGTACTATCAAGCCTAGTTCAAACTAATTTCCAGCTGAGGTGAATTCTGCATTCATATCTGCTTCCTATACCTCACCTGTGGCCAAGTATCTGTCGAGACAAGGTTATTTCAGGGATATGAAATATTCAGACCTGGATAATCAAATGCTTCCTTAAATGACATGATGCATAAATGTCCCAAATATATTCATGTTACAGTTGAGGAGATTTTAGTAAACAGTGTGAAGGCTATAAGTTGGAGTAGTGGATGATTTCTGGCGAAGTTAACGAATCACCGAGAATTTATTTTTCCATTCGCCTAACACCAAGGTTTTGAATATACCCAGGAATTCCAGGGTAACATAAATGTATGACTGTGTGAAAGTAAATTTTCTGGGACTTGCTTCATTTTCTGAGTGAAAAGCTTCTGCATGCATTATCTCAATGCCTTTACTTTGAGAAAATCTTCCTGAATGACCAGAACAAGGCTCTACCCTGGTAAATCCCCAGCTGGACTATTCTAGCAGTTGGTGTTCCAACACCAGGCATGTGTGCTCTCAAATTAGCTCTTGAGGAGTTGCAGCTGGCTGGGATTGTCCAGCTCTTTTATTTTTTTCCTCCTTTCTGAATTGAAGGAGTGTTCTTGACCTGGGAAAGCAGAATGACTGGGGGAAGGTTTATTTCTAACCCTGATTGACACAAGATCCTTAGAAATGTCACTTACCCCCTGCAGTTGCTGTGCCTGTTGGCTTGGGGCCAAGGCAGATTACAGTGAGCCTGCTCTCAGTATTTTTAGTCCATGGAGTGGATGATTTATAATCACAGGGTACTGTGGGTATACCAAGCTGCTTTTACATCAGTGTTGTAATGAGGCTCGTCCTTACTTTGTAGGTTGATGTCATCATTAAACTTTGGAAAAACGGGTTTACGGTAAATGACAGTGAACTTCGGAGCTACACTGATGTTGCAAACCAGCAGTTCTTGGACTCCATTAAAAAGGGGTAAGCAAGTTTTGTGTTCTTAACCAGCCTGAGTTAATGTGCTTCAGGTAGCACTTAGCTTATGCTCTAGATTTTTTACATGGCTCCTTGGCTTTGCTGCACTGCAGTGTCCCTGTAGGAGCGCAGGCCCTGCTGGTCTCGTTCCTGCAGTGCTAATGGCTGTTGAAACATCAACAGGTGTAATACAGCTTTAAGTGGCAGTAGTGTGCAGTTACTGATGAATAGATAAAAGGCAGTGTTGGTGGGGGGCACAGCAGGTGCAGAACAAAACAAAGAATAAATCAGTGCCCAGTAAGAGCTTCTGATCAAATGGTATTTTGACTAATGAACTCAATGCACAAGTGGTTGAGCATTTCTGGTTTTATGGTCTTTGTTTTCTTTTTGTTCGTGCAAAGCCTTAAACAGGCACAGATGGTCCATGTAACATCAAGAAACTCTGGTCAGTCTTAAGTTTCAGACATTTTTCCTAGTACAAACTCGCTATTTCAGTCATTTTACCTGAACACAGAATTCTTATGTTTATCCCTGTGTCTTGTCTTTATCCTTGTGTTAAAAGTTAATGTGTTGTCTTGATTTCTGCTAGTGTTTGCAGTTGTTGGTTTAAGAAAGCAGGTTGACCATACAGACCAACGTGATTTTGAACCTTTAATTTGTAGTCTGTTTTCTCACCCCAGACAGATGGAGAGGATAATATAATTCAATAACTCCTTATCAAGCATGTGAAATTACTAAGCCATTGTACTTTTCTTTTTCATACTTTGCTAGCCTATGAAAAAATACTGATTTTATACTATTTCTCCTCTATGGCTGTCATCTGTGTTAGTTGTAATAGCAATTAACTGCACTGTTTAAAGCTCTTTGTGTTCTTTGTGTGCATTCATCAGAAGTTTGCCACCTTTCTTCCACTGTTTGCCTGCGAAGATGCTAATTATGGGATGGCTCCTGCATAATCATTGATGGTAGAGAAAGCACTTAGTACAGCCCCTCTGCCAGCTGAGCCCCTCCACCCCAAATTGTACCGTCTGCATCAGAGCTCATAGACAAAGGCATTGTTGTTTTCTGCTTAATGCAATTAAAGCATCACCAAGGTGATGTTATTGCACTAAAGAGTGTGGCTATTAGTGATGATCTAATTTTTAAAGGCTGTGGTTTTTTGTAATTAACCACATTGTGTCTAAACTCAGTTCTTTCTCTTTAAAAGCCAATTGTCTTTTTTTTTCTTGTTTTACTATAGAGATAAAATAATTCAGCCTTTTTGTAGCAATGTGCAGCAATACTCAACTTCCTACACATCGTGTCCTTAAAAGTGGTAACTGCTGAGTAAACTTGAACATCATTCAAAAAACTTTTTTTTTTTTTTATTGTTCCATTTCTAGTTAATTTGCAGTTCAGGAACTTGAAGTTGTTTGTGTGCCATGCACTTAATGTAAATTTTAGTAAATTCTTGGGATTTTTTTTTTTTTAAAGCATCACCCTTGAAAGGCTAAATGTAGAACAAGTATTAATCATTAATCTATTTTGTATACTGAAAACAGTATAGTTGTTCTTTATCTGACATGCCTTCTTTTTCTTTTAAGGGAACTGCCTTTCGAGCTACAAAAAGTTTTTGATAAGGAGGAGGTAGATGTGAAAGTGGAAGATAAAAAAGATAAGGTGTACTTGTCATCGAGAAAGCCAATGTTTCATCCCTTTTCTGGTCACGGTTACAGATTAGGAAGGTGAGTAGTCTGACGTGCTCTATGACTGAGTAGTTGAAGGGAACTGTACCTAGGTTAAGGATTATAATTCAGGTTGGAAGTGACCTCTAGAATTTTCTAATCTAAACTCCTGCTCAAAGAAGGCCAGCTGCAGGGGCAGATGAGGTTGCTCAGCCTGTTGTCCAATTGGGTCTTGAAATCCTGCAAGAGTGAAAAGCTGCACAGCCTGCTCTAGTGCTGGACTGTCTTTGTAGGAAAGAAGTTTTTCCTTATATCCAGTCTGAATGTTTCTTGTTTGAATTTCTGTCCTCCATGAAGAGCCTGGGCCCCTCCTCCTGATGGCCTCCTGCAGACCCTGACAGGCTGTTTGTAGGTGCCCCATGACCACCACCATCATCCACAGGCTGAACAAACACCTCAGCCTCTGCTCACAGAGTGAATGCTCCATCCTGCAGCGATCTTGGTGTCTCTCCATGAAACCTGGAGCTTGGGGGATAATTGGCCATGTTGCTGTGTTAATACAGACAGGATGCTGGTATCTTTCTTTGTTCGAGCTCACAGTATTAGCAGAAGTGTTTCCAGCTGAAAGGCTGTCATTCTTCTGTGACTTAAGAGAAAAGAATCTCTTTTAAAGCTTTATGTTTGAGAAAAGGGGAGTATGACAATCCCATAAAGGAAACTGAAGAAGTAAGAGGTTATTTTCTATTCTCTTAAAATTGCTCCATACTTAATCATGCGTTTGTTGCAGTTAAGGCATTTTAGCATGTTACAGTGATCCTCTTTACTCCATGTCTCTCATAGTTGGAGAGTGTCAGCCACTAATGCCAGTGCTAAAACTGTGCTTGATTTACAACCAAACTGCGTTGTATTTTGGCCAGCTGTTGTAGAGGGACAGGCCAGGAGTTCATGTGTTTGATCTCTGTGATTTTTCTTTACTCCAGCCAGATTATCTGCTTCACATATTCTTGTCATGAAAGGTTTATGTGCCTATAAAAGCAGGCTTGAGCTTAGGGAACAGGACACTTTCAGTGACCAGGAGCCTACAGGATCCTCCACAGGTGGGACTGCTGAGTGACCTGCAGGCTGGGGTTGTAGACTGTGGTGAAACCTTACGTGAGCAGCTTGTGTCAATTAAGTGGGAAGGGTTTGGCTGCTAAGGCCCCGTGCTCATGCTGAGGGAAAACGTGACCTAGGCAGGGGAAGAAGGTAATGTGCAGAGCAAGAACCTGATAACAGTAAAGGATGAATGGTTCCAGGCTTCAGAGAAGCAAGTATCTGTTTTATCAGTTGCATCTGTTCCAGTAGCACAGTCAATTCAGTTGCTCCATGCTTAAGTAGATACTGTCAATAGGGAAAACCTTCCCTTGAGAGATGGATGAGATGCTGCAAGACTTTTGGTGGCACTGAAATCCTGAGCAAACAAGGATCAAGAACTTAACCTTATTTTACGTAGGTAGCAAAACCAAACAGATCCTCAGTGTGCTGGGTTTCTGCTGCTAACCAGTGCTAAGTGGTAGGTTGTTCAGCTGCTTGTTTTGCTCTGCCATGCCTACAGCAAGTAATGATCTTGCTTCCCAGTAGGCAAGTTAGGATTTGGAAACATGCTAATCTGTGAATTTCGGTTGACTGGTCTTGTGCACTGAGTCTTGTACATTGAATCCTACAACTTGCTTAGCATTTGTTTTTGTTTTTTTTTTCTACTCTTCTAGTCTATTCTGTGCTATGCTATCAGAGCCTGTTCTTTAAAGACAAGTAAATATTTTTGCTGATGTTGGAAACATGAGCAATAAGTGCTCTTACTCCATAAACTAGTGCTCAGTTCCTGCTCTTAATAAATGTCCGTTGCATGTATATGCTACACTTGCAGCAGAAAAGCTTAATGGAGTAGAGCTGGCTGAGACCTGGAACAAGTTTTAAGCTATGGAACTCCTTTTCCACAGTTGCATTTGTGTGATTAGTCAGAAATGAGAGAGACAAATGACCGAAGAGTTTATTTCAGCTTATTGCTTATCTAAACTTCTGTTTATCAAAAAAACACTTTATTAGTCTATTTTGCCAGTGATCCTAGGTGGAGGAACTTTGTGGTGCATGAACCATTATGAATTGGTCTGTTGGCTGGCTCTTTAAAACTTTTGTTGGAGGAAAACTAGAGGAACTAGAAATAAGTATATTGATACAGCTCAGATGAGCTTGATCTTCCACTTTTTGTTTTACAGGAGAAACAAATGAGACTTACCAGAATTTTCTGATGTACCTTATAAACCTGTATAACTAATGGATATATTATGTTTTATCTACCACCATTCAGCTGCATTTCATAGTTTGAGATTATGACTAGATTTACAACTGCACTTCTCTGTTGAGCTTATCAATGCATCTTTAGGACTGCATCAGAAATACGTTAATTAAACTATTGACTGAAATCCCTTGTAGCAAAGTGGGCTTGCTCTATAACCTCATTAGGGTAAAGCACTGTGTGTCAAGCTTCTGAAGGATGAGTCAGGGTAAGTCATGATACCTCACTCCTGGGCTTTTTCTTCTCAGGAAATTGACAGGATGCTCTTATATCTCTTCGATCTTTAGTTTACATCTTCTTTTGATAATCTTATAAAAGGAGTAAGCCTTTAAAAGGAGTTGCAGTGCTTCAATGTCAGGCTAATAAGAGACTTAGATTCTTAATTTGTGACTTTAGACAAAGCTCTCACCACTAGATGGCTTTATCTGTCAGTTCTTCAAGAGCAAAGTTGTTATATATAGAAATGCTTTAAACCTTGATGAATACAGTTCTTCTGACTCTTGCAGCTTCAATAACGTGTTGGCTTCAGCTTCACACACACTTGCTTTTGAAAGAATCATCTCCAGTGTCTACCACAAATTGAGATATGACCTTGAGGGAAGCTGGTTTGAGAATGACACCACACCAAAATCTGTATCCATGGGAGACAGTTTTCTGAGCTACAGCTGTGACTGATATAGTTCAGCCCAGGCTGGGCCAGACACTGGGCAGCTGCACAGCCGAGCACCTCTGCAGCCTCTGCTGTGCACGAGTGCTGCAGTGTCTGAGCTGAGAACTGAACACCACTGAGCAAGTAGACAGCAAAAGCTGATCATTGTTGGACTGAAGTATGACTTGAAATTTTTTTTTTTTTTTTTGCTTGGCTCACAAGACTGTTTAACGTTGTCTTGCTGGTGCTCAAGCTTTTCATCCTGATCTAGAGGGCAGTTAAGTTTTATTCTGTACTGAGGTCAAGCATGAACAGAAGCTGGGTGTGAGATAGTGAGGCAGGTGAATAGTAGTAAGTCACCTGTACTTGGAAGACCAGAATATTTTACGGATCTGCCTCTTGGTGCCAAGTTCTTGTGGCCCAGCTAATTTCTGTGTAATCCAAAACAGGTTGATGTCCCTTATCTGCCTCCAATCACATTGAACAGCTCTTACCACTCACTTGGGGATGAGATTTCTTGATCCTCATTCTTTTTGCTGAGTTTCAATTGAAGAAATAAAAGGTGTCTCTGCTGGTTGATATTCTATAAGTTAGGGCAGCACTTAACTAGGCAGTGGGAAATAAGAGTTTTTGAAATACCTCAGACTAAGAACTTGAGCCCAAGACTCTAACTTTATTAGCCTGAATATATTAAGTTGTTAGCCATCTTTGTTTTAATTATAAATTAGCTAAGACTTTTCTGCTTTATGATTAAACTAAGGTACAAGGACATAAGAGAGCAGATGTGCAGTATAGTTATTATTCTATGGCCATCAGTTACCCCGTTCTCTCTCAAGAAACTGTAACTGATCAATTTTCTGTGCAAGGAGAAAGCTTTTCTGCAAACCGCTGCTAAGTGTTCATGTAGTCAGTGACCACAGCTGAGCCCAGAAAAGAAATGGTAACTCCTTAAATCACTTCTCTTGCTCTGCAAGCAAACATCTGGTTATACTCACAGGAGCTGAGGATGTGCCCATTGGATCAGCCCTGACGATGACTTAAACAGTACGTGCTGAAAAGGCTTAGTCATGAAAGCACTAAGCTCTAGACATTTCTTCAGAATAAAAATTTTTGCAAGTAATTTTTTTGTTGTTTGATTTTTAAGATCATGGTCTTGGACTGAGGTCCCTGTATTCTGTCAAGTCATCTTGTGTGTCTTTGCCCCTATGGGAGGGTTGGCTGTAGAAAGTGCCTTAGAAAAATAAAATCCAAATGCTGTGTGTATCAGCCTGGATTTTTCACATTAAGTCAATTGCTCTGATAGATGAGTAATTCTTCTAAGCTGAAATAGATGATGCTGGAGTCTAAATCAAGGCTAACAACATTCAGTTAAATTGAATTACTGTAATCACATTACGGTGAAAATTAACTTTGAGTATGCAAATTCAGTACTCAACCCCCTTAAAGTTTCACCTGTGTGATTAGAGTACAAAAATGCATGAAGCATCTTCAGACTGTTTTGTCTCTTGTCTATTCAGATTTAATCCTTCAGTCTTATAAAAATGTTAAATATGAGCAAACTGAAATTCTATACCATGTTGAAGTCTTTAAGTGAAAGTACTGGCATACAGTTGAAAAAAAGATGATATTTATGTCATTTTTGTTAAAATAAGAAGTCATCAGTGCACCCTGGTACAGGGCAGAAAGCTCCAGAAGCAGAGGTCTGGAGGGGGGTTCAAGCTTACATGTGTACCCAGAAGCCATAACCTCATACGGCTTTTCTTTTCAGTGCTACTCCAAGGATAATCTCTAAAGTGAGAGATGATCATCAAGGGCCTGATGACAAAAGACACCTGCCTTTAGTACCCTTGAATGATTTGGAGCCTATCACTAACATCCAGATCTGGTTAGCTGATGGGGAAAGGATAATTCAGAAATTCAATGTTTCTCACAGGTAAAATGTATTTTAGCACTGTCATATGTATTTACATCTGAACTATTTGTGTTGTGCCTGTATACATAAGTCTCTGATTTCTGTGGATAATCTGTCTCCTCAGTTCACTTAGTGTTGGACTGCTGTGTCTAGAAAACCTTTGAATTTTGAGAAATCTATTAGTTGAGAAGAGAGGAGCATAAGAGGAATGTGAACTGATATTAGTAGTCAGTTTATAACTGAGCATAAAGGAAAATCTGAGGAAATTGTAGGAGTTCTTTTTAGGTTAGTGTAAGTTAGGCTCATTACTAGAGGAAACAGCTTTTATGATTACAGATTTCTCAAAACAACTACATCTGGAGCAAATGGCTTACTAAAAAGCCTGCTAGTCATTGGGCATAGACAGCACCACAGGTGGAAGCTGGAGAATGTGACTTAGAACTGAGCCAGAGAAACCTCTGGGGAGGGCCAGAGTCAGTGCACTGGGCAGGGGAGGTTCATCTCCTGCGTGTCAACATGGACAGAATAGAATGCACCAAGTGTGTTTAATTATTAATTAATAAAAGATCCAGTTCCCAAGGAAGCTTATAAATTGGATAATGACAGAAGGTGTCAGCACAGCACATGTATGCAGGAGCTTTGAGAAAGTAGGATTAACACTTTTTGACATTCAATTGTAGAACTACTGTCTTGAGAGGCCTTTCTCAAATCTGTAATTTGAGAAATTATTCCAGCACTATACAGTCATGTCATGTAAAGGATATGTTGACTAACCTTCGAATTGCTTCACAGAGAAGCAATCACAGATTTAATACAACCCAGGCTGCTGTCAAGATAAGCTGTATATGTCTGTGGCTGGTCAGAAGAAAAGCTCAGCAGTCGAAGGTTAATGACTGTAGTTTTTTCTTTGACTTGTACTGATTTATTACTGTTAGTGGCCTGAGGTATGAACAGAAAGAGTGTTATGATGTACTGCTGAAGGGTCAATTGCTATTTTAATTATAAATACTTAATTGAAGGGCTTAATATCTTAATTATTCCAGGTTTCACACATTTAAGTGTATTTAGAAGCTTTCTGTCTTCATGAAAAATAGCAGTTTGAACAGCTGCTAAATGCTTTTGAGAAGAAAAAAAAACATCTGAGATAAGCAGGACAACAGCCTTACTGATGCAATGCTCTTTTTGAAGTAGCATGCAATAAATATTCCATTATAACATACCCTCTTGCCACAAGACCAGCATGTTTGTGCTGTATACAGTATTTGTGTATGACCCGATAAGAACTAGAGGGAAATCCTTTTAGAGTACATATCCTTAAGTGTGATGATTGCACATATAGCACTCCTTTTCAGTGGAGACACAGAATATAGTCAACTATTTGTTAACTAAACTATAGATTAATGACATGTAGCACATATGTTGTAGTGTCTGGGTAAATTGATTACTGCTACCCTTTTGCAGATAGAATGTGTATGTGCCACAATAACTGCTGCTTTAGATGTGACTTGATTTCTGCTGAAAGATTGGAGCAGAAGTGCAGGTACCACTGTAGAACTGCAATATGGGGAATCAAGACATGAGAGTGTAGCAACTAGCAGAGTAGAGCTGTAGGAATAGCACACAGAGCTGTCTCTTGGATCTGGTTGTGTGCCTTCTTGAGCACTTGCTAAGTTAGTGTGAACCTGGAGTATTGGGTATGGAGCCTGGAAAACTGACTTTCTAAAGCAGAGACCCGGTGGCTAATTACCTGAGTTGCTCTCGGAACACAGTGAACTTTGATATGATGCATGTAGACACGTGTAAATGTCCAACCAAAAATTTAGTCCTGCTTGAGGCTTTTCAGGCTCTAGACTTATAAGACCAAGCAATGTCTCTTAACAGAGGCCTGCGTGCACAGGAATTGGTTTTTATTATGCTGGCAAATCTGCCCTGGGGAGTGAGTATGGCTGAGGCATAACACTTGGTCAGCTGTGCTGCTAAACTGTTAGGATGGCTCTCCCCCAAGCCAGCCAGCACTTCCTCTGTTGATATCTAGCCATGGTTCAGATGTTAGCTCAGGTCATGGACCATTCCCAGGAGGCAGTAAACCTCATGGGCTACGCTGTGAATGGGGGAGAGGAAGGATAAGTTAAGTTGCCAGTAGCCAGAGTCTACCAGCTGGTCTCAGGACTGGAGAATGGACACTGACACTGCATTTATTTTATTGAGGTAGATGTATCCTCTCATCTTCATTTTCTAATTAAATTGGTCAATCCTGATTGTTCTGCAGTGAAACCTCTGTCTTGCTCACTTATTGCAAGGTTCTTCACACCTTAATAGGCAACTTAAATCTGTAATGAATTCACCACTGCACCTGCTTTGGTAGGATGAGGCTATATTTGGTCCTAGTTAATGTATCAGCTATCCAGACAATTTTTGCAGACCCTTCTTCTTGATTTTTATTATGGTTCTGCTACATGTACCACACACTGGAAGCATCTTTATTCTAGCTCTTGGCTACAGAATCCTCAGGTAAGAGCTCCACCAGCTGGTTAGGAAATGGTAGGCTTATGTAAATACCATCTGAGCCATGGTGAAGCATTTGAGTGCTCAGAATAAGATGCTCATCCCTGTTCCCTTGGGAATACTCTCAGAGCATGCAAACCTTAGTCCTTGCCTCCCAAGTGGATCAGGCATTTCAGGATACTACCCCATCTGTATTCCTCCAATTCTGTGCCATCAGGCATTAAATGAAGTTGTGTCTCATTCTCATCCTGTGGTGGCTGTGGGTGTTTGCACACATGGTCTGTGTTGAGATTGCAGTGCCAAAACTCTAATGCCGAGTTTTCTTATTTTCTTCTCAGAATAAGCCATGTCAGAGACTTCATAACGAAGTATCAAGGATCAGAGGGAAGTGTTCCCTTCACACTGACAACTTCCCTGCCCTTTCGAGAGCTGCAAGATGAGACACTCACGCTGGAGGAAGCAAAGTTGCAGAATGCTGTTGTTGTTCAGAGACTTCAGAAAACAACTGAACCTTTCAGACTCTTAGTGATAAAAGCACCTGACAATGACTGTAAAACTGCTGCTACCCCTAACGGACAACTCAAGAATGAGCAAAAAAATGCTGTCAGTAGTACAAGATCGAATTAGCTTTCAACTGGCCAAAAACTAGATGCAGGGGAAACTAGGCAAAACCAAAAATGTAACCAGCAATATGTGGATGCCCTCACATCCTCATGCACTGTGCTCTTAGAGAGCAGTATGGGTGCTGTGCTATCATCTGCTGTAATAAGTATTTTCAGCTAGACTGGGTGGTCAGAGCCTGGCTGTATAACATAGCAGAGGTAACTGTACAGCAGATCATCCTTAGAATTTACTTAGATAAAAAGCTTTGTAGTTATTTAATGAGTGGGTTTAGGTGGAACAGTTCTCTGAGACTTAATTACTACTGATAGCACCTTTTAGGGAAAAATAGTATTTATTTTTGCACTTTGGACTAAACTGAAGCATTTCACTTACATTGTGGTGTAAACTGCTGCAGGTTGCATTCTTCTCACAGTAACTTTTAGACAACAGATGCTGCAGGGAAGCTCACATTTGGACTCTTAACTTGAAAATCTTCGGGATCTTTGGGATTTAACTTTTATCACAAGATCTGCAGTGTAATAATGTTCTGTCAAGTCTGTACATGATGGTAGGTGCATGTGTGAGAGGATAGAAATGAGGTAGTCTGGTGCATACTGCATACGAAGTGCCTCAAAGTAAGCTCTGAAGGAATTGTTATTACCAATGGTTGAAGTGGTTTCTGCCTCTTCTGGGCTGCTACGGGTGTCTTACAGATCAGGTGATGTTAAACTACCTAGCTCATTAGCATTGAGATCCACTTTTAGCTTTGTCACACAAAACCTTCTGCTTTTGTGGCACTGCCGTACAGGAGTAGTGGCTTACAGTTGTTTTTGTATTCTTTATCTGCCTCTGCCCTGAACTGACCAGCTGATTGAGACACTAATTACACATAGCCAAGTTTCAAAGATCTTGAAAATCCTTATTTGAAAACTGAGGGTTTTCTCCCTCCCTTGCTCCATTTCCACCCATATCTTTTATTTTGCTATTCATGTACTTGAGGCATAAAAATTGTAGCCAACTATTCCATGTTTTCCTAAAAGAGAAATCAACATAAAGACTAAATATTTTGTACTGTGTTTACTAAGCATGTGGCTTTGTGAATGGAACTAAAGTCTCTAGGTAAGACTTATCTCAGGACCTTTGGTAGATGCTGACTAATCTGTACTACCTAAGCCAATGGATGATTGTTGGGGTTGTACTTCTTTTGCGTGGTAAAATGAAAGATGGTTTGGGATTTTGCTGGTTTTGTTCTAAATAGAAAATTGCTTCATTTACTTGTATTCTATCTGAAAACTGGGAGACTTCAAACTATGGGTATACTTACTTCATTTCCAGGGATATAAAACTGGTTTGCCTCAGCATCTCTCCTGGTGTGTTTGAGGACAGTGAAATCAAAGTCATCTACACAAATATCTATTCAGTGTTCTCAGAAAGTAAATCTCTGAAAACCATGCAGTTCACTAATTCAGTGCTGTAAACTTCATGTGCTACTGTGTCATCTGAGTTTGTGTAGCAGGTTGTAGAACTAAATTTTCTTGGCTCTTGCACTGACTCCCCACCCATGTGAAAAACAGGAAGAAATGTGCAGACAAATCCACTAGTAAAACTGTAAAGACAAACACCTACAGACTCAGATCCAAACCTAAGTTCTCAGAGCTTCCTGAGCAGTGAATTTTATTAATCAGTGCTTTTGAATTTGTCCTAATGTAAAAATAAGTGTTAGAAAACCACACGTGCTTGATAATGAGCTCAGTTCTTATCTAAAAGGTGCATGAAATGTCAAAGTAACAGTGTACTGTTCAAGCATTGGCAGCACAGAAATTCAAAGAAATAATTAGTGTCAGATTGAAATCGAAGGGGGGAGTGTCAAATTGTAGGTAAACCCATTTTGCTTGCTGTCCTTTGGAAAGTATTTTGTATTTCAATGTTGGTTCGTGTCTGGTGCCAGCATTTTAAGAGATTGCACAGCTTGGTTCTACCTTGCTGTATATTGTGCTTTACTGAAATCAGCTCTGTCTGGCTAAAGCTTTGGTGTACTTGAGTGTGCATTTGCAGTTTGAAAGTGTCATGATCCTAATTACAAAATGACAAAGAGCAAATCTTTGAAAAGTCTAAAATGATGCTGACTGCACTAATCCTGTGTTAGATTAGAAAATGCCTTTAAAAAAGGCAATGAACTGTGATTGGATAACTTATTTCCTAACTTGGAGAAAATCTTTGGAGTGAATACAGGGCTCTCCTGAATCTAATTGGGTTTTTGTGAGCTTGTAAAGACTGATTAGCTACCTGTAGTGTCTGGGCAGCCTAATCTCTTGCTCTGTGCTGTAGACAGCTATTGTGCATTGGTCAAACAACAGTAAAACTGGCTTGATCAATGCCAGAGTTTGTGAAACACACAAGTACTATCAGTTATTCATTGTTTCTTCACAAACCTTTGCTGTTTTGAGTAAAGCCTGTGCATTAACATGATTTACAGCAAATTTGAAATAGCCAAGAAAAGAACAAAGAAAGGAAATTTTGTTTTTTCCCTGTTGGTTTTCCCTTTGTGAAGAAACATGCAAATGGAAGTAACAAAGATTTAGTGTGTTACAAGGATGATGAAGAGAAAATGGAGAACCTAAATGCTGAATTTCAGTGTTAGATGCATACCTTGTATCTAGCTTGGTACTGGTCAGTCTGTCTGTGTTTTGAAGCTCATCTGGCCTCAAGCCTGTCAGGACCACCTGGGAGCCCAAAAGCTCCAGAGAGTTTTCAACAAGGCCTGTTAAGGCTGTAATCTCAGTTTTCTGTTGGAGGTCTGGTTTTAAGAAAATAATGCCTTATTTTTTAAGTATTTTGCAAATTTGCAGTAATTAGTCTTGTCAAATGAGGCTGCACAGGATTTGCATGTCTGTACTTTATGGCATGGTTTGTGGTGGCTGCCCAGTACCCACAAGGTGACCCTGCAGAGAGCTCTTCGAATCAGTCAAGCCACAAAGCCCTGTGCATATAGATTAGTCGTCATCTTCCCAAGACAGGCAGGTCACAAGTCCTCCTGTCTTTGTTGGCTTCATTAAACCTTCTCTCAGGCTGTCTCACTGTTGAAAGAATTCATACTCCAAATTGCAATTTGTATTTTTTTCCCCTCTGGTGCAGAGCATGCTTGCAAGAGCACTTTCCTGTGGGCAGGGTGGTGCTGAACTCCTGCAGCCTTGATAAGGGTATTGGCTGGAGGGCAGCAGAATCACGGAATCAATTAGGTTGGAAAAGACCTCTGAGATCAAGTCCGACCTGTGACCAAACATCACCCTGTCAACTAGACCATGGCACTGAGTGCCTCGTCCAGTCTTTCCTTAAACACCTTCAGGGACTATGACTCCACAACCTCCCTGGGAAGCCCATTCCAATATTTAATCACCCTTTCTGTGAAGAAATTCTTCCTAGTGGGAGAACTAGCAGCGACTCTCCCCGCAGGGCGGGCGGGTGTTGCGTGATCACCGTCCAGCTCACAGACGACGGCGTTGGTCATACATCCGTGTGAATCGGGAAACAGCGCATCTCTTGAAGGGGACAGAGCTGGCTGAGAACAGCCCCGGCACCTTCCGCCGCCGTGCCCCGTCCTGGAACACCGCGCTGCGGGAGCTGCCCCGTGGAGGGCGCAGGGTGCAGGGCTCGGCGGGGCGGGGGATCCCCTCTTCCAGTCCGGGGTGACAGCGCCAGCACCTTCCGGGCTCTGCGAGAGTCGGGGAGGGTCACACCGCCCGCTCTGCCTCGGCCGCCCCGCCCCGGGCGCGCAGGTGTCGGGCGGGGTGGGATGTGCGCGGTGCCATGGCGGGGGCGGCGAGGGACACCCCGGCGGGACAGGAGGAGGTGAGGGGCTGCGGGCGTGGTTAGACGGCCGTCGCGGGGCTTGGGGAGCCCCTCGGGCACAGCCCGGGGCGGAGCGGTGTCGGGGTCCCGCCGCGCTGGTGTTTCGCTCTCATCGCGGGTGGGTTGCGGGCGCTCGGCGGTCCGGGCAGCCTGAGCTCGCTGCCGCCGCGGTTCGTGCGGTGCTTCGTGCGCGGTCTCAGCGAGTACCTGGAACAGCTCTTCAACCCTTCCCGCTGCCCTTGCGCTCTCTCTGGGCAGCGCCGTAGCCCCGTTGTCTTCCCTGGATTCACTGTCCGCTGCCGTGGCAGGAAAAAGCGCGTTCCCTTCCCACTCCCTCTCCCCTCCGGGCCTGCCTCCCGGACCGAGGCGGGTGAGAGAGATGCTAGAGGCAGGAGAGGTTCGCTCCCCTCAGCAGCTCCCGACTTCCAGGCGTGTGTTGTGAGCGACTGAGTGTTTAATGCTGCCCCTTCAGGCTCGGTGCTCGCCGAGGTGGGAGTGGGAGGAGGGTAAGGAGTGAGCGAGGACTCCCCCACTCCGTGACTCTCGAGGGGACACCAGGTAAAACTGGGAAGGGGCAGCTTCCAAGCAGAGAAGCTGAGGTAGCTTTCCACAGCACAGTGGAGAGTGTTCAGGTCCTGGAGCTTATCAGCCACGGTGGGCATGTGCCGTTTGGGGTTCGATTTTTTGGGGTGCATTGATGGCAGAAGTCTGAAGATTTTCCACAGACACACACCATTTTTGGCTTGCAGAGTCCCTTAGCATTATCAGCAGATGGAAGAGTATCTTGGGAAAGTATCACTTTATCCCACCTTATATGCCCTTTCTAGGTGTCTGCATCCAAGCCCTGCTCCTGTTGTTTCTTCCATTCAAGGGTGGGCTGATGTCTTTAGGAAACCTGAAAACAGTTCTCAAGGTGCTTGGTGTGAGGGGGCCTGGGATGCCACCCATGACTATCACACTCCTGCTTCCAAGAGGCAGTTGCTTCATCACTCACAGAACAGAAACATTACCAGTGTTAATTCTATGTTGAGAGAAAAGCTGACTCAAAAGCTGCTCCTCTCTAGCTGCATTTCATTGTTTCTCAGATAAACCTAGACTAGCATTTATCTTTGAGTCACAGGTTTTGTTCTCTTTCCTTACTGCTTTTAAAATACTTGTTGGTTCGGTTCTGGACTCAACTGATAACAAATAGTTTAGGACAAAACAAGGCTGCTCCCTGTGTCCATAATGTAAGTGCAATATCTATACATAGCTACAAAGAGTTGTTTTCAGCGTGCTTAAATACTTTTCTTAGAAATAAGATGGTCTGTTATAAATTTCTGTTCTGTTGGGGAAGGGAAAATTTACAAGTATGGTTTTAACTTACAAGAGAATTAAAAATAAAGGAACTAAAGTGTATGAGAAGCATTAATTTTCCATAACAATGTTTAAGCTTACTTTTCTATTTAAGGAGCAAAATCTCTCAGCTATTATGCTTTCTTGGTTTTCCTTGAAATACAATTAAATTTTATATGATAGGAGCATCTATAAGTACAGAATTGTCAAGTTTGTAACTACATTAGACCTTCCTTTCTCTTACCTCTCACGCCATCATCTTGCATTTCTCCTAAAGCTCATAGAAGCAATTCAGTGTTGACATTCAACTACACCACAGGAGTCTTGAAACAAAATTTCCATTGTACTGTTGTGTTTTGTTACTTATTTGACCACTGCCTACACACTCAGATCTCTAGTGATTTGTGGGGTACTTTCAGCTTACTGACAAACTTACACAGGTGAAAAGGCTTTCACTGGGTTTCACAGGAATCAAGCTTTTTTCATTGCTTGAGGAAGCAATGCAGCAGGAACAGCCAGGCCTCAGAGAAAAGCCCTGGGAGCTGCTGACAGCCAGTGCTCTTCCCAAGACCAAGGTTGGGGGACTCATTCCTCTAGATCCCATAACAGACAGCTGCCACATGCATCTTTTTTGCTCTTAACTGTAGGAAATGCTTCAGCTTTACTGGTGCAGAGACCTGCCTTCATTTTACCACTGTCTTGTAGGATATTGTGACAGAAAATGTGGTCATTACTATATAAATTCAACACGGAGAGTCAGAACTCTATTATGGTCTGCTTCTTTTGGACACCAGACTGTAGAGCCTGAGTGATTACTTCCCAGCAGCTACAAAGAAAGGGGCACTCAATGAAATTACCAGGCAGCAGATCTGCAATGATGGTGGCATTTCCTTTCACACTGGGTATCATTCACATGTAGAACTGCTGTTGTGTTTATGGCTAAATGTACAAATGAGTTCCAAAAGTAATTAGGCAAAATAAAAGGAAAACAGGCATGGAACAGTGATCAGGATGTCACCTACCTTTCAGGAAGTTCATGAACTGCAGATTCCCTGTGTTTCTGTGGTTGACTGAACAGGACACCTCTGTATGTCATGTTTGTCTGACAGCTTGTTTTATTCTGAAAATAACATTCATAACCAAAATTTAATTAAAACTTAGCTACTGCTGTGACCAAAGTATTAACTTTGCTTCAAGGTGATCTGGGAGCATGGTTCAGAAAGTAGTTCAGAAGCTTTCTGGGGGTGTGTGGAATCGGAGTGAGTCTTTATGAAAAATGTACTAAGATTGTAAATTTTCTAACCACGAAACTGATGTAAAGACAGGAGTGCTGCCTGCACTTGGATGACCATTTCCTGTACCACAGCTTCAATTAGATTAATTCTTAAGAACTTGATATTCTTTGTGTTCTAAAAACATTTTGGAATCATGCATATTTGTCCTGGTTAGAACAGCTGGGACCGATTCATCACTGAATGGGTATAGCCCAAACTGTGTATTCTATAGCCCTCCATGCCATTTCCCAGAAACTGTTGTCAGTAGAGGCCTGCAAGGGGGGGTGGGGGGGGGGAATGTTCCTGAGCACCCTCATATCCTTTTATGGAATGAGCACCCTCATACCCTTTTATGGAATTCCCCGCTCTGAGGGGAGGACTGAACATTCCCACCTGAACTGGAGAGTATATAAACCTGGAGTTTCGTAACCTTTGGGACCACTCGTGGGATCCAGAGGAGGACTGCAGCTCATCGCTCTCAACCTGCAGCTCTTCACCACCCTTGGCCGGACTACAATTACCACTTTTGGTTGGACTGCAGCAGCTCTCCCACCAGCAGGTTTTTCCCCTCTCCCTTTGTTTTGGACTCAAGGGGGGGCCCAGGTAGCACCGCTTCGTTTGTGCCCCGGGGTGCTGGGTTGTACATTTGGGTTTTGTGGGTTATTGCCTGTTGCTTGTCTGTGTGGTCGTACTTATTGTATTATTTTATTAAATTGTTATTCTGACTTGTAATCTCTCTTTGAGTTGGCTTGGTTTCCTCTGCTGGTTAACTTTCAAACCAGCACAATATTATATAGAGGCATTTACTTTTTCTGTGTTATCATGCCTTTAGCTATTGAAAGGACAAGGCACAATGGTTTTAAACTGAAAGAGGGACATGAATAAGAAATTTTTTACTGTGAGGGTGGTGAGACACTGAAAAGGCTGCCCAAAGAAGCTGTGGCTGCCCCATCCCTGGAAGTGTTCAAGGTCAGGTTGGATGGGGCTTTGAACAACCTGATCTAGTGGAAGGTGTCCCTTTCCATGGCAGGTGGGTGGAACAAGATGATCTTTAAGGTATATTCTAACCCAAATCATTCTGTGATTCAATTACTAGGGAAAATAAGTGGGAAAACAGCATATAGATCTAAATGTTTTTCTTGGCTTGTTTTAAGGGTGAAATATGATACAGGATTTGCATAGAAGTGGTTTATGTCTCTTGTTTTCAACTGGAAGTCATCTTGCCAATGCTTGGAGATCAGAAGGAAAGGTATCAAAGGAAAGCAAACTTTTAAAGTAATTTAATTTCTGGGAGGATGGAGGTGAGACTAGGAGAAGGGAATAATTAAAAAATAAAAAAGCGAGATAAAGTTTTAAAGTACACAACCCCTGGAGCAAAGCTCAAGGGAACAGTGATGAACCAAATGAACAAGATTCTGTAGGCTTCAGAAGTCTAGTAAAGCTCACATTTGATAGGACTTGTGTATGGAAAATGGAGAGTTACTTTGCACAGCAAATATGTATGTAGTCTGTTGTGTTTACAGTCTCTCATCAAAGTAAATAGTGTATTGTTCTAATGAAGTCTGTCTTGTGACTGTTTATCACTCTTCTTTTCCTGGAAAGAAGAAAATTGCCAGTGCAGGATAAAGTGAGGCCTGCTGTGGTGATAACATTTTGCAGCTCATGCCCTGACACTGTCCATTTTATTTGGGTGTAGTAGTGGGATCCCACCTTGTCTTTTTCTGTGAAAACACAAAAAGGAAAGAGTCCTGATACTCATACTTCTTTGTTCACACCCACTCAGATAAAACAGTTCAAAGAAAAATGTTTAGATGATGAAAGGCTCTGCCTGGAAGTCTAAAACTTCTCAAAACTGTTGAGGAATAAAGATGATGGGTTAGTAAACTTAAAAATGTTCAGAAATTAGGTAATGTGTCAGAATATTATCGTTGTGGTGGATTTCATTACCATATTTCTATTTTTGTCCTGATCTAATATAAGAATTAAGGGCTTGTGTAGGCAATTCAGAGAGAAGGCAGACCCAGGATTAATGTTGCTGCTCCTCTTCATGTTTCCTGGCTCCTGCTGACAGCAAATTTTAAAGAGAGACTGAAAGCCTGAAAGACAAAATTTGGGTTCTATGTTTTGTCCCTCTGAAAGGAAGACAAGATTAATGAAGAGGCATTTTCTTCCTTTATCTTGAATTCTATGGCAGGAAATTAAAGATTTTTTTAAAGGCTTTCCAGTATTCTAGAACTTCTGCTATTGGAAAAAACCAGTGTTCTTCATTAGAATTTCTATTAGAATCTGTGCGGTTTTTTCTCTTTTAATTACTGTTGTGAAACCTTATTTTTAGCATTTATCTTATTTGGCAATTGTATTAGAGGATATTTTTGGATGTTTGCAGTACTTTTCAAACATCAAACGCAAAGGAGAGAGCACAGTTTTGCTAAATTTTTAAAATTCACTTAGGGTGACTTTTTAAAGAGGACTCGGTCCCCAAAATCACTTTCTATATCATGCCGACTCTCACAGATGTAGAGAAGTCAAGTTAAAAGAAAAATATGAAAAGTCAAGTGATTTTTGCCAGCATCACACCAGCATTTTGTGACAAAGGAAGGAATGGGGCACAAATGTTTGGGATATATTCGATCTAGATTTGACTGTTGATCTTTCTTTCTGTGAATGTTTAGTTATTGTGGTACGAGAATGTATATTGATAATTATGGCCCAAAAGGTTAATATAAGAAATTATTATTTTAAAAAGTAAAACAGTTTTCAACTTTAAAAATTAATTAAACATTCAAAGAAGAAACTAGGCTCAGAAAATAGTGTGACAGTATGTGCATTTCTCAGCTGCTTCTTGCTTGTTTGTAGACTTGTTCCTTCTTCTGTGAGAATAAGGTAGGTAAGCCTGAGGGTCATCACAAGTCACTTTTAGGAGCACTGTAATCTGTTTTTATGGGCTGAATTAAAGAACAAAACCATTAAAAATCAAAGTAATGAGCACCCAAATGTCTGTTGGTGATAGGGGTTGAGGGCATATGAATTTGCTAGTGGAATAGCTGTGAAGCAAATACATTAAAGTGGTGTGACTACAGACTTTAACCTTAACACTTCTGTAGCGTTTAACTTGTGTACCTTGCTTTTCTCATCATCTGTTCTGCTTCTTCTTGCACAGGAACACAGGCTCTCGATTTGCAGCAAATTGTGCTATGCAATAGGAGGTGCCCCAAATCAAGTGGCAGGGAGTGCTGCTGCTTTCTTCCTGCAGATCTACCTGCTGGATATAGCCCATGTAAGTAGCACAGGAAACATTTACAGACTGTAGACTTAACTCGGATGTTGTCAACCATGTCCCTGAAATGATAAAAGGGGAATGAGCTAATAAATATTCCAAACTGTCTTGTTATCCTTGCCTCTTGCTGTTCAGCATCCTGGAAACTGCATAAACTTGTCCACAAATATTTTTTTCCCCACTAGTTTCCTTTCTGTCTTGAATTGGCCATTGTTTGCTTTTAGGTTGGGATCATTATTAGAATTTTAGGTGCTGTAGTGTTCTCACACTTGTGGACACAAGAAAAAGCAGTTCTCAGTGTTAATAGCCAGATAACGTAAAATGTGAGACATCTGAAACATTAACAGCACCATGTTGGGGTTGTGAAATTCTATTCATTTGGTCCAGTTAAAAATCACTGCAGCTGCATCCAATAGTCAGCATAATTTCACACAAATATTATTTGGTTTGTCTAAGGTAATTTTGTTACAAAGAAAGCTGAGTTATCCTTCCTGAACCTTCTTTGCTTGCAGTCTGTGGCTTTCTGGTGCAGAAGCAGACCTGGTGAAACAAAGTAGGAATCATCCCATTCATCTGACTTTCAGCTGCTCCAGCTTTCTAGATTTCAGGACAGCAGAGAAACAAAGAAAATCAATCAATAAGCAATTTTTACTGGTTTGAATTGTCTTGTATGCCTGCATGGTAACTAGGTGGGATAGATAAAAGGATTTTAGGGAGTTGAGGCCAAATTGCAGGGACAGTGGGAAGAGCTGTAGCTGAAACTACGAGTGGCATTCAGCACTGATGACTGTTTCTGTTTGCTGGAAAGAGCAGGAAGTTCTGCATCAGATGTCATTGCCCATTTGCTGTTCCAGATGTAGAAAATGTGGGATATTATGACTGGACATGTCCAAAAGTTTGGGTTTATGGTTTTCCTATAAAAGTCTGGTATTAGAAGCTGAGATCCGACTTGATAAAATTTGCAACACAATAAGATGTACATGTAAAACTGAGATCATCTTGGGTGTCCTGTTGAGATCAAAGTCACAAGACCTAGAAAAGGGGCCAGTTTTGGACAGCAGTGTCTAAGATGTCAAGTGGATGGTGTGAAATCTGAGGAGCTGGAGGTGGAACAGGGAGCTTGGAGATGCAGGAGGGAGGTGGGTGCACTCTGACTACACTTGTTTCCCCCTTACATCAAGGATGGCAATACAAGCCATTGGAGATGAGGAAGCATGAACGGAATGAGAAAGACACTAACACTGTTTTTCCCAGGATGCTTATAAATATGGCAATTTCCCCACTCTCTGATTATCACAGAAATTGAAGGTTCTCGAAGCAAGGGACTATTTCTTTACGTGTTTGTGTACAGTGTCCAGAAAGCTGAGGCCTCATCCTTGCATCTTTGGACACTACCTAAATAAATGACACAATAATAATTATATTATTAAAAAGCTTCTACTGAAACCAAATTATTTTGCTTAATGTTTGTAATGATACACTTACTCCTTCATTAAGGGGCTCAATTATTTGTTCCCTGATGGTTTAGTTTGTTCTCTGAGGTAATCCTGCAGGGATAGGATTTATTTCAAGGCCTGATAAACAGCTCTGAAATCTTGTGGGTTTTTTCCACCCATTTTCAGGGGAGAGCATGTAATTTTGCAGTCACTACGTGGATTTAATTCTTGCCCACTTAAAAGGCAGAACTATTTTAGCTCCTTTATAACACTGAGAAGTTTCTGGCACTGGTGCTGACAGACACTGTCTAGATTTAGGGGTAAGAAAATGCAGCCAAGGGATGTATAAGCCCATACCAATGATGAAGACAAGGTGAATACACACACTCCACTCATAACATGAGAGAGGTTTTGCTTTTTGCTCAAAGCTTTCTTCCACCTCTGCTTATGTAATATCCACTTCCTTTCTGTGTGTTCCAGTTATCTGAACACAATACCAACGTGAAACCCATCTAATTTGTAGGTTTGTGTTCTCTCGTAACTGCAGTATTTCAGACCCTCTGTCCTTCTGACTGCTATTTTGTTCATGTTTTGGCTGACCTTGAGAAGCTCAGTGACTCAGAATTCTCTTGAGAAGCAGCAGGGACTTTTGAGCAGTTCTGGTGCAGCCCCCGCAGCAAGGCTGTCTAAGGGTTGGTGGGTTACTTGTCACCTTGGCTGTGGGAGGGCACAATTCAGCAAAGGTGGGTGAGGTGAACATCAGCAAACTGCTGTGGGACACAGCCCATCCCAGCCTTGTCCTACCATTCAACAACTGAATGCTTGCAGAGCCACTGTCACTTCCCGATACTTCCCGGTTCATAAGCTTTCTCAGGTGGGGTTTGTGTCTCGGAGCTGGTGGTGACAGGACGATTGGCTACCACTGCAATTTCACCTAATTTCACCTAAAACATAACAGGTGTGATTACAGAAGTGGATAGCACCTGCCTTTTACAAAGGTCATTCAGGACATTCAGAGATCCCTGCTTCCTTCTTTCGCCTCTGGGGGAAGACCGACATCAAAATCAGTGGGTAGGGGATGGAAGCCAGGTGATGCTGCCTAGGAGACAATATAGTGGGCAGAAAATAGAGGGATACCTGCTCAAGCTGAGTCAGCTTGCTCAGCTGCATTTTCCAGGCTTCCCACTGTACTGGAGCGCTAATGGCATGAAGAAGCACAGAGATGAAGGGGTTTTGTCTGCTGTTGCTCTTTAAGCCACAGAGGCTGTTTCAGCAGTCTCTTTTAATAATTGCTCTGAGGAACATTCATATATATATGGCTTTTAATGACTTTTTTCAGCACTGTAGTTACAATGGCGTGAACTGAGCACTTGGAGGAGAACTCACTTTTTTGACCATTGTGTGATGGGAATTCCTAAGCTCTGTACAGATATATGTGAAAAAATAGCTACATTGCCTGGGATAAACTGTATTTCTATATGGGTACAAAAATATGGTCCTCCTGGGTTAACTTCTTGTTAAAGGATTTTTCCACTTGGGCATTTTATTTTTATGTAATCCACAAACATTTTTCAAGTGAGATTTGATGGACATGTGCTGGCAACTTTGATTTGAACAGATGTGCCTTATGCAGTTCAGTTGTCACAGTTGAGTGCTGAGTGGATAAAGTCTGCTGTCCTACAACCTCTTCCTCAGCTACATACCACCAGTTGGCAGCCCTGTTGTTAATCTCAGGAGATGAAAAAACACGAGTGCATGTAAACAGCTCCCTCTACTACTTTCTAGATCAGGTCAAGATAAAGATATGAGTAGATAGAGCAAAGTAAGAGGGTAATTACAGAGGGACTCTGTCAGATTGTATGACTAAAACCAGGACTTTGCTATTTGACTATCTGATTAATTTTCCTCATTCTAAACACATTCAGGATTTTCCCTTCCTTGCATTTTCCCCCTCTAATTCATTCATTCATGATGCCTGTCTCAGTGTCTCATTTGTTTGCTATGGGTAAGCAATAGGAATTTCTATGACAGCAGCAGACATGTTTTGTACATGAACTATCATTATTCTTTAAAACACTGAGGTGGTTTTTTTCTGGAAAGTTGCCTTGTGCTGTCTCATTGTACTGTGAAACAATGGCTCTTGTTTACTGTATTCTGTCTGTAATTTCAGATTACTCCATTTCATGCTTCTCTGGTGCTGTTCATTGGCAAAGCCTCAGGTGCATTTACTGATCCTGTTGCTGGCTTTTTTATTAGCAAAAGTAGATGGACAAGAATTGGCCGGCTCATGCCTTGGTAAGCATAAATGTGTACATATATTTACATATATATATTATTATTGAGTGTTATGATAATACAGCCACCTCCTTGAACTATCTTAGTGATTGTATTCGTTTTACATATATAAAATCAAAAAGAAAAGTTGTTGTGTCATCTATATGCCTTTAACTTTTTCACCCATGAAAATACGGAAGAGGCTTTTACCGCTGGAGACACAAACAAATAAAGCCAGAAGACTGTGTTGGTAACAAAACAGGAACCCCAGATCTAAAACTTTTTTGAATCTGTGGTTAAATTTTCATCTTGGTCTAAATCCCTTTGGTTTAGCCTCACTCTTCCACAAAGTTGGAACTTATCTCTACTTGTGTCCTAGATTGCCTTCACATCTCGCATCAGCCTTCCAGGAGCTCCATTAGCTTTAACTCCCTAAGCCTTTTAGTTCAGGAAAGGATGTGTGCATGACTGTGGGACAGATGTGACACCATAGCACTGCCCTTAGCTCTGTTAGGTTCTTCCTTACAGCACTCGTTCTGCTCCTGCTTTCTCTTGCATCCAGTAGTCAAAATAGTTAATTAAAAAATCACCATGACTTTTATAATGAATGAGCATTTCTAAAGGGAGAGTGTGATGTTTCACTGTAACATCTTACCCTTGTGTGCACTCTAGTTAGTGCACTCCTACGTGTGCTGTTCGCATGCTCTAAAGAGAGGTTAGAAGAATGAATTTTACACGTATAGGAAGGAGATCGACAGGTGTGAAGCAAGAAAATCGGGAAAGATTTGTCCATGCTAGAGGAACTCAGGCTCATCTGTGCCACAGAGCATGTATTTGTTAATTTTTTAGTACTTTGGAAGTCAAAGAGAGACTGAGTAGTTTATGAAATTTGGAGTCTTTCATCACTCTTTCTCTCATGCATCATAAGGATATATTGTAAGATATTTTGAATCAATGAACTTTGAATTAGTATAACCCCCAAACTTGATTCACAACAAAAATTACAAGGAAGTTGTAATTTCAGGAAAAATAAACCCAGTTTTTTAGCTGGTGATTCTCTCACCGTCACGTGGTTTTAGAGCTACAGGAACTTGTCCATGGGTAGCTTATATCTGACAAAATATAGAAGGCAAGTACATGTTGGAAAAAGGCTGAGATCAGCTGCTCTTGGCCCCAGTAGGAGCAGGGACTTGAGGTCAACATTGAGCTTTTTGCCAGGAGCCCCATGAGAAAAGAGGAGCGTGCTGCTGTTTCTCTTTTCAGGATTTGGTTTCTGGCCAGGTAAACGGTGTGGTTTTTAATAACCCCTGGATTAACCAAGCAACAAAGTTATTAAAAAATAAAATAATAAAATTTTTATACAAATGCTATTAGACGTTTTCTGATACTTTTTTTTTTCAGGTTCTCTGCAAATACAGCAAATACATGTGTTTATTGTTAGTGTTAAATCGATGTTAGAATGACTCCTGTTCTAGCACAAGCATGAACTTATCAGCCCTTCACACTGTAAACCAACTGCAGCACATCTTGCACTTATTACACAAAAAGTGCTTATCTAACCCCGCCTTTCATCTAACAGTTGCTTTCTTTGCAGGAGGATTTTGTCTGGTTTTTTGGTAATGGTAATATTTTCATGACAATTTTGGTCCTACACTTTGGAAGTGAGACCATTTTTGTACAAAGCAAAAAAAATGGGACTTCCACTAACTTAAAAATACTGTAGTATTTTGAGATTATTCTGGCTTTTTAATACTCTAGAGTGAAGCAGTGGAATTGTTTTAGTCAGAAAAGCTTGCCAACAAAGCAAGAACATCAGTAAAGAAAGAGAACATTTAACTATCTCTTAATACTGTACTCAACATAGTATGAAGTTATCAATTGCTATTGATCTCTTATTTAATGTGTTTAAAAGGCAGAAGCAGACATTGACTTGAAATACCGGTCAAGTGTTTTGGCAAAGAGATAACAGTAGACAATCAGATATTCAGCAACTTCAGCAAGGCTCTGAAAACTCACTGACATTAAAGAGGAAAGGAGAACGTGGAAAGAGAAAGAAAGGGGGGAATAATACTAAGAGGGTTGTTGCTGAAGAGTTGCATAGAAAAGAGACTATGAAAATATTTAGTGTGGTGACTCTGCCTGGACACCCTCTGGAAGAGCTCAGTCATAGAGAGAGAGGAAGGTGGTTTTCCTGAGATGTGTTAGGATTTTACTCTTGTTTATGTTTTCATTGCTGACCTGCTGTGGGTGACCTGTGGCCTGGGGACTGGAGGGACAGAGAATACCAGAACCTGGCACTTTCCTGGTAAATGCTCAGCTCCATCCCAAAGAGCAGCGTGGGAAAGCCATTGTTTTACTAAACTATTTACCCACATTACTCTTTTGTATTCCACGTTTTCAGTTCACAGTTGCAAAATAATCAGCTGACCCCCAATGTCAGTAGTGCTGTTGTGAAGGGATTAATCTGTTTTCTCTTTTACATGTTTGGAAATTTTTTGTTAGGATCTTGGTCATCCGAATATGTTGTTTAATGCCTGATTTACAAGAATACAGGAGAGCCCTGATTGCAGCTCTGACTTTTAGGAAATTATAGCATCTGACCATTCTTCTGTGTCATGGAGTTCGACAAGTGTTATTTGCCTGAAATAAGTTTTAGACTAATGTAATTTTTTGTAGTTCTTTTTTTTAAAGCCACCTTCCTCAACAGAAGACGATCCTGTTGTGTTTGAAGTGTTTAGTTTTGCTGTCAAGCTAAATGGAGCAAATTGTCATATATCCAAGTAGATACAGAAGTAGAAACTTTCACAGTGGGCTGTCCATTATATGCTGTTTTCAGCATTTTTAAGCGTATCAACATACTTGCACTTCCTTGAAGTAGCAGTGAAGAGGCTCAATTGAGAGGAAAACTGAGAGTACTAGAATTGGGAGAGGGAATCTTAATAATAAGTAGGATCATATAAAAATTGCTGGAGCGTGCAAAGACATGATGACAGAACTCAGTCTTCAGTGGTTCTTTCTAATAAATGTGTGATCTGAGACATGTACCAAGGAATGGCAATATAGGTGTTGTGTTACAGTGCGTGTGCAAGGAAATTGTGTCTGTTCTGAGTGGGATTTAATTTAAGGTTAGCTCTTTTCTTTCAGATTTGCTGGTTTATTTTATCATTTTGTTATCATTATTTTACTATGGAAGTACTTGTACACTTTTTATATTAATCTGTGTATTTAATGCACACTAACTTTTAATACTTAAAAGCATGGCATTATCCTGGTTAGAAGAATTGCACATAAAATAACTTATATTGATTATTAGCAGGAAAATTTAATGTGCTTTGCTATCATTATGTTAAGATTATTGATATGTGTTAATCTTCTTTGCAGGATGCTGGCATGTACACCCTTCACAGTAGTGTCCTATTTTTTCATGTGGTACCTGCCTCCTTTTGTGTCAGGAAGAGCTGCATGGTACGTGACTTTCAACTGCCTTTTCCAAGCTTTGACCACAGTAAGTAGATTAAAGGTCCTGATGTTCTCAGCACTAACTTGCTTGTTGTCTGTCTATATTAATTCATATTTAGTTAACTTGACTTCACATTTTGCTTCAACTTCTAGTGTGTTTAAGGGATAGGCAAAGGTTCATTTATCAAACTCTGCAAGTAGATGGTTTCTGCCAGTGCTTTCACTGGCAAATGACCTGCTAATTCAGACAAATTACCTCCAGTCACTTCCACTGGCAGTGCCCTAGGTACTCAACTATATATAAATTTTATAGATCCACAGAGACATTTGAATTCATAATTCCAGTTAGACATCTAACTGCTCATAGCTTCTATTTTCAGGAGCAGAATAGGAGACTAAGTGGGTTTGTGGCTCAAGTTCTGGGTGTTTGGACTCAAGCTAGGAGGCAATGAAAAGTCAGAGTACCTGATAGTACTGATAGCAGGCATCATGATTTTTATGCCTGGTTGGAAGAGTTTGGGCGTGTGATTTTTTTAATACACCCCAAAACTTGCAGTATTTATGCTGAAGCCCTCATTTCAGTGGATCACAAAGAACTTCTCTGGCAGGTTCCATACTGTGCATGTAGGGGTTGCATCCTATCACCCCGTTTTGCCTTGTAGCCAATACCAAGATGAACAAGGTGCCTTTCATGCAAAGCAGCATCACACAGCAGATTAGGACAGGAAGTGAGACAAATCTGTTGGACCTGCGAATTCTGTATTCCTGTGTTAAGCCTAAATATTTCCCTTGCTCCTTTGTTTCCTCTGTAGAAAGATGGTCCAGAAGACATTAATTATGGTTTTAAATAATTTCCTATCTCTTTTGAAAGAGAAATAAGTTTTCTGTGGCAGAGCTTTGAAAATGTACTCATTTGCCATGTTTGATGGAGGTGAACAGAAATGCATTTGGTACAAACAGGGTAGGATGCAGACTGCAAGACCTAGTTTGGCTACAGATCTCTGTGGTGATGGGAACACCACAGAGAACTTGGTTGTTCAAGCAGGTTCATGTCCCACTTCCACTTCACAATAGTCTGAGAGTTAGGCCTGTATGTCATTCCAGGATTGTAGAAGTGATTTTTATTTTAGTTTGGTGTTATGAGGACAGGATCCCACCCACATCATGACCGATGAAAAAGTCAAGCCTTTGATGTTCAGTAGTTTTTTTCAGTGAAGTACTGTAGATAAGGCCTCTCCTGCAGTAAAAGTGGGGCTCATTTACCCAGCATCACAATAAATATTACCAGTGCATTTTTTCCACCAAGATTTTACAGAATGCTGGACACAATGCTGTAAAAATAATAAAGCAACACTCTGTCTACCTTTTTGTCAGTGCACAGACATAGCAATTGAGTGTTTTTGTCCCTAAATTAAGGAGTATGTGGCAAAACGGTGCTAAAGACCAAGTAGTTTTCACAAGTATCTCCTGGAATTACATGGTTAGACAAGTAGTTGAAATATTTTGGTGATTTATATAGTCTTCTGGCTTGAATAAAGCGGAAAATTACGTATTTCTTCTTCATGGCTTTACTTCCTGTTGGTTAGCTCAAGCTAGGAACATGATAGTCTCCTAGTGCAAAAAAAATAGATGTTCTATAGCCTATCTTCGAAGGATATTTTCCCAAGGAAACTGAAGGACCACAAGATTAAGGTAAAGCCTCTTGGTATTTTATTATTTATTATTTTTATTATGAAAGATACTGTTTTCCTTTTATATGCTTTACAAACTGGAAAGAAAAGACAGGTCTTTGTGCTAAAAAATTGGTTGAGGGTTCTAAACGTTCTAAGTGAATGTTCTAGATGAATTCCAAGGTCACATTTAACCATTTTCCTGGACATCAAAGGAATACAGCATTTTTTCCCTGACATTTCCTAAGTGATGTTCTTTCTTTGCATAGTTATTCCAAGTACCATATTCTGCCCTCACCATGTTTCTCAGCACAGACCAGAAGGACAGAGATTCTGCAACAGCGTATCGTGAGTGTGATCTGGGCTTTCTCATGGGGATTAGGGCTTTTTTTGGAAATAATTCTTTATCTATAGGAAGTTCCTAATGATTTGTGTCCCTAAACTGGACTTTTATAAGAATTTTTTAATATTTGACAAAAATGATTTTGTCTTGTAAGGAATTCTGTTTTTCTAGATAAATAGGAGATGTTAATGTTTCATTGTCTCAAATTGTCTGGCTAGCTATAAACTCTTTTTGGTTTATTGCTAGCTAGATGAAACAATAAAAATCACTCTTACCCAAGTCAGGGTAAGGAAGAATGATTCCATTTAAAGGTGATTTGTAGGGGAAAATCCCAAACCCATTCAACTAAAGAAAGTATGAAAGTAATTTTAAGGCATTTGTTGTTTTGATTTTGTTTTGTTCAGGTTTGTTGCTTTGTTCTGTTCTTTTTTTTTTAGTTGTTTTCCTAAGTTTATGTGTTTCATGTTATAAATTCGAATTCCAAACTTGCTTTCTCTGAAAAAAAATTGAAAACACACAGAACCAAGACTGTTAACCTTACCAGAAAGGAGATCAATTCTCTGTGCATGTTCACACAAACTGAAATATCTCTTTTCATTTCATCTGTGTGTATTTAATTAATTCTAAGTATATCAGGTAGTTTAAGGACAGATCTTGCTGTGACAGAACTAACACTGACAGGTTAGTTAAAAGAATGAGGGCTTCCAGACCATATTTCTGGCTTTTCAACAATCAAAACCAGACGAAGTTTTTGCTTTGAAACAAATTGATCAGACCAAAAAAAGTGCAATGAAAACATTTTCAGGATTTCCTGTATGGATCATAAACTGAATGTAAGATCAGTTTTTTCCCCTCCTACTCTCTTGAGCTCTGTTCTCATGCCTTCTTTACTGTGTAACTGAATTGAGCAAGGTAAAGGGAAAGGAGTCAAATATCACATGGAAGACTTTTCTATGTCTTAACTTGCCTTTCAGTGTTGCTTTAGAATAACTTCTAATTTTTTTGTTGCATCTGTTTTCTCTTCCTGGCAAGAGCCCTTTTCCATTAGGCCTTCTAACCCTCAACGTACTTGATTGAGTATGTTGAAACCCACAGAGGCACAATGAAATGGCCAGAATTGCTAAAAAAATTCTAGATACAATATCCCCTGAGCCAATCCCTTTTCCAGCCACATGGAACAGTTGTAATTTGCATTATCATCAACTATCTCAAGAGAAAGTCTAGGCTAGCAGTCACAGGACAGGACTAAACAGCAGGAGATTCCAGTTGTGTTATATTCTTTGGCACTGTCTGTATTCTGAGTCATCTGGCCTAAATTCTAACTAAATCCATGTACCTAGTGTTTTCTATTGTCTGGTTTTATGTCTTCAGAGGCTGTGATCCAAATAAATGGGCTTTCTGATCTGCTAGTCCCATGCAAGGCTTCATAGGCATGTGAAATTTGTACTCATAAAAGCTGTTGAACTCCATGGCTGAGAGGTGTCACACATTTTATAGTGTCATTTTATTGTTCAGAAAGAGTTTCACTTTTGAGTGTACAGCTGTTCTCCTAAGCCAAATTAAGGTGTTGGAATGAACCATAGTTTTGACTTTTCAGATGTTGATATTTTTGTATATTTTGAAATTATATTTGTTTGGAGCCAAGATTTCTTGTAATGGTTATGATTATGTGAGAATATTTTTTTCTCCTTTTTTTTTTTTGTAAATGTTTTACTTAAATACTTTTACCTCTCTTTGGGTTTCATAAAGAATTCTTTTTGTTGATAGACTGTCTTGGATGCAGCCAGTTGTTCAGGCTTTTCTTCAACTGTTAAAGAAAAACAGCTGTGTAATATGAAGTGTGCTCTTAAAAAAAGATAGGGATCAGAGGATCCATTACCCTCTGCTGGAGACAAGCAGAACTGCTTATTATAAATTTTGTTCTGCTGTTATTATGAATGCAAGGTAGAAGTACTGGATTCCAAAGTTGCTTTAACATAAATCTTACTTCAATCTGGGCAAAATATAACCTACTTCAAGGTACAGTCTGCTTTCTGAAAGATCAGCTTTCTTGGCTAATGTGGAAGCTAATACATCATAAATTCTGAGCACACAAGAACTTTGAAGTCTGTCTGTTTCTCAGCTCCTACTACTTCTTAGAAAGTAAGATTTCATAATGGCTGCATTTCTGATGCCTCTAATAATGCTTCTGAGTTTTATGCTATACAAGTGCTTGATGAAATGCAGATGTAGAGTCCTAGATGAAAGTTATAAATGTGTAGGTGGTGTTGTGAGTGAAAGGTGTGATTTGAGTGCTTTGCCTTTGCATTGAGTAGACAACAGTTTGGACATTCTGCAAAGCCCAACTGAGACTAGTTTGTGTTCAAACCCTGAGGTTAAACTTGAGGCTGAGGTTAAACTTTCACCGTCTGCCAGGATTTTAGTGTGTATGGACTGACTTGTAAAGTTACTAGTAAGATTAGATGTGAAGTTTGGGGAAGAAGGTTTTTATTTTTACTTCCCATTGGTTTAAATTAATGTTATGTGGCACCTCAAATTTTCCATTCAGAAGTATTCTCTGTTTGGGAATGTAGTAGCAATGGTTTAAATGATCCAAACCTCGTAGAGAGCCTCTCTTTCCTTTTCCTTACTGGATCTTCCATAGCTACATACAGCCTTCGTTACTGCACTGTCTGAACTCCTTGCAGCCTCTGTGCATTGCCCTTCCGTTAGATGGTGAAGTGTTTTTATTCCTTTACGGGGACACACAAAAAGGAGTGTCTGAGGTCACCTAGGAAGGCTATTACAGAGCAGGGAACTTGAATAAACCTGAGCCTAGGAGCTTTTGAAATGCCTGTCATTTCCCAGAGAGGGTATGATAATCACAAGGACACAACCTGCTCTGGAAGCAGCCCTTCAAAATTCCCCTTCTGAGAAAGGAACATGGGACCCTGGGAGCCACTGAGAGAGAAAAAATAGAAAGAAGCCTGAAATTTAGGTCAATGAGAAGAGCATTCCCTCATAAACAGGGAGACTTGGTCCCTGTTCCTAATGTGTTCATGTGTTCAACCCTATGCATCTTTACGCAAAATGTATAAATAGGGTTTAGGGTTAGCCTCTGGAGCTAGGACAGGAATTCGGTTTATCTCCCCGTCACAGGGATGCTGGATATGGCTATACTGCATGGAAACAGGCATGGTAGCCTTGAAATCCCTCAGGCTGAGGATGGTCTAGGACCCAAATTACTCACCACTCTCCCGTAACAGAGCTGCCACAACCAGTCACCTGGTTGATTAATGCAATGAACAGGATGCCCATGGTTAAATCTTTGCTTTCCCAAGTGGAGGCCTGGGTTGTTTTTTTAGATGATCCCTTGTTCTGATGAGTCTTAGTGATCTGAATCTGAGGCAACTAGTTCTGCCTGACTATGGCCTTAGGCACTTAAGAACATAAGTATCTGCTGTTTCCAAGAGCTTTGCAGCTATACTATTTCCATAAACCTGAGGTAAATATAATTTTATTTTACAGATGGAGGACCTAGAGGTCTGATCAGATAAGTGTTTCTCAAGTTACTGTCAAGCTTGAGATGAACAGTCCGATGTTACAGCTCTTAGTCCTGCTTTGGAAAAAATGGTGTTTAACATTTAAACTGTACTTGCACTCTGGTCCTTGAGATGAAAGGTTTCTGTGTTATCTTCTTGTGGCTCTTAATCTCAGCATTCAGCATCTCTCATGCAGCTTGTATACAAAAGGCTCCTTCATGGAGGCTTCTAAAAGCTGATCAGAAAATAGATGACAAAACTCTTTCCTTGAAACTGTTCTATTAATAACCTTCTAATTCTGCTGTTCTTGGTATTGCTCTTTGTGCTTGTTCCCTGTAAAAGAAAATGTTTTGATGAGGTTTATCTTCAGTGAGACAAACAAGCAAGACTCTCATCCTCAGTGCACATGTGTGCTTCCGTCTTTAGGAATGACCATGGAAGTGCTTGGGACCTTGATTGGAGCAGCACTTCAGGGGCAGATTGTGGCCAGTGCTCATGTCTCTCATCACTGCACTGTGAATCCCCCAGTAAACACAACTGACTCCTGGCATGACACTACCAGCATTCCAGACCCCTCAGATATCCTGTCTCATCAAGTAAGTCTATGGGAACATACTAAAATCTCTTAGGGAGAAGGATGGGGATCTTTCTCTAACACCATATTATATCATCCAGCTGGATGAGCATGGACATGACACCCTTGAAATCAGTAATACTAGAGCTGAGACAATGACCTTGTTGCAAACAAGGTTTCATGACTGTTGTCTTTGCAATCCCTCCTCAGCGTGACAGCAGAATTACTCCGAGGAGCTTTGCTGAAGATGCCAAACTGTAAAGTAGCTATAGGAGGGATAAAAGACATGGACCTGTTAGAGCAGACCTGGAGGAGGTTCACAAAAATGGTTAGAGGTTTGGAACACCTCTCCTGCAAAGACAGGCTGAGAGAGTTGGATTTCTTCAGCCTGGAGGAGAGAAGGCTCTGAGGAGACCCTATTGTGGCCTTTCTGTACCTAAAGGGGACTTTTCAGAAAGATAGAAAGAGACTTTTTGCAAAGGTCTGTAGTGACAGGACAAGGGGGAATGGTTTTAAACTGAAAGAGGGTAGATTTAGATGGATATATGGATTTTTTTTTCTGGTGAAGCACTGGCACAGGTTGCCCAGAGAAGTTGTGGCTGTTCCATCCTTTGGAGTGTTCAAGGCCGAGTTGGATGGGGCTTGGAGCAACCTGGTTTGGTGGAAGGTGTCCCTGCCCATGAGAGGTGGTTGGAAATAGAGGTCTTGAAAGTCCTTTCCTACCCAAATAATTCTATGATTCTATGAAAAAATGGTGGCTAGAGCAAGCCATAACCAACAGTATGAAAGTACTCTGTAACTTAATTTATAGCTCTGATATTAAAAAAATGCAAAGCTTTATCCCAAATAAAGAACAGTCCTGCATTCCTTTATTTCACCATGTTATTTTCTGAAATGTAAATAACTTGACAAAAGCTATTTTCTTGAAGGTTGTCTATTCTTACATGGTTGCATCTATACTAAGTGACTTTATATTTGGAAGTAAATTCTTGTAATTGCATGTTTATTTACCAGCTGCTTCCTAGATTTATAATAGTTCCATTTTCAACATATAACTTGTAATTTAGAATTCAGTTTTCCTATCAAATAGTCACTTTGTCATAAAATTCTATAACCAGCACTTATTTTATCTTGGATAACACAGCATAAATTATTACATAGTACTGAAGCAAAATATTTTCAAAGCTGTAACCCAAAGTCAGTGCAATCAGAGTTAGAAACAATAAATGTCATCTGATGATGTGGGAGGTATCCTTGGAGGATTTGTTCCCCTGACTAATAGGAAGCAAAGATTTCTGAATTTGCTTGAGTATTTCACTAAGTAACTGGAAAACCATCATGCAAGCTACCATATTCTCAAAACATTGGCAAGTAAGTATGATTTCTAAAATTCATTATTATCATTATGTATAACTGCAGAAGCTGTAGTAATTATGTTTATGTCAGTACTGAGGACTTTCCCACTCAGAATGAAGTTCCAGATTGCAGTCTGTGCAGCTAGAGCAACTGGGTTTACTAAAAATTAGAATCACTCTATGGATGATGCATGTTTTTGAGAGGTGAGTGTGTATGTCTGTAGCTAGTTTCGACATAAGAAAATTTTAAAAAAATCAGGTTGCCAACACAATATTCACTGCTTCTTTTTTTTTGCAAAAAGTATATACTTACGTGCCCTGGATTTACCCTAAAGCAGGTGCTGTTTAGAAATGAGCTGCAGAAGCGAACGTTTTCAGAGACGTAACAGACAGACAGTTGGCTGTATACAGATGGGCATTTCTTCATTTGCAGATGACTCACCAGGAAGAGACTGAAATTTTCATAATGACTTGTCATTCTCCTGTCACAATTTCAAATGTCTTTTTCTCTTTCCAAGGCAAAAGTTTATATGATTGCAGCAGGGGTCATAGGAGGTGTGTATCTTCTTGGAATTGTTGTTCTTTTTCTTGGAGTAAAGGAAAAAGATGGTAAGATATATTTAAATATGCCTAGATTTAATAATCATTATTTCACATTCATCTATGGAAAATACTATTTTATGTATTCTGTTCCTCTTAGATCCTTATGCCTTAAGTTCAGACAGAGCAATCCCTTTTTGTAAGGGGCTTGGACTCACCATGAAGCATGGTCCATATGTGAAACTTACAGCTTCATTTCTTCTCATCTCGACAGCAGTTCAGGTAACTTCAGACTCTCTGTATGTTTGCCTCATTCCACTCCCAGCATGGGGGAGTCTGAGGCAGCTGAAATGCAAATAACCTTTGGCTGGTGGCAGGGGGTGGTGATCTAAGGGGTGGTGCCTTTCCCTACAAATCAGTAGGGAATCAGAGTCCTCTTTTGGTGCCTGGGGTCCTATGCAGCTGGAGATGGTTCTGTCAAAGGAGAAGCAAAGCCAAAGTCCTGACCATTTAAAGACCTTTTTTCTTTTCTTTTTTTTTTTTTCCCTTAAAAGGTGAAGAACTAGTCCTAGTGACACAGATTGGGTCATTATATGTTATCCATTCACAGTCTCCTGTGGTTTCAGTTGCTTAGAGAATATTTTTCTCTTCTCTCCTCTCTGTTCCTCTCTAAAGTGTACCCTGCTTTAAACCATTGCCCCTTTTCCTTTGCATAGGTGTCTGTTCTCAGATAGTGGCTGAACTGGTTCTTGTGGAGTCTTTTGTGATGGAAGGCATTAGGTCAGAGTAAGAAGACATTCAGAGGCAGGAGGTCTTACCTGTCTCAGAGCCAGATAGAGCTTATTTCCAAATGAGGACCTGCAGTTGAGCGTGGCTCTTGTGAAAAGATGCAGTGTGTCCTCTCAGAGGGAAAAACTGTAGAGAAAGCTACTCATTAAGAAACCCTCATTCTCCATAGTGCAGCAGCTTTTTAAGCTTGATTTTTTAGCTATGTTCAACTCAGCTGATATATTATTTTAATATGAACCTTTACATAGCAGTTAAAGTTGGCTTTATTTTGAAAAGCAAATAATTATCACATTTTGGTGAGCAGATTCTAAGTCACCTGAGCCTTTTATCAAGTGAGTATCAGGACAGAAGGCAAGAGTACAGTAAGTGAGCTGTGCTGTGCTGACCAGCACTTCTGGTGAATTAGTAAGTTCCTTGGAAGGTTCCTTATGGTCCAGATCCTTCCAGCATCCATTCAGTTAGTAAGTATGCAGCACAGATCTGGTTTCTGGCAGCCAACTACTTGTTGAAAACACCCAGAGAGGAAAAGACCTTCTGTCAGTCCGTGCCTCTTTATTTCGCTATTTGTGCAGACTGAAGGGAAGGTGTGAGGGGAGGCAGAAGCTGGAAGTTGTGTTGCTCCAGTTCAGCCAGCATAAGCAACCCTTGCTGCTGCTATTTGAGGGAGGGACACTGACTCTGTGGAATTCGGAGAGGGGATTACTGATGAGCAAAGGAATAGGCAGGAAAGATGTGTTCATTGGCCATAATTCCAGAGTATGATATCCTACATCTAAAATTAAGACAGTGTAAACAGGGACACAAGCTAGAGAAGACTTCTGTGGCAATGGAGAAGGGATACAACTTTTTGGATGTCCTAATTGGTGTACAGATGATTGGCCACCTATAATCTACAAGCACACAAAGGAGCAAGAGTTGATTGTGCTGCTGTGGCGTGAGTGTTAAATCCTCCTCTGTCACTCTACTTCTGCAGAATTGCTGGAGCTGCCCCTCAGTCATATCCTGGAGTTCAGAATCCTCCTGAAATCTTCAAAAGCATGGTGGCAGTGGCTTCACCTGTCATACAGCACAGTGCAGCTAGATCCTCCCATCCAATGAGTATTCAGACTTATGGAAATATCTGACCCAAAGCTACACTCCATAGCTGAGGTTTCATACAAAACCTGCTGCTTTACCACAGGAAGTTGGCATGAGTGTAATTGCAGCTGAAAGTTACTTGTTTTGGAGTCAGGGCTTCTGGAGAAAGATTTATGGCATTGCTATGGAAAAGAAAGGGCAGTTTCTTGCAGTAGCCTGCAACTGTGGCTGTGACAACACAAGACAATTGCAACATAGGGAATAAAGCCTGGAGACAGAATCCTTTCATAGGACCATTCCTGTTTTGATCATTTTTATGCTCTATTAGGTGCATGGTTTTCCTCTTGCTTGCTCCACTATTATTAGCGTGTTATTCCAGTGATAACAGATCAGTTATTGCTTCTTTAAATTGTTGCAAACAAGGGAAGAATGAGACTGCCAAATCCTACATTTAACAAATCCATCAGCAACTATCTTTGACTAATGTCTTTCTAAATTTTTCTTTCTCTTTCGGTTGTCACTAAATGTCTTCAATTCGTCAGCTGGAGCAGAGCAACTTTGTCCTGTTCTGCACTCAAGCTTCTGGCCTTCGCAATCACTTCCAGTATTTGGTGGTGACCATCTTGGTGAGTTGCACTCCTCTCCCATATGTTAACTGGTTCTCACTGGGTTTTGGCACTAAATAATGGAAGACAAGAAGAGTTTTGTATCTCAACAGAGCTGTTAAGAAGCTACGCTATCTTTTGCATTGCCTGTTTGAAATAAAGCTGGTGTTCCCTGCTGTACTTTTAAAAAAATTAATGCTTTGGAGCTTTTAATTCATTCCTTGTTGTTTTAACCTGTAAATCATTTTCTGCTCCCATAAAAGGCAAAAGGTTCTAGTAGAACGGAGGTCTGGAATTTTACCTCCTCTTTTCCTCCCCCCCCAGTCTTATATGCTGAAAATTAAACAACTTTAATTTGCATATTCATATATATGACTCTTCTGAGCTAAGCAGCTTGCAAGGATAAATATTTTAAATATATAGAGATACGAAGGTTCTTCTCTAGAGCAATTGGCAGTTTGATAAAAAGATCCTTTTACAGAACCTTTTTCTTGACATGCAGAGGTGGAATTGTGCTTGCCTAGGTGATACTTCTCCTTTCCCACATTATAAGACACATCTTCCAAAACCATTAAAACCAAAATGTTGGAGAGCAGAAGATGACTATCTTAAGGCTCTGCAACTGATGGTCTCCAAGAACAGAGACAAGAGACAGTAGAGTTAAAATCAGTAAAGATGGAAATAAAACTGTAACAATAAGATGTCATTTAAATCTAGGTCAGTTGGAAGACTGTCATTAGTGGCAACATGTTAGTGCATTGGTACTATGTTGTCTGTGATTGTTGCTGCTATCAGGTGAGTATTTCAGTATATGAAATGGTAATGTTGACTGCAAGCAGCTGTTTCTCTTACAGATTGTCCCTTAGAAGGGAGACATGGTATGGAATAGGTACTCTAAGTATATCTTAAGTGTATCTCGCATTTCAGCTTTCTTCCTGTATCATGGAGTAGAGCTGAATGCACTCATCATTTCAGGTAATGTGGCAAAAGGCATTAGCACAAAGTAGGACTATTTGCAGTCCTATGTTTGAACTTTAATGGCTGTGTCATCTGTAGCTTTAACTGCTGTGGCTCACATTAGAAAAGGAAATTTTAAGACACTGCCTTCTGATATTTGACTGTGGAAAACCTTCTCATGGACAGCTTAATAATGAATTTTTAAAAAATCACTCAAAGGATGAGGAGAATCAGGAATCTGAGTTTTCGCCTTCCTTTCAGACTGTAATGTACTAGACAAAAAGATGCCCATGAGCTCTGCAGCTGAAGAAGACAGTGGCAGTAGGCAAAGTACAGATATGTTTTTTTGTCACTTGTAGGTATCAGCAGCTGTGAGTGTTCCCTTCTGGCAGAAGATTCTGCAGCGATTTGGCAAGAAATGTGCAGCATGTGGGATTTCGGTAAGCAAATCCTTTGAGGGCAAAAAAATCTGCTTGTGCTCACTTCATTTGACAACTGGAGCAACTTCAGGAGCTCTTTCAAGTGCTTATAACCTCAAGCTACGTGAAATTTGCTCAGAGTTTGTTTTAAATCATTATACCAAATTTCAGACAGATTCCAAGTTTCCAAAGGAAATTTTCAAGAAATGGATTGATGCTGGAGGGAGGTCCCGGTTTATTTAAGAATCTGCTCAAGCTGTTCATTTGTCTGCTCTCTGAAGTGAACCCCAGTGAGGTTTTATAAATTCAGATCTGAGTTGCCTCAGGTTAACAAGTTACCTGTTGTACAAGGCTTGCTTTGTCTTTGTATGTGGTGCTGAGTTGTCTGCATGTGCAGTTCAGTCCTAGAGAAGGAAACAGAAGTCTGTTACACACCCTCCTCTGGAAACATGAGGAGCCAGAGGTGTCCACATCCCTCTGAACAGAGAGGGACAACTACTAGTGAAGTAAAGAAATAGGTGACCTACCTGTGAAAAGAAGCCTAGTTTAACTTTGACACAGGTCTGCAAAGCCAGCTCAGTGAGCCTGCCCTTGTCGCTGATGGAATATTTAAGTCCTTCACTTAACGCAGACAGCGGCAATTTTCTGTCATCATCCTCGGTGATTTATTGTGCAGGCTTGTTCCTCTCCATTTTCCCCCTGTTTACCTTCAATTACTTATGAAAGAGGAAAGAAAAATTGCCTTGTGGACAACAAAGCATGAGGACTTTAAAAATCCAGCCTAAAGCTATATGTCAAAATCTGAAGAAAGCTGAAAAATTTAGGACTGGTGGCAGTTATTGAATAGAATTGAACTGTTATAATTTTTGGAATAAAAAGCTGTGTTGGAATAACTTCCAAAGAATCAGAAGTAACTTCAAAACCCAAGTTCCAAATATGCTGAATTGTTATGTGTTTTGAAATAGGCATCTGGAATCCAAGTCCCATCCTCATTTCTTTTTACCACTTGAGCGAAGAGAACTGCCTGAAGCAATATTGGACCATTGACTAGACCTGGGAATGCAGATTTCCTCCTTAGGAAATCTCCTCCTCTGTCTACTTGGCTATGAAAAATGCTTTCTTCAACCAACTTGGCTCTATAAGTTTAGTTTTACATGGCTGGAAAGCCTGTCAGCACCTCTGTAAACATGGTTTAACTTAATTTTATAGTTGAGTTGCTTGACTGTTATGGTCTAAGTAGGGGCTGGATTGAAAAAAAGCCACCTCTCTGGTTCACCTTGTAGACATTTCTCAAGGGACTGAGTGTGTGCTCAGTGATGGATTTTGTGTCTGACAAGGCATCACAGGGTCCTTGTACACTACCACCTTGTGTGATCTGTACAGTTAATCTGTACCCTCCCGCTATGAAATGAAATAAAATCGCATCATTTAAGGCTCTTAATTTGTCACCGGGGAATGTTACACTGGAAGGGAAGGAGACAGGGCAGAAAACAAGGGCTTTTTTTTTTCAAAACCTCACTCAGCTTTCAGGGTGAATATGTAATTTGAAATTCAGCTTCCTGAAAAAAGTCACTCTACTCCAGACTAATTTTTCCTGTTAAGGTGATTCTATGCTGAAGAGAGTCCTCAAAGACGATAGAAGGCAGAGTAGGTAAATAAGCAACAAGAATCCTGGCTTTCTTTTGCTGGTACCATTCCCTTTTTTACTCATTCCTCCACAAGAGGTGACCAACAGTCTAGCTACTGACTAAGCATCTGAAATTCTTAGAAGCTTAAAACCTAAACTTTCTGGAAGTATGGGGTCATACCCGAGCAGGATCCTGGATAGCATTCTTCCCATGATCAGGTTGGTGCACAGGCTAGAAATTCTTCTCTTCTGTTTATTTGTTTCAGCTCCCATGTGCTATGTTCATTTAGGTATCTGTTCTGCCCTCATGGGGCAAACACTGAACTTACAGTCAGTAAAGTCTCATCTGGTGACTGGAGGTGAAATTTTTAAGAAATGTGGCATCTTCTTGGTTCATGGTTTTGGCAAGTTGTCTAAAAGCAGAAGATGGCTCTTTCTCACAACTCTAGCTTCCATCCTAGACAATAATAGCTCTTGATTCTCGGTGTTTGGAGGATTTAGTAAAAATGAAAACACCTTCCCACAATAAAAATTTGTTTGTTTTCATCTATCAGCACTGTGCAGTGTGGAGACCTGCTTTTGGATGAGTTCTGGTGCTGCAGCCCTTTTTCCACTCTCCCATCCCCACTTCCCACTCACACCTTACCTGCACCTTTTCCTGATTTGCCCTTCGTAATGTGCTGCTGCACAGACCAGTAACACCTTTAGCATCCCAGCAGGGTTGCCTTCCATAGTGCTGTCAGGGAATGGATGGAAGACACGTGGTAACCACAGGACATCATTTATGACTTGGAGGGCAGCAGCCCTATGACAAGGGAGCAGGTGCCAGTGACAGAGTAATTGCTGTACAAATAAGAAAGAAGGAGGTGTGTTAACTGTTTATTGCAGCAGGAATTCTGCCCCCATGACTGCGCTGCCATTGCATGAGCAAGACTTTAGGGCATTGTAACCTTAGTCCTGCAGGTTGTGCTTCTCTTTCAGTATGAAATTACAGTTACAATCATTATTATTATTGATCTAGAATTTTGTTTAAGTGCTTTGGTTTCTGAGTGGGTGCCCCATGTGGAGTACAAGGCAGTCATAAAATTGCTTATAGATAACATAAAATCTTGTATTGCTGGAGTGCTCTCTTGTGGTGAAATAATGATTTTGCCACAACATTGGGCTAATGCAAGGATTATCTGCCTGTGCTGAGAACTTACAGTCAGGAAAGGTTATTTTCTTCCTCCTTAGGTTGGGAGAAAATGCTGTAGATGGGAAATGCATTTAAAACATAAACATAATGGATTAGACTCCAGGACTCCCAGAATCACTTATCATGCAGAACTGTAAATAGCAGTGCCTAGGGGAATCACTCTCTGTGAAAGCTCTTCTCATACCCTCAGCTCCCAAGCTGCACGTATAGAGGATTGAAGCACTTAATGTTAAACTAATCCCCCATCATTAAAAAGCCCTGTAGAAAACCCCCTGCTTCTGGGTTCTGCATGTGCTGCTGTGCCCATGGTTCACAGGCGTGGGAGATGGAGCATGTGATGGGTGTAGGACAGCTGGGCCACATGCATTTAATCAGCATTTAAAATAGTGGATTTTCAATCCTGCCAGCTCATTGCTTCAAGATGAAGTTGCAGAAATCTTGTGGTTGTAAGTACTGCCAAGGAAAAAAGTCCTGAGCATCCCAACTTAGTTTGGTTTTGAGGGTAACCTTGGTGACTTGTGCAATGTCATGAGCGTATCTGGCTGTGTGGAGTGGGACTAAACCACCTTCCTGGGTTTAGTTATTGCTGACTACCTGTATGGCCTTAAAGTCATCATTGGAAATGAAGGTGTAAGCAAATTCTTCTGCATTCAAGATTCAAGATGATCTATGAAATGGTATATTTACAATTTAAAATGACCATTGAAGCCCTCCCACCTCCCTTGAAATGCAGTGTGATGGTGTTTCAAGGCATTGTCACTAATAGTAAATTAAACAGTTCCACTGACCTAGAATAGAAACTGGTATTTCATCATCTCTGTTACTAAACTGGCAGCAAAATCTTTGCTCAAGCTGATCAGCAATCTTTCAAGAATTATCAGCATTCATGGATAATGGAAGAGTATCTGACATCATCTACCTGGAGTTAAGCAAAGCATTTGACACTGTCCCTCACAACATCGTTGCCTCTAAACTGGAGAGGCATGGAATTGGTGGATGGACCACTCAGTGAATAAGGAATTGGCTGGATGGTCATATCCAAAGAGTTATGGTCAACAGGTTAATGTCCAAGTGGAGAGCAGTGATGAGTGTCATCCTCAAGGGTCAGTACAGGGACTGGTGCTGTTTAACATCTTTGTCAATGACATGGACAGTGGGATTGAGTGCACCCTCAGCGAGTTTGCTGATGGCACTAAGCTGTGTGGTGCAGTTGACATGCTAGAGGGAAGGGATTCTATCCAGAGGAACTTTGACATGTTTGAGTGGCGGGCACATGCAAACCTCATGAAGTTCAACAAGGCCAAGTGCAAGGTCCTGCTTATGGGTTGGGAAAAACACAAGCACAAATACATATTGAGCAGAGAATGGATTGAGAGCAGCCCTGAGGGGAGAAGAACTTTGGGATGTTGTTGACGAGACACTCAACGTGACCCATCAATGTGCATTTGCAGTCCTGAAAGCCAACTATGGCTCAAAAGCCCACATGCATCAAAAGCAACATGGGCAGCAGATTGAGGGAGGGAATTCTGTTCCTCTGCTCCACTCTTATGAGACTCCACCTGGAGTATTGCATCCAGCTCTGGGGCCCATAATGTATGGAGGACATGGACCTGTTGAAGTGAGTCCAGAGGAGCCCACGAAGATGCTCTCTGCTATAGAGACAGGCTGAGAGAGTTGGGGCTGTTCAGTCTGGAGAAGAGAAGGCTCTGGGGAGACCTTGTAGCACCTTCCAATACCTAAGGAGGCTACAAGAGAGCTGGAGAGGACCTTTTGACAAGTGTGATAGGACAAGGGGAATGGCTTTAAGCTGACTGAGGGTAGATTTAGACTGGTTATTATGAGGAAATTCTTTACTGTGAAGGTGGTGAGGCCCTGGCACAGCTTGCCCAGAGAAGCTGTGGCTGCCCCATCCCTGGAAGTGTTCAAGGCCAGACTGGGGCTTTGAGCAACCTTGTTACGTGGAAGGTGTCTCTGCGCATGGTAGGGGGATTGGAACTAGATCACCTTCAAGGTCCCTTCACAGCTTCCTTGTGAGGGGAAGAGGAGGGGCAAACACTGATCTCTTGTCTGTGGTGACCAGTGACAGGACTCGACGGAATGACCTGAAGTTGTGTCAGGGGAGGTTTAGGTTGGGTATTGGAAAAAGGTTCTCACCCAGAAGGTGGTTGGGCACTGGAACATGCTCCCCAGGGTAGCAGTCACAGCACCAAGCCCGACAGAGTTCAAGAAGCGTTTGGACAATACCCTCAGGCAAATGGGGATGGTCCTGTGCAGGTCTATGAGTTGAACTCAATGATCCTTGTGGGTCCCTTCTAACTGAGCATATTCTGTGATTCTGTGATCCTACCTGGCCACAGTTTGGGAATCAACTCACTCCAGGGCTCTTCACAAAAAGTATTTATATGGCCACATGTCTTTTGGAGAGTATGAATGTTTAGGCATATGATTGTGACCAGGGTCTGTCAGTTGGCCTCATGACTGATAAATAGGCTCTTGGGACTGTTGAATTTGCTAGTGCAGTTATAGCCCTAATACTGCTAAGAGACAGCACTACTGTGACTTGTCCTACTTTTCTCTAATTCTTCTGGATAGACAAGTACACATTTGCTCAGGCCTCTTTGGAAATGCTGAAATGTCAGACATTGCTGTGTATTAACTGTTTTGTAACACAATTTCATATTTTGAAGGGAACAATCTGTACCCCACTGAACAGTGCATACTGTAACTTAGATGTAATGCTTTTCTTCTTCCTCAGTGGATGATTCCTTTTGCAGTCATGCTAGTGACCATTCCAAACTTGATCCTGGCTTACCTCGTGGCTTTCGTCTCTGGTCTGAGCATTGCAGCATCTCTTCTGTTGCCATGGTAGGAGAATTTTACATTTGAAGTGGGGAAGGAATATGTCTCTACACTACATGTATGCACTACTGCATGGAATTTGCCTCTGAAAAAGGCAGAATTTGGCAAGAGTCACTTCCTCCAAGAATCTTTTCTTCTTTTATAATTTGCAATGATGTGACTTTGGCTGCCCTATTGTTAACAGGTTAAATCTACTATAGCTGTATCTGCTCTTTGTACACAAGAGTATGTAGATGAATCAATAATCTAAGTAGCTATATAACTTGTGATAACAGGAATTATGAAGTTTGGTAAATCAATTGATGCTGAGCAATTAAGAATGTAGCAGAGGAAGCATAAGGCAAACTGTGCCTAACCTTTCTTCTTATAAAGATAGTTGCAGAACAAGGGGGAATGGCTTTAAACTGAAAGAGGGCAGGTTTAGATGAAATATTCGAAAGAAATTCTTTACTGTGAGATTGGTGAGGCACTGGCACAGGTTGCCCAGAGAAGCTGTGGATGCCACATCCCTGGGAGTGTTCAAAGCCAGGTTAGATGGAGCTCTGAGCAACCTGGTCTAGTGGATGATGTCTCTGCCTATGGTGAGGGGTTGGAACAAGAGGATCTTCAAGGTCCCTTCCAACCCAAACCATTCTGTGATTCTGTGTATCCCTGCTTGAGCAACCCTCTGTTAGAGATCAAATAACACAAGGTTATGATTAAAAGAAACAAAGAATTCAAGGTCCTTTGCACTTGAGGACCGAAAATATGTGGGGAAAATCTACTCAAACATGAGCATGATGGGGCACTTCCTCTTCAGATTAAATAATTATTTTCAGGTCAATTTGATCAGAAAGCAAGACTGCTGCTGTGAGCATTGTTTTGCATTACTCATTTGTACAATGCCCTGAAAACTCTAAGAGATCATGGAATACATAATTTGAAGTAAGTTGTCAGACTTCATAAACTTTTCTGCACAGTGGGTGAGAAGCCCTGTTTTCCAACAGTAAATCATGACATATATTGGAAATAAAATATCAATTCCCAATTCACTTTTGGGCAGCTTCCATTCTGATTCCCCATTACCAAATCCAGTTTCTTTGAAGTAGAGAGAATAGGGCTCATTGGTTTCTGAAAATGTTGTTAGCTTGTCAGAAGAGTTATTTCACAGTGAAACTATTCAGAGATTCAGAGTCACTTGAAAGCTTAAGAAACATGGGTTTTTTTGTCGTTCTTTTGAACTTTTTGAACTTCTGATTGGAATGACAGTCAGACTAAGAAATTCTGTCACCTCTCAGCAAGTGTTTGATAGTTTTTCAATGGTTTTCTACATTGTAATACGTGGCCATGCTTTACTTATGCAGTTTTTCCCCCTCCTCTCCAGCAGTAGAACTTTTTGAACCGGATTCTTTCATGTGCATGACTGTATCAATCAACCCCTAAAAATGGAAGAGGGCTGTGCTCTATTTCATTAAGTTTGGACTTTAGAAAGAAATTTTGGCTTGAGTTTTTCTTTTATTTTGCTCACTTCTAGGTCAATGCTGCCTGATGTTGTTGATAACTTTCGCCTGCAGAATCCTCATGGAAAAGGACAAGAAACCATTTTCTATTCTTCTTATGTTTTCTTTACCAAGATGTCAGCAGGAATTGGCTTAGGAATTTCTGCAGCAGGACTAGAGTAAGTAACACTGTGTTTCCACTTAATGGATCTACTCTGAAAGCATTCTGAGGGTGCTCCACCTTTACCCTGTGGAGTTAATTGCCTTTTTGCCCTGAGCCTGGAAGTGCCAGCAGCTACAGATGGCTGACCACTAAAGACAGGATTGTTACCATCTAGACTAAACTGCTGAGCATTAAGTTGCCTGCCCTGGCATGTTTTAGTTCAGAAAGACTTGACTTCCCCTCTATATTTTCCTCTTTTCAAATTACTCATGTAAATTTTAGTGGCTTATATGAATAAAGAACTAAACATGAAAGCACAGCAGATGAAGGTCCCACAGATGTGACACAGCTGCTTTGTGCATTCCCTGCTGCACCTGAACTGGACTATCTGTACAAGCTTACAAGTCTTTACGTGGGCTGCAGTGCTTTCAGGGGTGCCAGTGGCCTGTTCGGCATATAAGGATCACCAATTCCTACATGGTTTCAGGGAACTGGACACTGATCAGAGTCAGAAACAGTCTTTCTCACAGCTCTGCCCCTCACCATGTCATTTTGGAAGATGCTTTATGTTCTCCCTCTTTTGTCTTGTCTGTTCTGACTAGACAAGTTGAGAAAGCGGACAGGCATCCCCTGCCCTGCCTTTGTGCATGATCTGGCAGAACTGGCCTGTGCCTGTCCCTGCTACAATAAACACTTAGAAGGGAACTTGTCTGAAATACTATCTAACTCTTGTCTCCAAATTAGGTTTTGGTAACCAGAATGTTTTGCTTCAGGGCCTTCAACTGAAATTGCTAAATTACAGTCAGTGCTTGGCTCAACATTTTGAGCTTAGGAATTTTAACTGCTTATTGCTAAAATGCTCAAACAATTTGCTGTTCCCCAATTAGCCTGTTTTCAGTTGCATTCCAGTTAGCTCCCAGCAATTTGCCAAGGCAGATGTTTGTGGGAGAACACAGAAGACAGAGAGATGCCAAATGAGCTGTCGCTTTTTTAGGTGCATGTTCAGAGGAAAAACTCATTTCACAAATTGGAAATAGGAATTTGAGTATATCAGCAATTGTGGGACTGCATGGAAGCCCTGAATCAATGAAGTATAAGTGTGTACCTAACTCTAAGCACTTGAGTAAATTTGTCTATCTTGAGAAGAGTGCTTAAGTGTGTGTTTAAATTAAAGTTAATTATTGCTGCTGAAATTGGTCAAATTGCTTGCATACTTTTAAAGCAGAGCTTAAATACTTCACTGAATATTAATTAGGAAACACGTAACAGATAATTTCACAGAACCACAGAGTCACAGGGTGGTTCAGGTTGGAAGGGACCACAGTGGGTCATCTGGTCCAGCCTCCCTGCTCAAGCAGGGTCATCCCAGAGCACATGGCACAGGATTGTGTCCAGATGGTTGTGGAATATCTCCAGTGAGGGAGGCTGCGTACCCTCTGTGGGCAATCTGTTCCAGTGCTTGGTCACTCACACAGTGAAAAAGTTCTTCCTCATATTCAGGTGGAACTTCCTGTGCATCAGCGTATATCCTTACATGGGATTCCACTGTTCTTGCTTTAGAAGTATGCAGGTAATTTGGCCAGTTTCAACAGCAATAATTAACTTAAATATGATATAATAATAATAATAATAATAATGAGAAAATACAGAGGTAATATAGTTATCTGAAGCTGAACGCAAAAATGAGTTTTGAACAATAATATTTGAAACATATAGTGGGGAAAAGGAAAAAAAAAAGGTGTAGGAAAAATGGAGAAAAGGCCTTGAAGAGTGTTGGGGGAGAGAAAGAAGGCTTCAGATGAACTGCCTTTTGACTCTGAACATACACACACCACTTATTTCCATTTGTTTAGGTTTACTGGATACAAACCAGGGATATGCAGACAGTCAGATGATGTGATCCTCACCCTGAAAATCCTCATTGGAGCGGTCCCTGGTATCCTCGTCTTTATGGGTTTATTTATACTCTTTTTCTACCCAATCACTGAACAAAGTCGGAAAGAAACAAAGCTTGCACTTGAAGAGTTAAGGTGGGTTTGGACTGGCAGCAAACAGGAGCAACGTCCCTGCAGTAGCTCTCAGTCGTACTGGGCAAAAAATCATTAACTGCCAACATACACCTCTGTATTCCTAAAAACAAAACAAAACAACCTTCTATTAGTAAAATTATTAACAGAATGGTAGCATTACATACTCCAGTATCTCATTTTTGGAGTGTAGTATGACCTGCTTAGAATACCATTTATCAGAAATATCAGCTGCTGTGTTTTACTCTTTCTCTGGGGTGGCTAACAAAGCACTATTGTGATACAGTGTTTCAAGCCATAAATGAGGAATATTCTGTGTGGATTAAATTTCTGGAGAAAATATGAATAGTTAAAATTTACTTGTATATAGAAAAGGAGTGGGATTGTTGACTGCATTCTTGGTGTTTATGGCATATAAGAAACATCCAAACCATTTAGAGGCGTGGGCAGAAAAGACTGTGGGAGAAAAAGAGAGGTCAGCTTTGAGCTATTCTTTGCCTTTTTAGCCTGTCACTCTCCTTTCCTCCCCTTTCCTCCTTTTCCAAAGATAATCTTGTCTAGCTCAAATTTATCCACCTCTGTCAAATGATGCCTCTTTATACTGAGGACATCCCTAAGAACAGTCTATCCTAGCAGATTGATGGATTAAATATCAGAGTTTGCTGTTATTTTTGTCTTGTTTTTACTATACCAAGTTACTGGAATTGGGAACTGATTTCCATGCCAAGGGATCCGTTCCAGGGCCTAAGCATGTGTATCTGGGACCAGTTCACGCCCTAAGGTTTGCAAATATGCCACAGGCCTCTGGTACACCAGCTGCTTTTTTTTCAGTGGCAGCTGCAGACTGGAGGGTACAGGGTAAACAACCCAAAACTGGGACTGATCCCTCTATTTAGGAGCTTCAGTTGCTGTCCCTAACAACCACACCTTGCTGGAGGTTGTCAGCTCTTTGAGATTGCCAAACTGAGTTTGGTTAGTTAGCAGTGAAAGCCAGAAGTGTGTTCATGTGTCATTTGCTTTGCTTTAAACAGGAGGAGCCATCAAAGCACGGAGAACTTGGATGACCACAAAAAGGACACCTCAGTCTGAAAGCTCTGAACACAGTGACTTTCCAAATACGGACTCACATCCTACCAACAAACCCCATGAGAGTTTTCTAGGTCATTTCTCTGCTTACATTTTATCAAAAAGGATAAAGAATGATTCTGACATAATAACAAAATCAAGAGAGGACACCACTGTGCAAATATACACCTAACTCTGTGCGCTGTGCTAAAAAGGACATTACACATGGTCAGGAAAGCAAGCTATTGAAGGCTTGAGGGTTTTTTGTTTGTTTTTCAGTGATTAATGGAAAGCTGTGATCTCGTTGCACAGGAGATTCTATGGATTTGTAGGTCAAGAGGAAAAAAAATGTAAATGTGACCATAGAGTTATAAAATGTCCTGAATTGAAAAGGACTCACAAGGGCCATTGAGTCCAATTCCTGATGCACCACCCAAATATTAACTCACAATATATTTCACCCTTGGAGGCTGGGGTGGATTTTGAGCACAATCTCTACCTGCAACTTGCACACTAATGTGTTTGGGAAGCACTTGGGAATACTGAAGTATATTATAAAAAGTTAGGATTTATTTTGTTTTGAAATTAAGCAAATCACTGATGCAGACATGTTTTGAGGATTTTCTCACAAAGAGTTTTTTCTGAAAGAGACTTTGAGGTAATTTAACTTCATAGCTTTTATATAAAACAGAACCTTACAAGTCGTGTTACTGATGTTTCTTGCTTCTGAAACCTGTAAACTGATTTCTCTCAGAGAATGAGAACATTTTCAAAATCAACATCTGCATTCAGGATTTGCAAAATCAGAAGTCCGTTCCCAAAATTATCATTCCAAAAAATATCATTCAAATGTGTGCAAATTTTGGCCTTTAAATAATCATGGTGTAGGCTCCCTGCCTCACCAAACATGATGGCATAGCTGTTAATCTCAACTTGCACTTGTTTTATAATAATGAGGCTACACCTGCCTTTTAAGTGGTGGTTTTTTTCAGTCAGGGATGTTATCATGCTTTAGATACATTAACTGAAACCTCATTTCTACTGTAGATTCACACTGCTGAACACATTTTGTAGATGAAGACACACCTAACCTCAGGCACCTTCTGGAGCACTTAAGTTGAGATCTGTTCTTTCTGGGCTTCTGTAGTCAGTACAGAGACCTCGAGAGACTGGCTCCAAGCTTAAGCTAAAATGGCTGAACTCTGAAGATGTATCTAAATCTGGAAGGGACAATGAGGAATTTAAGAGTTAAAGGCTTGTACACCTCAAAGAAATTAGCACAAGACAAGACAAGACATGAATTTCAGCTCACTACCTTCACTGTATGACTCTGTGAGAGGGTGCCTTTGTGTTGTACCAGAAGTGCCTTTGGAGGACTGGCTTGCCACTGTTTGGGAGGACTTGGAGGCTGTGGCCACAAGTACTTCACTCAGGGCTGTCTGGGAGGTGACTCACAGTGCTGAGACTGGAAACTGGGAAAGCTTTTACTGAAGGACACTGCAGTAAAATCAGTGCAGCTCCGAGTATCTCCTTAAGTTTAGTACTGAAACTTTGTCAGGCAAGTTTGAAGTCTCAGCCATATGAACTGTCCTAATTCAGCAAAATGCTTGATCATGAGTGAGGTTCTAAGGATATATTTTGAGTGTGTGTGGGTAAGAGTTAACTACATTTAAGATTTCTGTTGAATTGACATCTAAGGCTCTTTGTTCTTGTTTCGTTTTTTTGACAAATCAAGATTTGTATGCCTGGGGCATATATGTTTAAAGCAATAAAAACCATAAGCCTGTTTACAATTTTGAGTCTGATGGAATTTGAAATAGCAGATTTACTGCACTTTGAAGTAAGTTATGTAGGTAAGTTATGAAGCAATATCACATAGCTCCAAAACATCACAGAAAACAGTTTTGGACTTTTGATTTATTCTGTAATATTTGTGTATTTCTGAATAATCAGCTTTAAAAACAAACAGAAGTCTCAGTAAAGGCTGTTAATGTTTTTTAATGGGTTATGTTTTCAGCTGCTATAAATCTGTAGCTACAAGGCAGTGGGTCTGTGTCAGTTTATATAAGCTGAATCCTTAGCCCAGTGATAAAAGAGTTGCAGAACTACTGGCTGGGGTTGAATAGAATTATTTGAATGTGGCTTAAGATATTATTTCTAGATCAGTTGTGCAGTTGCCTCTAAATTGCACAACACCCAGTCTGAATTCAGACTAGGTAAACTCAGTTGATTGTAAACTGTTTTCCTCTTCTCCAGACAGACAATGTGATCTTTATCTCACTGAGATGTACTCAGTCCTCACTTTACATATGGTAGCAGCAATGGGAACTGCTAAAAGAAAAGAGAAAGCTGTAGATAAAATGGAGCAGACTATTTTTATATTTTGAAAATCTCATTATTTTAGTTGATTATCAGAGTTGTACTTTTGTTAAGAAAATGAATGTATTTTTTTAAGTTAAAAGAATGGAAGACTTAAGTGCAGGATAAGATTATTTTTGTACTTTTCTTTTTTTAGGTCTCAGTGTTGGTACTGTAAAATGAATGAGCTTTGTATGTCTCCTTGTCAGTTTTAAATTATGTGTATGCCTTACATATGTTCAGAACATGTGACTGAAAGAAGCAGATTCTTCTGTTGACAATCATTCAGATTAAATGCTAATCTAATGTAAACCTCCTGCCTTCCTGCTGCTTGGCAGTAACAGGACCCAGTTTCAATCCCCAGGGGTTCTCATTCAGGTAATACCCAAATACAGTCATAAGAACATGGGAGGTTGCATTAAACCAGTTGGGTGCCTAATGGACAGCACTTCCCCACCAGCATGCAAGCAATTCCAACGAATGGATTTACACAGAGGAAGGAAAGGGAAAGATAATGGAGTTACATGTCAGTGGGTAGTGTTCCATAAGGCAAACCATGCCCAATTTCTTGTCCTAGCTGACGTATGGTGATGGCAGCCCAAATCTTCCATACTGGGCTGGCTGCTGGCAGTCAGTAGCTGAGCTGGTAACTAGTCATAGACTCATAGGATCATTAAGATTGGAAAACACCTTTAAGATCATCAAGTCCAACTGTCAACCCAGTCTCCTCTTCCAGTTTTATCCCCCTTGTAGTTCTTGCCTAGCAATAATCACAGAATCTCAGAATATGCTGAGTTAGAAGGGACCTACAAGGATCATCGAGTCCAACCATTAGTCCTGCAAAAGACCATCCCCAGGAGTCAGACCATGTGCCTGAGAGCATCATCCAAACGCTTCTTGGACTCTGTCAGCCTTGGTGCTGTGACCACTGCCCTGGGGAGGCTGTTCCAGTGCCCAACTACCCTCTGGCTGAAGAACCTTTTTAATATCCAACCTAAACCTCGCCTGAAACCTTCCAAGGTTACAGCATCTTCCTGAGTGATCAGGTCCCTGCAGGTCACAAGAAACCACACATCTGAGCTGCTGCTCCCGCCAGGCACAGGTTGGGGTGGGGGTTGGTTGCTGTTGGACACTGGCTGTGTCTCCTGCAGACGTGTTCTCCCTCCTGCCTCACTGTGCCTGCAGGTCCCTGAGCTCCCTGACCTGCTTCAGCTTAGCTGGATTAGATCCCTTGTGCTGAGTCCCCCACTTTAATAGGTGGATACCACCTCAGACATCTGTCCCTGTGGAGTTCTTGAAGGTTGGGACCTTCTGTGTCAGGTCATTGGATTTTCAGGGAGGCCTCTGAAGATTTGAATACTAATTCCTTAAGTCACTCCTGTACCTTATAAGAATTGCTGCTCAGTTCAATCCCTGCTGCATCCTCTCATCCCTATTCACCTTCTGCATTCCCAGTAAAGCAGTTGAAGTGGACGATGTTTCAAAGCAAACCCTGCTTTTGGGTTCAGAGTTTGTTTCCAAGTATCACTTGTTCATTTCCGTCTCTACTTGCCTTTCTGGGCTGTAGACAGAAAGCCCAAAATTAAATCAATCTTCTTGAGAGGAAGAATTTCCATGAGGGAAACTCATGTCCTTTCAGACCTGGTATTTTTTGTCCAGATCTGAAGATGAGGAAGAGAGGGTAAGTTAGTTCAAACTCCCTTTCAATAGGGTACAGCCATTAGCAGTCTAGTGCCTAGTGGTCAATCATATACCTCACACGAATTTCACATCACAGTTATGTAAAAACAGTCTCAAACTGTTACAATAGAGTCTTTCCCTTCAGAAAACTTCTAGACTGATTGATGGAAAGGTGAGTTGGATTCACACAACTGGCAGGAGAGGGAAGGAGTTTTGTTTTCCTACAATTTTTGGGACCATCAGTTCCTTGAGCTTTTTTTTTTTTTTTTTTAATGCTTTTTTTAATCTTAACTCTCTGCAAGACCACAGTTCAGATACACAGCAAGAGTGCTGTGTTACAAAAACGTGTGTATGTTGTAGGCTTAAAGTATGAAAGAGAGAGTATGAAAGTATGAAAGTATGAAAAGAGAGCTTTCACATAACTAAGCACCAAATCTACTGCACAAACCAGAGACTATCTCACTGTGAAGATTCATTGAGACCCCACCTGGAGTGCTGCATCCAGCTCTGGGGCACCCAAAATAGGAAGGGTGTGGACCTGTTGGAGTGAGTCCAGAGGAGGCCATGAAGGTGTTTAAACGGCTGGAGCACCTCCCCTGTGGAGATAGGATGAGCGAGTTGGGGTTGTTCAGCCTGGAGAAGAGAAGGCTCCAGGGAAACTTTAGAGCACCTTCCAGTGCCTACAGCAGAGCTGGAGAGGGACTTTTTACAAGAGCCTGTGCTGATGGGGCACACAGGGGAAATGGCTTAAAAGTGACAGAGAGCAGGTTTGGATTAGATATTGTGAAGAAATTATATTCTGTGAGGGTGGTGAGGCACTGGCACAGGTTGCCCAGAGAAGCTGTGGCTGCCCCATCCCTGGTAGTGTTCAAGGCCAGGTTGGATGGGGCTTGGAGCAACCTGGTCTAGTGGAAGGTGCCCTGCTCATGGCAGGGGGTTTAGAACTAGAGGATCTTCAAGGTGCCTTCCAGCCCAAACCATTTGGGGATTCCATGAAATAAGCAATGCTATTAATGTAAGGATTTCATTGAGATTCCTAGGGTTATACTTTAAATGCAGTATTTGTCCACATGCACATAGTGCACTATGAAGAGCCAGTGTAATCCCTTGACCAAACTATTGACACCTTCTAGTGGGTGACTTGCACTTGCTGTGCCTGCTCCAGTTACCCCTGGTGCTCACCTGGGGAGCTGGAGGAACTCTACAAATCTGTTTGGTGTAACCTGAGACTGAGCACGCTTCTGGAGGGAGAGTGTCTCTTGTCAATCTAGACATAATACAAATAGGCAATAATTCCAAAATAATCAGATAATTTTTATACACTGTTTTGCTGCGTAACAAAATTATAGAAGCAGCACTTGAGGCATGAGCAATTCAAGGCCAACATGTCATACAGAGCCAAGAGTGCTCAGCCCTAACCCTTTCCTCCTAAGTGGGTTAGTGGGATGCTGAAACCAGGAACAGGCATGAAAAAGGACTGTTGGGTGGTTGTGAAGAAACATGGACCAACCCCAGCATCCAGCCTGCTTTGTATGCACACCCAGAGCTCAGGCTCTGGATTTGTGACTTTCTGGTAGCTGTAATCACAGACCACCTCCTGATTAAACAGTGACCATTATAGAGAACAGATGATTGTTATGTAAAGGATGAAGCCCACAGCTGCCAAATGATTTCACCTGTTTCCCTCCTCCCCTATTCATCAAAAGCTGTAACTTCACATTGTACCACCCAACGCTGAGTGCTCTCTGCAGCTTTTGTTAGTTTGTAACTTTCATATCATATTTTTGTGGGCAGATAATTTTTTTTTTGACAGTGGCTAAATTTCCAAAAAGGCAATAAATAAAAAAAAAGGGATTATCTTAGTCCTGAGATAGCAGCTCCAATTCTTTAATCTAGTCACTTGATGCCCTCTCACATACTAAGTGCCACTGTGAAAGCCTGATAAACTGCTTAATGTTATCATGCTGTGATTTTATGGGGAGCAATCTTGGATTAGTCTTTTCTTCAGTGCTGCAATCCACATTACATAAACTTGTGCTTACATAAACTTTTTCTAATTTCACCTTTGCATTTTCTCTCTCTTCTCTCACTACAAAAGCCCATGGAACATGTTCTTCTGCCAGCTTTTAACTGGATGTTCTCACCGCAAAAGATGAGACACACGACAGCCACTTCCCAAAATCCACACAGAGACGGAAGCACAGAGAAGGTGTTGAGGGCAGGCGCAGGAGGGGAAAAGGCTCTTGCTTCTGCACACTATGGATAATCCATATGAACCTACTTTGTCCCAAACTCCATGAACCTAAACTGGTGCTTACACCAGTGCAAACCCACTTCTGCAGGCACTGTTCCTAAGTAACATCAGTGTAATATTTCAGGCTTTGGCAGAAGGGAGGAAATGGGGGACAATGCAGCATTTTCAAGGATTTCTTTATTATCCAAGTTTACTATTGTCTAAAAACACCAATGTATTAAAGACCAAGATGGAAAGTTGAGCTCAGAAATTTGTAAGAACGCGCATTTTCAACCGCTGGTACAAAGAGCTGGTCTGTACTGCAAGAGGCATAGTTAAAAAACACTGCTCAGTATAAAAAAAAAAAGTGAATGTTTCCAAGGATCAAATAAATAATTTACAATGTAAAAAAAAAATTATAGAAATCCAACAGAGATGTGAGACTGCTGTTGAGAACCCACAGTCCTACACAGTAAATGTAAAAGCCCCCCATCATCAGACAGGCATCACAAAATCACTGCCAAAAACTACACTTTATTGCCCGGCTGTTCCGAGGGGCTGCCGCTGTCCAAGGTCTTGGAGGAGCAGTCCCTGAGGACTTCCGAAGTGATATCCAGGCTTTCAGAAGAAGTGGATCTGCAGCCTTGTGTGGAGCTGATGATGTCCAAAGTTTTGGAAGAACGGGCACTGTAGCCTTTTGCACTGGCATCTCTTATGACGATCTCCTGCATGGATGTAAACGTTAATGGGACAAAGCCCTCGCTGTCCGCTGTGAGAACGATCCAAGAGGAACCTGTGAGCACACGTAAACATCTGTTGATGATTTTTTGTGTAATCAGGTAACTTTAAGGTATAAAACCTATTTCTTCTAGAATTAAATGCTGCTGTATATTTACAGCTTTTCTAGCAAAAAAAAAAAAAAAAACAAAACGAAAGTAAGTATGGGAAGACACAGGTTGTATAATGTTCAAAATAAAGGACACTTTGCAAATACGACAAATTTTACCACAAAGAGATGAGAAAATAATAAATGCATGCTTCAAATGAAGAGGAGGAATGAAATTCTGAAAAGAATTCATAAGCATCCACACTTGTTTGTAATTAGGTATTGATAAACTGCTTCAGTGCTAAAGCGGTGCAGATACTGCAAAAAGTAGCGATTTAGTAAATGAAATTACAAATTAATGTAATAAAGACAATGCAGAAACCTCTTTTATTAATGTAATTTCAATATACTTAATTCCAATAAATACAAGGAAGAATACTGTGCAAATCCCATGTCTCTGGTCCCCTTGCTATTTGACTTCATCACTAGCATTTTTTTTACAATTTGAAATAATTTACTGAATCTGAAACATTGACTTCTATCAATACATATAAACCAGAAAATGTTCATACTTGCATCCATTAAGCTGATGAAGCAAGAAAACAGAGCTCATGGGGGGGGGTGAGGGAATTCAGAGAAACATTCCCAGCTGTTTGTAAATTTAAATTACATAACTTCACGTCACAAGTAAGGTCACAAGAAGATTGCAGCTTAAAAGCCCACAACACTTTAATCTTTTGGCTTAATATCTCATTTGGACCAAACTTGAAAATACCATTCCTACTTTGCCGATTTATATTTCAAATAAACATATTCCAGCAACTAATTAAAGAGAAACAAAATTTGCACAATGGTAAGAACAACAGCCTTAGGCTTTGGGATGGTTGCCCAACGGTCTGCAAGGAGGCAGACAGCAGATATGGTGGGGACAAAAGCTGGAATATAGTACAGGGAACACCTGGAGTAGTGGGAGATCATATCCCTAAAGTGTGTTTTCTACTTTTGCCATGAGTAAGGCACTCCAAATTGAGACGTACACAGACACGTGGGATGGGCATGGCATGAACTGGTAGCAGCAGAGAGGACAACAGCAGTAAGACAGGCAGTTTTCCTCACTGCAAAAACTGATGTGAAATGCACTGCTGGAGTGTACAGAACTACTTCTTTGTTTATAAAACCTAAAAGACTTCTTAAAGGAGACCAGATGCTGGAGCTACAGATTAAAATATAGAAAACTGTATTCCCCAAACCACCAGACAACCCTAATCTCCTCGTTACTTAGGCTTCTCTCTTCAGAATAGCTGAAAACATAAATAAAACAGTACTGACAGTAACTTCCCTGTGTAACCAGTTACTTGGTAAGGAGGTATCAATACATAAAAGTTTGCACTTTTTTTTTTATAATGTAAAGCTTCTTCTCAGTAAAAAGCCCAGAGAAGAAATTTTAAGTTCTAAAACAAATGAGCAAACTTTTATTAATAATCTTCCATTACTTATTCCTTGGGGTTTTCCCCAGATGGAATACACATACTGCTATTACTGAGAATGTCACACAGAATCACAGAATCATGGAATGGTTTGGGTTGGAAGGGACCTTAAAGACCATCCAGTTCCAAACCCCCTGCCATGGGTAGGGACAACTTCCACTAAACCAGCTTGCTCCAAATCCCATCCAACCTGGCCTCGGACACTTCTAGGGATGGGGCATCCACAGCTTCTCTGGGCAAGATGTGTTTAAAGTGTTTGTATTCCTGGATAATCACAACGTACCATGTTGCATTTCCACAAGAGAGAGGTTGAATATCTGCTGGACGATGTTTAGGCAGAGTTTACCACCACAGAGAAGAACGGCCCGACTTTCATCTGAATCACTTCTGAAAAGCTGCTTCTGTAAATGCAAGAAAGAGTCCTCAGGTGCTGTAACGTATATTTAAGCATAGATGTCAAAATGGCACTGATCAAAGCAGGATCAGACGTGCCTTCAGTGACATCATTTACAGAAACTCAAACACTACATTAATTCAGACCCATTTGCAAGATTTATCCCTTAAAGTCTCAGCTCTCAAACAGCAGGTCTGTGAGTGACAGCAGCAAGGACCTGTGCTCATTCAGCATGTGTCAGAACAGCAGGAGAGGAAATCATGCACTGCTGCTGAGGAAACCATGAGCTTCATCCACAGCACAATCCTCACACTTATCCTTCCATCTGTGAGGGATATTTCCCCAAGGAGCTTGTAAAGCTGCAGGTTTTCTATCCTCCTCTGTCCTTGATCCACAACTTAAGAAGATGAGAGAGCTCCTGCTCATGAATGTTGGGGCAAATGACAGACTCACAAGTCAGAAGAGCTTGTTTGTCTCACCTCTGACCATTGCTGCCCCAAGGCTTAAATACAAAAGCATGTCCAAGGAATATGCCCAGTGGGGCAAAGTATTTTTTAAATCTGCTAAAGCTCAGTTTTTACCAATACTACAAACAGTGTCCTTGTTTAGGATAACATTCACAAAACCACATCACTTTGCAGGGAAGCCTTGATAACATCTCTGGGTAATGACAAAAACATAATCAATTCTAACTCCTTTTCCATGCTGTGGATGGATCCATGCACCCACAAGGAGAGTCTATGGCAGAGGGGAGGGTGGAGATCACAGAATCACATAATGTCCTGAGCTGGAAGGGACCCACAAGAATCATTGACTCCAACTCCTGGCCCTGCACAGGACCATCCCAAGAGTCACATCATGTGCCTGAGAGCGTTGTCCAAACTCTTCTTGAACTCTGCCAGGCTTAGTGCTGTGACCACTTCCCTGGGGAGCCTGTTCCAGTGCTCAACGACCCTCTAGGTAAAGAACCTCTCCCTAATATCCAACCTCAACCTCCCCCCTCACACCTTCAACCCTCTTGCACTGAAGATTCTCACATGCTCTTTGCCTACTGCACTGCTAAACCCTGCCCTGTCAAAAACTGGCTTATTTGGGACATTTTGGGTTTCCTCAATGTTTTGTAAAATACAGCTAATCACCTGGACAGCAGAGAAACCATCAGGGCTCAGCACATGAGGTGAGGATCCCTGTTTGCCTATTAATGATTTCTGAATCAAAAAAAAACTCTGGCTGAAGTTAAAACCCAGCATTTTCTGCCAGACTTTCCAATGTCACTTGTAATTCAAAAGTCAAATGCTTTTCTTGCCACAAATCATCAGTGAGCAAAGTATGTAGATGAAACTGAGGCACTACTTTAATTTGTGAATCTACAAGCGAGTGCAGCTAATTCAGCTCTTGGAATCACAGAATGCTTTGGGTTGGAAGGGACCTTTAAGATCATTCAGTTCCAGTCCCCTGTCAGAGGGAAGGACACCTTCCACTAAATCAAGTTGCTTAGAGCCCCATCCAGCCTGGTCTTGAACACCAGGACAAGGTGATACTTAGAACTCAGTTTCAAACCACATGCAAAAAGAGAACAGAGCACCAAAATTTAACAAAGATTTGTGCTACCTCAAATTAAAGCAGCTTTCTAAAAAACACCTTAGACCTGCAGAGGGAAATGTTCACTTTTCAGAGTAACGCCCCAAACATAAATAATGTTTGAGCTAGAAAAATAAGTTATTATAGTTATTAAATGTTTACAATGGAAAAAAAGTGAAGAGAGCGAGGGAATATGATCTAGGACCAAAGAGTTCAATGCTACAAAAGCTGATATTAATTTTTTGCAATAATAAAGCTGAAAAACAAGAGCTTATTGAAAGGAAAATGGCAGTTTAAATGACTTTGAATATTGACTAAGGTTTATTAATCTGAATTCTAGAGGAGACCTACCAGATTTGTGCCAGGTTTTGATAATCAGATAACTTACCCTTTCTAGCATGAGATTTGCAAGAGCAAATCTTTCAGCCAAGAAAGTGTTTTTCACATGAAATTTCATTTTAAATCCATTTTTAAGCTATGTTAATGGAATTATCTACTGTGTCCCTAAGGGTTTCTTTTCTCCTCAGATGCTAATTAGCAACCTTTCTGTTTCAGAGCCAAAGCAATTTGCTTTTGTTTCAGTCTCCATTATTTTAGTTGTCCTCATAGGAGAGTGGGAGATGGATACCAATTCCCACATGTGGAAATCTTCACTTGTCTAAATTTCTGAACATAAAGCTTTAGAAGTTGCCTAGGAAAAACATTCCCTTCCTAGAACTCCATATAGGGCTTTAATTTCACAACTGAGCTCCCACACGTGGGTCCTGTGGAGTCTCAGCAGCCTCTGTGCAGAGGGAGCAGGTATGAGCTGAGGGGTTCAGCCCAGCACAAGGGAGCTGCACATTCCCAGATATTCCATTGCTTTAAAAACACTGGAAGCCTGCTGAGTCATGGGACTTGTAACAGTAGTCTCATCTGCAGGAACAGAATGGAAATCTAATCCTATTGACCATGACTTGAGCATTACGAAGAACATACAGCCATAAACAGATTTCATCACTATGGCTTCCAATATTAAAATTACCTGGCAGGTGATGTTAATAAAAGAGGGTTCCTGAGAAGATGGATACACTGGAAGACTTCTCTTCCCAGATTTTAGCAGCTCAGTTAATTCACAGAGGTGCTGCTGCAATTCTGTGAAGTTACCAGACAGTTTTTCTACATTTTTCAAGAAGTAACTTGCCTCCTTTTCAGTGAACAGGTTATTCTTGTAAGAATGGGGTATTTTGGAAGCTGCCTCTGCCTGCCTTTTTGGAGACGTTGGCTTGTTTGATGCAGCAGACAGTGCCATGGTCCGATTGACTGGTTCAGCATCCAAAATCTCAACAGCTGGTGGTAAGTTCAGGGGAATCTTTTTGTCTTTGAAGTCGCTCACGTTCAACACAAGGTTTTGTTCATAAGTAGGACTCTTGATTTCTTCAATGAGTTTCCTTCGGCTTGTAGGGGACTGCAGGGCAGAGCGATCCGGTATCAGGAGCCCACGGCTCAGGGGGTGAACGTCTCTAGAGGGATCACGAGGAATGTTGGAAAGGTTCAAACTGGAACTGCCATTAACTGATGGAAATGTTGAAGGACCCATTTCAAATATCAGTTTCTTAATTATCAAACGGATCATGTATTTGTCTGACCTTGAAGAGGGAAGAAACGCGGGGTCACTGAATTTTTGGCTTCCAACCATTATCAGTAACAGTTTATTGGTCAAGAAGCACAAACCCTTTGGTTTCTCACTTTTCTCTAGTTGAATTTGCTGAATATTGGGTAAATTGGATGAAGTCAGTGAATAGACTAAAATAACATTACAAGTATTGGAGGCAACCGATACAGTTTGAGTTTTGGGGTCAAAAGCCATTATGTCAGGAACCAGAATGCCCGGGATGCTCGCTTTTTTGGTAGAGGTAACCTTTCTTTCAAAAGTCACCAGGATGAGGTGTGAAGAATCTTGGCCACTTCCCGTCAGGTAGTCCTTGGGCCTCAGGTGAAGGAGAGGGCTGGAATCAGCACCCTGCTTGCTAGAAAGTATGTGAGTGAGATCCACAGGAGATGTCACTACAGACAAGGACTTCTCAGAGTCCAGCGACTTCTTCACCCCATCCATGGAACACTCCTCCTCTCCACACAAGCTGGACTGAGAGGGGAAGGACTCAGTTTCCACACTTGATGGAACTTCAAATGCAACACCAGCATTTAAGCCACAGATCTTGTCTAGAGGGAGCTCAGTGGCAACGGCTACTTGGAAATTCTGCGTCGCCTCCACGGCACAGATGTAGCCTCCCACGTCAAAGATTGGGCAGAAAGAACAAGCACTCAGCGTTTTCTGAGCATCATCCCAAATGTAGGAGTGAAGGGCACTGCCCACCCCCACGACTAGGCGGTTGCCTTCCTTGGTCCAACAGGCACAGTGGATGAGGCCACTGCCTTTGATCTCCGCGCTAATTCTGGAGTTGTTGAGGTGGACAGAGGGTAAGACAGAGGCGTCCCGGGTGGTCAGCACGGCCAAGACCTCCTTGCTGGGGTGCCACACGCAGCCCTGGGGCAGCACGGGGTACGGTTCGCTGATGTCGCAGATCTGAGACACCAGGAGGTTGCTCCTGTCGGCGCCGCTGAAGCAGAGCTGCCAAATGGTGATGTGCTTCTTGTGCTGCACCGTGAGCAGGGCCGGGGCCTCGGGGGGACATGGGGCCCAGTACAGCCCGTGGACGTGCTCAAACTGACCAAAAACGCTGGAGTCACCAAATTTGGGCTCTCCGTTTTGAAGGTGTAATGCAGTCAAGATCACCTGCTTCCCATCTGTCCAGGCAAGCCCATGCACAGGGTGGATTGCTTGGCATAAGGCATTGAGGCCGGTTCGCAGAAGCTTTGCCTTTCCCAGCTCCATGATTTTTAAAGTGAGACATCTAAAAAAATTAGAATGAGAAATAAACTATTGTAGAGGATAGAGGACAATATCTGTATGATTACTCAGCTTCTGATCCTGCCAACGCTGGACTCGTCCTTCCAGTGAAGTCAATGTACATATAATGTTCATCTATGCTTAGTTACCAAACCCTAGAATTTTTAGTTTACGATGTTTCCACAGTGAAATGCAATTTTAAGAGAAAGAAACTTTGCTGTTTGCATAGGCTTACCATCAGATTTCTTCTGCATTTTCATCACAACACCAGTCCTTTCATTCTAATCAGCAAGTTGCTGTTCTCAGAATATTTTCTGATTTACTTCAGTATTAACAATTCTCAAAACATCACCTCTCACTCCCAACTTCATGGACCATTTGTGATCAGATGAAGTAATCCCTTACGAATATAACCAAGCATTAATGTATTATCTACAAATCTGATCCTGTCTTAAGCGTGTGAGAATGAGGCATTTGCATGTTTATTCCAAAAAGCTCTCTAAAAATGCAAATGCAGTTTTGAAGAAAGTTGGGATCAAAGCAGATTTTTCTGAAGAAATGAATGTGAAAAGAATTTAAAAGAAGCCATACACAAGGCACCAAGACTTTGGAAAAGTTTGGGATTTTACATGTACTTCTATGAGCTGTGAGCTCATAGAGCACAGCTGAGCACACTCTGAGCAGAAAAGCCAATTCAAAGGAATCGATGGTTTCCTCATTTAAGATTCTCCATAGGATTTGGCACAGCTGCAAAGTCATGGCACAGAATGAGTTGCAGCTCTAGAGGGAAACACGAAAAGCAAGAAGTGTTTGAGCAAGTCAAACTTTCAAACTGGGTGGGTTTATCCCTATGTGCAGGGCCTGGCACCACTTGGTATTTTAATTAACTACTGGTGGATGATCCTACACTTGGAGGAAGAGGATCCTACACTTGGAGCAAGAGTGGATTTCAAAGACTAAAATTGCATAGAAAGTTACATTATGTTGATCAAGATAACTTCTTCTCAGACTAATAACAAGTGCAAAATAATATACATATCAAAACAAAAAAACCCCACCAACTTGGATACCTCATCAGGAATAATCCCCTAAGTAGATGTATAGCAAAAAAGGATCTGGTGATCACAAATTTAATATTTCAGTAATGTGAGAAATTTGCCAAATAAAACAACGTCATTCAGGAATGTTTTTAAGAGGGATGCTATACACTAGGCAGATAATTACCCCACTTCCACACTGCTAACAGTATCTCCAATGGAGTACTGCACATATTTCTGAGTCCAAGGATGATGGAAATGCCTAACAGAGCTCAGGGACCAGACAGACGGGAAGTAAGTGAGTATAGATTGTGAGTGGAAACTTGAGAACACCCACCAGCCTGCTGACAGGAGAACATGTATCCATTGCACTCCAGGTATACTCTTGATAGTGCAAAATAATAATCAGCTTAGTTTCAATAAAGATTTAGGTCAGCTATTAAGGAAAAATTGTGACTATAAGCAATAGCTAAGCATCGAAGCACCTTGGGGAGTGGGGGGAAGGCAATCCATGAATTTCATAATCTGTAAGAGCCAATTAAGGAAATGCCTGTCAGGGATAAGTTTAAGTACACTGGATCCCGCCTCACGGTGGGAAAGCACTACTGGATATATTTCCAACTCAACTTCTCCATCATCCACCTGGCCTCTCCTCTACACTCCAGCATAACCAGCCTCAATCCCGTCAAGCAGCCGCCACGTGCAGGAAAATTAACGCTGGTTGTTGCCTGTGCTCAGAACCCACACACTGCTGGGCAACACTTACTGATGGCAGGGAGACACGAGATAAGGCGCCTCACAGGACACGCCAAGATGCTAAAGCCTCCTGGGCCATCTGGAGAGGTCCCTGTGACACAAGGGATGTTTCCCACTATCCTGGCAGACCTGGAAGAGCAAAAAGAGCAGGAGATCCACTGGCCATTGCCCTCCAGTGCCCCGTGCCCAAACCCCCAACGCCTCCTGCAGCGCCCGGCCCGGGCCCAGCTCCCCGGGCAGGTGCCACACCACAGGCCGGGATCTCGACGAAACACGGAGCCCGCCCCAGCCCCTCGGGGCAGAGGAGCCGCTGCGAGGATCCCGCAGCCCGGGGCGGCCGCGGCAGCGGCTCCGGGAGCGCCCAAACCCGCCCGCCCGCGTCCCCGCTCCCCGCGCGGGCCCGCCCGCACCCGTATTCCCCGCCTCCCCGGCGGCCCGCCCGCCGCTCTCTGCCCCGCCGCGGCCGCAGCCTCGCTCACCTCCCTGCCCGCGGCCCGGCCCGCTCCGGTGAGGCGGCACCGGGGCCGTGCAGCCTCAGCAGCGCTGGGCTGTGGCGGGCACCGCCTTCCCGCACGGCCCGGGCCCGCCTCCCCTCCCGCCCGGCCCCTCACAGCGCAGCACCGCCCGGCCGCTGGGGGCGCCCGCGCCGCCCCGCCCCGCCTGGACGCTCCGCAGCGGCCGCGCTCTGTGACCCATGGGCGGTGCCTGCACGGGGCGGGCGCCCCGCGCCGCTCCGCCCTGCCCGGGTACCCTCGGCCGCCGCTGAGTGGCGGTGAGGACGTAATGTGTAATCACGGAATGTTAGAAGAGACTCATCAGGATCATCGAGTCCAACTCCTGCCCCTGCGCAGGACCATCCCAAGAGTCACACCATGTGCCTCAGAGCATTGTCCAAACGCTTCTTGAACTCTGTAAGGCTTGGTGCTGTGACCAGTGCCCTGGGGAGTCTGTTCCAGTGCCCAACCGCCCTCTGGGGGAAAAACTTTTTTTCTAATATCTAGCCAAAAAGTCCTCCGGCTCACCTTCATGCCATTGTCTCGGGTCCTGTCAGTGGTCACCAGAGAGAGGACATCGGTACCTGCCCCTCTGCTTCCCCTCACGAGCAGCTTGTAACTGCGATGATGTCTCCTTTCAGACTCCTCCAGGCTGAATAGACCAAGTGCCCTCAGACGCTCCTCATGAGGCCTCCAGACCCTTCACCATCCCCACGACCCTCCTTTGGACGCTCTCTAGTAGCTTAATGTTGTTTTTATATTGCGCCCAAAACTGCACACAATATTAACGTGAGGCTGCCCCCGTGCAGAGCAGAGCTGGACCATCCCCTCCCTCTCCTGGCTGGCCATACGTTGCCTGAGGCACCCCAGGACACGGTTGGCATCAGGCAAAGCATCACCAGCAGATCAATGGAGGTGGTTGTCTCACTGTCATCACCTCCATCGCTCCCGAGGGTCACCCACTGTGTGACACCTCCAAGCCACCACCCCCCACCTGCCTGCACGCATGTGGCTCTCGGAGAGGCCTCAGAAGGGATCACAGGAGATGCTGCAGCAGGAGGACATGGGATTCCCGGTGTGGCGTGTGACCCCACAGTATGAGGGGACCACACTAAAGTGAAGAAAGCATATAAATGTAATGCAGAACTACTCCAATACAGCTTACCTGGTCCCAATCTATTGCATCAAGCATAACTCTTTAAAAAGTCTCCAAGGCCTTTTAAAAGTTAATTATACTGCAACACTGTACCGCTTTGCCACTCCTCAGCCCTGCAGAGCAGTGTGATCATCATACAGTTTTTGAAACCCACACTTTTTATAGGATATTGAAATACTGAAAAAGGTGCCTTAAAAAACTACCAGAGGTGTTGAAAAAAATGCTTAAAATAGTTGGAAGGTCAAATATGTAAGTAGCTCAAACTTAGCAAAAGAAGAACACTAGGTGGTGACTTGGCCATATCACATGAGTGCTTTTACAGAGGGGGAAAAAAAGCATGAAAAAGCTCTTAAAGGTAGTGAAGGAAGATTTAACAAGAGCAATGGATGGATTCAAATTCGTAAGACACAGCTGTGAGTCCTACTGACCACTGGAACAAACTACCAACAGAGCAACTTCATGCTGAAATTTGGTGACTTTCAGGCATATACCATTTAAATGCAGATTTTGCCTCAGTCACAGAACAATTTCTGAGCTCAATAAATAGATTTTCAATATCTATGTATCTGTGGGATGCAAGGTAAAATTTCATGTACTGCCTCTAACCACAAAAGCTCAACATAATTTGACTGTTTCATACATGAAAGGGCACCTGCAAGATGCTGAAAGACAGGTTGGTGTGTTTGAGAAGGTTTTAAGGAGCAAAAATTTACTTGTTCTTATACTGCTTATAGTGGCAAAGGTTTATGGGAAAGAAATCCCTGCTATTCAAATTGAAAGCTAGTTTCCAGGTTGCTTTGGAAGCTTGTTCAGAAAAAAAAATTGGTCATGAGATAGAGGCAGGGATGGCTGGAGGTGGAGAATAGGATTTGCTTAAACTGTTGTATTTTTGAGGCATTATGCCAGCTTCAGGCATTTGATGCTGTGAGTTGCAGTAAATAAATAAATAAATAAAGATTTGAGATAATGAATAGATTTTCAAGGTTATGTTTTTTAGTTTAGAAAGATAAGCAGTGGACCCAAATGCCAGCTTCTCTGTGGTTTATAATCAGTTTATAATCAGTTTACTGATTATAATTTTAATCTCACCACAATCATGTTGAACAGTAATGATTTTACATTTTTCTATTTTCATATAAACTTAAACTGACCATCCATATTAATAGACAGAAATAAACATTTCAGATTTGTTTTAGAAAGCAGAGACCACAGTTAAATGCCTCAAAGACATTTTTCACACTAAATGTTTATTGTTTCCTATGCCTATAATTATACAATTAAGTATTTTTAAATACTTATTTTCATCATGTAAATTCTCTTATATGCATAAATGCTGAGTTCTACAAATGAAATGTAAATATCACAAAACCCCATAGTTAATTGAAAATCTGTAAAATAATATTTTCATTGAAATGGAACGGACTCAGAATCACAGAATTATAGAATCAATTAGGTTGGAAAAGACCTCTGAGATCATTGAGTCCAACCTGTGACCAAACATCACCTTCTCAACTACACCATGGCACCAAGAACCATGTCCAGTCTTTCCTTAAACACCTCCAGGGATGGTGACTCCACCACACTGGGCAGCCCATCCCTATCTCTAATCACCTTTTCTGTGAAGAAATTTCCTCCTAATGTTCGATTTAAACCTCCTGTGGCATAGATTAAGACTATTTCCTCTCATCCTGTCACTTGTTGCCTGGGAGAAGAGCCTGACCCCCACCTGGCTACAACCTTCATTCAGGGAGCAGTAGAGAGTGATAAGGTTGCCCCTGAGCGTCCTCTTGTCCAGGCTGAACACTTACACCTTCCTCAGCTGCTCCTCATCAGACTTTTGTTCCAGACCCTTCCCCATCTCTTTGCCCTTCTCTGGACTCGCTCCAGCACCTCAATGTCCTTCTTGAATTGAGGGGCCCCAAACCGGGCACAGGAGCCAAAGTGTGGCCTCACCAGTGCCAGGTACAGGGGAAGATTTAATGCATTATCCACTGCCTTGGGTAATGGCACAGGGTAAACAAGGGCATCAGAAGGGCAAATAAAAAAAACAGCTGCAAATAATGTAAATGGTTTTTAAAAACCTATTAAAACAAAGCACAGGAGGCTGCACCATTTCCTGACCATAGCGCAGTCTCCTGCCATGTACTAAACTGCACTTTAACTCTTGCCTGTCCCGTTCATCCACCCCAGCCAAGCACTCCTGACTGCCCCTCACCCCCCACTCACCATGGACGGACCCTCTATCCCTGCATCTCATCCTCCATCTCTGCATCTCATCCTGTCTGCCTGCCCTCATCTCCTGGTTCCCACTCTGCCACCCACCTCAGAGCCACCCTGACCAGCAGGACAGGCCCTCCTGTGCCCACAGCGCCTGTCTCAACCTGTCCCAGAACTCAACCTACCAGAGTGCCAGGATGGCGTGTGGGTAGTTATTATTGCACCTCAGTGTTTATTTCTATGCCCACAGTGTGTCTTATTTGCGTAACCACAGCCTGGTTATTTTGCCGTGTAGAACACCATGGAAATGGCTGTAGGCTGCTTGGCCAGCAGCCACAAGCCACGGCTAGTCGCAGTGGTTATTCCTCAGCAGCTGCCCTGCAAATAAACATCTCTTGTTTTCTTTCTTTCTTTTCCAGACTTTTCAAGCTGTTCACTGCTGATACATATAATGTGTCTGTGACTTCAGGGATTTTAATGACACAGAACCCCTCAGGAGATGTATGTAAGGTAGAAAGTGAGGCAATGAAATTATGCCAGGAAAAGTGTTTAGAAGACTAAAATTACAGAAATTGTTTCCTATGGTCATGCTCATTTAAAGCACACATTTTGGCTTTTAAAAACATGTGATTGCATTGAGTCAGGCTTATCCTTAAACATTGAGCAGGCTCACAAATCTGTTCTCAGGCCCTGCATGGAGAGCAGAGTTGCCTTCTCATAACTTAATTTGTTGTATCATTTGGGTGTCTGCTTTTCAAATTAGTTGAAATGCAGCATTAATAAGAATATAGGAGAGTCTGAGATAGAAGAGTTATGACTATCTGTTAGAGGGAGGGAATGGCAGGGAAGGAAGGTGAAATGGATGTGATGGGCAGACATGTTGTAGAGTTATTATTTATGCATTCTGTAGATTTTTTTCTTTGCTTTTACTGAACATGTACACATTCAAAGAACATAATGTTACAAGGGAAAAGAATAATTTGAAGGTACTTCCTCTTAACTTCACAAGCATCATTTGAAAATATATATATATTTAATCCAGTCTATGGACGCTACCAAATGAACAAATTGATCTCATAATCGTATTTCTTAATGGGAAAACTTAATGAGGCACTTCCGTGTAATTTAGACTCTAAAATATGATGTGGTAAAGCCTAAGATGGGTAGCTAAAAGATACAGATGTTTTATGTGCTTTTTATTATTAGATTAAAATGTTTCTTCTTCATTAGTAGTGAAGATAATATAAGATGAGCAGTTTTGCAGAAAATTGCCTACTCCTGAGTCAATATCATGGTGTTAGAAGAAGGCAGATAGTGCTGGGGGGGGGGGGGGTGTGAACCAGATCCCTGTGTGTGAGACACGCTGAGAATCATGTCTGCTCGACTTGGCTGAGTACAGCCAGACGGGGTCACAGTGTTTCCAAAACATAGGCAAAACTGAATCTTGTGCTCTATAGCACAAGGCCTGGCAGGGGACTGATTCCTTGTGTCTCCAGGCTTTGAGGCATTGAGTGGATCAGTGCAAACTTTGGGGATTAGAACAGTGACAAAGTGAGTGGGAATTACTGCTTTTCTCTGCAGCTGTAACTACCACACCTCTCCAAAGCAGCTTCCACTCCACTCCAAGTCTCCTCAAGCCTGCCCTAGCAGGTCCAACACTTTGCTGGTTGTTGTAGAGACAAAGGAGATCCAGGATGTTGTTTATATCAGTTTTCAAACAGCTGATTGTTTCCTACACCAGGAAGAAGGCATGTGCAATGTAGCAAACTCATACAGGAATGTTTTGTCACCCCCTGCAGTTGTTCATGCTGTCACAGCCTACTTTTTCTGTGTGTAAAAACCTGCACCAGTGCTTTTCTGTGTCTGAAACAGGCTGTCAGCTAAATTCTACTCACTCTGCTGCAGTTTAGGGGAGACAATGAATTCTAGAATTGGGCAGAGAAACGAGGTCCAGGGTGAATATCTGTGAGAGAAACTGGAGAGTGGTATTTCTAAGAGGAAAGGAGACCTAATGGATAGAGCAGTTTTCAAGTATTTAACAGACAACTGCCCAAAACAAGGATATAAAATGTGAATAGTGAAAATATTTGATTTGAGACAGGAAAACAGACCTTCCAGAGAACTGGCATAAAGCTCTGTGTCAACCTGATGTACTTGCAGTGCTGTGGAAGTGCTAGGAAGTAAAACCCAGTCTTCTGACTACTCACACTGTTTGTTGTATACTATAAATAACATGCAAAACCAGAATAGCATAATGTATATTAAAAATGAGTTAGCCTTTTGTGAACCTTTTCATTTTAAATTTTTTGGGGGTAAATCTGTTGTGTTGTAAATAAGGATTTTTGATATGACAGTGTTCCTCTGGAATAATCTTTCCAGGAACATTTCCAGGCATACATCTTAAGAAGAAATAATATCTTCTTTTAAATTACACATCCTTGTAACTGTGGTTAATCCACAGTTACACAAATCATATCATTACAGATATTTCAAAATATCTTGTGAAAGAGATTGTTCAGATCTTAATCTTTCTGGTAGGCACCTGGAGTCCCCTTTTGCTTGTGCCCCTGTATATAGACATCTTTTCTCCTTCTTCTCCCTAAGTCTTGCTGTGAGAACCCTTTCTTGTGTCTGTAAACAGTTCAGTACTAGACACTTCCTTCTCTTACTGATGCATTTTCTATTTTCCTTTTATGTAACTAATCTGCAAAAGCACTGCTTTCATCTTTGCTGCTGCTTAGGCTAATCCTGCATTTCTGGCACACTGTTTTCATGCTCCATTTTCTTTTGTGCTATTAACAGGTATAAGTGCTTTGAGATAACAGTGTATCAATGAAGATCAGTGTAGCAACATTTTGTGTTGATAACAATATAATTGATATCTAAATAAAATGTTAATGAGGAAAGGTAGACATGGAAATGGAGATGACAGCTGTGTACAAGTTACATGAGCATAAGAATATTTACAAACTGAGCGAAATCATGACTTGTTTGAAGTTCAGGGGAAATTTTGACAGTAATTTTCAATGGAGCCAGTACTGTGACTTTTCTTCTTTTTAGTCATTTGCCTTATTTTTGGGTGAACTAAATTTCTGAGGGAAAGATAGCAAGGGAAACAATTAGCATCATGCTTACAAATCAAATAGTGTTATGCTCTCTAAGATAGGTAATGTAACAAAGTGCAATGAGCCTTATTGTAAAATGCACTAAAGTGTTAAACTTAAAAAGAAATTTATTGATAATTACAGAGACACAGAATTCACAGACAGATAAAAGCTATGAGCTATGATAGCAATGGGCATGTTAGTAATTGATTGCTGTGACTTTGCTATGCTGGAACAACTGTGCAGCTGAGCTGTGACTTCAATTGAGAAACTGATCCACTTTAAAAGTGTTTTGATAGGTATTTTTAGCCCCATAAATATTTGGGTCCATATATTTCCATCCGGTGGCTGCAGGATGAATGAACAGGGGTCCAATGGAGAATGAGAAGGCCTGTCACCAGTATTTCTTTGGAAAACATCACCTCAGCATCCCCGAGCTAAATTCCCATAAGGGCACAAGAGCTTTTCTTACTTTTTGGCTGCCAAACTTAGTACATTATTGTGAATTTTGTACTCATTTTTTAAAATAATATTTGAGAACAGTATCTTTCTGTAATGCCTTTTATATTTTTTGTATTTGTTAAGTATGTTTGATTTGAAGGAAGAGACTTGCCTCTGAAGTGAACTAAAGGTTTGCATTTGTCTGGAGTTTCAGCTGGTTATTGTCTGTAGTGGTGTTTAGATGTTTAGGTGTGTGCTGTGTGCTTCCTTGGCTGCTAAGATACCATGGTGCCTGCTGACAAGTGGGATGGATCCTTGTCAAAGGACAGAGGTTGTCAAATATTAATGGTTTTAACTGGCAGGTCTGTGTAACACTGCAAATGTCACCTCGTGTGCGGGAAATCCATCTGTACCAGTCCTGAAGTTTTGCACCATGTGCCTCCAAACACTTGATCTCACCTGGCTGTTCATGCACTTGTGTCAAATAATAGTGGAGGAAAGGGAAGCATAAGGGTCAAGGACAGTGCACTGAGCACTTTGGAGACTCGTATGAGAGGTACCCAAATGTCATTAGCTGGGGGCTAATGGCAGCTGTCTCCTTGTCCATTAGGTAATAGAACCAGCCAGAAGTACTGAACCTCAACAAAGTGAGTTTGCATTTAACAGAAAGATTGTGAAATTGCCCCAGTCTGCTGGAAAAACAAAGCCACAGCATTGACTAATTAGCATATATATAAACACATAAAATGACTATTAACATATAAACCACTAATACATAAGTTAATTTCAGTTATATGTGACAATAGAAAATAAATTCATACTTTCATGTGTGAAATTTCATAATTCCTGGGATTTACCTTGCCTAACTCCACATGCTTGAACGTGAGGTCAGATGAGTCCAGGTCTAAAGAATGGGTTAGTGCACCTGGTACAACATGTTGGGGGGTTTTTTAAGAACCAGTTAGATAAATGTCTGACAGGAGTTTCTTAATAATAATTGGCACTGTCCTGGGTTAGGGAGGTGGATTCTTCAGCTACATTTTGAATGGCAAAAAATGGTCCAAGGCTTGTGGCTTTCTGTCAAGGCAGGAAAACCTGAAAGTAAAAATGGCTAAAAATAAGTTCATTGTCCAAGATGAGAAAACACAGATGAAAATGAGAATCAGGGAAAAGGAAGTTAGGCTTGATTATACTGTTTATACTACTTCAGTGATTGAAAAGATATTAAGGGAAACTCACACAAGTATAGAAAATACTATTCTAGAACAGTAGAGGAAAAAAGGGAAGAACTAGTTGAGGGTGGTGCAGGGCCTACTTTATACACTTTGTGCAGTGATCTCTCACTTTTTAGCTATTATAAAGAAGAACAAAATAATGTTTCATTGTGCAAAGTCAGCATCATAGATTGGCCAGCAGAACATCAGATTACTTTGATTTTGTTGCATTTCATTTGTATATTGTTTTGTTATTGTTCTCACAAAACTGTTTTCAGTATCAAAAAAGAAAAAAACCTACGTGGAATATAAAACTTCTGTTGTTAGCATTTTCTCAAGAAGTGGGACAATACAAAAAAAACATGAAGAGAAAGCAGACTGCTGCATGCTTTGCAGGTAACTTATGGAAAATGTAAGGTAAGTTTTAATTTTACTTTGAAGCAGATTGTACTTTTAAGTAAAGCTATAGCAACTCCTAAAAATATACTAGGATGCATATAAATGTGCTGGATAAAGATGCAGAGTCATTAAAATGGAAATTTAGACTTTGTGGTCTGTTGTTTATTCCTCATGGGGAAATGTTTTGGAGGAGCTGGTACACCATTTAGACTTCTGAGCGCCACTGGTGTGGCATAATGACTGTAGTCATTCTGCTTCCACTTCTAATTTAAGCTCCTAGTCTTCCTAACTTTCCTCTGCTTTAATTACAGAAGACAGACTTCCCTGTCAGGTGACTCTGGACAGGAGCTTAGCCCCAGTAGCCTTGTTATTCTTCCAGAAGAGCCTGTTCTTTCTCCTGGTGAAATAAGGAGTCAAAAAAGGGGGTTAGTGCCTTCATGACATTTAGGCAATCTGAACAACTCCCCCTTTCCTAAACTGGTTGATTTTGTCCCTATGAAATAGCACTTCTGGGGGATGGTGAATGCTTCTCAGTCTATGCTTTTCTCCTTTTCACAGCCTACTCTCTGCTCAACTCGTTTGGTACAAATTCCTTCTCTGTCTCCACATGCCTTTATCACTGTTTGTGTAAAACTCTTCTGTACAGCTTGTGCTTAATAGAACAGTCCTCTTCTATCTCTCTACTTCGCTGATTCTCCATCTGTTCTGCATCCAAACCAAAGCTGAAAATTTATCCTCTGCTTTGCATAAATCTTTTCAGCATTTCTTCCAGTGCTTGTATTGCCTTCAATTTTAACTTTACAGCCCTGTGATAGACACTAGGTACAATAGTTCTGCACTGCACTCCTAAGTCATTACCTGAAAACAAATATTTTGTTCAATTGTCCATTTTTAAGTGCATCTATATACTTTAAACACCTGTTTTAAAATGTATGTACATAATAGCATGTTCATAAATGTGGGGGCAGTTCTATTCTTTAACATTTACAATTTTAAGGGATATATAGTATTTTTTTCATAAGCCTTCCTATAAAATTGTGTCTAATAAAATGAACTAGTGTTCTCAGTTACCTAATTGTGCTGGGTGATGATAGAACTTTCAGGCAGATTGATTCCTCCTTAGGTTCAATAACCCTTGCAACATACAGCAGGAAAAAAAATGTCACCAAAATATTACAAATCCAGAAATTCATTAAGCAGAACAGAACTAAGTTTTTTTAATTTTACAGCCACTTATTCTCTGAAGCTAATTGTATTGTCATCTGAAGGTTTATTTGTCCACTTTTAGCTCCACCAAACAGAACCGAACCAAACTTTGACAGCTGTTCGAAGAATCTCCTTTCATTCCTGATCTTCTCCACATTCAAATCATTTTATGGAAGAGAAAATGCATGAAAAATTAAAATGGTAATGTGACAGACTGACAATGAAATGTCTAGTTGTAAGTTCTGAGGTATCTTTGACACCTGGATACTCGCTGATCAGATTATCACCTTCCCCTGTAATATATTTTCTGTGTTTCATTAACCTCAATCCAAGTGGACCAAACTATGGCACTATCACTCATAGAAGATAATAGTTGTGAGAAAAATGTCATTGTGGTTCTTCCTTTAGATGAGCCTAAGTAGTCCTCTAAAATATATCCTCCCATCATTCTAGTAAGTTATAATTAAGTTTCATTTTGCTTGGCCATAGCATAAGTATTGTAAATACCATATTCTGTTATGAGACACAAGGATGTTATTCAAGTGTATTTGCAGGATTAGAAACATCTGCTGCTTGGAAATTGCTATGTCATTTAGAAATCTGATAATGTCTTCTCTCCATACTAAGTCTGCGAACCTCTGTGTTACTTATTTGATTTCAGTGCTTCATGCTGATTTCAGTGAAGGAAAGCATGACTTAAAACTAAATTTTAAAGCAGTAATAGTGCAAATACCCTTTTGAACAAAATTTTAATGCAAAATATCAGGAAATCCAATTAACCCAATAACTGTAAAGTAACAGATGTGTTTAATAGTTAAAAAGTCAGTTTTATTTGTTGTTTGGAGTATTTTTTTACAATCAGCAGTGTTCCTCGAGGCTGCTTAAAGAGATCTTTGTGAACAAGGCAGTCCAAATATACCTGGCTACCTGGCATGCCTGTGGTCGTAGGTGATTTAGAATGATGATTCCTTTGTCTCTGGGAGGATACTTGTGTTAGAGAACATTTAATTAAATTATTTGAAACTCTTTACTTGTTTCAAGAATTGAAATTGTTCCTTGTGAGATTTCTGGCTGCATCACTGGACTGGTACTAATGCCAAATCTCCAGATACATTAAGGTCTTTCAGAGCATATCTGTGCCCTGTGAATGGGCTTGCCATGGTTCCCAGACAGGGAAAGAAGACTCCCCAGGAGTATTAATAAGACCCGAAATGCGTAATATGAAAAACAACTCCTTAAAGTAGCTTGAATAAGTGTCATCCCTTTTCTGTTTCCCTGACTGTACAGGGTGAAGCAGGCACACCTTGCCATGGTTTCAGCAGTCCAAAATGCCCTCACACACGTGGCTACTCACTACACCTAATCCATCTCTTTGCATTTAGAGGAAGAAAGGTTTGGGAGTTCGTTCAGTTCTTCCCTTATGCCTATTTCTGTCACCATGATCACGATACTTTAATTTTCAGGGGTCTGCCTGGCTGACTCTCAGCTGTATCTGTATTGCCTCTTGTCTCTGAGGGTGAGATTCATCTGGCTAAGTGTAAATATTTGTGTTCAAACCGGTCCCCCTGCTAGCTTTTGCAGTTAGTGGAAAGGAACAGGCACTTATTTATTTAATAGGGACGGTTCACCACAAACAGATTTACAAATCTCTGTTAGGACATGAGTAGTCTGCTGTAGAAGTGCTTTTCTGTTTTTGACTGATCCTACAGGAGGGTAGATGAAACGTTCAGTGTAGACACTTGCATTTAGCCAAATGAAATTTACATCCAATGTCTTTGATCCTTAATTTATCTTGCAAGATTTTTTCTTTCTCTTCTGTGTGCATGTATAATTCTACATGCTGTGTAAGACACTGACAGGAGACAGTGATGCAGCCTTTTTAATAATTGAACATTTTCATATAAAAAATAAGCATTTCTGAAAATGTTGCAGGTTTCCATGGGATCCAACTGGAACAGAGAAGAGAGCCTGAAGCAATTTTCTTTTTTTTTTCCTTCCCCATTTTCCTTAATGAATATAAAGGCTCTTTAGTTGCAGTTTCTTCAGCTTTTGTGTGGACTGTACACCTGCATCACCTAGATTTGTTTTTATCTCATGATTTTTAGCATAATATTGTTTCTGCAAGAACATCTTGACCACACTCAAAGTAGACACTAGTCTCTGCTTCACTGGCAGCCATTAATAACAACAGCTGTGGTGAACTTCCCTCTAGGTCTGATCCTTCAGAAGAAATCATGAGGGTCCAGCCAACCGCAGGATGTAGCTATAATGTAACCATGCCACGGATTTTACAGTTAAAATACATCAAAAGTACTGAAGACAGCTTTCTAGTCACTCAGTGTCTGAGACTGCAGAATATCTCTGTATTGCAGGAGGAAAGAAGGTCATTAGGGTTCTTTATTCAGAAATTATGTCACTCTGCTTGGTGGCCGCATTGGGATGTTTTTTTGGTAGGAGTGACCTCCACAGACTTCTGAACTGTCAGTTCCATCCCTTATGATTATCTCTTGTGTGGCTCTGAATATTAATGGCACAAAGCCGTCCTTGTCTGCAGTGAGCACAATCCAAGAAGAGCCTAAAAAAATTAAGCAAAAAAAAAAGAAAAAAGAAAATGAGTGCACAGCTCTGGTTACGTAAATGTAGAAGCACGTTTTTAAAAGTCAGCCAGCACGCAAGCAGAGCAGGGTTCCTTTTTGTGCACTAAAGCCTTATTACGCTAATGACATTAAGATCTGACAATCCATGCTCAATACATCTTTGTGTAAATGCGGTGAGGGGCTAAATGAAAGGTCTTGCAAGGTTTGAGGCATTTTGTCCCTTATTTAGTTTAAGTTCAAAGACAAGGAGCATCTTTGCCAGTTCTGATAATCTATAAGTATCTCCATCTTCTGAAAACTCAGCCAGCCTTTCCATGCTGACTTTTGTTCTAGTGACATCTACCCAAATGACAGAGAGATCTTAAAAACTGGAAAAGTTGGCAAAGAAAATGATTGTGCTGTATTTGGTCTTGAAGGGAGTAGGGGTTTCCGTCTCCTTTACTGTCAAACCAAAATTTTTCAGTATGTTTTCAAATTCATACAGCAAATGGAAGTTACACCTTGAATATGATTTTAAAAGCTGATACAATAAAATTTCTTGTCCTTTAATTAATTTTTGAATCTTCTCATAATGAGAATGAACAAAATCTGAATGACATTTTTAATCCTTTTTTTTTCTCTGAAAAGAGACAAGATTAAAATCAAAGACCTCAATACCATTCAGGTTCACTTTCTTTATTGCATAGAAGAAAAAATAAACCTCCCCACCTTTGTTTTTTACTTTCCTTTGCAAGTCAGCTTGAAAATGAAGCTATATATACCATCTTTTTTTTTTTTCCCTAGTGATTCATCTGTTTTCTTTTGAACTAGATATTGCAGCTCTTATAGAAAATAGTGAATTCTCTATTTGTCTTTATTTTTCAGTTTGACATTTTATGAAAAAGAAAAGAAAATCTGTGGTAACTGAAAATTATTGTGGGAGCCCTTGTATGACACACTTTCCTTAGAACATATGATCCTGTCATCACTGAGCAGGGGCATTAGGTGGGATATGACGGAAAGAAAACCCTTATATGTTCTGTGTTGGGATTTAAGATTTTGGGATATAAAACTCTGTTTGAAATGGAATGTGAAAAAAAAAGAAGTATAGAAAATCCAGAAGAGCCATGTTAAATTTTTGTCAGTCATAACAAAGCATGTGCCTGGACAAGGAAAATCTCCCCTCCTTAAACTATTAACGAAGCACTTTTCCAGGCTGAGACACTATTGCATGTTGTCATGTCACCTGTTACATCATAAGAAGATTGTCATTCCAAACCATGAATCTTTAATCTTCTGCTCTTAATACTTTCTTTCTAATTCTGGACAGACTTCAGGTTCTGTGAGCAGTGGGCCTGAAAGTGGAAGTTCTATTGTCCAAATGGATGTTACATTGCTGGTCAAATTGATGAAGAATACTCTTATGTCAAACTCTTCAGACTTCTTATTTTCATCCCTTGTAAAGGTTTGAAATTCTCTGTGTCATTGGTAACTTGCTTTAAAGCATATCCCACAAAATATTGCAGTAGTGGAAAAGCCTTGTGCAAAGTGTAGCACCTTTTTGCTATGACAAATTTTTACAATGATGATGTGCCAAAAAGTGACACTTCTGTGTGCTGGTACCAGGGCATTCCATGACAGACTATATTTAGCACAGGTAATGGTATTACAGTCCTGGGCTTAAAGTGCAAACAGTGAGCCCATGTTCACTGCTATGATGATCTTAACAGCCTTGCTGTGGGTATGAATTTGGCCTGCAGTTGTGAATTTTTTCCCCCTAATCTATTGACGTTTAAGTGTTTATTCATAGTAAAAAAGGCCAGGCTTACATTATAATACAAGCATGCTCTTCATTACATCCTCTTTAATTATATAGCACCAAAGAATGGGAGTGATATTTTTAAACTTCATATTTAATATTGACGTCTGGTGTCAAAGGAAACTTTTAGGAACATAAACATGTACCAGCCAGAACTACATAAAGAGCTGCATAACTACTTCTACTCCAAACCTGATACCATTGCAGGATTTTCTTGAGTTTTAAAAAGATTCTTGTTTCAGTTTTTCTTTTTGATGTAAGCAAACAGACTCAATTTCAAAAAATCGAGCAGAAAGAGGAACACATTAGGATGATTCTGAGACATTATCTTTTTGATATTTCTGAACTCTAATGCATGAAATTGAGGAGTGGTGTTCTGCTAATGAAATATTCAACTGTTCTATAGAGCTGAAAATAAGTTTTCTCAGTCCTGTTGTTTATTATGGGCATTTCTTTCCAAAATCAAGAGCTGGAAATACATGCCAAAAATGGTCTCCTTGCCCTGCAGTGCTGCATTGCATCACTGTAGAAGGCTGCTGGGAAACAGCTCAGGCCTCAACAGCAGGTAGAGCTTTTTCACATATGCTTCCACTGCACTGCACAGTTGAGGGAGGCTGCTGACAAAAATATGAAACCTGCATATCCTTGTCTTCTGGAACAGCCTCAGAAGAGGATCATAATAGACTGTGATGAGCAAAAACCACCAGAAGCAGTATAGAGAAATGGCTAAAAAATGGCAGCGCGTGTGTTGCTGAGAAGGTGACACACCAACAAGGACAAGGCAATTCAGAGACCAGTCTGGGGCCATGATTTCCCTCTCAGCTTCTGTCCTTACAAGTTAATCAGTGATGGGTGGCAAAAATGGGAGACTGGCAAATAAGAACATTGAGCTTCATTGTTTATCTCACATGAAAATAGTTCCAAATGCTGGTTGATACATAAATATATATATAATATTCTGAGAATTAATTTTTCACCAGTCTACACTCTATTGTCAGGTCTGGCACAAGCTTGTAAAGATGGGTGAAACAAAATGCCAAAAGATCCCAAGGCAGCACTTGTACTTCCAGGTAACACAGTATGCTGATTATTTTGTCAGCCTTGCTCTGTAGAGGCATCTAACATACTACTCTGCTAATAGGTCATTCTGCAGTTCCTCGGCATTTAAATGATTTCAGGAGATACTCTGCTGTATTTCAGACAGGGGAAAGCACACACTTGTCAAAAGAAGTTATTTGTCTCACTTTACTGCAGTCTGGGGTAATTATTCTATGACAAATGCCCCTTTTATACTAAAAGTCACAGGTGAAACCAGATACCAGAAATAAAAAGAACTTACCATGTTTCATTTCAATGACGGGCAGATCAAACAGCTGCTGGACTAAACTCAAATGGATCTTGCCGTCACAGAGGAGAACATCTTTTGTTTCTTCAGTAACTGATCCATTTGAAAAGCTTTTCTTCAAATGCATGTATATAAAAGAAAATATCTTGTTAATGGCTTAGACGTTGAGCCTGAGTTCTTTTAACCATTCTTCTGCTCTTACACCTTTCAGTTCTTTAGTAATTTAGCTTTTTCTTTGTCTGTCTTTCCTACAGTTTATACGTGACATCATCATGCAGTGCCGTTCTAAACACAATCTCAGTCCCATGTGAGGATTTTGAAAACTCCTCTTTGCTTTCTGTTTTGTGAGCTGCAGCTCAAAGCTGCATCAGCCCTGCATGTGTAATGTATTGGGGCATCTGTCTGTTGGGCCTCTCTGCCTGAAGAGCCAGTTCAGTGGCAGGGAATGTATCATGCCTGGAATAATGTTGTCCAAGATACTGCCAGAGCAAATGAGTACTGTGCTCAGTTTCAGCTGTATGCGTGGGTGGTTTTGATATCCATTGGTCAGCTAAAGTATCCTCAGGGTTATTTTGACACAGGGAAAATTGCAGGGAGACTGGACATAGTGACAATGTCTCTATGAAGTTGTCATAGCATGGTAGCTTGGGAGAGTGAGGGAATATATGGATTTACAGCCTTGGAATTTGCCCTGACATTCACTGAAAGAACACACATGAATACAAAGGTGGTTCATTTGTACTTCATGAAATTTACGTGGCCCTGAGAATTGACACCTTTATGTTCCATCACTCTGGTGCAAGGACCACAAAACAGTTGAGCTACTATGGTTATGGAATGGATATATATTTGCATTTACATTTTCCTATCTGCTTTCATTTGAAAGTCATTTTAACTTTGAAAATTTTCCAGTTGCTTAATGTCATTATGAAATATGTGAATGGGACATTTGCTTCTAAATAATACTGTTTTACTTTGTCCTGTGAATTTAATTTTGTCCTTTCCTTGCTTTCCACCTGTGTAGTTCTATCTGTTATGTTCTACTTTGCTTTTATTTTTTTTTTGCTTTGGCATCTTTATGTTTGCAATACCCCATATTTTACATATTTGTTATGTGAGTAAACAGTCTATTTACCCTATTTCCTAGACCTTTATGTTTTGTACATTCAGAATAGATCCAAGGTAATGTTTTAGAATGGGTTGAAAGGATGTCATCTATCCTGTCTCCTGTTCTAGTCCTACCCTAGTAGAGTAGTCTAGTCTGTGCCTACTTCATACCCGTGAATCTTTGTTGCTAATGTGAAACTTACAGTTGAATGAATTCACAACTGCATCTTCTATTTCTGTGCACAGTAATCTAACCTTTGACTAAATAAATGTCTCTTTTAATGCTTGTCTTCCTTTCTAATTGTGCTGTCTTTTGACAGTTGCGCTCTCAGTGAACATGAGCTTTTTTGCTCTGTAACACCCTTTCTAAATCAATCACTTTCACTTTTCTGTACATAGTATCTATGCTGTCGTGCAGCCACATTGGATTCTGTAAATCAGAATGTCTACTGACTGTTCCAAAAGTATTTTCCCCAACTCTGTTATAAATTGGTCATGCAGATAGTCTATGGCTGATTGTTATTTATTTTTTTGTTATGATTTATTTTATATATAAGAACCATAAAAAATATCTTTCCATTAAAAACATGAGCTTTCCAACTTTCAAAGGTCTTCTCATCTCTTTCCCCGTTCAAAAGAGCCAGAAATTTGCTGCTGCATAATTAATAGAGGAAATACCTAAGAAATGCATCAAAGAATTATAATTTTCTTAGTCAGAAACCTATAGCAATTTTTATTGTAGCTGTAATCATATAAGAGAATTTTTTTGTCATTTCTAGGTCTCTTCAAATTATCTATTCTATTCTATATTCTACTGAACCTTAATACACCTAAAACTCAATGGACTGAATGTTCAGCAATGAGCATGTGCTTAGCACAGACATTGCAAGGATGCTCTTTGCCTCTACAGGTGTTTGTAGAAAGCTCTTCATTGCTGCATGTTGTGGATTAGCACATCTAACAACTGCTTCATTTTCCTGATTTCAGATTGAAATAACAGAGTTTATTCAAACTGATACTTTAGTTAATGAATTATAGAAAAGGTGGACTGTAAATGAGACAGGCACATTGCCTTGAGCTGGGCAGTTCATTTTTTTCATTTAGATATGCTTCAACTCGAGAATAATCAAAAAACAATCCAGCTCTGCTGCTGTTGACTTTAAATCAATTGAATGGAAATGTATACTAAGAATGACTTTGCTCTAGTTTATTTCCTACTTAACCTTGCACATTATTGTTGGAACAGCCATTGGAAGACATTTTTGTATATGCAAAGCTGCATGACATTTGATTTTTATCCTAAACAATATTTCAAGTACAGACCTCAAAGATTGTCTCAGAGTTGTTTGTCTTTCATCATTTATGAGTGCTCATATGAGCAATTCTCTCTGTCATATGCTTCTGTTTATAATGATAAACTTATTCATCTTTACATTTATTTTTATTTTTTGACAAATTCTGTCAGGTCGAGAATCTTCCTCTGTTTTAGTCTTCTAATTATTTAACCTTTTTTGTTTAATGCTTAGTTTAAGTGATGATAACGTGCCTTCTCTTTGAGGAATGTGTTCACACACGTCCTATCACAGATTACCTGCTTTAAACCTGTGCACTCTTGTAAGGCAGGTAACTCTTAGTATTCCATTTTTATAAAGGATCATACCATTACACAGGAAGCTTAAGAGATTTACTCAAGGTCATGGAAGGAACTTGTGACAGAGTTAGAAGTACAACTAAAATCTCATCTCAGTACTTCCCATTTTCATGCCTTAACCCAAAGACAATTTTCTAACCAAATTAAATTTAATCTACCTCTTCCAAAAAGCCGTGTCTGGCTTTGCTGTGTTGTTATTTATCTCCAATAGAAGCCAGAAGACTTGAAGTTCCCAGATAGAAATCACTTATATTAGTTGCTTTGTCCTAAACCAAAGTTTATTGGTAAACTAAGAACATATTAATCACAGAAGAAACAAATATATTGCCGCATGTGTGAGTGGGTATTAAGTTTCTTTAGCAAACTTCCTGTACTATGTCAAGTCCAGCTTTCCCTCATCAAAAATCCAACAAAAAGAAACCATTAATTCAATAATTTTTTCCCTTTACCCATGTCAGCCTGCCCCTGATCAGATTTTATAGCCTGTAAAGGGTGTTCTGGGCAGCAGCCAGCCCAGAACAGCAGTGCCAAACTGTCTTTCAAAACTCATATTTTGGAATGCAAATACGTACGAGAAGGAAATCATTTACTAAGGCAGAAAGGATCCCTGCATTAGATGTTACAAACACTCTATGTCTGCACGATGAATGAACATGTTTTCTATCCCTTTTTTGCACCCCACTGAGCTGTCAGCTGAAGCTGCTTCTGCCTCTTGACCTTTTCACCATTCGTCTTGTATTTCCTAATGTGCTGCCTACGCTTGCCTGGGTGCTGAGATCATCTTAGTGAACTTAAATTCAACAACCGATGAAACAGTGAGGTAAATAAGAATGTGCTACCACTCTGTATTGGGTTTACTAACACTGGGTTAATGATCAGTTCAAGTCTGAATGTGTCTTTCTTGCCCATGGATGTCTAGGAATGTAAGTTGTTTTTTCAGATGAGGCCTCCCAGCTGTGTGCCCAGTGCTGCATTACCTGCTGAGTGATGCGCCTCACTGACGTACCCACACACTGCCTTCGTTCTTTTCATAAAAGTATGATATTTTTGATTCACAGTCATCTTGTAGTCACTTAATGTATACAAGCTTTTGTCATCCTTGCTTGTTTCTAGCTGATGAATCCTCAGTTTAAAGCGGAAATTTCATCTGTTAATCCTGGAATATATCACTATGCACTTTGTATTAGTTCATTTAGTTCAATTCAATCCTTTTCTTTTTATTCTAGATGATAAGGTCATCAATTTACAAGTGTGATATCCTTATCCTCTATTGAAAATACTACTGATGTAATGTCATATGCAGATTTTATTAGCATAACTCAGCAGACCATTAATGAAACTTTATGATAAGCCTGAAGATCAATCATGAGAAAATCCAGTAGTAAATTTTTCCCATTTTCTTCTATATTACTATAATCATTTACTATCTTCCTTCCAGCTAATTCCCTAATCATCTTATATTCCTTCTATTAATTCCCATTCTCTACTGTTGAAAAAATAATTTCCCTTGTAGCACAATTTCAAGTACTGTACTGAAATACAGGTATTTTAAATATTCTTCATCTCCTTGGTGTTAAAAATCAGTTCTTATGTAAGGGAAAGGTATCAGGTTAGTCTGTCACATTCCCTGCATTGTATGATGAGTAGTGCTGTAGTTACCTAGAACTGTTTTCATTCTCTTAAAGCCTTGATTTCATCTCTCTGTGTTGTGCTCCAATGGTTATTTCAGGTTTGATACCTTAGCACCCATTAGTCAGCTTGCTTTTACCTTGCCCCCACATTCAATGTGCCGGATGAGAAAAAAACTAGTCAATTAGCTACATGTGGGGGTTCTGGCCCAGAAGACAATGAAAAGGGACTTAAATAGCTAAGGAAGAACACTGAAGAGGAATGAGAACAATGATTTTTGACATTCTGTGTCTCACTGAGCCTTGTGCTGCATTGCCACAGGTAGCGTTCATTAGGTTGAGCACCCTGCACTGCTCCCTTTTTTTGTCATGATTTCTACTGTTGCTCTGATTCCTGCTTGATTTTTGGTGCATCCTGGTTTTATTGTGGTGGAGATCTTAATATCTTTCCTTGCCCTTATGTGGGACATTCCAGTTGCAACCTCAATTAACCTGGCAGAGAAGCATAAGCCTGTAAAATGTTTACGCTGGAAGAGATCTTAGGTGCTCAGAGGTGATTAAATCCCAGTGCAGTTTGCGTTTATAGCACATCAGCATTGCAGGTGATATGATGCTGGGATTTCTCTACTCGTGGCTCCCTGTTAATAGTTCTGCAACTACTGTTTCAAGTGTACCTGTCATCTAAGATATAGCTTTTGTGCTTGTGCTTCCATGATCTTTATATTTTGAGTGGTTTGGGGTTTTTTTAGCTCAGATCTTTACTTTCTTTGCACAATATGAAAACTTGGCTTTGTTTTTGACGTATGTTCGTTTTCTTTTGTGTCTGTGTATCCAACAAACAAATCATCTGCTCTAATGAAAGGTATTGTGTCTCCTCTGCTTGTCTGCTATTGATCAGTTTCAAAACACTGTTGATAGAATTTGTTCGTAACAAATTCCTCAACCTTTGCTCAAAATGTTATCCATGCATTAATCACACATTCTCTTGACTACTGCAGGTCTTTCTTTTACAGTCATCCTAAATCTTTTCCTTCTAAATTTCAGGATAGCTGACTATTTCTTACTCCAGGGAGCAGTCATATCACCTTCCTCTTCCATCATGTTCATGGCTTACTTTCTATTACTCAAGAGTCAAAATTGCCCTTTGGATTTTAAGAAAGGTTCGTGGTCTTATTACAACTTATCATTGCAACCTGGTCCTTGCTCATTTTACCATGGCCCCTCTTACAGCCCCCTTCTTTACATCACGTATTTCTATCAAAAAATTTTACTGCCACAGGTCTGGATCCTCTCTATTCATCTTTCAGCTCTGTGTAAAAACAAATTGTTTATTTTATAGCTGACCTTGGCAATAAAATTTCCCATAGTAAATTGTATGAAGGTACTATAAAAGTAAAAATTGACTTGTGTGCAATTATTGTGAGTGCTAAAAAAAGAAAGTCATTGTGAGTGATTGCTGAAAAATATTTATTTCCTGTTTAATTATGCAATATATGCTCTCAGTGATATACACTTTTGACATAGTACTGCTTGTGAGCAAAATGTAGAGTTTTAAGATATTAAGATGAATCTTATTCCTCCTGGAGAGGTTTGCCTAAATGCCTTTAATTTCAAATCCAGATTGGCTTTATTTCCACTGTAATTAGCTTTTGAATGAGACCAGTTTAAATATTCTGCAGTTGTTTCTTTTCTGGAAGAAAAGGATGATAAAAGTATCTTTTTGCAAAATGAAACAGAAACAAATCTGTGACAGATCCTCTTTTTTTTTTTTTTTTAATTTTTAAATAATATCCTCTTATTGCATTTGTCTGTCTGGCCTCCCACACTACCCTGAATCACAAGTCTGTATGTGATGAAAGAGCAATAATATTTGCTTTTCAGGGTTGAATGATCAAGTTACCTCCGGTGGCTGAATGCTATTACACAAGTGATAGTGCAGTGACATTTCCAAAGTGTGAGTGATCGTGGTTTTCTTCTATGCCTATGGGCTACAAGGAATATAAATTCTGGTAGCACTGCATGGACGTGACTTCAGAGGAGTTATAGCCAGGATTGCACTAACAGGATAAACAAAGGTTTTGAAGACTATTTAGAGAGCAGACATTATGAATAATTAAGTAAAAATGTTTTGGTTTATAGTGTTCCAAGCAGAACTGAAAGCACACATAAATATGTCGATAATGCTTCTGCACAAAAGTGTTCATAATTGCCCATTAATTATTGCTACATTTTTATCTATTATGTTTTAAACTTCCCTTTTATGTTTTAAATGCATAAATAGAGTTATGCAGTAGCGATCATTATATTTTATAGAACAATAGGTTTCTCAATCAGGATTGAGCCTCTGCTGTGCTGGGGGTTATTACAGACACTTAAGAAGACACGCACTTGGCGCAAAGAGCTGAAAGATAATGGCCATATTATTGACTGGACTGCAGTGTTCCTAAAGCTTTAAATGTTTTCCACTGGCTGATATTTATATCATAAGGCAATAAAGCTATTTCCTGACTTTTTGCACTGTGAACACAGAGTCTGGCTGGAACCCACAGCTCAGCTGGTCTCTGAGCTCACAAAGCGCTAATCAACTCCTGAAGGAGGAACAAGGTTCAGATGTCTGAACCTAAACTAATCAAAACAACTATTTTCTCTGAAAATTATTAGCTGCCTATGAAGCAAATATTTCCCCGTCTGTCTGGAGACCTTTTTGCCAAGTCTATTTTTCATTATTTTTTGGCATCATGCTGTGATCCTGTTAGATTTCAGAACAGGGGCTGAACTATGCAAGGCATTAGTTGAGACTTCCCCAGGAAAGCTGTGTGTGGAAAGGCATTTAAGTGGCACATTTTCTGAGTCATTATAATGTGGTGCTAGCAGTTCTTGCTGCTGGCTCAATGTGAAACTAACCTGTTCGGATAAATAAGTCTTCCTTTCTAAGTGTAGTTTGTCTAGCAGTATTTTAGAAGCACTTAATATTTTTTTCTTTGCTTCCAAAGGAAAAAACAGGTTAATTAATTCTTACTGCTTGTGCAAGCAAACGTGCACAGTGACTTCAGATCTTAGATTAATGCTATGTATCACAAATAAAACTTCTCTTTGGAAAGGTTAATCCAATTGAATCCTAGAGATAAGGCTGCTTGCTAAATAAATAAGTTGATTTATGTTAAGAAATCAGAATTAATTTGAACATGCTGAAGAACAGAAGGACTTGCTTCTTGGCCAATAAAATCCTAAATTATTTAAAATAGATATGTTGCTTTTTCACCAGAATTTGTATAATGTATTCAAGTTAAGTTATTGACTAATTCAGATCGAAGGCTTTGCTTTTATCCAGAGGAGACGACATACTAGAATCTGCTTAAATGCCAAGTAAATTATTGTTAAAAACTAAGGAACATGATTGAATTGAGTCACCATTCCCTTAATGAGTGTTTAAGGAGGGGTACTTAGATGTCTGTATGGAATTCTTTAAAGTAAAAGGAAGTAAAATTTGTTTGAGAAGTACATACTTCAGTATCATCACAGTGTAATGTATTGTTTTGACACAATGCTGCTTATGTTGCAGTAGATAAGAATGCATTTATAAGTGGCATCTACATCCTGAAAGGGACCTCAGTTTTAGCACCAATACCACTATCATCAACATGTTCAAAAATGTGATCAGTATAATGTTAGTGTTACTGCAGATAATACTAAGAATAGCCAGAATTAATTACCCAACCTACATTCCTTAGCTGAAGTTCTTATTGAAGCCAGTAGGAAATTTGCCAAAACAAGGATAGCTAGGAGCATGATGGTTTGACATTCTTCTATTTATTTAATGAAATGATAATTACATATTGATGGATTGAGGTTTTTGTTTGTTTGGTTGTGGGGTTTTTTCCAGAAAATTTTAAGTGGTAATATGTTTTACAAATTGAATACATCCAGCTCTGTGAAGATTAGTGATGAGAAATCAAAGTAGGAATAAGCCAAATTCATGTCATGCTTATTTGAATTTTCCATAAATTGCAATTCAATGCTTTGTTTCAGTCTTCCTGTGAGTCTGGGTATCTTCAGACTCTGGACTTGAACTTGGCTTTGAATTTATTATGTTTCTGGTGGGCTACTATCACCCTACTCATTGGCTCAGCTCTGCACTAAACTAACATAAACCTTCTGTACATTAACAACTCTGGCTCTGTTCTCTCTCTTTGACAGATGCACACAAAATCAGCCAGTGTTCAAGACAGTTGTGCACAGATGAAGAACAAACAGACAAAACTCCCATGTGAAGTATCCTATAAGTGACCCACAACATCCTGAGTTATTGTTTCAATGACAAATTACAATTCCACTTTAGATTCAGCTTGATGCCAAACCTATGTTGCATTTCTCATGCGTTGATAAGAATTGAAGTGCATCCTCTTGATTTAAACCTAAAGAAATGCAAGATTGTTTAAAAGTTTAGTGTCCTATCGCAATATTTTTAAGCTGGTAAATTGTTACCTGGTAAATGATATGAACGATGGGTGGTTCCTGTGAGCACGGATAGGCCAAAGATATCCTCCTCCCGTTTCTGGCGAAGTCCGTTATTTCAGAGAGACTCACTTGTAACTCATTGAAGCTGCCACAAAGTCTCTCTAAATTTCTAGATATGTGACTCACTCCTCTTTCACTTGGCAAATTGTTGTTTTTAGGAGAACTTGGTGTTTCTCGGATCTCATTGAACTGCACTTTGGGGGATGTTGGTCTGCTGGAAATCCTGGTAGGTGATCCAAAACCACGAAGAGACACTGAGCGATTCGTAGGTTCAGCATCCAAAGTTTCCAAGGCCACTGAGGAGTCACCTGGGAGCCTTTTTTCATCCAGGTCACTCACACTTGATGAAGAGCTCTGCTCATAACTAGGGCTCTTTACTTCTTCGATGAGTCTTCTCCTACCACTTGGTGATTGAATAACTGTGCTTCTTGGTATTAACAGTTCCCTGCTTTGAGGTTGGTCTTCTGTAGCAAGGCTTTCAAAGAACTTTCTTTTTCCAGGTATATTAACAGAGGATTCAAAGTTATAAAATATATTCTGCTTAGTCTCCGGCAATGCTGAAGAATTTTCTTCCAGCATCAATTCTTTGATCATGAGACGTATTACATACCTGTCTGAACTTGTAGATGGAATGAGATTAGGATCAGGGAACTTCTGCTTACCAATCAGAATCAGTAAGAGTTTATCTGTTAAAAAGCATAAGCCTTTTGGTCTTTCATTTTTTTCCAGCTGGATTTGTTGAATGTGAGGCATGCAGGAAGAGGTTACTGAATACACCAGAACAATGTTAGAAGTATTAGAGGCTACTGCCACAATCTGAGCTCTAAGGTCAAAAGCCATTATATCAGGAACCAGAATACCTGGGATGGTGACTTTTCTGGTGGTGGTTACTTTCCTCTCAAAAGTCACCAAGATCAAGTGAGAAGAATCTTGACCATTTGTTGCTGCAGAGTCTTTGCGTTTCAGAGTAACGAGAGGACTGGGATCAGACCGACGGTGGTTTGCAAGGATATGGGTTAAATCCACCGGACCTGACGAAGAAGAAGCAACTGAATCAACACCTGATCTATCTGAATCTATGGACTTTCTTCGCGTGTCCAGTGAGTATTCCTCATCACCGAGCACCAGAGCAGAGTGTGAGATTAAAGAACCAGCTTCTGTACCAGACGGCACATCAAATGCAATGCCTGCATTGAAACCACAGATATTATCTAAAGGAAGCTCAGTAGCTACAGCAATTTGGAAATCCAGTGTGGCTTCTATAGCACAGATATAACCTCCCACATCAAAGACTGGGCAAAAGGAGCAGATATTTAGAGTTTTCTGAGCATTATCCCATATGTAGGAGTGCAAGGCACTGCCTATAGCAACTACTAAACGATTACCATCCTTCGTCCAGCAAGCACAGTGGATGAGCCCACTGCTCTTGATATCTGCCTTAACCCGTGCGTTGTCAGTACGAACAGCATGCAAGACTGAAGCATCCCGTTTTGTAAGCACAGCCAAGACCTCCTTCTTTGGATGCCAGACGCAGCCCTGAGAGAGCAGAGGGAATGGCTCACCAACTTCACAAGTCTGAGAAATCAAGGGTTTTTTCCTATCTGCAGTGCTGTAGCGCAGCTGCCAAATGCTTACGTGCTTTTTGTGCTGAACAGCGAGCAGAGCTGGGGTGTCTGTAGAGCAACATGGGCCCCAGTAAAGCCCATGAACATGTTCAAATTGGCCAAGAACACTTGAGTCTCCAAATTTCAGCTCTCCGTTTTGGTAGTATAAAGCGGTCAGTATCACTTGTTTCCCATCTGTCCAAGCGATTCCATGCACGGGATGGATGGCCTGATATAAAGCGTTGAGGCCAGTTCTCAGCAGCTTTGCCTTTCCCAGCTCCATCTTTTCAAGATTTCTCTCTAATGGTGGTTGTTCCAAAATACAGAATCCACAGAATTCACTTGTAGTTCACGATGAGGAAAATTTTTTTGCATGTCTCCTTCCCTTCCTTTCCAGAATGAAGCTGTTTTTTTCTGCTCATAATCCAAGCGCCTGTATTGTGAACTCCTTCCCTGTAGGCCTGCAGCTGCTCTTCTAAGTATAAATCCATGTCAAAGCTGCTTTGGCTATGTCTTTTCCTGGGAGGAGTTACATCTTCATGTGATGGCTAACAAGGTTTAACCAATTACTGTGCATTTTCGTAGAAGACTATTTTTAACTCTTCACTGCTGGGAATATATTTAAAAATAACACCCTAATACCTTGACCTTCAGTGAATGAAGGTCTTAAGTGAAGAGAGAGATCATATGCTCTTAAGCCTAAGTATTGAGCTACAGCCTGAAATAATGACCTGACACTTTTTTCAGCCAGCCTTTGAAGGATAAAAGAAGATTTAAACATAACTGAGAACTGTATGAGGCAGATTGCAATCTCTGATGGGCAGCACCTTTCAAAGATACAAGATCCTAAGTGCCTACAAAGGGAAAGTAATGAAGGGAAATCATGCTCTGTTCTGTTATCAGTTACAAGAGAATGAAGGAAGGTGAGATTTAAAAAAAGAAAGAAAAAAAGCAAAATAGTCTAGAAGCAAAGACAGTTGATTAGTGATTAGAGTCTGTTTTACTGGGACAGATTTCCTAGCTACAAATATATATTGATCTCTTCCTTGGTCTTCCCAGCCACCTGTATCTGAGGGCTGTTCCATCATCACATAGACAAAATGTGAAGGGGAAGCCAAAATTTTCCTTTTTCTCTTAACCCTGCAGTGTCTACAATATGTACCATAACATGGTGCAAGATCCTTGAGCTGACAAAGACCCAGAGGAACCAACTGATAAACTCCTGTAACACAGCAGGGCTCTGTGAGGATATGCCAGTTTGGGTCAGCTGTGCTGTTTCAGGCTCAGAGCTGGCTCAGAGGGACTGCCTTTGGTGTCTCCACCCTTCCCTCCTCAGTGCATCCTTCTCTGGGGGTACCTTGGACAAAGCTTGCGGATCACTGAGCATAAATGGTCAGGGTGGGATTAATTACTTAAATATAAGCAACCATTGCTATTTTCAGTGCCCTGAGATAACTGAGGCAGCCACACTGGGCTGGCAGATGTGGCATAGGACTTATAGAGTAGTAGTGCCATTCTGGAATGGCAGCTGGCAACAAAGAGATGATCCCTACATAGTCCCTAGACTGTCTAAGATGGCATTAAAAGCTTATATGAAGGTGACTGAATCTCATCCTCAGCACCTTTTTGTAATTCTTGTTTTGCCAGTGTGTCTCCTTTCAGCTTTCATGTAATTTGTGTCTCTTGCTTTTTACATTAAAAAGTTAATAAATTAAACCTCGGGAGAGGTTTACAAATTATCAATGTAAAAACTATAGTTGAACATGTAAGATGTAACTATAAACATTCTGCATCTTTGGCTGATTTATACATTACATATTTTTATAGTACCACTTGGGGGAAACAAAAGTCTCATTGAAGGCGGTTGGATCTCTACTGTAAGAATTTTTTTAATATCCTTTTTCCAGGTATATTTACTGAGGATGCTTAGTACCACAAAAGAATTCCCAAGTGTATGTAAAGTAATCATCTCACATGCTCATTCACAGCTACTTGCTTTTTGTGGATTATTTCGTGAAGATTACATTCAAAATAAAACCCTTTTTATATTTGTCAAGGACAAACCAGCAAGGATGACTGGAATAGGTAAAAATTAAAAAGCTAAATATGCAGGTTAGAAGGTTAGAAGATCCCTTTTTATGCAAGGCTTCTAAATTTTTGGTCTGTCTGTGCTTCTGGTGAAACCATGTTTTTTAGTGATTTTACCTTACCCATTGCTGGCACAGATGCCCCACTGCCATACCTATTTTACTGGGAGCTCTGACTACTCTGTACTTCCTCCAAGTGGTAGCAGGATTATTTTGTCCTTTATTAGGAGTAACTTCTTACCCATAGTAGTTATAATTAATAGATTACATTAAAATACAATCCCAGCAGCTCCACAAATTGACAGAGTCTGTATAAGATGTTTTTGGTTTGCTTTAAAATAATGGTGCTTCTCTGCTTTGCTGTCTTCTGCATGTATTTTGCTGAAACTGATAAAGCTATTCTTTAGCACAGCATCTCATCTATATTCTGCACCATTGTGCTTTAAATATCCTAACAAAACTGTGTTGCAGCTGGATTCTAGCAACCTAGAGTGTGGTTTGGATGCAAAAACTCCTTCTGCATCAGTGTGACTGAAATGCTCAGATGTTTCGCTAGGGATGATGTGTGTTCTGAAGCTGTGCAGACATCTTGAGAGCATTCACGTGGAAGATCCAACTTTATTTGCGGTTGTTTTTTTTTCATTTCATCATCTCTTAAAGCATCCGCTCTTCAGCAGAGTCTTTGACATTATCAGAGGCTGAATCTATGAGATTTACCAGTAACAGAATCATCCTCAGTTCTGGAATTCAGGTCATCTCACAAACACCAAAATCTTGCAAAATATTTGCAGCAGAGCCACAGTGAGCTTTTTATCTCTCTCTGAAGGCATTAGGAAATAGGACTTCATTTGATGTACTTATGTTTATTTATAGTTAATTCTCTAAGATTTTTAGATATAAAAATGGCAACATCCACAAAGTTCCACTGGCATGGTAGTGAGCATTAGTTTGTCGTGGCCTTTAAAAAAATTTCTAATGCTCAGTGTTCCTTGAAATCTGCAGGGTTTGGACACAATGTGAGCTCTACTTTGTAGCAATTGAGCTGGAACCTCGGAATCCATTTGGGATAACATTTTATGATCTCAAGGAAAATTCCCTCCCATGGTTCATTCTGTGGGTGTTTTTCTGTGGGAGGCAATAATGTGGGCAAGGAACTTCTGAGAGAACAGAATCATCTGGTACCCCCATAAACACCATATATGACAAAACTCACTTGAGATAAGATTATCTTTCAGATTGCATCTTTTAAAAATGTAAATAATGGAAAATTTGTAAAATATACAAATGGTGAAAAACCATAAGTTATGCCATGACTGTAGAAATTAAAGAAATTAAACTGGAGATCAAAGCAGGCACAAGGTGAATATAAGAGACAATTCACCTTTTTTTTGGCACAGCCTCATTTTTAAAAGCAGGATAAAAATAGAGAGGAGAAAACAAGTTCCCCTCATTCAGTTTTTGTATTCTTCAGGGGAAAAAATATAAATAATATTTCTGCATTGCCCTGGCATGCACAGATCTCTATAGCACACACTCAAAATATACGCTGGTATTTGAAACTCTCCTGGCAATACCAGAGACTTCCACCAAGACCCCAGAAAGCAACACAAAGAGTAACCTGTTAGAAATCTGAGACACTCCCGTGTGTGACCACAGTCTTTACACCGACAGTGAGCTAGATTCTCACCTATTATCATCTCTGTGTCTTTGATTACCTTTGGCACAACTCAGATCAGAATGTCACCTGTGGTTTAAATAAGGTGTTGCAGCTGGTGGCACCTTGGCTGGCTCTGCCTTGCAATGTGATTCCAGCCAGGTGCTTTGGAGGAGATGGTTGTTAGAAGTAGAGCATAAAGTCCAAAAGTGAACAATGAGCTGCACACAGCTGTCAGTTGGTAGCCATGAGTTCCCATGGTTCATAATGAGTGCTGGAAAATTAATCCAGCCTTCACCATTGTGGAGGGTGAGCTGCCCCTTTTGTATAATACTGATTTTATATTGCTGTTTTCCCACATTGCTCTGCTTATTATTCAGGGAAACAGTGAATACTTTTTGTGTTCAATATGGATCAGAGATAATGAGTTTGAGGTTTTTAAATATATTTACCTGTCTATTTGTTGTCCAATGGGAGATTGGTATCTAAATATCTCTGTGGATCTGAGTTCAGAGCCTTGCTGGAGAAGCTGAGTTTCAGACTTAATTTTCTCCTTTACTCATGGTAAAATAACTCTGCCAAGCTAAATCTTGCTTCAAGTTGATTAAATTGATGTTAATATTCCCGGTGACTTCAGAGGAAGACAGATCCAGCTAAATATGTAAAAAAGTAAGAGTAATAATTTTTCTAATACTAATTGAACTCAACTTTATGAAATGTCTAATGCTTTGTGGTATTTTTACTTCAAAAGTATTTCTATTTAAAGCTACTCAGCATGATTTCACCAATTTAAGTTGATGTGTCATTTACTTCAACACTTTCAAGACACTTGAGTATTTATTTACGTAATAAATACATATTAAATGTCTTTATTTTTCCACATGGACATTTCTTTGCCTTGAGATCTGATTTCAAAAAATAGTTATCTGTCATCAGCTAACTGGAACTGAATGTGAAAGTGATGCACAGTTAATAAAGACACAAAATCTGTAATCTCTCAGAGCAGATCCACTGATCACGATATGTAAATCAGTGCTCTTCTGACAGGGATGTCTCTGTGTGCTGTTACTTCTCTCAGAATAGGATTTTACCCACTAGCTACACATTTTTGTACGTGTGTCATGTAAAGTGGGAAAGCTCTAAATGGAATATTGTGGTTTTTACGTAAACATATTTAAGAAACTGTTAAGAAGTGTGGTTAATTAAAAAAAACATGTATGCAAATTATTATGTGAAGACCAACCCCTTGTCTTTTCTATGGAGGCTATATTCAAACTAAGGAGACTTCAGGCAGGAACTCCACTTCTTTATAAGACTATTTTTTTCATACTTGCAGAGCCTTGATCTTACCCTTTCGGAGGGACTGCCTGGGCCAAGGGTAACAGGCTGGTTTGATCTGTCATATGTAAATATCATCTACTGTGGGGACACATATGATGGAGGAGACACTGCTAGAGCAAGACAGAAGTTTTGCATCTTATAGAAGTTCACAAATTCTGTGAGCTCACTTCCACGCTCAGGGATATGCTGCTAGACATCAGCTCTCCAAATACCACACGTGTATGACTGACTGCAGTGAGCCCTGTGATGTGGGACCTTGGATTCTCTGAAATCCCCCTGGGTCTCAGGAAGGCACCAGAGATCCTCCATCACATCATTCCAACCTGAATTATCCATCACTGTTGCAGAAATGTTGTCAACAGTTCTGTTGATGATTGTGGCTCTTGGAATTCCCCCTGCTGTGTAACAGAAAGGCAATTCTAACATAGCAGTTCAACATGTTTGGGGGAATAGAGTTGGCAGAGCATTTGTTAATCACCCATTCTTCCCTTTTTTGGTTTAGAGTGAGACTCCTGTGGTTCACTGGAGGAAGGAGAAGAGAACCAAGTCTTTCCAGAATGCCACTTCATCCTTGCTCCCAGCAAGAGCTTAGTTTTTCTGGCTTTCACAACACTAAAGCAAAACAGGTGAGAAATTAGGAAGGAAAGCATGTAAGGGATGATTACGCAAAGATTGTCACAGAGAATGATACTCATTTCTCATAATTGTAGGTGTGGGATTCATCCCACAAATTAACATTTTTGTGTTGAGGCATATACATATGGCTGCCTACATGAAGGTAGGCCACTGGGCAACAGAGCTGAGCCTCAGCTCTCTAACATACCTCTAGCCGTACGCACTATAGTTGTCTAAGTCGGAACCTGCTTACTGAGTCACTTAAAAGTGGTGAAGAATAGATTGTTTTAGGGCATGATTCATTCCATCCTGAAGTACCTAAAACAGATGAATAGCTCTTGCTTTATGAGCCTAGCTGAAGTACTCAGATAGGATACGAGTACGGACAGATGAATGCCAAGGACTGGTTGTGCAGTCAGTACGTGCATGTCTGTTATAACCAGCTCATTTATCAAGGATCAGCGCACCAATAGCCCTTTCTAGAAATATGTGATTCCCACCCATATCCTTCCCACTGCTGAATGACCTGCCTCAAACCACTGTTTTTTGACCTAATGCTCCCATATGTATATGCCAGTCTTTTGTGCATGCTTTATAAAGCAATCGGGTTTTTGATAGAAACTCCTGTACTTACGCTGTAAAAATTGTAGTGGGCAGAAGAGCATGAAATGCTCTTTAGGAAATATTCCTGTCTTGGCAAAGGGAGGGAATGAATGATCTAATGGGTCTTTCCATCTGTAAGTCAACATTCAGCTTCCAAATTACGACAGTCTTTTTCTTTCATAGGCATTAAATGTATTTGTTTTTGAAGACATCTCTTATTAGTACCTTCTTTTTTACATGATGATGTAAATTTGTACTTTTAAAGTGATATTTTTATGATCTCCACCAAGCACATCAGATAAATTAGGAACTTCTTGCATGGCTAAATGCTCTTTGCCACAGTGTATGTGCTCAGTTAGATCACTCTCAATTGAAAGCCCATTGAGACTTGAAGAGGAACAAAGGATAGTAATATTTTTAGCAGATATATATTTATCCCAGCTTGATAAATTGCAAGGGTCATCAAACTCTGTCAGCTCTTGGAAAATAATTTATTATTGTAAAGGAACTCAGGACAGTATCAGCTGGACACAACCCTGTATTCAAACAGGTTGACAGTGCAGACACAGTCAAATTCTCAGCAATACTTGTTTTGGAAAGTGCACTAGAAAGCAAATTTTATAAATTATATAAAAATTGGTTGCTTCTGAATCATGTGGGTTCTAGTATCTAGTATCAACCACAGTTAAACTGTGGTTGAGAATATCGATTGAGAAACATTGTGGTGTCTCTCTGCCTCTTATTTCGCTTGAGGTACGGGTTGTGTTTGATGATAACGCTTCCAATGGCCACAGTAGTTGAATAGTTTGCTGTTGCTGTCACTGGTAGAGCTGTTCCACTTGGGACAATTTCAGAAGTGTCTGAAGAAAGCTGATTCCCAGCTGTATTTGGAAAATCTTGTAATAAAACACCTTTGACTTGGTCTTCCCTAGAAATGTTCTCGCTAGTTAGACTTAGTAGGATCCCCCTACAAAAATATTGGTGAATGTGTTCTAACACAAACCTGCTAATTAAAATGAAACAGTGGTAACATTGTGCTTCTATCCACCTACTTGTTTAAATAGTTCATCTGTAACTGTCAATATAAGCTAAAAATGAGCTGTAGTGGATGACATTTTTAATCCATAGCCTCTAAGCTAGTTGAGGTGTTAGGTAGAATTGTACTGAAGGTTCTGTGGTGTCTACGTTTTTACTGAGAGGCTGCAGTGGTTCTGTTTTGGCCTTCTTTTTTATCTTAGATAAGGCCTTAATTTAAAGGAAAATAAAAATACTTTTTCCTGCTTCTCTCACAGAAAGGATTTGAAATTTTTCTACTTGAAGGTCAGTTTAAGCCTAAATACCTGTTCTTTGGGATTTAACCACCTTGATTCCATAGGTGCAAAACCTGTAATGGCTGACACAGCCTTGCCGTTCTCTAAGAGAGCTAAAGGCCAAATGCTGGGTCAACCCTGATGAGGAGCTGAATATCAGAAAGATTAATGTTTGTGTTTCTCCTCGAGATAAATGTAAAAAGCCTGAGATTTTTAGTGGCTGTTGCTGATCTCTTGACACTTACATGGAATTAAACCCAGAATATCGTGCAAAAAACCCCTCCAACTTTTTACAATCTTTCTGTGTTGTCCTACTTGTAGCTGTGTTGGTACGTCCTGCCTCTCTCTCTGCTGATCTTTTAGTTAGAACTTCGGATCATTTTGATCGGGAGGTTCTAGAAACTCATTAAACAGTGCTATAATTGCACATGCAGAATGAAAGAAAACAAATACAGCCTTAATTTTCTGAGTCCATTAGCCAGCTCCCTTGATTCATTTATCTGGAGGATTGAGAATGCCAGTTAATTTCATTTCCACAGTTACATTTTCCAAAATCATCGAAAGACTAATCAGGAGCTTGTAGCTAATATTTGTGGTTTGTTTGGTTTTCTCCTGTTGTTTGAACTGCTTCCAATATGTCTTGCAGTGACATTTCTTCACGCAGCAGAATAAATACCAAAACTATAGAGAAAAGAGTTTTACTGAAGAAAGCAGAAAATGTGTTGCCCTGTAAATATAAAGTTTCTCAAAGTGACTGACTTCCTTCTGTAACTTCCATGGCAAGGAAATTACAGAGCTGGAATAATTAGTTTACTGTTTGTATATATGATTCCAGTAATGTTCCATTCAGTTTGAAAGAGAGACTTACTTACATTTTTTAATCCATTTTTTGCTATGAAGGATTGGATGGAAGAGAAAGTCTAATCCTCTTGGACTGTCCATTTAATATATTGTTATCGTTGGAAATTTTATTTGTGAGACAACACTACATGAGTTTACCCTCTGGGTCCCAAGGTGTTATATTTATTTATAATAAAGGATGACCTTTCCCTCTGAAAAGCTGGAATCTAAACAGACAAGGCAGAGTGATCATTCTTGTTATATAAATTAGATACTGAGAGCGATTCAGAGCATATCTTCAGTTCAGCAAGCTGCCTTCAAAACAGTCAGCAGTGAAGCAATATCGCTGCAGCAATCTGCATGTGTGCTAATTAGTCTGGATGGATGCTGCAATTCCATATTTATATTGCATCTGAGATGCTAGCTAGTTTTGTATTAGGCACTTTGGAGCATTATGCATTGCAAACAGACCCAAAGTGATTTAGGGTCATGCAGTCAATTTCAGAACTGTGGTTAACCGCGCTACCACTTTTTCATTTCCTTCTCTTGTTCATCTTGCAGGAAAAATATTACAGACTCATAAATCAGTTCAGGGGGAGGGATCTTTGGAGGCCATATGGTCCAACTGCTTCCTTGGAACAGGGCTGATATCAAAGTTTGATCAGGTTCCTTAAGGCTTTTTTTGATCACTCATGCTTTGAAGACTTTTTTTTCAACTTATATTTAGCCAGAATCTCCCTTGCTGTAACTTGTGTCCATTGCTTTTTGTCCTTTGGTTGGGCATCTCTAAGAAGAGTATGGTACCATCCTCTCCACCACCCGTTAGGTAGTTGTAGACGGCAGCTGAGATCCTTCTTCCCTTTGCCTTCTGCAGGCTGAACAAACCCAGCTCCCTCCCCCTCTCCACATTCTCCCGACACTAACCGCACTGGAATGTTTGGGATTTTTCCAGTATGTCAGTACCTTTCCTTGGACTGGGGAGACAAGCCTGTGAGACCATGAGTATGTCTAAACCCATGTGTTTCTGGAAGTGATAAATTGTATTAATCTCTTCTGGAAGCAAGCTCCATTACTAATGTCCTGGTCTTGTGAAATTTTTGCCTCCATTCTGGAACATTAAGCAACCAGTTTCTTGACTCTGGTAGCTGGTGGTGTATATCCTGATGAGCTGGAGCTCTTCCCTATGCACACCTGAGGTGACCTCACCTAGTCATTTAAAAGGCTTTGGAGATCAGGTCCAAGACCTTCATAATGACTCACATAAAAGCGCTACGAGAGAGAATATATGAATGTCTGAGATGGGAAGAAGCCGGTGAGAGAGAAGTGATGGCTTTCAAGGCAGTTTTAATGCTACTGAAAAATCCCAGCTGCAGTTTTGCACTCACAGCTACAGCTGCAAGAGGAAAGTATGGATACAGATGTGGATAAGGATTTTCAAGAGGACGATGAGGATTCAGAATAATTGCTTCTAGAGGATGATTTACTCTGTTTTGGGGCTTTTGGAAAAGTACCAGTTGGTAGGAGGTGACTGTGCTGCAGGCCTGTGGTAACCAGCAGTAGTGAGAAGTGAGACAGCCCTCCTATAACTGGTACATTGAGATTTTTGGGTTTGATCTGCTCATCAAATGGCTGACACTGTGGATGTGCTGTCAGAATTGCCTTAGGCACATGCTTTCAGAGAAATTCCTGATTCTGGCCTGACTCTTTTGTCAAGGCTGGTGATGCACAGGAACATTCGCAGTGACACGACCTGCTGAGCTCTGCAGGTTGGGGTTTATTTCGATCAGTTTTTTTCCACTGTGGTGCTGGTTTTGCATGACCTGTACACTTTGGGATTAAAATCACTTGGTTGTGCATGTTGTTTCAGTGAGTGGAAAGGTCAGTATTGGTAACACATTTTTAATTTGTTTTCACTGTTCATAGAACACTTGTTGGGTTTCAAAGTAATGCTCAGTCTTTTTTCATGGATGCTGGTGAGGGAAATGTGTCCTGTTGGGGGGTTTTTGTGGCTTCCATGAATTTACACATTTCCAGAATTTTGCTTTCCCTTTATAGGCAATTTAGTTCTTTGCCTTCCAGAGGTGTTCTTCATGTGCATATGGAATCTATTACACATGATTTGTAGATCCTTTGTAGATTTTAAAAATAATGAAGAATAGGATTTCACAATATAGGAACTATGAACTAAATTAAAACACTCTAAAAATTTGAAAACTGTTTGCCTTCCTAAAAGTGGAAATGCATAAATAGTTTGCAAACAGTGCAGGCTGTAGGGGGGTTAACAGAAGAAAATGAGATGTTCAGCTGCTAAACTTTGTGGGTATGGGTTTTTGAAAAAACCTCATAATGACTGTGGTCAACTTGTCCTCTTTGTGACCACTGAAGAATCTCAGATGTTGGAGTCATGTGATTCCATCAAAACATTTGAGAAGGAGGGTCGAGAGAACTCCCTGCTTTTCCAGACTACTCTTCCTGTTGCCAGGATAGAAAAACATGCTGTGGGAAGGTCTTGTGGTAAAGGGCTGTTCAGGAAAGCGAGCTCTACAGAGTCTTGGAAGCTGAAACTAGTGGACTTTATCCTTAATACAGCCATGCTGGATCGCAAAGGGGGATGAGGTGGATGTCATGCAATGGCTAATCTGGTCTGCTTTGATAATCTGGTTTTAGCCATTTCCTTGATCATCAACTTTCCCTCTTAGTCCCTTTGTCCCTTCTGTTTCCCCTCCAATTCTCTGCCAATCCTAAACCACTTTTTCTGATACTTCAGAAGCTTTCCTGAAGATATGGACATTCCTTGTTATAGTCCACTCTTCCAAGTTCTTCATATGCTGTGGAGTTATTAACATACCCTTGGGTGCCTTAATGCCTACAGTGAGTACCATAAGATGAAAAATAGAAATGTTACTTATTGTTCAATATCTGTGCTGTCAAAAATTTAAAAAAATATTTAACCAACAACTTTGAGGATCTATGGATCCTTTTTTGTGTCTTGGAGCTTGGTCTCACCTTTCTTTGCATGTGCTTGGGAATATGAGTGTAGGGGATCTAATTAGCTCATGCCCAAGAGAAGCTCTGTTTGCATTTAGAGACTCAGCATGGGGCAACAGGCCAGGGGATAGGATGCTTGTAGATACAGCATGTTAGACCTAGGTCGGTGCTTGGTCCCTTCTAATCCCATCCTGTGGCTTGTGAATTTTGCTGTTGGTGGGGTTTGCTTTTTTATTAGGGTCATTAGTCTGCCTGAGGATGCTGGAGTCTGTGTTTAAGGCCTGTTGCTTTAGATGACACTCGGAGCAGATATTCTGTGATCCCACCTGAACTATATCTGTTATGTGACTGAGTCCAATCTCCCCCTTCCGCATGACACCACTTGGGAATGCCTTATTATTCTCCCATCATGGAGAGATGTGTGGCCCTGATCAAAGGAAAGATATTCTTATAAAAACTTAAGGGAGCCCAGCAAAGTATAAATTGCTTTTATCCATCAGACTTATGCCTTCTGATGTTCTGATTGTCTGAGTGGACACAGACATCTACCTGGAGCCTGGATGAAAGCAGCTGTTTCTTGCAAAGTCATAGGACACCATGTACCTAGAATTTCCCTTCGTATGTGCTCAGCATTTCCTATGCCATCCCTGTTGTTCTGTAATGACTCAGAGGCACATCTGGAGCTAGTAATGTTCATGCATTCTTAATACCTCTGTGCCACTTATCTCCTACCTGGCATTTGCCTGTTTCTCAAATGTGTTTTTAATATCTTCCTACTCATTGGAAAACAAACAACACTCTGAGATTGGCACTGAAAATAATCCCTCTTCAGAATTTGCACTTTACAGACCAGCTCTGATGAACTGCAGTAGGTGCCTGCTTATTCTATACATGCTACATACAGAGGTAGAATTCACCGGGAAGGGAGGCAGGCAAGAGGAATCCCTGTCCAGTCCTCATTACTGCTTCTGGACTTGCGTGAGCCCGTGATTTTCCTCACTTGCCCACTTTTGGGGAGTTTCTGCTAACCAGCCCCAGAAATTTTGGAGCATCTGACCCACAATAAAAGATATATACAATAGAGCATGTAGTTGAACAGCCTGATCAGAGTAGTGTGAAAAGCTGCATGGAGATGATCAGTGTAGCTCAGAGTGTAGATCACAATTACAAACCAACACAGTAATTCCCCAGTTCATTCATCCTGACAGCTGCCCATATAGAAGAAAATCTTTTTGCCGGAATGGAACCCAGTTTGCAACAGATAAAAATCCTGGAAAAGCAATGCCAAAGAATTGTAGGTTGGAATTAGATGGATACAGACAGCTCTTTCAGTTGGACAACTGATGATGTTACAGTTCCATTTTTATTTTTAACCCAGAACACACAGAACTGTAAATAGAACTATTCCTTCAGAGGCAGTGAAAACTCTTGATATTCAAGTACACAATAAGTTTATGAGGAAATAGTATTTTTCATCTATTACAAGTGCACTCATCAGAAGTAGTTGCAGCAAGATTGAATATGTAATCTCGCATCACAGGAACACCTGAGCAATCAATACATGGATTTTCCTATTTAAAACATGGATACGAACAAGAAGCTATAAATTGTTTTGCATTGAAACTCAAGGTCACTGCCAGCCCGTTAGAGACCTGCCGCTCCTGCTGCTGTGTGGGGTCACCACGAGTGGGTACCACTGCCCTGGTGCTGCTGCTCACCAACAGAATCGGGGTGACATTCACTTCAGCGTGATGTGCGAGTACAGATGCTTTCCTTCATGGTCTTTTGTAACTGGAAACGCCGACCCTCCGCTCGCACCCAGACACGTCCTGGTGTCCAGATGGTTTGGGAGCGCGGTGCCCTGTTCCCCTGCCTGCCCCCTTGCCTGCGCTGTGCAGCGGTACCGCACCGCTACCCCCTGAGCCTTCTTGCCGCTCGGACCCCGCACAGGCACGGTCAGATGGGGGGGGGAACGGCGCCGAAACCCTCAGGGGAGCCCCCACTGAAGCGAGCCCTGGCCGGGGGATGGCAGCAGCATCCCCCGCACAGCCGCGGGGTGCGGGGCGATGCGGACGGGCGGACCACCCGCCGCAGGGCGCTCCTCGTTCCTCTGTCCCCCGTGTGCCCGGAACGGGGGCGGGCGGCCCCCTCCTCTCCCTTCCCCGCCCCTCCCCGCCCCTGCCCCGCATTGGCTGCGGGCGCTGACGGGCAGCCGGGGCGGCCCCTGCCCGCGGCCGCCCAGGGGCACTGCCCGCACTGGGGGTCCGGCCGCGCCGGGGAGCGGGGCCGAGCCGAGCGGGGCTGAGCCGAGCCGGGCTGAGCTAAACTAAGCTAAGCTAAGCTAAGCTAAACTAAGCTGAGCTGAGCGGAGCGGATCCGAGCGGAGCCGGTGCCGCCATGGGGGTGGAGATCGAGACCATCTCTCCGGGAGACGGTACGGGGCCGTGCGGGAGCAGCCCTGCGGCGCGGGGCCGGCGGGGCACGGGGGGCTCCGGGAGCGGAGAGCGCGGAGCGAGGGGACAGCGGTGCGGGAGGGGAGGGGAAGGGAGGGGAGGCACGGCCACCCCCGCAGCCCCGCAACCCCGCGGGCACGAACCCCCGGTGCGGGAGTGGCGCGGCGGGGGCGGCGAGGCGGCCGGGGTTTCTGTGGCATCCGCCGACAGCTGCACAGCCCGAGCGCGGGGTCAGCGCCGCCGGGGAGCCCAAACTTTCCCCGGTGGCGAGCCTGGCCTCGCCGGGACCACCGTCCGCCAGTGCCAGCATCCCCCCAGCGTGGCACCGCCGCCTCCCGGTCCAGCGTGGGATGCTGGCGAGGGCTGAGGTCCAGCCCGGGTGGCAGTCACTCACCTCTCCTCGGCACAAGCTCGCCTTTCCAGAGCCAATTCGTGGTATTCTGCTCGTCTGTGGGATTATAATATAATTTCATAAGGGGGTTGTTGTTTGTTTGTTTGTTTGTTTGTTTGTTTTTAAGAGGATATAATTTCTAACATACATACGTGTCTATATAATAGGCCAAGTTCACCCTTGGGTGATATACAATCAATACTGCATTGAAGTTGATCACACCTTAAGTTTCTTGCCCCAATATCCTTCCTTTCTTTATGTATGCTTTTAAATTTGCTTCTCCCTCTATGCTGTTTAGCTCTAGGGATTGAATTCTTCTCTTGGTTGCACAGATGTAAAAACTGAATAGTTATGTGGATATAAGTAATGGTGCTGGGTTGAGAGTAGGAAGGAGGGTGGAACTTAATCTCACGGTGGTACTTTCTAGCTATTAAATAGATCAAGGCTGTCTTTGTAAGCAATATGCTATTCCAAATAAGGTTATATGGATTAGTTCTCTTGGTTGCAAGTCTTAATCAAAATCATCTGACTTTAAGCACTGTCTTAAACCACAGCGAGTCAGTGGTCTTGCAAATCTCTGCTTTTAATTCAGCTTTGATGTGAAATTATGTAGCTTCATTGGCTTTGCTGGTGGTGTACTCACACAGCAGAGTACGTGTCCATAAGGTCTGATAGTGCTTTTCTCAGATCTCTGTATAATAATGCATCATTTGAATAATACCTGTTTTACCAAGGGTAGGATTCACCTCACCTAACTTTTCTCAGGTTAGCTGGCTAGTCTAAAGCAGCCTTCTTGGTTTTCTCTGTGGTCAGCTCCAGAGAATGATTCGTCTTGGCTCTCTCTGGATAGGCTGGCTTTCTCTCAAAGCGCTGTTAATTCTCTGCTGTCAATGGAGGAAACCCAGGAGACTGGCATATGATAGTTGCCTGTGTTGTAGATGGCTGAATTTAAAAGAGATGAATCCCACTGTAGCATGCCATGGTGCCCTAACTGGGCACCTATTGCACTGCATTTTGTGCAACTCGTAGCTAGAGATATTCCTGCCAGCAGAGCTGATGAAGGAGGCTGTTCATGTGGTGCTTGGAAACACCATCTTCTCAATTTAACGCTGTAAATGTTTTTTCCTTGCATTAGCCTGCCCTCCTTCCATTTACTGCTTGTGTGCTTTTGGCATGTAAGCCCTGAGGCTGTAGCTTGTGTGTTACTTGTTGGTTTATACCCTGTGAAGTGCCCTGTAATGCATAACTTGTTATCGTGTTAATTCTGACTAAAGAGCCCAGAAAGCTGACTAAGATATGAGCTTCAGTTTCAGCTAAAAGATTGTCCAGTTCCAACACCCTGCCATGGACAGGGACACCTTCCACTAGACCAGGTTGCTCCAAGCCCCATCCAACCTGGCCTTGAACACTTCCAGGTATGGGGCATCCACAACTTCTCTGGGCAACCTACCTAAATCCCCAGTTTTTAGCTTTCTGTCAGGGATGTTCCTTAATAATTGGTCTCGCTGATGCTTTATGAACCTGGGCATTCCCCTGGCCAACCTTGAGAAATCAAGATTAGTGGCTTTAATACACCATTGGCACTAATTGAGCCTGGAAAATCATTCCTTAGCTTTTAGTGCCTTTGGCAGTACCTAAAACAGGTAAAATGGGAATGGTAATTTCATTTTCCAGTGTCAAGCAAATAATTTAAGCCTTTTTTCCTTTTAGTATGAACATTTTAGGAGGAGCTACCAGGCTCTTACAAGAATCCAGTGTATTACTGCTTTACTGTTGCCCGATGCTACAAAATTAAACTGCCTTTGTATATGAAAATTTGTGTAAAACCCATTCCTGCTAATTAAAGATGCCGTTATAGAGCTGTCATGAGTGAAAGACATTAGAGATGTGAATACAAATGTATTTTTTCACCATGGTAGACCGAGACTTTATTTAAAAAACCATAGCAAAAACGTTCTGAGAATTTTAATGTTATAATCCATGAAGTTTTGACTGTCCTTTTGCACTTACAGAGTGTAAATGTATATAAAATGCAGATATGCAGGGAAAATTATGTAAGGAAAATAGTATTTGGTCGAAGAGCTAAATAGAAGCCAAACTGGGACCTTCTAACCTGAAGCATCCCATTCCAGTCTTGCATGTAAGTGATTTGATAACACATAGTCATAGAATCATGGAATCGTTAAGGTTAGAAAAGACCTTTAAGATCATCATGTCCAATTGTTAACCCAGCACCACCACCACGTTCAACATTAAACTATGTTCTCAAGTGCCACATCCACATGTTTTTCAAACTTCCAGGAATGGTGACTCCACCACATCCCTGGGCAGTCAGTTCCAATGCTTTACAACCCTTTCTGTGAAGACATGTTTCCCAATATCCAATCTAAACCTCCCCTGGTGCAACTTGAGACCATTTTCCCTCATCCTGTCACTTGCTACCTGGGAGAAGAGGCTAATTCCAACTCCCTACCATCTCTTTGGCAATAAGGTCTCCCCTGAGCCTCCTTTTCTCCAGGCTAAACACCCCCAATTCCCTCAGCTGCTCCTCATCAGACTTGTGCTCCAAGTTGTATGAGGATCCACTTCTATTTACAGCCATCAGATATCCTGAAGTAATGTGGCTAATACCAAATCTCAGTCCAGCATTTTCCTCTTGAAAGATAAACCTGCCTAGCCAGGTCAATCAGAAAAGATAAAAGAATAACCTTTTATAATTTCAACAGGACGGACATTTCCAAAGAAGGGTCAGACGTGTGTGGTGCACTACACAGGTAAGGCATGTTCTGAATATTCTTGTGATACCAATTGCCTTGCGTTCAAGAGTGATTTCCCATTTCAGATGTTTGATGTATTTTTTGCTTTGTTCTGTCACTCATAATCCATTGGATAGTGTTCAGATGGATTTCCTGAGTATTTCACTTCTAGGTGAGCTGTTCAGGCTACAGTACCTAGATGTGCCTGCTGGCAGATTTGCCATGGATAGCATTCGATGGTGAGAGGTTTGCAGATGAAGCTGCAGACCTGATTCATTAGGCCATTTTACTAGCTAATGAAATCGAGCATGAAACAGTCAAAATGCTGGGTTCATATTTTTCCAGCCTCTGATCTTGATACAGACAATTAAAGATTGTATATATCTTAAAAGCATGTGTCTGTGCATTGGCAGTAAAATTCATTCCAGATTGAAGAGATCAATACAAGGTCTATTTAACACTTGCTTTATGGACTTGTATGAATCTTAAGTGGTGAGCTGGTTAATGGAGCTGTTTATGCTGCACCTTTGCTCGGAGGGAAATTGTCCTTTAAATCAGTTTGTAAGGTTATGCTTTGTATGTAGTTATATAAGTTGTCAAAGGGATATGAAAGTCTCTGCAGTCTGAGCCCCCAGCTGGGAAGTTCACATCAAGAGCTTCCATTCCACGTGGTCTTTTCTTTAAGAAGTCAACATGTAGGTGATGGAGGGATTGACAGCTCCTGATCTGGGCCTAGATCTGTGAGGTCGTGTTTTCCTCTGGCGTTCAGGATGACAGGAAAGTTCTCACTGGCAATTGTTGCTTTCCCGCACTTTTGTACTTGTTTCTGTAGCTTACAGATGGAGCAAGATGGGAACATTTTCCAGTAAATATAACTAATGAAGTAAACTGATTTGTATTTTCAGTAAGCTTTTTTATATAATTTAATAATATCACCATTCAGGAGATTACATGGGAGTTAATGCACTGGCATGGCGTGTAGATTTTCTGGGTATAAGCTCCTGTACATTTATATATTTAGAGTATTTTAATCCGATGAGGATTTCTAGTTTGAATTAGAAGAAGTTAAACACATGGATCTCCCATGCCAGTCTCAGCTCTTAGAGACATTTCTCTGTAACTTAGATCTGAAAATAGATGTTTTGAAATTATTTTTGTGAAGATGCTGGAAGATATGTTTCTGTTCCTGTCCAAACTTCAAAAGGTTTTATGAAACAAAATTGTCACCTCCCACCCCTAGTTAGTTCAAGATAAATTTAAATGTCAGAACTGAAATAGGCAAAAAAAATTTGAGCCTGGTGGCTCCCACAAAGCACAGTTTTTCCAGATAACTTCAGGGAAAGTGTGAATGGTAAATGTGAAAAGATAAGAGACTGCGTACTCTTATTGATATTAGATACCGTCCTAGATGAGGCTGTCGTAAGCTGGCTTTGACATAAAAGACTTTATAAAAACTCATTAAATCAATCTCCAGTGTAAACTGTGCTTCCTTCATATGTGGTACTGTTGGTGCTGTGCAACCTCTCTTAACTCCCAGATTAGAACAGATACCAGGAAAAGCTCATCCTCTCAGTTCCACAGCTAGTGCAGTGTCAGAGCAATCTTTGGTGGTGATGTTTTCAAAGAGAACCCATGGTTAGTGGATAACGTGTTTTCTTCCAGTGGTCTGTGAAGTATGTGGGTAAGATGGCATATGAATGTCAAATTTTAATTTAAAACTATTTGATCAGAATACAATATAGCTTCTTTTAATACTGATGAGATTCTGGGTATGCCTGGTATTTATCTTGGAATGACCTCTGTCTTATTTGTGTGATCTTGTTAGGCTTCACTGTACTTAATGCTTAACCTCACCACACTCCTGTGATTCCTGCTTTAGGAACTGAGTAGCTAAGTTACAGGGAAGTCTGCAGAGATATTAAGAACATCTGTCTTGACACCTAAAATGGGAGTTAGGAAAAACTATGACACCTAAGAGCAGGGAAATGATCCAGAAATACTGCTTTTCAGAGCTGCATAATATTGGGAGCATGCACAGCTCTCAAGGTGTCTCCCTGTTCAGCTGGTCACTCTGGAGCTCGGCATAGATACCTGTAAGGAGGTGTTGTGTTCTTGGAAGTAAAGGAACCATGCACTGACTGGACTCTATCAAGACCTGGGGATCATTTGGATCCCCATAAAAGCCTGACCTCACTGGGGTGCTCGGAGCACAGCTCTGAATCCAGCATCAAGCACAGCAGAGATGGCCCCCTTCAGTCAAAAACACAGCCTGTGGGAGCTCACTTGTGTAATAACTGAACGGTTGTTTCAGATGTGGCGAACCTACCTTCCCTTGGCTTTTCCAGCAGAAGAGGCTCATAGCTCTTTTTGCCGTGTCCTTAACTGCAACTGTTGTGTTTTGGGGAGAAGAAAGCTGAAATTTCCCACTCCCTCCAGTTTAGCTTAGGACATTCAGCAGTGAGGAATGCAAGAGCCATGGGCAAGGAGAGGAGCAGGCAAGAGGGGGAGTAATTGATGCAGGCACTCATGCAGGAATATGGAAGGAGATGTAGTCCAGTGTCTGTCTTCAGGACTTAATTCCATACTTAAGTCTATGCAGGAAAAGCCCAGAGAGGACCAAAGGCCAGGACCCTAGATGGTTGGCAGAACTTCAGAGTTCTGTCTGCTCATTGTCCAGGATCTTATGAATCACCACCAAAGCAGGGATTCAGCAGGGTAGTTTCTAGTCTGATGACCCTACATGTTCTGGAGGAGTGGGAGGTGAGAACTGGAATCTCCTCAAGATGGAGGAGAACTGTGATTGAGTTTTACACTTCTACTGTCAGAGCTCCAGCTATTAGGCTGTTACATGTGGCAGCTTTTCCTCTTTCTCTCCTTGTTAAACTGGATGCATAATCTCAGGAGCAGACTTTGTGGTCTGATTCCCAAAGGCATTGGTGATGCCTTACAGGACAGACCTAAATTCCAGTGGCAGCAGGAGTTAAGGTGCAACCTCACTAGGGAGCAGTTTAGAAGGGACCTCTTAGTTTAAGCAAATTAATTTTAATAATTCTTTTATTTTTTTTTCCCTAAGGAGTAATTCTCAGCTGCTTTACAATTAGAGCAGGATTTTTGGATTACCCTTCCGAAGTACCAAACTGACCTTTGATAAGACGCCTTAGTGCCTGACTTTGGTCCTGTAAATCACCTGCTAATTTTTCAGCTTTGCAGGGCCTGAGTTAAGTACAGAAATAGATGTTCCAGATCATTACAGAAGATTAGATAGCAGGACTGTGATATAACATGAAACCGAGTTTCAGTCTTAGTATATGATGAAAAAATGTGGTCAGATTCCTGTAGGCTTATCTTTGTTAAGAAATATAACAAATTTCTTCTTAGCATCTGCATGTATGTTGAGTCTCAAAAGTTACCTGACACAATATTTCAGTAATGGGATTAATAGATAAGGCAGTGCATTGGCACTAAAATGCATTTGCAGCAGCACTGGTTTATGTCTTGTTTTTTGTCAGAGATTTCATTGAGCAAGCTTCTGGAAGCCTTTGGCAATCTGCTTACTCCTTCTGTTTTCCATCTGCAAAATGATAGTTGTACTTTGTCTGCCTCATGTAGAGAGATTGCAGGGAATTTGAGGTACGAACTGCCTCCTTCTTCATGCCTAATGTAATGGCAATGGAGCAGTGCATAAACGGAATTGAGGCATTTTCTGCAGTTTTGTTTCCTGTGATTTAAATTTGTTGACTCTGGCAACAGAAATTATCAGTGCAGAAATTTCAAATATTTATGAAGGTGATGCAAAATGTGACTTTCTGTTAGACATGCCCTTAAACAAAATCTTTACTGAGGTTGGGAATGCTCTGTCTGGAGGCTGTCAGGTAAAACCTGCATCCAAGAGGCTGAATCCCATTCCTGACCCTCCTGCTGGATGATGGTGTGCCCTCACACAAGCTTTGTGTGTGCTGAATCCAAATCTGCTCACGATAGTGGGAAGGCAGCTTTTTTTCTGAGTTATTCAGAGTAGATATTCTCTTGTGTTGGCCCATGTAGCTTGTGGCAGAGCTGAATTCTTAACCTCTTCATCTTTCTCCTCAGTCACCTGTAAAACTCTGATAATAATACAATTACCCTTTTTAAGGAACTGCTGATACTTGTTGTGTGCTGGAACAGACCTATTTGAGTGAGAATATAAAGGCACAGTAAATCATTAAGTATGTATTAAACTGGACTTCTCTCAGAGAAGATTTTTCATAGACTTTTAGGCTAGGGCAATGCCCCCAAATATTGCATCAAATACATTTTCAATAGAATAGAATATTTCAATTGGAAGGGACCTAAAATTATCATCTTTTCCAACTTCCTGATGATATCAGGCTGACCAAAAGTTAAAACGTTGTTCAGGGCATTGTCCAAATGCCTCTTATACACTTTCAGGCACTGGGGGATTGACCACCTCTCCAGGAAGCCCGTTCCAGTGTTTGATCACTCTCTCAGTGAAGAAATGCTTCCTAATTTCCAGTCTATACCTCCCCTGGAGCAGCTTTGAACCGTTCCCACATGTCCTGTCATTGGATCTCAGGGAGGAAAGCTCAGCACTTCCCTCTCCATTTCAATATTTCAATACTGAGAAGTTGATTTTTAATTATTTTTTTTAACGTTTAAAGTGAAATTCCTTATTGAAATAAATTAATACGAAGCCATTTATTTCAGCTGAGATGTACAAATTCATCCGTTTTAGGAAGCAGGCTTTTATTTAAAGCAGAGCAAATGATTAATTGTTCTTTTCCTAGTGGTCTGAGGACAAATTCATATCATCTTCTTTTCCCATATATTGCCAGAATTACTTTATATTGTTTCTTCAGCTTTGGCCGTGGTGTTGTGTTGAGAGTTATGGTTGTGTCTGTGAAGTCGAAAGCTCTTTATATAACAAGATGCAGATGAACAGTAATTTATAGAATATGCCTGATTTAGCATGATTAAAAAAACTCTTTTCCATTTAACACATAGAAATATAATTCAATTCCCTTGAAATAACTATTGCCAAAAAGAGAACAGATCTGCCTATTTTTCTTGGATCAAAATCAACCCAGTCTTAAGTGTATGTAGTAATAGCCAGAGATTTGTCTATACTGACATGCTCTCAAAAAGACTAACGTAAATTCAGAGTAACTTTGCAGACTGTCATATACTTGTGTGTGAGCATGACTGGATGTACATTAGCTTTGTGTGAGAGCAGTTTGTGCCAGGTGAGTAGAGGAGGAGGTTATTTCTCTGGTCCTGCTTTCAGGAACATCTGTACCACCTCAGTGGGAGCTCTGCATGTGTAGCTGAGAGGAAAATTGAACTAAGTAAGGCACTTAATCAAAATTCTTGGTCTCCAGGAAGCTGTCTAGCTGGGTTTGGAAGAGGATAGTGAACACTGCAATTAGAATCATCATTAATAAGAATTGTATTGTAACAGACATTATAATTAAGCCTTGATTTGTAGCCAGCTAAATCCTGCTTACCTAGAAGGAACTTAATTGTTTTATCAAGCATGTTTCCAAGATACATTGTACCAGAAGAGTGTGATGTCTGTCCATCTTTTGGTCAATGCCGGTTTTCTGTAATTTTTTTACTTAATGCCCTGGTTTGTAAGAATGAAAGCCTTTTGCTTCTGCAGAGATCTCGGTGGCAAGCACTCACAAACGTCCTTTTTCTTTGGTGATTCATAACTGCAAAAAGTAGCTTTAGTCCTCTGTGAAGAATATGGTCTTCTGATGCCCCTTAGAAACAATTTGCAAGTCTTAAAACTCAACTCTCTCAGTAAAATGAGTAAAATTCTCATCTTTGTTTATTTGTTGTGATTGGTTATCCCTGGAAGTATTTTAACAGTGACTTCAGCCTGACAGTGATCAGAGTCCAGAAGCAAAAGTCTGAGCAGAAGAGATTTCTCCTACGCATTTTGCTGGCAGCTTAGTGACTGATTTCAGATATATTACTTGCTCTTTCATTTTCTAAATTTGACAGAAAAGGGGGCTGTGCCTCTCAAAATTGTCATGAAATTAATGTTTGCAAGTGCTGTGAGACACTGTAAGAAGAAGCTATTGATGTGAAAAAGCGATTTGATGAATAAAAAGGTTCAGAGATTTGTAAGAAAAAAAGTAGCAGCTTCAGCAGTGGAGCGAGTGAGTTTAAATTGAACACACCAGATTGTTTCCTGATGTAAAAGGATCAGTGTAATAAACTGTAGCCTCGAGTTTCCCAGTTGTTCCTCCTTTGCTGCATTGCTGTGTACAGTGCCCATCAGTGTCACTGAAGTCACTTGGGGTGTTAGATGCTATTTAATGCGGGTAAATGAAGCAGAAAAGGATCTTCAAATTGTCCAATAGCATTTTTATTGTCAACCTCAGCTGCAAAGCCATGGTTTGACTAAGATTTGGAAGTCTCTCCTCTTGAAGGTGCTCCCTGTGGCATTGAGATGTTATTTTGGACAGCTGCTGATGTGCTTTGAGCAAAGAAAGGGAAGACTTCAGGATTACCTGTAAGCACTGTCTTATATTCGTTTGGGAAGAAGACAGGATGAGTTTCATTCTGGCAGAGTAAAGGAGATTATAAATAGATTTCTTCAAGATAGCATACACAGGCACTTTCTCCCCCTGACAGAGACTTCTCTGTCAGCATGAGACATACTGAGTGATTTGGTGACTGCTAGTTTGGATTTTGGAGCACTTCCTAACCTTTACAGGATTTCCTTTCATGGAGGGATTGTAGAATCATGCTCCCTTCCTATTGTGCATAGAAATGAAACTGCTAGCGAATAATTAAACTTCCTACTCTTACCTTACAAAAGCCTTGAAGAAGTGGATTCTAAGATATTAAAAAAAAAAAAAAAGCTCACAAAGCAGATTATCTAAAGTACCAGGGAACTAATAGCCTCTGTTCATCAAGTTTTTAAAAGCTCAGAACCTATCCAAACCAGCATCTTTTAGAAAATTAGATTGCACCTTCAAACAAATTATTTTTGCTGGATACTCTTTGCACTTATTTTCAATGATCCCAGTGGCCCCTGCTTGCAGCTCATACCTGTATTTGAGGACAGACCTGAAAGATTTGCATCAATTCTTGATCATTGGAATTCCAGGTCCTTACAAGAATGACATCATTTTCTACTAACTTATGCCTCCCAAAGTCAAAGAATTATTGAAAAAACTGTGCAGTGAATAGTATTTTTTAGTGTAAAATGTACAAATGGTTACTACATCAGCCAAGTAAGGAACTCTTATCAGCTGGCACCAGTGATAGGCTTGTCTCCCTTTATTGACAAAATAGAACTGACATCACTGTATTTACCTAACTAAGAAGCCTAAATTGAGAGCCTGGTTACCTTGGGTTGCCTAAATAATTAGCCTGTGGATACCTCTCTCTCTCTGTTGATTAGATAAAGAGCTTAATACGGTTCCTAAGTCAGGCAGCTCAGATAGGCAGGGTACGTGGAGGGGGGAATGTTTTCCTCATCAGACGCCACGCGGTGTCATCCCTCTGCAGTGGAAACACAGCAGGTGTTTATGTAACACACCACATTTCAGGTGTCTTACCCGAGCAGGTGCTGTGTGGCCAGAGATATCTGCAGGCTTGTGATCTTCAGAGCTCAGTGTGTAGGTCTGAGTGCTGCAGGGGTGTGTGGGGGAGATCCCTGGGGAGGACATGGCTGGTTTTTTGGCACTGGGAAGCAGCTGAGCCGGTGGCCCCGGAGGACGCGCGTTCCGCTGCGGGAAGAGTTGTCGTTGGCAGGAGTTCTGCTGAGTCTTGCTGAACCAGGGCCAGGGGGCTTCTGGGGTCTTCATATTGAAAGCAACATCTCTCAATTGAGACATATTATTTACCTTTAGTTACTCAAGGGCATTGTAAATCTTCCTTAATTTTTTTTTTTCCACAAGACTGCTGGCTGCAGAAGTTTGGGCTCCCTTGCACATCATTCAGTGTGAGGGATCTTAAATGTTGTAGCCGTGGGTCTGCTAAAACTCTGTGTTACAGCAGTGGTTATGAGGCAAATTTGATTTGTAGCCCTCCCTCTGTCTCTGCTTACAGTATCCCAAGTCTGGTTTCTTCTTTCAAGCCTTTTACATTTAATCCTGCGTAGTTATTTGGTTCTTTGTTGTATCTTGCTGCTCTAATTCACTTCCCTTTGCACATCAAATGATGTGACTACCTTGATTTAGCAAGAGTGTCTTCTCTTACTCTGTTCTCAGTGAGAAATTGAAGACTTTTGTTTTGTTAAGGGTGGTTTCCTGCTGGACAGAGGAAAAACTTAATTAGTTCATTTTCTAATCAGTGACTGCTACAAAAAAATACACTCCTGGATGCATTGATTTATCTAGTTTTTAGTGACCAAAGTGAAAATGCTATTTTGCTACTTCCTAACTGCTTAAAGTTGCTGCTGTTGCAACATTAAAAGCAGCAGCTTTCTGCTGAAATTCTTTACACTGCGTTAGGAAAAAAAACTAAACCCAAACCAATTAATTTCATTATACCGCTATATAGGGATCGTAGTTAGGGGAACTTATATTTTTGTTCTCTTCTGTGGATAAATTTCTGTTTGTGCTAAAAGCAGTGATACTCAAGAAGAGAGGAGTGCCTTATACTTTGGCAGGTGAAATCCAGCCATATCTAGGGCACATAAAAGAAAATAGAAGGTGAGTCACACAGTGGACAAGTTCTGAGGCATCATCATCAAGTGTTGCCATTTCCAGACTGGAATGTACAATTTTCAGCCTGAAGAATTGAAGTAAATTTTTGTTGTTGTGAGAGCTGTAATTTTGGTGAAAAGGCCTTTCCCACAAATCTTATTTTGAATGTTGAGGATCTGAGACTGAAATTCACCGTCAAGCTGCCAACTCTGTGTCTATATCATAGACAATGGGTTGGAGGGGACCTTAAAGATCATCTCGTTCCAATCCCCCTGCAATGGGCAGAGACACCTTCCACTAGACCAGATTGCTCAAAGCCCCATCCAGCCTGGCCTTGAACACTTGTGTGGATGTGGGACTTCCACAGCTTCTCTGGTCGACCTGTGCCAGTGCCTCACCACCCTCACAGTAAAGAGTTTCTTCCTTACATCTGATCTAAGCCTACTTTCTTTCAGCATAAAACTGTTGCCCCTTGTCTTGTCAATAAAGACCCTAGTAAAAAGTCTCTCTCCATCTTTCTCATAAGCCCCCCTTAATTATTGAAGCTCCACAGTTTCCTCTCTTCTCCAGGCTGAACAACTCCAGCTGTGTCAGCCTGTCTTCAGAGGAGACGTGCTCCAGCCCTCTGACCTTTTCTATGGCCTCCTCTTCATCCACTCTAACAGGTCCACATCTTTCCTGTACTGAGGACCACAGAATGGATGCAGGACTCCATCCAGTTGGGGATCTCATGAAGGTACTGAGGGAGAATCACCTCCCTCGACCTGCTGGCCACACAGGATATGATTGGGTTTCTGGGCTGCAAATGCACAATTACAGGTCATGTCCATCTTTTTATTCATCAGTGCCTCCAAGTCCTTCTCGGTAGGGCTCCATAGGCCATTCACAGAGAGGAAAAATCTTTTCTGCAGTGTCATGCTGAAATGCCTGACCTTGGCTTGGGCTTGAGATCACTCTCTGAAAGTGTCTCTCCACTGAGGAGAGCATGAACCGCTCCTCTGTCATGCTGCCTGTGTGACTAGCTCCCCACACCCTTGTGTCCACAGTGGCCAGCTGGCAACAACTCTGGAAAAGCTATGGCTGTGTCTGTCCCACTCTGCCAGGGGCGTTTCTGGAGTGCACAGACAGCCCCATTGATAGCTTCCAGTTTATTCTGTCCTTTGAGTTTCTTCTGCCATCATTTGCACCTTGTCTTCAGTCCAGTGAATAGCAGGGACAGGTTCAGATGCTTCCTTAGGTCAGTCAGCAGTGCTCCTGCACAGGACAGCTGAGAGCTATCATCTGATGTGGGCTAAGCTCGTTTTGTCATGTCCTACCTTTTCCTGGCTGGAACTCAAAAGTCCTGACCTTTTATGTTTGAACACTGGGGACTTCCAGAGCCCGTAACTATAAGAAGAGATGTTGAAGAAGCATTGATACAGAGTAGAAATGCCTCATTAAAAAATGATCCTTACCTGTGCCATTAAGACTTGTTCTATGTGAAACCATTTATATAGCTCATCTTATTTTCAACATTTTTTTGCGATTCCTGGCTGGGAGTGTGGGAGTTTTAAATGTGTATGAGTCAGTTGCAAATTCGGAGTTGATGCAGTCATGAAGAACTGCCATCATTAATCCCCTGTGGGCAACTTAAAAAGCTGAATCTGATCAAAGTGCTACACACTTCATTCATAAATCCCTTTGGAAAAGGAAAAGCTTTTGTTTGTTTACTCCTCTTTAAATGACAGGGGCATTCAGAAGAGAAATACTTTGCCCAGGGAACACAGCAAGCCTCTAAGAAAGCTGGGGTTAGAAATTCATGTGCTTTTAAGTTTTTCATGTGTTATATTTATCTATCTACTTATCTATTACATTACCTCCCTATACATATTATATATAGGCTATATCAACTCTGTGAAAAAGCTGTTTCTTTTTTTCCAGACCTCAAGAGTGTTCACCTTTTTAGAACAAACTATTTAAATTAAGATAAATGGTGGAAGATCATGATGTACTTTAGTTTTTATTAGGTTTTCTGTCTTTCTCTAACCAATCCTGATTTGATTGGTTATATAAGCATTGTAAACAGAATAAGGGCTCAGTCCTTCTCTGCTGTAAAGAATAGGGGATTTCATTGTAATGATTTGTTGTATTTCAATAAAGTAACTCAAGCTTGCAATACCTTGCAATACCTACCCTAAAACTGCAGAGCAATTTTTGAAGTGCTTTGCTAAGACTTGCTATCATAGCACATTCAAAGCTCCTCTTCGGATGCAAAAGTTTCTAAAGCATTTGGGAAAACAATATGAAACAAAGTAGGCTGAACCTGAGAGAGCTCAGAGCTGTAAACAGAGGGGCCAGAGGGGTTGGAGAGCTGAGAAATTATTTGCCTCGCAGCAAAAGAGCAATAAAATCTTGGGCTGGGATTTTTCCCTGCATGAGCATGGGAAGAAACATTGACTGATTGCAAAGCTCCTCCATTCTGTAATGGAGTTACACAACCTGTAATCTTTCTATTATTTAGTCTGTCACTGTTGAACTGGCCCATTTGTAGGCTACAAAACGTTTAAATGCTGACAACTGTATTAGGCAGTAAGGGACATGGTTGGCCATTGTGTTTATAGAGGGCAGCAAGATAAGAATAGCTCCCAGCCTTCAGTGCTTGCCACATTTTCTTCAGGTTTCAGACACCTCTGTACATTTTGTGGACAGGTAGTTGTGTTGAAATGCAGGGAGCACCAGGGCAATAGTTATCTTAGCTCTTCTTCTTCCCTTGAGAAACTGATGTACAATACAGGCCAAGAGGGTGTCAGCTGATAGAAGTCAGACAAATGTGAAGTGTTCTCTGGATTTGGAGCCTGCCATCTGAGAGGGACCGGACATTGTCTGGCAGCACATGAATGAATGAATGAATGAATGAATGAATGAATATCCCCAATGTTCCCTTCCTCTGCACCCTCCTGTTGGTCTCTTACTATGCATGGGACCACCCTTCTCCTAGTTTTTCTTCAATGGTTCAACAAGTTGTAATAGCCTCTTAGAAGAATTTTCTGATCTGTTTGTTTAGTTACATGCATGTTTTATTACAGTTTTCAGTGTTAGTTGTTTTGCAGCTTCTAAGCATGTTCTAGAAGTACATTAAGTGACACGGCTTGTTTTCTGGCTGCTCCCTCAGATGAAAGAATGGAGAGTTTTAACACATCCAAAAGAACACGTGAGTGCAGCCTGCATTTGAAAATGTTTCATAATTGCTGGTCACAGGCATTGAAGGTGCTACAGTGTGAATAGGTAGGGCTGAAACAGGGGATGTAGGGATGTCCCCAGGTATTTCCTCCGGCCTCTGTCCCGTGTGAAGAAATGTTGCAGTGGCTGCACTGTGAACTGGGCTGAAAATCTGACACGAAAGAAAAAAAAGTTGGAGGAGGAGGAGGGAAGAAGTGGTTGTGAGGGATGGCAGGACAACAGGATGGAAGTGCAGGGTGATGGAAAGAGCAACAGCCACACTTGTGATCTGGCACTGCTGCAGGCCTGGGGTTTTGCAGTGATGTGTGAAGCCAAAACACTCGGGTGGTTGTAGAGAAGAGAAAAGAAGATTTGTCTGTAGGAACAAGAGAAATATTTATTTCTGTTTCTTTCTCATATTTCTGACCTGTCCAACTTCCCAGTAGTGCACAGGTTGGGGACCTTCCCATAGCACACTCTCAGTGTCTCCATTGCAATTATGCACTGGGACAAATTTCTCTTTTTAGTGTGTTCCATATGTATATTGCTGCTATGGTGGGGACTGTCTAATCATACTGTTACTTGTTTATATAAATGATCTCAGAATAAATTTGCTTGACTTCTTTTTTTCCTAAAAAAAAAAAAAAAGACAAAAAATTTCCTACTTGAATCTTGGGACTAAAGCCCAGTGTCCCAGTTTTTGGTGCACAGTTGTTTAATGGGTGGATGGACAATCATTCCAGGACTGAGGCTGTGGTTCACAATGGGAGCATTTTATCTTGAACAAACAGACAAGGGTCTATACACAGGGAAAGAATTATTGTTATTGATATGTTTATTAATAGAGTGTACATAACTTTGTTTAAAGGAAGTATTGTTGCCCTTCTACTGAACGATTGAAAATTTCAAGTCTTTCTAATCAGCTTCTTATCTGAAAATAAATCAATGTCACTAACCAAGATAACTTCTGAGCATGATCTGCATAAACCCATCCCTGAGCAGGATTCATCAGAACTGCATTTGTTCCTCAGGCAGGTAACACACACTACCAGGGTGAAGTATTTAAAGACCCCACCTTACCCTGAAATAGTGGCAATGCTGCACAAGATGATGGGCCTAATTTTTTCCCACCACAAAATATTCATGACTCTTTTATTTAAAAGTCAAAAAAGGTTTTGCTGAATCTTCCTTTTTCTGTTCCTTGTGAAGCAGCATTTGCTAATTTATAAATGCTTCTTTTGACTGAGTTAAGTGAGGATGGACTCAATGGCTGACCCTACATATGAAGAAGATACTCAGGACCTTTGCATGGGGAGAAGCCACAACCTCTGCATGTTTCTCTGCCTGCTGTTTGCCAGAGAGCTGGGGAAATAACTTAGAAAAAAGGTGAAATCAGCATAACAAATATTTTTTAAACTGTGGTACATATCCTATACAACAGAATAGGGTATTAGCTCAAATATGGAATCAGCATTTATATATATTTAAAGAGGATTAGGGTGAATTTTTACAATTTGTTTTCGTGCTTTTGGATTTAATCTTGTAAGATATCTCTTATATAGATGTATGTGTGCTGTGTACTCTTGAAGTATAAAGATCTTAGATCATAATGTTAAAAACTTCAGGTCAATGTGAGTGCAGGTTTTAATATTCAAAACATTTTAAAATAAATTCTGAATCTTGTTTTGTCTCAATATTGCAGTTCTGAAATGTATTATGTTGTGTTGTACCTTGTTCAGCTGGTCTTTCTCATCTGTGTTTTTGGTCAGTAGTGGCAAAATTCTGATTTGGGATAGCATAGAAATGGAACAGACTATTTCAGTTGGAAGAGACCTACAGTGATCATCTAATCCAACTGCCTGACCACTTCAGAGCTGACCAAACATTACAGCTTGTTATTAAAGGCATTGTCCAAATGCCTCTTAAACACTGACAGGCAATTTTGGGGTTATGGATAGAAAATCTTGTCAAGCTGGCTCTCTGGGTATAGGTATATGGATAATAATTCCAGAGGATCTTAAGGTTTTCCATCATGACCTGCAAGAAGTTCATGATACTTTGAATAAGAAACTTCAAAGAATACAAAATAAACATGCCAGTGGATATAAAACTGTTTTTTTTTTTTTAGTAGAAGACTTTCCAGTAGACCTTAAAATGGACTGGTATCAGCCCCACTGTGAATTTTTGTCAATGGAGACGGGTATCAAGGTGATAAAAATTAACAGAGATATCCTAAATAATGGGTCTAATCCCATAGGTCATTGATACACAATAATATGGATCACTATGTAAAATGGTCACAAGTCAATAATACATTTCATCTTCTATAAAACCCTTCACAAACTTGGAGGTGGAAGAGCAAAGAATGATGCCTGTGCTTACAGATAAGAGGACTTTGTCATGTGAAGCAGTGACTTTGAAAAAAGACTTGGGGAGTGGTGACTATCAACTGAACACAAGCTCTGGGCTGTTCTTTAGCCGAAAAAGCTGACTGCAATCCATGAATATATAAACAGGAGCACTGAGGAGAAGGGAGGAGGGCCAGAGGCTTCACACTGCTGTATCAAAAATAGTGTGCTCAGTTTTGTAGTCTACAATGCTGGCAAGAGACATGAGGGTGGTAGAAGTGCTGGGAGACCTTTCTGAACATAAAATGCTTAATTTATTCAGCAGAGGTTAAGGGATGGTTTGCTACTTACTTGGTGAATAAAGAATTCATAGGACAACTGAACTGATCTGTTAGATATCATAGCTGGAAAGGGAAACATTACCTTAAAATAAGGAATATATTTTAACTGGCAATACTGATTTATAAATGAAAAAACTAATCAATAATTGCAGTCACTCTGTTGCCCTGAGAAATCTTTAGACTGACTCTAATTCAGACAGGAATTATTTAGTGAAAATCCTACAGCTTGCATTAAAGTAGGAAGTCAGATGATGAGATTTCAAGGATCACCTCTGGCATATAGGTGCATTAATTAGTAGTTCTGTCATATATTTTGGAAGCTTTGGTTGCATTCTCATTCATGGTCTTTTCCTTATGTAAATTAGTCCTAGAGGTTTCAGTTCCTTCCTAGATTTATAGCTTTTAGGACTCTGTTGGCAATTAATCCCCCCATAACAACATTTGAACTTGAACTCATTTGCTTCCCTAGGTTTAGTCATGGCAACTATTTTTCTCCTTGTGCATTTCATTTTCTCTGTGTGTCCATACCTTTGATACCTTTTCCTGTATAGATATGGATGGCAACTGCAAAATGCTGTCGATCAAAATGTTACCTGCTTTTCTTTCTGGCTTTATGATGGTGAAATAAATTACAGCATCACAGGATGGGTCGGGTTGGAAGGGACTGCAGAGGGTCATCTGGTCCCCACCTCCTTGCTCAAGCAGGGTCATCCTAGAGCACATTGCACAGGATTGTGTCCAGATGGCTCTTGAATATCTCCAGTGAGGGAGACTCTACGTCCTCTCCAGGCAATCCGCTCCAGTGCTCAGTCACTGCACAGTAAAGTTCTTCTTTATATTCAGGTGGAATTTCCCGTTCATCAGTTTCTGCCTGTTGCCTCTTGTCCTATTGCTTGGCACCACCAAGAAGATGTCCTGACATGGATGGAATTCACTGACACCAAAGGACAGTGAGCATTTTGTAGGAGATGCTTTGTTCTGTGAAGAACAAGCTGGTGCAGAGTCCTGGAACCATTTTTATCCACTGGCATTCTGATCACCAGCTTGAATTAGACATTTCTAGAACTGGTCACTTCTCAGAGAAGTAACAGAATCTTATCAAAGGGCGATTAAAAAAATGCTTAATCAGTTATGGAATGTAGTATCACATTTCAAAGTCATTGTCTGTACTTATCTAGAGGCCTTAATTATGTTTTTAGACCACTTTGGTTGATATAATTTTTATTAGATAGCACTTATTGTATATGAAAACCAAAATAGCTGCATTGAAATGGAGGGGGGGGTTGACTTCAAGGTATGTCTTTGATGTGAGGATTACTGGGCAGAAACCTTGGATTGGTGCTGACAATTTACCCAGGTAGCTGCAATGGCTCTTTCTGTGAAAATCAATGAGTATTAGAAATGCCCAGCAGAAGACAGCAGGATATAGGAGAAGCCTTTCCATGGGGATCTGCAATGCACAGAAACATTTGCAGCTCAGGAAGTTTGGCAAGCCAGTGTGCTGCTCAGGTTAACAAACACTGTTTGCATAAATCTCCTTGCAGTTATTGTGTTTCATTGAATTGACATCCCACTGCTTTGTTTTTCTTTAAAAACTTTATTTGACTGACTCTTCTGGAAAACCCTGCCTTATCAATGTAGTACAGGCAAAGCAAGTTCCTGTTTTCAGAAGTGGACACTGGCCATTTGAAGCCCTGTCCCATCTTCAGCCCTGCCCTGTTTTGCAGCAGGGCTCTTTGACTCTGCTTCTGGCGTGTGCTCCTGCTCACAGGGCACGTGGTTGTGAGGTTCTCTGTGTCACACGCGCATCAGAACTGTCTTGTGTTGCAGAAAAACGCTACATTGGCAAACAGCATTCACAGTTTGTGACTTAAGCATTCCTCAAGGACATCTGTGTATGGGAAAAATAAAAATAACCACACTGGAAAGAACATAGAAAAATTCTCTACAGAGTGACTTTAAAATGAAATGATCCTATCTGAAAATATGATGTGTACCTAGCACAGAAGTTCACCTTGATTTTTAAGGCCTGCTAACACTGGAGGTGGTCTGGGGACAAATCCTGGGGTCACTGTGTGGCTACATGGAAAGGTGCAGGATTGGTTATGTGGCTGGGGCTGTGTGGACACAGCAGGATCCAGGGATTGCCTGCACATCCCTGGGAGGTGCACATGGCAGTGGTGCAGTCTGTGCATGGAGATACTGAGTGCCTTGGTGCCTTTGCAAAGTTGGCCTGCATCATAGACATTACAAGGAATAACAGAGAAATGGATAGCATCTGTTATTGGTAAAATACAGCCTCATCCCGTAGATGGTTTGGGTGTAAGACTTTTCACTTGATTTTGTAACAGTTTTGTCCCATTACATATAAAATGCTACCTGCTTTGTGTATTTTCTAGCCCTACTGATCAAACAAAATACACAACAAAACCTTTGTGAAATCACAGTTCTCTTGTTTGCTAATGTCACACAGCAAAAACTCCCAAATGCAAATCCACCTGTGGCCTTCATTTTGCTGATTTTTCTTCAAGTGTCTATTCATCATTATTTTCAATAGAACACAACTCTTCTTTACTTGTGTTGCAGTAACCCTTGGAGGTTTTCATCATGCTACTCACAACTGACATAATGAGGTTCATTTTATTGAGGGTATTTGGTCCCCTGTCCCCCAGTGCTTGTGATTCATCATTTCTTTTGTCAGTGAATAGTGAGATAATGAGATAGCAGGTTGACAAGGGCAGAAATACGTTTAGGTTTAAAACAACGGATGTGCCTTGTGAGCAAGTTCAGCCAAGTAAGATGTCAGTCTGTTCCATGGGGATTGCCAGGTCAAGGCTGACTCAGAAATAGTATTTGTGAATACTCCATCAAAATGTAACCATGAATAATGATATATGTCTTATTAACACACACATCAACTGATATATTCCACTACCCAGTATTTTTTAAAGTATCTACGCACCAAAGTTGAGAAGTATAACATGAATTTCAGTATTAACATATCAGAATTATGGCTGCCTGCTGTGATGCATTGCGGGTTTTTCATACTGGGTAATGAAAATACATGGTTTTTTACTGTGTGTACATGATAAACTTTGCAATGTTCTCACTTGTCCATTTCCTCACTTTTAAGAGTTGGGGATTTTTTTAGTGGTAAATGTCACAGATGTTTTCACACAGCGTTGCAGCTTAGGAAGTCGAACTTTTAAAAAGAGATGTTTAGGCTTTGAAGTGATGGTAATTACTGTAATTTTGTGACAGTTCACTTTATGTCTGGAGAAAACTTTAGAAAATATTTAGAGTTGAAAAGTTTTAGTGTAGTTGAAATCAAAGGAGTTTGATGTCCATATGCATTTGAAATGCCCACAGTATGACTATTGCATCTTTAGACATCTAATTATCTTCAAATATCTGCCCTTTATGCTGTGTTTGCATCCCCAAGACTGCATGGCAGTGTTAGGTTCATGGTTGGACTCGATGATCTTAGAGTTCTTTTCCATCCTAAATGACTCTGTGATTCTAAAAACTGTGCCATTTGTCACTAGTGTTGTGTTTCTGGCATGGATGTGTTGAAGTGACCATTGCAGAGGTACTGGGAGAAATTTATATCTTCAACCACATTTTTGTATAAAAGAAAGTGTGCGTGAGACCAGATATTACATTCTGCTATCCTGGTAGGTGTGACATTTTTAATCTGGTTAATACCTGCTGCATTTTTTATACATCTGCAGCTTAAAGAAGGTTGTGGGAGCAGGTCTGTAGCAGGCACTGGGTGTTTCTCAGATTTTACTGGACTTTTTGATGTTATGAGTCATGGAGACACGTCTGGCCACATTAAATGAAGACCTGTCCCATTTGGCTTGCAATTTTAAGTACTTATTAGTTTATTCAGTAATGATGTTGACTGCCTTCTGTGATGTATATGTGTGTGATCCACAGGTGTAGCAGATGTGGCACGTTCAGCCTGTAGCTCGAGAGAATCTGCTGGGTTGGAGACAAGCACATTCTCGTTCTCCAACACCACCCCAGGCCGTGTCTGACACGGGCTGGGAGTGGGAGGTGTGTGAGCACCGCTCCTGATCACAGCCCTGCCCCGGGGCACTCTGCAGGCTGCCCATCCCTGTGCTGAGGTGCCTGGCAAGAGTATTAAACTGCCAGACAGGCTTAGACATAGAGTCCCTTGGGCTGTGCCCGGGGTTGCACTTGTATTTCACTGTCTGAATATAGAGTAAGTCTGATCCAGAGGGCAGCCTTTGGATGACCCCGACATGAAATGTGGAAATACCCGCAGTATTTCTCTCTAAGCTGCAAAGTTAGGTCGAAGATGCACAGCTATGAAGGAGAGAGAGAGAGTGCAATTTCAGCTGAGGAAACATCCATGACCTCGACATGCCCCAGCCATGATTTTGTAGCTCTCCGCTGGTGATAATCCATGTTGGCTCAGACCCCAACTGGGATCAGACAGGTCAGCGCCTGCTTAGAGGTTTCTGACTGAGGAGCAGAAACAGAGCTCCAAACAGAAGGAAAAGAGTGAAAGGTTTTAGGATTAGACTGAGAATGACTACGTTTGTCTTGGCAGCATCAATGCCACACACACATGCAGTGTTGGGGAGCTGCTTTCTGACAAAGTGCTCATGGAGCAGGATCCAGGCTGTGTATAAGAGCAGTCATTCCCAAGTCTAAGCATGGCTCTGGATCCAATCCCAGAGCTTGCTACTGGCCTCACTGGGCAGTTAATCGCATCTTCTGTTTAATCTTACTTTGGGCAGACTGAGAACCTGATGACAAGAATGTCCAATGCATGATTTAGCTCCTGCAGATGGTCAGGACACGCCTGTCTTAATTTCTTGCACACCCAGGCCAGAAGGAGAGAAAGTAAGGAATTTATTGGGCACTGTAGAGTAGCTGCAAGGAACACCCTCCTGGTACTGTGCAACCCAGTGTGAGAGTCACACCAGCTAAACAATGTTTGACCTGTGAGGACACAGAGCTGCATTTGCTTTGTGGGTCTCCATAGGGCTATGTAGGAAGAATGTCCATGTACTTCTTGAAGACTGCACGTTGCTGCAGTTTGTGACATTTGTGGAGTTACATTATTGATTTTATTTTCTTAGAAGAAAAGGTAAATAGAAAATTATTTACTCGCACACCTGGGCACGCCTTGGACATCAGGCCATTGAGCATTAAAACACAAGGTGACTGAGAAACGGAAGATAGTTCATTATTTAACATCCCAGTGAAGGCTGTGTTTACTTCTGTATTACATAACTGTTTCTTTCAGACAATTTCTGTATTTTTCCATGCATCTCTGACTGTGTTTCCAGTTATTCCAGTAGACGTGGGTGTGTAGGAAAAGGCGAATAATAGCTTTTTAAATGGTTGAAAATAATGCAATTAAAGCCCTGTAATCAGATGCTTCAGGATGTGGCTATTCATTTCACAGTCCTGCTTGCTAAAGATCTATCCTGCAGTGATCAGCCAGTGGCAATTCTTGGGCTTCAGACGTAAATATTGAGGAAGGCAAAGCTGGGGAGATCTACAGATTGAATTTATCCACAGTGATAACCTGCACTCCAGGGTGAGTGACATGTTCAGCTCTGGAGAATAAGAAATGAGCTAGCCAGTTACCACAACTAAACAGCCATTTTAATGATTTTTTTGGTTGCTTTCAATGCAGGTGCTTTTGGACAAAGTTCTGCTCTCAAACACCCTCCCCACTACTCTAGATATCCCTCCCCACTACTCTAGATGTCCCCACCATTTTTTTTTTTTTATAGCATTGCCATCGTTTCCTGGAACAGACAAGAAAGAATTTGATTATGTTTGTATTGCAGCATCACTCAGGAGCTCCATTGTGCTTAACTGTGCAAAAAATGGATTAAGAGAAACTCTCATTCTCAGACAGCTGAGGAAGGTGAACAAAAACACAGGGGAGGAAGGGACACAGACAGAGACACATGTATGTTACGATTCTATTTATTTTATGTTTACAAAGGCAAACAAAGTAAGAGACATCTCTCAGCGAAATCATCCATTTAATAGCTCATTTTCCTGTATGTTAGGACACGTTCAGGTGTTGAGGAAAGACGCTTATAGAGGCAGGTGGCCTCGGAGAGATGCTCAGAGAGAAAGGGAGCACTCAGGGCATGGAGCACAAGAGTCAATACCTCAGCCAGGTCTCCAGGATGATTTTGTTTGTTTTGAACATGTTTTACCCTTGTCTGGGCTCACTTCAAAGCGAGGGGGTCACTCTGTAGTATGTATAGTATGACTACAGTGCTATTAATACCCCCCAAGGAAAGGGAGGGCGGCAGGGCAGGGTACATGTGAAAAGACATCTTGTGCTGGCGGCATCGCCGTTGAGTCACCCCATCCTGTCTGCGGCTCCGGGCAGGAGCAGTTCGGGGCCAGGGAGCAGCCACGGGGCTAATCGGGATAATAAGCACTTCAGGCAGAGTCTGACTCCCCCCGCAGTTAGTCTCCCTCCATTTTCGGTCTGTAAATATTTGCCCTGTCCACATCTATTGTTGGCACAGAGACATCACAAGAAAGTTCTCGTAAGCCTTTGCTCGCATATTTGGATTTGGGCCAGCTGAAGTTAAACCCGATCATCTCAGCCTCTCACTACCCCTACTCCTTTTTTTCAGTAGTAAATGATGACTCTCTTCAAGATGGGCCGGATTTTCCTGGGGGTTGGCATTCCCCCAAGGCATACACATTTAGTGGCATGTGCCATGCAAGTAAACAGCAGGATAGAGGGTTTTTGTTCCTTTTGTACACACTATCCAATTTGTTCCTTGGCACTTTCCCCACCCACAGGGAAGGATGGCTGTCTCCCTATACAAGCCAGAGTTTGATTCCTTTATTTTTTGCCTTCCTTCCTCTGGCTGTCTGTAGCAGGCACACTGAATTTCCAAAAATGAAGGTGCTAATACAAGTATCACTTACTGCCCCTCCTGTGGCATCCATACCACTGTTATTTCCAAGTTACCTAAAATGAGAAATGCAATTTGGATGAGTCAGGGAGTCTGCCCTGACTCAGACTCACTAACGTAGGAGTGTCTCGGGGTCATGGATATTTCTATTAATATAGGGTCAAACTTGAGTAGGGAGCTCTGGTTTGATTTACCTGTTTTTAGCAAAGTCACACCAATGCAGCAAACCCAGTCAAACTAAACCTGGATCAATTTGCTTTGAATTTGTGTGAAAAAAAATAAGATACAATCATTATCTTAAGGTAATGAAACATGTTCATTTTATTCTGTGCTCAGCTAGTACACTAGTTTTTATGTCTGTGGTGGGGAAATTTATACAAAATCCTGTTTTGTTCTTGCAACCCCTGACTGATATAACCATCTAACATCAGATGTTCTGCTTTTGCAGTAAAAAGTGTTGAGACCTAACTATTTTCATGTCTCATACACAGGTTTTGGTTTTTTTCTTCACACAAATTAAACCACAAAGATCTCTCTCATATTTTAGTCCTTTCAAAGTGTATATGCAAGGACACAGAGAGGCTTTATCATCTCTCCTTCCTACCCTCTCAGAAGGCTCTTGATGCAAGGACAAATGAAGAGTTTCTTACTGTTAAGAATAAGAAGTTGTGGGTAAATATTCTCACTATATTTGTTGTGATCCCATCAAGGTTTACTGGTCCTGGGTCCAGCAGAGTAATTCCATGTTAGAAAATCTTTGTGGTGCAAGGTTTAGAATGTGTTCATTTTCTGGCTTCTGGGAAGGCAAATTTTCTTTAAATACAGGAAGTGAGAAAAAAAAAAAATTAAACCAGCAAGAAATTGAATAGAATATCTAGGGAGCTAGGAAAACTGTATAGGAGAGTAGAAAATGATTATAGGTTATATGTGGTGGGAAATGCTGTATCCCAACTCTCATATCTCTGGAATGGCTCAGTGAGAATTTCTCCTCAGCTGGGACAATGTAGCATTGCTCTATTGACCTTTTTGAGGTTCAATTGATTTGCCCCAGCTTAAAGCCTGACCTTTTGTGTCCAGATAGCAAGGTGGCATAGAACTTCTGTGTCCAGATAGCAAGGTGGGAGAGAGCAGAGCAACACTTCCTAATCTCCACAAAGGCTTCTGAAGCAGATAAAATGGCAGAGCTCCTGCTTTGCATTCTGTAACACTTTAGCAGAGCAAGCAGGATGTGAAGTTGCTCTGAGTGAGATCGGAAAAAGGGTTAGATGTTCCTGTAACCTTAAAAACACAGGTGACACTGATTTGTGTTCTCTTCTGGGAGCCTAAATGATTGAGATGTAAGCAACTGAATGGAGACGTGGCCCAATGCACTTGGATGGATAACACTGTCACTTGGATGGATAACACTGTCACCCCGAAGACAGAAATAAAGATCCTATCTGGGCACCAGCTAAAAAGGTTCTGTGGACTGTTAAAGCAATTAGGGATCAGATAACATGTTTTCCTGGTCACTGGGACAGGGTCTGTCTGCCTTAGAGTGAAACATAATTGAGCCATAGCTAGAAATGCTCACTGTCATCTTCATGTTGTGTGTGAAACTCCATATCCTTCTAATGGCTGTGCAAAGCATTAGATCATTTGAAAGAAACGACAAAAATCTGTAGTTTAAATCTTCCTCCTCTCTTTATTAAGCAATACCAAGACTCAACACAGGTCTTGGAGCTCACCCAGGGGAAATTTGGTATTTAATTTGAACACGCACAAAATTCAAACTTGATGTGGAGGCCAAGACAAATATATTTTGTCTTGTAACTCCACATTACATGACAGCCTGATGTGCTTTCAGCCTGTGAAGCATTTGTAGCAGAAATCATCTTTGCCACGTGGCAAACAAGACCTTTCTGTGTTTTGTTTTTTGGTTGTTTGGGTTTTTTCACTGCTAGGGCTTCACATCCAGCCATAATTAAATTACTAGATGGACAAACTGACACAAATCTCAAGCCGATGTGAGAAAATAGATTTGTATGTATCTGCACCTGCACCACTTCTGAAGAATTGATAGTGGTTCTGTGTTTATTGGGTGTGGATACGATCCACCTTTAGGCTGTACAACAGTATGTGCATCATTGCCTTTCCCAGGGCCACCTGTGATATTCCTTGCTGATAGTATTCTGTAATTTCCTCTCCCTTCCCATCCTTCTAGTCTTACTTGCAGCAGGAAGACTCAAAAAAAAAAAAAAAGAAAGGAAAAAGAAAAGAAAATACAGTATTGTTGGATTTCTAGTCAGCAATATCCTGGGAAAAGCAGCTTTGGCTGCTCCACTGAAAAAGTTGCTACAAGATGATGTCATCTGGCAGTAGGGACCAAAACAAAATGGGGTATTGCAGCAGCTAAAAATGACAATCTGCAATGCACCAATATTTAGGTTTCACGTTTCTGTAAAGCAGTTCCGGTCAAAGAGAGGCAACTAAACACTGCTGGAGTTCTGGCTGCTTGCAGGGTGCACTGTGTCTGTATTATCCACCTAATTAGTGTAACAGAGATAGAAAAATATTACTCCTGAACAGAAGCAGGCTGGTATATTTGCTCCCAAAATGACTTCTTTGCTTAATGCAGTGTTGCAATCCAAATGCAGCTGGTTTATAAACACCATTTTTTTTAAAATCACACTACTTTCTTTTAAACCCTCAGGAAACACGGATGAAAGATGTATTTCTGAAACTGCTCAGCAAAACGTTAATTTGAGATTTACTGTCTGGGAGTCTGGTGTCATAATCTCCAGTCAGGTGCTCAGATATTTGTGGACAAGGCTGTTTGCATTGTGGAAGGCACCTTAGTACTAAGGGCAGGTCACAGAAGGGCTTGCTGGGTCATTTGTAAGCTGGGCAAAAATTTATATGCAGGTTGTTGGTTTGGGTTTTTTTCTTGGAGATTTGGCTGCTAAATAGCAACCCTACTGGGCTCTGAAATGTGTGATCGCCTCTCCAAGAACGCTGTGAACAGCAAGTTAAAAAGTGAAGATCCATAAGGACAGAAAGCAGTATTTAATCCTCCTGCTAGAAGGTAAATCCTGGGGCACAGGGTGCACAGGCAAGGCTGGTGATGTGACTTAAAAAGGCAAAGCACACAAAAATTACAGAAATATGCGCAGATCACAAATCGAATTACCAGAATTGTTATGGTTGTCTTAGACTTTTGATACAGTAAATAATGTAATAGCTGTAATTTTCCATTTTATTTCCTTTTTTCCTGGCAAGTGTTTCATGATGTGAACAGCCAGAATACTTACAATTCTGATGAATGATTTCCAAAGGCTCAGTACCTTGGGTGATTGCTGCCCTTGGGAGTGGGATCACTGAAACTCTCTGTGCAGGCAGTCAGTCAATCAGCAGATCCGTGTGTGAGCATTAGAATGGTACACAAAACAGAAAGAAATTAACTGCCTCAGTCTTTTTTCTTTGCTGTGCAAAATGGGAAAATGGAAGCAGCAACTTAAATGAATTGAGCTTTTAAATGTTCCATAACATTACATCTTATGGATTACAGAGTAAGACATGTTACCTGGTCAGGGAAGATCTGTTCAATTATTTTTAAAAGCAATATAGAACACCCCTGAGTGTCTGGGTGAATTATTATTTTAGGCCAGGTAACTGTATCCCTCTCATATAAATCTCGGTTTCCTTGATCCAAATTTTAGGTCAGTTCTGCATTCTTTTTGTCTAGTTTGGCTGTCTGTATACTTGAATTTTATCTGATATGCCTCCCCTTCATCAAGCTCCTTATGAATTTAGACTTTTCTGTTTTCCTTTTATGTTTGTTCCTTAATAGCTCTGGTGTCTTTTAACTTGAATGTAGCTAAACAATGTTTGATGTTATGTAAATGGAAAGGTGTTGGTGCTCAAGAACTCCCTAGACCTCATCAAAGCTGAATATTAGTAATCGGAAAACATAGCAATGAATTCTCACTGGAATGAAACATTTCAGATGAACATAAGGCTTTTTTATTATTATTATTTTCTAAAGCAAAATGTTTCATTCTGTTCAACCCTGAACTGTTTTTTCTCTGGAGTTTTGAAATTGAACAGGACATCCATTGTTTTTTCTACAGAAAAACACACTGTTACTGTGGTTTGTATGTTTTTGCCATTTGATTGTTAGGAACAGATTTTTACTGAGTTCATAGAGTAAGTTGTTCATATAGGATGCTATATTTTCAGTTGCACATACTGAAAGATAGTGTGACCTAGGATGGGGCACTGTCTGGTCTACAGCAATCCCTGTGAGTTATGCGATATATTTGACCATCTCTGTCTTTGATTTTGCATATAATAATATTACACATTTCACTGTAGAGTCCGAAATCTTCAGGCTTTTTGTTGTTGGGGTAATAATACATTTGTTTATGTAATGCTTCCCTGTTTGATCCAAGCTCAGCTTGTGTTGTTCTCCACTCTGTTGAGCCATTGAGGTATTTTTGGCAGTGTTTATCTCTGTTGTTGTGTCTGTGGACCGACTACTATTTCTATTTGTAGTATCTAAACTGGCTTAATTTACGATGTCTTTTGTTTGCAGCAGTCCAGAGTGTGAAAATACTTTTGCTTTTAGAAAAAGTTATTATTATGGTCTATGCAGTCCATCCTCAAACTCCCACCAGTCAATGATAACAATGCAGGGACAAGCCCTACACAACATCAGGCACAGCTGATCTAACAAGTCTTGAGAGCCAGGATTGGTTGCCCAGAGAGGTTGTGAATGCCTTGTCCTTGGAAGTGTTTAAGGCCAGACTGGATGGGGCTCTGAGCAACTTGATCTAGTGGAAGGTGTCCCTGCCCATGGCAGATAGTTGGAACAAAATGATCTTTAAGGTCCCTTCCAACCCAAACCATTCTATAAGTCTATGAATTGGGATCCAGGTCTCTGTCCATCCCACTGACCTCCTTCATTACTACTTGCTTAGTTTTCTCTTCCCTTCATCATTCTCCATTTCCAGCTACCATACAGATTCAGGGAGGGAGCAGAGAGGGTGATCCCGTTGGGTGTTTGGTTTTCCAGTGGTGAGAATTCCATCAGAAAATGTGAAGAACATGAGTTTAAATTCAGGCTTGAGATGAAGTTGAACTTGTGGTGTGCCTTGGCAAGTGTTTATAATAGAAAGGATGGGCAGCAGCACCCTCTCTACTGACCACCCCTTAAAAAGGGGTTTGTGTCTGTCCTTAAAATCAGATTCAAAGCTCTAAATCCAAAGTGGATGATGCTGCTAAATTTTAGAAGGAGCTTAAGATTGAGGTGCACCCTCATACCATGTCCTGCTAGCTGACTATAGGCTGCACTTCCCTCAGTACAGAGGCTTTCTGTGTCCCACCTTCTAGAAGTACCTATTTGTATCCATTGGCTCTATAAGAAACTTCTGATGCTTTTTCTGTCTGTCACTTCAGTAAAACTCAAGGAGAAAGTCACTAATAGGTGGTACTGCTCTGATTCTCACCCCTTTCTCTGTGATGTTTTCCCTAAAATGTTTATTTTGCATTCTCCTTGCTTCTTCACTAGTCCAAGACATGAGTGGTCTGTTGAGGAGATGAAAATAGATACAGGCACTGGGAAATTCCTGTTGTTCTTCAGAGAGACAACTGTCTAATGTCCAGCAGAGACCCATCTGTCAAGATAACAGCTGCCAGTTTTTCCATAGTTCTTTTATAAGATCACTGAGATCAAAACTTAGTGATGGAAAAGACCTATTTATAAGAACAAACTGCGCTGTTAATAACTCCCTTCCACTGTGGTTCTGAAGATGCTTTAAGGTTTTACTGAATGAAGCCTTTCAGGATATCTGAGGCAAAATATATTAATGACTAGTATTATTGCTGGATATGTTGTTGACTGGCTGACCCTGGTGAAACTATACTCCTTGTTTCACGGGGAATAAAATGAAGGTGAGTTATACTTACACAGCTCTCTGGTGACAGAACCTATTCTTTTTGACATCCAGCTTTTTGCTCTTATCACAAATCTACATTGTTCCATATTCTTGCAGGATTCTGCTCTGGAGAATAGTCCTGAGTACAGCATGTGAACTTAGACTTAAATTGCTGTGATCCAGGTCTCAAACTACTACATATGGTTTTGTACTTTCATTAATATCAGGGGAACTGTGCCAGTTTACACCAGGGAGAATCTGCAACATCAGAAATGATGATCAAAAATAGGAAACAAACGTGGCAAAAAAAAAGAGAATTTTATAGCTATTATTTCAGAACAAACTCTTGGTGTTTACAGACAGCGTGATATTTATGGCACTGCTAGGGTCTGCCTTGGAGCACATAAAACACTGTTTACATTAAAAACAATACCTCAAAAATAGCCTTTTTTTGTGAAAGCAGGTGCATTGCTTGTGAGTGGGAAGAACAAACTATACATCTGTGAAAAGACTTTTCCCTTTGATGAGTGTATCTCATATATATTTTAAAAAGACAGCCTAGAAAAGTAAGGTATCCAAATAAGACGTTCTTCCACTGGAGTCTTGCAGCAAACAACAAAGATTGCTCAGCAAAGTGCTGGGTTTGTCTGATCTTAATGGTAGGCTGAGCTTCTGGCAATGTAATAAAAGTTACCCAATACATAACTTGTTAATGAACCCTTCTCAGAGTTCATTTAAGGCTTTTATCTTCTGTTATTCTGCAGCATTGTTGTTGTATGTATTGCTGCACAGCAAGTGACTGGGTTGGTCTGCGGTCACCGAGTCTAAAGGACCTCAGGCAACATAATCCACTGGAAGGTGTATGGTGCACAAATCAAACCCAGCTTGGTTTTAAACTTCATTTTTTCACTAATCTTGACTGTGATCAAGTCATTATGGGTGGAATTACGATCAACTGTCTTTAGCTATCTAGAAGTCTGCAGTCTGTCCATGTCCATGGAGAAAGCACAACATCAAGGTACCTGATGTTGTACTCCATGATCTCCATTCCAGCAAGGGATTCATCCCTGGAGTGAAATAGCAGTGTGTTTCACCTGATTACTCTGGAAACTGTGTTATGCTGGAGTGAGGCCCCTTGGTAGCCCCAAGTTGGTGTCAGTGAAGTCATGTCTCATTTTCCTGCGCAGAATCGCAGGCAGGAGGAGTTGACTCCCCAGGAATTCTCCAAACACTTGTGAAGGGAGGGGATGTTGCATAATGCCAGCCAGGAAGGTTACACCACATCTCTAAAATAAGACATATTACAGGGATGTCTTACCAGTCTAGATCAAAAAGTTGGATACCCTGGATAAAAAGCATTGGAATTCTGTGTTATGTATGTTTTATGTACATGTGAGATCATGATGGAACAGCAGTGTAAGCCTCTGACTTATTTAGAATATATGTAATCTTGGCATATTGACTGTGCCTTTTTACATGGCTCCATCAACATCCGTTTTTATAAACTGTTTACTTCTCTGGTTGCATCCTGTGTGTCTCTGTCTCTTTTTCCAAAAATGTTTTTCCTTTTCTCCATCTAATTTAAGGAGAGAGTAATTTCTAAGTCCTTTTCATGGTGTTAGACGATTGCTATGTTTACCAAGATGAGTCTCAGCAAAACACTCCTCTGTGAAGCATTCATTCACCAAGGATATGGGAAGAAACTCATTTTTCAGTTCTGAATGCCCTAAAGACCAACATACCATTTTAACATCTTGGTGTTAAGTGATAACACACGAATAATATACTTTTTCATGCTCGAATTTATTGGCTTTGGGTATGCCCAGAGAAGTTGAGGATGGCCCATTCCTGGAAGAGTTCAAGGCCAGACTGGTCTAGTGGAAGGTGTCCTTGCTTATTGCAGGGGTGTTGGAACAAGATCTTTAAGGTCCCTTCCAACCCAAACCACTCTATGATTCTCTGTGTAGCCTCTTAATCCTATGCCCTACTAGAGATGGGTAGATCTGTCACTAGGCTGTTGGTACCTTAAGGGAAGGGAATTGAAAGTGTTGCACGGATAAATTAAGATTTTTAGCACAAATTTTAATCAGAAGGGAATAGAAGCACATCCTGCAAGTCTAGACAGTTGAAAATCAAAGAATGCCCAACCTGGGAATGGCTCGTCACCAAAGCACACCTGACTGCTGATGCAATATTGTCATGTTGAGTTGGGAAAGTGTTTCTTGTGGCAGATCATTCAATATACTCTTTCCCTGAGCAGAGGAGGAATTAAGAAGCTGGTTCTTTTCTCCCAAATCCCCTCTCTCATGGGATCTCAGAGCCATGCTCAGAGCTTTCCCAAGAAACATCTGAACATCCTTTTCTGCCTTCTGTGGTGTTTTTCTATGCTCCCTGCACCCAGATCTGTATTGAGAAGCTTTGGAGTCCTACCTTGGGCCCTTCTTGTGCTGTGCTCTCATAGACAGGTGTCTGTCATGTTCAGTGAGATTTAACCCACTACTGAAGTGTGTAACTTCCCAGCATGAGATCACCTGCACAGTCATGTGTGCTACAGGCTAAAACATCAAATCCATACCACCACTGCATAGGCAACCATGGGGAAAAAAATGGGTGAGGGGAAAGGAAATGCATGTGGCATAGGATGAGACTGAGAAGGAAACCAAAAGGGAAAAAAAAAGAGATCAATTGTATTGGCCTGTTGTCTTGGTGCACTAGGTGCCCAGAATTCTTTGGCCAAGCTCTGCTGCTTGTGTTTGGGTGGGAAATCTTGTAAAATATCTTCTTTGTATTACAGCCATGCTTGAAACTGTTCTTTGTGCTTCTTGGCTGGTACCAGAGGGCAGGGACAGAAAGACTTGCCCCAGTGGAGAACATTCTCTCTCCCTCCAGCCCCTGTGTTACAGAATGTGGTGTTTAAGGGTAGAGACGCAAGAGATATGAAGTATTTCTGTAGTAATATACTCTCTAAAATGTTGCTTTAGACATCTATCATCCCACTCATTAGCATCCCCAGACTGACCTCATTCTGCCACGCTGATTAAAATGAAATTTGCCTTATGCTGCAGTGTGTGTATATTTTACAGCTGAACTTTGTAACAGTAACAAAAATCAAACTCTTAAAATAAAATTACTTTCTTAAGGCAACAGGATACCAGAGGAATTGTTTTGGTCTCCTTAGAACTCAGGTAGAATATGCTTAGTGAGCCTTATATCTGCCTTGGAGGTGAATCTACTTTTGCTTCTCTTAAAAAAAATGCAAATCCCTAAAGCTGCTAGGACAGAATAATTCCTTTCAGCAGAGTGAAGTAGACAATTTTAGGTAATTTTCCTGGCTGTGAAGTCAAGCTAAGTGCAAGGCTCTTTCATATTGTCTTGTAGTTGTATGCAACACTGATTCATGGCACGGGGTGATGCATTATTGAAGAGTTGTCTGTTGTGTCTTCATTGCATGCTGTCAGCTGCATAGTAAATAATTGATTGTGCTGCTCTTACTCCTCATTAAAGATATATGACTATCTAATACATGAAGAAAATGAAGCAGCCAGGCTGCTGTGTTCAAAAGATCAAGTGTTACTGAAGTGTGCTGTGGCAGCAGGAACTGGGAAGTGACCACCACCACTATCCATTTCCCATTTCTTCACTTTAAGTCAGTTTGTCATGGCAACAAATGGCACATTCGCATCCATCCTGTTGCCTTTTTGAACACAACAAAAAAATTGTGGTAAAGAGTTGATATGCTGCAGAGATGTGCACATCCCCCTCCCCACTTTTCTTCAACTATTATCCCTCTAGACTGAAAATTCCCTTAAAGTATTAATGATTCTTTCTTAAGTGGCTGCAAATTGTCAGGAAAATACAGTCTAAGACCGTAAATCCTTTTTTCCACATAAGGCCTTGTGGAAAAAAAAGAGAAAATGTTAGCAGAGAAAATGTTAGCAGGATAAAACTGAGTGTTGCAGTGGTACTAAACCTCTATTGTTGAACTTTTCCCTTGAAAAGCTAAGCTTCCCTTCTCAGTTCAGTTGCCAAAGACCCTGTACAGGGCACAGTAAGATGGCCCCTAACCCAACACGGTGTAGGAAATAAAGGCATCCTCCAGCTCATACTCGACATTCTTTATTTCCATTACGATAGTCACAAGCAAAATTGATGAGATGATAAATTTCTCCAGAAGAGTTTACTTTAGAAGTCAAATCAGGAAAATCAGAGGTATGTGGTACTTGCTGCATGGTGGTTTGGGAGGAGGCTCATGGCTGGGTGTAACTAAAGGTTACTGGGAGCTGTTGTTATGACAAAAAAGTGTAAAACAGTGAATTGGACTTTGAGATAATAAAGCAGATGTAAGAGGTGTGAGATGTCTGGCTGACACATATCTGATGTAATGAGCTGGAGAGCTGAGGCATGTTAAGTCCTCTAGGCATTTCCCTGGGAAGCAGAAACACATGGCACCAACTGTATTTGCCTGGAAAAGTGTTGCCCAGATCTCTCCACTTCCCACTGAGACTGTTTTTGTTCCTGATGGGAAACCACCAGTTTTTCAGGTGTGGTAGCTTGAGTCTCAGCCACAAGCTGGGTGGGAACACCACTGAAAGCAGAGAGGTTGTCCTGCTTTGCCACAGTATGTCAGAACTGAGTCCTGAAGAGAACTGATCTATCTTAATGTAAGGTGCAAGTAACACCACTGAAGTCAGTGGAGTTCTGCTGGTGTGAACCAACCTGGGATGTAATTTGTGACTGTGGATGTGTTTCTCCCACCACTCCTATGTGATTCCTCTGCTGGGCTGAACTGTGCCTTCCTCTATACATTGGGAAGGCATCAATGTTGACACAAGGGCTTTTGTGCAGTTACAGAAAACTTCCAAATAATATATTTTCCAGACTAAAAGTGCTTATTAGTAATAGTTGCAGGTTGAAAATGGGGAGAAGATCAGAATTTCCAGCCTTTGCGATATTCTCCTGACAGAATATCAGCATATCTTGACATAGAAATTATATATTTGATGAGAAAAAAGAAACACTTGAGATCAAAAATTCTTAACCCACAGCAACATTAACTGCAGCAAATGCTGCCTTGGAGAGTCCTAGGAACCAAATGAAATGACAAGTTCATAACAGCACAGATTTATTACAAGGTTATTGCATTAAAGGGCATCAGAATATAGTCCTTGTCATGAAGAGCCTCTGGTCTACATAAAATGAAACAGGATATTGTCCTAGAAACACCTTCTGAATATCTGCCTCTCTTTCTGCTGCCAAAAAGTGTTCAGAAAATAGCTGTCTTCAAGTGCACGTATTGTCCTTATGTTCCATAGGTAATTACTGTTTGAAAAAATAAGGGAATGGAATACTTTGCAGATGAAAGATGCTGTTTTTTGAAAGTCACCTATTCAATTCAATTTATCCCCTCTATACTTATGAGGGAAGTCAATCCCATTGTACAGGATAAAAGGAGAACAACTAGTGAAATCAAGGGATTTGTCCTGGATTAGGATCTCTGTCTCCTGGTTCCCAGAATTTGTCAACGCTGCAAAGACAAATAATTCAGTAAACACTGGAGTCAGTGAAGCTTGGGATGCCATTTGGTCTTCTTCATTTAGGGATGGATGGCTGAGTTAATACCTCCTCACCAGGGCCCTATAAAAACCTGGCAGTCTACTGTTTGGAATGAATGTTGTTAACTTTTTTTACTTTTGTAAGGTAGTTGACTGAGAATGATAAACAGTTCCAGGAGGTTATTTCAGCCCTAACATCTAAATCTAGGTGGGATGAATCACTCTTGGCAATACCTCTCTTTCTCCATTAACCATGGAAGTAGCCTAGATGAGAGGTAGAGACACAATTTCTGCCTCTGAGGTAGATAACAATAGGAGTGAAATTTACACACGGATTTTCCAAGTTCAGGCACAGCTTGACAGACTGTCTGTGGATGGCCTTCAGTGTTCTCTCTCCATCCATCTTTTGTATAGATAATGGTTTGGCCATGGTTTGGGGCAGGGTTTTGTTGGGACAGTAGGTGTATTAGGTGTCTAGTAGCTGGGCTGGCTCTGTGGATTTGTGTTCTGTAGTTGGCTATATTCCCAGCTGAATTATTCTCAGATGAAGGAAGAAAAGGAAGCAGAAAGAAACTTAGACTGTGGTCCAGTCTTTCCATTCCTTACCTCTCTTCAATAATAGTTTCTCTGATAACAAAGACTGAACCTTTCTCGTGGTAGAAGCACTTACAGGCTCTTCTTCCTATGCAGATTTTTTTCATTATGTGCATGGGATCTTTATGTTGGTATGATCCCCACTCCTCTGCCAAAGAGGGTTGAAATTGGCTCAAATATTCAGAAGTTATTAGGCAAGTGCAGACAGTGTCATTAGCCCTCTCCCCTTAGGAAACAGACTTCAATAATGGGATCTTAGCTGAGGTCGACTGACCTCAGTTAATTCATGTTTAAAGGTAGTGTGGACACACCTGTGTTTTAATAAGAAGTAATAACTTGTGTTAAATCTAGACTGAAGTTCTGTTTTTCACTGCTGTTTTAGCCCAAATGGCATTATAGCTTAGGCAGTTTGGATGGATCTCTGGTCATGTTCTTTAACAAAATGATTTGTCTGCTCTTTTATCTGCAGCTTCAGTGAGCTGAACTTCAGTGATTCAGCAGGACCCCTGATCTGAAACGTCTCCTTTTCTACAGCTGCTTAATTTTTAAAACCTAGTTATCAATGAGGACATCTTGTAGATCAGAAGGTTTTCAAATCCACACCATATTCCAATAATCAAGTTTGTGCAATTAATTATTTTAATACAATGATGGTTACCTTTCAGAATCAAATGTAAGGTAACAGGTAACCATATAGGCATCTAGATGTCCTTGCTCAGTCAAAAGTCTTATTGATTGTTCTGACTTGGCAAAACAATGTCATTATTGAGTGCCAGATTGTGGAGGTTTTTTTCTCCTTGCTGTTAGCTAGATAAAGATGCAGGCTGTAGACGAGCATCCATCCTTCTTCAAGAATATTAACTAAATCAATTTTTTCCACCAAAAAAAAAATCAATTGATGCATTAGCAAGAAAGAAAATAAAGCATTGTGCTGTTTTAGCTCCCAGGAGCCCGAATAGTAGACTCTAACTCTCAGAAACAGAGATAAAAAAGATCTAAAGTTCAGATCTAAATCTGTATCGGAACTTCTCCAGGGCACATGGGGACTCTGACTCATTTCTGGTCTAGATGTGCAGTTAAAGGGCACTCATATAAAAATTGACCCTCCTGCCAGAGCTTCAGCAGATACAGACACATCTGAGTCTTTGAATCCTGGGTTGTCCTCTAAAAGCAGTGAGGTGATGACAGAGGAGGTTACATTTCTGAGTTCATGAATCTTCAGCTGTTGCTGAAAATAGGATGCTGCTGTAAATATAGAAAAGCCCGTTTTCTTCTACAAGGCCTAACACATCTTCTATAGGCTTTTGATAGTGAAACAAGTAAGTTTTTATATGAGATATCAGACTAGCAAGCTCATGGGCAGACAGAAATATTATTTTAAGTGGGAAACATTGTCCAGGAGCTGTTGTCAGAATCTCTGAAGAGTTAATTCTGATTCTGCCACTGGTGTGATGTGGGGTGTTTAGTAAACCATCAGAGCTTTAAGCTAAGTGTTTTAATGGGATTTCATTACAAAATGAAGTGAAAGCATACTAAAGTGGAACTTTGCATCTGAATCTGAACTCGCAGGCTGAGGCTATTTTATAATAAATATCTTCTTTACCTCCTTGGGCTAGTGTGAAGAATGATTAATGTTTGCATACTGCTTTGAACATGCAAACTGCAATGACAGTACTAGGTTTTAATGTTAAAACTATTAAATATTGGGATTCTGCAATAGTCTCCTTCCATTTCATAGAATCATAAGATTTTATGATGTGTTTAAAAATAAAATTGATGTGAGGAAGGACTGTCATTTAAATTTAAGATCAAATACTTCAAAAAGGATTATATGATATTTCTGAGAGTTCCCCCAGAGCTGTTTCTCCCCGCCTGCCCTCCCCCATATGCAGGCTGGATTTCTATATTACAGATGAATCCATATTAGTCTGTAGCTGGAAAGCCTTGTGCAGGAGCTGGTGTGACTTCTCAGCCTGTGTGGAGGGGTTTGGGGATATCACTGAGGTAATATATTCCATAATATGTGCATTTCCCCTTGTACTGGGCACTGGTGAGGCCACATCTTGAGTGCTGTGTCCAGTTCTGGGCCCCTCAATTCAGGAAGGACATTCAGGTGGTGGAGCGAGTCCAGAGGAGGGCAGCGGAGTTGGGGAAATGTCTGGAGAATAAGTCCTATGGGGAGCAGCTGAGGGAGATGGGGGGGGCTCAGCCTGGAGGAGGCTCAGGGGGGACCTTATTGTTCTCTACAACCACCTGAAAGGAGGTTGTAGCCAGGTGGAGGTCGGCCTCTTTTCCCATACAGCCAGTAACAGGATGAGAGGACATGGCCTCAAGCTGTGCCAGGGGAGGTTCAGGTTGGACATTAGGAAGAATTTCTTCATAGAAAGGGTGATTAGATATTGGAGTGAGCTGCCAAGGGAGGTGGTGGAGTCACCATCCCTGGAAGTGTTTAGAGAAAAGACTGGATGTGGCCCTCAGTTGAGAAGGTGGTGTTCAGTCAGTGATTGGACTCGGTGATCTGAGAGGTATTTTCCAACCTAACTGATTCTGTGATTCTGTAATCCTATGTACTTGCATCAGAGCACACATGCAAGTACTTCATTATTTTACTGTGAAAAACTTAAGGGCTATGACAAGCACTAACGGTGATGGTTATGGAACATTCCTTATGGGCAGGTTTTTCCATAATTTTCCTCCTAAAGCCTTATACAAACACAGAGGGGTCTCTGAAGGACCAACTTTGACAAATGTTGGACTTGGCCAATGGCTAATTTACCTTAATATGGCGTTTGTTTTTAATATTGCTGTAAAATATCTAGACAGTGAACCTCACTGAAATGATCAAATACTGCATATTCGTGACTGCAAGTCTAGAGTACCATCACCGCTGGTGTAACTACTAGTGAATTTGGGGACATCTGTCTGACCTAGTTGTTTGGACTTCCCTTAATGCATTGCAAAGAAATAGGCAGTGCTAGGATGTGATTGATTATGTCCTAATGTAGATCCCTAGATTTTGTTAGATGAATTGCTCCCTGAAAGTGCATTTTTCTCTGACTTGATTACAGAGGCAAGCATAGTAATTAGCTCAGAAGTAGCTGGCTACATCTTAGAAGCCTAAAGGTTGATAAAAGGAATTCTACCTTTTCAGTCTTTGTTTTTCTTCATATTTAGCTTTGATTCATAGCACAGACCTTTTAAGCAAGCAAAATATGCCTTTTTTGTTGTTTGGACAGTAACTGATGATTTTCACTGAAAAATAAAACTTGTGCATCAGCCTGATCTATTAATATAACTGCTTTAATGGAAAGAAACTAGTAAGACTGTATTTTTCATATTGGATCTTAAAGACACTGTTTCTCAGCATTTTCTGTCAAGGCTGGACATGTTAATGTTCTTTTCAACCAAAGACTTTGTCAGATTAATGAATTTATCTTTGTTCAGCCCCTTGCACAGGGGAATCATTGTGCATACCCAGAACGCTGGCACTACAACACTACAAAGAGAGGATTTATTCTGTTGCATAAATATCAGCCCAACCTTTCAATATCCAGAGTATAACACTTTGCAAAAGCAATTACCAGGTACTCTTAAGTTGAAAGCTACCATAATTATCCACTGTTTGAAAAGAGAGTGAGAATAGCCAATCATGTAGTGCTCTGTGATGCTTTATGCATTTGTTGGAGAATCTGGGCATGTGTTCAAAACCCATGGGTTGAAACAGAGTTGTGCCCATCCAAAGGAACAAGTAACGTGTTCTGTGTCTGTCTCTCGGGGCTGAATGAAAATATAAAGAACGAGGGTAGTAGAACATTCATATAAATGTCTTTGCTGTTTTCATATTTGTGAATGCAGAGTCTCTTCTTTCTGCATGAGGAGGAGCATGTGCAGTTGTCATGTTGTGTAGGAGTTTTACACACCTGGTGTGGAATGGTCCCATTTGTTTAACAGACGTTATTCTGGTGCTCCTGAGTAAATCAGTAGGGAAGGTAAATAGTCCAAGGTACGAAATATTCCTCCAAGTTGTTCTGGTATAAATTTGCAGGGCCAAGTCAAAGGAGCTGCTCACTATTTGCAGATATTTAACTAGCAGCAATTTGGCTCAAGTGTTCTCAAACCTGAATCTGCATCCCTATCTTTTGAAGTGGGGGGAAGCTCCTGCTGACTGTGCTGAGCCATGGGACAGCAGCCCCAGGTTACTGCACAAGGTAACTTGCAAGAACTGTCCCCTTCGGTTACTTAGGCTGTTAAAAGAAACCTTAAAATAAATGGTAAGCATTTAACAAAAAGTAAACAGAGACAAATCTATGTTACATTTGGGTTCTTTGTCTGCAGGCTTGTTTTAGGGAGCTTTTTGGTCTTCAGGGGCAGGCCTGCATCAGACACCTGCACTGGGATTCTTTCTTCTGCTGCCCCCCACTTGTTCCTTTCCTGCTTTTATCCACTTGGGCAGGGAGCTCCACTGTGTGTGACCAACAGCTCTTCTGTATGTCTGTGCAGCATTTGGTACAATATGGGTTCCAACCTATTGCATTGAGAATAATAAAAATAATATATTTCTATTTTAGAGCCTAAATTATATGAAGGAAAATGTAACAATGTGGTACCACTGTGGTTGACCCTCCTGCCTTATCCGTTTTGGATGAGGCTTGAAAGTGAAAATGGAAATGAGCAGCTGATGTGACCAAGACATTAATTTTTCACTCCTTCCCTTTCCTCCAGCACGTAAATTAGCTCATAGTAGATGTAGCTCAGAGTGAAACTATGTGTCTTGTTTTGGCAGGAATGTTACAGAATGGAAAGAAGTTTGATTCCTCCAGAGACAGAAACAAGCCTTTCAGGTTCAAGATTGGCAGGCAAGAAGTCATCAAAGGATTTGAAGAAGGTGTTACACAGGTACAGAGCAATGATTCTGGGACTTGGAGCTGGCTGAAGGGTGTGTGAGCACAGCAGTGTCTGTGCAGGGGTGACAAGACCAAGCAGAAATCACAGTGCAGGATATGGAGTGGTTTTCTGAAAGCATGGTCCATTTGAGAGCAGTGTTTCCTGTAGTTCCCATCCATCCATCCATGCATCCATGCATGCATCCATCCATGGCCGTCCTCTACTCATGAGCCTTTCCCCATTTGGGAGGGGAGAGGTGAAGCCCCCTCCCTGGGTGCCAATGTGCCACATTAGCCCTGTCCTTCTCCCATGGACAGCTCCACAAATGGACAACAGTGGCCTCTAAAATGTTGTGGTGGCAGCATTTTATGGAGTGACCTCAATTCAGCTACTCCATAAAATTCCACGCTGCTGTTTTTGATATCCAGCTACAGATTCTGATCCTTACTGAACAAGGTACCGAACTGCCCTGTTACATTTTTATGACTTCAGACTCCCAGCTACAAAACTTAACATTCACTGACTATCCCTAAGCTGAAAGAAAGAAAACTGCCCTCCAATAATTACAGTTTGAGTGCCAGCACAGTTAAACTCTACAAGAGCACCCCAATACAATTAATTTCCAGCTCTTGCTTTTTGTGCAGTGCTGTGAAAGCCCATGACATGAAGAGTGTGATCAGGCTGCTCAAGTGCATGAGTGAATGAGATCAGGGTGCAAATTCCTTCTGACTTCCCATTTCAGGATCAAAGAGCTCAGTGGAGGAGGAAACTGCTTAAATACTGGTATAGGAACAATTTTAACAGGAATAACTTCTTATGCTTAAATAGAGAAATGGGAGGAATGTAGAATGAGGAATGATGCAACCATGCTTTTCCAGAGAAAGGTGGAAGAGACAATGCTTTCCAGCTCTATGGAGAAAGCAATGCAAGCATTCGCTTCTCTCCAGCCAGAGAATCACAGAATATCTGGAGTTGGAAGGGACCCACAAAGATCATCAAAGTCCAACTCCTGGCCCTGCACAGGACATCTCAAGAGTCACACTATGTGCCTGAGAGCCTTGTCCAAATGCTTCTTGGATCTATCAGGCTTGAGGCTGTGACCACTGTCCTGGGGAGCCTGTTCCAGTGCCTAACCACCCTCTGGGTGAAGAGCCTTTTCCTCATATCCAACCTAAACCTCCCTTGAAACAGCTTCATACCATTCCCTTGGGTATCTGGGTTCTCCAGACTCACTTCATTATCAGGAATACTGTGCAGCAGCAGAGAGAGAAGTTCATTTGAGTAATCCTAGACTCTGAAAAATATCCACCTTCCTCTCAAGGATTTGAGTTGGACTATTTATTATTTGCTTTGCAGTGAGGCCTAAGAGGAGCTCAGGACTCCAGAGCTGTAGGAACCAGAGGCCAGTGCAGATAAAGTAGTGGCAACAAGCACTTGGGTGAATCAGTTCATCCCTTCCTTGACTGCTCTCCCTCCCTGACTCCCGCCCCTTAGTTAATAAAGCAGCCAAAAGCCATTCCAGAAGTCCGTGAGGTCACACGCTGCCCTCCTGCTCCTCCTAGTGGATCACTGACACAAGCCGAGCTTGTGGCCTTCTCCTTCTGCCCCAGGGTCTGAGGGATTTGGGGAGTGTGATTGGCACAGGGCACTTGGAACAAGCATGTGGTGTTCTCAAACCTCGGTGTAATGACTCTCAGATGCCAACAGCACCTGCATTTCTCTGCTCAACTTCTCACAGTTCAGGGTTATCCCATGCCTTAAATCCAGGCATGACCTGCCAGCTGTCTGGCTTGCAGGGACACATCCAAGCAGTGGGCCCACAGAAACCCCTGGAGGGAATCTTCTCATACGCCCTCAGCCCCATGGTATTAATACTCCTTGACTGTGGGAAAGTTCATATTCACATTTTTCTTCTACCAAAAGTAATCAAATCTCTAGCTTTGGTGTATTTTATAGAACCTGAAAATATTCAACTTTTAAAAATTCAGTGGGAGATACCATGTCATCTGCAGTCCAGTGCGGTACCTGATCTTGGAAGTCCAGTGAGGCACCTGATCTTGGGAGAAAGGTCTGAGCTAAAATCACTGCTTGATTGCCTTGTTCCTTGGCCAATGAATATTCAATCACCTGTGTATGGTGCATGAATAGCACTTTGAGAATCTTCCAAAATACTCTGTTGGAAGAGCAGAGATTTGATTCATGATACCCCAGATCTCAGTGAGCACTATTACCTTCAGAGCTAACCAGGAGTGAGGGAAATTTGAAACTGAACCAGTTGGACTCATAGAATCACAGAATGGCTTGGGTTGGAAGGGACCTTAAAGATCATCCAGTTCAAAACTGTCAACTCAATAATCTCAAAGGTCTTTTCCAACCTAAACGATTCTGTGATTCTGACTATCCCAACTCTCCTTGATACTGTAAACCTGCCAGGCAGAGATTTTTTAATTTGTTTTCCTTCTAATTTCCTTCTAATACTGTTGGGGTTTTTTTTGTCTTCTCTTTTCCTTTCTTCCACATCCAAAACCCAGATGAGCTTAGGACAAAGAGCAAAGTTGACCTGCACACCTGAGATGGCCTACGGAGCCACAGGCCACCCTGGGGTCATCCCTCCCAATGCTACGCTCCTCTTTGATGTGGAGCTTCTCAGGTTAGAGTGAACCTTCCCGAGGGAGTTGGCTGCAGACATCTGTTAATAACCATCCGTTCCTTCCCACCTTGCCAGTGGCGGGAGGAATCTCCACTGGAATCCCGACGTTCCCTGCCTGAGCTGTCCTGTCAGTAGCACCTGCCGCTCGGATTCTTATGCCTTCCTTCTCTTTTTTAAATTTGTGGTGTCCGTATTTGCCTTTTATTAGAAGCTTTGCCTTGAGGAAAAAACGTCTCCCGGTGTAACATTTTAAAGTTGTACATTTTATTTAATTTGCATGTACGAAGAATTCACGGTGATGACTGAAAATATATATAAATATAAATATATATATATATTCCTTATTGAAAAAAAAAAACCACTGCCTTACTGTACACTTAAACCAAGAAAAAATAAAAAACCACAAAAGGTGCTCAAAAAAAAATAAAAATCCAATGTACACCTTGTACATGAACGGGCATTAGCCAAACAGAGTTACCTGCGCTGCCACTTTTCTCAACTTGTACGTTCTGCTTGCTGCTGTTTTAAAAAATACTGTCTCATTTAAGAATTATACGTATATATATATATATATATATATAAAAACAATAAAATCTTGATACTTTACAGTCTCTGTTTCCTGTTTTTCTCCTCTGGCCACTGGAATGCTTTTTGCTGTCTAAGAAGTTCTTCAAACAACCCTTCAACAACCCGTTTTTTGTTAATTATTTCTCTTATATGAAATGCGTGTAATTCCATGCACTGGTCCTGTTAGAGATGGCCCAGCAGAAGATCTCTGTGGGACCAGAGGTACCAGGAATGTGCAAGGAAGGGCTGCTGGGGCAGAAAAGTTTCCTGAATCTCCATCTCCTCTGCTCTGCCTATGGCCCCTCAGCTCTGGTCAAAATTTGGCTACTGAAGAGGTGGAAAGTGCTGCTTGTCAAAAACATGCAGTGATCTAATTCTGTGCCTTTACAACAGTAAAACCAGGGTAAAATTTTCTCATGGAGCTGAGCAAGGCTAGAAAAGAGCAGGATTATGTGCATCCACCTTTCATAACAAATCTAATTTGTGGGATGATGTGGTCACTGAACACACCACGGTTTTTAGGCTGCATCATCTGCTCCTGTTTAGAGCCTGCAAACTTACTGTGTGCACTGGGCCTGAGCAATATTTATTTCTTTTGCTGGTTATATGAATTCCTGAAATGCTGGTTCCTCCCCTGGAGACAGGAAGATGTGTATTCTGTCATTTACCCAGATTTAGGAGCAGGACCTGATCAGTGAGGCTGCTTCTGTGCTGTTATTTTGCTTTGCCTAAGTCTGATTTCTTTCCTTTAGGCTCATTTTTGCCTTTTCCTCGGTCACAACGTTACTTTTCATCAACTTGACTGTAAACTATTTGTATAGTTTTGAACTAATGGATGTTTTGATGGGAGTATTTCAAACAGTTGCTGTGCTGTTGTCTTGTGTGGATCTGTGTAAGGAGAACACATTGAGCATGAGCAGTCAGACAGCAAAGCTGTGGAGGTGACTCCCGGTGACACCTCCTGGAGAGGAGAGCGAGAAGGAGCACAGAGACACCAGAATGGTGATCTGGTCAGCGACTACAGATCGCACTCTTCTCCCTCCAGATGTTCATTTTCCCCACAAAGCTCCATTGGAGCTTGTTAATTAATAAGCCCATAAATCCACCTCTTAACAGATTGTTATACACTGAGCTGTGTAAATTTTTTTCTTGCTCCCCTCTCCGTAAAGAAATGAAAGGCTTTTCTGAACCCTTTTTTTAGTGGAAATCTCATGTCACTGCAGCAGCTGGGTTACACTCCGTTTCACTAATAGTACTTTTTTTTAGGACAGTCTAATTTTCTGTTAATAAATATGGAATTGGAACTGCCAGGGTCTGATGTCTATCAGCATTCCCAAATTCTTTGAAAAGGACCTGCTCTTCTTTGCCACTGCCCTGGTCTGTGGTTGCACTGGGTCACAGATGCAGCTGCTGTTATTTGGCTGCAGCAGTTGCAGAAACAAGCTCACGTAAGTGCCTTGGTTAAAGGTAATGTGGCCCTGTCTTGTCTGTCAAACACAGTTTGATTCAGCACATTGGTTTAAGCTGCTCCTACTGATGGCCCAGTTTTAGTTGCTTATTAAAAGATAGAATAAACCCCCAAGTATCGTGGAATCATAGAATGGTCTGGGTTGGAAGGGACCTTAAAGATCATCTCTTTCCAACCCCCCTGCCATTGGCAGGGACACCTTCCCTTAGACCGGGTTGCTCAAAGCCCCATCCAACCTGGCCTTGAACACCTACAGAGATGTGGCACCTACACCTTCTCTGGCAACCTGTGCCAGTGTCTCACCACTCTCACAGTAAAGAATCTTTTCCTAATACCTAATCTAAACCTGCTCTTTCTGTTTGAATCCATTCCCCTTTGTCCTGTCACTATATGCTCTCATAAATAGTATGTTTCCTTCTTTCTTGTAGGCTTCATTCAGGTACTGGAAGGCTGCAATTAGGTCACCCCAGAGCCTTCTCTTTCCCAGACTGAACAATCCCAATTCTCTCAGCCTTTCCTCATAGAAGGGGTGGCCCATCCTTCTAATCATCTTGGTGTCCTGCCTCTGGACTCACTCCAAAAGGTTGATGTCCCTCCTGTGCTGGGGACCCCAGAGCTGGATGCAGGATTCCAGGTGGGGTCTCACCAGAGCCAGTATCTGTTTTGTGCCCTTTCCTGAATGCCCCAACAGTGGTGATGCCAAGGGTTGGCTCAGCGTACCTGGAATGGCCACATATTCCCTCCATCCTCTCTTGGCCCTGCTGTTTGGGAGCTTCTGCTGCATCTGAGGCAATAAGCAGGGCATGGCTCTGCCTTTCTGCCCCTGCCAGGTTTCTTACCAGGGAAAAGATGTTCCTGCTGGGCTCTAGGAGCTGATCATACTCCGTCTTATCTCCTCTATCTGCAGAGTTGCTGCTGTGCTCGTCCCTTTTGCCCTCAGCAATTCAACCAGCCATTCCCAGCTCTGTAAAATCCTTGTTACAGCTGGCTGATGGAGTGCTCCCTCATCACCCGCTCTCTGCGGAGACCTTGGCTGGAAACAGCGATTATTACATTTTTCATGCCAATTTCATTTAAAAAAAAAATCTAAAAGGAAAACTAATTGTGCTTTGTGATACTTAGGGAAATTAAGTCTTCAAGGAAATGTAATCTTCTGCTTTTTATTTGACTGCAAATGTGTTAATTTATTTAATTGTATCATCGATCAACACAGTACATATAATTATTACCACTATATAATAGATTTGAAAAAATTTACTGTCATTGCCTGTGTAATCAGATATGCTGCTGTTACTAATTTCTAAACAGCATCAACGGGGACAAAAATGACCTTCCAGGCTTAATTTCATGCCCTACTTCCTGAAAAATTAAACAGGAAGTGAGCAGACAAAAACCAGCACAGATGCAGAGTGCAAGGCTGGTAACATCTGCCTTATTTGCTGCCCCTCTGCCATTCATAGAGCTGAACTCATTTCCCTGTCCTTTGATATTACATTTCAAACAAAATCTTGAGCAGATCTCATCAAAACAATCCTCCGGGCATTCCATTTCCATTCCCTCTGTCTTGCAGGTACAAATCATTATTTCATTTTACATGTGCAGGGACATTGAAAGCCCTGAACAGGCACTGGAACAAAAAGTATGAAATGGAATATTTAATGAAAGGCGGCAGCTGAGCTCTCAGAGAAATCAAAAGCTGCTGATCTTGAGAATTCATTGAAGGAATTTTTATTAATCTTATTACCCTAAAGAATTGCTTTTTAGATATGTTTTTCAAACAGCATCAAATCCTCATCAAAACAGGCACTGCAGTGCAAGCACCACGCTCTCTGCTATTGACAGAAGCAATGTGGTATTTGCATATGATTTTAAACAAGGCTGGCAGTGCATAGCACCATTACTGGCACCCTGGTATTTATTATCAGTGTTTATTATTATTTATTAGAACCATAAATCCAGCATGGCAACAAGCAGCTCCAGTTCCTGGTACAGCGAGGGGCCTCCTGTGTGTATATACATGACACATATATATATAAATATATATTAAAAAAATACATGTATTTGGGGGTGGAGCGGTTTGTAACGCTTAAAAAGCTATGGATGTTCACACAGCAACAAGCCTTCCAATAGGATTCCATTCCTTTAAATATTTTTAAGGTAAGCTGGTTTTTGCCCGAGAACCTTTGGATTGTATAATTTGAGGGGCAAGACCTGAAGACCAAGCTGGCAGTGGAGGAGCAACTGCTCACCCAACCCCAGATAACAGGCTCCAAAAGTCTCCCAGCGCCTGTTCCCGACCTCAGGGATGGATTACTGTGGCCTGCAAGGCTTCTTGCTGCAAAAAGCAGTGTCAGTTTTAAGGGATCCTGCCAGGGATCTCCTCCATGTGAGAGCTGGGCACGGGCACCCTGCCCATCACCCCCGAACACACAGGGACATTCCTGCACGAATGGCGATGGATGCACTACAGCTCCTACCTGTGTCCCAAACAGTCAGGTGACAGATGACTCCCCTTCTGAAAGGACAGGTTACACACAGAACTAGCACAGCAAACAGCAAGCCTTGATGAAAAAAAAAAAAAAGCAAAATATGTAGACATTTTATTTTTTTTTACCAAATGAAGAGCATGGTTCCTTAACTGACAGATTCCAACAAAAATCAAAGGATCAGAAAATTGGAACATTTCTTTATGACAGTACAATGAACTGAAAAAAACCCCAAAATTAAATTACAAATCCTCAGGCTAAGTATGTTTGCATCTGCCCACGTTCTGCACTGGCTGGAAGTTGTCTGGTCAGGGAGTAAAATCTCACTTCCACCCAAGTAAATCATTCCAAGGCAGGATACTACCAGTGTTCACACAACTTCCAGCTGGCTCAGAACAGAGGTGGAGGTTGTTCTTTCCCACTTCCAAAAGACACTGGTTATGCACACTCTGTACCACACTCATCTTTATACACAGGACATGAGCGCTGAAGAAAAAAAATCTACAAAAAATGTAAATTTGGTTTTGCCTCCACCGGGTGCTACACCTAAAAATTTATGTACAGAAAATGTGTTACAGTTCAAACACATCAGACAGAAAACAATCACAGTACAGGTACCAAAATCAAAATCTTCATCTGCTGTCTCATTTTGGTTGAGTGTTCTCTAATTCACACGGAGTCCTCAGTACAAACCTGGTACACACAACAAAGACCTTGTACAGCCTTAGCTCAGCCCAGCAGCACAGCACTGTGAGAGCAGGGCTGTTTCACTGCACCTGGTCAGTGTTGGCACCACTGCTAGAACAAGATTTGACTGGAGTCAGCTTATCAGTTGGATACTTTTAAAAGGCCATTTATCTTCTACAGTTTGTGAAAGGAACTTTGCTATAAACATAGGCTTGCTTTGTTCAGTCAAAACCAGAACCTGCTCGGTCCCTTCTTAAAGCTCCTGCTAGAAACAGGTCAATGCAGCCTTTGCCAGGTCACCCTCACAGCTTGGAGAGCCCATGTCCACTTGGGGGATTTAATCTTAAAGCAGATCTTCCCATGTTTTACATTTATTTAATTCTAATGTGAAGATCTAAAGATTCATATTGCAGCTTATCAAACTCGTAAGAGAAAAAGTTACACTTTGTTGAGAATTCCTGTGTTTAGGTTAAGAACTTGATGGCAGGGCTTGAAAACAGTTTTCCAAAAAAGATCAGTTTATTTTGGTGGGTCTGTGTTAATTCCGTATTTTTCCTTGAGAAGCTTAAGCTGTTCCTCTTTCTTCTTTGTGTCCATCTTTTGGAATGCCTGCAATTAGGAAAACAAAAGATGTGAGATGACAAAGAATCTCTCATCTTAGGACATGTTGTTTCCCAGTAACTGCAACCAACATCACTATGAAATCCATCACCATCACACACAGAGCTCTGTTTGATTCTTGCCCTTGGAGAACATCACAGGGCCTTGGGCACCGTCAGTGACGGGCAGGACATCAGAACTGGAGACTTTTCACCCATAAACAAGATCTCACATCCTGCTGCAGCTGTGCTGGTGTGAGGCCCCTGCTTCCTCTTCTCCAGACTACTTGCACCAGAAACATTTCTTTCACACCCTTGGTCCAAAGGTACTTTGTTTGGCACACAAATCCCCACGTAAAGATGCAACCTTGACCGTGTGTCCAATCCACTCCCTCCAACAGTTGGGGTTTATTTCTTAAGAATACCCAAGCAACTGTTTTTACAAACTGATTTTGGGCTTGTTTTTTTGTGCTGGCTCTGTTCACAGGTAACTTAAACCCGCCTGGTGCACATACCCTGTTTGCATTGTAGTAGAGAACCACGAGGTATCTGTTGCAAACGTTGAACCCTGACAGGTGATCACAGGCGTTCTTGGCATCGAAGATGTCCTCATACACCACATAGGCTGTTCCTCTGGTCTCAGGGGTGTTCCCACTGCAGAGCAACATCAGTTTTAACATTGAATAAAATGAACAAGAAATAGTTTTATTAGTCTAACATTTATTTATTTCACAGTGACTGAGACTGGATGAACTAATGCAACTTCACTAAAAAACAATTTTTTATTTTTTCTAGATATTAAATTACATCCCTGCTTTCCACACCAAACAGTTCAGAGCCAGAGACAACAGGAGAGTGTGCTCTATTTTGCTCCTTAAGGAAAATGCACCTCCCCACAACAACTATCAGAAGCTTTTGTCAGGGTTGCCATGTATCTGGAAATGATTTAAGTCTTTATTACAGCAATTAGTTTGTTTTATTTAATATTACAAGACCTGGCTGTCAGTGGCTGTCTGGATCAGATGTGTCCCTAGGGTGGAAAAGGGTTCCTGGCACATCATGAAGTCAATTTAGGAGTCAGAACAGCCCTGCTGGTGAAAGCCCACTGCAGAGCCACAGCCATCACCCAGTGGAGCACCAATTCCACTCCCTTCGCCCGAGGGATGAGACACATGGCTGGGCACATAACACTAATGAGCCCAGAGGTACCACAGAGTTTACAGATCCCAAAGGTTTCAAATAAAAGACAGTTATAGAGGCTTAATAATCAGAACAACTGTCTCCAAGGTGCTTCTGAGAACTCCCGAGGACAAATGGCATCTCACATATCCACCCTGGGATGTGTACAAAGGTGGAGAATGGGATAAAAACTGCACAAGGCACAAAAGCCATTACAAAGGGGGATCGACCTTATGCCTTGTCTTGTGATGATGCTGGGATTTCTGTGGGAAACAACGTGAATTAGTAGTTCTGAACAAACTGCTGGACACACCTGTCAGTGCGTCACTCTGATGGAAAGCTCCCGATACATCCCAATTCCTTATGTCCCACTGTCACACTGTTCTAGCCTATGTGTTTTCAGAAACCTTAAGTACTGGCTGTCCTTTATGCTCATTACCAAAGAACTCCACCTGTTTAGCCCAGCAGTGTTTACGCTTCCCCCTGTTCCTTCAGCCATTCCCCAGCCACGTCTGCTGTGCTTCCCTGTAGAAGGGTCTGTCCAGCTGCACGTCCCAGCACAGCACCACCAGCACGTGCCCCCTCTCCTGGTCTGCTGAGGGCAACTCTGTCTGTAAAACTGACTTTGCTCTATACAATTAACAATCAAACAGGTTACCAGAGAAGCTGTGGATGTGTCATCCCTGGAAGTGTTCAAGGACAGCTTGGATGGGGCTCTGAGCAACCTGGTCTAGTGGAAGATGCCCATGGCAGGGTGTTGGAACTAGATGGTCTTTAAGGTCCCTTCCAACCCAAACCATCCTATGATTTTAATCACTACAGCTCTGAAATGAGCACTGCTATTTTAAGTTGTTACACTCGGTCTGTTTAAGCAGCATTGACAATTTAGGTATTTACATCCTACATAGTCAAAACAAACATTAATTTCCCACCCCAGTCTCAGAGAACTGGGAAACAGAAAGCCATATAAATGACAAGGGTATGTTCTGCTCTAATCTGATCAGCAACTTAATCAAGAACTCAGGAGGTGCTGCAGGTTATTTTGCCACCATTGATAAAAGCAGTACAATAAAGCCACCCCATATCAAATACAAACTACATTTCCTTTCTATGTGTGCATCTACTGAAATCTGTCTCACATTGTATTACACACCAAGTTCTGTTTCCTCCCCTTCCTAAATATTCTTTTAGGAGTAAAAAAAAAATAAAAATCCTTTTGTGTGTCTATACTCCAACCAGCCTTACTACAGTCCTCAAAAGCTCTCCCTGAATTCCAGCTTCAGCCAACTCTTTCTGCCAGAAACTTAGTGGATCATGATACCACCCAGATGGAATGATGGCTTAATCCACGGCATCCAGGTTGGACGGGGCTTCGAGTACCCTGGTCTGGTGGAAGGTGTCCCTGCCCATGGCACGAGGATTGTTGGAACATCATGATCCGTAAGGTCCCTTCCAACCCAAACCATTCTGTGATGACTCAGACAGTTCTCAGGATAACAGGCAACACCAGCGCTCATGTCTTCAGTATTTGAACAAGCAGTGAGAAGAACCTCAGAGCTGCTGCAGACATGCACAATCTCCAGGCATTTATAAGCAAAGTCACAGTCACATCCCCACTATCCAGACCCTGTGTGGTCGAGGACGCCCTGTCTCTGACCCATAGGGGTTGCTGCTGGTGTTTGTTTCTAGTCCACAGGTCCAGCAGCAACATCAACATCTGTTTTCCTATTAATTATCTCATATTCATTAAACAGGAAAACTGTTCAGCTTCTGCCTTTCTTATTTTTAGCTCCAGTGAAGGTACAAGCTCAGCTGTATTTGAGAGTCAAGAGAACAAGTCTCATATTTTACCAACTTCCCCAAGTTCCCATCAAATTTAAGTTTCTTTCCCCCACCTCCTAGCAATATAATTTTCTAACAAATTCACTTAAGAGCATCATCACATCCCTCTCTGGCACTCAGGGCACTGAGCCTTTCCAGCTGTGGATCCCAGCTGTCACCCACTGAGGTGAGAACACGGGCACTGGAGCACGTGGAGCCCTTCACGTCCCAAAGGAAAACAAAATACTTACACTCTGATCTGCCGGATGGGGCCGTACTTCCCGAAGATGTCGTACATCTCCTCGGCCGTGATCTTGTACGGCAGGTTCCTGATGTACAGGATCCGGTTCACCTCCGGGGGGAGCCGGATCTGAGAGGGAAAAGACACGGGGATTGTTAGATCCGGGGCACGTACCACAAACCTTAAACCCGGCACCTTACGGGCTAAACTATGGAACGGGGTTGGAAGGGGCCTTAAAGATCACCCTGTCCCACCCTCCTGCCGCGTTCCCGTCAGACCAGCGGGATGCCTGGAGCGGGATGGGCTCCCTTCCCCAGGAGCGGGGCCGGAGCCCAGCGCGGGCGGGACAGGGCAGCGCAGCGCACTCACGTTGGCTCGTTTGGCCGCTTGCATCGCCATGGCTGCGGGCTGAAAGCGGGGGCCTTGGCCTGGGGCAGGAACAGCGGCGGGGAAAGAGCCCGGGAACAGGAACACCAGCCGGGATCGTGAACGCTGGGCGGGAGACCCGGATCTATCCCGGCGTGCACCGCGCTCCCCTCACGGACGGGGTCAGTCCCGGCGCGCACCGCGCTCCCCTCACGGACCGGATCTATCCCGGCGCGCACCGCGCTCCCCTCACGGACCGGGTCAGTCCCGGCGTGCACCGCGCTCCCCTCACGGACCGGGTCAGTCCCGGCGTGCACCGTACTCCCCTCACGGACCGGAGCTGTCCCGGCGCGTACCGCTCAGCCCCTGCCCCGCCCTCGGCCTTACGGGTCCCCGCGCCGCGTCCGCCTTCAGTTCACGGCAACAGAACTGCGACACGAACCTCTTTTTAATAAACACCTCCCGTTATCCTTTTCCCCTCCTCGCCACCTTTTCAATAAACGCCTCCCGTAATCCTCTGCCCCTCCTCACCGCCCACAATAAGCGATCCCGGTTTGGAGCAGAAAGGGGCAGGATCTCTGCAGTCCAACACCCGCGGTGACCCTGTCACCCAGCACAGCTACAGCAGAGGCCCTTTCTTGAAGCAAACGGGCATTTCGATGACGATTTTGCCGATGTTCTTGTTTTCCTCCATAACCCTGTGTGCTTCTGCGATCTTGTGCAGGGGGTAAACGCTGTCCACGAGCGGCTGGAGACGCGGGGAAGCCCCTCCGGAAAAATAGGGCAGCGCGTCCTCTGTGAAGGCTCTCACCAGCCGCTCCTTATACTGCGGGAAAAGAGCGTTTTGAAAGTTATTTCCAGCCATTTCACTCACTGAGGTGTCTCTAAGCACGGCGTACAAAGTGTGCGCAGCCCGCAAGGAGACACTTCCTGCACTGTCACGGTGAAATGGACATAATAGACATATGCTGGTCTAAATTACAAACAAGAAGAAAACTATTAGATTTATTACATTTTAATTGAATGAAATTCTCCAAAACAGGTGGTGTAAGCTCAGTGCAGAACCATTTAAATTCAAACTGATAGTTTTTGAGAATATACATATATATATATATACATATGTATATGTATGTATGTCTTAAACCATCTACCCTAGGGCTCTACACTGCCTGTCTTTTATTGTCAAAGCTGAGAATTTTCCACATAAAGTGATTTTCTTCTTGGTAATTGGGCATCCAAATGGCCTTGCTTTCTACTTCGAAAAATTACCTAATAGAAGTTTTTATTTACCTCTCCTCAGACTCGATCAAATTGCCTGATCACTCAAGTTCTGTTCTTTTTTAGGCCAAATCTTTAAATTATGGTACTTGTGAAATACATTCAGAAGTCCTGGGTATCATTCTTCTGATTCAGGGAGGAATTTGATAAAAATAGAAAGGGAACATTATAACTTAATTATAACTTAATTTTTCAAAGTATGTAATGACAGTTCAAGTGGGACTTTTTTTTTGCAAGAAGGTGTTTAACACTAGTTTTAAAAGAAAACTATCATCAGTTTTACGGTCAAACTGCACAGACTGTTGATAGCCATTACTTGCCTCCTTGTCTCGTGACCGTAATAGACTCGTGTGGATGCTGGCTCTTTTGGAGAGCAGCCTTGCTAGCAAATCCCCATGGACTTCACCTCCACTCAGCAGTCCATAAATAATCCACCGGCCATCAGTACTCAGACAGTTGAGATTCTTCTCCCAGTATGAGCCACCAACACAATCTAAAATAATATCCACTCCAGAACCTTAAGTAGAATCAGGAGAGATTTCAGCAATGTAGTTGAGCTGCATTAAAAGCTGGGATAATCTCAGGGAAAACTACAACCTTGTTCTTTATAGGTACAGAATCAACCCTGCAATTCTCATTTAATTCTTTCTACTGAAATTAGGAATTGTCACAATGATTTGTAAGGAATTATAGAATTGGGCCCCAAAAAAATTTTCTAGCAGTGTGAGAACCCAGCGTGGTGAGGCACTGGCACAGGTTGCCCAGAGAAGCTGTAGATACCCTACCCCTGGAGGTGCTCAAGGCCAGGTTGGATGGGGCTTGGGAGCACCCTGGTCTAGTGGAAGGTGTCCCTGCCCATGGCAGGGACTTGGAACAAGATGATCTTTAAGGTTCCTTCCAACCTAAATCCTTCTGTGATTCCGTGGTGATTCTTAAAAAGACAAGTGTGAGGACTTGGTCCCACAGTTCTTTGTGGAGGGAACAATAAGGCGGCACGATATTTACGCCCCAAATGAACACAGATAAAGAGAGCCCATGCAGAAAACAGCACAATTAAACTAAGGAAAGGCACATTCTGAGCTGAACAGTGTGTCAGGTTGTGCTAACAGGGTCACTACTGTCTGCTCCCTCACTGACTAAGGTGACAGCTGAAATTGAGTGTATGTGCACATGCTGGGAGGTACAAACTCCTCCCCAGCTGTCACAGGCTCTTTCACAGAGAGGTTCTTACCTTGGGTGAACTCCAAGACTTTTTCACTAAAATCTTCATTCTTGTAGTTGAACCCTGCAGCTGCTCCGGCGTTTGCTGTTGCTTTCCGTTTCTCTTGAGTTCCTGCTGTCACAATGGGAATTGCTTTTGCCAGTCTCACCAGCTGAATGGCTGCCATGCCAACTCCGCTGGCTCCAGCATGGATCAGCACTGTCTCGCCCTCCTGTATTTTACCTGAAGGAGGACATAAGGGAAGAGTGGCCACCCTTTGGGCATCACCATTGGATTAAAACATGAACAGCATGGAAAATACTGAAGAGGGGGTTGAAAGAGATGCCCTTGTGGGCTTTGTTTACATCTTCATATCTTTCATAAGAGAAACAAACCCAGGACTAACAGAGGTCACAGTGTGCTGACAGAACTTCATTTTACCAGTTTCAGTGGAATGACTTTATCTTGGCCCTGTCCAGTTCTGGGCATCTGTGACCGAGATGCTTAAGTGAGCGCAATCAGCCTTTTTATTCCACCAATAAAAAACACTGCTGGAGGATGTTCATACTGAAAAATCAGGCACTCAAAAATGGAGAAACATACAAAGTGCTGGGTAATGTTAAGGACCAGTTCTACCAATTATCTATCAGTTCCTCTAACGCATTAATTTAAAGTGATCTGGAAGTGATCCCCAGGAAACAACACTGCTTGAAGCAAGTCTACAAGAAAGTTATTTGTTTGGAACTTCTGTTCTTTACTGGAACTTTTAGGTGCTACTGCTGAAGAAGGTAGAAGAAGGATATTTCTCACCTGAGCAAAACCCTGGCAAGTGCTACTGCAGTGCCTTGGCAGTGTATTTTCAAAGTGAAGAGTGTGAGCTTCTGATGTTTTGAATCAGCTCAGAGGGGATTTTACTTACAATTAATGTCTCTGTGAAACGAGGTACAAGGAGATGTTGCCTATTGTAGGTCCAAAGGCAATTAGTGAGAAAGTTCATTATATGGTTATGCTTGCAAGTGAAGTCAAATCCTTAGAAATAGGATGGTTTTTCAGCTGTTTGGAGAACATGGAAGTTATTTGAGGGTTTAGACTTAATGAAAGGTGTCCCTGCCCATGGCGGGGGGATTGCACTAGATGATCTTTAAGGTCCCCTCCAACCCAAACCATTCAGTGATTCAAGCTGAGAAATATACATGAAAAGAAAACTGAGCATCTTTCCATATCCTTCCTTGTAAATATGCAATCAACAGGGTAAGTTATGAGTGGGGAGAGGTGGTCAAGATTTCAGGATTTGTGTCTGGCATACCAAATTCTGTCCCACGGGAATGAAGTGACAGAGGAAAGGCAAACAGCATTCAGATGGAGGCAACAAAGAAAGGGTTTCATAACAGAAAGGAATATCAGCTGTTTTGGGATAGATGGGCAAATACACCTCTCACCTACAAAATGCAGCAGCTGAAATGCTGTTAACCAGGCTTCGGGAATGGCTGCAGCCTGGATAAAAGTCATATCTTTGGGGATTGGCATCAGGTGGCCCTCAGGAACTGTAACGTACTGTGCCTGACCTCCTCCGGAGAGCAAAGCCATCACTGCATCGCCCATCTTCCACCGGCCCCTGCAGCCAGGGCCCAGCCCAGCCACACTCCCAGCTGCTTCTAAGCCTAAAATATCACTTGCTCCTTCCGGGGGAGGGTACTTCCCTCTCCTCTGAAATAAAAGAATAGAGAGGGCAAGGAAGGAAAAGCAACACCTCATTGACGGTAATGAATTGCAGTATTCCATTTGCATGTCTCTAACCTCAATTCCTATCTATTTAATCCTGATCTTGCACTGTGCAAATGGTCCAGTAATTTGAGGATCTTCTCTCCTCTGGAAACACTTCTTGTTTCCTAAGTATGTTCTTAAAATAAGAATAAATTCAGTTTTTTGTGAGTCTCCTTTTTCCAGGCCAGTTTCCACTGAGGAGGTACTATGGTCCCCAGTTGCAGAGCATGGCTTGCAGATCAAACTTAATAATTTGAATGTGATTTTCTCCCACTGGGACTGGGCCAGTGAAACATTTCCTGTTCATCTCAAATGTCCAGAGAAGTGTCTAAGCATCTAGAAAGACCAGAGCTCTGGTTTTACATGTTTTATTGAAAGGCAGCTGCCTTTCCATACCAACCCAGCACTGCAGTGACCCAGATAAAAACATTTATCTGCTGAATCAACAGACATCTCTTCTTTCGCCCCTATGAAATCTCCCATCCAAATGCTCCTGACTTCCAACCTCTTTTAACTCTTCTGATCTGTCAAGACCTCAGATAGAGGCTTGAAAAAATCAGTGTTATTTTCAGCTGCATAAATCTGCTTAACGTATACATACCTGGAGTAAATCTGCCCTATTCAGAGCACTGGCAGAGACCTTCACAAGAACTTCTCCTTGTCCTGGACTTGGTTTCATCACTTCTTTCATATAGAGATTTTCTGGGCCTCCTGGGCAATCAAAATAAGCTGCAAACATTTTCTCTAGAAAAAAAACAAAACAAAACCAAACCAAAAACACAAACCCAAACTGAAATAAAACTGGCATGAATACAGGCACACTTACATGCAGTGAGAAAATCTCAGTGATGAAAAATGACAAAAGATTTTAAAAATTCCTATTTATTTCCCTTGCCTCAGCATTTGATTCCAGTGTGCCTGATTTGCTCTGGTAGAGGGTCTCACTGCTGCAGGAGTCTTTCAGGTAACTCCTCAGTCACTGTTCCTGGGTTCCTTTTGGCACCAGCAGCTGTTGAGTTGGGCTGCGATGTCAAGCCTCCACCTACCTGTCAAAATTAAATCTGCAAGAGGCTCCCCTCTGCTCCCTGATGCTGGGTGGAAGGAGATGAGTAGAAGAGGGAATCACAATGGGAACAACTGTGTTACTTCCTGAGAGCTGGTACTTTACTGAATGCAGCACAGGGTGGGCTGCTGGCCAGAGCCTCTTCAAGCAACCAGCACCGTGTGACAGACCACCCTGCCCTCTGTAAAAATCACTTGCATGATGATATCTGTACAGGAAAAGCTAAGTGCGTACCTAATCGTCTGTGGTAAGACTGCAAATGCAGAATGACAAACAAATTGAAACCCCAGGAATGTCAATCCCCACGGGGTGGTGCTCTACGGCTATTTTACAGTGAATAAACACTCCCAATTATTTCAATACAATGTAATTTAAAGGCTTTTCTTTCTGAGGCTGGCTGTCTATTCATTGTTGTCAGCTGAACCATTTAATCCAGTCCCACAAAATTTGTCTGTATCAGCTAAAAAATTCAGTGGAAAGCTCACCTGATACACCCTGTAAGAGATGCTTCTGCTCTTAAATGCGTCCAAATTTTAGTCAATTAAAAATAAGATGTGAAAGAAGCTTTCTTCCTTCTTCCATCAGAGTTCACTAACTTGCATTTTTATGAATCGTTGCCTTTGTTGACAGAATCAGGCCCACAAAAATGTAAAAAAAAAAAAAAAAAAAAAAAAAAGAAGATCTGAGTATCTACATTGCTCTGAAACCCGTTTCCAGCCAAGTGTAACAGCTTCGAACTGTCAGATCTGCCAGCAGTAGCCCCAAGCAATAACTTTAAGAAGTTATATGGTTCCCGAGCACAATTTGTTACTCACCTTTTTCCTATGAATAAGGAAGGACAACCTCTGCACCGGAACAAACCCAACCTGCCCTCAGGAACAGAGTCCGATCCCGGTTCCTCCTCTCTGAGCTCTGCCCTTGCCATCAGCTACTCCCCTGCGGGTCAAGGGGTGGAACGGGGCGAGGTTGTGTTTCACTTTGGAGGGAAAGACATGAGCAGAGTCAGAACTATTAGTGCAACTCGCTGTTGTTTCTACTCACTGACCTGGATTATTGCACGGATTGAGACAGAAACCCCGGCAGAGATCCACCGCTCCCCCAGCACCCAGAGGAGTTTGGCCTGATGCCCGTGCTGGGCGGGAGGAGTGTCATGGTGTGCGCTCAAGCAGAGCGGGAGCGACTGCTCTGATTTCGGAACTCAGTCTCAGACTCGATTTACTCCACTGGTATTCGGGACCTGTGAGAGCCCTTCTGCCATAGACGCCCTAGGCTCTGTTTCCGGGAGACAGCAGCGTTCAGAGCTCGCTGGTTCATGTCCATCAGCCCCGTGCATTCCTACCTGGTTTAGAATCACAGAATCATTCAGGCTGTAAAAGCCTGATGACGTCTCCTTGAACTTTGCTGTTTCCCCCAGAAAGAGAAGGATCAGATCATGCCTTTCTCTGTGTCCTGGTCACCAGCTATTGAATTGTCAGGGAATAAAATTGACACTTCAGGCTATTTAAAAATGATAAATCATATGTGTGTCTGTGTGTAGGATTTTTTCTGTGGATTTTTTTCATATTAATAATGAGATTTTTTGAGTCATGCTTTTAAACTTTTCTTTGAGACTAAATAAATTTAGAATCAAGTATAGCTAAAAATTCATTTGTTCTCATGTGACTCAAAGAGCTAATAATTTCTTTACTTCTGCAGATGAAAAGATCATGAAGCCTGTTGTTCTTGAGAATGCCTTTTGATGTCCTGTAGTACACACGGTCTGATTCAGTCCCGGTACTGACATTGTGTCTCCTTCCTCATCCTCACAGAACTTTGCAATCTACTGCAGTTTAAAATAAATAACTTTCTGTAGCAGTCAGTGGCAATGCAAATTGACATGTTAAAAATATATTTTATTTGTAATATTCGAAGATGTACTGGGCAGTCTGAAAATGTGTTAATGTAACAATTTCCTTCATCCCTTGGATCTGTGGTGCCCTGCATCACTGTAATGCCATTAGAGAACTTACTTTGCTTAGTGAGATTAATAATTATCTTATCTGGAAACAGGCTAAAAGGCAATGTTAAAAAGATTAAGCAGACTATCTTAAGCCAAATATTGAAGACATCACTTTCAATTCAGTTAAGAAACTGAGATGCATAGAGTTGTCCTTCTATGAACAGTGAGCCCTCAAGTGTTCTTGAAAAAAGCCCTGAAAAAAACTCAGAAGCTGGAAAGTTGTAAAGCAGCGGTTTGTTGTTTAAATTGGATAATGTTTCAAACTTCTAAGCTTTATTTCCTCATGAGCAGTCCTGAGGTTGATGAAGTCCAAGTTTTCTTCTGATTCAGCTACCTTTCTCTCTAAAGTGGTCTGCTGTAATAACACAAGGAAATAAATAAATAATTTTTAAAAAATTATAAAAATCATATACAGAATTGCTGTAATGGAGATGCTTTTTTTCCAACTTCAAATCCCCCTCAGACTGTGCGATGCTCAAATGAAGACTGTGTTATTTTTAGCTGAAAATTAAAAATACTAATACCTATATTAATGAGATAATATCAGTTCTAAAGAATAGACACTGAACACTTTCAATAATTTTCAGAAATCTCTTGTAATAGGCAAATAAAAGTTACTTTGTTTTCTTTTCTCAAAGAAATCATCCAGGACAGCAAGAATAAACTCCAGATCAAACTCACTGCAAATCTAGCCCTGGAAACACTTAGACATTACATTAGCCTTTGCTTAGGAGCAGTGGTCAGTTATGGATAAGATGACTATTGGCAAGACCAAATAACGTGTGGATATCATTACAGGATTTTGCAAGTGTTGGCATTTTTTTGCAGTCTTCCAGCTTTACACTTTCTGCCTTTCTCCCATAGCATTAAAAAATGCTCATATATCAACTATGATACGGCTCCTGAATATATTACTGAGCCAGATCAGACTTGGGGATAAATAACACAATGGCACCTTTTGGATCTGCTCCAACTCTGTGTGTAGTCCTGCAGAAAATACTAGGATAGAGCTAGTCCGACGCTAGCTTAAAATGTAAAGCCCAGTCCTTAGATTTCGTAAGTCCCATTCCCCAGGGCTCAGCACTGGGACCTGCTCTGTTTAATGTCTTTATCAACAGTCTGGGCAAGGGGATCGAGTTTGCCTTTGGTAGGTTCACAGGTTACACCAAGTTGGGTGGGAGTGTTGATCTGCTGGAGGGTAGGAAGGCTCTGCAGAGGGATCTGGACAGGCCAGATCAGTGGGCCGAGGCCATTGTGTGAGGTTCAGTAAGCTGAAGTGCCTGGTCCTGCACTTGGGTTACAACAACCCCCTGCAACACCACAGGCTGGGGGCAGAGTTGTTGGAAAGATGCCCAGTGGAAAAGGACCTGGGGGTGCTGGTCAACAGCAGCTGAACATGAACCAGGTGGCCAAGAGGGCCAAAGGCAAAGCGGCTTGTATCAGGAATAGTGTGGCCAGAAGCACCAGGGGAGTGATTGTCCCCCTGTACCTGGCACTGATGAGGCCTCACCTTGAATCCTATGTCCAGTTCTGGGCTCCTCAATTCAGAAAGGACACTGAGGTGCTGGAGCGAGTCCAGAGAAGGGCAACAGACCTGGGGAAGGGTCTGGAGCACAAGTCTGATGAGGAGCAGCTGAGGGAACTATGGGTGTTTAGCCTGGAGAAAAGGAGGCTCAGGGGTGACCTTATGGCTCTCTACAACTACCTGAAAGGAGGTTGTAACCAGGTTGGGGCCAGTCTCCCAAGTTACAAGCTATAGCGCAAGAGAAAATGGCCTCGGGTTGTGCCAGGGAAGGTTTCCATTGAATATTAGGAATAATTTCTTCACCAAAAGGGTTGTCAAGCACTGGAACGGGCTGCCCAGGGCAGTGGTGGAGTCACCATCCCTGGCAGTATTAAAAGATGTGGCACTGAGGGATGTGGTTTAGTGATGGGCTTGGCAGTGATGGGTCAATGGTTGGACTCAGTGACCTTTAGGTCTTTTCTAACCTAAATGATTCTCTGGTTCTGTGATTCTGGGCACAGACAGAGCTATGGTTTTGGATAGAAGAAGGGGCTTGTTTCATGTGCTGCATCAGTATTAGTAACTCAGCAACTAAAGGTTGTTTCACTGGCATTGTTTCTCCAGCACCGGGCAGAAAATACTTTTCTATTAATTGCTGGTATTGAATCTAGATCTGAGGAAGACTTGGGTTAAGCCAAATTTGTGTGCCAACTTCTTCATGTTTCATATCTGCATTGATTTCAACAGAGCATGACTGCAGCACCTTTGTGCCTCTCCAGCCTTTGTTTCATATGTTCCTTGGAACAATACACCAGGCTCTCTCAGTGTTCCTGATCCTAAGGTGTGCAGACAGTTTGTCCTTGGTGAATGTTAGCCACCTGTCACGTGAAAAGGGGCAGAAATTAAGGATTTTCTGTCCCACCTGTATTAATATATTTTTTGTCCATTAGTGTCCCCCTCCTGGCAGTTCAAAGCCTTTAAAGTCCGAAAACAGTCAGTCAGCGTCTCCTTAGGGGAGACCCTTCACTTGACAGATTCACTGAGATGGACAGGACTTTTGATACCCTATTTATGGGGACTGCACTTAATAGCAATGGAGAACCTTCTCAGCAAGTTTCTCCTACAAGTTATTCTGCTGTTGGCGAGACTGCCAGCACCGAGAAAAAAAACAAAACCAAATGGACTAACTCTTAGCAGCTCACAAAATAACTTTAATTAATATAGGGTTCATGTCATCAGTGATAACATTTAACTGCAAAATTCCAGAAGCACGCTCTCCAAAAACAACACAACTCCCTAAGAAGCAATAGATCACTACAACACCTCAATATAAAATTCAAGCAACCCCCCTCCACAATAGATCAGTTTGCAAAGACTAGGACAAAATCTAAACACACTCACTAACACAAAGCAAAAAGGAAAGAATATAGCTACTTCTCACTAGCACACACTAAGACCAAGAAATACACACTGTAAGGCAAATCACATACATCGAGTCGGAGTCCGTGATCCAAGGTGATAAAATACAATACAGCAAAAAAAAAAGAAGGTAAAATATATACACGGTAGTCTATAAGGTATAGGGAAGGAAGCAAATTACAATTAGTAAAGGTGAAAGCAAAGTAAAATATAAAAACAGTTGGTCGCCCCACGGCATCCTGAGGAGCGGAAGGAGAAAAGGCGGCCTGTCAGTTACCCCCCCAGAAATGATGGAACTTCTCCCCCATTTTTGCTCATGTCCAGTTGTGGGAAATGACTGAGCTGTAGACAGCTTAGGCCTTGAATTTGAGCAGTTACAGCTACAAGGTTGTAAAGGAATGTAAACATTGAAGATCAGAAAGCAGAAAAGGAAGAAGAACTGCAGTAAATAACAGGTGTTGTTTTGAGAGTTGCCCGCATGTGAGGGAATGCTGACCACCTATTAGAAAAGGAGCTTAGGCGTGTGAACAAGAACACTTAACCAATGAGATATGGTATATTTGCGTGTGGACAGAAGAAAAAGACTATAAAACTAAGCCTTCTGTAAATAAAGTGTTCGCTGCCTGTCAACTGACTGTGTGTTTTTTTGGCTGCTGCATCCAATCTCTTTTTGTACTTTTTTCCTTAGGCAGTTTGAGTGACTATAGTCAGTAAACTAATTTTCAGGGTGATAGACAGATGACATAGACCTGAGTTCACATCAGGTAGGATGTTGGCAAAGAAAGGCCATACTATCTCCATACCATTCCATCCTTCCTTGATCTTATCAGTCTGTTGCTGGGAAGTCTTCCCTAGGTATTGGGGTCTTTCCGAAAGCCCTCAGGAGTCTCTTTGTCCCTTTTGGTGTAGCCTTATCACCTTACAACGGGTTTCTGGGTCTTTGCCATAACTGCTCAGGACTGTCAGTGTGGCCTTAAATTGGTCTGTCACCTTATAGCCAATGCATGCGCTCCTTCTTGCTGAACTTTCTTTTCCAGTATTCCCCCCATGTGACCCCACAGGTGGTCCCTTCTAGCCTTAACCATTCTATAATTCTGTGACTGTATCAGGGAGTGCCTATTAGCTTTTTTATCATTTGATATGATAGGATATGAGAAGAAGTGCTGTTATTCTGCTCTTTATAAGCTGCTGGATAATGAAAACAGATAAACTACATCTGTACCAGCAATTTTAAGGCTCCAGGGAGCAGTTCTGAGTACGGTCAGAACAGTCCAGGTAGAGTTGTGACCTGGGCCAGCAAGCACTTTGGTTTTGGCAATTACTTTGCTTTTTGGCAGTTCCAGAGCACAGACTGTGAAGTTAGAATGGCCCAGGACCGCTCCCCGAGGGCAGCCTGTACAGCCACTGTTTCAGGGTTATAGTATGGGCACGGCACATTCCATACCAGCAGGTCTCAGTGCCAGAGAATGGACCTACATCCATCTGCTTTACTGGCAGAATCCTTGAACTCAAAGTGCTTAAAAAGGACTCCTTGCAAATGGCACTTAAATGGCATCTTTCTTCCAAAAATCAAAGATGTGAAATTAGCAATCAACCTTGCGAGTCAGCCAGGCTGTACCCCGGCACTGGGCTCTGAGGCTGCAAGAACAAGTGTGTTTAGTAGAGCACTGTGCTCCCTACCTTTATCACTGCTTTGTGCTCTGCATTCCCAGTTTCTACCTCTGCTGTCTCTTCCCAGGATGCTCTTGATCTCTTACATTAAAGCCAAAGGTTGATGCACAGACTTGTCTTTCCTTTATGCCGGTGATAGCTGTGTTTTCCACACACTTTGTGCTGACAAGACTGTCACTCAGCAAAGCCTACAGTTGATTCATTTTTCTTCAGTTCTGTAAAAAGATAGATGTATAAGTGTTCATTCCCCTTCCCCTTTATATGGGAAACCGTATTTTTCTTCATGTGGAATTCAGGAATTTCAGCAGAAATAATGTTAGGCCTCACATAAGCAATATAACAAAATAAAAATCACAAAAACAAGAGGGCAACAGAATTGACCAGCAGGAAAATGGTCATGTTTCTCAGGAAGGCCATAAAAGTCCAATTGTATTTTTATAGGGTAAGTATTCCTGAGTTCTGGTTTTCCTCATGTTTAATTTACCTCCTACTGAGGAAACAGTCCACAATGAAAACACTAAGAAATGAGATAAAACTTGCTACAAGCAGCAGATCAGAGCAGAAAAAGGGCTTTAGGGGTGGTTTCTGGGCCAGGTTTGATCCCAAACAAAAATTATTTTCTTTTTAAATGGTCAGCAAAAACACAGTGTGGGAAAATGACTGAGGGAAAGTTAGAAAAAACTGGGAAAAATTTGGATGCTACAGTTTTATTCATATTCTAACAGAAGTTATAACATTGAAGAAATTTTAGGCTGAAATGCAGTTGTTATGTCCAGCGTGGAATGTGGTTTGCATGCTTGGAATCAATTCTGTGATAGTTCCCCAGGCAACACACTTTGCAGCCTGAAGGATATGCTAAGGAGGGATGAAACAGAGGGTGAGGCGGAGAGAAGACACCTTGGCCAGGCTGTGTTGTATCCCTGCAGGAATGGGAACTGGATGGTACCACATAGCTTGCTGATAAATCAAAGAGCAGCTGTATGGGAAAATAACCAGGGGTAAAATTAAAGAAAACTGGAAAGTTACATTTTAACAGACAAAACTTGTGATCAGCGTGCTGTCAGAGACTGAAATAGTTAATGATTTATGCACTCCAGGAGTTTGCAGGCTTTGACTTTTTGCCCTAAAAATGCAAGGGGATACCCCAGATGGACAGTTGAGCCCATCTCCTCAGTGCTAAGCCCTAAAAAGGCAAGAAGATGCCTCAGGTGGACTAAGCCCTAAAAAGGCAAGAAGATGCCTCAGGTGGACTAAGCCCTAAAAAGGCAAGAAGTTGCCTCAGAGGGGCTAAGCCCTAAAAGGCAAGAAGATACCTCAGGTGGCCAATCGGGGCCATCCCTCCCTCCAGTGCTAAGCCCTAAAAGGCAAACAACTCCTCATGCCAGGGAGGTGCAAAAGCATGCTGAGGGTATATAAACTGACTGGTGACTTTGAGAATTTGGGTTCTCCTTCTCCCCCACGGCCTGTGAATCAAGACCATCGCTCTCAAGCATCGCTGGATCCAGTGGGCGGTGACTATGTCCATTTCTTCTGTACTCTCAGCTTCTCTTTTCCCTCACTCTCATTCTGGTTTTCCTCTCCCTGAAACAGTTTCTCCCCCCCCAAAAGTTATCTTTATGTTACATTGTTTTTATGACAACACCCAAACTGTTAGCATGCTTGTTGATACAGAATTGTTAAAATAAACCTTGCCAGTATATGTTTTCAGACACCGATTATTCAGTGTCGTTTCACTCTAATCCACCCCCAGGGAATTATTGATAAAAACCTGGGTTACCCCCCTCCCTTTTTCTGGGGTGGGTCGTAACACATGCACATAATACATGATGAAAGGGAGGATGGAGCAGGCTGGAAAGTTACAGACACAGTTATAACAGTATGGAAATTATAGTGGGAAATGGGGTTGCTATTCCCTGGATGGAATGTAGTCAGCATACCTGACTTCCTCCACACAATAGATGCTGAGGGGGGAATGAAACATTGGGTGGAGCACAGACACCGTGGCCGGGCTCTGTTGAAATCCTTGCAGAGGAGGGAACTTGGTGGTACTTTTTAGCTGATAAACTGCATATCAGCTGTCAGAAGAGGGAGATAGGAGAAGATGTGTTGCTGTTGGTGAAATCACTCTCCTCAGATGTAACACTGGCACAAATCTCCATCCCAAAGTTAGCTCAGATGTGATACTGTCGCATACCTCCATCCCAAAGTTAGCTGCCCCCAAGATATGACCACGCCTCACTGAACATGATGTATGACTAAAGTCACTGAAGCTCCACCTAAATGTAAAGAAATATTATAAAAGTAAGTTAGGAATGGGAAGAAGTTAGGAAAGACACCATTGTAGCTCCTGGGATCAGTCGGATGCTGAACCTGTTTTCTCCCCTGCTGGCACAGCTGTTGGGTAACAACCGTACTCTGTTCAAGACAGCTTTTGTTAGGGATTAGGGTGTGTCTGTGTATTGCTTTGAATATGTTTTTGCAGCCAGATACTATCACCAGCAATCCTCCAACCTCAACCTGTCACAATTTTGTATTATATTTATAAAGTGTGTTAATCCATAAACTATTGGTGTGAGCCCTTCAAGGACACTGGCAGCCTCTCGCAGTGGATAACATTGACAAAACTGATAAAATACAAACTAAGGGGGGGGATCCAGGAGGGGGCCTCTCTTTCTAAATTGAAATAAGGGATTTGGCTCTGGCACTATGCTGGTGCCTCTGAACCAGTTGGTCAACTCCCCTTCAGATACAGTGGGCTGTGCTGTGGGGTCCCCATTCCAGGGCACTGACAAGCTGGTTGGGCACAAGGGTCTCATCTTTCTTGGTGCACTGACAGACTGATCAAACACCCCCCATTTTATGTGACAGAAAATTGGCACAGCCAGCAGGATTGCCATGGATAGGCTGCTGCAAAAACATATATATGCCTCTTCCCAGGCTGGGAAGGAACAGGCTCAAAAGTTTTGTAAAGATGAAAAGAAAGTGGTAGAATGCATTGAAGAATGTAAGGCTGAGCAAAACTCTAAAGTGGGAAAAGGTAAAGATGTAATTTGTGCCGTTTTAGGAGCCTATTTGTCTCGTGCACAGAAAGGAGATAAAAATACCACTGCTTCTGAACAAAATTCTGATGAAGAATACAACATGTTGAAAACAGAAAATGAGATATTGAAGTCATCCTTAGCCTTTGAGAGGGAGACAGGAGAAAAATTGAGAATCCAAGTTGATCAGGTTGTGATTGAGAACAGCCATCTTAAAACCAAGATTGGCCACCTTAAAACCGAGGTTGACCACCTTAAAACTGAGGTAGACCACCTTAAAGTTCTGTTTGCTGCAGGGGAGTGCAGAGAGAAACAGCTGATGGAAAAGCAGGCTCCTGTTTCACAGTTGTCTCCACAAGTCGGTACATTATGTGGACCCAGAGACTTGGGATGGGGACATGTGGCGTGATAGTAATGCTGATGAAATTGTGGGGATCCCCGAACCCGACCCTCAGCCGGTCTCTGGTGCTGATAGCAGTGATAAAATCTGCACTCCTGTGTGTACAATCCTCTGGTCACTAGAGGAACTAATACAATTACAGGAAAAGTATTCAAGGCGAGAAGAAGAATCTGCAGTCGAGTATGTGTGGCGAGTTTCCCTTAGGGGGGGAGATCAGATTTTGTTGAATGAGGAGCAGGCGAGACACTATTGGGGCCCAGGAGTATTTCTGGCTATCACGCCGGGAGATCACAATTACTCCTTACTTGCACGTGCTGCGTCCTGGGCAGGCAGTTTAGAGCCTGAGGAGAGAGGAGACCTGCTGGTAATTAAAACTCCCAGCTTTTCTGATTTGGTGGCCTCGGTGCACAAGGCAGCGTGCATACAGGCCATGTATGAGAGAGACCCTAAGAGGAAATCTGCAATGCGAGCTCCCATTGATCCAGCACAGTTAACTCCTCTCATTTGGGGACTCCCTGATACTCTTAAGATATTTGTTGCAAGTGTTCAAGACCACTTGCAAGCTGCTCGTGCTCTGAATAGCGCAAACACCAGTTGTGGTCGTGTTCCAGTTAGACAGAGGCAGCAAAGCCCCATAACCACTTGGGATGAGCTTGCACATGAACTCCTTGTTTATGGATGCTGTATGGGCTGGGCCAATTCATGCATGGAGAAGCCTCTAGACCGCCAAGTTAACACTCCCCGATCCAAATTTAATGGGAGGTCTAATGAAAGACCCAAAATTGATAAAGAGCGGTGTGACTTATGGCGCCAGGCCCGAGTGTTGGGAGTACCTAAGGTTTGGTTACATGGTGCCTCCAAGGATGGCCTCCGTAAGCTGGTTCAGTCTTTAGTTGTGGCAAGGAAAAATAGTAGGAATGAGGAAAAACAACCTCAGGACAATTTTTTTGCCTCAGAATAAGCGTGTACTTTCCTCATCATTAAATTAAATGATTTGACAGAATCCCCAGCAAAAAACTCACATTCCCAGGGAGGGCAGCGAGCCACCCTTACTGGTGGGTACTAGCAGTATAATGGCTCCCAAGCAAATACCCTGAACCCTCAAATGATATTCCAGTTGTTCCTCAAAAAATTATGGTTGAATTTTTAATTGATGCAAGAGCTCAAATGTCAGTGATTACAAAGAAAAGAGCAAATATTTCGAGAATGATACCCATTTACAATATAATTAAATTTACAGCAATTGAGGGAATAATAAAAGAATGTCATATGGCCAAAGCCTCTGTCTGGCTTCTGGGAGAAAAATGGTTAACTAGGGCTGAAATGCTTATGGGGGCTGTCCAAACAAACCTTTTAGGATTTTATTTACTGGGCAAATCTGGAAACTCATGGATGGAACTTTGTGGAGTCTCACAGTGAGAGACACTGGGTTGCCAGGGATACAAATGGAATCTGAAAGAATGTGGGACAAATCAGACTCTGAAAAATTTATCTATCTGAGACATCACCACCATTGCTTTCTTCCCAAGTTACTAATGTTAAGAAATACCACCTGCCAACAGCAGCATTTACAGGGACTGGAAAAAAGAGGCAGCATTTGCCTTATAATTCACCGGTGCAGCCAGTAAAGAACCCGACTGGGCAGTAGCATTTTACAGTTGGTTACCCACAGTTAAATGTGAACTGCAGCTTTAACTGCTGCAGCACCAAACATTCTAGGAGCTTTGAATTATTGGTGCAACCATATTCCTGGTTTCTTATTGCTCATCCTTAATTATAATTTGCTAAAAAAGGGAAAATCATGGCAATGAGCTGAACAGCATATGAATGTATTAGAATTAGTAATTTAAAAAATAGATTATTATGACAGTTTGGTCCCATCCACCCCACTGACTCTTTCAATTACACTGAAATGAGATATTCAGATCTTGACAAAGATTTGCTATCCCTGGTGCAAGTGGTGAACAAGCAGAACAGGTGAGGAGAGGACAGATCATTTGGGAACCCTTCTGCCTCCTAGATGTAGTCCATAAAGGTTCAACGCCACCTGCAGGTATTGCTCAGGTGTGCTGGAATGTCTGGAAGGTATTAATGACTTTATGCCAATCACTGCAGGGGATGTTAAAGTATCTAAATCACGAAAGGACGTTGTCAGTATGCTGTTGTTTCAAGTAAACCAAGACACCAAGTAAACCATTCCCAATTCTGGATGCACCTCCACTAGAAGAGGACAGTAAATCTCAAGAAGGTGAGTGTTACTGATGTATTCTTTTACAGACAGGACAATGAAGGGCATTATAATGCTGTGGCATTGGACATGGCCACAGGGGAGAGGTTAAGTGAAACAGGCAAAGGAAGTGCACAAGTCAGAGAACTCAGAGCAGTCCTGATAGCTGCATGACATGCTGCTATCCATATTTGTATTGATTCATGTGCCATTTTCAATGGAGCCACCAAGTGGATAGGCAACTCTATTTACCTGCCAGGCAGCCACCAGCTGGCAGGTAAAGAGAATCCCAGCCTGGCAGACTGATAGCTGAAAGCAGTTATTGGAAATAGGAGAACAGGGAGTGTTGTACGTTGGTTGGATTAAAGGACATGATCAATCGGATTCAATCACTGCTGAATTTAACCAACAGGAAGATGGCCTTACATGGCTGCCCAAGCTTGAAACTGTAAATGATGACCAGGAGTGGGAGCACCAGATGAGCCGACTTGTGTTGGGAAGGCATTGCCTGAGGATGGCCTGTATCAGTTAAACTGTGTGAACAAGTAGTGACAGCTCATTCACAATGCATATGTGCTAATACAGTTGCTCCTAAAGGTCCACACTAAACCTGGGGAATGCCTGCTGGATTTTGTGCTGGACAACCTGTATCAGTAAAAATGCCTCAAATTGGAACAGTGCCAGTGGTACTAGTCACCCCTGAGAATCTCTGTGCTTGGGAAGCAAGAGATTGCTCAGGAAAAATACATTGAATCAGTACTTAATGGATTTTGCCCTCATTTTACTTAACCCTGCCAGCTGCACTTTCAACCGAGTGTGTTTCCTTTCTTTTCTTTTTTTACAGGAACTTCGAATGAACTGCACATGGACAGGATTAGCCTACACCAACACTGAATGCAGACAGGGGATACTGTCATTAATCTTAGCTGAAATAGAGGTTGGATTTGTGGCATTATTCTGTACCCTGACAATTCAGTTTCCCTTCATTTATAATCAAGAGAACACAAAATAGCCATGGCCCTAAGCTTACAATAAGAACACCAGATGTATGGGAATATACCCCATACATACATTTTTAAACCCCCATAAATATATATATATTTTATACATACATACACATATATATATATATATATATATAAACACAAACCTAAATTTAGCCACTGTGGTTATGCATGGAGCTGAAGTATATTCAAAATATGAGTAGGGTTGGGATAGAGAGGATTGTTTTCACCTCTTGATAGGAACAATCAGAGAAGAAGTCCAAATAGGAAGCAGAATGGTCAATGGATCTACACATGGAAAGGCCATTCAAATTATAGTCTCCCATAGTACATCAGGCCTAAGAACAACAAATACGAAATTCTGTTCCACTGAAATAGGGGATTGTTGGTGTGATTTTACTTTGCTTAAACCCGTTTTCAAGTTACGCCTTTGGCAACAAAAGAAAACATCTACTACCATAGTCTAGGGCTGATACTTAAGTTTAAAACAAATAAACTTGATCCAGCTACACCTGCTCTGTTTGCAGTGTTCATTGCAGTGGCTACAGTTAACAACCATGCAGAAAAGAGAAGCACCCTCATCACCCTGATAAGTGATGATGGAGACATACCCTTCTCACCATAGTGCCTGGTGATGACATTACTGAGAGTTGTAGATTAATGAATCCCTCATTAAATCCACAAATAGCTACAGAACTGGACCACAAAATTTTATAAATTTTGAAATTTATTTTGTGAAAGCAAATATCAGGATTGTTGGCTAAATCAAAATGCAGTAAAAGATCCATTTAGAGTTTTGTGCGAAACAGGAAATTCAGATTTCTGAGGAGAGTTTAAAAAAAGTCGTGAAATCTAGCCCTGCTACAAAGCCATCCACTCTGAGCAATCCACAGATTTCTGATATTGGACCATATGTGATCAAAAATATTGGTCAACAACAGATGTTGTTTAACCTGTTGGTCAACAACAGATGTTGTTTGACCTGTCATGGTCTCTCAGACAAGTTGAGTTGAAGCAAAATAATGTTTCTACAATCCAACCAGTTTGTTCACCATTCCTGAGGACCTTTTATGCAGGATGGACAGCATGGCTGCATAAATGAACACTCTTTCCCCAAAAGTGGGCAGAAAGAGATGTGCCTGGCATCTTGGGAACAGGACTGGGAGTTCAAAATAGCATAAACTGTGAGGGATTAATGAACAAACTTGTCATAATAACTAGTGAGATGAACAAATTGAAACACCCTCTACAGTCTTCCCTTTTGGATCTGGGAATGAACCAATAGCTTTTACTCTCAGTAGGAGGGTGAAAAAAACATCACTTGATCATAGATTCACTTAGTGGACAGATATTTCTTTGTTTTATCCAAGCTCATCTGTGGATGCAATCGATGACAGCCACAATTATAAGGGAAAGTGAAGAAGGTATCTTACCCACTGAAATTCTAGAAGTAATTCGGGACAATGTGATTGAGTTTGAAGAAAAATTCCAATCCTGGTGGTATTTAGTCAGTTTTATCTATGATGCCATCGACAGCACAGCCACAGCTTTTGTGTTAACTGTACACAGTGCTCGGGTATATATTATATACCCTATCATTGTGTCAGGGTTAAATCACAACAGATCATACTCTATCCCTGGAGCATAGGGTATGGGCCCTAGAGGATGGAAATAAATGGCAAACTATTGATGTCATTGTGCAAGAGCAACAAGGAGTCATTTGTGAAAATAACACCATCACAGCTCAAGACATTTGTCTTATAACTGAACAAAGTGTTTGTCATTTTGAGACACATCCTAATGAAAACCCTAAAAATGTTTTCATTTGTAAATATTGATAATGGAAGCGTTTGTGTATGAACTCTTTGGAATTCTTTACTTGTAGATAATGTTACTGTATCTACAAGTAATGACTCAGATATTTGTGTTTGTAAGTTCGTTGAAATTATGGGACGTGATTTTATTTACTCAGGTTCTGTCACATCGTATTAATTGTTACGGTGTAAGTATATGCTGATTCAAGACCTGCTGCCTACCCCTATTGGAGCAAATTTCAACTTGAGCAGAAAGCTAATACAACATGATGACCTAAACCAATTGGTGAAGCAAGCTCAAGGAAATGGACAAAGGACTCTGATTTCCATCCATCCTAATGTGGAGAAAATACATCGTATTTCAGAAACAGTCAAGAACGATGCAGAACATTGGTGGTGGGACACTCTCTTTGGATGATCACCAACTGCTACAGGAATTCTCAAGAGAGTGCTTTGCCCTCTTGTTTTATTGACATTAACTCTTTTGCTTTTTGTCTTAGTATTGTATGTTAAAGTTTGCATTATTGTGAAGCAATTAGCCTATTGGCTACCCCCACAAACATTAGATAACCCCCACAATACAAATGCATAAAACACTCTTAAACTCCATTTGGATATTGTGAAGCTTGAGTGACTCCAGTCGCAGGGTGGATTATGTGAGAAAACACGGGGGAAATATCTTGAGCCTAAAGTTACAGTCACATTCTAACAGAAGTTATAACATTAAGGAAATTTTAGGGTGAAACACAGTTACTTCTTCGAGGAGAGAATGCGGTTGGCAAGCACGGAATCCACTGCACAACAGTTCCCCAGGCAACACACCCCGCAGATGCTAAGGGGGGATGACTCGGAGGGTGGAGTGGAGTGAAGACACCGCGGCCAGGCTCTGTTGTAATCCCCGCAGGAATGGGAACTGGATGGTACCAGGTGGCTGATAAACCGCAGAGCAGCTGTCAACCAAGTGAGAGAGGAAAAGATGCCTTGTTGCTGAACCAGCAACTGTGGCAAAATCGCTCTCCTCAGATGAACCTTGCTCATTATAATCTCATATAATACTGTAATACTGTCACACACCTCCATCCCAAAGTTACCACCCCTCCCTGAGCACGTGGTCTCTATTTTATTAACTATATCTTTAAGAGCAAAGTGACAGAATTTTACACCAATCAGGAACAAAAGTACGTGTGACTGGAGTCACTCAAGCTCCATATAAGTGTAAAGAAATAATGTAACAGTGAGTTAAGAGGGGGAGACGTTGGGGAAGACCCCCCATCCTAATTTCTGGGATTGATCAATGGGCTGAACCTGGTTTCTCCCCTCTAGGGAGGCCTGTTGGGTAAGAACTTTAAGTGTGCTAATTATTATTTCAAGCTTTCCTCGGTGATTAGAGTTTGTGTATTGCTTCAGACTTTTTCTTGGAGTCAGTACAGTGTCAGCATCAGCCCCTGACTCTGTCACAATCTTCTGTGATCAGTATATTTGTTAATAAAGTGTGTTATTCCTTAAACTGTTCTGTGTGAGTCCTTCAAGGGCGCTGGCAGACTGCAGCAGTGGTTAACAGTTGACAAAACTGATAAAATACCAAAAGAGGGCGGGATCCAGCAGGGGGTCTCTCTTTCCAAATTGAAATAAGGGGTTTGGCTCTGACACTTTGCTAGTGTCCCTGAAAAGGTTGGTTGACCCACCCTCCGATCCAGTTCAAGGACAGATAAAGTTCAAGAAGTATTTGGACAGGGCTCTCAGGCTCTCAAACACATGCTGTGATTCTTGGGGTGTCCCGTGCAGGACCAGGGGCTGGGCACTGACAGGCTGCCTGGGCACGAGGAACTTGTCTTTCCTGGGGCTCTCACAAATCAATCATAATAATATTTTTTTAAAAAATCAAATATAAAGGTTTTGAGGAATCCCCCCTTTTATGTGACACTTGGTTAGTGCGAGATCTCTGCGTCAGCGCAGCGCCGCTGAGGTAAAAAACCCTCACATTTCCCTGATCTGGTATCTCTGGCTGCCTTCAGTTTCAAATTTAATGTCACGGCTAGCACTGCACGGTAATGTGTGAGTTGTAATACAATTTAATGAACTTTGGCTAAACCAGCGACCCTGACTTCGCCTCCTCGGCTCAGCTCGGCTCCGCTGGGTTCGGGTTCGGCTCGGCCGGGCTGTTCTCGCTTCTGATTGGCTCACTGGCCGCACTCTCGCTCTCTGATTGGTGGGCAGCCCTGCTGGGAGCAGCGCTGGCTGGGGTTGCCATGGCAGCGCGGGACGCTGTGCGGCCGCGCGCGGAGGGGCCCGGCCGTGCCCGTGCCCGTGTCCGTGCCCACTTCCCGCCTCCGCCCGGGAACAGGGTCCAGGTGCCGGCCCTGCGGCCAGGCTGCCCCATCCCTGTCCCCGAGGGCGGTGCCTCCTCGTCCCGAGAGGCTGTGGGTAATGGGAGAGAGGCTGTTTTCCTCGGCGGAAGGACACGGAGGGGTTCTACAACAACCGTGAGGGTAGGGGGGCACCGCCATTTTCCCCTCAGCGGGGCTGTGCCGAGCGGGGCGGGTTTGGCTCCCACTGTAGCCTCGTCCGGCCGCCCCTGGGGCCGGTGAGGGACCCCCTCACCACCGGCACGGCGGTGGGGGGAGCGGGGCTCTGCTGCCCGCCCTCGCCTGCCCTGCGGTCTGCGGGACCCGCCTCAGGGCCGGGCAGGGTGCGGGTCGGGTGGTTCGGCGTTCTCCTCTCACTGGCCTGGTCCCGATCGCTGCCTCCGAGGTGCAGGGGCCAGGCCGGAACGCTCCGGCCTTGCACATGTTATCTGTTAGCTCCGCATTCACAAGCTGCAGGGTTCATAGAGCTGCCCTGCTCGCACTAGAGACTGGTTCTCTCACAGAATTAGAGAACAGTTCGAGTTGGAAAGGGACCTTGAGGTTCTTTCAGTTTCAGCCCCCTGCCATGGGCAGGGACACCTTCCACTAGACAAGGTTACTCGAAGCCCCATCCAGTCTGGCCTTGAACACTTCCAAGGATGTGGGGCAGTGGAACAAACGTCCTAATATTACAGAACAGCCAACCTGCTCATGGGATTTGGCATTTGCAGGCTGCAACTGCTACTTGAGCTGCAAATTTTTTTTTATCCACTCAGATTTTGGAAATGCCGTACTGTATTTCTGTCCAAGCCTGTGGTTAAACCTTTAGTTTTAAGACCTGAAAAACAGCTGCTGTCTCAGGTCAGTGGGCCCTGCCTTTGTTAGTCACGGAGAGCTGGTGTCTCCTAGGAAGACTCCAAACAAAGAAGTAAAAGAAAGGACTCAGTGGCAGCTTGAGTTATGAAGACTGGGGGGAAAAAATCTGCAGTTAGAGTGTTTATCACTTGTGGGTTCCTGAGGGGAGATTGCTGCAGAGGCAGGTTCTCTATTTGCTCTGTTTTGTCTCCCCTGGGGTTCCGATTCTCTGTGATGAGATCAAACACCTCCTTTGCTTTGTGCTCACAGAAAGGCTCAGCCTTTCTTTGTGAGATGGATGGAGTCTTAATAATAGTTACTGAAGATAGAAAGGACCCTAATGGTTGGTTTTTTCTTTTAATTTTACTTGTTTTGTAAGATTAGAAATTAAAATATTAGAATATGTTTTTTTATGTAATTTGTAATTTAAAATATCAAGATATGTATTTTCTTCATCTCTAACTTGTCCAGGGATTTACAGCATCCCTACCCCAGAAGAACAAAACTTGGAGGGAAAGGAAATCAGTCAAAGATAGTGTGACCAAGGAGCCCATGGCACCTGTGCAGGTAGGTGGGATATCTTGCTCATAGGAAGGTTTGTTGACTTGTCTAATACCAAATTTGTAGCACCCCAGTTCAGCCTAGCTTCAGTCCTCTCTGTTTGCCTGTTATTTTGTATCAGAAATTGGGTCAGTGCTAATCAGGGTTTATGTAGTGTCATTTATCTGTTTGCTTTAATTGGTTATTACAGGATGAAGGGTAAACTGTGAGAATCCTTCCCCTGCTCCTCAGACACTAGCAGGTTGGATATGCTTTCTTGGAACTCAGTAGGCTTGGGCTGTCTGGATAAAAGGGAGATTGTTTTTGGAGCAGGGGGCTTCTCACAGGGAACACCAGTCTCCATAGCACAGCTCTCTGCAGGGGCTATTGGGGCACATGTAGACAAAAAAATGTTCATTTCCACATGGAAAGTGGCAGGACACCTGCTTTGCAAATCCTGTGTCCTAATTATAATTCCGTATTTTCTTCGTATCTCTTGTCTCCTCTGTACAGAGAGGGCAGGGAATCACTATAGAGGAAGGACCTGCTGGGCTGCCACACTGCCAAGGCCAGTGTGTGTTTCTGGGTTTGGAGCCCGACTTACTGGGGCTGAAAAAATTCCATGGAGAATTGGGATGTTGTGACCTACTCCACTGCAAATTTTTAGTTTTCTTTGTGTCTGATGACAGAATAGAAATCTGGCAGAGTTATGCAGGAGGGAAGGAAGGTCCCTGGTACCATGTTGTTTTTTCCCCTTAATTTGGCTTTACCTGGCTTACATGGCAGAAATGAGGATTTTTCTTTTATAGAAGCAGTTGGAGGGAAGGACACGAGCTTTCAAATTTGAGGAAGGGAATTTTCAGAACTTGGCTGGGCGAGGCCCTGAGCAATCCTATCTGTGAGGTTTGCTCTTCTTCAAGCTGGCACGGGACTGGGACTCCTGAGAACCCTTCCAACACACACTTTCCTGTGGTTTCTGACTCTTTCAGTCAGAAAAGACAGGAAAGCATTTCTGTGAGGAAGCGGGAATATCCAGGCAAGGATATGTGAAATGAAACAAATAAAGATAGAGGTTGCAGACTGCACCTTGAACCGATGACAAGAGATTTGAATCTGCAGTCCAGAGAGGCCAGCTGGGAGTCAGATATTGTCACTGAAGTGCTGGGTTGGACAGAGTAAACTTTTAAATATTGTCCTGTGCAAAAAATATTGTTACATTCTATGAATATCTGATTTGGAGAGTCTTTGCAGATTCTTTTAACTGGATGTTGCAAAAAATAATTGAAGAACAGAATATATTTTCGTAATTGAAAGATCTGGCTGAAGACTTGAGGTCAGTATCTCTATAGAAATAAGCTTTTCTTTTGTTCCACTCTTTACTTAAGTAATTTTGTGAATCCACTGTTTCCTGGAAGCAGTGTGTCTCCAGTGAATCTGAAATAAAGATGTTTAAGTGGAGGTTCCTGTAAAAGGCATTTTGCCTCTGTGGTTCTCCTGTCTCTGTTATAAATCGATTCAGACATACTGAGGCACATACAAGAGAGGAGGTAGAATTTTCTGGCTGAAGCTCAGAGTTGGTGCTTCAGCATAAGCTTTGTCTGGTAGAACTGACTTTAAAACCCACTAAAACGCAGCCATCCCTGGGGGGGATGTAGCAGTTACTTGAAAGTGACTTTTATGTGACTGAAAAAGGCACAAAGGAAATAAGTAATAGTCCAGAGGTGGAATTTGATAACTCTGAAATGTTTCAAAGCTGACAGGCATTCTGGAACGATTTGGGAACCACTGTTCTTTGAAACAAAATGTACTGTCCGTTGTTTGTGGAGATGAGGACAGACAGTCCCACCAGAGGCAGTACCTGACTGTAAACCTGATGTTTTCATCTCTGTTTACTTGCTATGACAGGATAATGCTGCTGCATCAGCAGTAGAATTCCTTTAGAGATTTGCTTCATCATTGATAGGAATTGTAAGAAAATGAGGTTTTTTGCTGTTTATATAACAGTTATGTATGTTTTGGCTTTTTTAATGTTTCTCCCAGATTATTCCAACCATGCACAGTGTGAACAGCTCAGAGACTCCTGGCTAAAATAATGACACATCTGAGACCTGTGAAAGAACCTGATCAGCCCGGCCTTGGCAGGTGAGTGACTCCCAACAGTCCTTCAGCTGTAGGTTCTACTGTGAAGAATCACAGGAAACCAGTGTCTGTGACTGGGATCCCAGAGTATTTGGGTGTAATTGGGCTTCTGTGTTGGAACTGGCCACCTAATACCACTGAATTCTGGACAGTGTTCTGGTCTGTCTGTCTGTGCCAGACTGCCGTCCCTGGTATGTGCCTGAATTCATCTGTGAGCCAGCAGGAGCCTTGTGTCTCAGTCTGTCCCTTCTGGGCACACTCAGAAATGGGTATTGCAGTGTATGTTACTTTCTACTGTTCCATCCCAGTTTGTAGCTTGATTGTGGAACCTGGATGAGGGCCTGATCTTTGTAAAGCAGGTTGGCTTTTTATGCAGACCTCGCCCTTTCTTTACCTTTTTATCCAGAGGTTCCCCTCAGCACCAGCAAAGAGTGTCACAGCAAATACTTTTGACTGCAGAAGAAAATTATTGCCAAAGATTGGCTAACACAGAAGGGCTTCTGTTGTGCAAAGATATGAGTGGAGGAATGAAATGGAAGTTATGAAGGGAGGAATGAAAAATAATTATTCACAAAGTTCTGCAAAATCTGAGATGTGTTTGTCATGGAGAAGAACAAAGAACTCTGTAGAAAGCAACCAACTCAATGGGTTTTATCAAGCTCTTGCATCCTTTTGAGGCAGCTTTATCGAGTTATTTGCAGTTTGGTATGTGGAAAAGTTTCCCATAAAACTGAACACAAGCTTGTGACTAGTCACGGACTCATGGAACAGCCTCAGCTGGAAGGGACCTTGAAAGATCATCTGGTTCAACCTTTTTTTGGGAAAGAGACACCAGATGAGGTTGTCTAGCACCCTGTCCAATCACATCTTGAAAACCGTCAGTGATGGGGACTCCACCACATCCCTGGGGAGGTTGTTCCAGTCAGTGATTGATCTCACTGTAAAAAATTTCTTTCTTATATTGAGATGAAACTTCAGCCAATGCAACTTGTACCTCTTACCCCTTGTCTCCTCCCTGTGGCTTCTGGTGCAGAGAGAACCTCCATCCTCTTTGTAGCTGCTCTGTAAGTACTGTGATGAGGCTCTCCCTGAGCCTGCTCTTTTCCAGGTAGAATAGACTGAATTCCTTCAGTCAAAGGAGACCTAATTCCTTTGGTTCTTAAGGAGTCTTCAGACAGGGATCATCCTGAAGGAAGACTTTTCACCTACTCACCATTGTGTGTTCTGAGTACTTTCTGCTGGTGGTTCTCAGCTGGAGTGATGGCTGTGTCTCCCTGCTGCTGTTATGGTGCTGGTTTTAGAAAGGATCTGTGATTATGTGAAGTAGATTTGTCAGGTGTAATACAATGTACCAGTTGCTTCAAATAGTAGGATGAAAGGGTCTTAAAACGTGCCAGCAATTTAGATTTCCTTTTCTCATTTGTTTTTGGTGTTTTTTTAATAGTACTTGTCCTTTCCTTGCCTGGTCTGATATATGATGTCCTGCTTATCTCAGGATAATAAACCTGTTGGAGTGTGGAACTGGTCAGCAAGGTCAAGACAGACGTACCTGGAAACTACACTGTTTATTGGAAGTAAGAATCAATATTAAGCACAGGGAGTAGCAGGCTAATTTTCCATTCTGCGCATCAAATGCATTCCTTGAGTCTGTGCTGCCGCTGGCATGGTGGGCTCGTGCAAAAATGCTGTGGCTGTAGCTCAGTTTTTAAGCAGCAGAAGAAAGTCACAGCAGGGATGACTTTGAATTTGTCTGTGGAAAACACAGGAGGAGGCAGCAGGTCAGACAGGTGAAATGTGAATGTTTCAGCCCTGCCTCTGGCTTAGGCCTGAGTAAAACCAGGTCAGTTGAGGTTTGGGATAACCCTTTGTCATTTGGGGTCAGCTGTCCCAGCCGTGGTCCCCTCCCATCTCCTTGTGACCCCCAAGCTTGCTCACTGGTGGGTGGGGAGAGAAGCTGAGAAAACCTTGACTTAGTGTAAACACTACTTAGCAACAATTAAAACATCAGTGTGTTATCAACATTACTCTCATCCTAAATTCAAAACACAGCTATGCAGTGTACCAGCTACTAGAAAGAAAATTAACTCTATCCCAGCCAAACTTGGAACAACTTGTTGCTTGTAGAAGCTGGTGATGGACTCGTGAAGACAAGGTCTCTCTAGTTAACCCACAGATCTGGTGCAGCCTGGTCACAGGGGAGGTTCCCCCTCATCTTCCCTGCAGGAATTCCATCCCCAAGTGATAGATGGGTTTGGGTCCGTTAGCTTGTGCTCCTTGGCTGCAGTGCAGGAGTGGAGTTTATGAGACACGTATTTGGCACAGGTGAGCAACAGTGGCAAGGAACAAGTGGTGTGTGGTCATGGTGCGGAGCAGCCAAAGGAAATGTATGGTCTTAACATACATTTCATGTTTCCATTCCAGTTCTTCCAACATTCATCTGTTGCTACTTATCCCCACTGTTCCGAGCAAGTCTCACAAGGATTTGCCAGCTGGGTTATGGTATAATGTGCCTTTAATCACCAACACCAGTTGATTATTTTGAATTCAAAAGTAAATCTGACTCCTAGTCTGAGTCCTGCTTTTACTTCATGTGGGTTTTTAATGTTCTGTTAGGTAACACCTGACCAAAGCCGAGACATCATTGCTTCTGTTCAGTGCATCTTGGACAGAGAAATGTTTTGTGAGGGTAAGAAATGGTACCTCTTCTTCATTTGTTGTGTGCTTTCCTGCATGTCATTGTGTTCTAGTTTCTGGTCAGTGATTTGTGAGAAAAATTGTTAATTGTCTGTATTCTTGAAAAATTAATTTTAGAAGTATGAGTTTGTGGCCTCTCCTCTGGATATGACTGAAGTAGTAACCCTAAATGTGAATCATAGGTAACTTACCTGCCTGTTTGTACTAATATTTGCTCTGTGGATGTGGTTAGTTGGTCAGTGCGGCTTGTGAGCAAGGGCAGCAGTGCTGATCTGATCTGATTTGATCTGATCTAGCAGATTGCCAGTGCTGCAGGGAGAGGGTCCCTCTCCTGCTGCCTGTCCTTGCACAGTCTGCTGCTTATTCAGCCCCCTGTTCTGCAGTGATTTCAGCTCAATAACCTGATGGGAAAAAGTGAGTGGTTTCTGCCAGTCTTGCACCACAGTTTCAAAAGTTAGGGTCTGAATGCCAGAGCTCTTGCAAGTGGAGAGGGTTGGAAATGAGTGTGGGAAGTGGAGAGAGGGAGGAGCACAAAGAAGGGCGGAAAACAGCACCCTTGGAGCAGAGACAGTCAGCCTTCACCTGTGAAACCTTTAATGTGCTTGGCCATTATTTGTATGGTTGTATTTTGCATTTCTTACTTAGGAGGTGGACAGATACCTGAGGCACAATGATTTCCTAAATCTGAGAAAGAAGGCGATCGTGTACAAAGAATGGCTTAAGGAATGTTTTAGAGCCAGTGCTGGCAGAAATTGAGGATGAAATGGGCAGCCAGTCAATTGAAGAAATGCAGAAAAGGAAACAAGAACAATTGCTCAATATTTAAACTACTGTAACAGAAGGGTATCAAGGAGAAGTAAATTTCTGTCCATGGAGAGGGTTGCACAGGGAGGGGCTTTGGACAAGATCAGGGGTTTAGCTGCTATTTGCTGTCCATTGAGTAGCCTGGAATTCAGATGCACCTTACCTGTAACTTACCTTTGCTTCCCAAGGACTTCTGTCATGGTGACATATGATTTAGAGCTGTTTAAGTTCACCATCAGATACAAACATAGCCTGCTTGGGTCTGATATGATGAGACACCATATTGATGTGTATTCCTTTGTGAGCTGGATCATGTAGTGGGAAAAACTGAGCTCTGTCAGCTGAAGTCAAAGGCTGACTGAGCAGGGAGTGGACTGCACTCTCATGTCTCAGAAGGTTAAGCTACATCACTACTGCAGTATGTTGGCAGAGGCACAAATGAAATGATTTTGTGGCCTTGGATGCTACTGATCAAGCTTCATAAAAGAAAAAAATGTGGGAACAGGGAGATACAACAATTTTCTTGAAGTCTGTATACAGGCAATAGACCCAACTTTTTGTAGTTCCATGGGTTTCAGTACTCAGAAAAAGTGCAGTCACTGTAGGAAATACTTGTTGGTTTTCTTCATTTTGCTCTGAATTTCACACCACTGTTGAGTATCTAGTCCCACAACTCAATTTTCTGCATCTCAGGAATGGAAATATAGAGCAGTAAGAGCAGTTACATAAAAATGATAATATTTTATTGAGAGCAGGAATTGTTGTCAGTGGAACCACTGCACAGTGGAGTCGTGAGACTGTAAACAACCTTCTCAGCCAGAAATGAAAATGTCATGGGAGCTGTGTTGTTTTAAACGAGAGCAAATGATTTCTTTTTTCAAAGGCCTGATGTGACAGACCCATGCATTTAAACTGCATGGAACAACTAGACCTGAACCAGTCTTACTGCTGATGTCCTAGGATTTAGGATATGTTGGGTGTACTGTACATATCTGGGTCTGCATCAGTTCACTTCCAAGCTTCTGTGTCAGGTCAGGAATTGCTGGGTGTCCTCCAAAAGCACTGGCTGATGTGCTGGGATGTGTCCTCCTGGAAGGGAAGCACCAGCACCAGTGATCAGCCTCCACCTTTTCCCCTTGCTCTGTGGTGTCTGCTCTGTCATCAGCATGTCTGCAGAGCAGGTTGAAGCCCTTCAAGTTACAGGACAACTCACTTGCATAAGTTTGCATTGACCGTGGCAGCACATGATATGTTTGCAGAACTTGAAACATTTATGTAGATTGGTTAATATACTGACTTCTGGCTATGTATTTTCCCCCTCACTCCCTTCTTTTTGTCCATTGCTCTCTTCCCTGCTATTAGGCTTCTCCTCCTGTTTCCCATTAGGCTTCTCCTCCTGTTTCCCAGATCTGCTGACCTTCCCATGCCTGTGATTGGTCCATTCCTTCTTTCCATGTCTATTATTCTTCCTCCAGTCTCTCCTCTTGCTCTCTTTCTCTCTGCAGTGAACTCTTTTACTCCATCCATAAATCCGTTTTGCCCCTCTGTCTTCTGTCACACTCCCCACTGCTGTGTCTCCATCTTCTTGTTGCTTCTGATAATTCCTCCAAGTTCTTCACTGCCCTTTGCTTTCCAAAGCTGTCTTTTTCCCCTTTCCTCCATTCTCCTCCTCTCCTCACTCTTTTTCCAAATTCCTCCATCTCACTCTTTGTCAGCTCACTCATCTGCCTTTTTCACACCATCTGACTTCCCCTCCTTTACCTCCCTTCCTTGACTCCCTGTTCTTCCAAGGACCTGCTCATATGTGGGTTTTTTTTGCCTCAAATCTGCCTCCTTTTCACTGCCTTTCTCACTCCTCCTCCCCTCCAGTCCTGTGCCATGGGACTGCAGGTGCCTAACGAGATGGTTGGTCAGAGTGAAGATGGCAGTGTGACAGTGCAGCCTGCAAGGAGAGGGGATTCCCCTGCCTGGGTTGCTGCTGTGTTAGCCACAACTCAGCTTCGTGTAGTCCAGGCTATTGTAGGCACTGTGTGCTGCAGAGAAGAGACCCCCCTGACTCATTCTGAAGAGCTTTTACTCTGCTTTATTCCAAGGCTGTGTGAGGGGGTAATGCATCGACCACATGAAGGGATCAGGACCGGGGGAGTGCAGCAAAGCACCTCCGTGATCCACTGAGGTCTCAGCAGACCCTGTAAAGGGGTGATATGTGATAATAAACCAAGGGGTGGCACTAAAATTCTGCAAATTGAGCTCTATTAGGGGCTTGAAGCTTTCCAGGGACAGAAACATGAGATGATGAGTGTGGCTGCTGCTTATTGTGTGGGGAATTGCCAGATCCTGAGGAGCAGAGGCCCCTGCAGAGGCAGCATTCACACTCAGCAGTAGAGAAGCCCCACGGTGCTTCCCAAGTGTCTGAGAACAGCACAGGCCCTCAGGGCCTGGCTCACTTCCCTGTGAGCTGCTTCAGCACAGTGACCTCTTAAATCTACTGTAGATCCCACTTTTTTTTTGGTTGGACTTGTCTTGCAGAGCTCCTGAGCTGTTCAGGTTAAAGTATGGTTTTTTCCAAGTCTTGAAATCACATCCACAGATTGCCATGAAGAACTGTGTAGGGCCGAGATCTGGAGGCCATGGGCTGAATGCTCCCTTCCTTCGGGGATTCCTGGAGAATCACCACACAAGAAAGATTAAAAGTTCATTTCCAAGGTTTTGTAAGAAGAATATTAGGGAGGACTATTTTATGTGCTTGTTATAGGGAACTTGAACTGCAGAACATGTTGATTGTTGCAGGCAGTTTTTGATGAGAGGGAGCTGTGACCTGGACTATGAGGTGTGGCTCAGGTCTTTACTCTTATGTCTAGATGGAAAAGCCAGCTCATGAACCCAGACCTGCCTAGGGCTGTGCCTGCTGAGGGCTTACCCGCTCCTTTCTTTTTTTCTTTTCAATAGGTGTTTCCTTCTCTGTCAAAACATTTTCCCTTGACCGAAATTTCCACTGTCTTGACTGCCCTAGTTAAGGTTAGCATCTTAGCCTGAAATTATTTCTGGATGAAATCATGTATTATGAAAAATTAAAATGGATAGAGGAATTTTCCTGTTACACTTCAGTCACCTTATTTCTGAGGTGCAGTGTATGAAAATTTGGGAGTCCTTTTCTCCACCATGTCTGTCACAGGCTGTGTCCCACCCAGGCTGGCTGCTCTTACCATTGTATCACCTAAGGCTTCTGAGACCTGACCCAGTACCTGCTTCTCCCACAGGGCTACGTGTTTTTGGACTATTTTGACCCATCAGAGTATGATCCATTCTCCCAGAAGATGTGCACAGACTGCTGGAAGGTGTGAGGTTTGGAGTTCCCCTTTGACCAGCAGGCAGTTCATAGTTAGGAGGCAGAGCATGTTACTGATGTGCTGCTGTAGGGAAACACATTCTAGTTTTATTACCTGAACAAATATGGGTCCCAGCTCCTAGTGCATTTAAGCCCAAGAGTATTTGAGCATGGTTTTCAGCAGGAATGTGATCTGGATCCATACTAAGCCCAGATTTGGAGGCACAGTAGGCAATGGCAGGGGGGAGGTTTGTTTTCCTCATTTTAAATCCACTGCGGCAGCACAGGGAGTGTCCTGTCTAAGGAGGGTTGGAGAGTTCCCAGGCAAGCTGTGTGTGCTCTGTAGAAGGAACTACTCTGGCAGCTCAGCTGATCTTTACAGGAGCATGGCAATAGTTTTTACTTCTGTTTAAAGAATGAAAGTCATCAATCACCACAATGACAGTGAGAGCCAATGATGTCACCTGTCCCCCAGCTGACCAGAGCAGCAAGCACAGCCATCAGAAGGTACCCTTTGTAAAATAGGTTACATCTCCTGCCAAAGCAAGTGATAACAGGCCAGGTCTTCTGGCAAGCTGCAATAAACTTACTGTCTTGAACGTGGTTCTGAAGTGTTGTTACTCAACAGCCAAAGAAATGTCTGGGATACTGCTCCTGTTGTTGCCAGCTCCAGTTCATGCTCTACAAGCCAAACTCTGCTGTTTTAGGAGATTTAACTTAGGCTCAGCTCAACAAAAACAGTGCTGGTGTTCTCTCCTGAACACAGTGTACAAGCAGTAAATCAAACTTTTAACATACATATTAGGTGTTCTGAGAAAGCAGGAAATAAGTAGGGGAGAGGAGATGGGAAGTGCTTTTCAGAGAGTCTGTGCTGAGCAGCAGCTGAGCCAGTGCCCCACAAACCAGTCTCTCTCCCATTCCAGTGTGTCCCATTTCCCCCCTGGTCTGGCTGCACAGCAACTCTGGCCTCAAAGCCTGGAAACAGAATTTCCTCTATTCTCCAAACTCTCACTGTACAGACACAATCTCTCAAGAGTTGCCAAGGTTGAGTTTTATTTAGGATTAGGAATACTGAACCACAGAAAACTGTTAAAAGTAACAGAGGTTGACTCAGTAAGGAGGGTGCACAGATGGTGACTGCATGGGAAACTGCCAGACTTCAGGAGGAATTGCTGCACCCGTGGAAAGGGCTGCTCAGAACTGCACACTGTGCTTCGCAACAAGGCAGTTTAAGGAGGCAGTAAAATGGTTACAATGTATCAAACATTTTATAAACAAACTTTTTTTTTTAACCATCCCTGATTTGGTGCCAAGAGAAAGCTTTTGCTTTCACAGCTCTTTTTACAGGTTTGTGTTGGGGTGTAGTTCCCCCCAAGCAAACCTTTTAAACTTGTAATAAACTTTTCTTGAATGAATCCTGTAAGTTTTTCTCATTATTTCACATTCCCCTGTACATAAAATATACTTTTTAAAAATCAATAAACATCTGTAGACAAATTACATTAATAAACTTATATTTTACTCTCTATATACATGTTGGCAATGTCAAAGCTTCAAGATTCACATGGAGGTCTGCAAGACCAAGGAAATGTACACAAATAACTTATATTTAGGAAAAAACCCCCAAAAGCTGAAGAGTATTTTGCCACATTATTGTGGGTCACAGTATTTAAAATATTTTTTGAGTTATTCTTCACAACAACATTGTCTTAGCAGAGAATGATGAATCAAACTGAAGCAGAAATTAAAATCAAGTAGCAGTTACTGATTCCAGTGCAGAACTAAGTCAAGTAAAGAACTACACTTGATTCTTAAAGAATATACAATATATTGGAGACTTCTCCAGTACTAAGGCTTCTTCAGCATTTTACCTTTAAAACCATCATCCTGAGACGGGAAGATTCCAGTGGATATCACTTTTAGGATTTCAAATGGAATGATTCCAGTGTTGAGCTTAAACCATTCCTGTCTGTCTGTCAGACCAAGTGGTAAAATATACAAACAGCTTGGTGCCACATTTCTACTTAATACTTTTTATGGCCCTGAAAATGGAAACATTGGCATCCAAACCCAAGATATTCCAACATAATAAAAAGGCACTGAGCTATAGTACTGTATATACAGTAACATTTGTGTTTGCATAGATCAACAACAACTGGGAACACTGCAAGGAACTAAGCACAAGCAGGAACTAAGAGGAAACACGGAGGCAGCAGGAACTCTTGCTTAATAACCAGCGTGGGGCAAGGAATCTTTTACCAATAGATATTCAGTCTGTCAGCTTCAGTTGTCCTTCATAAATTAAAAAAAGGTGTTCTTAGAAGAGTGCTTTCTGATCAAAGAGCTGCAGGTCAAAGCGCACCCAGACTTCTCCAGTTGGAACTTCATGCAGCAGTAGGTGTTTAGTCATGGGGCCTTTGCTCTCTTGTTCTGTTCGGATTTTTGCTACTGGAACTTCGGTGCGACCCAAAAAATCTGTTGGGCAAGTGAGTAAGACATTTCATTAGGCAAGGACAGCTTAGCAAACCTGAGTCAGGTTAAGCAGCAATGCTGCACAGTAGGTGTTCAGTTCCAGAGCACTGCTCCCAGGTTTCCTGTTTGACTGGCCCTCAGCCCTGTGTAAACCAGCCAGCAGTGACAAAAAAGGGTCTTTTTAGAAGACAAAAATGCTATGGATTTAGGATGGAAAACATGCCTTTATTGTCATGTTTGAGCTTAGGGTTTTAAAAATACTCTTAGAAAATACCCTTTCAGAAACACAATTTCAAATGTTCTCCAGTTTTAGAGCTGGCAGGTCAGAGTTAGGTGATAGAACCTGTTTACAAATCAGCTGAGATGCCACAAGGACAAAAAAAAAATCAACTGTTTTGGCTCAGCCAACTTTTATTAAGCTTATATATCATTCTTCTCTCAAGAACAATGACCTTGAACAATTACTACCACTAGTAGGTTTACAGTTCTACTTAGAAATCATATACCTTCTTTGTGGCCATTTCTTATACAACATCTTTGTCTGTGTCTGTGCATTAAAAGGCTCACTGTGGACTGAAAAACCAACAGACTCTGCTGTCTGGCTGGGAGAAGCAGCCAAAGTCATGTTACCTCACAGGAGAAAAGACTGAGCTATAGTTACACACATGGCACCTCAGGTCAAGGCAGTTCCTAGCAAATCTGCAATAATCAACCACATGTCAGCCCTGAAAGAGCGTTTAAGCTTTTAGGGAGTACCTGACAGCCAAAACCATGTTTCCAAGCAAAACAAGAAAGCTTATCAAGCTGTTGCTGTGCAAATACAACCTGGCACCTTATTTTTGGGCACCTACAGTGAGAGAGTAAAACTTCTGCCTTCAAATTCTCTGTCTGCCCAGTCTGATCAAAAAAAAATAAAAATACCATGTCTGACATAAAAGCCAGAGTGGGATCCAATCTGACTGCCTGGAGCTGCTGGCTCTGGAAGGCTACTGAACCTCCTGTGTCCTGAGGCACTGCTTTCACACAACACTTCCCAGGCAGCAATCAGACCCACCGGCTCTCAGAACTGCTGCTTTTCCTAAATGTCCACACTTACCATCGGGTGAGAACTGATCCCTGTCAAACATGGTGATACACAGGACATCCTGATACAGGTCCTTGATGAAGAACTGGCAGTTGAAGTTCCACTTGGGGTTCAGGGTGTCCTGCATGGTTCTGGTAGTGTAGCTCTGCGAGCCCATGCTGATCTCACAGTACGGGTTGCTCTTCCCTAAATACAGAACAGGGAGTGAAAACCCCCTGCAGTGCAGAAACCTCCCCTCCATCTGGAGCCTGCCTGGACACACATCGATGCTGCTGCCCAGATGTGGATCAGGCAATCCCTATATCCCACAACAGCACAGAGCTGGTTCCTCACTTGTTCCTCTGAAGCTAAAGAATGGCTAATTCATACAGAAACTGTAGCTGAACCACAGTGTTTCCCAAATCACCAAACTCCTCTCAGCAAGCCTTTCCAAATGTTACAGGAATAAAAGTGATCTGAGACTGTTTCCCTCACTTACCATTGGGCTTACAGGCCTTTAGTTCTGTTGCTTCAATCACGTGCACCATCAAACGTCCTATTCCTGAGGTTTTCTGTGAGCGAGCTGGGAACAGAGAGGTCAGAAATAAATGGATTGGTTGGAACTGTAAAAACTGGCAATAGATCTGAAGAGGGACATCCTGCACAGACACTGTGGCATCCTCCAGGTGGATGACAGGGAAATGCAGAACTCTGTAGGTACCTTGATAAGCCTTTTCACGTTTCTTCTTCTCCGTTTCGATGTACTGCTCTGACGCCGCTTTGATTTTCTGGACCCAGGCAGTACTGCAAAGAGCAATCCCTACAGTCAGGCTCATCCCACAGGCAGGGAAGTCTTCAGCATCAGTGACTCTGCCCCAATCTCTTTGGCCATTCCCCCCTCCCCCAGAGGCATCACAAATCAAGTTAGGTCATGGACTAAAGCGATGGAGTTTTTGGATTTAATCTTAATGCCACATTCCACATCAGACTAAATAAACACAAAGTGGAGCTGCTGTTCTATTAAAGACTGCTGGGTCACATTAAAAACTGACTAGGACTGGGGAAGAATCCTATGGGATGCTAGACTTTGCAGCCCTAAACTATTCTTGTATACAACAGTAACGTCAAGGAGCAGCAGATGTGGCTGGATTCCACTGCAAGAGCTGCTGCACAAGCAGAACAAAATCAGAGAAAACCTGTCATGCAAATGAGAGTCAAGTGGGTTTATTTCCTGACCAAGGGACAAAACCCTATTCTTGAGCTGAGAGCCCCCCATGTCTGCTCACTTGAGACACGGCCTGCAGCCTCGATCTGCAAGTTTAGGCTCAGATCTGCACTGTCACTACTCACCGCTCGTTGATGTTGTCAGTTTTAAGTGTGTAAACTCTGTCGATGTGTGATATGTGGAAAACTGGCTCATCGCTTGAAGGGTCTGTGGGCAGTTTCACCAGGACTTCATTAAGGAAAACCGGCTGAAAGAAGAGCAAATGTCACTGTCACAGCATCACCCTGTGACAATGAGCTGAAAGTTTACAAGGATGTTTAAATACATTGTTTTACTGTAGGGAAAACTAAAGTCATAGGACATAGGACAAACAGTGAGATCATCGTGTAAAGGATGTGAGAAAGGGCTGAGAGAAAAACTGCTCTGGCAATACACCCCATTCTTGTCTTCCTAGATGGAGAGCTTTGTGAAAGGGGCATGTCTGTGTAAGCAGAGCTGCAGTGTGAAGCTTGGAAGTCCCTGGAATCTCTCAGGCTTCCTATGGGAAAGCAAACCCAATACTTAAACTTATCTCCCCAACTTCAGAATCTTGAGAACATGCACTGTGTCGACAGAGCAACTAAAATTTTGCACCTTTTACTGTTTTCTGAAGAAGGACAGGAAATTTCTTGTGGATGCAACTTGTGCAAACTCAAGTCAAGGTTCCTGCTTCTGAACATCCCACTGAGCTGCTCAGGCACGATGCTACTTCTGCCCTTTCCTCCCCAAAGTGGATGGAAGTGTTTGTTAAACCAAGACACAAAAGCCTGTCCTTTTCCAGGATCCAAGCCAATGGCAGTTGTGCAAGTTGTCTGCCAGGACATGCCTGTATGACAGCAAAAGGGGCCAGGCAGCTAATCTCAACAGAACAGCAGCATTCCTCATTAGAAGCCAGGATCCACTGCTACTAACATGACCATGGAACACCTTGGTTCACTCACCATTTTGTACATTTTGAACTGGGAGTTGGATTTGGGGCTGAACAGTTTATCGGAGCCAGAAGACAAACTGTTTAACCATGTAGGTGAGCAGGAGGAAGTCATTGAAAAGGAATCCGTACAGCTCCTTACTGCTCTTGGCCTTGTACAGCTTTCCCACTATGCAGGAGCTTCCAGTGGTCCCAGGCAGTTTGTGAGGGAGTTGAAACAGGTTGCTAGGGAGGACAAAAATAATTATGCACAGCACATGAGCACTTTGCAGAGATCAGTCTGCTCTCTTTCACCGTGGAGATTGCTCAAGTTGCTCAAAATGCCCTTCTGTTTTGTTATACAATTTTAGTTACAAAATTAAGAGAAAGGAAACTACTCTGTGATCAGCCATGGAACAGCACAACTCAGAGTAGAATTTAAGCTTTAACGTTACAACAACACGGGGTTTCTGGGATGAGGGCATTGTACTGCCACAGCCACTCCCGCTGTCTTCAAAAGCGTGGTTAGAAAGAGCTGAGCCTTCTCAGGTTCGCGCCACACTCTCTTACAGTGCTGCAGGTGGGCACTCAGGACAGACTTCTGGGCTGCAAGCCTTGGTTCCTTATGCAGCCAGTGGAGAACTGTCACACCTCATTTTGAAGGCTGTCTGAAAGGTACAGAACTCCACGTATTTTTGAGGATCTGGCACTGAGGGCTTCTGTGACCTTCCTGATGAAGGAAACCTTGGGAAGCACCCACTAAGTGAAATCCCACATAGTAACACCTGACTTAGCCCAGCAGCAACAGGACAGAACTTCATAGGAAGAGTTATTCTGTCTGTTTAACAGTTTAAACAGTATCAGTTTTTAAGCTTATAATCAAGATTTCTCCACCACCAAAATCATGCAAAAATGAGGGTTCATCACATTATGGTTCTAAGTAGAATTCAATAAAAGCTTTTCTGCCAAGAGCTCAGTGGTGGATCACACTCCAATAAGGGATGTGAGCAGGGACTCCCTTCCCCCTCCAGCCTTTCTGAAATTACTCTGAGAAGACTCTTCCATGCAGGGGTGTCAATGCAGCTACCTCAGCAAGGCCTTCGCACTGGACTGGGACTGTATCCATTCCAGCCTGTCCGAGTTCTCCTTCTCCCGCACCCCTTCGTTCACCTGGGAGCCAGCTCCTCTGCACGCTCCAGGGCCAGCCTCAGGGTACTGTGATCCGGGTGGCTTTCTGGAGTGTTCTCTAGAATCTGGTGTGGATCACAGGGGGAGAAAAGATAAAGTCAGTGTTAAGCACTGGTACTGCTCAGAGAAATCCCCATAAATGGTCAAGGCTTTATCTTTGTTTGCTATTGAGATCAGACTCAAGGCATTCACCTACAGAACCTCACTTGGGGTACTCACACTCTTTATGAGCAGAGGGTAGCGTGTAATCCTTTGCATTGGTTTCAGGAGGAAACTGGAGAGGGGCATTCCTTTGCAGCGAGGGTCCAACGCAAGTTTCTGTGTGCAGTAGAGATTTAACATTGCATTACTCATCAGGAAACAGTTGCCTCACTGGCATGAATACTGAAACTCTGATCAGATTCATTTTTCCAGGCATTCCAAGAGATCTTAGATTTTCCAGTAAGCAAACAATACTGTTTCCAGAACAAACAGGAAAGCCAGAGCTGTCATTGTACCAGACGCTTTACCAGCATAAATCATAGGGTCATTGTTCATGCAGAATCCTTACATTCAAAACTGTTCCAGCTTTTATTTTGACATTACAGGCTCCACTCAGGTTGAAAAGAACAAAGCAATGAAAGAAACAAATGCCTGATGTCAGCAACTCTGGGAATTCTCCTTCATGCCTCAGTAAATTAGCTAGAGAGAAGGACAGGATATAAATAAAGAGCACAGACAGTGTTAACCAAGGTCACCATACAAATACACCTTGGAAGGGTCTCAGCTATTTTCGCAGGATTTACTCTTCTGGGTTATTTTGATCTGGTCCATGCTGGTCAGATGGGCTCCTCCCTTGAGAAAGAGAAGGCACAAAAGCTACTGAATCAGATACCTTTAAGTAGTCTTTGAAATCAGCATCTTCATCAGTTTTTGCTGCAGCAGCGACGCCCCGTTGAGCTGGCAGCTGCAGAACCGGATGTAGGCCTGCATGTGGGACAGCTCTGCTGCCAGGATGTCCCCGATCATCTGCACCGGCATCTTCTCTCCTCCCGTTTTCTTACGCACCCGCAAGGCTCTGAGGAGGAGAGAAATCACCATCCAACTTTGCTGCCAAGTCTGTGAGGCCTAAATCACAGCCCTTACAACCCCCACCTCTGAAAGGACTCAAAGCCTGGGAGGTGAATTCCCATACACAGCAAAGGCACTTCCAGGCAGCGCTGGGATCCAGCCTGAACCCCCAGGAAGTCACCAGCACAACATGCTGAGCTGAATGATCTGCCTGGTGGTGTCTGGGGGACTGGGACTCTCCTGTGAGGTTTCTGGGACAATCAGAATCAATCTCTACATTCAACCAGCATCCCATTCAGTGAATTATTAGCCACATTGTCTCTCTAGTGTTTATTTTTAGATAATAGAAGGTTGATGTGCAGAGAACTGGAAAGAATGCTTCCCATGCACATACTTTTGTGTAGGCTCTGCTTCTAAGGTATTACAGCAAATGTGCATCTGTTCTTGCTGTTTACTCTTCCCTCTCTCTTATTACAACTCCTTTTGAAGCAGTCTGTAGTGAATGCATACATGCACAGGAAATAATCAGCAAGGACAGAATACTTATTGTAAAACCAGGAAACTTCCTGGAAAAAGGAACAAGAAAATAAAAAAGAGGAAAATGTAAGACTGCAGGTAAGTACTCACTTCAGTAACTTTGTATTTGACATGATGAGTTCCTTCCAGTTAACAAAGATCAGCCCCATTTCTCCTTCTGTGAGAGAGCCCGAATCAGCCATTGGTTTTTGGAAAACCTGGAGCCAAAAAATGAGAAAAGTGAGTCATTCTTCAGAGACAAAAGCAGCTCAGCCTCTTGTTTAACCTAGCAGTGACTGCTTTTGTTGAATGCTCAGTGTCTAATTTCTCAACAGTTAAAAGCAATTCCTTAGTAGCACTTGTGACAGCTGTCACTATTTCCCCATAGCGTGTGACCCCATTCTGACACCAGCATCATCATTTGCAAAGCAGGAACAAGCACTGAGACCTGGAGGCTGACTGCTCAGCAGAAGAGCATTCCCATGATTTCAGAGTCAATCACTACACAAATTGCACTTGCACATCGTGCTTTTCCCCCTGCCCAGAGGATGAAGGGTCACCCTTTGTGCAGAACCACAGCACATCACCTCTGGAGAGCAGAGCACCTGTGTAACTTGGTGTATTTAACATCTGTCACACTTTGCCACAGTTGTTTTATGCAGAGAGGTCAAACTGGACGCCCAACACCACACTAGGCTGCCCAGTTCCTGCCTGGCCTAGTGTGTTGTCTTGCTTCCAGAAATAAAACTGGAGAGAAGGCACATGATAAACTTTTATGGTGCTTCTACAGCTTCTGTCATGAGCCTTTGCAGCTCTGCTCGACACCTGGCCCAGCCCATCATCTTTCCACCGAACCCAAACACCAAAGAACAGGATTTGGAAAATAGGAAGGTCCTCGTAAGCCAAGGGGTTTCACAACGTTGTTTTGCCTGGTGGGCAACTATGTAACATTCACTGGAAAGGGAGGTGCCTACACACCTTTCCTCTTCCAGCATCTCACAATTTGAAGAATCCCATTATTGTTATTGTTCAGCAGGACAGAGGTGCTCTTTTTCCAAATGCATTTTCATGTCCTAGATCTCACCTCTACGACGGCTGCAGATCGTCCATGTACCTTTCCTCCGTCTGAATGAGCTCGTGAATGTAGCCCTGCCTCTTCCTTTCCATTGGCTGCATGGTGTCAAGGCTCTGGAGATCAGCACACCCTGCAAGAAGTAAGCCAGAAGTTTAGATCCCACTCAAGGCACCAGATGTGATGAATTAAAAGAATTGCACCAGCACACACCAGCCTGTGCCTCAGACCACACAAACAGCAGCAGCGGGTTTCAAAACCGAGTGAGGTAGCGATTGACCCCCTCCCTCCTTTGTGTCATTTTTCAGTCAACTTTTTATTTCTTCAAATGCCCCTTGTTCTTGTACTGTGATGCAGAATGAGAATTCCTGACTTCCTGCCACTCCATTGGTCTCATGACTTTTCTCACCTCTTCTGCCACACTGATTTGAAACTTTCCTCTTACCTCATGCAATGTCTTTTTGGACTTGACCTTAAAGATCTTTTCAACCTTAATGATCCTACGATTCTAAGTTCTCTTTTGTGAGATGAAGTAATGAAAAATGCGTCTGGTCCTGACTTAGGACATCGCACCTTTAATCCCCACCCCATTTCTCAAGTCCTTTGCCTTGGTTAATAATTTTTGATAAACCACCACTACAAATTTTTAAAGTTTAACACATAATGTTATATCTGTGTAACTTCACAGTTGCATAACTTTTTTTTCTAAAATGAGCCTGAAATATGTTGAATTATTTTTATGCATCAATTACAAATAATCGAAATCATGCACAGGAACACACTGGCAGTCAGTGACACAAACCCCAAGTTTCTGTAAGAACATGCAGGCCTACAGCTTCACACAGCTCTTTCTCTACTGTATGTTAGTAAACAAGACAACAGTGTTCAAACTTTAGTAACCAAACCAAAAACTGGTAAAAACAAAGTGGTTTAGCTGGGTAAAGGAGAGAACAGAAAGTCAATCTGGATCCGTCTGTCAGCCATCACATGCCAGCGAGGACTGCGAAGCAGCAGGGTGGGGAAAAGGAGAACAAAGGAGAACAAAGGAACAATACAGAGAGTTTGAGAACATCCTTCTATTGTGGGTGTGATGGCATCGCACTGTAATACCAGGTGGATTTTGCAGGATAGCAGAAAGGACATCGCAGGAACTCATTTAAATCCGGCATTTCTAGAGGAACAACACTTCATGAAATTGACAGGTGGGGTGAAAGGCAGGGCGACCTACACAGAAAGGGCTGTACCTCCCCATCACCCCGACACACTGGGACACGAGGATGCGGCTTTATTCACATCAGTGTATAGATCTGTTTATGGGAGGGCTGCTCAAATAATGGAGTTAGTAATAAATTTGAGGGGAAAAAAACTAAGAAACACTAAACGTCTGGCTAAACTTGATGAGACAGTGATCTAGCGGAACCTCACAGGCATAAGCTGCCTGAAGGAGCAGCAACTGTCAGCAAAAGAGAAACTCTTATCAAGTGAACTTACGACACCATGCCAAGTATTCTAACAGGGAAACCCTTTGAACAACACAAAGAAGTGAAACAGCAAAGGCAACAACCAGATTGAAATCAGGACTTTTCAGTTCTGTTTGGACCCTAAGGAGGAGCACAGATCTTAAGCCTTCTGACAGATTTGCAAAAACACACTTTTACAAAGAGATCTGGGATTGCAGCTCTTTTGATTGTGCAGAATGCTGCTTCTGGCCTTAGTTATCCCCAGAGTTACAATCAGGCCAAAATTAGATGAGAAAAAGAAGTAAAGTTATAGACCAAAGTCATTCTTGTGAAGTTTGGTATCTCAGTCCATCGAGACGGTCCATGGCCAATGTGTGCTACTTGTGTCACTCTTCAGTCTGTACAGCACTGAGTTTAAGCTCACCAGTTGCCTAAGACATGACATTTTAAGATAATCAGGGGGTTGCACAGTAACCAGGCTTTATTTATCCAGATTTGGAAGTCTCAGCTTTGACCACGTGGCCACATCAGCAGGGATGGACTGAAGCTCCTGTCTGCTTGTATTCCAGCTGTTGGAACAATCCACATGCTGGGATTTGGGTCTGTCCCATGCTGCCCACTGAAAGCAGAAGCAAACACTGGAAGAAAAACGTGCCTTTTTCTGCATTAAAATAGATTTGGTTCATAAGCTCATTATCAGATGCAAAAATGCAGTTACATTAACTGACTCCTGCACTAACCTTGTATTTGGCCTGTCAGCTTCTGGCATGAAGGGACAAGTGCTGTTTTGTGTTTAATATTTTATTTAATTTTAATTAAACACTAGTGTTTACCAGTGAAAACACTCCAAATTTCGATACATCTGATGATATCAGCATAAAAACACAGTATGTGATCCCCACATCTGATTTTAGAGGGTGAATTCAGGCATTTGGGTCTGAAGGGAAGAAAGGAATGAGACCAGAGAACAAACCAGCCTACCTGGTGCATTTGCCAATGTTTTCCTAAAGCGTCCATAGCAACCCATGGGCTCACCAGTACAGAAAGGGTGGACCTACATCTCTACACCTTCTCCTCCCACATTTCTGTTCCCTCCTTCCCTTGCATCAATTCTGGCACTTGTCTGACTCCCAGTTCACACCCTGGCAGCAAACAAATCCCAAGGAGGGGGGGGGGAAACAGTATTTCTCTGCTAGTTTAGCAGCCAGGAATGTGCAGGGAAGCAATAAAACTGTCTTGTTTGGCAGCAGAAAGCTGTTGGTTTGTTTTGGCTTCCGTCTGGTCAGGATTCATCCCAAGCTCCAGATGCAACTCATGAAAAGCAGTGAGATTTCTGGGAGCACCTGCAGAGGGGATTGCAGCTACTCACCTCCTCTGCTTATTGAGAGGGTTTCCTGACTTTTCGAGGGGAAGCCAGCCTGCCTCTCCCACCAAGAGCAGGTAGTGCTAAGCTTTCAGACTGCCTGGAGCATGACCTGCCCAGCTCCCTTCTCCAGAACATTGACTGGAGTGAGCAGTGAGTGGCTGGTACCTTGGAAACTTGGGACATACCAACAAAGATTTGCCTACACCACCTGGGGTGCCTTCTGTGCTAAATCCTGCTCTCCAAGGGGAGGAAGCACCTGCCTCACCAGGGCAGGGCAAAACAAGCTGGAGAGTGTACAAACAGGAAATCCCAGTCTCTACAGTTGTGTTTAAAATTATACTTTCCCCTCCAAATATACCTGATCGAGGAATATTTTTTTCCTACTAGGATAACTGCCGCTGCCTGAAACACTACCACATTCCAGAGTCCAAAGATGTTCTGCTCTGGAGGAGATTCACATGCCTGAAAAACATGGGGGCTGGGGGTGAAAACCTTTCCAATTACTGACATATTTTGGATTTGATCACGTTCAAGGGGAAGAGCGACACTTTCTGAAGAAAAGAAATCCCCCAAAGAAAAGATGAATGAGACCTATCACCATGTCATTTTTTCTTGGTTAAAAAAATAAGTGAATTAAAATTCTTCACTTAAAAGCCAATTCCAGAGAACTGAAGTAAAAAGCAGATGAATAAGAGGCTTTCCTAGATGCCCAGAGCTGCTTGGGCACTGAATGCTTTGTCCTGTTCCCCAGCAAACTTCCCCTCTCAATGAACAAGGGAAAAACACATTAGAAATGACAGCTTAACCCTCCAACAGGAGCTCAGGCACTTGCCCAGAAGGATCTATCTAGACCAGAGGCATTAACTGCTTTTGGTTATCAGTGAAGACTATTTAGGGGTAGAGAGGAGTTTAGATTGGATATTAGGAAAAATTTCTTCATGGAAAGTGTTGTCAAAGACTGGAATGAGTTGCCCAGGGAAGAGGTGGAGTCACCATCCCTGTAAGAATGTGTGGACATGGCTCTTGAGGAAATGGTTTAGTGGTGGGATTGGCAGTGCTGGGTTCTTGGTTGGACTTGATGATCTTAGAGGCCTTTTCCAACCCTAATGATTCTGTGATTCTATATAAACTGCATTTTTAAGGAAATATATTGGTTTGTTTAGGGTTTGGGGTTTGTTGTTTTTTTTTTAAGGGGGTTAGTTTGTTGTGTCTGGTTTTTTGTTTGTTTGAATCCCAAGCCAGTAGATATGGTTGGGAAAAGCAAGTAAGGCTTGGGTTTTTTTTTCCCTGTCTCTTATTTTCCCAAGCTGCCATAGGAAGGCCACATCTCACCTTCAGGACCATGGGCTGGCATTAGAACAGTCCCTTCAGTACAGCCAGGGAGTAGCTGGTGGCATCATGGGACACCACCCATAGCCACTTACAAGCTCTGCTGGCACGTGTAAGGCCAAAACACTTGTGACACACTCCTGTCACTGCCTGGAGCAGACTCTGTGCTATTGAAACCCACAAAAGGAACTAATCCAAGAAACCTGTGGCCATGGAAAAGGTGGTTTCCATCAGGCCCTAGGAAAAATAATAGAAACTTTTGTCCAATCTCCCCTAATCAGTAAATGCAGGATTACTCTCTCTGCTACAATAGAGGAAATTTATGATTCAGTTTCCAAGAGGTAAAAAGCAAGACCAAGTCTCTCCATCACAGAGCCAGGCAAGACAATGCTTGTACCGAGCTATTCAGCTGGGAAAAAAAAATCCTCCCCAGATGGACAAAAAAAACCACAAGAGACAAACTAGATCCTTTTATGTGTCCCTTTAATAAAATACATTTGCATAGTTATCTTACAACGTCGTTTAAAACCAAGGATGAACAATTGCCTCATGCTAAGCACAGCCTGCATTCGCATGTCTCAACAACCATCCCTGCACACGGACACTCAAGCTTGGGAAGAACAGGAGGGATCTTAAGGCAGCACACACCATTACACAGCAGTTTTATTGGTTCATTACATTGAAGTAGCACAACCCTGCAGCAGCTCCCACTGCAGGCCAAGGATTGTCCGCATTCCTACGAGCAGACTTATTTACAGGTGTTTCCAACCCGGCTCAAGGAAATCACACAAAGGAAATCACACAAGGAAATCTGACAAAGCATTGAGATGGCAAAAATATTCAGTGACTGGTAGGAGATGTTTCAGTTATTAGTGTGTAACTTTTTGATGGAGCTTTATGCCTTCTGCACTCCTGACTGCACCATTAATCACATGGAGAAAGTGCTTTGGATGCTCTCAGCCCTCACCACCACTGACTCCTTGCACAGCCCAGCCCTGAGACCGGGTCCCAGTAGTGGCACAAGACCTTCCTGCATGGATCCAAGTCTGGATCAGGAACTAAGCTTGTGTAAAACTAGGCTTATGTAGCTTGTTAGCCCATTACATAAACCAGACAGTTACAGAATTAGGAAGTGTTTTGGTACCTGTCCTTGTGCATTTACAGCACTGTTCATGTTCTCACCCCAACGACACCAGGGTCCCTGTTCTCTGCTAGCCCACAGGAAACAACATTAAGGAAATACTACACTGCAGGCAGCAGCATATTTCACTTTCCATGTTGGCTCCAGTGAAACCTGTTAACCTTGTGTGGCTCTGAGCAACATTTAAACTCTCAGCTCTTGCCCGGGAACCATCAGTTAAACAAAAACTCTATTTTCCATCTTGCCCTTAGTTCCCAGCCAGCCTTTTTCACCCAAATCAGGGTGATTTTACTTGGCTGGCTGGGATGACCAACCTGAACTCAACTCCATGGACCTTTAGCAACAACGGTGTGGATTGCACACAACCAGACAAAAAAGTACCATTTTTGAAAGAAAAAGTCTGATTTAAACCCAAGCTTCTATTAGCTCCACCTCTTCATTGATACAGAACATTAATTAATAATAATCTTGCCATAAATACATCCTTGCCATGGTCATGGATGACCTGATGTGTGTATCCAACCCTTTCTGCACCAATGCACAGGAGAGCAGAGCTCTCAGGTGCTTGTGCTGGAGCTGTGCTAGACAGACTTTTGCAGTGGAGACAAATACCGAAGGCAGGGACTGAGTCTCTTTCAATCAGCATTACTAAGGTGTGTTGTTATTATCTTTGTTATTACAGTTAGAGAATTTAGAGCGTACTCAGTTAATACTGAAACACAAAAAGGTAACTGTGAAAGCACAAGATGCTTCACATTAATACTCTTCAGTTCTAATTTAGAGGCAGCAGTTTCAATAATTTTCAATGCTCATACCTACATACCCAACGACAGGGCTCCCTGTGTGAAACTTTACCTAACAGTGCCCTAATCTCCAATTGTATCAGTTAAAAAATGTGTAGCATGCCAGCTGCTTTTGGAAAATGCCACATAACTATGTCCTCAAACATCCCAGAGAGGATGTTTTTAGTTTTTCAAAGACCATTAGTAGCAATCTGGCATTCAAGGAAAACTGACTGAACATTGGGAAGTCAGTGTGGCTCAAATCCCACAGGTTAACAGTGCCTTTTAGAAATGAGATAATTTGGAAGATCACCCAGTTCTCAGACTACAGTGATTGCTTGATGCCACTGGTGCAGCGAAAGACACTTCAGTCTGTATTAAACAGGCCTTCCAAGACAGAAATTCAGAGAAGGCAATCCTGGGTCAGTAGCACATTTTAGTAGAAACACTTGAAATGTAGGTTCATAAGGAAATCAAGTCATCTGGAATAGTCGAAGGATTATCTAGCACATTATTTGCCTACAACAACGCAATTTCATTCTATAACAGAATACTGGTTCAGACAAAATACATCCAGAATAAAAACCCATTTGTAGTTTTCTGTAGGCACATTGCTTAGTCCATATTGCACAGAAGATACATCTCTGAACTAAAGGACACATATACATTATTTGATCAAGTATATTAAATACATAACATTGAGATTCTGGAGAAAGGTTTTTAAATTTTTGCAATTGGACTAACCTTTTCCTGATAGTACCTTCACAACATTCATAGGTGTATATATATATATATATATATATATATATATGTCTCTGTAGTAAACAAGCAGTGTTTTGTAAACATTTCTGATTGCATAAGTGACCTTTGCTGTTTCGTAACCAAGTTCGGGAAACCAACTAAATTAAATACTGTGTCTATGAGATTTCTCCTGTTGCTACAAGAGCACAGAACTATTTAATCAGAGAAGGCTGCAATTAAATTAATCCTTTTATTTAAAGGGGAATCAAGGTTATAAGTCCCTCCTTCCCTCCAAACATTACAGTAAGATATGGGCACCATTACTGCACCTTACTGGTGACACACCAGGGCCGTGAAGGACCACCTCCGGGCTGAGGAGCACAGTTCCATTCCTAAACCCAAATGCTCTGCTCTCAGCTCCAAGTGTCACTTAGTGTCTCTTTTCTGGCAACACCTCTGTATCAAGGTTTAGCTGTGCACTAAGGCTGCTGGTTTATTCACCAGAGGAAGAGCAGCAGCTTTCAGACAGTACTTTGAGTCACTGCAGAGTGCAGCCAGACACAAACAATTCTGTACCATTGACTATTTAATGAAGGGGCAGGGAAGGGCCTGGTCACACAGAGGCTGTGTAAGTACCTACTGCAGCAACAGCACGTTTGCCAAAACTGAAAGCAAATATGAATTATCAGCATAAAGTATTTAAAGGAAGGAGGTTGTTTAGGGATAGAATGTATTGAGCCAAAACAACCCTGAATTCCTGCCACAGTACTAAACTGTGAAGAAGAAAAAAATTAAAACTATCCTCCACTCTATGCTTAATAGTTCCTCCCCAGTTAAAAAGGGTTTTAAAAGGCTGGATGGACTGCACCGATCTAACCCTTAGATCCTGTAGCATATTTGTAATCACAGTGACTATCAGCAGCAGACAGGTAGGGTTTGTTTTCTGGATGAGCCATGTAGGCTGTCAATTTTTAAAAGCTCAATATGTAAGAGATTAAATCCAATCCATTAGAACAATAATCGGTGAACACTTTAATTCTGCAAAATATGGTACATTACAACATTAAAGAACACAACTGCCCATTCAAACAGCTCAGATAAACTGTGCAAATAGTGGGTCTTTGTGTGTCTGCAATCCCACCATGCAAAGATAACTTGATATGCATGCTAATAACTATGGTATCAATACCAAAGGAAATACTAAAGGAAACAAAATGAACAGCAGTGAAAGCCACACAAGACCCACTATCCTTTCTGCTTTACAAATCAACTGAAACTGTAGATCAGAAGAAAAAAAAACACAAAAACCTAATTTCTTGATTGGATCTAATGTCAAACGAAGCAAAAGGATGTGTCAGAACACGGTGAGCAGGGCTGGCCACCTGCCTCCACGCTAGTCAACTTGGGATAGTGGGTCTCTGAGGTGCTTTCACACTGGAAGACAACATTGGGTCCCTAAAAAAAACAAAAAAAAAAAAAAATGAAGGATAAATGAACATAAATTTGAAGAGTGAAACATATGAGTTATATGGACAAAGACAGAACAACACTAAAAAGGTCAGAAAGGAACGATAAACAATTCAACTTTCTGAAAGCTTCCACCTTTGCAATTTCATGAGCTTCCACCTTTGCAATTTCATATTTATAAACACACACAGATTTAAGTACTTGTGACCAGCCTCTGCTGACTGAAAAACCTCTGTAGCTGACTCCTTTGAAGAAAAAGTTGCTTCCCAAGGAAGACTTCTGTTATGTAGACTCAACACAAGGTCAAGCCCCAGGGGTTTGTTTTTAAAGGCAATGGTAAAATTCCCTGACATTTCAACAAAACCAGGATTTCTCCTGAGAAACTTGTAGTGGGACATTAGAAAATCAGATAAAAATTAAACTTGTATGGAAAAGCCTTGCTGGAATTTGTGCATATAAATTAACACAAAAATTTACCTGTTTGATTCTCTTCAAAGCCTAAAAGAAATTAAAGTCTTGTCTCTAGTAACATGTGTCCATGGAGCAGGATGTACGACATCCCTCAATTCCCCATCAGAAACCAAAGGCTACACAGTCTGAAAAGGCACTGACTGCAAAGTCAGGCTAAAGGCAGAGGCGTGACATGGGTTGCAGCTGCACATACCTTGTGGGCAATCCAGAAACTATTCCATACCCCAGGATTTCAACCTGGAAGCTTTATCCAGCCTGGCTGACAATCACCACATAGTTTTAGAAATAGAGAGTCAGTATGTCACTATGAACTAATTGATTGACTTTGATCTTTGGTAAAGGGGGTAAAATTCTGGAGCTGTTGAGTTAAATCTTAGAATAAATTATTAATCTTCATGTGATAAAAAATTCACATAGACCTGCAACAGGCAACACCTCAAAGGCCACTGATACCATGAACTCTTAACTCCATAAAGAGATGTACTTGGCAAGAATTAGAGAACTTCAAAAGCGTGTCCATATATAGACACAGAAATGCACCCACCACAACCACATCAACTCAGAAATTGTTTTCTCACTATGAACACCCTTGAAAATCAGGCAGGCTTCACTCCCTAGACAGTGTGCACACGAATTACTGATGATCTTTTCTGCATGAAAATAGACTTCTGGAAATAAAGAACCTTGTTGGTGAAAGGACAGGGCTTGCCTCATATCTCTAATACGTCACATCTATAAGTGAGGTTTGGGGAGCAAACTAACTAGGTAGATATAACGGTATTACTATAAATACCAAGTCTGTACCTAAGGAAATTCACACCGTTGTCATACGTGCATCAGGAACCGTCTATGGAGAGAGGATCTGTGCCCAGTCTCACCACCTTTTGCCATGGCACTGGCAGAAGGCAGAGCAGGCAGGTTTAAATGGGAAGGAGGTGGCTCTCAGGCTATAGAACTACTTGGAGCTCAGGCCTGAGCACACATCGGAAGTTACTCAGATGAGTGAGGAACTGCAGCAATGCTGGGCTATGGAAAGGAAAAAGTGTGAGCAGAAACACTAACAGTACATTACTGTGAGAGTTGTGAGACACTGGAACAGGTTGCCCAGGGAGGTTGTGGATGCTCCATCCCTGGCAGTGTTCAAAGCCAGGATAAGTGGATAACGCCTTCAGTAACCTCTACTGGAAGGTGTCCCTGCACATGGCAGAAGGGTTAGAACTATATGATCCTTAAGGTCTGTTCCAACCCCTTAACATTATATGATTCTACTAGAGTAGGAAGAACTGGCACAACATTCAGCTCTGTGAAAGACCAGTTTCACAGAGGGAGATGAGGCACCTCAGCCAGGACAAACCAGAAGCCTCCATCTGAGGTACCCGAGGGGAGAAAATCTCAGCTAAAAGAAATATAAGGATAAGGTTCACACTGCTCTCATGGATAAGAAGACAAACTGAAAAAAGCTGTCTCACTGAAAAAGCCAAATAATGAGAGAACAAGTTTCCAAGAGCAAGGCAGGTAAAGGCTGGCTGAAACAGAATTATCTCCAGACCAGGCTATTGAAAAGAACTGTAAAGTGCCAAGTGCACCATGCCTATCCTACCTTACACATCCCTTAGGGAAGAATGGGAAGAGAACCTGGTAGATGTGTTCTAGGCAGGTACTGGCAACACAGAAAACATCTGACCCTGAATGGTTGAGCAAGCACTCAAAGAACAGAAGACTCTGATTCTGTGCATATTTCTTTATTTTAAATCTATAGGTGTATTTTGAAACTTCTTGTTTATTCTTTATGATAGCTTTTGTGCAAACATTAGAATAAGGGCTATTAAAATGTCACCAAAACATGAGCAAGTCTAATCATCACTGAGGTTACTGAGAGCACAAATCAACGATTCCTTGTTCTGCAATCACCAGGTATTTTAAGAGACCTGTTGACAAACCTACAATGCCCTGAATTGATTTTCTTTCTTTCCTTGCAGAGACCCTGTGTCAGGACGTGCAGCCACACCACGAGGAAAAGTGAACTTGTTCTGCTCAGGGAGCTATTTCAGCAACTTAAGAAACATCTCGCTGACCTCAGTTCCTTCTTTGCTAGGGAAGTTTGTCATTACAGCTATAACTAGTAACTCCCAGAAAAGACTCTGGATACAAAGCTGGTCCAGATAATAGAGTTTAAATTTGAGGGAAATCGAGAATTTTCGTAAGCTGCAAACCTATTTCAGTAAACCAAATCTGTCTGCTGCCTTTCTAATGCCACTGTATTTGATCATCTAGAAAAGACGGTGGGAGACAAACTGCTATTCGTCAACAGAAACATCACAAAACTCAGATTAGCAGTTCTTTAAAATACAAGGCATTTTTAAAATCAGATTCTGTCATATCTCTAAGCTGGTCCCTAGAGGGCCACATCAACACTTCTGTGGGAATAGTGACTTGTCAAGAATACACTAGTGATAGTTTCTGCACTGTGTTTAAACAAGAGCAAAAAATACCACAAGGAAATTCCAAGGAAGTTTGGAAATTCAGTCAGTACATATTTAAATATTCCTCTGGTTACAGAAGAATGGTACAGAACTGGCTTACTGCTAACACAGCTGACCAGCAGCAGCTCAGCTGAAACCTGGGTAATGATATCTGCACAATGCTGGGTTTGAGTTAACAAGCCATGCTGGTTGTTTTGTGCAGGCTCCGGGTTTGAAGCAGGATTTTTCCTGAGTTTCCAAATGCCTACCTTTTAATGTCACAAAAGAGTGGCAAATCCCAACACAAAACTGATGTATAACTTAGCTTATTTGAAATAATCAGAGAATTAAAAAAAATACATAAGTTCAACATACTCTTCATTCACCAATAGATGGATTTTGTGGATCTGAATCATAGACAAAAGTTTAGCAACCAGATACAGATGACCAGGTGCACATCTGCTCACGTGACTGACCTTTCTGAAAATACTTTCAAAGCACAGCCACAGTTTGATGTGGACGGAAAAGTTTTTATTCCACAACACTGAAACCTAAGGAAAAGCCTAATGCCATATCAGCACATAATGAGAAAAACTTATCATATCAGAAGTTTCCAATTACATTTTGGTCTTAGCACAGCTTTTGCTGAAAATTAGTGCTATATGATCACCTTGAACTTATCAACTCAGCCACATACCTTGAAATGGCAACACACCTGGGGTGACAAGCTGTTCTCTCTGTAATTTTTGAAAATTCATGAAGCTCTACTACTTAGCCAGAATCATAATTTTATAGCCCATCTGGGTGTAGTCTATACTATTTATTCAAAACTGAGATTTGTAAACAAATTAAAGCTTTCAAAGGACCACTTTAATGATTTAGCCATGTCTAATCAAAAGAATATAAAGTTCAATCTAAATGCAGAAGTTTTTGACATCCCAACCACACTGGTCAGAGGCATTTAAAAAAAAACAAAAGAAAACAAAACCCAAAACAATGTGTTACCAAAAAATGTGAACACAGAAGTAATTTAGCTAAAAAGAAAACCTCAAAAGAAGGATGCACACTCTGTTTTGCCCAGGAACCATAACAAGCTACCCAGGGAAAATATTTTAACTTTCCCATCCAAGCTGTAACCTTCATTACGAGTCTGTGAATCCTTCTGTAAGAACACAACCATGTTGATCAAACCTGAAGTGCAAACTGGTCCTACACACAAGCCATAGGCTATTAAGAGTGAACCTCAACCAGACTTGCAGATAAAAAACTCCTAATGAAGCCAAGGGAAAAACAGCAAGTGAAGAGACAAGACCTATCATGTCAAAGGAGCAGCTCTGCCACCGGGGTATGTTCCCAAACCCCCTTGATTGATATAAAAGTTGGTTTAATTACAGGATGAAAAGCTGAGGGAGTAAAAATGATGGTAAATTTCTCTGTGGAGAGGGGCCAAAAAATGGGGTTGCATGTGCAAAATGGGGACACCAGAAACCTTTACTGTGTTTATGTTCAAAAAAGGCACAGAAAATACTGACTGCCAGGTGCACAGTTTAGCCTTCAGTTCTCAGCATGCAGCTGGTAATTTTCAGCTCATGTTTTGATTATATGTTGTTTCTCAGAACTGGACGAGAGCTGGATTGCTGGGAGTCAGGACATGGGCATTTACCACAGGATAAACCACTTGCTAATGCCACTATCTTTTTCCTATTGTTTTTATGGTTATTTTTACTTAACTGATGTTAAAATGACTACAGATACTTTTTGTAATTTTATGAAGCTCCAGCAAGTTCTATAATTGTAGTATGCCTGCACTGCTTCCCAGTCCGTGTTAGTTACCAGCATCTTTCTTGGAAGGGGAACTCCTACCAAATCCAGTATTTTTAGCTCATCCTCACAGTCTTACTGTCACACACTGGCTGGCTGGTAACGTGCTTGCTGTTTTTAGGTTAAATAGAAAAGGGTTTAAAGTACTTAGTACTATTGCAAAGTATTTAAAGAAAGAGTATTTAAAGTACTAATCAATTCAGCTGATGCCTGGAACTACAAATCCCAGACACAAAGCAAAACAACAACAATGCACCTCTGAAATAAAGTAACAACATTAATCAAAAAATAAAAGTTGCTTACACTGCTGACTTGGATCGGAATCCGTGGTCATCTTCACATAGTTTGAGGGGAAGAGACCTGTCACACCACTGATTTCTCCTTGCCACCAGTCAGCATCATCTTTGTTCAGTACATTAATCAGCTGCCCCTTGGAGAAACTGAGCTCATCCTCATTGTTCGCCGTGTAATCGTACATGGCTATCACTTGACACACTATGAAGGAAAAAAAAATAGTAGAATAGAGTTATACAAGTATTAAGACTGTTTATTCTGTGTTTTACATAACCACAGGAAAGGAACAACAATTTCACATACACAGTTACATAAGAAAAATACCACACGAGCTTATCTTGATGTGGAAATTTTTTTCTTTTACATTTTTAAAATTGAGCCAGACAGTAACTTTTATTTCCACTTTGTATATCTATGCACTCATATAATGAATGGATTGAGTTAGTATAGCAGCTATTGACCTTCTAAAAGCTTGTGAATATAATCAAGTATTCTTCCATTTCTTTTACTGGCTGAAAAGAAAGTGAGTTTGATTATGTTATAGCAGATACTTGTGAGAAAAATATAGCAAAGGAAGAGGAAATGTGAGTTAGCTAATCCTGGGCTGCTGCTTTAGTCACAAGGAAGTTCTGCCCAGTAAAACCCCAGAAACTGTTGTATAAGCAAATCATAACTGTAGAGAACAGCACAATTTAAGCAGGCAGAACCAAAAGAGCTTCCTTTCTGCGAAATAATCTCATTTGTACCCAGACATTCAAATGGAAAAATTGAGTGAATATTTGCTGTTTAGTCTCCCTCCTTATAAGGAGTAGTGCATGTAATTCCAAGTTATTTGTCAATGACTGCTAGCCCTCTGTAGGATTTTTGCTAGCACTTGGAAACATGGAGTTTCCAAATGAGAAGAGTGTGGCTCTTCAGTGCTTTTAGCAAAAACAAAAAGCTCTTGCCATAGAAATCTGTAAGGGTCAGTGTCCATCTTCTGAATATAAACACCTTTGTATGACTGAGACTTTCTGCTCTCAGGTGTGCAGAAGACAGTACCTGTCCGGGAGGGAGTCTGTGAAGAACTGCTTTGACTACAAAGTTGTGAGATTTTGCCTTTCTTGGTCAGAGGGAGGAGCTGAATGGACAAGACTGCCAAAAGACACAGATTCTGACTAGAACTTTACCTGTACAGTGATACCACAGTCAGATATGGGCATGTAGAAGGTTTGTGTGGCCAGGTTTTGGCACAGCTGGGGGGCTACAGGGCTGGGTTCTGTAGAAGATGCCAGAAGCTTCCCCATGTCCGACAGAGCCAAGGCCAGTCGGTCCAGGATGGACCCACCACTGGTGAAGGCTGAGCCCATCAGTGACAGTGGTAGCACCTCTGGGATAACAGAGATAAGAACGGGGGAAAAATTCTGCAACTGCAGCCAGGACAGAGAGGAATGAGAATATGTGAGACAAATAGCCCTGCAGATGCCCAGATCAGTGAAGAAAGGGGCAGGAGGTGCTCCAGGTGCTGGAGCTGAGATTCTTGTGCAGCCCATGGTGAGGCAGCTGTGCCCCTGCAGCCTGTGGAGGTCCATGGGGAAGCAGAGATCCATCTGCAGCCTGTGCAGGAGACCCATGCTGGAACAAGTGGATGTCCAAAGGAGGTTGTGACCTCACGGAAAACCCACACTGGAGCAGGTTTGCTGGCAGGACTTGTGATCCTGTGGGGGAACTGACACTGGATCAGCCTGTTCCTGAAGGACTGCACCCCACAGGAGGGATCCACACGGGGCAGTTCGTGAAGACTTGCAGCCCATGGGAAGGACCCACGTTGGAGAAGTTCATGGAGGACTGTCTCCTGTGGAAGGGACCCCACACTGGAGCAGGGAAGGAGTGTGAGGAGTCCTCCTACTGAGGAGGAAGGAGAGGCAGAGACAACATGTGATGAACTGACCACAGCCCCATTCCCCATCCTCCTGTGCTGTTGGAGGGGAGGAGGCAGAGAAATTGGGAGTGAAGTTGATCCCAGAAAGAAGGCAGGGGTGAGGGGAAGGTGTTTTAAGAGTCAGTTTTATTTCTCATTACCCTACTCTGATTGGTAATAAATTAAGTGAATCCCCTCAAGTTGGGTCTGTTTTGCCCCTGTTGGTAACTGGTGAGTGATCTCTCCCTGCCCTTATCTCAACCTATGAGCCTTTTGTGGTATTTTGTCTTCCCTGCCCAGCTGAGGAGGGCAGGGATAGAGCAGCTTTGGTGGGCACCTGGAGTCCAGTCAGGGTCAACCCACCACAGGCCATCAAAAACAGCACTAGGCTTGTTATGTAATTCAGACTAACACCTGAACAACTGAAATAGTTACATAAAATACTCCAAATGAAATACAAAGTCTTTTATTTCACCTGAGGGAGCAGCAGATGTGGTTCTTTCACTGCTTGGACCCAGTAACTTCACATGGCTGGCAGGGAACCATCCTTTCTGTCTCTTTTTCCCTCTTGCCTGCAAATGTTTACAATGGTTATTACATAACTGAAAAACCAAACAGTCTATAGACTGGAAAAATGCAACAAATAGGACACACAGTTCTGTGAACAAAGATAAGTCAGGCTTCCAAACACCTACTAAATATTAAACAGATTTCAAAAGGAAAAAATCTGGCTAAAGGATAAAACAACCCAGTTGGAACAAAGCTGCACCCCAATATGTTCTGGCAAACACGTTCATCCAAAATTTTCAAGTGCAGATTTCCGAGTACAACACAATTGTAGGGCTGAAAATTTGTTCTATGAATATTCTACTTATGCATCAGGAGTCTCTAACGAGGTTGGGGGCACTGTCACATGACACTCTTCTTAAATCTAAGTTGGGAAAGGAGAAAAGTGGGAACAGCCACCTTTGCAATAAACGAGCTTCCAACTCCAACTTCCAAGAATGTCTGTTCTTTCATTAGAATAATTTTACAGTTCAGGGTTTTACCAATTAAATCCTAAACAATTTATTAACTGCCAACTTCCCTCTCTCCCCTCCCATGGTTATATTCATTGACAGTTTTACTGTTTTCTGTGACCAAAAAATCCACCTCAAACCAAACAAAAAACTCCCAGCAACCTAAGGTTTAAAAGAACCTTTTTTCCCCTCCCTTGGTGAATCCAAGATGAAAATAATTTTCTGGTCAGCTTTTATACAACTTTATACTGAGTTGTTTTTTTGAATTAAACCCAAGAGCACCTTGTTGCCATTCATGAAGTCACAATTATTTCTCCTTGAATAACTACCTGCAACTCTCCTTGCCACCATCCACTGGCATTTTTCTTCAGGATAAGTATTAGCTGTCCTGGAGCAAGACTGAGCTGTTCAGTCCCTGATGCAACATAGGCAGTAGTAACCTGAGCAATTTCTGAAAAGAAAACATACTAATTGCATTTGTTATTTTTTTCACTGCAGCAAGAGCTACATCCACAGTAATATCCCGGTACATAATGTGCAGCTAAGAACATGAGCCACACTGATATGAACCAAAATGCTCAGAGTCACTTAAGAAACAGTCTTAAATGTTAAAATGTTATCACTTACCGGGTTTCTTATTTATTGTTCCAGTTTTGCCAGAATAACTAGAACCCTACAAAGACACAAAACCCACCTTTTAATGTGCAGTAAAAAAGCAGAGTTTATATTAAAAGCATGTGGAAATTTTAATTTTGAGCCCGCATTTAAGAAAACACCATGCTGTATGGACAAAGGCAGTGTGACACTGGCTACAGCACTCATTTAGCACTCAAGATATCAAGGATTTTCTTTTCTGTCAAGCATATTAGCCTCTGCTTAAAATCACTACCTAAGAGCCAGGTGTCAATAGAATAAAACTGAGAGAAAATACCGTGTGTTAATTCTCAGAACACGAACTCACTTCTGGATCCTTTGGTCTGACATAATTGGAGGGGAAGATTCCAGTTCTGCTATCAATGCTCCCGGTCCACCATTCCCCTTCCTTCTGGGTCACTAGGATTTCCTCACCTTCCGTGAAAGTCAAGTCACCAGGCTCAGAGCTTGAATACGAATAGAGGGCAACGTACTCTGTGCAAACAGCACACAAAGGAGGAGGCAACAGTTTCAGATGGGGGATAAAAGTACATCAGGTGCAAATCCAGGCATATCATCATTCACCAGTGTGTTCATAACATGGATCATATCTTCACAAGCCTGTGAACTGACTTATGTACCTGCTTGACTGCAATCCCATCTCGCCTCATGCTTAACAACTCTTACAGGTAGCACAACTTCGTAATGAAAAAACACAGGTGCAACTAAAATATAATCAGGAAGCATGGACATACACTAGATTATAAGGTTAAGAAAGTGCTTCCCAAATAATTTTTCTGCAGTAATATTCGCTTTCTCCACTTCTTACTGATTATAAGAGAATGATTCACACTCAGAAGAGTAAAAATCCATTCTGATGTCTCTATAGTACAACAATAACACAGCAGAGAACAGCGGGAAGAGAACTTAGCTTATGGTTATGAGACATATTTGAGTTTTCAGAAATATATTAGTGCTCAAGCAAAAGTCTTAAAAACAAAACCAAAACCCATGCCTGTGCTCAACTTGAATTAGTCACAATTTTAGAAGTCTCATATCAGTTCCTATTTTGTGAGTCTTGTATCAACAGCTCAACATTTGCACTGTGTCTTTTGGACAAGCACCAAAATGGCTGCACAGCAATTCCTCTCAAATTTAAGTATATCCACATGCCATTAAGCAGGAACAGACTGTAGCATTAGTTGGCATGTTTCACGCTGTCTTACCCTCTCCTGCTGTGTAACACTGTGTATTAGGCCTTTTGTTTACAGCTGCATAAATAGCTTCTGGTCTGCAGAGAGAAAAAAGAAAAGGTTTGTGTAACTAAGAGGCTGATCAAGAACAAATCTCTCAATGAGGATGAGACCAAGCTCACTTTGGTGATCTCAGAGCTGGTATTGACTCTGAATTAACTGCAAAGACTTCCCTGACTGTCAAACAGTGACAAGTATTACTGATATTTAGTATATTAATGACACCCAAGAGAACACAATTTAAAAAAGAAAGTCACATGATGAAAGACGAGAAGATAAATTCACAAATGATGTTATCTAAAAGAAGTAAATTAAAGATTTTGACTAAATTCTCTTTTTCTAAAGAATTTATAAGAACTTTTATCAAAAAATGCATGAAAAGAATAACTCACACACATGGTGAAGCCATCCCAGCAGTAACTAGACTTTGGATTGTTACCTGAACAGTTATCCTGCAGCAGTGGACTAGACATAATGATCTTTTCAAGTAAGGAAAGACACACCACTTCTACCAGATGTGCCTCAGAGCTTTCAATTAGTTGTAGGTCACTTAAAAATTGGGACCTTCAGAGGCAGAATGCAACTGCACTGCAAGAGAGCTGACTTGGTAATGAACAAGAAGTCTGGCACTTGATGAATAATCAAACACCACTGATTTTTCACAGCACTCAGCCTAGTGAGACTGTCTATTTACACAGCAGTGAGCCCATCATTACTTGGCTTGCCAGAATGAAATAATAAAAGCCTAAAACAACACGGTGTAAATTGTAAATGGTATTTATATTCTGCACACTAAAGCACTGCAAGAATTCTGTACTCTAAACCACCTCTTTTTGTTAACTGCTGAATAAAACAACAAAAGAAGTCACACTTACTCCTCTTTCTTGATTTCACTCCCAGGTAAGAGCTTGACATACGACTTTGGAAACCAACCCCTTCCTCCATGTACCTCCCCGAACCACCAGTTCTCCTGCTGCTCCAGGACAGTAATGATATCATTCTTCGAAAAATTCAAGTGGTTATCTTTTTTTGCAGTCCAAGAGCAAAGTGCTTGTGCTTTTAGGTTCTCGACAGGCTGCCCCTGTAAGACAGAAGTGGAGATGTTCATTGACCACACTACCCCAGACTGGTGCAAATGTTAAAACCAAACAAACACTGATGTATCTTTTATTGAAGCTTAAGCAACTCCATTCCTATGTGATGGTTGAGTAGGTTTTTTTTGCATTGATGTTTGCATGCAACTCAGTTTCTTATTTGTTAGAAATACCTCCTGCATCTAACTGTAAGTGAGAATTATTTCAGAATTACGAAACATGAGCCTTCTTGTTCAATAATCCCTGGAAACATGGAATTATATCAATGCACACTAATGGAGCATTCAAACGAGCTTCTTCATCCTCTAGCCTGTTCAGTGCACCCAGCATTAGCAAAGTTGTGTGTTGTTTTGGCTTCTCTTAAATCATTTTAATGAACATGAATCTAAAACACAGCAAGTTCCCCACTCTCACACAATGTACCTGCCCATGAACGGGTGAAACAGATCCAGGGGACACAGTGCGAGTAAAAGCTGATTTCTGTTGCCAGGCTGTACTAACATTCAGGTTAGAAAAGGGGATGTTTTGGTAATCAGATTCTTCTGCAGATTTACTTGGTGAAAGTGGTCTGCAAATTGAACACAGGCATATTTATCAAATTACAATTTTTATTTAGTAAGTACCTCAAGCAGAGTATTTTTTTAATATATATAAAACAGATATTCTATACAATGGGAAACAGACTATCAAACACCTAAAAGTCTTAGCTTGGAAATTTTAAGGATGTGCTTCAATATGTTTTATGCCTTTATATTTTAAAAACAAACACCAAGTGAAACTATACAGCACACTATGTACTAGCCAAATTTAGAAAAAGCAATTTCAACACAAGCATAACAAAAACTCACTCTGAAGCAGCTGAGGTAGTAGATAAAGATACTGTAGGAGGAAGTAAGGCTTTCTTAGGAGATAAAGCTTTTTCTCCTTCTGGTATTTTTTCTACATAATTGCATGGAAACCAACCAAAATGTCCTTGAAAACTCCCATAAAGCCAACCAGGCTCTCCGACAGTTTTTTCATCAACCTATGGACAGGGGGATAAATAAAAAGGAAACAGAATGAGCAGTATGAAACAAATGAGGTACCTGGTGTGTCAGCACCTGCTGGCACTGAACTAAGCAGTGCTCACACAAGGATCAGCATTTTCATTCTCCCCTTTCAGAACTGAGCTGATTTTGCCCTGTTCACAAAACAGAGTAATGATGCAGCCACACTGGTTTCAGATACAGGTAGAGACAGGCCTCAAAGACATTATATTCCTCCAAACAGGTCCCAGACATGCACATGGGGGATCTTGTACTGTATCTGGAGCCACTCTGGCTTGCCAAAAATTATAGTGCATTGTGTCGTGTTTTGCTGAATGTGCAGCCCACAGGCAATGGCTGGAGAGCCCAGCAGAGCAGGGAAACAACCATTCTGCTTATAGATATAATTAACTGTGCCAGCTGACTGCAACCAAAACACACCCAAAAGTGCTGCTGTTTACTGTATGATTAAGTATAGAGCATCCTTAAACATTCACAGCAATACTGAAGCTTCTATTATGCTGCAAATTAGCCACTTAGTGAAAACTGGCTAAAAATTAGCAGCTCAAAATACTATCAGCTTGTTAGCTTAGCTGAAGTTTGCGGTGTAAGAGGAGGAGGTGGTAGCTGTTAGCCCATTTCTGAAATCAGGCACCAGTACTTAAATTATACAATTATAGCTGAGAAGGAAGTCAAAACAAAACCTTCTTCTCTTGTTCCCTCTTCTAGGCTTCAATGGTATGAAAATGCAAATAAATGGTTTAACATTGCTAAACCGAAGCTTAATAGTCAAATAGCACTTTAATATTTTGTACCACACTGCTTTGTAATTCTCCCTTATCGCCTACCTATATCACTTCTAGTCTGACTGAGGAGGAACCATAAGTACTTATACATCAGATATAAATATTAATTGTATTACCACAGCTGTAAATCAGTTTTCACACATTCACCTGAAGGTACAGGCTTTCAAGACAATGTATGCTGCCAAGTGATAGAATTACAAGAAATAACACAGATTTCAACTGAGATGCCACAAGGCATTTTCAGTCTTACAGTCCTGCTGTAATATTATATATAGCAAATTCAGCTGAACCCAGGAAAGTGCTACAAAGAAGGGACACTGAATAAATTACTATAGGTATCTGTCTGAGGAAGGATTTATAAAGGACAGTCAGCAAGAAAATCATAGAATCGTAATGGTTTGGGTTGGGAGAGACCTTAAAGATCATCTGTTTCCAACCTGTCTGCCAAGGGCAGGGACACCCTCCACTAGACCAGTTTGATTAGAGTGGCAGAAATCTATGTTAAGAATATACTGGAAAACAGTATTAAAATTCAGAAGAGCCTTTAACATCTACTTGTTAAATAACTAGTTTGATTTTAATTCAAATGCCATTAATTAATAATTCATGTCTCTGTTTACTGTGCTCATATTTCAAGCAGACACTTACAAGCCAACTTGTACATGTACAATGAACTGCAACAACTACATCATTTCGAGTCTACTAATTTTAGAAAGTTTATCTTTAGCATTCACTATGGTTATTTTTAAAGAGATTCTCAGCATCTTTAGGATTTGTAAGATTCAAAGAAATGTTCTGGTTGAACTAATCATAATTTCATCTATTTAAAAAAAAAAAAGCAGCAATCCAACTTAAATTTTAAGTAAATTTTAAAATTTATCAACACAATGCTTTTGACCCTTCTGACCTTGTGTATCTCAAGGTCATTTTTGCAATTTAGATGTGAATGGCAAATCTTACCTGAATTACATCCCCAGTATTAAAGCTCATCTCATCGTGGTTCCTTGCTTCAAACGGATACAACGCTCTGTAATTTACCAAGGCAACAGAATTCCTGGACTCTGCAACACTAACTGCATTGCCTGGAAGGATAAGAAAACCAGTTACCATTTTGATGTAGCTGAAAGACAAGCACTTAGTTGGAGTCCCATCATTTATCTTCTCATCTTTCCTTGCCAGTCTGCTCTGTGGCTGCCACTGGCTAAGCCAGTGCTTTAATAGAGTCTCATTTAATACCATCGTAATCTTCCAGGTTGAAAAGATATCACTGTTGCAACAAAAAGTGTTCATCAACATGTCTGAAGATTTTATTTAGAAACCCAAAATAGCAAAATATCATGGTTTATATTTTCTTTGCATCTCTGTTCTGCAATGAGTTACTAACAGTGAATGTTTTACAAAGTATAGCTGAGGTATGCAAATATTTTTCAGCCCTGTTCTAATTTGGTTTTTGCTGAACTCAGTGATAAAAGTGCTAAAAGTGGCTAATAAAAATTGGCAAGGACTTATGAAGGATGAAACTAATCAAAATTGCCTTTAGTGCAAATATTATTAAACCACTGTTTTTCCAAGTCCCACAGGTCTAGTCATTCAGTTCTTTGGTTTTTTTTAATGAGGCATTGAGTAATGCAGAAATAAACTAGATTTCACTATTAATAAATAACTTTGCTGAGCGTTACCTGCCCATCTCTCATTCCTGAACAAAAACCTCCATATTAACATTCTTTTTTAATGAAAGAAGGTGCAAGCCTTAAGAAAAAGTCAAAAATATTACTCTATCTAGTATCTGTGATTTGTTGACCACAATCACTGGAAGATTTGTCATCAGTCATAGGTGTCGAAAACTGATAAAAGTAACCTAAGTTAATAGGATGTTTTATAACTAACTATAGATGCAAAACATCGCTGGTTTGGGTTTTTTAAATTATATCTTAGACAATGTCTAGGCCTGCCACGACATCACATTAACAATAATACATATGAAGAATGAAATAACACTCTGGAAAATAAAACCCATTAAAGCAGAAATATAACAGATTAAGATTACCTTCATTTTTCCAGGGTGGCTTAAGACTTTTACCCTCTGTTGGTTTCAAAAGATCTGCAAACTTTTCATTTATGTTTATTTTAGAAGTGTGTTTCTCCATCTCTTGAGAGTTGGTTGCTTCTTTTATCTTTTTCATTTCTTCGTTCTGCTTACGCCTCTCCTCAGCTTCTTTTGCTATTTGTTCTTGCTTTCTTTTATCTTCTTCCAGTTGCCTCTGCCTTTGTTGTTCTGCCTCCCTCAGGATTGTGGCTTGTCTACTTTTCTCCTCCTCTGCAAGAAGCTGTTGTTTGTTTTCCCTTTCTCTCATCTGAGCAAGTACTTCTTCAGCTTTCAGCTTTTCTTGGACTTTTTCCTGCATCCGTTCTTCCTCCAGTCGCTTCTTTTTCTCTTCCTCTTCCCTTCGAATATTTTCCTGCCACCGGTTCTCCTTCTCCCGTTTTGCTTTCCTGAAAGGAAGGAACGAGACAGGTAAGAGAACATTCACATAAAAATGAATGAGATTGTGTTCCTAATTGATGGCACTTGTCAGCAAAGCTCAGTCTTGATCATTCTGCTCTCCGGGCAATCAGCTCTTCCACAGGAGACTGTGCTTGGTCTTAATGAGTGTCAGTATATTCCATATAAAAACAACAAATGGATTAAAATTCTTGGTACAGAATGTAGTTCTGTGTTGCCACAGAAGTAACAGGGGTTACTTCTGCAATGCCTTCACGAGCACTTCTGCCCATCTGCATCCTGATGAGCAAGAATTGATCTGTTAATTGAACCAAGCTGGATTCAGGCTTCCCACCAACATCCTATCCAAATTCCTGATGGGAAACAATCATTTCAAAACAGATTAATTTCATGCAGATACATACATAGAAATAGCCTTTGAATACTGATCTTTGCTGCTGGAAGTATTTGCCTTCAGCAGTTGCAATACCCTTATTCCTGCCATGACCACTCTTCAGCAGAGAGGAATCTGAAAATCTGACTGTATTCTCTGTAATTATTTAGCTGCTATCCTGTGCCCCAGCTGTCTAAAGAAGTTATTATCCAATTCAACATGATTAAAAATCATTGCAATGTAGCTGTCATTTCTTCAGAAAAGAAAGGACCTAACCCTTTGGGCCACCTTCTGTGGAGGTTGTTGAGGAGGGACCATGTCTAGATGAGACCATTTCATCAACTCACTGTGGGAGATCCACTTCCCTGATGGGCATTTTACTGTGCATCCAAGCACATGGCAGGATCTAGTAGAAGCTGTGCAGTGATGTTGTTACCCTATCACATAGCTGTGTTCAACCAAAAAACTAACACAAAATAGGTAGCTGATAGCAGAAGGTCCAGAGAGAGGGGAAAAAATGGAGTGGCATCTTAAGACAGACAGAATCAAACCTTAAAAACTAGTTTCTTAATCAGCCAAACAAAATAAAACTAGTCTGGAGTAAGATCATGAGAAATTAGGAGCTGAGAACAGTAAGATTTTGAGTGCTTGATACAAGACTGGGCTGAGCAAAACCAGGACACGTGTAAGAGAAGGGATGATCCTCTCAAACAGAATTGAGTTTTCTCATTGCCCTCCCTCCTATAAAAGGAACCAAATTTAAAATTTACAGGTTGCTCACTCATCCAGCTTTCCAGACTAGCATAGGAATTAAGCAGTCAATGCCCTTCCTTAAGGAAGTATCAATCTCACAACTGCTGGGATATACGTGACAAAAACCTGGCAACTGCTCAGTCAGAAGTGCTTTCAAGGAAAAGTCAGATGTTTGGAGGCCACTAAAACAAGACAGAATATATGAGGAATTTTAAATGTCTGAAGATTATCTACTAAAGGTACTAAAAATCCTAATAGTTAAAAAGTGACTACTTGGTTTATTTATACATCAAAGTTGAATTACAAAGTTTGCTTTTATCTTCGTTTCTAAACAGACTGGAAAGAGGAAATTCAAACCATCTTGCACCAGTGGTAGTCCACATAAAATGTTTCCTCTAGGCAACCAACAGGATGTATTTTTGCATTCAAATACATATATATATGTACACACACACATATCTTAAAAGTCACTACAGCATTATTTTGCTTTAAAAACTGCAATGCTGGTACACTCAGCCATGATACCTTGCAGCCTCATCTTCCAGTCTCTTCTGCTGTACAAGTTCAGTTCTTCTTTTTTCTATCTCCCTTATTTTGTCCTGTTTGATCCTGTGGAGCTGCTCCAAGGCTAATTGCTGTGTGCTGTAACTTTCTCTCAGGTCCTAGGGAGGGAACACAATGAAGTACATCAAAGGGAATGAAGCCAATCTTTGAGAAAAGCAATCCAGGCATTTTAATGCTTTTTGAACCAAGTTTTAATACAAATGGCCAAAGCAGTATTAAGTTATTAACAGTCCTTGGAGGTCACTGTAAAGAAAATCAAATCAACAGAAGGATAAATGGAGATGGCAGGTTTGCAAAGTCAGTGACGTATTTTATGCTTTCAAAGAGCCCTTCCAGTCATACACCTGTTGGAAATGCCAAATACAACAGGAGAGTGGAAGACACAAAACTAAGTGTTCAAACACAACATTATCTAAGGGCAGAGAAGGCAGTGAAGCATATTTTAAATAACTACAAGGAGGCAGATTTTTTAAATAACTACAAGGAGGCAGATTTCAGCTGAAAGCCAACACAGTACCATAAAGTTGAGAACACATCCCTGCAGTGGGGGGCTTGACTTTGTGATGCTTTCTGAATGATCAGTCCCATATTTAAATCAGAAAAACTTTAAAAAACTACCCAGCAGGCTTACCATTGTGGGAAGCCATAGCTTAAAGACACTAACTCTGACTGGAGTTCTCCTGTATTTGTAAACTTCGCAATTTAATTTTTTTTCTTTTGAGCACATCCTTCAAATCCTATTCCACCTCCCTCTGATAACAACCGTTTTTCAGAGCAAAACATCAGCATGAATCCTTGGAATAATTAAATTTACAGAAGAAAAAAATAAATCAACAATAATAGAATTATTTTAGATTGTACTTCACCATGTTACAAAACATCTGTAAGATAGAGTGTTTTTTCTTAATAATCCTACTGATACACATTGAGCAATGCAACAGGATCAATCTCATAAATACAAACAAAGCAATTAAGAACGATCCATTCCCACTACAATGTGCAGCTCTGTCAATAATCATGTTGCCTAAGAGATACTGTGTAATTTACATGACAAAGGCAAGATAACAAGATTGCTGTGTCAGTGAAAGTCTCTGTAGCAACAAACTAAATCAAGCAATTGACTGCAATTTCCTCCCAAACATGTTCAGCTGAGAATGCTTTTTCTTCTCATTTTGTATAAAAATTCAGGGTTGCTTCAGAACCAACCTTCATTATAAAAACTCTCATATCTTTGATTTAAGGACAGAAAAGCCCTTATGCAAAATGAAAAGCTCAGTAAAGTAATTCTGACTTTTTTTTCCACTCATAAATTATTCTCAAAGTCAGATTTCTGACCCCAGCAGACAAAAGCAGTGTTGAAGAAAGACAGCAAGTAGGTTTTAGTACTGGGTTAATCTGGAGGCTTAACAACATTGTGTTTGCCATGTCATATGTCATAATCTGCATACTGATGCTATTTCTATACTTTTAAACTTGGATAAGAATCCACCTGACTCACAGCTTCAGATGCATGGATATATGGAGACAGCAACAGATGAAAAAGTGGGAGGGGACACTCTTTTCATCTGAGACAATATTTTTTTGTTTCACATTACCTTAACTAAGAAGAAAAATACCTGGGTAAAACCATTTAGTGGACAGTTAATTAAGAAATAAAAAGTCAATATTTTGCTATCAGTATTTTGCAGTTTGGATTTCTAAGCAGGTAAGAAAATGTTAAGTCTTTAAGAGGATGTAAAAGCTAGCAGAAAGGAAAACAGCCTATCAATTGTCTATTAGGAAAATGTATTTAATAGAAGTTGTACAACTAAACAGAAAGGGTAAGCAGAGAAAAATTGCGAAATAATTAAAAAAACAAAAAAGCCAAAGATTAGAAAATAACCTTAAGTAAGAGGAAGAGGTTGTTGAGACAGCTTAGCAGAGACAAAAGGCACTGAAGAACAGAATCATCCATATTCTCACACTGTAAGATAAGGTAGATAAAAAGCCAATTAATCTTTGCACTGTATTTTGAAAAACATATTTGAGGGAAGACTGAATTGTGGATGCAGCCACTGAACACAGCAAGCCATGCAATAAACAAGTAACTAAAAAAGCATGATGTATGAAGCCATTTCTAAAAAGAAAAGAAATTCCTTAAATGTTTACAAATTTTTGTGTGGTTTTGTTTGTTTTTTTTAACTGGGAGAGTGCAGAGCTCTCACTCTGATCCATCATTAATCCATTACTTAAGGAAAAAGTTCCCATCGGTGCCACCAGGAGTAAGCTGGTAAATAAAGTTAAGTGGATGTTACCCTGTGAGAGGTGCCTGAGGTTTTAGACGAGGCAAGAGTGGCCTCTGAAACAAAAAAACCTTCAAGGACAGTGGTCAATAATTCTTAACTTCTACACAAATAGGTGGCCTAGGCCTTAGGATAATACCTAAGGATTAGGTGATCTTTGGATAATACCTAAATCTGCAAACAGATTTTGTACAGTGTAATATGCAAACATGTGCTTCTTTTAATAAAAGTTAAATGTTCAGTGCACAATTCAAAAATAATAGCCAATACGACCTCATAATGTAAGAACAGAATTCGCAAGGGTCTGAAAAACTTTAATTCTAAATCAAAAAGAACTCTAGAAGGCAAAAGGTGAGCATGAGCAACAGCTGAGTCATGCAAAGCAATGATTAGCAAGAGATTCATATTTTAGTACGTTAGCAATAGATTTAAGTGCATTTTTATTGCATTATTTACTCCAAGACTTTTGGTAACTCTTATTTGACACTGGAAGTTGGGGAAAGCTTTTTGGAAGCCTGGTAGAAGTGGCATCAATCTTTATGACTGGATGAAGAAATAAAATATAATGCTTACAGGTGTAAGATATTTAGCTAATGCACGTACCTTAAGCTGACTGTTAAATTCATCCATTTCAGCAAGTTTAGAAGCAGTTTCCTTCTCAAGGGCATCTAATTGTTCCTTAAGTCTTTGGCATAATTCTTCCTTTTCTATGGACTTCTTGGTCACTGAACCGACTCCTGCACCTGCATAAGGAAAGACAAGCAATTTTACAAGAATTTCTGTTTTCACTAACTATTTCATTATTTTCCTAATATAAGCATATTCCCAACCTCTTTCCTCATAAAAATTCCTTGATTTACCTTTCTATTCATATAGAGCTTGAAGAAGAAATGGCCCCAACACTGAACTGAGACATACAGGCATTACATGGTATATATACAGAGTAATTTGCAATTTGGGTGTGGGTTTTTTTAATATCAGACCAATTCATAGCAAACTTCTCTAGACAGTGACTTTCAGTGTGGTTTGATGTAAAGACCAATGTCAACTTTACATGAATTAATTCCCTTGAGTCTACACTACCAAAAAACAGACGAATTTTAATACTATGGGCCACACAGCCTGTATACATAGATTTTCAAGACAAAGTTTCAAGCAAAATCTTGCAAGCAAGATTTCAAGCAAGCTTTCTTGCAAAAATGTGTTTGTTTACCCCTTATCTAGAACATGAGGGGAAAAATGGAATGTAGATGATACAATGGCTTTAACTGAAAAGATATAAAAGTGAAACTGTTATTAACACATTTGTATCCTTCAGACTTGTTTACAAGAGATGAAAAGTCAGCAGTGCAAACAGAAGAGAATTCACTTGCAGGCACTTACTCTGAGTGTTTTCAAGTTGAGCATTTTTTATCCTTTCACTTAACAACTGCTTTTCAGGAACCAAATAGATTAGTTTATTCTGATAATCCTGTAGATATTGAAGGGAACATGACAAATTTTTAATATTATTTATAAATCAGCAAGTAAAAATGGGTGAAATTTCAAACATAACTTCAACTCATATTAATGAAACATGGATGCAAGTTACCATAATGGGGTAAAGGAAAAAATGACCTCTATACTCTTAATAGAAATAATATTAAAATTTAAAGCTTTTGACCTGAAAGCATTAACACAGCTGGAAGAAATTTTAACAGACATGTTAAAAGTGTAAATATTATCATGAGACCATTTAAGTTGACTGCCCTAAGCCTAACATAAAACAGTAACAAAAATAAAAGATGTTTCCCTGACGTGCAAAAGCATTAATAAAAATACAGTACAAGATGATTCATGGTAGTCAACTGATTTGAAATAATTTACGTCTTGTTATTCAAAGAGAGGGGGAAAAAAAAAGAAAAAAGAGCAGCAAGGTAATTCAGCCTAAAGATTAACTTGTAATGGATACAGGACAACACTCCTCATAAAAATTTGAGTCTGGAGCCATAAAATAACTCATAACTGAAGAGAAGTCTCTTTAATCAGTTCACAAAAGACCAGCTGCGGTTTTGACAACTGTTCTCATTTAATTATCAGCTCACTGTACTATATATAATCATTTCTTTAGCACCACACATAAGCTAAAAACCTCTGCTATGCTGACAGCCTTGCCTATTTCTCTCTCCACTATAATCCAACTGATTCCCTATTCTTCCCTATGGGGAAGCATTATCAACAGTGTTATGGAAACATAGAATACAGTACAGGAAAATTACAAGCTTAACAGAAAGTTACATACCTCAAGCTGTTGTTGCAGTTGCTTGACTTCCATGATTCCTTGGTCATATTTCCTATCTAAAGCCTCCAGTTCAGTTTTTCTAGCTTGCTTTTTGCTACGAATATCTTGCAGTCTGCCTGAGATTTGCTTATGTTTGTCGGTCTAGAAAGAAATCGAAGACAGATTATACCACATATGGAAAAAGTCACTTCACTAAATCTGTGGGCAGATCAGTTCACAATCAATTCTTTAAAACAACCCAAAATACCTGCTTTAGATTCCTCATCCAGAACAGAGTGAAACTCCTAGTGGGCCATTAATGCAGACATTAAGATTTGCATAGTTTAAATTACCATATTTCAACACGTGTAGTGAAATTCCTGTCTTACCAGAGCTTCTAATTCAAGATCGAGGCTCTTCTTTTTAGAGGTCAACTTGACAATTTCTTCTTGTTCCCTGTTACGTTGATTAAGAAGTTCTTGGCGACGAATTCTCTCCCATTCCAATCGTCGCTGGCGCTCAAGTTCTTGCTTTGCTGCCTGTACAAAAGTTACATTACCTTAAATTACAACAGAGATGCAGAACTGAGAGACCATAATTTAATGTAATGTGCTCTATTTCTGAACAGCATAACAGCAACACAACATAATGTCTTCTGTAAAGTGCTTTTATATCAGCATCAAAGAAGGCAGGAAGTGATCCTGTAAGATTCTTCATGTCATGCTCCCAAGCCTGGATGAAGAAAAGCTACATAATTCTAATTGTAGCTATGGAATACTGCCCAAAAATAGCACATTGACAGATGCTGCTCGAAATCTCCTCTGAGTATTTCACAGAACTACATAAAACAGACAAGTCTGATGCATGTGCTGAGACACCAAGTAGTAGCAAATTTGTCTCAAGTTCAGCTGTCAAAATGTTATCAATTACAAATTCAGTACAATCTCGTTTGGAATACAAATTTTTGCAAAAATCCAAGAAAATCTCATCTGTTCTGTGAAGTATCTGAAAATCTTTAACCCATGCCAAACACTCAATTCATCTATAACAGACACAATGTTTTCAGACACAAATGACATTCTCTCTCCAAGACCATCTGCCAGTGGCCATGCGAGGGGACAGAACCAAAGGCAACATTCAAATCCTGAATGCTCTGCCAAGTGGATACTGTATGATTGTACACGTTCCTTAGAGCAATAAAAAATAATTTCAAGAAAACAACCTCCCGCCTTTCTATTTCTTTCCTCCTTTCTTCTTCCCTTTGTCTTTCCAGCTCTCGTTGTCTCTCCAGCTGCCTTTCCATTTCGAGTTGTCTTTTCCGTTCCTGTTCCTGACGTTCCCTCTCCCTTCGCTCTTGTTCTTCTCTCTCTTTCTGAGCCTTGCGTTCAGCCTCTCTCTGCTGCTGCTCCAGCAGGACCTGGCGGCGTTTTTCCAGCTCCATATTTCCCCTCTCATAGTTGGCTTTCCTTTTGTCCTCAAATGTCACTAAAATAAGGAAAGGTTGTTATTCCTGTTCTGTGCAAAACACCGCTCTCAAACAAACACCTCACTTATGCCACTAAAGATAGATACTTTTTGGCAAGCTCCGGTTGTTCAGTCATGGATGATGTAAGCATCTTGTTAAACTATTATTTTTCTGTTCAAAAATATCTCTAAATTTTCCTAATTCTATTCCAATTGAAACAAAAAAAAAAAAAGAAAAAAAAAGGAAAAAAAAGAGTTGCAGTTTACGAATGACCACAAAAATGACTTGAATGTTAGAGGAAAGCCTCTAGAGTCTAAAAAATGAAAGAGGAAAGAATGTTACAGGAAAACATAAAAGAACAGCTTTTATAAGCTGGGAGAAGACTGTCTGCTGTTAAAAAGATTTTTCCAAGGTACAAGAAACATTAAAACACAAAGGGCTTAGTTTTTAAGGGTGTTCCCTGTAAGTCCTCCTGGAGTTAAAAGCATCAGAAACCAAGACAGGATCAAGCTCAATTACTGCACACAAGGATAAAAAGAGATACAAAACAATGGTTTAGGCCCCCAGCAACCACCCTGCCAGAAAGAGAGGCAAGTCCTGTCTCGCAGTATGCATGTCAGAGACCTGTGCAAGTAGCATCATAGAGTCAACAGCAGAATCTGTGTTTGTGCAAATTGCATCCAGTTTTCAGAGAATTAAATTACATTGGAACCCCCTGCTTTCAGAATGTCCAGAACAAAGTAATGCCAGGAAGTTTCAACTGAAAAAAATTTGCAGTAGCATGGTGGTATTTGGCTGTGAAGGACTTATTTTCCAAAATACATTATTAATCAGCACAATTTTCCTTTCCTACAGCTAAAAATAGCCCTTGTTTCTGCCTGCTCAATTCTATTAGACGTAACACACTGACTACATCTACTTAACAACCTTCCTATCATCCAAGTTAAAAGGGATTTAGCTCCTGAAACGAAGCTCTCTACAGATTTGATTGTGTCTTCCACTTTCTATAGCTTTCAGTGCCTTTCAGAAACAGCCCTGTACATTAAGGATGTGAACCCTCTTCTACCTGGCTGTTTTTTCTGTGGCTCCTCCTCCTGCACAGGCTGGTAAGGTGGCAGAGTTCCATTTATATTTTCAGTATATTTTCCACTCCTGGAGGGGAAAAAACCCAAACCACCATTGTTAGAGAAACAGCACAGTTACGTTCAGTGCATTACGTTTCACTGCCCTCAGTGATTACCTGAAGGAAGGTGGTACCAGTTCGAGAGGCAGAGTCAGTGGCAGCGGTTGCCCAGCTTTGGCCATGTCTGTGAGGTGCATGGCCAGAACAAACTCATCAGCCTTCAGCTGCCCATCTCCATCAATATCAGCCAATGACCTGCAGGGTTTTAACAGCAATACCAATTAGGAACAAACAGCACAATCCCTCACAAGTGACAGCTGAAACTATTTACTGTAATTTTTAAAACAAGAGAATTCCTGTGAAATGTTCTGGTAAAAATACTATTAATAACATGAATAATTGATGAAGGGGATAACATTTTCTTAATAATGTACTGTTATCCAGATCATAGAATCCCAGAATGGTTTCGGTTGGAAGGGACCCTAAAGATCATTCAGTTCCAACTCCCTGCCATGGACACCTTCCCCTAGACCAGGTTGCTGAGAGCCCCATCCAGCCTGGCCTTGAACACTTTCAAGGATGGGGCAGCCACAGCTTCTCTGGGCAACCTGTGCCAGTGTCTCACCACCCTCACAGTAAAGAATTTCTTCCTAATATCCAATCTGAACCTGATCTCTTTCAGTTTGAAGCCATACCCCGTTGTCCCTTCACTGCAGGCCCTTGCAAATAGTCTCTCTCCATATTTCTTGTAGGCTCCCTTCAGGTACTGGAAAGCTGCAATTAGGTCAGCCTGAAGCTTTCCCTTTTCCAGGCTAAACAATCCCAATTCTCTTATTAAGTTTCCCAAAAATACTGCAAAAAGGATAGGAAAGGGTGAAAGATATCTCTTGATTTATTGCATCACCAATAGAAGAACTGGGAAGAGAATCCAGGACTGTTCTTAACCAGCTCAAAATGCTAGAAAACACTTTTTTAACTGTTTTTTTAAAGCAAAAGAAAACATTATATAAAATTACATCAAATTCTACAACAGGAACGTTTGCATAGAATTCTTTTTCCCCTTTGTGTCTCCTTGACAGTGTAGGGAAGACATGAGCTGCCCCAGAGTACCTTTCATTGGGTAGGAAAAAGATCACCTACACCCTCTAAGGAAAAGGCGACTGTATAATCAGCTTACAAAATGTTTCCCATGCAACTGGGGGGTGGTGGTATGTGTGTGGGAAACCAATGAAATGGTTCCAGAGATGCAGGCAAGAAAGATCTTTGAGAAAGATTGCTGGAACGTATCCTTAGACTGCAATTGAGTGAAATGCTTAACAAAATAACTAATCACTAAAAAAAGCAGTAAAAAAAAAGCCCCTATGAAAAACAACAAAACAAACAAAACAATCCTCATCACCCACACATATAAACCACAGTGAAAAACAAAAGCAGGAGATGATGAAATGTGATTTTTGTTATGTTCACACACCACCAATATTCACATATAACAGCACCATTATTACAGTAATTACCATGAATACAGCACCCAATAAAAATATTAGTAATTCCTTACTTTGGGCAAAACTGAAACTTGGGCTGTTAATCCTCTCTACATGGGCACACAGACCCCCTTGCATTGGCTACTGATACCTTCAGGATACGCATCCAGGAGAAAAACAGACCCTACACACCTGCTTTATTCCCCCGCACTCTGGAGCTGACCTATACAACCCACACTCCCTGTTTACCTTTGCAGCATGTAACCAAACAAGCTGAACAAATAAAAAGAACATTATGGCTTGCTGCTGCTAAAGACAAATGACTGTCTTGGGATGTAGGAAGAAAGGAAGCTGAAGAGGAGATGTAAAGCACCAAGCTATTGTGAATTCTGCTGGGCCACTAAATTTTATGTATAACATCTGAGTTATGTCTGAAGGTGTAACCTAGACTACCATGGCTAGCAGGGCAGATTATTAAAAGCCTTCAGACAACTGTAACCACTTCTATCACCACAATAAAGGCAAGTCCTAACAAATGTGCAGTATGCAGGTATCTTTATGGAAACCACAGTAAAACTCAAAAAGGTTGAAGGGTTACTTAATTTTTAATCTTCCTCCATATTTTAAAGCTAACAAGCTAGTTTTCAGAATCCTACATTTGAAATAAATGAACCCTCATTTCTGATGAACTAGTGCAACCCTGAATCAGAAACTGAAATTAGTAACTGTTCTATTATATGGACTTTAACAAACAGAGTGAAAAATTATGTCAAAGTGTCTTTTGGAAATGTAACTAATGAACAAACTAGTTTAAGTAGCAGCTTAGTTTCTGTTTATGATTTTAGATCTGTGGTGTCTCTTTATAATTTCTTATTTAATAAAGCACATTTCTTCTATTAACACCATAAACACACTGAATTTCTAATCAGTAACCAAACTCACCAAATAGTAGCCAGCTGAGTCTGTGAAAGGTTTGATTGCAGAAGGGCATTCCTTGCTTGAAATCCTTAGTGAGAGTGTGAAAGATTTTAACCAAAATAAGCACTTCATTCAAAGATTCACGAGGCAAAAAATGGGTTATGAACTGGGGCATGTTTATTTTTTGTATTAATCTAATCCATTTTCATCAGTTGGTTTTACTTCCAGGCTTAACAACAGGCATTACAACCTGAACACAATGAAGATATAAGTATTCTTGTGTACATTTTTTTCACTCAGAGGACCTAACAGGAAAGCTGACATGAAAAAAGGATATTTATGGTAATCCCCACAGTTGTGTTACAAAAGCACAGCTGACTGTCTACCTAAACCTTCAGCTAGCACACTGGAAAGCTGTCAGCTTTCTTTGGTAGCAAAGAACCATATACCCTTCTAGGCAGCTTGATGGAACCTTCAGCCCCAAATCAACTGAACAAGCTAAAAAGCATTCTTATATTAACTTTGTGTGAAGTCTTTTGAAACCACCATAATGCTGTGGCACAGCACAGATGTCACTGCAAGTCAAGAAGGAATGACTCCCTTAAATTACTTTGTAAAAATTCCAAATAAAACCCAGGTATCTAAGCAATGACTAACACAGATACATAGGAGCACATGGCACAAAAATGATTGCGAATTTCCCCCATTTTCAAAAGAAACAGTCTCAGTTTGAAAAATGCCTGCTGACTTTACAGAGCTAAATTCCACAGCCTTATGGTTAGTTCTTGGGCTCTTCTACTTCGATCCCATCACTGCCATGTTTCTCCTCTTCCCTGCAACAGCTGCTGTAGCTTCCCCAGTGTATCTGGCTTCTCCAGGTCTAACACAGAGCCCAAGTCAATGAATTGATGGTTATTTCCATTTCTTGGCTGGCTGAAACCCACTCTCTCCTGCACAGGTCTGAATATCAACACTTTCAGCTTTTATTTCATATGTAAGTCAAGTCCCAAGATGGGATTCCATCCCTCACCCTGTGATGTCCCAGAGGCAGAAAACAGTATTTTTTCCCAACCATACCAAACATCATACTCACCTGATAAATATCCACTCATACTTTTGTCAAGACTGTTAAATTTCTGTCTGTATTTTAATCTGGAGGCCTGAGGAACTGCCCAGTCTGAGGTTGTAATCTTTGGTGAATTCCCAGCTAGTGATGCACTAGAGGAAGAATTTGAACTGCAATATAATTTCAAAACCAAACAAAAAAAAACAAAGCAAAAAACCAAATGAAACCAACCAACCAAACATTAAAATAAAACCAAAAGAGAAAAAGAGATAAAGAAAGAACTCTAAGTCACTTGGCTTGGTAGGCAGGCTTTGGAATAGAAGATATATAGCATTTTCTGATAATATGAAACAATTTCCACAAAGTTTTACCTCTAATAACTTGCTACAAATATTTTCATCACAAATACAGAATTTTACTGTGAAACTAGGGACACATATTTATAAGGAAACTCTTGAATTGAAGATCTTGTTCCTTTAGTATCACAGGCACTTATGCCAAATTCATCATTTTACCACTGCAAATTATAGTATAGGAAACCATAGGAAAACATCTCAACTTTCCTAGGAGTGTTTACAAGGGCTGTGAAGCCTTGGGCAGATGCCCAAGTAACTTTAAGAGGTATGTAAATGAAGAAGCATGAGAATAAAAATGCACCTGATAAACTCATAACCAAAAGCAGCTTCTGATGCTGTTTAAACCACCATATTCCATCTCTACGTCTTCTATTACTGACAATGACAGGCTGAATGGAGCTTTTCCAACTCATTTAGTTTCTGCAGAATAGTGCTGATGGAGTGTTCAGATATACCTATGAAACTTCCATCTGCTACTCCCAGCATTCTCAGTGTCCCATCTTTGAAAATGAGACAAACCCAGGGGCATCCAGCCTGCCTTGGTTAAGGTAATCCCCTACCCTGTCAAGTAAAAAACTATTGGAAGTGTTATCCAAGGCGACGGAGAATGGTGATAGAAACAAAGCCTTTCCGGCAGGATGCTGGACAGTCATCCTCTGCAGAGAATTGACAATATGATGGTGAAAATGCTGCCAACAGTAACACTAGAGCATCACCAAAAGAAAGCTTTCTGATTAAAAAAAACACCAAAGAAAACCAGAAGGATTATTCCAGGCACACACCATGCCTACAGTCATCTCACATCTGCTAACGTGAGGAGCCCAGATCCACCCCAAATGCCCTGTGCAGGCAGCAAACGGGTGCAAGAGCCTCTGAGTCACCCTATGGAACTAAGCTGGGGCTGAGATGCCCTCTGGACTGTCTTTTTGGAGACATTCCTGGATGCCCAACTGGATAGATAAGCCTAGTCCCTCACTCTGTCTATGGCAAAGCTCTAAAATTAGTGAACTAGAGCAGCTATTATCAAGATTCATTATCTTCCATTATTCATAAAACAAATTCACACATAAATATTGATAACAAATCCTATTCTTATATGGCTGCTGATTACATGGTGCCCTTTATAATGAATGAGCACATCAATGCACTTTTGCTTTTATAACCACTTGGTAATTTTTACTTCTACTTACTAAAGAGGTACATCTCCTTCTTTTTCACAAAATGGTTAGGGTTGGGACAAACCTGTAAGATCATCAAGTCCAACCATCAACCCAGCACCATCACCACATTCATCACTAAATCATGTCCTGAAGTGCCATATTCATATTTTGGCACCGCCTTCTCTCATTTCAAGTCTTCATCTACTTCAGATATTTTTTTCAGATTTACTGAAAATATTACTTATTATATATATAAAAAAAACCCCAAAACTATTTTCAGACTTGGCAGGTCAAATTAGATAAACTAATTTTTAATGACTATATTTTAAAACCAGAAATAATCCCCAAGTTTTGGAAGGTATACTACTTAAGAGCAGGACACAACTTATATACTGAACTTTCATACCTGCTAGATCCTAAATCAATGAGAGACTGTGCCTTCTGTATATTAGAACCACCAAACCCTCCTGCCACAGGACCTAAAGAACCAGTATGAGGCAGCGCTGAAAACAAACAAAAATAAAAAATAAACCCAAAGACACTGTGAAGCAACCAGGTATAAGATAATGCTTTATAAGCAACATTCAAGGCTTTGATAGAAGAAAAGCTAATTAAATGTCTTGTTGTTAAGATTAACTAGTTAGAACAGAATTAACACTTGAACTTTGAAAAAAACACCATTTGTGGGTTGTTTTTTGTTTCGTTTTTTTAAACTCTCATGCATGTATTAGCATCGCTGTCTGAAATTAGCCATAGAGAAAATGAGATTCACAGTTCTGAGAGCGAGTACTGGACTGTTCTATACTTACTTGAAGAGAAAGGTATGGACAAAGGCTGCAGAAGGCTGGATGTTCCATTTGGCAACGAGGAGGTACTGACAGAAGGCACCAGGGGAGCAGAGATAACCAAAGGAGGAATGGAAGTCATGGAAGCCAGAGACATGGGAGCTAATGGTGTGATCGTAGACACAGATGTTGGCATGGACAGATTTGGCATACTACCCATTCCTAGAGCAAAATCCAATAATTCATGATTTAATATTGCAGAGGCTTCAGCATGAAATTGGGTCCCTTATGCTAAGCAGAAACTACACAAAGCAACCCGTGTCTGGAATACAGTGAGTTAAAATAGATGCTCATGTATAATATCTACCTTTTCTCTAAATTTAGACAAGACAGCTCACAGGGGAAAATATACTGAAGAATGTGAATTGAAAAAAAACCTTTATGAACAAATTCATTCTCAAGGTAGATTTAGTTAGTATTCCACAACAGAATAAGAACTACTTTTCTATAATTGCAGCTATTACTCGTTCTTCAACAAACCTTTCCCCATCTGGCCCCTGAAAGAGAATTACAACACACCTCAAAAGCTGTGACAATGCTCTACAGGGAAAAGCTGATGCTGTTTCTGAACTCTCTTCCAAGTGTCAGCCTTGGAAGAATCCATAGGGTGAAAAGTCCTTCCTTAGGGGCCAATGTTTAGCAAAGGGTTTCTTGAAGGCAGCTGCCCAAGGAAAATAAGGGCACTTGAATTACTGGCTGAATCTTGTGAAAGACAACAGGTGAGATGATGGAAAGTTAGCAGGAGGTAACTGCATGCCAACCACAGCTCTCTGTAAATGCATGCCCTTGTATGCAAACACACAAGGGCAGGCATTAGTGAAGGGCAGGCATTCTAAATCATGTATGTAATTACTATATGCATACATTTAATTTCAGCATGGAAGTATGCACCAATTTTTTAATCCAGATGAAGTTATGGAAATTTTGTTCTACAAAACAACAAAATAACAACAAACATGCACTGAATGCCCAAATACCATCAGAAAGGAATAAAAGTTAAAGTAATTCTGTTCAGTTAATCATTTAACCAGAGCAGACAATCTGATTCACTTTGAAAAAATGTGTAAAATAACTGTTCTACCAAAATGTTGATCTTTGACTAAATTTGACTTCAAAACCCTCATGTATAAATAAGTGAATGAGCAGGAGGGAGACAAAAAAAGACCATGGGTACAAAATCAGAGCCTGCAAGTCAGATGGCAGACCTGAATGGCCTTCTTGCACCCCATGTCAATATTCAATGGAAGGTTTTTCTTTATTGTTTAACATCTTCATAGAATGAAATTATCAAAAACATCAAGAAAGTGACTTGATGAATTTCCTAAATAGGAATATCCTGGGTTTTTTTTCACTGATTCACTAAACTTTCATGGCCAGATTAATGCTTTTATTTGGCTGCAATTAACTGTAGTTTTTTACCTCTGAACACTAAGTAATTATATATTCATAAGTACCAAAGCGAGCTGACATTAGTGGCGAAAATACTGGAGCTTGTTTCATGACAGGAGGGAGAACTGCAGGCAAGTGCTGTCCTTGCAATGTCAGCTTGATGAGTTTCATGGCTATAGAGAACTCCTGTTGATCCATTTTTCCATCCTTGTTCAGGTCTGATAGTGTCCTTAAAAACAAAATAAAATAAAATTAGAAAAGCCCATGAGGAAGAAACATGAATTTAACTTTTTTAATTAACGAGAAGCTTTTACATTTATTTATGCACAGGAAAACAAAAAACTTGCTGTAACCATTTGTTGATTTTCTACTTTTGACATTTATACCCTCAGAAGTTTAAGAAGTTTCACTACCCACTTTGCAGTCTTCTCCAGAGTTCAGTTTTAAAGTTGCTGTATCTTAAATACTTAATTCCTGAGAAAGTAGGAAAACATTTGGAAAAACAGAAGTCTCCTGCCCAGTGGATACACTTGTTGCCTCCACTGCAAGCTTCTGCTATGCTTTTTTCTATGCTACTAGCCAGAATAATTATTTTAAATTAACGTTGGTAATGTAAGGAATTAATGCAAGAATCTGAAACAGGATGCAGGAGGATGCAGAAATCTGCTGAGGGCACTTTCATACACCACTATGAAAACTTTATTAATTCATGAACAGCATAAGGAGTTTTTTTTAAGCCTGATATCCACAGTGTTTGACACTTTTCCAAATAAACTTAAATACAACAGGAAATTCATGTAACAGTGCATACATAGCCACAAAATTTCTGACCAGACAAATAACATAAAATATTATTAATACTTAAGCATGCAAGGACCAAGCTCAAGAATATAAACAAAATTAGGAAGGAGGAAAAAAAAAATCCAGACAATGTTAAGCTACATTTTCCCTTTCATTCTTTTACTATTCAGCATAAAATCCCAAGGCCTCACAGAAAAATTTCCTTGCATTCTTTTCTAGGCATTTAAATGTCTGGTTTAGTGGTGAACATGGTGGTGGTGCTGGGTTGATGGTTGAACTCGATGACCCTAGAAGTCTTTTCTAACCTTAACTACTACATGTGTCTGAAGAAAAAACTAACTTGCATTTAGTTAGTTTCTTTAATATTCTTTCACAAGTGAGTTGTTCTTAATTATTAAGAGCCTCAACTATGTGCCTTTTAGCCCATGTATGTCTTGGTAACAGCCATGTTCCCGAAAATGAACACAGAGTTCCAGTGAAGACCGAGGAGTTACAAGGAAGAAAACGTCTGTTTCAAGTGTTGCCATCACCACATATATGCTGCAAGGAACAGCACTTTTCCCAGTTCCTGTATTACAGCACTGGTTGGTATCTCACAGTGTATTACAACTGTCCTTCTACTAACCTTTTCACTGGCTTTAGATTTTTTCTTCTCCTCTGCTTTCAGTGTATTTTCCACTTCCAGTTTAGTAGCATGTAATTTTTCCCACACTTAATCTTATTGCCACATTTTAGTGGTTACTAGTATTTCAAACATAATTCAGTTTGGTATCTCCAGCAATTCATTAACCCAGTATTTACATATTTTTCCCATATCACTATTTTAAGTGTTATTTTTTTAACCTCTTTTTCTGTATTATTTAAAATATAAAGACCAGACTTAACAATGACCTTCCCTCTACAAAATTTGTAATTTATCTTTTTTTTCCTATTTCAAGCACTTACAGTTTAAAAGGGCTGTGTCCAATACAATCCAATTTGAATGGACATCATAAGAAAGATTTTTAAAATACTACTTTTTAATTAGGTGTTGGTACTCACATGGACTGAATCCTTCCTCTAAATTCAGTAAAATTAATACAATGACTCAGATAACACTTCTACCTTGACTGCTGAAAGCCTCTGTGAGACAACACAACATACCAAAGATGGGAGGTGTGCAGCCTTCAAGAACTATCTTTAAAAAGAAAAACAAGCAGTAAAGAATGCTTTACCATATTTCAGCAAGGATTGAAGCTGGTAGTCCTGATTGCAAAAAAAAGGTACGTGCTTGATCACCTATGATAAACAAGAGAGAAAGACAGCCTTTTACACCAGAGACACAGATTTTAAGACGAGCTCAGCACTCTCTCGGGGGATCAGATTTTCAAAAGGAACCAGCACGCTGGATGCCAAGCTTTCCAGGGTTTTTTTTCCTCAGCTTTTAACGCTGTTTACAGTGATTGTCAGGTACCCATGTACCATGTAATCCCCAATCCTCGCTCTGAGAAGTGATTTCAGATAGCTGTAAAAGCTTGAACAGGTCACAAATCAATAGCTGTCAACAGTTTAAAAGACGCAAGACTTAAAGAAGTAAAAATGACTGAAAATTTAGTCCTGCTCCAATTACTTTTACACGAAAGGATGAGCATGCTATTTCTTTCCTTCTCCTCTATCCCCAGTAAAAACTAGAAAAATACCATGTTCTAAATAATAATCTGTTCTGTCAGATAACACCCACTATTTCAGTATTTCAGGAAGGGAATGGGAACTGTTGTGCAATCCCATACCAAGTTCCACATCAACTGGTACTGATCATGCTGTAAACAGTGGTGTTTATGCTTACCTCTGAGTGAATTACAGATGCTTAAAGCTAAGACTTCAGGTTATTCTTGCAGCTCTCTCTTCCCTTATATTTATACACAACCCTTTCCTTCAAGCATTTGCCAAATAAATAATGATGCCTTCAGATGCATGTGCAGGTAAGAGCCCAGTTGTGGCCTAAAGGCAGTTTCCAGAACTGCCTGTTTTTCAGCCAGAGGTAAACACCAACCTCCCAGGCGCTGTCACTTAGCCTGAAGATGTGCATGTTCCAAACTGACAATTTCCCACTCTCTTCAGTCCTTTCCAGCCCCCAAAGGGGAAAAGCAGGAGCAACTAGACAGGGCATTAGCAGATAGCTGGGCAGGTAGAAGCAATCAGGGCTGGTCTCTACTGCCCACACACAAAGAACAGGGCATTCTTAAATTAAGTCATCTTTACCAATGAACTTGAGTGTTTTCTTGATATCACATGCAGATTCTTACATTTAAAACCTGCAAGTTCTGAGGTGCATAGCAACATGATCCAGTTGTTCCAGTAGCTGAATGCAACTGGAACTGACAGCAGGGCAGTGCAAAATGCCTTTAGTGTATCCAGAACCTGCTGAAGGCCCAATGCGTAATAAATTCCAAACAGTCACTAACAAGGACACGCTGTCAGCATCTCTCTCGCTGCCTCCTCCTCCAAAACAAAGATATCTAACAGCACAGTATTCTCTAACACTGCTCAGACAGAGGAGAGCCACTTCTGGTGTCTCTGGCGTCACTTGCCACAATAGCTACTGTAAGTGCTCCTTGGCAGCCTCCCATCTAAGCACAGATCTTGCCTGATACTCTTTGGTTTCTGAAACCAGACAGAATGACAGCACATAGCTGGTAGCTGCAGAAGTGACAGGGTTAATGGAATAGTGCTCCTGTGCCAGACCTTAGAGGAAAGCTTGTAAAGTTTACTAATAACCTGTGGCTGTTTGCCTGAAGAATATGGTTATTAGTCACACAACAAAGGGCTAGAAATAGGATGCAGTTCTCAAACTGTTTTACAAAGATAGGTATGTGTACACAGAAGTTAATGTGTAATGCAGAGCCTCAGACCAACCTGTAATGTAGCCTCCCGTGGGTTTAAGGCTATCAAACTGCTTGTCGTGCTTGGCCCGCTCTTCGGAGGTGATGGCCCATATGTTTGGACCTCCTGAAAAAAACCAAAACAAAACAAAATTCCCAGTGAACAACCTTTAAAAAATAAAGCAAGTCGCTTGCAAAATAAAAGCTTGGCTTCTCAAGAGACAAAGTTAGATGTGGACACACCCAGCCCCTACCAGTTTGGCAAGGACGTTATGAAACACAAACCTGCTTCCCAGATGTGCAAGCGGAGCTGAGACAATCCCTCAGCCAGACTGCTTTACCCTCGGCTTTCAAACAAGCTCTGTCGTCCTTCAAAGCTGGTGCAAAGCAGTTTCCTGTCGCTGCTGATTGTTTGCAGCCTGGGCAGGATGCACATGTCTCACCATACCCTGTGTGAGCCAAATACTCCCCTGGTTCACTGATAAACAAATCGCATTCAGTGTCACTCGGGTTCTCGTGCAGAGGGGTAACACCCTCCAGCTGCCAAGAAGGCTTGTGCTTGTCTTGTCAGTAGTCTAAAAACAAAATTGTGACTGCTAAAAAAAATATGTTGGGTTTTTCTGACAAAGGAGTGACATTCTGGGCTTTTGTTTTGTCGGTTTTTTTTTTTAGACAACATACAATTTCAACTTCACATTTTTTGATACTTCACAAAGCATAAAATATTGCAGCCTCAGGGCAGCAAATAGAAATTGCAGGGAATAGTCATGTTTACAGAGCTGTGCTGATAATACCAGGCAGAACCAGAGAGACTTTCAGAAATGCTCCAACCTGCTGCATAAAGGTCAGGGTGTGTGTCCTTTGCAGGAAAAGCAGTTTGCCAGAAATAACTGGGTTTGGTTTTTAAGTAGGAAGAAGTTTCAGTCGGGAAGTTCTTGACAAATATTTAATTTTTCATATCAATGAATGTGAGAATTAGCCAAAATTCTGAATGGAAACCCTTGAAACAGCATTAAAAGGTTATTACTTCAAAACATCTCTAAAATTACCTTCTCCTGAGCATTACTACTTCCAAAGAACTGTTAATCTGTTCAAGTATTTGTACTGCTCACTAAAAGACAGTGAAGGGAATAAATAATTCTTCTAATAAGATACCAACAACTTGCCTTAGAAACCACAGCACTTTGAAAGGAAGTTACTATAAAATGCTTCCTCTTTTCCTACATAAATCTAATTTCAGTGCTTTAATTTCAAGAGCTTTTTGTACTCTTTTTTCAAAGAACAAAGTGAAGGGACTGCAAGCTGACGTACTTGCCAATATTGGCACAGTAATAATGTTAATCATCTCTCATCTGTCTTTATCCATATAAGCAAAGCCATTTTCAAAAAAACCCTTAATGTCTCCTCTCAAGAAGGCCCTGCTAAAACTGCCATTCTCCTTGCATGTGTACAGATTTAATTCTTTACCCTTGCTCCTTAATAGGGAAATACAAATAGTTAAAAAGGCCAAAACAAATCAGAAACTCACTGGGGAGATGACCGACGGAAAAGACGTGAGGGCATTAGGATACAACCTCTACACACTTCAGTTTGGAGTTTTGCTTCCCTCTCTTGGGGATATACCAATTTTTTCTTTTACTGTGGCCTCAATGAAAGGGTCTTCTTGCAGGTTGCATGGCAAATTGCACTTCAAGACCTGCCCCCTTCTCTCTTCTGATTAAATGAGTATAAATAAATCTAGATTAGATACTGATAATAAAGTGAAATAAATCTAAATCAGATGCCTGTAAGTCGATGGGCAGTGAGAGCATTGCTGTAATACACAAATAAGGACAACTCATACCCAATGGCAAGAATTAGAGTAGCACTTAGATCTCTTTAAAGTGTTAATTTTAAGATACAAGCGGAAAGTGCATGATGTGGTTATGCTTATAGACATTGTCTGGACAAGACGAAGAAATGCTCCTAAAGCTGCCAGTAGCAACTTCAGAGAACTTGACCATTTTTTTCATTTATGGAAAATATTAACAACATCCCATTTTCCTTATATTAAATACTGTTCTTTAATCATCTTTTGAAGCAGGTAGCTACAACGCTCCTTAGATTTTTAAAATTGATGCCTGAAGGGTTAAGACCACTACAGTATATTCACATGGTCAGTGGCTGCAAAGCAATAAAAATACAGTAACAATTCCTTGATTAGAATTATGACCATCACCACAGCCTCCCTAAAGAATCCTACTTACATTGTAAAACAACTTCAGTTTACATATGTATCGAAATGCAAAACTTCTCACTTGTATGTAACAAATCAAGCAAGAAGATGGCAATCAATCTTGAAAACCTTCTTATATATTTTAGCAAAACACCTCTTTGAATACAATCTGGTAAATTATGTTTCCCCTCCAACTATGAAATTTGAAGTTTTACATAGCAGTGTCTCAAATGTATTAAAATCTTACAGGTCATTAGTAAAGTCTCATTCAACAAGTGATTCAAGATCTACATTCACCTTTCATTCTCATTTTTGCCTTCATTAACACTCCTCAAGAACCTCATTATTTTTTGCACACAAAATATTTTGTGCACTTTTACCTCTGGAACTAGAACCTCGAGGTCCCTTCCAACCCAAGCCTGTGATTCTGTGATCTAGTCCAAGCCCCCTGCAACGAGCAGGGCCATCTTTAATCAGGTCAGGTTGCTCAGAGCACCTTCCAGCTCAGCCTTGAATGTTTCCAGGGATGGAGCATCCACAGGTTCTCTGGACAACCTGTGCCAGTGTTTCACCACCCTCATAAAAAATTCTTCCTTACATCTAGTTTAAATCTGCCATCTTTTAGTTTAAAACCATTAACCCTTTTCCTGTCACAATAGGTCCTGATAAAATGTTTGTCCCAATCTTTCCTATAGGGCCCCTTTAAGTATTGAAAAACCACAAAAAGTTCTCCCTGGAGCCTTCTCTTCTCCAGGCTCAACAACGCAAAATTTCTTGCAAGTATAAATTTCCTTTAAAAAAACCTTTGACTACAACTACATTATTATATAAACAAGTGCTTCTACGACCTTCTACAGTTCTTGTGAGCCAGTGCAATCAGGTACCGTCACGGGAAAGTGATAATTCCAAACACACATTATCAAAAGAACATTGTGAGAACGTTTCAGGGACCTGAAGTAAGTTCTACCCTAACATCACTTAAGAGAGAGCGTCTGCCATCTGCAGCCTGAACTAGAACAGGTCATTGTTTTATGAATACAGGTTAATAACCATTGGACAACGAAAATATTTCTTTAAAATAAAAAAAAAAAAACAAACAAAAACCCCAATAGTTCTGGTAGAGATTCACAGTAAGGGCAGTTAAACCCCACCCACACTTCTTATTTAAAGGATTCACTTGTTTTTCTAGCTACAGAAACAAGACAAAGAGCACAGCACAAGAGGGAAGGTTAAAGCACTGCAAATGCTTAGTTTTAGCTTAACCAGGTGCTCATTACTCTTTTGATGTCAACATTTGGTGATACAATTAAGTAAAATCTGTGTACAGAAAGCATCATATTAAGATTCCTCAAAATATTGAGCAAAAATACCACACCAGTCTATCTGAAATAAACACTTGGAACGATGAGATTCACAAGGTCTTGGCAATTCTACAAAGCCCATTGTGACACCATTCTCCAAAGTAATTGTCTGGTTTGCCTTTAGTACAATCCAAACCATCAAAATAAAGACTTACACGGACAAAACTTACTTTGAAACTCGGTTCTCCCATGTGATCACAATCAAAACATGCTACAATTTTCACAAACACTGTGATTGTTTCCCGAAACTTCCATAAGCAGTAAAAATGGACACTCAGCACAACTGCTGAGAAAAACCACACTGCCCAACTTTTGGGCACGTTGAACTGTGAGGAAGGGAAGAGTACTCCTTTTCTTGGAAGGGCAAAGCTGCAGGGAGAGTCAAACAAACATCTGCTACTCAATTTGCATCATCTAAACTTACCTGGTTTAGCTCAACATTTTTTTGCACTAACATGCCTTCAGTCCCAGGGTTGAGAAATGTCTTGCCCATAAACCAGATCCAATTAATTTTGCCCAGAGATATTTCTGTTCTTCTTCCTTCCTCACAGCCCTAGTCCTTACTCATGGCAAGTCATCCATGAATCATAAACTCAGATGCAGGGGTCCTCTCTTCACAGTCACCTCCCTGACCACAGGATGGGCAAGAGGCGGGAATCTTCTTGATGGAGCAGTGGTGAACCTTTGGCTCTCCAGAGGTTCTGAGCTGGCATCAAGTAGCAGTGAACTACAATACTTTTAAAAATCAGTTCTGCATAAATCCAAATACAGTTGCTACTACATGCTCTCATGAGAGGCTTTGCTGCAGCCAATGAATAGTACATTGCTACTTTTCTGACTTAGCTTAAATTTCCTGGATGTTTTCAAGAGACAAATAATTTTTCCCAACTATAGCTGGTAAAATTTTGGAGGGGAAAAATAGTACAATCTCTCTGACAAGATGATCGCTCATAAGAATAAAATCATTATTCTTCTAAAGGGGTTACTTTACAATCTCACAACTTCACAAAAGAAGCAAGGTCCGCCTGGACTGTATATGACTACACTGCATTTTCAGGAATCAAAACTCAAGAAATGCTGAGCTCTAGAGGTTTTTCTCCACAGAGACTTTCCCTATAATAGAGTAACTGTTGTCTTCACTTGCTTTTTTTGTTTATGAAAAAAACACGTCTATATTAGCAACACTTTTGGAAGGCAGAGGTTAAACTGTCTTTCTGTTCTACACAAGGCCAACACTTTCAGAGAAGAACTGAGATAAATGTCAGGACTGGCAACTGTTCTTGAGACTCAACATGGGAAACCTGGACTCACAATCCTAGAAATGTTTCTGCAGATTCTCTATTCCAAAACAGAAAACCAACAGTGAAAGCTCCTTTACTTTCCCACTCCTCAACTCTACAACACATCCAAGAGTTCAAAGTCACATGTGGAATCCACCCATGTAGAAAGTCCATACGGAATGACAAAGACCCACACAAACAACCTGAAGCTCAACATGATTTTAACGTAATGTTAAGACTTCTCTGAAGATGACAAAACACATACTGCCCTTACCTTCATGTAACAGGTTATTTCTGTAATTCAGTGTGTTAGCACTCGCAATTTTCTACTTTTGGAAACAAGCTGGGGATTTAAACAACATTTTCTGTTCCTATGAGTTCATTTTAAATAAAAGACATCTCTCTACAAGAGAGTATGGGAGTCTGCTTATGGTGGAATCACAGCATTTCGTAGGAAAGCTCAAGAAATGCCTTTACAACACTGCATCAGACAGGTTATCTTCTGAATAAAAAAAAAGACTGGTTTTGGTGGGCTGCCAACATCAGAAAGAGAAACAAACAGTTTTTTACTTAAAATGGTAAATTATCATTGAAAAAGAGGGGAGAAAAGAAAGTGCAGTTCTAGAAGAAAAGTAAACAGACTTAAAAGCACTCTGTAAGACCTCTGCCACTGGTTAGTACTACCTGTAGGCAACAGGTACTGCAGTGAGAGCAACAGTGTTAGTGATAAGGATAAGGGCAACTTTTCACTTGTGAAAAACTATAAGACATTTCTTACATTCTCCAAAGAACTGTGTTTGTTTTTCACTCACAGGCATTGCTTGTTTTTCTCTAATAAAAACTACGCTCCTACGACCTACAAAGTTAATTAACTCCACAGAGATTGTAAACCTAAATTGGAAGAGCATTCCTTGTGCACGTAAGTCACGAGGATGAGTGATTATACCACCACCTTTTTAACCATCCAAAAAACTACCATGAAGCTTCATAATGACCCTAAATAAATATTTATCCCTATGTTTAAAGACAGGGGAATTTCAGCACAGATATGCAGCAACGTGCCTCAAGCTGTACAACAAGGGGTTTTCCTTAATGCAACCAGCAATCGCATTATATTCTCCCATTAGGAGCCTCCAGAGAGTTGTTTGGTCTAGGACATATTGGGATAAATCTCATAATTCCAGTCTTTCTGTGTTTGTAGATAAGTTTACCACAAAATTATTTATTACAGATTGGATTTAACGCTCCCAACTGAGATGTTGAATCAGACTTCTAATTTTTCCTCAGTGGTGAATAAACACTCCAGGAGTCTGAAAACATACGGAACTTTCTACCATTAGTCTGAACTTGAGATTTCTTATCAGTCTTATTGCTATTTTCAATATTTGCTTCCCTCCTTCGTTGTTGATTCTTTATATCAAACGTAAGAGAAAATGCTGACCAATAATCAGCATTTATTCCTATTTAGGTGTGCTAATGTGTCTACCACTACTTCGGTGGCTTTGAGTCCGTCCCAAGGCATCACCTGCTCTTCCTTGAGGACTGCACCTCCTATTCACAGCTCCCATGATCTCAGGCCATGGCAGGAGCCACATACAACCTCCTTTCACAACACATACATTAATCCTCTGACTACTTGTCCTACCAGAAATGCTTCATGGAAGCTCTCAGCACATTAAGCAACACCATGGTAACTACCAGAAGAGAGGGGTATGTCTATACTTAATTATAACTTCATCAACTTCTTTTAATGTGTCCACAGTTAAAAGGAAGCACTCGTAGCTAAAGCATATTAAACACAGGGAAACCTTTCTCCTTCAATTTTGTTTTTTTCATTAAAATTACAAGAATTGTGTGCACTGATGCCAAGGGAATTTCTAAAGATTTTCAAGCATACCCAAAAATAACTGGTACCTGCACACAGTCTGTTAAACAGTGTGAGACAAGTGCAGGGCTACACAGATTTGGCCAAGAAATGCTTATTTAATTGAAGAGCACACTTACAGAAATGAGGACAAAGCAGCAGCAGCCACATTGTATTCTTTACATTATGTACAAGATTTCCAGATACTTTGATATACAGGGAAGCCTTAGGTTAGCAGTTCACTAAAATCAAATACTGGGCTTATTTAAACTATCCACCTACTCCTACAAGATATGATACAAAATTCTGCCTGATGGTATCATCACTGGCACCTCTCCACTTCAATACAAAAAATCCATAAAGGAAGAACATTAAAATTTCTGTGTCATGCAATGATCTCAATGTGGAAACATAATCCTTGCTTTTAGAAGGAGTATAATCCCTAAAACAATTTAGAGATACATAATAGTCTAATCCATGCTAACAGTTTAGATCTACTCCTTTTCTGAATCCTACAGCACACTTGACTGTTCCAAAGCACCTAAACTATCAGTTTATAACAACAGGATAGTATTGCTATACTTTATAAAAATCACAGAAATTTTTAAGTCATTATGGTTATGGATTTTCAGAAGATCCTTTCTAATTGAGTTATTGCTAACTCCACTGAAATATAAAACAACACATCAAGGAAGCAAAACATTCAAAAAAACCACCAAAAAAATCCCAAAATAACAAAAACACACACACACAAACCCAACAACAAAAAACCACACAAAAGCAAACCAAAAATGCAAAACACAGACATATCATTACTTGAAAATGTACTAACAAAAAATATTTTTCAAGTTTTGTTAGAACTCCAATAATGCAGAAAATACATTAGGAAATGTGTATAAACATGACAGTACTCTGAACTGCACAATGACATGCTACCTTTTACACTAATTTGCTGTAGAATTTGTGACAATTCATTCAATAGAGTTTTTTTAATTTAAGTTTTAATGAGGCAAGTTTTCTACTTCTCATCAAAAAGTGCAATTACTATAACAGGCAATGTTGGTAAACTTATGCTTTATTCCTGAAAGCTAATTAACTTCTTTTCTTACACGAAGAAGTTGACACGCAGACTTGGCTTAACCTAAGCCTTCCTCAGATTCAATACCAGCAATTAACAGAAAAGTATTTTCCGCCTAATTCTGGAGAAGCAATGCCACTGAAACCACCTGTAGTTGCTGAGTTACTAACACTGATGCAGCACATGAAACAAGCCCCTTCTTCTATCCAACAACATAGCTCTGTCTGTGCCCAGAATCACAGAACTAGAGAATCATTTAGGTTGGAAAAGACCTAAAGATCATCGAGTCCGGCCATTAACCCAGCACTGCCAAGCCCATCACTAAATCATGTCCCTCGGTGTCATGTCTACAGTCTTTTAAACACTTCCAGGGATGGTGACTCCACCACTGCCCTGGGCACCCTGTTCCAATGCTTGACAACCTTTCTGGTGAAGAAACTGATCCCAATATTTAATGTAAACCTCTCCTGGTGCAACTTGAGGCTGTTTCCTCTTGTCTTATTGGTACCTGGGAGAAGTGACTGGCCCCCACGTGACTACAACCTTCTCTCAAGGAGTTGTAGAGAATGAGAAGGTTCCCCCAGAGCCTCCTTTTCTCCAGGCTGAGCCCCCCCAGCTCTCTCAGCTGCTCAGACCCTTCCCCAGCTCCGTTGCCCTTCTCTGGATTCACTCCAGCCCCTCAATGTCTTTCTTGTCACGAGGGGCCCAAAAGTGAACATAGGATTTGAGGTGCAGCCTCACCAGAGCCCAGTATAGGGCGACGGTCATTTGCCTAAATCTGCAATTAATACTTTTGGATGGATTCTAGAAATGGAAACAAGAGAAGAAAAAAGTCACACCAACAAGAATCTTTCAAACAGAAGGTATGAGAAGTTCAAATAAGCAACATTATCAAGGCATGAAATAACCATACTTTGACAAATTCTGCCCTATCAGCTGTAAGACTGGCATCCATTTGCTTTTAAGGTTACCAAACTTCCAGCTGATGGACTCCATAGCCTTCCTTTCCAGCATGACACAGAAAATGGAAGATAAGTTTACCCTTCAGTTAAGGACAAATCAGAAGTCTTTTTGAGTAAACTCAGTCAACCTGTACAGCATCAAAGTCTTTCATGAGGAAAATAAAAGTTTTTAGTCACCATGCTTGAGGAAAAAGAAGACCAGAGCTTGGATTAAACTTTTCTAAATCTGAAAATGGATTTTTTATGCCGCTGCTGCTCACCAGCAGTCACAAAAAAACCCTCTGATTTAATTAAAAATTTACAAAAGGATAATTTGTTTAATTATTGTCTAGCAAATCCCTGTGGAGTGCAGTGAAACTAATAAGATGCAGGTGAGTTTCCATCTGCAGCAGCCAGTAAATCTTTCTGCACCAAGAGAAATGCAGGCAATAAAAATACCAGGCAAGAGGATTCAAAATGAAACTTGAAATTAGGTGGAGTAAAGGAAATTATTCTCCTACAAAAACATACACTGACATAAAATCAGTGAAGAACTCTGTTTCAGGAATATTAAATCCTTTACAGTAATTTTTGTAGTTCTCATCATTATCTGGCCATTAGAGTAAAAACCACATTTCCGGGTTTTCAGACTTGAGGAGGAAGTCTAGGACCAGGAGGAAGGCTGATGGGCTACATTTGCAGAGAATTGGAATACAGACTTGAAAGAAAAGAGGAAAAGAGAAGAACAACAAAAAAAAAATTACACAGGAAGGGTGGGAGAGAAGGAAAATGAAGAGGCATTTCCTGAATGATCTTGGCAAAAATGAAATTAGGAGATAACTTAGAAAACAAAACACAGTAACGGCCCTTCCAGCACAGACTGAGTATTCCCCCAGTTGAGATCCCAGACAGAACAACAGGCACGTGGTGGTACCACAGCACGTGGTGGTACTGCTCCAGGATGGCTTCTCAGCTCCCAGGATGGCTTCTCAGCTCCCAGGGCAGCTCCTGAACCAGAGGTGGCACCTCATCAGCGGCAGGAAAATCCACCTATCTCTAATTGTTTAAGGAATCCAGGTAACCTTTTGGCATCCACAGCTTCCTACAGTTTACCCTGTTTATTTGACACTGCAAAGTGCTCTGTATGTTTGATATCTGCCAACAGTACTTTCATCTGATACCAGTTCATTCTGGTGTTATCAGAGATTAATTACCATTCCTCTGCCTGAAAAATGACAGATGACCTTGAGAAGGAAACATTATACTGTATCCACCATCCCCACTCTTTCTTTTCCAAGCTGAAATGTCCTAGTCAATGTAATTATTCCACATACGGAAGCTGTTCTGTATCTTTGATCACTCTTGTTAAACTCCTCTTTGTAACTTCTAGTCCTGGCACAAGGAAAAAATACAGGGAAAGCCAGAAGAAAACACAAAGGTAACAGAAGCAGAGAGTTTGCTTAAGCAGTACTCCTTAGAAGGTTAAATTATTAATTAGCAAAACCTGCCAACTATATGCAGCATATACACAAGACTACTTTCCCAGCACACATGGGAGTTTGATTTTAAATATAATAAATTTAAAATAGTCTAATTTATGTTCATAAAACCACTGGTATCAGTTTATACCACAATCCCTAATCCTGCCTCCCCAATGGCTCATGGGGACATTTAGGGACTAGAATTTGGAACAGAGTTCTTCTCTGGGTATTAGAGTTTCTCAACTGCCAGAAAGCAGCAATTTGGCAAGCTTCTTGAGCCAAAAAGGCACCAAAGAAAAAAGCAAAGCATTTAATAGCCATGGCATAGATCCTTCCTCCTCCTTGATTCCATGTATTCCTTGGTTCCAAAGCATCTTGCGACAGTGAGTCCCAAAAATGAGTTGTTCATTGTGTGAAACAAACAAACAAACAAACGACCCAACCAACAAACAAACCCAGGTTCTTCTGTTTGCCTTAAGCTCAATAATTTCACTAGGCACTGCTTTCCTTTTCAGTGCTGAAAAAACCCAGTGAATATTCTTTCCCTTGTTAGCCTTTTCTATACTGTTGTGGTTTTACAGGTTTCTATTGTACCTTCATCTCAGTTGCCTCTTCTCTAAAACTAAACTAAACAGTTCTAATTCATTTAGTCTCCCTTAACACAAGAGCCACATCCTCTCTTTGGACATTTTTTTCATGGGTACCCTTATTTCCTGTTTTATTATAGGTTTTCCAGAACCTTTGTATAACAGCAACTGCAGAGTGGATCATTTCCAGAACAGGGAGCCCAGTGGATGTAGAGTTATCTTCAGGTCAGGTTAAAAAGTACTGTCCATGTATTTCTTAATCCAATCTCAATATAAAGACTGTGAGAAATAAGAGGAATAACTCTGCTGGCCTTCTAACCCACATCATCTCTATCAGAAAATGGTCACACATTAACTCACATGTGTATATTTTTCTTCCCCAAGCCTGAAGAATTCCTATGAAACACAGTGCTATGAAAGCACTATCATTTGTTGCACAGTAATTACTACCTGTAGTTCTTAGGAAAATACAAGTGCACCTTTTTCAGTACTGCCATACAAGTATCAACACACACTGCAACAGGTGCAGAGCTCTTCTATAATAGTGAAAGCAAGACTTTCAGAAAAGACATGTTTCCTAAAGAAATAACTGTGCTACAGAGATCACAGTTCAACGGAAAATCATGGCCATGAGAAGAAATGCAGGGAAAAATGTTGGGACATGCTTTAAAATATAACACCTATTGTAAAAATGCATATATATATATATATATATATATAAAACTTTTAAGCAAATTACTTCAATAAGCAGCACTAAAACAACTCTTGATATTCAGCTGATCTTACCTGCTCCTGAGACTCGCATACAGAGAACTTCACATCCAACTAAAGCACAAGTGTTTTTAAGTTATTAAAATATCTTCTTTGAAGGTACCCAACAAGAATGCTAGTTCCATGAACACTGACATTCTTTCAGCTTTCCAGGGTTTCAACCCTTCTTGCTATCTCAGTGATGATTTCAGGTTCCTGCTCCATTGTAGGAAAAACAACAGATGTCCGAAAGAACTGATGCAGCACACTGAAAAGCCTGAACACACAAGATTCCTAATTAAAGTAATAGGGCATTATATAAATTGACTGACAGACCACAATGCCTAAAAATGTGTTTATTATTGCCATTATAATTAGTGGGCTAAACCTGAACTCATTCTGCCAATACTAATTAATATCATCTATGGCCTGTTCAAAGAAGCCCCGATGATCACAGACAATTTGGAATTCAGTAGATGTTAAGATGGTGCCACTTCACACATGCTCATCAACCCTAAATTACAACAGCCACATAAAGTAGTTGATCGGAGTAGTATATTTCCCAAACTTTGGAGTTAAATCTTCAAGGAAATGAAAATTTTAACAGCCTTTGAAACTTGGCTATGTGATACATTTATGTTTCTGAGTCCCTTCAGTTAAGCCTTCAGCCCTCTGGCTCCATTTTGGGGAAGTATTTGTAGATCTTCTTCTGTTTTTTGTTTAGGTTTTTATATGCTTTGAAGAAAAACCACCAGGAAGTCTCACTGACATCCCAAATGAATAAAGCAGCTTGCATTACAGTATTATTATTCCAGATAAAAACCATCCTGGGTTTCCCCCTCAGTGTAAATTTATCTTTTAAAAGCTAACACATGATACTAACAAAATAAAATCCTAGCAAGACAGAGCAGATATAGCTTTAAATTAAGTTAATGGATGAAAACCTAACACTAATATCCACTATTACCTAATTCTTTTTTACATTTTAGGAGCACAGGATTGGAAGAGACTTCCAAGGTCACCACATGCAGGCTCTGCTTCTCCAAGAAACTCTAATATGTTAATTCCTTCCTAAAATGCAAGCTCTGCCTTAAGGCAATCAGACTTTTTTCTTGATCAGGGTCCGGAACGTCACTGCTGACAGAACCATTCCCATTTCCAGACCAACAGGTGATTCATCTCTATTTACCCTTGTGCTAACATTGTACTCAAAGACAAGTTAGTTCCTATTAAGAAAAAAACAAAGAGCAAATTTATGTACTGAAAAGTAAATGCAGTGAAATAAAAAAAAAACCAACAACAAATCCACCAAAACAGCAAAGTCAACCTCTCTATCCTTTCCCAACACTTAATTCATCTCTCCTGGGTAACACCAAACCCCAACTTTGCATCTATTTAATTTCCTGAGGTTTTTTCCCCTCTTCAGCAGATAACCCAAATTCTACCCTATATCCTACAAGATGTCTCACCAGGGCCTTAGGCAATAGCACACAGCACTCCTTATTTCACCCACCACATTTTAGGATGCATTTCCTTTCCCTCAAATCACGTAATTACTACATGATCATCCAATACATCCGGTTGTCTTCCTCCTTAGTCACAGCCAACTGCTGAGTTCCCAGCATACAGCAAAAATCCTTCCAGCCCATAATGCTGTGGCTAAAATGCTATTTGGAGACAGCACAACAGAAATGTGATGAAATTTAGCCAATGATATGTGGCCCATACTGTGTAATTCTGGCTGGGAAATGACTCCAAAGTTTGTGACATCGCCCAATTTAACCAGCATACATTTGTTTTTTACTGATAATATTGCCATAAATAATAACTAAGACTGGCCTTAAGATAAAATCCATGAAGAATATAATGATTACAACATTCCAGTTTAAAACTTGCATTTTCTCTCCCTTTTAGCCAGTTATTTCCCTAATGAAGTCCAACCCTGAGATCTGTTACACTTTTTCTACAAAATTCAGTTAGTGAAGAAGGCATAAAGTAACAACCTTCCCTTGTTAAAACCTTCCCTTGTAAAACCTGATTCCATTTACTCCATTTAACATTTACCTCCACATCTAATTATTTCTTCCTCCTAAGATTTCCTCTTACATCTGCCATGTGAATCATATTATCTTCATAATTAAATATGAATAAGAGACTTTGTATTCTGCAATCCTGTAGGGCTATTTCTGACTTGTTAGGATTAAAGAAAACACAAAATATGGCAAACACAAATGAAAATCTACTTTTTTGCAGGGTGTAATAATGGAAGATATACACTTCCCTGACTTGAGCATTTTAATTTTGCTCTGTATCAATTGACATCACCGTCCTCATTGGAAAGTGAGCGGAAGGATTAATTCCTAAGTAAGGACAGAGAAAATATTTGTCCGTGTCTTAGAATTTCTTTCCTTTTCCTTCTTTTAGGTGCAAGAACAAGTTCTGATATTTTCTTTGCAAGGTCTAATTCAGATTTGTATCTTTATCTACGCTTGTTGATATGCAAATCTACAGTTTCCGTATCTACAGTTCACACAAGGTTAAGAGTCAGGTTGCATTCAAGCAGCTTTTAATTGAACTCTGATGACCAGGGCTCCTCCTAATTAAAAAAAAGTTCAGACCACAAGTCTTGAGACTGACTTTTTTTACAAAGAACATGCAGCAGAACCTATCAGTGAGTGTTTTGACAGGGAAACCAGGACCTCACACAACCCCTTCATGTCCACCCCAGTCTCCTACACACCTAAGTGTGGAGACACAAAACTCAATTCTGTTCAGAGCAGCACAAAATCCAATTTGACTTATGAAGGTTTAGAAGCACATTAAATGAGTCATGACTTACTTGTTGCACCTCAGTTTATCAGAGACATTTTCCTGCTGGACCACAAAAAATTTGTATCGAAAGGAAACAGGTGGTAGGAGGGAAGAGGAAGGACAAATAAAAACATAAACAAAAAAAGCACACAGCCCAAAAATTCCAGTAGGACTTAAGGAAACAATGTGAAAGATACTGATCGGCAAATACTGCTTTCCTTGTTCCAGCTGGTCTGTTAAGATTAAATCTCCCCAAACCAAGATCCAGCATCAGCATTGATATGAAACCCTGAACAAATCTAGCCTAGAGAAGAAGGAAGGGGACCTGGAACAGAAACATCATGCAACTGCTCTCCAGCTGGAAAGAACACATCACATGGCACTGAAGGCCACTTCTTCCTGCTCTGTGACAAAGGCTGCAATCACAGAAACAAATTAGATGGAAGTACCTCTTAACCTATTAAAGAAAGCCTTTATTCTTTTAAGTTTTGTTTGTGGTTAGCACATTAAGTCTTTCTTTAGAAACGCAACTATTGAAGAGAGTTGTTATTTAGTTTAACTAAATGCCATTTCCAAAAGCTTTTGCAAGACTTGAGATGAATTCCTAAGAAAGCTTTGTCCAGATGGAGAACTGTACGTAAGGAGAACTACCATAAACTGGGTTTGTATTATCATTTTCACAGAAAAAATGATCAATATTCAGACAGTTACTGGATAAAACTAAGCCTCAGTAGGGAATCCTTGACCTTGTTTGCAGACTGGGGAGATGGATATGCCTGGAGTGGCTCTTTGATAGAACTGGACTCCACATAGATAAATGTATGTTATGCATCTGGTGCTGTAATTGGCAGACTTTATACATAAGGCACATATTGCTCAGCCTTGCCTGTTCATATAAAATGTCATAATAACCTTTATATTTTGCATGGGATATAAATTTGTAAAGAAATCTACACACGCTCTTTTGTCCTGCTTTTCCTCTTTGAATTTCCAGCTTATTATTAAGGCATCCACAAAGGTCACCTTGGACAGCAATGGAGAGTCAAAGGGAACTCTTCTCCATTGGCTGTGTCCTTTCATGACTTTAGAGAAGAAAGGTGTGGCAAGAGCACGTGCCCCTAGAGCACACAACGCTGCAACGAGCTAAAGTTTACACATGGACACAGAATTACAACAGAAGGTGCCATCTCTCAGTACAGCACACAGTTTGGCCATCAGCCACATGCTGAAGCTGGACAGTTCTGGGAGCCTGCTCAGCCAAGGTATATTCTGAAGGTGCCTCAATAAAGCTGAATCTCTCCACTGGAAGTCAAGCACATGGCTCAGTTACCCTTCCTTCTCAGGGTCTTGTGCAGACTGGCTTTCTCTGCTTAGGCTGGTAAACAAAGTGTTGTAGCATCTCCTGTATTTGAGACTGAGCATCATGCTTTGACATTTGAACCCTGCAGTTCTCAAACTCCTTATCACCCTGTGTCATATCATCACACACTTGTACACCCATCTGCTCCACGCTATCCACTCACTCTTCTGTAACACTGAGTGCCAAAAATAATCCTGAAAGAGAAACCTGAAACAGAAACTACTTCATGCCTTACACTAATCATAAACTAAAATCTACCTTCTTATCAGGATACAATATTGTACCTTGAAGGAATAAGAGGTTTCTTCCCCCATAAGAAAACCACCATTTCCCCCAGCAGGCGACAAAAGGGAAGGGTCAACACTATGCTGAAATGAAGGTGAGGCAGGCAGCCAGAGCTCCCAGGCTGCAGCAATGCCTAATGGCTTAGTTGCCTCACACATAACCTCATTCCTCATCTCATGCTTCAAGTCACTACCAAGGTCTAACAACATAATTAGAGGTTTCCTGCAATGAGTGGCAAATGCAGGTGATCTACTTTGAATGCAACCACTATAGCAGTGCTAAGTAGCAAGGAAGCAGAACACAGGCTAACGAACAATTTCAAGGGCAGAGGTTGCTCAGTATTTATCCAGAAATCACATTAGAACTATTCTTTTTTTCCCCACCTGACTTGTTCGAAATTTAATCAATTCTGATAAGAATATGGCTACAAAACTACACACAGAGTCATTCAACTATTCTGTGAGGAGCAACAGTTTAACTATTGCCCGGTGTTTCTCTTACTATGCCTTTCAACACAGTAAAACTCTGTGAGGGGAAAGGCATCATCCTCTGGCACCATTCCCTTTGAGAGCAGCAGACAGTACTGCCCAGGGGATTTCAGATCAAGGAAAGGATCACTCTCCCAAACTAAGGCTTCTGAGATCAAGTCATGTACGTGCCCAGTGCTGTCAATACACTTGCAATCCTACAACAGCACCAAGGAGTGAAAAGCCAAAACAAAGACACTAAATAACTTATTCACACATCAAACATGGAGACAGCCAAGGATATAAATTCTCTTCCCCAAAGAGAATTTCTGATTGTTTATTTTAAACTGAGAAGCAAAAAGCATGTGGCAATTATAAAAAAAATTCATTATGTCCAATAAGGTGGACATAATTTTCCCCCTATTGTATAACATATTTTACTCCTTTTACTTCTCTTTTTCTGTTAGGTCTGTGAAACAAAGTCTGGAAGAAACTGCAGCTGACTGTATAAAATAAAGTGTTGATCACAACGATTTTTTTTTTTTTCACAAAATGTTTTATGCACATAGGAAACAGGTACGTAAAAGAGAGGGTTAATTTGAAATCTTAATGTTGTTCTTTTGAACAAAAAAACCAAAACAAAACACAACAAAACCAAAATGCCTTCCCCTTACTCACCCAATTTATCTCAGCAGTGACAATTTTCTAAATTAGTTCAGTGAAGACCTCCCAGTCCTGCAGTAACCTTCACAGACAAATGAGCTAAGAAATACTTATTCTTGTATCTATTTCCCCACTTTCATCAGGAGAAATACTCCTTATAGGGAATAACTGAATATGCAAAACAATGAAAAACATTGTTTCTATACCTGCACTTTCATTTTGGCTAGCTCTGTAAACAACATGCAAATGTCAAATTTCTGAGCAGATCTTTGCAAATCATATTTTCACAAATAAGTTCTGTCCCATACATACACATGTAAACAATTTTAAGGTTCCAGTTCTCATGTCTTTGAAAGGAAATCACCAAGAAACAAACCCAAAAGTTTCTATAGAGGAAGGGGCACAAAATGAAGAGAAAAATTCTTAACTTTTTTTAAATTGAGGAAAATTCTTACCTTTTTTTTTTTTAATTGAGAAAGACTGGTTGTTTTCATCAGTGTCACAAACTGCTTGACGTCCTCAAATATTTTGTTTGAAATAAACAGTGTAATGGATTATAATGGAACACGTTTTGTGCTGAATTACGTAACAGAAAAGGTATGCAAGTTTAATCAACTATTACTTAGCATATTCCCCACTTGAAGTCAGGCAGTGTTCACACTACAACTCACACATTCCTCAACCCTTTAAACGATCCGAGATTACCAGACACTCCCGGCGTATCCCCACTCCAAATTACACTGCAGTGATGCCTCTGCCGTGTCTCTCCCAGCCTCACAGCACAGGTGGGGCTACGGGAAGCGATCTGCAGCAAAGTGACCACAACGCCGCTGCAGGTACCAAAAAACACACACAAAAACCAGCCAAACCTCCCACCCCGACCTGAGCAAACCGAGCGCGGCTACTCACCGTTCATGGCTGTGGGAAACTGAGCCATCATGGTCCCGGATCTGCCTTGCTAGCTCTTAGCCATCTGCAACATAAAAACATCGTGCCATTAATAATGCAACAAGGGCAAAACTGCGCTGCGCTCCCGCTGAGCGGGGGAACGTCCGTCCCTTCAGCTCCCACTTCCGACAGCAAACAATGCCCGGCTTGGGGCTGCTGCTGAACCAGCTGAATTTACACTGGGGAGGGGGGGGGGGGAATTTTTTTGTCTTTTTCTCTCTTTTTTTTTTCTATAGGCTATGCAGTGCAGTCCTGGACCTTGTGGCACATTCTTAAAGGAAAACAGTACCAACTGTTTAGCAACTGCTGCATGATGTACACAAACAGTTGCCAGAACATATGGCTGGGGACAGCCTTCTCCTGGCGGGAGCAAAGGCTTGGGGTCCCAGCAGATCTTTGCCAGCTCTCCCTGGTAAATATTTATGTATATCAGAAAAAAACAGTGCAATCCTGAGCTCTGTAACCAAAAGCTTCTGCTGAGAAAAGTGGAAGAACAATTATTATTCAAATTCACCCATTCCACTACTCCACGCACTATTAACAAAGAAAACACTCTTACATGATGTATTCTGAAAAAAAGACTTGTCCTAATAAAAGTCTGTCACCAGCCAGTTTTCCAGGAGCAATACTATGAAGTTATTCCTTTTCCTGAGCTACTGCATAAAGACTCAAAGCAGCATTTAAAGAGCCTCAACAGAATTTACTTTCATAATAAATACCAGAGTACTAAGACAAGTTTTGGTTTTTTTTAGTATGTATCCTTTCAAGATAACAATAACAATAATTATCTTGAAATAATAATAATTCTTCTTAATAATAATTCACCTGTAATAATAATTCTTTAGAATTGCAAAATATTCACTAATACTTATCTGAGGTAAAAGCATAAAAAAATTCACTGCTATAAAAACATAGAACTAAGACAATGCAGCGAGCTTGTACTTTGGATGAGACAATTTTAGTTAAATACTGAAATATATCCATCATTATCCTTGTGCTCTATGTGGAGAAATTATTGTACATGATGAGGCTACAGAAAGGAAATATTTAAAAAAACCCAAACAAACAATCCTCTTCAGACACCAAACCTTCTCCCCACACCAAAAAAAACCCAAAACCAAACCAAATATACATACAAACAAACAAAATCCACCCAACTCTTCCCCTCTCAATACAACCACAGGTTTTAATATTAAGTACGGAAATATCATATTCCCCTATTTCCCATACTCCCTTCCTCTGCATGAAAACTCCTGTGCATCTCATCACAAAAATCACAGAACTGGAAAGCACTGTGGTTCCACCTTTTTGTACCTATTGCACATTTCTTCACTAAAAACAAGAGTCTAGGATCTGTGGCTACACACACACACACACACATACATATTTAAAAAAAGTAAATGGAATAGTTGGTGAGTCCAAATGATCTCTCACAGAGACATTAGGTATCAACTGCACAAAGATGTAAAAAGGAAGCATGGATCTGTTCCAAGACATGAACCTACCAAGCAATCTACCAAGGGACACTTGAAATCTATAAATAGCCTTCCCAAAAAATGCTGCCACGGTTGTCAAGCATTTCTCCAGCACACTTCTCTGCAAAAGCTGTTCTCTCAAGAAGGTCTAAAAGAAAACTTGAAACCATGACACAGAAGCAGAATGCTGGAGAACACCCCCAGAATCAGCAGATTTCCACCTTCATGTGACTTGCTCCAGATTTAGTCTTACTGAAGAAGAGCTACACATCTGATCTTTCCTCCAGCTCACTTTATCCTCTTACTTTCAGTCTGCTTTTAGGTTTCTTTGAATGAGTAATCACAACAGAATCACAAAAACATAGAATATCCCAAGTAGGAAGGGACACAGGAAGATCACTGAGCCCAACTTCAGACTCCACACAGGGCACTAAAAATTATCCCATGATGTAACTAAAGAGCATTGCCCAAACACTTCATGAACACCAACTGGTTTGGGGCCATGACCCCTTCCCTGGGGAGCTTGTTCTTGTGCATGACCACCCTCTCAGTGGAGAACTTTTTCCTTACACCCAATCTCAAGTTACCAGACACAGCTTTAAGCCCTGTCACCTGGGAGGAGAGAGCAGCACCTCCCTGACTCTCCCATAATGAGGGAGCTGTAGACAGCAAGGTCACCCCTCAGTCTCGTCCCTAAGCTGAACAGACCTAGTGTCCTCAGCTGCTCCTCAAAAGTCTTGCCCTCTAGTCCTTTCACCATCTTTGTTTCCCTCTTTTGGATACATTCTGATACTTTTATATCCTTCTTACATTCTGAGGCCCAAAATGCACACAGTACTTGAGGTGAGGCCTCACAATACAAATCTGATAATAATCAGACAATACAGGTCTCATAATAAACTGATTAACTCTTAAAGCCCAAAAATCTTAAGATATATATTTTTAAAATACTTCATACAACTCACAGTTACAGAGAAAGTCAGATTTTTGCCTTGTTTTTGCTGAAATGGCTCATGTAGACTGAACTTCCAAAACCCTCAACTGCTGACCACAGGAGTGTGAGAAGTGACCCAGGCAACTTCATGCGCACAAAATGTGGAAACCCCCTCCCCCTCATTTTGATGTCCCTAGAGTCTCAACTATACCATATTTTAAAATCAATTTCAACTGAAAAATCTTGAGGGCTTTGACCTCACTTTAGCTTGGTGAGGGTCCTTCCTATTTATGAAAGCTCTGTATCTACAGAGCACACGAGTCCCTGGTTCATTTCCATCAGACTGAGTAACTTCTTGGATATAAGAAGAAAAGTCTTCACTGTGAGGGTGTTGAGGTGCTGGCACAGGTTGCCCAGAGAAGCTGTGGCTGCCCCATCCCTGGAAGTGTTCAAGGCCAGGCTGGATGGGGCTCTCAGCAACCTGGTCTAGTGGAAGGGGCCAATGGCAGGGGGTTTGAAACAAGATGATCTTTAAAGGTCCCTTCCAACCCAAACAATTCTGTGATTCTGTGATAACAGAAGTTTCATAGCTCACATCAGGCAGAATTAGAAGTTGTAGTCAGACACTGAGTACAGCACTCCCAAGTTATCCTCCACACCATTATCTGTCCTCTCAAAAGAAGCAGTCCAGGATCAGACATTCTAATGCCACAGTCTTTGACACTCTGTTTCAGTGCAACACTCCCAAAAATAATGAACATTGCAGGCCAAATTCTCAACGCAGGATTTTTCAGCATAACCTGAAAATTCCCCAAGTTTCCCAAGCTTGGGTTTGACCCAAGCTGGTAAGTCTGCACTGGGCATTGCCATGTAGATGTACCATCCTTAGGTCCAAAAACAAGAGCGAACTGTCCAGCAAGTCTTACTGAGAGTACATTACAGCAATGATATGTGATTAAATTATGATTTAGCTCTGTTGTCTCACTATTATGTCTATATGCAGAACTTGTCATATTTTAAATAAATACTAAATCCGAAAGGCACCAAAACCCTCCTACATTGAGCCTCACAAATAGCAAAAACTATGACTTAAAGAAGCAACCAAAAATCATAAATGAGTTTTTTACAAGATTTCATATCTCACCAGCACTGAGACCCCATTTTATCTCTTTGCACAGATCCATTTCATTTGAACACCAGGGTTACACCAAGCACACATGCTTCTCTGGTGACAGATTCTGAAGTTGTACTGATAAGCAAAAAAAGGAAAAATAGAAGTATTGCTGCAACATAATTTCTCCTCATTATTTTTTTTTTTTTTAGAGAAGGAGGAAACAGCCCAGTAAACTTGAAGTCTACAAAATTTTTTCAAAAGTCTGTGAAAACAATCCTTCTCAAAGTATGGAGTTTGTCCTCAACAAGTATTCTGCCTTCCACGTCCCCACAGTATATCACAAAGGCTTGGAGATTACGCACATATCAAAGTTAAAAGCTGCTTATTTTTACAAATTCCAAATAAAGTTGCTCCAGTTGCCATCTATAAAGATCTAAACGTGTAAAAGCACCTTACATCTTTGGGACACAGGTGCAAACCACTTATGTAGCATGAAAATCTCAGCAAAATATTCTTCAAGTCAAATTTATGTTTTTTTAGAATCATTTCAATAACTTCTAAACATTAATGGGTGTGAAAGCTGTTAATTTCCAAAAAACCTTACTACACAATACTACAGAGAAAGCCAATGCCATATAAAAATGTTCACTAAAGGAAAAAAATAAAAATCAAGAAAATACTATAACCATTATCCCAAACTGATGATACAGGTGAAATCACGGCCATCACCACCAGAATATTTCACAGAAAATTATGTGTTTTTCCAAAATGTTCTAGGAGAGGTGCTTGGTGAACTCAGCCATCAGTCATAAGAAACTGTGGCAGCCACAGCACAAAATCCGTGTTGTAACAACAGGATCAAACATCCCTGTGAACATCATAGACGACATTAAGTCCTGCTGCCATTTAGGGTGAAAACAGGAAAACTTGGATCTTACATTTAAATAGCAGAACAGCAAGTTCTTGTAAACAAACCATCTGACTAGTCCCAATGTTTAAAGCACTAATTGTTTTCACAAACTGACCTGCCAAACTGCAACTGCTGTTCCCTCTCTCAGAGTTCATTATAGTTGATACAAATTGGGAAAACAAATTAGGAGATTGCAAGAAGCAGGGGGGACCTCAGGACTATGCTGAAGGCATTAGAAAACATTAGCTAGAGCTGGGCACACGGCAGGAGAAAGGGAAAAGAAAAAGCTTCTTTCCTATCACGGGTATATTGCCATTATATGAAGAACAGCCTTACCACAATCTTTGTTAATATTTATATTTGCACCAATTTTTTTTCAAAATATTTCTCAGAAAAACCACAACCACATAGTTTTAGTAGGAATGAAAGTCTGGTGCAACAAGCTCTGTCTGGAAGAAAGAAAATACCATGGAAGCAGCACGTGTGGACACACTACTAACTACTCTTTTCCTTTCCCCAAGAGCAGGAAGAAGATATACTGCAGATTTTTGCTGCACTAACCAATTAGCAAGGACAGAGACTGCAGTACTAGTTGACCATTTTACTCTTTACAACACCTGTAGACCTGGACAATTCAAAGACGACTCATTAGTATCTGCAGAACAAACAGTGACAGTGTAATAGCCCATGTAGTTGTTCCCTGGTATTTTTTGATTACTCTCTTGAAAATGAGAGAATAATATGCATTAGTAAGGCATTATTAACCAGCACGGAATACAATTTATCTTTTTGCAAGACATATTGGTAGGACAGTTTACTAATTAAAAAAAAAAGAAACAAAAAACAAAGAAAAACATCAGAATATTTTGTCAGGCCAAGCATTTATCTCCTTTATACAGTGGAGTTATACACAGTGACATGGCCTTTTCAAAATGCACTGTGCCCAACTTCACGAAGTCCACCCACTCTGATAACGAATGAATGACATCAGTGACAAAACGGAGAAGTCTATCCCGGGTAGCACATTGCTGGCTCTTCCTGCTCTCCTCTGCCACTGTGGATAGCAGTACTGAAAGCCTAAGTTAATATTTTGACATTCCAAGAAGAAAAAAAAAAAAAAGGGCTAAATATTTTACTTCTTACCCCTATGGTACAAAGTCCCTTCCTTGCTCACTGTGAAAGAGCAACTTCCTTCCCAACAGTTATCCAGACAGAACACAAAAAGTATTTTTTTGACAAATATCCTTCTGCCCACCTTGCCCAGCTAACAGGCTCTCTGAACATACTGACCATGCAAAATACAGGAATCTCTGTTTCTGTTCAAAAAACAGAATTGTGTGGTCAGTATTGCTGGGTTTACTCTGTTTCTTACACAGCTGCTCAGCTGTGAAAGCACCCATTCAAAGTATCAAGATACAGTTCAGCTCTCTCCTCTGTCTCTGGAGATTAAAGCTGATCTTTCCTTCCTCCTAGGAGAGGGTTTTCCCCCATTTTACTGCACAGTCATTCAAGGAAACTCATGAGCAGTGTTTGAAATAGTAACGTCAACTCAGGATTTCAATCTCCTAAGTGAAATTCTTTACCATTAAGACAGAAATCTGCAAGTCCCTCTCTCTCTGTCCATGCCCGTCCAGCTTTGATTCTTCTTTGCGAAGTAGAAATTATTCTGAGGGAGGGAATGAGAATCCCACTTCAGGAAGCTCACTATTTAAATCCCTGGCCCTTCTCCCAGGAGACATGTACATGAACTTCCTCAGGAAAAGATGGGAATTGAACTCAGCTCTGTCACGCCCTGGAAGAACACATTCACTAATCTGATCCCAGACACAGACAGACATCACTCCCTCTGCTTGCTTTGCTTAAAATGGAAAAGAAAAATAGCAAAAAGGAGAGTGTAGACTATTTATAACTTTGAGGGTTTTTTAAAGGCTCTGAGCTTCTACCTTTGAGAAGCCTGCACAACGTAACCTTCCCAGAGAGCTGAGTGAGATACACTTGCTCCTGAACGGGTGGTAACTTAAAATACACTCTTGCCTTTTTTTGCTTCCTACTTTCTAATTTACATGACTCCCCATTCCATATGTTGTTTTTTCTAGATCCTCTTTTGAGACACACCAATTCTCACACCTAATTATTTGCAAGCGTTGTACAAGCGCTCTAAAATGCTGTTTGGTGAGGTCCACACATCTTGAAACCTGCAGTTCTCAACTTCCACGTTTCAACTCCTAATTTATGTCAATGTGGGCTTAGGCAGGACATAAGTATTTGATGAGTTTTCTCTTCTTTTCATTATTTTCTTACTTCAACCGTGACTGGAAACATTCAGAGCCTATTACTTTTAAGCTTATTCATTTGAAATCTTGCCATCTTAAGAGGAAATTTTTGAGCCCACTCCTGTCCTTCCATCAGAAGCAAAATCTGCCTCCTAACAGAGGGGGAAAAAAAAAATCTAACAGAATAATTCTTATTGTTATCTTCTCCTTACAATAGAAGAGATGCTATTTGACTTGCTGCTCAGCTTTCAGCCCCAGATAATAGTGCAAAACATACAGGACGTCTAAGGGACTGCTATAAGCTGAGCATAAAACAACAGATACATGGGCAGTCTCTGTGCTCAGCAGAAAACAATCTCTCACCATTTATAAAACTAATGAAGGTAAAACATTCAGTGAGACTCAATTTACATTTTAGCTATGTATTTTCAAGCTGGTCAGGTGCACAAAACCATCACACACAACTTCTCAAAACTGAATGAGATGACAAGCAGAGAGGAGAAAGGCCACAAGAGGCCTTCAAAGCAAAGCAATGGTGTTTATCTCTGATGAATCAAAAAAACGGAAACCTCATGAGAGAAAAAGAAAAGAGTAGCATAAGGCAGTCAAAACAGGGAAAAATAATTAGGTAGCATTATTTCAGATAGGTAAAAATGCAGTCCCCACTCCCAACTCCACTCTCATCCACAAGTGTCACCCACGCTCTATTACCAAGAACAGTCCTTCAAAGCATCCAGCTGAAATTTGGTCTCTTCAAACCTTTACCACTGAGCTCTACAGCATAGAGTAATAATGTTTCAACCACCACAAATTAATGTAATGAACTTAGGGAATCAATTATCACCTGTGTTAGACACACATCTCAACATCACGTAATGTCCTGAGGGACAAAAGTATCTCAGAGACTTGTCCTACCTCAAGAAACTCGTAAGAGTGTAATGGAAAAAGCAAGAGTTTTAGATTTTGAGCAGTAGAATTCTTGACCTTTGAAAGGTAAGACTAATAGTATTTAAATCAGTTCTGATTTTTTAAATACATTTATTAATATAGCCATAACAGCTCATTTGTTTTCACATTCCAATTGTAATACTTTTAGAAACAAAAATTAGTTAACTCCCATTTCCTGTTCTTCCCTTACTTAATGTGTATGCTGCTGAATCACTAACTGCAGATATCGCTCATGACTGATGCCACAGCATTTCACAGGCTCCACTTGCATCAGCCTCGAATATTTTCACTAGAAGAGCCAGTTCAGAATTATTTACCAGCTACTTCTGAAGCTGAAGCCACAACATCCCATATCAAAAATGTCTTAAGTCAAACTGGCTGCTCTCAGAATTGCTATTCCGAAGAAGCTGTGACTTTTCTGGATCAACCATGCCTTTTCAACTATCTGTAACTGCCAAAATATTTAAAAATAGTTCTCAGGTACTTGTGCTCTATAAGGTAATAAATGCCAACACTTTGTCCTGCTACTGTCATCATGTTACATCATTTGAATTTCATGTGTTGTTCTGAAAATAAGAGTTACACAACACTGTGCTCATCTATATATTAATGTTCAATCCATTATTCGAACTCCAGGATCCAAGTAACCAAGCTGGTCAGGTTGCTTTCCTATACTGACAAAGTTCTAAATATTCCCAATTTAAAGAAAAATGACATTTCATCAGCTCCATTTTTACTTTATAATTTTTATGTGACCTAATTCTCACCTTTATAACATTTGGTGCTAACGTCACAACAATACCAGAAAAACAAGTTACTACAGTCTCTGTACCATCCTGCAATGGGCAATACAACAAAGTATGTGTGGAAGTAAGAAGAACTGACAAAATAAAATCCCCCATCTCATTTTCTAGAGGCTTATCCTTAAATAAACCGAGAATAAAAAGAAACCAGAAACAACAAACCCCACAACCATCCTGATAAGACAAGTAAGACAAATGAATTAATGAAAGCAGTTACATTATAGGAACCAAGCAACCAGGATGCTCAAATTCTTAGCCTGGCATTCTAAGGGTAGAAGAGACGAGTAGTTAACATGTACTTTGATGAACCCCATCATCCAATGTGAACTAAGCTCAACTGAGGGGTATACTCTGCAAAGATCTTAAGTGCCTACAAGATTCATGAAAACAGGCAACCAGAGAAAGCACAACCAAATTTAGCGCCCTCAGTGAAGAGAAAGACTTCTGTGTGTTTGAGTACCAATATTAGACACCAGAGAATCCACATGCCAAAGGCTGCTCTAAATATACCAACAGCGTGAAAAAACTCAACACAAGCTCACATCTCATTAATCTCAAACAGCCACAGAAAACAAGGCTTCACTGCTCACAGCCGGCTTAAAATTTTGGCTTACCCTGCTCTGCCACTGGAAGGAACTTGAACTCACACATAGTATAAGCCTCCCAGTTCTATACTGATCAAGATTCAAAACCACCATTTCCAGAGGTAATCAGGTACCTGCAATATTTGCAACCAAGCACTTGAAAATTTCAGGATCACTTAAAACAGCTGCTTAGCACTTCCAAAAATCCAGCCAGGCACTCTAACACGAGTGCTTCCCCACAAAATAGACTGTTATGTCATCTATCACCATCAAATGTACATAAGGAAAATACAATTTTAAAAGGTGAAATTAAAAATATGTTTTTAAAGGTAAAAGGAATACAGTAACTACCCTATATCACCTCATACCTAGGATCAACCTCTGAACCTCAAAGTACACTTTGCGTTAAGTGTTTTACTGATATGCGATAGTTCTTGAAACAGGTCAGTCATAAAAAAAGAGAACTCTCTAATTAGCTCGACTTTATCTTTGTTATCTTAAAAATCACCAACCATCACCTAAAACGAAAAAGCTCAAGCAAGGTCACTAACTTTCCCACATCATTCAGACACATGACATGACCCCTCCAGTCTAAAAGCAACACTAGTGAGCAAACTATTGCTCTCACAACATTCACAGGACTAAACCAGTGTTTTCACAGTGTCTAAACCAAGCTTCCCCCCAAAACTTAAAAACATGGCAGGATCCATCATCTACTATCCTTTGCCAAAAGATGTGGCATTACAACGAACTGAAGACAGCTTTTGGAAGTCAAAATAACTTGAAAACAAGGAATTAGAGCAGTTGCATACATATATATGGAACAAATCACAGGGCCAGTGCTGCCAGGAACACGGGGTAATGTCACTGCAAGACCAAGCTCTGTGATTTATGGGAGGCCCTGGTGACTGATCAAGGATCTTGATGATGGGAAAAAGGCAAACATCAGACTCATCTTCTGGAAGGGCCAGTACACCAACACAGAAAGCTGCTAAATCTTACTTCAGTCCCTGGAAAGATAATGGAGCAAATCCCCTTGTGAGTCACCTGCAGATGCTTGAAGAACAAAAAAGTGATGGGAAACTGCCACCGTCCATCCAGGATGAACCACATCCAATACCTCATGGTTTTCTGTGTTGAGATGACTGGCTCTGTGAACGAGGGCACAGCAGCTTGTTTTGACTCTATGAAGGCTTTTAGTAAGGTCTTTCACAGTATCCTTAGAGCCAGACTGGTGGAATATAGTTTGAAAAGGTTCACTGTAATCTGAGTGGAAAACTTGCCTGATCACCAGACTCAAAGAGCTGTCATCAGTATTCCAAAATCCATCTGTTTGGAACTATTGATGTTCCCCAGGAATTGATACCATGGCCAGTACTGTTTAATGTCTTCACTGGCAATCTGGGCAATGGGCTGGGATGCACTCTGAGCAAGCATGGACACCAAACTGGGGAGGGCTGCCCAGTGAATTGGTGGGATCTCCACCCTCGGAAATAATCCAAACACAACCAGACACGGCTCTGAGGGACATAATCTGATCTGGCCATGCTTTTCACAAGAATTGGACCAGGTGATCTCCAGAAGTCTCTTCAAAAAAATATTATTCTGTAACTACATTTAAGGTTAATAAAAACAAATGGAAGCAGTTAAAAGCTATTTTAAAAACTGAGATGTCAGAGATCTTTCCTTTCAAGTGAAAATAGGCCAGAAATTAACATTAGAAATAAAGATGTCCAATCAAACTTCTGAACTAGTTTTCAAAAGGCAAAGAGAACAGCTCTGGCTTTTAAAAGAAAAAACTCATGAAAATCTGTTTTCACAAATTTTACATACTGAGTCTTTTGAGGTAACAGCAGATAATTTACTTGTAAACTGTTAACCAAACAGACCAGAGACCTCTGTCTCAATTTGGAAGAAGAACTAGTGCTCTGGACTACACTGCTCTTCAGGAACTCATCCCAAGGTCTTTTCCTGACAGCCACCTGTTTTCAAGGAGGGTGAAGGTTCTTGATAATGCCTCAAGCAAAGCATCACCTTTCACTTTCCAAACGCTGCTCCGTTTTCCTCACTAGCTCCTGAGAAGCAGTTCAATGAAGAAATACTGTCACCTACAGAACTTAGCTTCATTTTTCATAGCTGCTTCTTTCCTGTGGCATGAAACTAATTCAATTTTCAACATTATACAACAGAAATATTTGCAAAAACCCCTGCTGTAAGAACTGCTGTAGTCAAAGTCACTGTAATACCTGAATCTCAACAAATAAAGCTTTCTCATCAACACAGTTTAAAATCATCCCATGGGTCACTTCTGTCTTGATGTGACAAGGCATTTTTCTGCTTACAAGAAGAATGGTTAAAAAAAATAAACAGCCATAAAGCTTTGTTGTTTTGACCCGCACCTATAGCAGATAACCCTATTATTTTTATGATTAGCACAAACAAGCCATATGTACCCAGTTTTTGTTATATTGTTACTGCTACAGGAATATACTCCTTGTTTCCATTACAGTGACAGCTACAATTCAGCCAGGGACACATCCCATACCCCAGATCTTGTACAGACAGAGGAGAAAAAAGTAAATGCAATTCTCTCAGGACAGTAATTAAAAGGATAAGCACATTCATTTGATCTAATTTAGGCATCTGAGTTAGGAGGCTAATCTGACAAAAAAATTTCTGTTCAACAGAGAGCACACAGCACTCTAAATCCATGTTTGCAGCGATCATGCAATTCTCTTCACATCACACGGAGCCTGAAGCAGGACTTCTCTAAATACCCAGAGGTATGGCGGTGCGAACGCCCCTCCCAGCTCAGTCAGAATAAAAAAATACAAAGAAACCAAACAGGGGAGGTAGAGAGGAAACAAGGAAACAAAAATGAACCAGGTTTGGTAGAAGAATGAAGCCCAGCTGGCTCTTTATCCATTTAGTTCCTAGTGCTCAGTAGTTCTAAACATCATCATCGCATCAGCAGATGTAGATGCTTCTGACAACCAAATTTCAGATGAACAATTTAAAACTCTTGAAAGCAAGCCGCATTTTATGTACCGCTGATGTTACCCACACCACGTACTGCTTCACATGCTCTGTGTTTTCCCGAGTTCGGCGCGGGAGCTGCTGCCACCACAGGCCGGCACGAACAGAAAAGGAGTTTAAAAAACATCATGTTCCCAAAAGAGCGATGCACAGGACAGGGCAGCCTGGGCGCAAGTGACTTCTCATTCCAGTGTTTTAGATGGGGAATTTCCAACTGATGCTTAAGAGAAACGCTTGAGAAAATAACTTAAAGATCGCAGGCACTATCTAAAGCACGATCTACTTTCGAGTTCTGCAGTGTGACAGATGTCAAAGCCCCAGCTGCTGTGAAAACCATTTACCGTATCCAAAATGGTACCTTGATGTTTAACGAACCGAATCACGTACCTCAACCACATTTTATTTTCTGAATTTACGACATGCCGCGGGGAGAAGTCGAGACCAAGAAAAGCCAATCTATTTACAGACAAAACACTTCGCAAACTTTAACTGCAGAAACCAGTTCGATCTCTCCGAACTCCGGGTTTCCACCGTAGCTACAAGGTACCAAAACCACCATCACCGCAACAAACCGGGGTCTAAAACCACGTCCGAGTCACCTCAGTCACCTCACCTCGGGAGCTGTTTGGGCACGGGCACCGGGATTTCTCCGCTGGCAGAGCAGTAATGGAGCACAGGAGAGCAGCAGCGCTGGCAGCGGGAGCCACCGCCGCTACCGTCCAAACCCACCAGAAAAAAAACAACCAACCAAACAAAAAAAAACCGAAAAAACCCTCCCCAAACCCCCAAACAAACCCAAACCCCACCAGCCTCAAATAAGGGGAACAAACATAACTAAAGCGGCTCGGGGCAGCAGAACCCCGGAGCGCTCCTGTCCCGCCCGGCAGCTCGGCCCCCCGCACTCCCCTCCGCCTGCCCAGCTCCGCCGGGCGCGGGGCCCGCGGCCGCCCCGCCGGTACCTGTTGCGCTGCCCGCGAGCGGCGGCTCCACTCGGGCTACGGCTCCTCCGCCTCCCGCGGCGGCTCAGCCCCACAACATGGCGGCGGGGGCGGGGGAGGAAGCGGGGGCGGGAGCGGGGCCGCCGGGCACGGGCTGAGGGCGCCGCTGGGCGCCCGATGCGCGCTGCTCTTCGCTCCCCTTCCCCCCTTTCCCTCCGCTTCCCGGTGCGAGGAGTGCGCGGCCGGAGCCCGAGTGAGGGGTGGCTGTGTCCCAGGATGCTGCGCCCCCCGGTCTGGCCCAGGGTCACCAAGCGCTGCTGTGGGCACCGAGCCCGTCGGTGCCTTTGCTGCACACAGGAACAGCTGCTGCTTAAAGACCCGACTGACAGGGAATTTATCTCCATCCTTGCTTACATTTTTCTCGCTCGATTCCCAACCGCTGTCTCCCTATCTGCTCCATAAGTTACCTTTTCCTTAGTTTTCCGGCTGTATCCCAGTCCTATCTCGACTGGAAACTGTGGCGTCTCGTTTGGTCGTTCTGCACAGGCAGGACTCACAGATTAAGCTGATTTTTCCACCTGAGAGCGGGTGACAGCACCGTTGGTGCTTTTCCATGGGAAGTGTGGCCCGCTGGGGCATCCGCAACCAGTGAGGAGTGGGATGGCACAAGGATCTAAATTCGACTCACACCAGGCTCAGTGTACTGAAATATGTAGAGTTTCAGGGCTTTATCTTTCCAAAAATCAAAGAATCCTTTAGGAAGGAAAAACATGAAAAAATGCCATCCTTTTTAAACACTAGACATTTTCTTTCCTCAGCGAGCAGATCTCGCCGTGCATAGGCAATTACAGCACCTTTCTATGCTTTTGCCCTGTAGATAATTACCTATCACCTTCGTAGAGAGCAGATTTTTCCACTGACTCATTCTTCTGGGTTCTTAATGAGCCTTTCCAGTTTGTTACATCTTTTGTCATTCATCGTGGTTCCGGAACAGTCACGTTATTGTGCCATGCAATGGTCATGGCCACGTACTAGCACACACTGCTCGTTGGTATTTGTGTTTAGACACCTGATGTTTGCAGTTTGCTGGTGCAGCTGCCACACTGGACTGGCAGCTCGCATTCATGCATTTACCCCTCGTGACCTCCTCAGCCCTCATCTGATTCACTGCTTTTGAAGATGCAACATTCTCCTTCCTCACTGCCAGCCCAAAAGCATGCTTTGTATTTTTGTTCCTACGCACAGACAGCAACCTCAGCTTTGATGCACAGATATTTGCCATGTAGGTGGATTAAACACATGTTGTTCAAGGGGCACTTGCTGACTCTGTGATTTAAATCACTTGGTGGCCACCAGCCTAGGTGGCCTTTGGCTGTTTTAAAGTAGTCGGCGGATTTCATGAGCAGTGCTTCATATAATTCCAAATAATTAACTGGGATAACAGAGTGGCCCTGGGTCAAGAACAGGCTCCTCTGTTAAAAAGTCTCTCATCTGACATTTGCTGCTTGAATTATTTTCTAATGCCTCTTAAAACACAGCCTTTAATCTGTTCAGTACACATCATAGTGATAGAGCAGTTCTAAATGTGACTTTGTTGTGTAGGCAACATCTCCAGTCTCTCTGGATTGAACACAAGTACTTGCATCAGACAACAGTTTCCAGGTTCAAAAAGGCCCTTGTAGAGTGGATTAAGATAACAATAAACCAGATAAACATGTTTCTTCTCATAGGAAGAAACAGATCAGGTTACTTATTACAGTAGTTAAGTATTGAGAAGGGAAGACCCTAAGAACAGGTTTGACAGATATCTGTGAGCAGTTCTGTAAATACAGTTGATCCTGCCTTGAACATTGACCTAGATGACTTCTCAAGGAACCTCACAGTTCCTTTCCTCTGTAGTTATGTAACTGCCACGTCCCACCAAGCGAATGGACTTGGGCTGTGTTTGTGCTTAACCACTGACTTCAAGGGGACAAAGTACATAAAGTGGGAATTGTATAAAGGACATTGGGATACTTGGTTCCATAAATATGACAGGATTCCTATAGGAAAGCAGCATTTGAGATCACTATGGATGTTGCCTAATGCCTCCTTTGAGACAAAACTGCAGTCAGAAAAATTACAGTTTGGGTTGGATGGGAGCTTTAAGGTTATCTAGTCCACACCCCCTGCAATGAGCAGGGACATCTTCAACTAAATCAGGTTGCTCAGAACCCCATCCAACCTGGCCTTGAACACTTCCAGGGATGGGGCAGCAACCACCTCTCTGCCACTGTTTTACCATCTTCATTGTTCTTTCTTAGATCTAATCTAAATCGACCCTCTTTCAGTTTAAAACCATTACCCCTTCTCCTCTTGCAACAGGCTCCATGGAAAAGTCTGTCACCATCTTTCTCATAGGCCTCTTTTAAGCACTGAAAGGCCACAGTAAGGTCTCCCTGGAACCTTCTCTTCTCCAGGCTGAACAACCCCAAATCTCTCAGCCTTTCTTCGTAACAAAGGTACTCCAGCTCTCTGCTCATCTTCATTATCTCCTCTGGACCTGCTCTAAGAGGTCCACATCTTTCTTGTGCTGAGGACCCCAGAGCTGGACACACTACTCCAGGTGGGTTTTCAGAATCACCTCCTTTGACTTGTTGTCTGGGAAGGGAGAAGTTTGAGGGAATTAAAAATTCAGCTGACTCCCTAGAGGGATAACCTGGTATAAAAAATTAGCATGTCAAAGCTTTATGTATTCTGATGCTGGACAAATTGCATATTGTTTCATCTGCATTACCACAACCAACGGGAGCTCATCTGAGGCACTAGAACAATAAATATTCATAAGATTTATTAATTATCAGGAAGAGGAACAGGACTCACAGACAGTGAGTGAAGACAGATTGTTGTGAAGACAGATTTGAATGCAGCAGCCCCTCAGGTCACTCTTCCATGGAAATGGTGTATATAGACATCCAAAGTTTAGTGTGAATTATAAAAAAATGCATCCTTAAAGTGAAGCTGAACTAACTCTTACCCGGCCTAAGAGTCTTATAAGATGTTTTATTAGCAATGTACGAGGCACAAACTAGTATTATATCTACTTTGTCTTATTTGTTTTAATTAGTAACTGTATTGCCATTTCTTTAAAATGGAGAATGAAATTTGTTTCCATTCAAATGGAAAGTTTGATATTTATATCATTATATAATTTATATATAATTTATATCATTGCTTGAATGATATAAATGCTGCTTGAAGTAGGTTCAAAAGAAAAACACTACTTTTATGAAGGTGGAGTTTCTAAAGACACTGTTGCAGATACTGCCTTTGGGCATCTCAGGGTTTGGAGGGAGAGCTTTTTGCAAGCTTCAACATGCGTTTTTGGGGGCTGATGTCAAATACCAGGTGAAATAAAAGTCTCTTCTGGTGACAGATGGTACCCCTTCTAGCAAGGAATAGACAGTGGCAAAGCAACTTAAAACTGCAGAAATGAATTTGTTTGTTTCACAAAGCCATTAAGGTAAGAAAAGTTGCTTAATAATAACTGATGAGTAATAGAAAAGGCAGCTGAAAGAAGAAGAAACCAATTGCATGACAGCATAGAGACTTGTTCCAGACATAGGGGCAGGGTTGCAGCACAGCAGCTACCCAGAGGAGGCCAATTAAGATGAAAAGTGTGGGAGGAGCAGAAAAGTAGGATTTACTATAAGCAATGTTTCAACCTCTAGTATTACTCTGCTATCATTTATTATCCTGCACTTCTAGTGGAAGGTGTCCCTGCCTACAGCAGGGAGGTTGGAACTAGATGATCTTTAAGGTCCCTTCCAACACAAACCATTCTATAATTCCATGATTCTATAACCTCCTTGTCATATCTGAGCCAAAACCAACATACAACAGCAAAAGCTAACAAGACATAATGAAGATGAATAAACTGTAACTATTAAAAGACACAATCTTCACATTAAGGCTTTACTTTTTAATAATTATCAGTACTTTGTCCTCAATTTCCTGTTACAAGCAAGTTTGCTACCTTTAGAGTAATAAGAGAAGATCTGCACTGACAGGAAAAGAGATCATGAATAGAGTTGCTTAGCCTGAACTGAGTGGGAGTAGGTAATATGACTTCTTCCTTGTACTTAGTTTATTCCATAATATTGCTTATTTTCTCTGCTGTGCTTCAGGAAAACACACCAGAATTGAATGCTTTATTCTTCCTGTCCAAGCACTCTGACTAGGCAGTGTCTAAGCTTGTTGATAGACATGTTTCTGCAAATATATGTTTAAAACATATAAAGTTAAGCCAGAACACAAATGAACACCAGAAATCAGTTACTGCAAGAATAAGCCACACTTTGTGTACAGTTACTGGTCAAGAAATAAGGAATGTAAAGTGACAACTATTTCTGAGTGGTCAAAAAGCAGTAACTGCACAACAGTGATCTGCACAGGTTCCTCCTGCAGTGTTTTTCTTGCTAATGAGTGGCATTTCCTCATCTAGAGAGTCCAGCTTGCTGTCCCAACTATAAAGAACTACTTAGAAACAGCCACACCTACATGATGAGTGGCATCTCTAACCCCTTTATTAGATTCAACTCTCTTATGCTAAATTTTCTTTTGCACCTCCTCTTTTTTTCCTTCAGCTAACACAGAAGCAATGAGCCCTCAATGCTGCTGCCAGGTTTCATTTTTACATCAGTATTCAACTCCTTTCTTCCTGTTGAGTAAATGCTAAACACTGTCTTTTAGCCCACATCTTTATTTAAAAATGGAAGCATAAAACACAATGAGATAAACAAAAGGACAAGTTAGTATTTACTTTCCACACCTAACAGAACAGGAGTGGCTCATTTCTGATATTGATTCTGAGTAGCAATTTATCAAAAGGGTATAGAAGGCACAAAGCACACGCTGCATCAAAAGTAGTATTTGTAGAGCTGCTGGTTTGGTTTCTAAACCAGAAGCCCACACAGGTTTTAAAATGACAAATGGCTACTATATTAATTTGCAGGATTTTCTGTTACTTCACAGCTGTATAAAATAAAACATTCATGTCCCAACTCTGTTCCCTGCCAAGCACTGATATTGTTTAGTAGTGGATGGGGAGCTGGACTGTATTTGTTCAGAGTGGCAAAGGCTTCTTTGCCCACCGCACTGAAATTATTTTGAGACTTATAGAACATCTATGTAACCATAGAGAAAGCAGCTTTCCAGACAGGCCAGACTGTTGTGAAGGGAGGCAGCGCTGACTCATGCAGATTGAATTATGGCAAATAAAATTTTGCCAACTGCTGAGCAGACACAAGGGTTTTACTTGCAAACCCTAACTGCAGCACAGCCAGGCAGAAATGTTCAGTCACACAGGAATTTCACAAGTGCCAAGTGCTGACAATAACAGAGAACTAGGGTTAAGCAAGGTTATTTGTTGCAATTTGCAATCCTTATGCCACAATTAGTAAATAATACCTTGGTAAGCCAGAGTTGCAAGTTCATTTCAGATGCATTTGTTTCTCCACACTCATGTCTTAATGCAAGCCAAGAAGCCAGCCTGATCCCAGTAAGATCCCTACTGCATTTGCTACCGATGATTTTTGTCCCCACAAATCTTTCCATTTTAGGTGCTAAAAAGCTGTCATTGGGTACATAGTGTTCAGTTATGGGGTAAAAGCTCATGTGCATGCCCACAGAGAGACAACGGTGGGGAAGAGCAAATCATACCCAGGGCCATCAGCCCATCAGGGATCCATCTCCACAAGCCCAGAGGAGCACAGAGGCACAGTGGCAGGTGACAACCCAAGTCACAGACTCCCAAGGAGCGAACACCTTGCCTGGACCTTTCCCAGGGCTGTCCCAGCAGACTCCTCACCCCTGTGTCCAGGTGTAAAACTCTCCAAGGTGAGTCTTGGGAGCAGCTCTCCAGGACTGCTCCAGAGGGTTACTGCCTTGGACGTGTGCTGCACATTATGGGATGCAGGGGAAGAGCATTTTAAGATTGTATGGGACTTAGTGAGGAATGTTTAGGGGAGGAACCAAAGGTAGGAAGAGAGAGGGACTTAGATGATTTGGAGAGGAACAAGTGTGGGAAATAGAGGGGTCTTGTCGAGTCATATGTTCAGGAGGCAGCAACTGGGGAGACTGGAATCCAGGGACCAGTTCTGCTCTTGAACAGTGGTTCACCTCTTGGTTTACCTCTTACTTGAATTTTGTGAGGTTCCTTGGAATTACACGTTGCTTTTAAGGGTTGAATGATATCAATATCAACTTTGAAATAAATCTTGTCAGATGTGTCAGAATGTTTTTGAGTTGCTGCGAAAAGGAAATTTTTCCAGATTCACACATTTCTGGAAAGGCATGCTACAGAGCAAGTAAGTACCATGACAAAGATAGGCAAAACAGTGTAAGACAGTGAACTATGGTTAATAATATAATTAACAAAAACAGGGATTCACTGAAAGGGCAAACAGACCACTGTGGTTTTAAACCAGCTTATGGAAGTCTACAAAAAAGCTCTGTGTTGATGAAACACATAAGTTTCCCCTCACTGTGGCTCTTGCTTGCCCGGTGTAACACTGACAATTTAAGGTGCTGCTGCCCCCCTCTGCCTGACATCCCGCTGGACTTTTCCATGGCAAACAGAAGCAAAGACAAATTCTTCTCCCAGCTGCTGCAAGTAACAACGCGTTGCTGTACCTCCAATCAGTGACTTAAAGTTGTTGCATTTAGGAGGTTGGATCTAGTTTTGCATTCTTTCCCCAGAATTGAATTGACCTTTTAGATTTAGGGGTTTTCTGCAGTTGAAAGTTGTTTTTGATGAGTGGTCTTTCAGAGCAAGTAATTTTGTAACTTAAATTTACATTAAAGTTTAACAGAGTTCAAGCAGAGCTGAAATCAATGGAGTGTGAAAGGAGACCATACTATCAGCCATTAATGCTTTGCTTGAATTTTCATGCCAAGTTTATCTTGCTTTCATGCTGCTTCTTGCTTTGGAAAGGGAAATCTATAACAATTTGCTGATCTATTCAGCCTTTCTGAAAATCCATCTGCCTGAGGAATGGTTAGACTGCAGAATCACTAAAACGGTTGTTTAAGAACAAACAATTCTAATATTTCTGACCTATAATCCTCACCTATCTATCTGTTACCTTTAACTTTCAGCTCTGAGTAGTTTAAGGCAAAATTATCTTTTTGTCCTGTGTCAGCAGTGTCAGGAAAAAGCCTTTTACTGCCTAACAAGATAAATCCATTGGCACTTGGCACTGGCAGTCCTTCCAAGAAATACTATGCTGCATTGCTGCAGCTCAATTTGCTTTTTCTCTTCTGAACTAGGATCATCTAGATTGGATGCCACTGCCTAGATTAATATCTTGGCACTTAGCAAGCATATTAACTGGAGTGACAACTGCAAGCATGGTAGTTTCAGCCTGCTGGAAATACCAAGTGTACAATAATTGTGTCCCATGTTTCTGCCATGCTGAACTCCTGAACCACTTTCTCTTACAAGGAGCCAGCTCAGTCCTGCCTGAGTAGCACTCGCTAGATTGAGAGGATTTAAAATCAGATGAAAGAGAAGAAACATTTTAATACAGACTCACAGCCAGGGAAAGGAGCTCTGTCAGTGTTACAAGGATGTTAAAGGTTCGTGGTAAATCCCATAAGATCTTTGTTTAGCACCATGAAGTGTTCATCAGTCCTGGAGTGGTAAAGGGGAAACAGGCAACTTCGTGGGCATTATTCCAGGACAATCTATGACAGCAAACTCTGCTTTGCCCAGGTCACAATGGAGCAACTAAATATATCTGTGCATCCCCAGATTATCCTTGACTTTACCCCTCAGCCAAAGGAACTACGCGGGGAAAGCACATCTCAATTCCACAGCAATAAGACAGCTTTGAATCAGAGCTTGCAATAAGTCACTTTAAGGCACAAATCCATAGAAAGGTTTAATTTCAGCACTTGCAAAACTACTTTATTTTCCCAACAGACCCCAGCCTTTTTCAGTGCAGAAAAATGAATAATGTTTGCAAGGTGAATTGTGCTTCCTGAATTGTTTTTTAAAAGTTTCTGTAATCCTCATTATTCATCTAGAAGCCTTGGGTTTTATTTAATAACTATTCAGAAGCAGTGCTGAATAGAAGTATACTTTAGTTGATTTTCTCTTGGGTTTTTATGTTGTTCTTCCTGTAACTGGTGCTTCATAAATGCAGCTTTATCTTCACAAGATTCCTGAGGCAAGTTAATATTAGTATCTTCATCTTACAGATGAAGGACAGAAAGGTGGAGCAATTTAAGCAAGAACATTTCAAATATTTGCTATTTTTGGGTACTTCTCTCGGGACACAAAAGCTTACTTGAAGGACTTGCTCTGCCTGGTTTCATTTGGAGTGGGATGTGCTTTCTTTCCACACAGCAAATCACACACAGCTCAAGTCAGCACGGTAGAAATCAAAGGCTGGTACAAGCTACAGTGCAACTCCTCCCCAGGCAAACCAATTTGTCATCACTTGTCACAATCCCACCTTCCTTCTGTTCCCAGCCATATGTTCCCCTCCCCTCGCACCAGCTCTGGCACCTGCCTTACTCCTCCAGTGAGCTCAGCCTGAGGAAAGGGAGAAAAATGTATGATTAGTTGTTGACAATAAGCTATAGAATCAGCTTTAAATTTATAATAATCATAGAATCACAGAATGGTTTGAGTTGGAAGGGACCTTAAAGACCATCCAGTTCCAACCTCTATACCATGGGCAGGGACACCTTCTACTAGACCAGACTGATCAGGGCTCCATCCAACCTGGCCTTGCAAGGCATATTTATTTGTTATTAATTTATGTTGTTGTTAATTCTAAAATAGCTAATTTGTGTAGTTAGACATTAGCAACAAAATATCAATTTATTATTAATTTACATAACGTAAAAGAAATATAAAAAATACTTATGAGTAGTCATTAATTACAGCTATCATTAATGGATATAATTTAGAAATTATTATATTCAGAATACCAGAACCCGATAAGATTTTGATGGCCCAGCAGGAAGCTGTGGACCAGGGCAGGCACGGAACCACAGAATCAAATAGGCTGGAAAAACCTCCGAGATCGAGTCCAACCTTGCCAACCAGACCACGGAGCTGAGGGCCACGACCAGCCTTTCCTTAAACACCTCCAGGGACTGTGACTCCACCCTGGGTAGCCCATTTCGATGTCTTATCACCCCTTCTGTGACGAATTTCTTCCTAATGTCCAACATGAACCTCCCCGGCGGAGCCTAAGACTATGTTTCCTATGTCTCCAAGCACCCACCACGGCAACCCCTGCACTGACGGGCTCACAGCTGGGCAAACAAATTACGTTTTCACGCACCAACGACCAACGAATTACCAACAAAACTCCCCTTAATTCCCCCGGCGAGACACCACGCACCCTCCCCTCATCCCTCCGCCCCCTCCCTGTTCCCGCCCACTCCCGGCGGGCGCGGCGCGCTGGGGTCGCCGCGCGTGCGCGCTGGGAGCCACGCTGGAATCAGCGGCGGGATCCGAGAGCGATCGCCGGGAACAATCACCGGGAGCGATCCCTGGGAGCGATGTTCCGCCGTCCCCCGCGGAACTTCCGCGGCCGGCGGCGCGCAGCCTCCAGCGGCAGCAGCGAGGGCGAGCCGGAGCCACAGCCGGGACCGGTCGCCACCCCATCTCCAGACTCCGGTGCCAGCTCGCCCTCGGAGCAGGAAGCGGAGCCCGAGGAGGGCGAGCGGGACTCCCGCGGGGATGCCCGGGCGGAGGGGCCGCTGCCCTCGGAGGAGCCGGCGCGGAGCGGAGCGGCGGCCGCGGGCCGGGGGCAGCGCCGAGCCGGGGCCGCGGTGGGACCGGGCCGGACAGGGAAGGAGCTGCTGAGCTTCGGCAGCGAGGAGGAACGGGAAGGTGAGGGATCGTGTGTGTGTCCCTGGAGAGCAGGGCCCGGGAGCCCCGGGATAGGGGCTGCCTGGGGCTGCTGCCTCGCCGAGCGTCGGGCTGAGGGCGCGGTCGCCTTGTGCCTCTTTGTGAACAAACCTAGCGGTGCCGGGTCGTGGGTAGTGCTGTTGAGGGTTTGCAGAACAAACCCATACAAAAGTGTGAGCTGGGCCGGTTTAGTCTGGAGAGGAGAAGACTGAGACGGGATCTGATCAATCCAAATATCTCAAATATCTCAAAGGCAGGTGCCAAGAGGATGGTGCCAGACTTTTTCCGGTGGTGCGCAGTGGCAGGACGAGGAGCAGTGGCCATAAACTAAAGCACGAGAAGTTCCACCTCAACATGAGGAAGAAGTTCTTTACTCTGAGGTGGCAGAGCACTGGAACAGGCTGTCTGGGGAGGTTGTGGAGTCTCCCTCTCTGGAGACATTCAAACCCCACCTGGATGAGTTCCTGTGTCACCTGTTTTAAGTGACCCTGCCTTGAATGATCTCCAGGGGTCCCTTCCAACTGTGACAGTTCTGTGGTTCTGTGAAAAGCAGTCAGATGATTATTTATGTCCACGTGCTTTTGTCTGGAAAACATTTGAAATCTTACCGCTGGAGAAAACCAGAGAGAACAAATAGTGTGTGATTCTGTGATTAGTGAATAAGCTTAAATAAATGAAACATAAATGTTTAATCGACTCTTTTAGGGTGTTGCCTTTGTGGCTGATGGCAAGATGTGGCCACTTTGATGAACACAAGCTGCAAAGAAATACTGTGTTTTAGCAGTGCAGCAGCATTGCTATGTTGAGGAAGCTGAGCTGCACAGTTTTTAATTAAGAGGTGATGGATCATGAGTGATAAAGCCATAGGAAGAGTTAGACTTAATCCAGCCAGAACTTCAGAATTTATGCTATGCACACATAGAGATGTACATGCACTTTTATATGTGATACTTACATGTGTGTGCAGATGTTGCTGTTCTTGTTAATGTTACTCAGAGTAATTTTGTTTTATCTGGATAGGTGAAGAGTTTTTCAAAGTTAAAAAACCATCTTTCAATGAAGTAACCTTTAGAATTCAAAAGAAGGAAAGCCTACTGCCTGCACAGAGAGAAGTTGAAGAAAGCAAAAGTAAGTACTTTTTTAGTTAAGTGTGTTATAAAATACTTATATGTCAGTGTATTGCAAAATCAGTTAGTGGAGAGTAATGCACAAATACTGATTTTAAGGGTTTTTTTGGTTGTTACTTTACAGGTTTATAATTTTAACCTCTTTGTGTTGAAATTATTTTCAATATGACCTTGGTAAAAGAGATCAGAACTTGGAGACTGTTCATGAGAAGATCTGATTATGCAGAACCCCTATAGTACACCAGTTAGCAAAGTTCTCCTACATTTTTACCTCAGCATCATATATTTCAAACTATGTGCCACCTCTTCACTGCTTATTGCTGTCAAATTGCAGTTTGATCTGAGTACTGGCATTGAGAGAAAATGTGAGCTTAGTAGGATTTTGTTTGATAAAACTTAATGTAAACCTTAAACTTCATGTTATTAAATTGTGTGCTCTTACAGCATTTGAATATGTTAATTAAATACACAATAGCCTTGATTATTCTGGTTGTATCCCTAGCTTCATTGAACTATAGTCAGTTGCCCAGAGAAGTTGTGGACTTCCTGTTGTTCAAGGCCAGGTTGGATGTGGCTCCAAGCAACCTGGTCTAGTGGAAGGTGTCCCTGCCCATGGCAGGGGGTTTGGAACTACCTGATCTTTAAGGTCCCTTCCAACCCAAACCATTCTATGATATGTTTCCTGGGAAATTTTGAGTTCGTGTTTTTTACAAACAAGTGTGTCTAAAAGTTCTCTTCCCCTTTTGACACCTCTGTCAATTCACAGATATACTATATTTGCTAATGTTAGGTAAAAATAAATTAGATTGAGAAATAATTCCATTTGAGATTGTGATTCAGATGAGATGGTAAATTTTCTTAGTAACTTCTTATAAAAGTATATAAGATAAAAGGTGGCACATTCTGTTGTTCAGTAATCTGATGATTTACTGAAGGTGTAGTGGCAGATGAAAAGAAATCAATATTTTTAAAGAGTTTGAGAATAACCGTAGACAAGACAGATGCACATAAATGTTTATAATTTAAATAAGAGCTCCCTCATTGTTAATACTTTAAAAAAAGTGCTTTCTAAATATTATTTTTCAAGTCAAGAACCCAAATACGCTGTAAGCTGTCAGAATATTAATCAGTTGTTATCTGGAAGCTGACTTCATTGCTTTTGTGCATGTAAATACGCCCTGTGTCTCAGAAGGACTATCAAAGATGCTTTGATTTGAAACAAGAACTGGCTTGTAAATGACTGTCTTGGAATGTCACAATTTGACATGTTTTGATGAGAACAGGTGGAGATGGACAAGTGACCAGTCTTTGCTGCAGCAAGCTGTAAATAATTACTGGAAACCAGCTATGGCACATCAGATTCCAGCAATAAAACTAAAATCATTTATCTTACTTTTTTTCCCCCCTCATACAGAGATCTGCCAGTTGGAGCCTGGACCTGACAACACCAGAGGCACTTGTGAAGAGGAGGATGAGGAGAAGGAGGATGAAACTTATTCTTCACTGAATGAGGACTACAATAGCTCAGACTCTGAAAATGATTCCAACTCTCCACAGAGAAGGAAGGATTTATCACCAGGTTAGTTTCTGGATTTTTTTTTTTAAGGAAGTTATTTTAGAACGTTCTTTGTTTGAAGTACATGACAAGTTAGGTGAGATGAATCCCATGCAGTGTAAATCACGTAAGATGTAGGCATCTCTTTGTGCTGAGTCAGGGATACCCTTCTTCCAGAAGAATAGCAATGGTTCCCCCATTTTTTTAGTTGCAAATATTTGTTGTATTTCTTTGTTGATTTTGGGAGTAGATCAGAAATTATGACCATTGGCTTTAGAAGAAAGGCAGCAGAAAATTCCTCTTTAACGATACACGATTCCCTTCATGAGATGAAAATAAAACCTCACTTTGGGGCTGATTTTTAAACTTTGGGTTCCTTTGTAAGCTCACTAAATTAAGTGACACTGATCTTTTGGGGAGACAAAAAACCAGGATGGGCTAAAAGATTTATTTAAAAGAAAAAGGTCTGAGGTTTGTTTTTGGACTGAGAGGCACTTTTTAAGGATGCTTTTCCATCATCTTATATTCGATATGGTAAGTGTAGTAGAAAAACATCTGATGTCCTCTATCCAGAATTGTACAGTGGTGCTGAACAGTTGTGATGATCGGCATTAGGAATGATACAGAGTGTTGCTTTCAGTCTTTTGCTTAGCTTTTCTTTCTCCTTGGTGCAGGTGATGTCCCCAGTGCAGCTCACGTTGAGGCTGCTCGGAGGAAACGTCACTTAGCCAGGACCAAGGCTGATTATCTTCCACTGGATGTTTCAAACAGTCACCACGTCTCTCAGGGAAGAAGAAGCAGTGATTTCGAGAGTGAGGATGAGTCTGAAACAAAGAATATCGATTTTGCCCCTAAAATGAAAACTCTTAGGCAGAGGATGACTGAACAAATGGGTGAGTTTGTGTTGTTTCTCCCAGTGGCTTTGCTTTACTGTCTGGAAGAATGTGAGACTTGTCCAGTAAGCAGTGAGTGCAGTGCAGGGCTTTGCTCCTCAGGGCTCTTGGAAAAAGGCTGTACAGCTGGTACTTGTGGTTATATGGGATATAAACTGTTTAGGTCTTGCTTGTAGTTGTGCAGGATACTTTGAGAACCATTTAAAAATTTTTTTTGGCTTTATTGACTGCAAAAAATTGCCCTGTAGGAGGTACATTTAATGTGGATAAAGTTACTGTAAATCCTACCTCTTGCTTCTGATCTGGTCTTCCAAGTCCTCTCTCTGCACTGACATTGACTCCTCTTGAAAAAAAGAAAAAAAAAAAAGCAAACCAGCATTCCAGCCCTTCAGAAGTGAACACACCTATTGCACATAAAGCATACCTGGCTTTTCCATTGCTTTTATCCTCTTGGAGCTTAATAGTGTTGTTTATGAAGCACAGGTTTACTTTATTATTTGAATTAGGGTTATAAGGAATGCATAACTACGAGCCAGTTCTGCAATTCTAATTAATGCTAGTGAGATATTTTTGTTTCTTTAGTAGAGTGTTTTGGAACACTTAAGGGTTTGTTGGGTGTAATGTCACTCGGTGGGTTACAGGCTGTACTTATACTCTTATTTATGTGTTATACACAGCTTTGCTTTGAGGCATAAAAACAAGATGTTTGTGCTCCTCCTACTGCAGTAGCTGACTGAGAAACAGTATGTTGGGGAAATTAATATTAGTATGAATTCTACAAATCCCAGTAGCCATTTCCAAGCATTCCTTGCCTTTCGGTTTGGAAGTCCTCTGGCTGCACATTTTTCACCTGCTGGTTTTTATGTGTACCACTTCCTAGTAGTGGTTGGGAGGCCCACTGTTGCTTTAGAGGGAGGAGAGCATGAGAGGGGAAAAAAATGAAGGATGCAATTCCATCTAATAATGATTGTTTTAACTTGCAGTGTCTGTGGGTGATGGATCAAGTGAAGATGAAGCTAAGTGGGAAGAACAGCAAATAAAGAAAGCTGTTAAACTCTCTCAGGTGACACACGCTTTCCTGACAACTAGAAGTTACTTCTTTGCTCATGCACAGGAGAACTTGTCTGGACTACTGTCCTATCTCCTTCCTGCCTCTCATTAGAGAGGACTTTAGGAAGTTATGCTCTGATTCTTCAGGGAAAGGATGGTTAGAAATATGGGAAGATGATAAGGAATATCTGTCTGGCTGTTGAGAAGTAGGGTAGTGGTGTCAGCCCCAAAGGCAGCTACCCGTGTGTGACAAGAGACTCTGAGAAGCAGAAAAGAATATTTTGAACTCTTGACTTTTTTTCTGCCGTTCAAGGGATCTTGAAAGTAAGAGTATGCAAACAATACAAGTGTTATAAAGCTGCAAAGCAAAAATTATTATTTTGTTGTGCTTAATTTCTGTTGGGTGGCAATCTGAGAGCTCTTTTCATAGTTCAGCAGAATTCTGAAATAAACTGTATTCTCATGAGTTGAATCACCTGGATCACCTACTCTAGATGAGACTAGGAATATCTGAATAGCCAGCTCTTTATGTCAGAGTTGACAATTATAGTAATTTTTCCAATTTGCAAATTTTGGGGAGTAGAGGACTGGGAGAAAATTACATCTTTCCGTGGCTGATGTTCAAATCCAGTATGATTTGATCCAGGTCCTCATACTCCTCTTGTTTCTGGAAAACTTAATTCTGCTGTTCAGGAAACTGCAACAATTTTTAGCAGTAGACCTTGTTAGTCATAGACTTCATGCTTCAACTTGTGTTTTGGCTAGATTTTTTGGTGATTGAAATATGTATCTTTATATCATATGTTTAGTATACAAATGATATGTCTTTGTTGATCTATAGAGCTGCAGAGAGAAAATCAGTATAAATGGTGTATTCAAAATTGACACTTAATTCTTGTAGGAAACTTATGACGATGCTTCTGTGCATAAATATCAACCAGCTAAACCCAAGTTTGATACCTCTGTTTCTCTGCCACCTGTGAATTTGGAAATTGTGAAGAAGCGACTGACTGAAAGGTAACTCCTTAATTTATAAGTTGTCTGAGTTTTTGTCACAGGATGAGACAACAGCTTTGAAGTCTTGTTTTTTCCAGTGTGTTGGGGGACTTTCGGGTTGTTTTCATGAGTAATACACCTTTTATTATATCTAATGGAGTAGTGCAAATTTTTTACTTTACCTGGCAATTCTTTGTTGTAGGAGAGCATTCAAGAGTGTTTTTGTCAACTAGAACTTCAGAGAGTAGATTCCATTTAAAAGAGTAACTTCAATTTAAATGGCAGCAGCTTTTTGTGCTTGCTGGTGGTTTTTTACAGGAGCATTGGTTTGATGTTATGTTTGCCCAGCAAGCAGAGCTTCATCTGGGGCAGGTGGAGCTGGCACTCCTACCTCTCCTATGGGTGTTCTTAGACTAGCTGCAAAAATAGCTGAATATTTCCTAGAGCAGCAGTAAGTTCTCTGCAGCCTGTTTAGAACCTGCCTGGATTTTTTTTCTTTATTCGTGTACCAGGCTGTGACTTTTCTTCAGCAGTTCAGCTGCTCTCTGGGCAGCTGAAGTGTCCTGGGATGGAGGTGGGAACCTCCAAGAGGGTGTGTGGGAAGGACAGCTGGGGTCAGGCAACTTAAGGTGAGCCATCCCCTGTCATCCCTCAGAGCACTGGGAAGCAGCTGCTCAGATAAGTTTAGACAAGTAACATTATACAACTGAATTGAAAATATGTGCTATGAACTTGCACTGATCTCTCTCTGTATGTGCCTCACTTTGTACAGACAATCAGTGACACATTTGTTTAAAGAACTGTAACTAAATTGGGCTAAATATTTGTGGAATTGCATGCTTTCTTTGCCATATTCACCTGGAAGGAATTTAGTTAATTGAAGTAGGAATTTACGTACAAAATCAAATAAGGAAAATGAGAATACAGCTATCAAGAGTGGGAAATCTGTCTGGAAAGCAGCAAGGAGAGAGGGAACCTGTTTGATGCCAAGTTTATAAATGTGTTTATCATAAATGCTGAAATGGATTTTTTATTTTTTTAAACTTGTAACACAGTAATAAAAAATAGCTTAGTTCAGTTATTTTTGAAAAGTGTTCAGTTCAGGGAAGTGAAATAAGTTGTGATCTGTTTCTTGGTTCTGTTACAAGCTTGTTCAAGCTGAGCAAACACTTGGGAAGGAGGAAAGGGGGAAAAAAGAGAGGAAGCAGTTTTAATGTATATAAATGTGCTATCTATCTAATAGTGACAGATGTAGACATCAGATTTTGGGTTTTATCACATACTATCAAGGGTTGTCAGTTGGTTTGTATTTAGTAGTGAGTGTTTATAGGTACTGCTGTCCATGCAACTTACATTGCACTAGTATGGACATGCTGATGTGAGCTGTAGTTTTCCCCAGATTACATTGGGTACATTCCATTTGATAATGTGATATCCTATGATTTGCCTTTTTAGGTTTTGGGAAGTGTGGTGTACTGAGGAATCTAGGTAAAATGTTAGTGGTGCTTTCAAAACCAGCACCACACGTAAATGACATTTGAGTCTCCGAAGCATTATGCTTCTCCATACCCCATACTTCTGCAAATGTTGGCATGGGTAGATCTTTCAAAGCTGCTTAGGTCAAATGCAAGTACTATTATTAGCACAGGCAGAGATTTTGTATGTGATTGTAATGGGAAATCTGGTTTGGAATGCATCAGCTGTTAAGTTGGCAATAGTTCTAGTTGTTTGGGTTTCTCTTTTAGGATAACGTCCTTACAGGATGTGCACCGTGCCCACCAGAGAGAGTATGAAAAATACATGGAGGACATGGAGAGCTCAAAGATGACTGTCCAGGAGTTAGAGAAGCCTTCAAATGCAAATCTGAATTACAAATTCTACAGGGCCATGAAAACATATGTAGAAAACTTGATAAACTGTTTGAATGAAAAAGTATGTATGTTTTTCTCTCCTCTTTTTTATTTTTTTATTTTTTTTTTAAGATGATAAAAGTGCATTCTGTCAATGAAAGATGAAGCATTTTTGTTTGGAAATGATGAGGAACACCACCCAGTTAAAAATCACAGTTGTATTAGAAATTTCAATGTAGAAAGATACAAAATATGGAGAAAAGAAGTCAATCCTCACCTGAAGTGATGATCCAGCTAATGTAAGCATACAGACCTGAGCTGTGGTCTCACTTAGATTCTGTTGGATGAAAACAAAATGTTGTTGGAGGGAGTTTCCTGCAGTTCTAGAAAGCAGAGTGGACTGAAGTTAAATGAGAGGTGATGCACAAGTTCATTTTTGGGATCTCAAAACGTCTTTACTCAGGATTACATAGCAGGGGTAGTAAGAATTTTGTGTTAGGTTCAAGCTGGGATTGAGTTAGCAGAGCTGTGTGAGAATTTTATGTGTTTCCTGAACTGCAAACTTCACATGTTCAGAAGGATAAAGGTTGGGAGAAGGGGAAGAGCAAACTGAAGTTTGGCCTCACTGGAAGTAAACTGCTGTTATCCTCTATAGATTGTGATATCAAATCTAATTCACGTCACTTAATTGCATTGCAATTGTGAATTTCTTTAAGTAACTAAAAAGAGAAGAAATGTCAGTTAATGAATATGTTTTCTTTAATGCTGGTGGCTCAAAAGCAAACTGAAAGCAAACAAGGGGCACCAATAGTGTATTGATGAACCTTTTTGTATGAAGTCTTAGATAGTCCCTGATGAGCAACTGGCATTTAGTTTGTGTTTTCAGCCTTATAAAAAAGCCTGGAAAGCTCCAGTGATCAGGAACTTACTTTCCAATGTATAATACTTCACAGCTATACTAAAAACCCATGGAAACTGGTTTTTGTTCTTTCTTGTGGGATTTAAATTAATTGAAAACCTGATTACTGTTTCCTGTATTTCAGCTGAAGGACATTAATGAACTGGAATTGGCTGTACATGCACTGCTTCAGCAACAAGCTGTGACAGTATCGAAGAGAAGGCAAGATGAACTGAAAAATGAATCTGCTTATATTAAGCATGTGACAAGTTAGTATGAAGTTAGAAGTTACTTTCTTACTGAAACATCCACTCTTTGAGCAGAAATACACAGTTACTTTTTGGGTCAAGTTTTTAATTTTTGTCTTTGACCTCCTTTCCCCTTTCTATTGTCAGTAGGTGTGTTATACTACACCTCATTTAAAATTCTTGCCTCAGTAATGCCCAAGATACTGTTTTTCTCTGGTTTAATTGCTTTGAATATAACATGACCAAGTACCTTGTCAATTTTTAGCTATTTGACTCAGCAATTTCCCATTGGTATTTAAAAAATGGGAGTCAGTTTTCCAGTAGGTGTTAAGTTGGAGAAAGCTTACTTATTGTGGAATTCTGTGAATATCTGGAAAAGCAGGGTGTTTAATTGTCAACATCACTTTTACCAGTGTCTGTGATAGGCTGTGTGTCTGCTCAGAATGGAGATTCTAAACCAGGAGGTGACACTTAAACATGTGGCAGAACATGAAGAAAGAAGCCACTTCATGTATGGGTTTTATCTAAAAGAAAACTGTTGCAGTCACTGTAGGAAAAGCTACTACAGTTTTCTTTTCTCATATTTTCCTTCCACACCAATGTATTGTTTGTATGCTGTGTGAATCTCTAGCTGCTGCTATTTAAAAAACCCAAACAAACCAGACCTCCAAACCCAAGCCCTTTAAAACTGTTTAGGCAAAGCTGAGAGCAATATGCTTGGAGCTGCTGGGAACAGATGGAGGCCAGATGCACTGGTTCCTGGTAACTACTAATCATATGGGTTCAGTCTTCATGGGATAAACTGCTGATGAGAGAAAGTAGCAGCCTGGATGATTTTGTAAAATGGTGCAGCAAACTGACAGCAGGTGTTAAGAAGAAAAGGGTAATGCCATAACAATAGTTGCCATTAAAATGGTTTTACTTTCAACTCATTACAAATGAGGCTGTGTTTGCATGTTTAGCAGCACTTATAATTGTTTTTTATGTACCTAGTTGTATTTAATATAGTGGAAAGACTGTTTTTTCTTACAGTTCAGTAGCAGTACACTTTTTTTTGGCATGTTGTACACAATTGAGCCAGCTAACAGTACTATAAAGGAATTTACTCTGAGTTACTTTGGGGTTTTGATAAGGAAGTTTGATTTTTTTTTTCATTAGCTGTTTTCCAAATAAAAAATAATAGTAGGAGATTATTTGTTTCCTGTTTGGAAAAAAAAAAAAAGGAATCTTGTCACTTCATTTTTGGCTGTTTCTGTCTTTGGTAGGTGGGAATAACAAACCAATGGAAGGTGGATTGGAAATTGGTGAGAAGACACAGCTTGTGGAAATGTGTGAGCATCGAAGGTAGCTATTGCACAGAGGTGCACTTAACTGACAAATGTGCTGTGCATTAACTTCCTATCATTCCTGCAGTCATGGAGAATGTAAACCTGTAGTACTACTAAATGAGATAACACTAAAAATATGTATTTGCTTTCCAAAACTTGATGTACTTAGAAACTATCTATCAGTTAATGTCATTCTCTTCACATTGATTTGAATCTGAATGCTAACAGAGCTGGATATTATAGATTAACAAGTCTTAAGTGAGATGAAACTATATGAGGGGAGCTTTTTCTTTCCTGTTCTAATTAATAATATTCTGAACTTATGTAGAAATATATTTTTGTGTTATGTATAAATCGGAAAATTGGGCAGAATTGTTTCTGTTGAGGAAGTGGTGGTGAGTGAAACAAATTGACATCTAGCCCCAGCTCTGCTATCAATGTAGGTGACAGATAATACATTCAGGATGTTATAGTGTTCAGAGATTGGTGCCAATGTTTTTTTTTACATTATTGGGAACTTTGAAAGTTCTACAGTTGAAATGGTGCCTCAACTTGTAACTATACTTTGAAGCAGCAAGTGACTTGGAATTTTAATGGATGAAAAGTGGTATAATAAGAACTTCCACTTGAAGCAGTTAACTTTTGCTTACATCAGTTGGCATTAACAGTTCAAAAGTATTTCTGCAATATCACTTTCTTATCATATATAATTTTCCTGTGGCAGGAATGCAAGTTATTGATTTTGCAACCTGTTGTTCTTGGTGCCTTTGCAATAGTTTTTGAGCCCAACTGGCACATGGGTGCTATCACAGTTTTTATGTAGGTTGTTGGACAAGCAGTCCAGAACTGAGGTGACAAAAGTCTAAGAGCTCAGTTGTTGACTACACACTGAAACTGTCAGACAGTGTCCAGTTCCATGCCAGATGCTCAGTGTTCCAGGTGGGATGAGTTGTTAGCCTCATCAGCGGGAAGGAGGTGAAATGAAGATTATTACATGGCTCATGGGGAGGTCTGAGGTGTTGCTCTAACCTCTTTTATGTCAGTTCCCAAACCCCCTCCTTCTTCCACAGTTTGTGTCCTTATGGTTACATAATTACTGTTGCTCTCTCATTGCGTTTTCTTAGGCTGTTGCTCTCACAACTTGCTTTAAGTATGTCTTTTGAAGTTGGATTATTTTTCATTCAGCTTCCTCCTGCCTGCATGGGAGAGGATAACTCACTGAGTTCATTCCAAATTACAGGACTTGCAGACGGCAGGCGAGAGAGCAATCAGGAGACGCTGCTCACCACGAGGGCATGTCGAGTGATGATGAGCTGACTCCCACAGAGCTGGGCGAGTTCCAGAAGAGCAAAGGTTGGTGACAGTATTAATGTGATGTCCTACAACAAAATACCTTTCTGATATTTTTTAATTATTTTTTTCTTTTTTTAAATAAAGGTGAAGAATACTTCGAGTTCCATGTTCTTAGTTACATACTGTAGAAGAGAAATGCGTTCAGGCAGTTCTGACTGATGACTTGGGAAGAGTAGATGGATGGTTGTAGATTTCTTTTGGTATGAGTTCTGTAGTGGCAGCATTGCACATGGCTCTTGAACTAGAAGTAAGCTCTGTCAGATTATGCCAGAGCTGATCTGACAGTACTCAATGCAGTGCTGCAACATGTTTTGTATGATCAATTTGTTCCCAAAGGTAGAGAGTGAATTAAAAGATTGGTGGTTTAGTTATCTGGAGTGAATGGATGAAGAAGGGGAGGGAAAGGCATAATACCTTTTGTTCACATAACAGCAGAAGAGTTTTCATGTCTGAAACTTTATCACTGTGGAATAAAGTTTGAAACATAGTTGTCACATAAATCTGTGAAATAGATAATGAAGAAACTTGCCTTTCTTTGGTCTTCTGACACTATTTGTTTTCTAAGAGTGGCTTTTCCAGGGAGCCAGTTTTAAAACCCATTTCCGTGTCAGGTGTGTCAAAGATAAATAACAAGTACAATTATCATACAGATGTTTATTATGTCCTATAGATGCATAAACTCTTCAGCTTATGCCTCAATAAGTTCTGTGATTGTTTCTTTTTATTCCCAATGAATATTATCCATAGATAACGTTTTAGAGGATAGTAGGAAAGTCTTTGAAGATGTACATGCAGATTTTTGTGACATCAGAAAAATCCTGTTGAAATTCCAGGAATGGAAAGAGAAGTTTCCTGACTCTTACTGTGATGCTTATATCAGTTTCTGCCTGCCTAAGCTGTTAAATCCTTTGATCAGAGTTCAGTTAATAAGTTGGAATCCTCTTGAGGTAGGTGCATCAGCTGACTTTTTTTTCAAAAATTTTGTGTATGTATTATGTATTAATATGAAAAAATTATTTTTTTTCTATACACAGCACAGTGCATTAGAAATTAATGCAAAGCTTCTGTGTTGTCTCAAAAATTGAAGCATGTGGTTGGAGTTTTCTAAACTTTCCACTTTCCTTCAGCTCCTTTTGCAACATCCTCTGTAAAAAGAATTCTTCTCCTGAGTTCTTTGAAGACACTTCAACAATCCCACCCTTTTAAATTGTTTTAATTCTAGATTTAAATCTAGTTTTCTTGGTTTGCTGTTTTAACCCATTCAGTGTTGAGGGCGGATCTGAAATTAAGTGGGAATCTTGGGTATCATTGGATGGAGCTTTTCTCTTAATGCTGACCAGCTGAATAACTAACAGGAGTGATCTTTTAGCAGAATCTTACAGAATTGGAAGAGATGCCCTGGTTCAGAGCTATAGAAGAATTCAGTGATGCAGAAAACATATCTGAATCAAAAAGGGATGATGATCATGATCAAGAAGTTTTGCCTAAAGTGATTGAAAAAACTATTCTTCCCAAAATTACAGGTATAATAAGATTGTGTTGAAAATGTTCACTGCAGCTATGCAATCAAACCTTAAATAAAAGTCTAGCTATGAAATAATGTTAGTTATTATATAATGGTGCTCCAAGATGTAGTGATTATGTAGTTCCACAGAGTAAGGCTTGAGTATCCTCTTTAAGATTATTGTGAGAGGCTGAGCTTTTTATATATGTTTACTTCTGTTACATTGTAATGTCTTTAAACTAGGGTGGATAAGTACTTGTATATTTTGAATGAAATAAATTCCTATTTCTTTTCAGCATTTGTGAAGAGTGTGTGGGATCCTTTATCTACTTCACAGACAAAGAACCTTGTGCAGCTTTGCAATAACATCTTTGGAAAACAAGTCCTTTCCAAAAATGAGTCTAGTCAAGCAAGAGAGGTAAAAGCTCCTGTGGTACTGGGAAAGGGGAACTTTGCCCATTGTGTGCTTTTGTTGTGCTCCTGTGGGCACTGAGGACATTCCTCTGAAGCTGTTTGGTTCTGATTACTTGTTTGTTTTGTCACTTTATATTAAGATGATTTAATAGTTAGGCTTCCAGGTCTCTGATCCTCTCCTTGTTGAAGATGATGGGACACTCTTGAGGCACTAATTAGTTCCTGTTACTAGAAAAATTCTGCCTGTACCTATTCAGAATCTGTTTGTAGATCTAATCTTATTTCACCACAATAACCATGGTTAGAATTTAGATTTGCGTTCACTTATCTTTCCAAATTTGAGCTTTGAACGCTAATAATGCTCTAGTGGTTCAATAATTAAGCTTTTATTTGTAAAGTAGACCTAGAATTTTGAAATTTGAAAATCCCCAAATGTTAATTAATTAGTTTGTAATCTTTGCAATCTTTTAATAATTACTTTTATACACATAGTCACTCCAGCAAGCCCTTCCTCAGCCTGATTCGAGTTTTGTTCTGATGTAAATTTGAAGGTTCATTTAGTATAAAACTGGTGAAATAAGATGGCTGTTTGGTCCCTGAAAAGAAGTATTTTGAAGAAAACGTTTATGCCTTCCAAAGGTTGCAGTTTTGAAACCATTTCTTGAAGTCAAGTGGTACAATTGACCTTAGCCAAGATACTGTTTGTACAGAAAGTAAAGTAAACCAGAACTTTAAATAAATAGACTTAAAAAAGAGATAGGTGGCAATCCATGGCACCTAAAAGCATGTTGCCTAGAAACACATGCTATCCCAGCTATGGTGATTTTTTTACATAGAATTTCACAGCTTTTCATGGGGATCCTATGTGTATAGCTTACTTTGTTGTTAATCTATACAGTTTTCCTGCTACCTTGTGCAATAAAAGGCCTCACTTAAAAAAATAACTTCATTTGAAAAAGAGTCCTCTAGGTTAACTCTGTAGAGAATTGCAACAGTGATTTTTCTACTGTTTTAATATATTCATTGTCTCATATATATTACATACAAGTGGCAACTATAATATCTCTAATTAACATATTGCACTTCTACATGAACAAAATAACCATTGCCATTGTTACAAATGGAATATGAAGTCTTTCTTTTGAGGACATATTAATAATTCTTTTTTAATAGGATTTGATGAACACAGTTGTCCTAAGAATGAAGAAATCCGTAGAGGAAGATGTCTTTATTCCTCTCTATCCTAAAAGGTAAGATGACCCTGTGACTCTTCATAACTTGTATTTTTTTTTAATTGCTCGACCCTTCTCCCCCACTGATGTAGATAATTTATCGTAGACAACCATTAGCAGAAAAAGGAACAAATGTGTCTTCTTTGGTTTTATTATAGGAAAGGTTATGAAGCGTTGTTCCTGTTTATGAACTCTTTCTAATAAGGGCAGCTCTACTGACTTAATGCTTTTTTGCACTGGTAACCAAAAGCAGCTCAGTATATGAGGTCCAGAGCCTGGTTTTAGTGTAGTGACTTACATCAGAGGGTCTTGTGTTAGTTTAGATGGTCTGGTGTCCCATAGATATGTCCCTGGATTCCTCCTGTCATTCCTAAAATAGGGGGTTTGTTGTTGATGCTCATTGTGGCCACTGGAAGTGTTCAGGGCCAGGCTGGTTGGAGCTCTAAGCAACCTTTTCTAGGTTGGTGGAGGAACTAAATGGTCTTTAAGGTCCCTTCCTACCCAAACCATTCTGTGATTACTGCACAGTATTTCAAAGATGGGAATAAGTAGGAGTCTGGGATATGTGGGGTTAAGGTACAGCTAGGAGAGAAGCTTTGCTAAATCTGGGATGTAGAAAATGTTTGGTTCTAAGCATTGTTGTTTTGATATGAATCCAAGAAATGTAGACATGGGTGTTACCAGCTGGTAATTTTATTGGAAATTATTTCACAGTAGTTGTACTATAATGGGTTCAAATTGACAGCTGTTTCCCTAGGCCTTTATTCTGGTTGTGGCTGAAAGAATTACAGAATTAACATTCATCAGTGTCTGAGAGATCAGTTGCCTGTTTATCTTCTTTTAAACTAAAAAAATAATCCTTATTTTAACTTTTTTTTTTCTTCTTCTCATGACCAGCACTGTGGAAGACAAGTCGTCACCATGTTCTAAATTTCAAGAAAGACGGTTTTGGTCAGCTGTTAAGGTAGAGAAAAAAAAGGTTTTTTTAATTTGTTTTTATTTTTTCTTTGAAATTAATTTTAATGTCAAAAAAAAGAGAAATTTTCAGTCAGTCAGGAAATATTTCTTCAAGCAAGTCTGATTCCTGGGATATGAATACATTTTTATTAGGATGGATAACGATTTTGTGCAACCTGCACAGAGAACCCATCCTTCACTGAGCAAAATGGTTTAAGAATGAACTATAAATGAGCACTTTATTTTCTGTTTACCCAACTGGTACATCTTCTGGTAAGAGATGCTCACCATCTGCTCCTGCTGGTTCATTTTTTTTTTCCATGTAATGGGTTCACCAGGCCTGTTGGCCTTACATCATATTAGTCACTGTCGCCCAACACTGTGGGAACAGACAGGTTCTTTTGGAGATCCTGTGCAAAATGATGATGGCACTAAGCTGTTGGTACAATTAAAGCTTTATTATTTTGAACAGAATTTTAGGATCAGCATAGTGTTTTATGACCAGAATGGCACAGTATTGTTATAATCCAAATCGGCGTAGCATAATTTTATAAGTAACATGGCACAAAACTTACAGCATAGCTTAGTTAATGGCTCCTAAATACATGAATTCTCTGTAGATTGGGTCAAATCTTAATATTTGGATTGCATAATCAGTAATATAAGGCAGATTTTAGACTAGAAACATGAAGGACTATGAGTCACTCAGTCCTTGGAGGAAGCAGAGGATGGTGGAGATGTCCCTGGCCCTGTGATTGCTCATGGGTGTCTCTGTACAGCAACAGTTCTGGTTCAAGGTCCCCTTGGCACTTGTCATGGCTTGATTTTCTAGACAGTGCTCTGTGTGCTGTTCTGCTTCTGTGACAGGGTTGTCACCAGCCCTGAGCTGGACAGGTGCCCGGGACCTTCTGGGCTGGTAAGGATGGGGTAGTCACCCTGTCACCCAGGAATTTTGAGGGTGACATGGAGGGAAAGAAGAAATCTGTTTGGTTTGTCTCCTTGGTGCACAGGACCTTCATGGCCTGCTAATGAGGAGAAATGCTTGGTCTAATACACGACTAGCTCAATCACAGGGAATGGCTGTCTGCCTTATGAAATGGTGTTATTTATGGTAACCATTATTGTAGAATATAGTCACTGTGGTGTTCATATAAGCAGTATCAGTACAGTTTTACTTTTGGGGTACTGAGTTGAGAATTCCTGCATGCCTGTGATTCAGTTTCTACTTAAGTTGTGTTTCCTCTGGGAGCAGGCTTCTTTCTAAAGATGAGATTTAGATGCATAAAACCCCATTAAAATCCAAGATGGTATTCCAGTTTCCCTGCTTGTCCTGTTGCTTGTCCTCCTTGACTCAGAACAGGTTAATTTTCAAGTAACTTACCTTCCTGTGTCTGTGAGCAAATACCTCACAGACACAGCCTTACACTATACACAAAAATAACAACAATTGTAAGTATTTATAGTGATAGGGGCAACAAGAAAAACCCTGGGTGTCTAATAATACTGACATAAAAATCTTTGTGCTGCAGTGAACTGTGGCCACCAACCTCATCATGTTATGAGGGACTGAGCAGATGGAGTAATTTTTTACAGTTTTGCCTTGCTCTGACAGTTTACTTAGTAATCTTCGGTACTTAGCAAACTGGTTAACCTATTAGAAGGGTAAAATGCTCTTCCCAGCCTTGGGAGGTCATATATACATGTATTAGGGTGTGTGTGGGTGTGTGTGGGTGTGTGTGTGTGTGTGTGTGTATGCACATGTAAAATTAATTAGGTTATTTATGATATGCAGTTTATTAGTGGCTAAGTCACAGTAAGTTTGGAGAGTGAATCCTGGGGTAATGGACATAATATTACTGTTTTATCTTTCTCTTGCATGAAACTTGTAACACTGTGTTTTAGCACACTTACAGCTCCCAGATACACAGATTCTTTGTTTCTTTGTTCCTACAGCTGCTTTCCAATGTTGTTCTTTGGGATGGGATTGTCCAAGAAGATAAGGTCCGTGATTTGGGACTGAGCAAGCTACTGAATCGTTACCTTCTCCTGAACATCCTAAACACACCTCTAGGGCCAGATAATATAGAAAAGTGTAAAAAGGTAAAAGATAGCATGTACATTGGAAGAGGGTGTATGCTATAAGCTTTTTTTTCCATGAAGATGGGTCAAAACTCTTCATGAAGATGGAATATTTAAATAAAAAAAATTAAACAACATTTAAAATGTGTTTTTAATTTTTTTTTAAATGACCTTGGTGCGTAAAAACATTTTAGAGCAAATACTGGTCTGTAAGTTAAGAATAACTGCTTGGAGGAATAATCTTGGTTTGAAAAAAAACCCACACTAATAATGACTGAACCTGCCTGAAGGTTCCTGTCAGAAGTGATGCAACTTGATTATATTGAAATACTTTTTAAACTTTTTCCAAATATTTTTTTGTGTGAGCAGGTGGTTGCTTGCCTCCCAGAAAGATGGTTCCAAGATCTTAAAAGTGGATCAACTCTCCCTGAATTAGTGAACTTCTGCCAGCACTTGCTGCAATGTGCCCGTACTCTACACAAGAATAACCACAGGTACTAGATAAGGCTTTCCTTGGGATTAAAGTGCTTCCTCCAATACTTTAAGTACTTTTTTAATTCCTTAAGTTTTACATATTTTGCACTGTCAAGGATGCTCTTGTCACATACATACATAAAACAAAAGATTGAAGAGACTGTGATGTGAAGGAGTACTTCTGCAGTTCTCATTTAATGTGATAGTTTGAGGTGGTAGGTGTTGGGTACTGTTGGTGACCAGAGTAGCCAAGGTCAACTGATGACAAGTGGCCAAAGAGAGATACCTGAGTCTTTTTAAAGTTAAAAAACATAAAGGGTACTTAAGACAGGTACATAAAAGTGTTGCTATAAATTTTTTTCCTTTTTTTTTTTAATTCTTAAATAGTGATGAAACAAAAGAAGTTCTTCTCCTGTTGGTGAGAGTGGGAGCTCTGCATATTGTTGAAGACTTCATTGACGAGCATAAACTTGAGCACCTTAAGTCAATGATTGGGAAATAGAAATGTTTGAAGCAGTACTGAAATTACTGAAACAAGCCTGCTATTCACACTGGACCAGTTCTAATATGACATTTAATTAGTAGATCCTGCCTACCCAAAGATGTAATGGTAATCACTGTCCTAATGTTAAATATGTGAGATGTTTTCCCCAAATATCTTCTACTGCTATTTTACTCTTAGGTTAAAAGAGTCTTTAGAAGTTACAGCTGTCAAAGTTAAGTGATGGTTCAGGCATTCTAAAATGTATGCCAGTGCTTTACTGCTGTATCTGTCTTGGAACGATTCCTGGAAACAGAAAGTGCCTCTGAAGTTTGTCACTGCTAGCCTGTAGACAATTTGACAAGCTATTTTCAGTATTAATTGCTAAATGTCATTCTGACTCAGCAGTCATTGAGCTCTTCTAACTTGTGGTCCACAGTGATTTTTGGGAGGGTTGTTGTTAAGCCATTCCTAGTGAAAAAGAATTCATAAAACTGCCAGAGTTTGGACTTGATAGAGAAACAAGGGGGGCAATGTAAGGAGTCAACCTTTTGCTACAGACATCATAATGATAAGTACAAACCAACTTCAGTTACTTTCTAAGAACTGGAATTCTAGGAAACTCTTCCTTTTTGCTTCCCAGTAAGATCTACTGAACCTTACTTCTTCATATCCTTGTTAGACTTCTAATGTTTTAGAACTTTGTATATTTACAATAAGTGTTTTTACAGAATAACAGGGATGCTTCACTGTGGAAACTGTCATGTATCACAGACTCTGTGTTTACTTGTGGCTGTATTTCTCCAAAATCATCTGGGACTAGAATTTAATTCTTGCAGACTTAATCCCTTATGGTTTCTTTTATATTTTTTAAGTTAAAAATATATTTTTGTCAAATATTTTAATTGTAAATAGCTTTGATCAGTGTTAACAGACAAAAGATTACTTTTTAAATAATGTTGTTTTATTTTGAAAATAAAATATTTTTCTGTGCTAATGACTCCTACAGTTCAATTCTTTCACATGTGACAAAAATGTTAAGTATGAAAGAAAAACCTCAGGCTCCACTAACCCTCATTACCTTTGGCAGTTATGTTGCAAATCCTGCTTTCTAATAATGAATTTCTGTTGCTTTTCCTCTCAGAATGACAACAAAAATGCAACTGCTGATCAGCAATCACCACAAGCTGATGATCTCATTGCTTTTCTCTTGTTTTCCTTTGTCTCATCCCAGCTTGTCTCTGGCACCAGCCTTGTGCTATTGCAAAAATGTAATTAATTGTTCTATCAAAATTTAGCTCTGTAGATGTTTGTTTCTGGAAGAAAGATTCTTTGTAATGACTTGTAAGCATTGGGAAGGCAGTGGACACTTGAGTCACAAAAGTCTGCACACTAAAATCTTCTGGAAAGGTTAACTTTATTTTTTGCTTTGCCTGTGTATATACAAAACTTGGCAACTGCTCATCCACAGTAAATTAAAAATATTAATTTTCTCAGTAATTCCTAGACTGTGAAAAACAGTATTATTTTTTAAGTCCTTCATTCACTTCTTTCCAAATTTTTTCCTCTATTTTTGAAGTATCATATTCTCGCAGCATATCAAACTCCAGCCATGGCTGGCTCCACTTCTGTGCTTCTTTCATTTTGCTTTCAGGTAGCTCAAACTTTATTCCTTTTATATTGTATTTTGGTCTTTCCCACCGTTTTGACCATGGTTTAGGTTTCATTCGTACCTGCAGCTAAAATGAAGGATTAAAAAAAAATAAAAATACAAAGGTATTAAGTAATTGGATTTTTGATCGTGAGCTTAGCAAAAGGTGAGACAACTGCTGCTCTAACAGAAGAAATGTAAGAGAAAATTGACCAATCTGTCAGTGTGTTAAGGAACTACTACTTTACACTGTTAGGAGAAAAGGAATTTTTTTGTCCATGTTGTTGTCACAGCATCTTGTGAAAATTATTAATTAACACAGTCTCAATTTATTACACAGTCCATAACTGAAACATAAAGTGAACTCATCTTTTGTAGTTTTGTTCCTTATTAAGGAAAAATAAAAGTAGAGTGATAGGGAGAGGGAGGAATGATCACTGTAAGTTACTGAGTTCCTACACAACACTCTAACAGTGTCTGCTGGTTTCTGGATCTTCTCTGAGATGCAGATTTTAGGTGACTCACCCATCTTACCTTGGTGTTTCCTAACACCAACCACTCCCAAACAACCCCATTAACAATGACATTTCTGTAAGAAAAGCCATCCCCTCTGTACAGAGTTCTACAGAGGCAGGTGGAGGCTGCTGCTCCTTGCATGTCTTCAAATTTAAATACTGAGGATAGAAGGTGTTTATGTTCTCAACATTCTTTTGCTATAGAAATGGTACAAAGACTTGCCTGATTTTACCTAGTTTTGTCACCCTGGTAACTAATGTAGCAAAGAGCTGATACAGTCAGATATGGAAGTTACCTAAATAATCCTCTGCTTCCCCTCTGAAATGTGGCTCCTACCTTGTTTACCGGAATTTCTTCGTGGTCCAAACGAGACACAGGTTTCATATTCACATCAAAAGTACTGTATTCGGGGAGGGCATCTCGCAGGTACATCAGGTTGTCATCCAGCCTCTTTTCCAGCTTCAGCACTTCGATCGCCTGGATCCGAGGACTGTACAGTTCATAACATATCTCAACACCTTAGAGAGGGAAAGTCACATTTAATGAACCAAACTCATTAGAAATACTAACACCAAATTAGTATTTCTTTAGTGCTGCACATTCCTGTATCATTGCAGAACTGCTTTTTACTTCTCAGAGAACTACAGTGCTGTGTGCACATGTCATTGCACTGTGTCTGCACAGGCAACTGCAGGTTTGTTTGAAAGTCAAGCCTTTGATAATAGGATGGCTTACAAGACATTGCATGACTTGAGTTTAAAGAGGATGAGCTTGGCTTTTAAACTTCACTCCCTTTTGATTACTATGGATGTTGTTGTTCATCTCAGTGTATATGAAAAGATACCCACCCCTTTGGTAGTTGCTCTCAGAACCTCACTATTTAATTGCCCCCAATTTTGTCATAAACCAGAATATGATCCTATGATAAAACTCTGCTAATCTGTTGTTCATTAAACAGTTCACACACACACATCCCCAGTTCATGTGCTCAAACTGGGCTGGTATTTATGTGGCTAGCAACAGACTGCCCAGGCTCAGACATAAGCACAGTCATCATGGAATGTCTAAAAACCACCATGTATAGAGGCAAAAAAATTACTAAGCAGTTCCATGCCTTCAAATACCGAGCACACTAACATCTCTGTGTACAGAGTTAAAGGCTTGCAGGATACCCCAATGGGCAGACTCACAATTTTACTTCAGCCTGCTGTCATCCTCCCCACAGACTAAATTTCTACAACTTACACATTTTTTGCTTAACACTTGTACCATAAGTACCACAGTTAGAGCCCCACCTTGGTCTTCTATGACATTCCGAAGGACAAACGTAGCTCCGAGTCCTTTCCCTCCTCTTTGGATGCAGATGCCAACAAAACGGTTGGATTTGTTATTGGCATATGGATCTGCAGTGGTCACAGCAAGCACACTGCCTGCCAAAAAAAGGAGTTAAAATAAACAGGCTGTCCGAGTCAATACATACCAAAATGTGGGAAGTGTCAGACAAAGTGTACATATTTAGGCACACTGGGAAAATACTTTGTTTTCCATCAAAACTGACAGAAACAGAACAAACTTCTAACATGACCTGAATTAAAATATGAATATGTGTTGAAGTGATACTGCAGATTAACTACAAACCTTCTTTATTTTTTTTACTCTTCACTATCCAAATTGAATGAAATACTTTTAATGTATTTTTCTTTCCTGAGCTTTACTGGTAAACGATATGCTCAAGTGCCAGGACTGAAAAAAAAACCACTTAAGGTAACACATTAGGATTGTACTTTTAATGAATCTGGATGTAAATATAAAATTAAAATACAAAGTACTATGTATAAAACACATACTAGTTGTTCTAACGTGTGACACTGATGTTTTATTTTATTCTAAATCTGACCACACTTTTTAACACCCCACAGAATGTAAAATACTGACAGAATTATGAAAGTTTTAGTGTTGTTACTGACCAACATAGAACTCTGGGATGTTGAAGACTTTTCTTCTCTGTATCATATCCTTTCTTTCCATATAGTATTTAAGAGGATCTGTTCTCCCTCTGGGAGGTATAAATTCAGGGCTCAGGAACCTGTAGGAACAGCCAAACTTTTAAAAGTGTGAAACAAAAGCATTTGCATAAAAAGTAGTAGAGAAGTTCAAGTATTTGGCCTAAAAATTACCAGCTGGTTAACCACCACCAGCTGCCTTTTCAGAGATATGAACTGCAGTTCATGAAGTCACCAATTTTATTATTGTTTTTTGTTATCCAAAAGGTTGTTGGTTTGTTTTTTTTTTTGCGAGGCTTTATTGTTTTGGAGTTTTTGGGGCTTCTTGTTTTGTTTTTGTTTTTGGTCTGTTCTCTTAAACAGATTTTTTCCAAAACCAGTAATACGTGTTGATATTGGAGGAGCTTGATATTGACTGAAAGAGGACAGTTCGTTTACTGCTGCCACAGCTGAGGAACAGGTTATTTCATCATTTAATTGCAATTCACATGACAGAACACTTACTATTTGTTGACTTTCTAGTAATAGATATGGAACAAAGTATTACAGTTTTTGATCTATTTACACTCTATTACAGTTTTCACAAATTGATTCTATAGGAGACACGACATAAATATCCTTTTGTGTTACAGAAGCTTAAAGGGACTCGTAAAACTATTTTCTGCTCCAAAAAACTAAATCATGCCCAGGAATTCCCACATGGCCTGGATCTCAATTATCTGACTGCTGAGTTGAAGGCAAGACTTCCTGACATGGATTGGCTTGGCCTGAGGACCACTTCCAACAGACCATTTGGATGTGGCCAATCCAGTGACCACTTGGCCTCAGAGCTCGAGGATGAAGCTGGACTCGTTTAATTCACTAGGACAGATGTGACTTAAAAGTCCTGGATCTGGTCAGGAGAGAAGTGCCCAACATAGAGAAGGAGGATAAATGGAAACCTGCTTTACAAACCTTACAGGGGCTGTGGGGGGAGCACAGGGAACGTGTGTGGCAGCACAGAGGTTCTGCTGCTGCCCACAGGCAGCCACACAGAAAATAAACAACTACAAACCTACTCATGGTCTCCAAAGTTACACAATCTCAGAAGACTAAAATGCCATTTAAATGATGCAGCCCCTGTTCTACTCAGCTGCCACATCACACACTGCACTTTTTAGAACAGCCATGTAGACTCATCACTTAAAAGATATTTCCATCTGAAGACAGAGGGGCATTTTTATAACCTGATTTTTAATACCTTTCCCCTTCCTGGGCTGCCTACATGCTATGGGTTTAGTGGATGTTTTTTCGGAGAGGAAGATGAACAATACAGTACTACCACTCTCTTTCCAGACACAGTACTGAAGTTTTAACAGGGCATCATTTAAAGCAATGCAAATTGGGTTTAAAACCCAGGGAGGCTGTGGATGCCCCATTCCTGGAAGTGTTCAAGGCCAGACAGGATGGAGCTCTGAGCAACCTGGTCAAGGGAAAGGTGTCCCTGCCCATGGCAGAGGGGTTGGAATGAGATGATCTTTATGGTTCCTTCCAGCCCAAACCATTCTGTGATTCTATGAAATGAGCTGAGGTGACATCAAAAATACCCAGAATGAGACACCTCATGAGGATTTCACCAGTGCTGACATCAGCTCCACTTTACAGACAGGCATGTGCTCACAACTGATCTCAAGGTCTGAGGCAAAGGCAGACACAGGACACATGTGCCTGTCACCCAGTGGCACATGAAAGAGATGCTTTTAGCAGAGAGAACCTCACATGGTAACCCCAAATCTGCAAGAGTGTTTACTGCTGTACACTTTTTTTTTTTCCACATTTCACTGCTTTCAGGAACTCCAGAACACAGCATTTTAAGGTGTTCTAAACATATTTCAATATTTCTATCTTTGTTAAAACCTTACAAATTGTATGTTTTTCCTTTTTTTTTTTCCTTTCTTTTATTTTGTGTAATAACGCCTTGGCTCTTTCAGTAAGTGCTCACACAATGACCACCAGCCCGCAGCAGACCCGGACACAAGCCCGGGGTGGGCACAGGGACAAATAGACTCCCTTCCCTGTCTCTTCTGGGACACACAAACATCCCACCTTCCCTGTCTCCTCTGGGACACAGAGACACCTCACTTTCCTTACCTCCTCTGGGACACACAGACACCCCACCTTCCCTGTCTCCTCTGGGACACACAGACACCCCACCTTCCCTGTCTCCTCTGGGACACACAGACACCCCACCTTCCCTGTCTCCTCTGGGACACACAGACACCCCACCTTCCCTGTCTCCTCTGGGACACACAGACACCCCACCTCCCCTGTCTCCTCTGGGACACACAGACACCCCACCTTCCCTACCTCCTCTCCGCCCTCTGCTTCTGCTTGTCAATAATGACGGGCTTCGGCGGCGGCTGGAACTTCGCTGGCTTCCCATCGCCGCTCGCTCGACACCCCGAGAGGGAAAAACACCCTGTAAAATAAATAAAATAAATGAATAAAATAAATATAACCCCCGTGATTTCAAGTTGATCCGCCCCCCCCCCCCCCCGCCCTCCAAAAGAGGGAGCAGGCATCCCGCCACAAGGACACCCCCTCTCGCCCCCGGTCTGTGGGCCAGGGCCGGGCATGAGGAGGGCTGCGGGCAGGGGGGGATGCTCGGGAGGGGTGAGGGATGAGGTCCGAGGGGCCGAGCGGTGCTCACGGGCGGGCAGGGCGATGGCGATGCCCCTCGGCCCCAGCCTCCCACAGGCGGCCGCCATGGCGGCTGCGGCGCGTTCGCTACGGCGAGCGCGGAGGGACAAAACACCCCCTCACGGGGCGGTGCCAAATTGAAGATTAAATTAGGTTGGATGGTGGGGTGAAATTCTTCCTTGTGAGGGCGGTGAGGCCCTGGCACAGGTTGCCCAGAGAAGCTGTGGCTGCCCCATCCCTGGAAGTGTTCAAGGCCAGGCTGGATGGGGCTCTCAGCAACCTGGTCTAGTGGAAGGTGTCTCTGCCCATGGCAGGGGAATTACAATTTGGTAATCTTTAAGGTCCGTTCCAACTCAAAACACTCTATTATTCAAAAGTGAAACGACACGAAGTGGCTCCTTTCACCCCCATCCCCCATGGAGGTACTGTGTCACTGGGATGCAGAGCTGGAGGTCCCAGAGTGTCTCTGGGCTCATCAGTGAGTGTGGGAACACAGCCCAGCCACACTTGCAATAACTCCATGGACATCACAAACATCACAGGGATCCACCACATAATTTATTAATTCTGGCTTTGCCGCATGAAAGTGGTGATGTGTTTTCCAGAAACACACTTTCATGACAGAAACGCTGAGCTAAAAATTTTTTTCCAGGCCATTGTTAGCTCCATCTGTAATTCAGATAAACTGCAGTCCCAGTGCTTTTACAAATATTATTTTAGAAGTTATTATATGCATGGGCACTGTTGAGCTACTTTTAAAATGTTTGTGTCAGTCAGATTTCCTCAGTCATCAGTTTGGATTCAATTAGCAGCTAGACAGGCAGGAGAAAGGTGAAGTTTATACATAGAGTGTGGGCCACTGTTTAAACTTTGCAGAGATTCACTTCAAAATAAGCCTGAACTCATAAACTAATTAGATCAATCATGTTGCCTGTGATGTTCCCTCAGCCCCTTTTATTGGTAGGAGCTGACTGCCAAGCCCTCAAATGAACAGGAGTTATTTCTTAGTTTGTGATCGTCTGTTTGGTTTCTCAACTGTGCTAGAGAAGATGATAAAGTGTGCAGAAAAGAAGTCACAGTTTTTCTCTATAATCTGTTTTAACACAGGAGTTAATAATCAGGACATGGATGGGACAGAAGAGGGCACTCTGACCTTTAAAATACAAAAAAATCTCCACCAACACTGAGCACATCACTTGGAGCAAAGATTCCTTTTCAAGATTTATTTTTTTTTTTAAGTTCTGTCCCTCACTTCCCAAGTGAACCTTACTACTTTTGAGGTGCCTCATAGGGCCCAGCACCTTGCCCCTGCACCCTGTGCCTAATTCCTGTGTGGGTTATCGAGGTATCCTGGTACCAAGACACGGACGACTTGCTTGGCAAACCAGTCAGGTACACCCTGGCTTTTCATTTTTAAGGTGCACAAGTGCAGGTTATATAGGTTATTACTTATATAACAAAATCTGTGAAAATAGAGATCACTTTATGATCACATGAGTTAATCACTTCCGTAAAATGCTTCTAGGAATAGGGTGGGATTCACAAATTAAAGGCATCGCTGTTCTCAGGGGATCTAACAAAGATTAAACAGACTTTGGGACTTCTCTGAACTAATTCTTACTGAGCTGAGTGTATTTCTAGTCTGCCCTGTCAGATCCTGGGGAAGATCATCTCTGGTTCCTTACTACTACTATACAAAATTTATTTGTCATTGCTTGCCCAGAATGAATTGCAGCTTCCTATGACTAAATGTGTGTCTTTTTCTCATGTAGTCCTGTTCAAGTCACTCTTTAAGTTCTTTTGGTAAGAAGTTTTGGACAATTCTACCCTGGGACATCCTATGGAGAACACTAAAGTTGTATTTCTTCAATGTCTAGGCAGCTGTGCATCAATGTAGGGATGCTGTGCAGCTCTTTTTTGTTGCCCCCAAAATGCACTGCAATTCCCTGAGTCTGAGCATCTGAGTTTCTTTGGGAAGAAAACCCAGAGAGGTAGAAAACAGTACTTAGCTTGATCCCCTCTCACCTATGGAAATAGGATGGTGCCAAGATCTTATCTAAATCTTGTCCTTCATGTTACTGTCTTTGAAGTCTCTTCCATTATTTCAATATCCTTCTTGAGCTGTTTGTTTTAAGACTGAACATGGTGGTTCAGCAGAGCTCACAGTCACCTCAAACACAGAGATATGATAGCTCACAGTTTCCAGCTGTGTTTCTATCTGGTGCTGAGGTAAGGCCTTTTGGCCACGACATTGCATTGAGAGGTTGGGTTGACTCAGTTATGCAGCTAGATATGCTCCCGCCTCCAGCCTATTTCAAAACCAAATCTCTTGGCATCAGCATATCAGTGACCTGTCTTCCTCCTCTGAGGTTTGTGTCCTACAAATGTATCAATAAAGACAACAGATTCTCTCCCAAGTCAGCAATATAACTGATCCCTCTTCACACTTCCTTGCTAAAGATTTAATTGAATGATGGTCCTGCTCAGCAGAGGAAAAAAAAGGCCGATGTTTAAAGATGAAGGAGAGCTTGCATTTTGCTCCACCCTTTCTTTGTGACTCTGAGACATTAATTTTCTTGTTTTCTGTGCTTTAACTCCACTTTGTTGTAAGCAAAGCCCAAAGAATAGACCTTCTCAGACTGTATGCTCCTTTTGGCCAAATAGGGAAGTGGTACATCTTTCTGATGTGGAGATGCCCAACAGGTTGTACTGGTGTTAGCTCAGAATGAGTTTAGAGACAGCTACTTGAGGTTTAGGACACATCTGGGTTTGTATAACACTAAATGTGAATTAAGAAACTCCAAAACTTGTTAGCAGCATTGGGGCAGGGCTCTTACTCTGGTTTGTGTGAACACTGGCAGACTGCTTCCTCACATGAGCTGCCTACCTGCATCTAGCACATGCTGCCTGGATTTAAGCTGCTTATGTCCCCATGAGGCCAGGGATACAATGCTTCAGTCCCAGCACCAATATCTGCAGCACCAGGATCAGGGTTGTCAGGATCATCTTCTGAAAAAGTCTGCATTTCAGACCAAAATCCCTGAGATTTGTCTAAACACCTAAGGCCACATTGCAACAACCCCAACACAGCTGTTTGTGGTGTGTCAGAGGGTGTGAAGCAGGGAGCGAGTTTTTATGTTGCCTGAGGGAACTTGGATGTCTTTTTATGGGAAACACAGCAAAAGGTGGTAACACCTGCTGTTATTGTTATCGTGTCTCTAAACAGAAAGAGATGTCTACAAGGGGCTGAGCTGCTCTGAAGATGTGGTTTGTTGTCCATTCAGGGTTGAGAAGAAGCAGCTGGACGTCCCTGGGTTACAAAAGAAATGGGACTGGCTCATGGAGGGCCTCCCCACCCCGTGTTCTGTGGTATGTGCAGAAAACTTGTGGTCATCTATCTCATGAATGGGAACGAGCACTGGCTCAATACAGACCTCAAGGCTTGGCACACTTTGGTCTCAGATAGATTTAAAAGAGGAAACATTGCTTTCAGTAATTCATTTTTAATGAATTTACTTTGGCAATTGTTACCTCAGAAGTGAAACTGCTTCCCCTGACATTTATGCAACAGTGTGGCACAAATGCATCTCTGGCCTTCTCATCTGTGTTTCATTGGTTTGTACAGTTGTAACACCAGGTACAGGGCCCAGAAATCATCCCTGCTCACAGAGGTGTCATCCAAATGTCAGAGTGGGAGCAAAATGTGTATAGGTTAATCTCCAACATTCAGTGGACCCTTACTACTAGGAGATGCTGGGCTGTTATCTCACACTTCTGAGTTGCTTTTGCAGTGGTGGAAAGGAAGCCCAGCTGGAAGGACAAGGACAGATTCCATGGTATGGAATAGATCCATGGCTTGCATGTTGATGTCTTCCTGAGATGTCAGCCCACAGTATGCTCTTGTCCTACCTAAACTGTGCTCTTTGCTGAACAACTGTCAAGTCATTTGTGGTTTCAGTAGCCTTACCAGTGGTTGGTGGAGCAAATGTAGCTCCTTTCAGACTGTCCAGGGGTATCCGAATCCTTCAAGCTGTCTTGCAAAACCATGTCAGCATGGACACTGGTTTGTGTGAACACTGGCAGACTGCTTCCTCACATGAGCTGCCTACCTGCATCTAGCACATGCTGCCTGGATTTAAGCTGCTTATGTCCCCATGAGGCCAGGGATACAATGCTTCAGTCCCAGCACCAATATCTGCAGTTCCTCTGTGTCCTGTTTATCCCAGATATCAAAGCGGCTCCATAAACTACTCCAGAAACTTTTGAGTAGTGGATATTATTAGAACATTTTAAAAATCTGCTGGCAGCTCCAGTCTTTCTGGAAGCTTCCCTTTAATGAGACACGAGTCATTAGTTAACTGAAGGTGAGTTCACCTTGCTGAAAATTATCAGAAAAATTCCAAAAGGTTTCTTAAAATAACGTAAGGTGCCAGACCCTTCTGGCTAGAACAGCTGTTCATTAAGGTGGTCATCAAGCATCCACAATTACATGTTTTACTTTACTGTAGAGCAAGCAGAGGAGAGAGAGAACTGTTCTTCAGACACAGCATCCCAGCACTGAGCTTGGAAAAGCGATGAGCTGGAAAATCTTCCACTCATTACGTCCAAACACCCCCAGGCCTTGGTTGTTTTCAAGCATACATCCTGTTGGAGCCACGCACAGTTAACCCTGCCAGGCCAACTGCACATTCTCTGCTTCCCGTGCAGTTGCTGGAAAAGTGGTCACATCTGCTCCCCTGAGCCGGAAGCTCCTGGAGGGCTCCAGGCAATGGGCACGGCTTCCATGGTACATCACCACTGTGTTCATGCACACCTATGTTCTTCCATTTCCTTTTTCCTTTGTTGTGTTCCAGCCCTGAAGGGTAAATTGGTATTTTATAACCTTTATGGGAGAAGAAAAACAACAGGTGCCAATGATTTCTATCAGGGTGCAGGGGATATATGAAATGTGAAATGGTCTGTTGGCATCTTTGCCAGTGCCTTGGTAGACACTGGCACTGTGTCCAGTCAGAAGTGTCTTTAAATTCCACTTGGAATCTGTGGTGTTTTCAGATCATTGAGAATTTAAGTTGTGACTGGCTTTGTAGTTTTTCTTGGATTTTTGCTCTTAATTATGTCTCCGCTCAGTACTGAGTTCCCTGTGGGATGCCTGGCACCCTTACAGGTTACAGAAGGGACAACAACACTGGCTGATCTCAACAATTATGAAACACTCAATTCTCCTAATTTTCTGATTTAGTAAGACATTTTTAAGAGAAGTCAAATTGAGGAGTCGAATTAATCCAACAATCTGTGTGGAAGACTTTGGAGGCTAAATGAGACAGACATTATGATTTTGTAAAGTTATGAAGAGTGCGTGACAAAGTAAGATTAAGTTTAGTAAATGGTGGCAGAGGCCTTTCCCTTAGGCAGTAAATATTTGAGTCCTCTTGAGTCCTGTATGGGTCCAGATGCTAAGGGCTGTCTGTGTCCCTGAGTTTCTATAGTCTAAGTGACGGAGGGTGAGTTCTGGAGCCATCTTATAGAAAGCTCCACCAGAAACACCATCAAAAAAATAACTCATTGACTAGTCCAGGCAGCTCCTTCAGTACTTATCTCAAACTAAGAAACATCTCTTGGGTTGGGAGCATCTACGTTATTCCAGAAATTGGAGGTACTGTCCTCGAAAATAGTATGGAATATCTTGAAAACCTAGAGATCACTGATGTCCCCATCCTGTTTCCTGAGATGCTAAAAAAAAAAAAATGATCCAAATGTATTATAAAAGAAATCCCATTCATCTTGAAAGGCAAATGTAATCTAAAGACTGATGGGTGAACTCCCAGGTACCTTTACATTTCATAGAGTCAATATTTGTTCTTTCTCCATTTATAACTCCATTACTCTCTCTAGGTGGGCAGGAGATTTCAAAGGGGGACCATTTGTTTTTCTTGATTAATGCATTAATGCTAGTGGTTTGTCACAGTAAATTATACTTACTATCTCAATCTTCTCGTGCAGGAGGAAAAGCAACACAAGAATTTATGACCAAATTGCTCAAAGTCATGGCTTCTCATTATTTTTAACAAAGCAAACCAACTTCTGCTCTTCATTACTGTATTAATAGTGACTGAACTGAAAAGAAAATGTGATCCAATATCCTTTGTTTTGCAAAACCCCTTTAGAAATCATAACATTATTTTCCAGTGCACTGGTCCAGCTGTTTGCAGTATTCTTGTGTGAAGATAGGTGGGAGAGAGAAACTGCTCCTTTGTTTTACGTCTCACTCAGCTTCCCCTGGACTCACAGCAAGGCTTTTACCTGAAAACTGGGCTTTACAACTTTGTGTCTCTGCCTCTTCCTCCATTGAAGCAGCAGCAGCTCTAGACACTGGCTTCCTAAACCAGCTGAAGAAGCCCTCATCTCTCCTGGTTATTCACAGCACCATTTGTGGCAGTCTTCTTTTGGTGGAGACCAAACTGCATCGAATGAGCACTTAGGACTGAGATTCCTTTTAATGAACAAAGACGCTTTTCCTCTAATGTCAGAAGGTTCATTTTGCAGAGGGAGGTTATGTGGAAGACAGCTGGTGTACTGTGTCAGGGTAGATTCAGGGAAATGAAAATAAATTATTTTACCTGCCACTGCAGAAAAGGAGAAGGGGGTTTGGCTAGTTATGTATGTCCACGATGGGGCTGGCAAGTGAAGCAAGAAATTATCCTCAGGTAGCAATAACTAGTAAAGATTGTCCATGAGCAACAACATCTGAGGTTGGGAATGACCAGGGGAAGGCTGTCCATGAAACAGCACCCAGGGGACAACTGCAGGAAGGGCAGAGCACAGGCATCAGACTGGTGGGCAGGGAAAGGCTGGGAGGGTGTTACTGGCTTGTCAGTCTTCACAAACGGATAGTCCAGCAAAAATTGAAAAGGTGTTGGAATGCAAGTGGGCTCTAGTCCCTTTTTACTTCTACTGTTTCTGAGGCAAGTTATTTGTGTGTATAAAAGCCACTTTTTATACTAGTCTTATGTAGTTCCCTGTTGCATGCAACCACTAAGCTAATGACAGCACAGAACACTGCTGCCAGTCCAGACACTGCCTGGCCTGGTGAACTCTGACATTTGCAAATCTCTTGTAGGTCATTGTATAGTTTCCTTCCTTCCTTCCTCTGCATTCTTTGTAGCTGGTCTGGTAGGTAATGTTACCACATTAGGTATCAGTGATATGTGAACCAGAGACAATGAATGCAGTAATTCCAGTATGAGCTTCCTGCAGAGAGAAGCATCTCTTGCCCTAGAAGCAAGTTAACTGGAGTTTCCTAATGTTGTGGCTACGGAGTGCAAAGGTTGGATGGCTTGAACTTCAATGCCATTGTAAGTTCCTTGGGCTATTTTAGATGACACAGTCCAGAACCATGTGCAATGCCCAGCACACCTGGACTCTGTCACTGGATAGTCTCTTGAGACCATTGTAAAAAAAAAAATATCTGGTGATACTGTTGTCCTGAGTACTCAAATGCACGTGAAAGCATATGGTTAGTCTTGAAACAGCCCTTTCAAATGGAAAATACTTAGAAAGCAAAAGGAAAATGTGTGTTTAAGCACATGTGAAAGGAGAACACAAACCTGTTCTTGCAAATGGGAGACAGTGCATTGTTGAATTTGCACTGATGCCAGTGAAATTACACTTGGGATTAATTTTACCCATTCAGCAGAAAAGTATTTCCTCTGGTTGCCTTTGATTTCTTACCAGCTTGTGATCTGCGAGCCAGAGGTTTTTGTGTAATTTGCTGTCTGTACAAATGTCAGGGAAATACCCTGTGTCCCAGGCAATGATAAGCCTGAGGTGAAAGCTGATCTGTCCGAGCTTGGGCTGTAGCTGTGCTGTAGTCTGGACTGTCATTCCTGGGAAGGTCTAATCAGGCTTGCCTGTAGCACTGGCAGACAGTCTGTCCTGGGTCCGGGGTTATTTATTCAATTCTTAGCCTGTGCCACTGTGTTTTCACCAAAGCTATTAAAAACTTCTGAAACGCTGGTGGCTCTTTTAGAATCCATCATCTGGTTGTGTTCATGCTATCAAACTCCAAAGTTGGGTTCCTTTCTGCCTGTTGGGAATGGCCAAAGTCCCTGCCAACTCCCAAACCATGCTCAGAAATTGTCTGGATGCCAATAACAAGGACTAATCCAACAAGTGAGTGACAGTGCCTGTGTCCAGACCCTTGCTTGGTTTAGCCTATTACTGTAGATGTGGATTTTATGCAAAGGCTTCATGCTAATGCTTGGAAACAATCAGTTTTGTGGGAAAGGTCTCTGGCAACAAAAATGGCCTTTCTAGTGCAAGCTGCAGCAAGGATGGGCTGTGATTGGGTGTAGGATGTGTGCCCATGAGGTACAGAAGGATCTGGGGGAGTGCTAAGTGCTTTTTTGTTGTCCTTTGTGCTACTGCACTTTGCATGTCTTCAAGGTGGAGTCCAAAGTTCCCCTGAGGTTTGGAATAAGTGCCTGTGGTATCATATTGAGTATGAGTTGTTGAGATGATTCCCAGTTTCTATCCAATTAATGCAGAACTCTACCCAGGAAAACTGTTAGGAAAGGACTAGTGAGTTAGGTCAGGTGGAGAATAGTTTCACATTACAGATATAAGAAGACACTGCAAGTCCTGAAGGTCTCCATGAACTTCAGTGTCTCAGCTGGTGCTGCATGTCCACATAGAAAAAATCTCGGGGAACAACATCCAAGCGAGCAGAACAAATGAAACACAGGGAAAAGGAGAGATCCAATTCACATCTGAGGAAGTCTGATCTTTGAAATCCTTGACTCTAAATCCTTATGTGACTTGCAGTGTAGTACAAAGATGAAGATTGAAGATGAGTCCAAATTCCTGTAGTTCTAGTACAGTGATTAACCCAAGAACATCCTGTGCACAAGGCACCAACTAAACCCAATCAGATATGCTGGTATTTGATAAATCATCAGATTGTGCAGTATCCTCTAACACAGAACATGGAACCATTATACTAAAGAGAATTTCAGCTGAGAGAAATTTTAACATCAATTTTTGGTGCAGACACGAGGAGAAAGTTTTCGGCTTTGTTGTGGACCACTTTGTAGCCTCCAAATATTTTATTTTTGACATTTCCATGCATTGGAAAGTTTTGCACCACTCTGTTCAATGTTTCCCAATGTTTTAGTGAGATGAGTGCATCACTTGGGACTTTTGTTCTACATGGAATTCTGTTAAAGCAACACTCCCTCTCCAAACCTGTCCCAGTATGGAGCAGAGTCCCACAGGTTTTATATTCGTTTTGCAAACTGAAGTGATTGAGTGACACAAAATGTGAAAACTTCAAAGGCCTTTCAGTTTGAATATTCTGCACAGCTGTTGTTTAACATTGAATATGGAGAGAGAGGAGGATTTTACTTGTGAGTACTTGGTGTTGTATTGCAAAACTGCATTATGTGAAGTCCTCTGCCTTCAAATTGAAAACAAACAACTCTTACTTCCATGAGTAACCCCATCTGTTTCCATAAGACACTTTTAGGGGAAAGATTAAAAAAAAGGAGAACAAAAAGCTGTCCTCTGCAGGGAAGCTTTGCTGTTTTACATTGAAGCTCTGACCACCCAGTTTACATATATTTTTGTAGCTATAAATGCACATATAGTTTGCCATTAATTTATATTCTTTTACAGGAGGCAATGTGGCCAAGTGGAAAGAGCTCTAGCTGGACTTAAAGATAAAAAGTATTTAATATTTTATCTCTGACAGTTTCCTCTGGCTGACACTGAAAAAGTAGTAACCTCAAACATGACTGTGCTTTGCCCATGTGTGAAATGGCAGAATGCAACAGTGGTCTTTTGGAGAGTGCTTTGAGACCTTATGGAAAACAAAGTAAGAAGTGAGTAATGTTACTAGGGTTAGAAAGTGAGACTAGTCCTAGGAAATTTGTACTAATAAACTTGCTAGTGGCTGTGTAAAGAAAGAGAGCTTCAATCCTACATATGGTTCTCTAGCTGAAAGCTATTCCTGGTCCAGCTTTCCTACTGACCAGCCCTTCTTCAGGCTGTTGATGGTTTAGTCCGCAAGGAAGAGGTTAATGGTGCAGGGTCAGTGAAAAATGGGAAAGCATTACCAAAAATCAGCCCTAGAAGGAAACAAGATCAGCACATATGAGATTAAACTGGGAATCACCCAAACTGATTTCTGTTTATAAACTGTATGGTTGAGGTGACAAAGTTGAATGACTAATTGATTCACTTCTCAGTGCCTTGGTTTCGCCAGCTGTAGTTGAACTTAACTGCTTTTAAAGTGCTTTGGGAATTTACTTGCATGTTTCAGATATTACCATTTTATCTGTAGCAGGAGAAGGAGAGGATCCAGAAGAGAGGAGTATGGAAGGAGAAAGAAAAATGCGCTTATGTATCATAGTCAAAAAGAGGACTGAGATACAGTTGTTAAGCATCCTAGAGTTAGTTACAGAGACTCCTCCACAGTCAGTTTGTGGAGGGAAAGGGACTAAATAATCATTCCTCCAAGCTAAGATGTAATGCTGAACTGCATCAGTACTGGTCTATTCCCACTTCTGGGTGGCCTCGAGAACAAGGGATCCAAGAGATCCTTTATATGCATTATTATCTATCCCCAGAGACATATTTGAAAGCACGGGTGGATTTCAAGGGCTGTTACTCCTAAAAATAAAGTTCCATATTAGTGTCCCATTGATTCATGTTTACCCCACGAGACTGTCCATGACAGAGTGACCATCTTTTGTTTGTGCTGCCGTGGGGACAGGTGGCCTCTTTCCCTTTGAAACACACAGCTGATGTTCCCAGATGCTCTAGGGAATAAGGGCATTATGGAGATGGGCTTTAACTGAATTGTCTGTTTCTCAAAAGCCAATATATCTATTTTTTTTCTTTTTCTCTTCGGCAAGAGCTGCTTTCTTTTTTCCTTTTGGAAGAAGGCATCTTTACAAACTTGCTTAAAAACAAAGTCCTCACAGGATAGGACATTGATGTAAACTTTCTCCCCCCTGGTTTGACTCTTTTAGCAATAACCTAAAGGGCAGCTCAGGCAAGCTGCCCATGTTCAGCCTTAAATCCTTTGTCTCTAGAGTTTTTTTTCCTCCCCATATACTGAGTCAGCCAAACCTAATTACCCTTTAATCAGTAAAATCAACACCTGCTAACAGGGTGGGCTCTTTTCAGCAAATAGTGCTTCTCTTTTCCAGAGGCTGATAAATTTCCAGGGGTCCTATTGTTTCTTTGTCCTGCTGATAAGGAGCTTTGACTGATAATCTGGTAATGGGTATGGTTATCTCATGCTTATAAGGCAACAGTGGTGAATCTTCCTCTGGGCAAGGGCAGCAGAAGTAGCTGAGACAAGAATTATACATAGATGCTCAGAATCAAATGACCTGGTATTTTCTCTTTAAAACTTAAGTCACCTCTGGATAAATACGGATCAGGGAGGTCCAGTATGTGGGATTCAAGTATCAGGTGAAATAAAGAGTAAGGTAGCCTGTAGAAGTTCTGGTTTTTGATCTTGCTTAAGTAGCCCTCTGCAAAAAGGCAAGGTGGCAGAACTGTCTGCAGAGAGAAGGGACTGGGGCTAGATTGTACATAGCCTACTGGGTTGGTATGTCTGTGCTGTCAGGTCAGCCCAGAGCCACCACTGTCCTCAGGGAGACTCATCTGCACCTTCACCCTCAGTGTGTGAATAGCTGTTGATGGAAAAAGGGTTGCTTAGGGGCAATTCAGGACAGACCTGTCTCCTGTTCCTGTGGTCAGGGACAGGATCTGAACTCAAACTCCAGCTTTACCACACTATCCTCATCCTCAGTGTGGCTGATTGGAACTTGAGTGAGTGGTTGTATGGGTAGAAAGCAAACAGGGCCACAGGACTTACAGCTCCCCTTGGAGTTGGCTTCTAGCACACAGACCATCCCAGGACAGATTTCTGGTGGAAAAAATTGCTCTGGTATTCATGGCAGCACTCTTGAAAATGTCTTTCACATATAATCAGGCAGCCACTCTGATTTTCATCTGAGAACAGCTGAAACATTGTTAGAAACTTCAGCATAAGAAACTCTTTTCAAGTGCACTTAGCTTTGAAAAAAAACCCAGAGCCCTTTGGGCTGAAGTTTCTTACACTTGTTTTCAGCTTTAGGGTCAATGTTTTTGGAAAGTTTCTCTTAATTCCATGTGGATGAATGGGACAGAGGAGTAAAAACCAGTTGTGGTTTTCCTCAGATGTTTCCACTGAGGTTATTTTTGCTGGACAGAAGCTGCAGCTTTGTTCAGCAGCTGTGTGTGTGCCTGGCTTCATCTGCCCTTCCCTGGCAGCCCCACACAGTACTGCTCTGTAGGTCTGGATATATGTATACACAGGCTGCTAAATGTCTGGTGTTGGCTTTGCCTGTAAAAACTGCCCCTTGCTCTCTGCACTGATGCTCAGCTTCTGCTCTAGCCTGGATATGTTGGATATGCCCATTGTTTATATGCAAACCTGTGCCTGAGCTGCAGCTAATGCTGGCAACCAAAGCCCAGGATCTCCTTCCTGTGCCCACAGAGAACAGTGTCCCCAGAGCTCAGCTCAGCTCTTACAAATTAGCATCTTGATGCTGCCAAGAGATGGATGGAAATCAGGCAGGATCAAATACTGGATGTGCTTCCGGGTGAGCTGGAGCCTTCTTTTAACGTTGCAGGGTGAGAAATACTTGAGTGAGCATCTAAGGCTGTGCTAGTTGGAAGTTAAAGTAGTTGCTGTGGAAGGAGGCAAGTCTTCTGAGTCTTAAGACCAGGCTGGATGGGGCTTGAAGCAACCTCGTCTAGTGGGAAGTGTCCCTGCCCATGGCAGGGGGCTTGGAACAAGATGATCTTTAAGGTCTCTTCCAACCCAAGCCATTCTATGATTCTAGGAAAACCACAGGTTTAGATCTGCGTGAAAACCCTCTGTTCATTTTGATGGAGGGGAAAGGGGTCCAGTGGGATAAAGGGCACCTGGCATGGCTGTTTGCTGTCAAAAGAAAGGAGGATTTTTGGATACGTGGCTGATACCAGTCCCAGTCCTGCAATGAGATCCAGGAGGATTTGATCCCCAGGCCTATGCAAAGTCTCTTCCCTTGTAGGATCACTCTCAACAGGGGACACAGAACAATTGTCTTGTCCCCAGTCTGGCAGGACACCACTGCTTGCACTGATTTCAGCAGCAGCTCCAAATACCCGTCATGCCAAAAACCCATGTGAATTCAGGTGCTTTTTTTTGGGCTCCCTCCTTTGAAAACTCTGCCCATCTTTCTGCCTATTAGCAACACAGACAAGATCCCCGGATAACTAATCTAATAACACAACCGGGCTTCTCCAAACCAGCCCCCACGGGCAACCCCCACCCCGACTGCCCCCCCCCCCAGCAGCTCCGCCGGACAGCTGCACAGGAACAGTCTGCAGCAAATTTGGGCGAAGAGGTGGCTTTTAGGACCCTGGGAACTCCGCCAGGGCTCAGGTAGGTCTGTCTCATTCGTCAGCCGGGATTCATTCACTCCATGTGTGTGTGTGAGTGTGTGTGTGTGTGTGTGTCGAGTGCTTTTTCTTCCCCGCCGCTGGCTGCAAGCCTTCCAAGTAGTGGGACTAACACTGTTCTCCGGGCAATGAGGAGTGCCGGCTTGGGGCAGAAACCGCTTTCCTTTTCTCTGGAAGAAAACAAGCCGTGAGGACACTTAAGGATGTGCTGCCCAAACGTATCTCCCACCTCCATCTTCCTCCTGGGACTCATGTGCTTGACAGCTTTCAGCAACTTTGCTAAGACTTCTGCAGACTTCTCAGGTAGGGAGAAACGCCGATCCTTTCATGTGGATCGTGGATAGGAGCTCTTATTCCAGTGCTCAGGAGCAGCTCAAAGAAAGGGGGTGTGAGCAGATCTGGGATAATTATGTGGGGAGTAATTTTAATCTTCTAAAAATAAGTGGATGAAAAGTGTCTTCTGTAAGAGGATTTTGAGTTTCTTAAAAGCGTTTCTCAAAAGCGTTTCTCAATAATTAGCAAAACTATTTCAGCAGAGTTAGTCTGAGTAACTTTGGGAACAAGGAAAGGAATACTCTTGTGAAAGTTTGTGGCAGGTTTTGTGCTGTTTTTCTCAGTGAAGTGAAAAGAGCTGGATTAGGAGACTATGAAGGTCTAGGACGTAAATTAAAACTAATACAGCAAGCCCCAATTATTTTGTAATGGGCCAGATTCCCTTCTCTTAACATAGAGCTCCTGATGGTTGCAAAAGCCCCCCGAGCTGAGATAAAGGAAATGTTACATGCACAGAATGAATTATGTTCTCAGTTGCTGTTTTCTTAAGACAGGAGAAGAAGTGTCTCCTTTCTTAATAATTTCTGGGTCTACAATTTTATTTTGATTTGTGCACAGCAGAAAGTCTGGAGTCCTATATGACTTTTATAACTCTACAGCTGTGTCAATTGCTTTAAAATTACATTTCTGCTTCTGTTCTCTCTGGATGTGCATGTGGATCTGAGAAAATATAACAGAGCTCGTTTTAAAACTACAGTGTTGATTAGTTTGCTTGGGAATTCCTGGTGAGGGTCACTTTGCTTTTAGGATATTAGTTCTAATTTTGGGTCTTAGTGTGAAGAACTAGTCTGGCATATTCTTTAGCGGTGTGTTGCAAAACTCTTGTAGCAGATAAGAGCTGCCAATTATAATTTGCTGATGAAAAAGTGTCATTTGCAAGGGCTGAATCTCACTGGACTTGGGTTTCAACACATCACAGCACTACTGTTCACTGCCTGGGAGCACATGTGTCTGTGTGCTGTGTTAGAAAGAAGCTTGTGCTGGAGTGGGGGGAGAATATATACAGTAGCTTGAAGTCTTAATGTGAATTGAAGGGGGCTGGCTTGCCCGTGATCCAGTCTCCTTTGGAGACAGATCAGTCCTGGGGGCTCCCATTCAGGGCAGATCTGCCTCTGAATGTAAAGGACTGAGGCATTTCCCTGTTTCTAGTGTGTTTTTATCCTTTTCTTGGTGTTGAGCTTTCTCTATGCTCCTCCTTGCAAGCAAGTTGATGGAGAACGGGTTCATGGAGTGGGAACGACAGGAGCTAAAGCTGCATTGGGGAAAGGACTCATTCTTCTGAAATACAGATAAAGGTTTCCCAGTCAGGCCAAATTACTAAACATTAAAACATGTACAGATGTCTCAGGGCAATGGTACTTCACATTGTTTGTACAACATAGCCAGAGCAATGGAAGGAAATTCAATAGGCTTTGGTGGTGCTGTCCAGAGAAGATGCTGTCCTTTAAAAAAATGGATAAGAAGGTTGCAGATACCAAAATAATGTTTTTTGCAACATCCAACTGTACTGTCACACTTTGGGAGAAAAGGGGTGGCTTAAATCCCTGTGTATGTGTGTGGTGAGGCTGTACTCTGAAGCAGGGTCTGTAATTCCAATAGCACAATCTCCATGAGTTTCTACAACTGTTGAAACCTTCTGCCAGGTCCAAGCTATGTTTGTTGATTAGAAGGCTTGGGAAATGTTCCCAGTCTTGTTGGACTGAGTGTACCCTGCAGGACAGGAAATGTGGCTTGCTGCAGGAAAGGGCTGTGCCTGGTGTATAGCAGCTCGAATTTAGTTTTGTAAGTTCAGGAGCTGGGTAGCCACAAGATGAATGGGGTACAGCATTTCCCAAATCACACCTCATGCTTCCCTAATATACTTTCCAAATACTCCATTTGACTCCCTCCAGTGCATGAGGGCACGGACCACGTGCCTCTCTGAAGGAGCAGTGGCCCAGATAAACCTTCCTACCTCATGGAGCAGCTTGTTTGTCACTCTTACCCCTACATATGAATTGTCAGCTGGCATGAGGAATGGAAGGAAGGGGGGAATTTCTAACCTCTAATATACCTTTTCCATACTTCAGGATATTCTGTGTTCTCTGTCATGGCTGGAATTGAGCAGGTGAATGTGTTTGGGGAAGGTTTATAGCTTTACCATATGCCATCACACCTAGAGGTGGTGCATCTAAAACATAAATTGTCTGCATCCCAAGGAGATGAATGGATTTGTATTGGTTATTGCTGCTGAGGAATGCAAGGCTTGCTGTGATGCCAGAGAATTCTGCAGCAGTTTTGTGCTGCAGGGCGATGACACAGCTTATTGGGATGTAAAGGCTCTTCCAGCTTGCAAATAAATAGCAGTACTGTCCAGAGAGAGCAGCTGACACTCTTTGGAGAAGAATGGCTTTTTTTTTAAACTCAGTCCTGTAGACCTTGTTTAGCAGAAAAGCTTCTTTGGCTTCTCAGCTTGGTTTGACTCAGCACTATCAGGGAGGTGCTGCTGTTTGTAATAGGTCATGGCCTTGTTGTGGTGGGCCAGACAAAGTGTGCGGATCCAGCCCTGGAAAGCTCAGGGACGGCCAGTCTTGAGCTCTAAGTAAATCACAAGCAGCACTGACCTGACTCTCATGCTGCAGCTCTGCAGTAGGACTAGCAAAAAAGGCTTACCAAGAACTGCACACCCACCCATGCCCCACTGCTCCCAGTACTCTCCCACTGGCTGAGTCTTCAAGGTGTGTGTCCCTTGACTGCAGGAGGTTTTCATTTTTATGTAAATCATAGCAAGGAACCCTGAGAGGTGCCTTGTGATGAACTTGTGATGTGATCAACTGAGTTTGTCATAGGAAAGCACAGGCAGGGCTGGTGGGGATCTCCATTGCCTGAGCACGTGGTCTCTTACTGTGGCTCCGTCCCTCCTGTTTGAACAGCTCAAACTGCTACAACGGGAACATGATGAGTGCGTGTCCTGCTGGGGACTGGTGCAATCTGAGATGTAAGAATTCAAATTCCTTTTAAGTGAAGTATTTGAACTATGTGAAGAGTTTTGAAGTTGTTTTCTTTAGTAGTTCTTTAAACATTGATGTTTGCATTGGAGTGTGGGGGTAGGAAGCAGGTCCTGAGGGAGAGAGTGAAGTTATCAGGCACTTTGCAGCCACTTCTTAAGAAGGCCTGGACTTTTTCGCTGTGACTGCTTGTAGAATGGACTCTTGGTCTAATCTCATTCTGTGATCAGTTCTTCTGCTCAGGACTGTTTGAAGGCTTAGAACCCAGTGTCTTGATGTGTCGATTACCCCTTATGTTCAAGGTGACACTTGAGGACTACGATGAGGTGTGGTGTAAGAGTCTGATGTTTTGAATCCCTGTACTTTAACTGGAAGCCTGTAGTCCTAATCTCAGTCCCAGCAATGAACTCTCCAAAATCCCTGCTGGTTAATAAAACTTTGTTTTAGCCCCTTTTTATTTGTGGTGGGAGTTCAAGACAAAGCAAAGTCCTTGCCTTGCTGGAGGAAGCTATGCCACAGCTCCTCCGCATAGGCTCTGGGAAGCAGCGATCCATGTGCAGTGTACAGGCCTTGCTACTTAGAGGGACTAATGGGACCAAAATTAGGCTTTGGTGCTGACTTTAAATGCAGGCGTTGAAAGTCGACAGCTTAGTCAACAGCTATTGCTTATATCCTGTGTGCTGTCTCTGCTCCAGCCATGATGTTCCTGTCTCTGAAGCTGAATCATGCCAACACATGTTGAATTCTGCTTTGCCTGCTGTCAGCCAAGGTGACCATTTAACTTCCAGCTGCATACCTGCAAGGAATTAGGATTATGTGATTATGATGTCGTGCTCCAATTCTCCTCAATAAATTTCCCCTTCTTCGAATTGGACTGGACTTCAGCAAAGCCTTTGACACCGCCTCCCACAGCATTCTCCCAAAAAAGCTGGCAGCCCACGGCTTGGACAGGGGCACTCTCTGCTGGGTTAAGAAGTGGCTGGAGGGCCTGGCCCAGAGAGTGGTGGTGAACGGTGCTGCATCCAGTTGGCGGCCAGTCACTAGTGGTGTCCCCCAGGGATCAGTGTGGGGCCCAGTTCTGTTTAATATCTTTATCAATGATTTAGATGAGGGGATTGAGTCCACCATTAGCAGATTTGCAGATGACACCAGGCTGGGGGGGAGTGTCGATCAGCTGGAAGGCAGAAGGGCTCTGCAGAGGGAGGTGGACAGACTGGAGAGTTGGGCTGATTCCAACGGGATGAGGTTCAACAAGGCCAAGTGCCGGGTCCTGCACTTTGGCCACAACAACCCCCTGCAGCGCTACAGGCTGGGCACAGAGTGGCTGGAGAGCAGCCAGGCAGAAAGGGACCTGGGAGTTTGAATTTACAGGAAGCTGAACAGGAGCCAGCAGTGTGCCAAGGTGGCCAAGAAGGCCAATGGCATCCTGGCCTGGATCAGGAACAGTGTGGCCAGCAGGACCAGGGAAGTGATTCTTCCCCTATACTCAGCACTGGTGAGGCCACACCTGGAGTGCTGTGTCCAGTTCTGGGCGCCTCAGTTCAGGAAGGATATTGAGGGGCTGGAGCAGGTCCAGAGAAGAGCAACAAGGCTGGTGAAGGGACTCGAGCACAAGTCCTATGAGGAGAGGCTGAGGGAGCTGGGGATGTTCAGCCTGGAGAAGAGGAGGCTCAGAGGAGACCTCATCACTCTCTACAACTACCTGAAAGGAGGCTGTAGCCAGGTGGGGGTTGGTCTCTTCTTCCAGGTAGCTATCAGGAAGACAAGAGGGCATGGTCTTAAGCTCTGCCAGGGGAGGTTTAGGTTAGATATTAGGAAGACAGTCTTTGCAGAGAGGGTAATCAAGCACTGGAATGGGCTGCCCAGGGAAATGGTGGATTCTCTGTCCCTGGAGGTTTTTAAGATGAGACTGGATGTGGCACTTAGTGCCATGGTCTGGTAACCACGGTGGTAGTGGATCAAGGGTTGGACTTGATAATCTCAGAGGTCCTTTCCAACTCATCTGATTCTATGATTCTATGAAATGCCCTGTAATTTCAGGCACAGAAGCGTAGTGCCAGCAGATCTATGTGGTTGCCATGAGTTTCGTGTTGATGGAGACAGGTCCCTTCACTGCTGCAGAAAGTGTTGTGCTGTGTACTCAGGCATTTGCAGACACCAGAAATTCCACTGCAAGGACCTAATCGAAAAATTTAGGTTTCTAGGCATGGAAATAGCTTGGCTAGGAGCTCATGCCTGTTTTGATACAGGAGAATGCAACCAAAGGAAAAACAGCCCTGGTAGTGCTGCTCCCCTTAGGCCTGCTTTAATATTTACGTTCTTCGCATTATATTTGGCACAAGCTGGACGTGAGCAGCACAGTGCTTAAGGGAGCTGATCTGGCATCCAGCCAGATGAATGCTGATAACTCCCATCCACACCCTGCAGGTGAGCCTTGGGTAGCTTGCAGGATCTCTCCCTGGAGGCTCTTCTTGGCTTTGAAAGTGCAAAGAGTTGTTTGTTTTTTTTTTTTTCCCCAAGAATATCAGGTTTCAAGTGAAAGCTGCTTTTGCCACCTCCCTGCTAATTGGCTCAGTGTGTTTGTTTGAGCTGATGAGGACTGGGGTTGGGAGGGGAAAGGCAGTCTCTGATTGCATTTAATCAGTCTGTAATAAAGGCAATTTGTTTGACAACTCTGTTCACCAAATAATCACCAAAATCTACATGCTAACAGCTTCTGAATGCCTAACAGCCCTGAATGAATCCATGCTATCAAGGGTGGCCCATGTGTTGAAGATTGCAGGCTGTGAAAGTGGGATTTTCAAGAAAAAAGCAGAAAATTTCTTTTCCGGTGTAATGGTGTAGCTCAGTAAGGAGCTTTTGACCCCAGGGACAAACAGATATGCTCTAGAGTTTGTTTAAAGACTGGGCAAAACCCAGGCCACCTCCATACCTTCTCTTGGGGAAGGGCTCTGAGTGATGAGGTTGGATGGGCCTCAGGTTGTTGCTCAAAGAGGTCCTTGCCCCCCAGGTGATACTTTTGTCCTCAGCTGGAGGCCTTATATGCCAACCCATCCATCATAGCTGCAGTTTGGCTTACTGAGGGTAAGCTGTCTGTGCTGAGGTAGAGAAATTCTCCTTTGCAGAGGTGACAAAATCCAAAACCTCATCAAAGCTAGTTAAAAGTCACTGTTGGCCTCTTCTGGTAACGTTCTGGAGATGTGTCTGCGAGGAGAGGGAGTTACAGCTGGGTACAGCTGGGTCTGGGAGCCACGGCTGAGGGTTCTTACAGGGGGAAGATGCAAGTGAGTTTTGTGTCATGTATGTCTGTCTGTCAGCAGAAAACAGTCTAAAGACCTGAGAGAGCTGAGAGGTGTTGGAGGAGGAAATCAGTATGGGGATGAGTGCCAATTCCGCTGCTGTTACGAGAGGAGGAGGAGCAGCACAGAAGCTGGGGCTATTTTGGTGCCTTAGAGAGTTATTCCAGTTTATCATCAGGGGTGCAACTCTGTGGCATCAACACACCATGTTAAGCAAAGATACAGGTGTCTGTGCACTCCTGTCCCGAAGAGAAAACACCGTGGACTTCCCAACAGCTGTGATCAAAAAGGCCGTGAGGGAGGACTCAATGCTGGCTGGCTCTAAAAAATATTCAGTGTTTACTTTTACTGACAGCTGAAGGGACCAAACTGAGCTCCAGGAAGAGAAACACGTGTTTCCAATTCCGTGTGTTTGTGGTCCTGGGCTGTGACCAGGGGTGCTGCTGTTACTGCTGTGAAAAACCAGCTGCAGGTCGGTACTTGCGGTGCCAGGGAAAGGAGACATTGTCAGTGAGGGATGGATGGGGCTGCTGTGGGTGCCAGGATGTCTCAAGAGGGGACTGTGTGAAACTTCATGTAGGCAATGACTTCAAGCTCAAGAGCCATATGTGTGCATCTGGCTCAATCTACTGGTTTAGCCATCGGAGCTGTCAGCAAGAACCAAGGGACCTCAGGGATCCTGACCTCTGTGTGATGACTGGCAATATTTATATAGTATTTACTAATTGCAGGGGCCCAGAAACTGATCCACAGATGCAAACTTTTGTTAGTACCGGGAACACTTTATTTAATTAGTATTATTAGCAAAAAGAAAAATCCACTGTGGCAATTTTAATCACTTCAAAGTATCCCAGGTTATCAGCGCCCACTAGATGCACAGACTATTTGAGGAAATTGTCCTTGCAGCATTCCGTGTCTTATTGGGGATACAAATGCTGCAGAATTAAAAAAGGCAACTGTTTATATCCTCTGGTAAAAATTTTCCCTGATTTAAGATGCTGTGAAAGCAGATTTTATATATCACAAAGAGTTTGGTCAATTAAAAAAAAAAAACCAAGTGTGAATTTTAACTTATCCCTTTTTCAAATGAGATACTTGGAAGCTAAAATCACCATATAAGCTGTGGGGGTGGTGAGAATAAGCTTAGTCTCTGCAGAAAGAAGAAAACTATGTATTTACACTTGGCACTTTTGCTGATCCTTTTGTTGATGCTAATTTAAACATGGCCTGATCTCCTAAAGTGCTCAGTGTTCAGAATTGAAGATTGGGCTATGCTGTGTTTAGGTGGGTGTGCAGTGATTTAGGTAGCAAGCACCAGGACTGTTTACATGTCTTATTTGAGACTGGCTGCTTATGCTTGGCGTGTTTGTGCAGGTACAGATTGAACTTTCTGCTTTCTGTTCCAAGATAGCAACCCCAATCCCTGGGGGAGACCATTGGAAACAACTACCACTGATTTGTTTTGGGTTTTTTGTACTCCTGTAATTTCTTTATATAGATACCCAAGACCTTCACAGATTCTGTTCCTTGAAAGGCGTGTGACTGCCTGCAGGAACAGACTCAGTGTGCTCCTCAAAGTAGTCCAGAGGACTTTTGGTCAGGTTGATTTTGTAAAATACTGCAAGGTTCCTTGTGTCCTTGCCAGTGCTGTGCCTCACTGATCCAGCACTGCTGTCTGGGGGTTTTGTGCTCTTTCCAAAAGACAGGCAAGGGCCAAATTCCGCTCAGCTGAGAGGCAACTTTGCTGACTTGCCAAGAGCTTTGCAAGATGAACAGAAGCACATAAGATAATCCCAACTCATCTTGCTGATTAAAACTAGTGTAGAAGTACTAACTGTGAACATCTTTAAGAGAGCTGCTTGGGTTACCTATTATTATTATTATTATTAATTTACTTAGCTGCTCCTTTTGCCTGAGAAAGGATGGTGAGTTGTGACTCTCAGCCTGGGTTTGGGCTGATCCAAGTATGTCTGGCTCAGCTCACTAACTGAGGATAAGAGCTCGTTTGTAGTAATTAAACTATGAACGTCTGCTCTTTCAAGCATACTTAATGCCTGGCTGCCTGGACCCCAGTGTGTGTCTTCTTACATCAGAGAGACAATGATGGTTTGGTAGTTCTGAGTTGCACAGTAAAATAAATTTTGTCTGAGGTTTTTTAGATATACTTTGTGCTCTTGAACTTGGTTGGTAAATGCTGTGGTACCGGTGTTAATGGGGCTCCTGTGGATATTAAGGCTTGCTATTCAATAATCACTCTTGGATCCATTTAGATTCTTGCATGAAGATGGAGCCTTGTGTGAGTGACCTGCAGTTTGGGCAAACTCTGAGTGGTCAGGTGTCAGAAGTGTGAATGAACAGATGAATGTAGAATGCTGCTAAAGAGTTCGCAGTAGATGTTGTCCAAGCACTTTAGTTGTAGTGGACAGGGGAGGTCACATCCAGCTGGCAAAGTATCCCACATCCTTAACAATAGAGAAAGACAAATGAAAAAAATATATTTCCTTTTTTAATGTTACATTAAGAGAAGAAGGCCTAGAGAGCCAGAGGAGATTAATCAGCCATTTGCAATCAAAGAACTTCACTACGTATTCTCGTGCACCAACTTTTGACCTGGTATCAACACACTAATTGCCAGCAGAGACATTTTTCACTCCTCCAGCAGCCCATAAAGGCACCACAACCATCAGGGTTTGAGAGAGAGCTGACTTAGGTGAGATATACTCAACCCTTGACAGACTGGGTATCTGATGGTACTGCTTGTCAAAAAGGGGCCATTCAGACCACCTACTCTGAGACCCCCTGTGTGCTTGTGTTATTTTATTTTCATCTGCTATCAGATGCCTGTGGTTTTGCTGCTATGATATTATCAACACGTGTTGTATTAGCCTCCAGGGTTTAAAGTGGGCTTTTACTCCAACAAATAAATATTAAAACAAATGCAGCAGTGGGGGGATTTTCTGCTAATGTTTCCTCTGTGCATTTTGTATCACACTGTGGGCTGGGGTGACCTGCCTCTTGTGCCTTGGACTAGTGGGCTCAGATGTGATCATTTATTGATTGCTCCTCTGCATTTATATTAAAGTTGCTCTATGGCAGGTGCCATTCCTGACATTTTTTTCTCATATTTGCTGTATTTTGCAAAGGCTTTTGGCTCACACTTCCCTTAAAGTTGTGTTGGGCCAAGAGTGCAGACACTTAGTGCAATTATAGTGATAGGTGGTAACTTGAGCTGCTGTAGCTGGATTATGGATTATTATTTTGGGCCTCAGTCTCTGGGAAATCTCTTCCCCCTGTGGTCTGTGTGGGGTCTGTACACGCAGTGCTGCTGTGGCCCTGGCGAGGATGTGGGACAAAATTCTGCACTTTGGTTTTGAAAACGTTTAGGTTTTGTGTGGAACATTCAAATAACAGAATTAAGCTTGCAAATCAAACATTTGGAAATTAAGAAATGTTAAAAATAAAAGTAGTTTTACTTATTTAAATCCAGCTTTTTATGTTATATGTTACTTTTTAATGAGAATATACTGTTTTTTCCACCTCTGTAGGACTCCCGTGTTGCCCAAGGGACAGTTGCCTCACAATTGTTTTCTTTATTCTTATGGCCCTGGGGCATTATATACCATGTGTTTAATGCTATTTAAACCTTATTCTGTTATTTAAACCCCATTCTGCTTGTTTTAAGTGTCCAACAAACAGGGATGTACTTACCCTTCTGGAAGGAGAGTCTGGAATGTTACCTGCGTTGCACAGATGAGAATCTGAGGCAGAGATTGGCATCATGAGCTCCAACTCTCCACTATTCCAGAGATAGTTCAGTATCTACCTTTTTCTCTAGGAGCAGCCCCTTACCCTTCTCTCAAACTGTGACAGTCAGGAAGAAATATGTGGTACTCAGTACACAATTTCTTCTGCAACACTATAATACCTGTATGGAAATGGATTGCACAGGTTAAATGAATGTTACAGTTGCAAAGTCAATTGCACATAACTAAATGTTGTGGGTCAGCACCCACAGACAGCTAAGCACCACCCAACTGCTTGCTTGCCTCCCCTTCCTATCCCCAGTAGGACAGGAGAAAGGAAAGGGGAAGCGAAGAGTAAAAGCAAATAAACTCATGGGTTGAGCTAAAAGTAATGAAAGAAGAGAAGTGGAAGAAATAAAAAAGAAAGCAAAATAAGTGATGCAAAGGCAATCACTCACTGCCTCCCACAGGCAGACTGATGCCCAACCAGTTCCCAAGCATGGATGGCTGACTGACCTAAACCCCGCTCCACTCTGTTTTATTGCTGAACATGATGTTGTATGGCATAGAATATCTCTTTGGTTAGCTGAGGTCACCTGCCTGGTCGTGTTCCTTCCAACCCCTTGTGCAGACTCTCAGTCTATTCACTGTGAGGGGGCAGAGAAACAGAGAAAGACTTAACACTGTGCAAACACTGTTCACCAATAGCTAAAACATTAATATTTTATCAGTATTGTTTTGGTTACAGATCCAAAGCACAGCATGTACAAGTTGCTACAATGAAAATTAACTCCATCACAGCCAGACCCAGTACTAAGGAAAGGGCAACATTATACTTGTATTTTATGTGTGATATGAGTGGATGGATATTACAGGAAGCATAGTTTTTGTTGCCTTTTTTTGTTTGTTTGTTTGTTTGGGTTTTTCCTCATGCTTTGAGGGTTACTTTATTTGGGATGAGATAGCAGTATTTAAAATTGGGTTGCAAATTTGGGATCTGTCCTTGGAACATATTCTAAGAGATCTATAAAAATGAGTTTTGAAGACATTCTTCCTCCAAACTTTTTTGTTTGCTTCTGTCACTTTATAGGAAAGGAAAAAAAAAAAGTAAATGTGTCTATTCAAAGGCACAAATAAAGATCCTGCAGTGCAAGTGATATTGCTAAAAATAGAGCCCCTGGGATTTGTTCAGTTGATTTCTCCCCAGATTTTTATTGTGTGGGTAACCCCTTGGAAACCGAGGTTGTTGATCTGACTGTTTCCAAAGCACGTCCGTCTCCTCATGTGTCTTTTGTACAGAGGCTGCTTCTGTTGTGTTAACGCTGTTTGCTTCCTGGTTTATGTGCTCATCTGAATTCCAGCTCAAAGAAGTTAAAGCTTTATAAAAGTGAGTGGAACAAGGAAGTGGCTCCACAGTTGATGATGAAGCGCACACATCTGTGACCCACGCTGTGCTCACATGTTAGTTTATTGTTGGCCTCACAATAAAGGAGAGCGCTGGGGTTTTGTTCAGCTAAACAACTTTGATGGAATGAATTGTATAGAAAAAAGAATAGATGAAGCCTGGCTGTTATTTGCCAAAATGTTCTTTGTTTTAGCTGCGTTGTGGGGGATGCAGAACTCCCAGAAGAGGATGGTCTCTATAGCAGCCAAGGGGGTGCTGATGGATTGGATGGGGACACAGAGACAGAGGGTCAGCACGAAGGGGTGAAAAAGTTTTCTGATTCTACCTGCCCTTTGGGTTTACTTGTCTTTAGCTGACAGCCCTAGGCTTTTACTTTGGCTGTACTACAGGAGTAGAAACTCTGCTATACCTATAAGTTGCACTGTAAATGCAGATGGTGTCATTTGCCATGGGTTTGGTTCAGAGTTAATGTGCACAGATAGTAGTTAGTGCATTTTGGCAATGGTACAGCCAGTGGCTGGAGAGTAAAGGTCTATCAGCAGCTGCAGGAAACTGAATGCTTGGTGTTAGACAATACATTTTTCTTGCCAGATAAATGAAAATCACTTTATCTCTCTTTTCATAAACGTTGTCCATATAATTGGAGGGCAAGGTTCAAGTTCAAACTGATAAGATTATTTTGCTTCCCTAAGCTGCATGACAATAGTCCCCTTGGCAAATCAAGCCATGGACCTCCTTTTGCTGTAGTGGGAACCAATCTCATTAGAAACAGAGCTGGATTAGTGAAAGTCCAACCTACCATACAGATCCACATTCTGACCCCAGCAGGCCTGAAGTGCCCTTTGTTCACTCAGCCTCCTCTGAGCTTTCCCATCGCTCTACATCTGTGTGGTGGAGCTGGGGGTGATTACTTCTGCTCAAGCAAAGCCTGCTGGGGGGTGAAAAGGAAGCTGATTGGCCAGTGTGGTATCACAATGTGAATGATAAAGTATTTTTAAAATGTTTCTCTTGACTCAAAGCATGGCAGTACCAGACCAACCAAGTTTTCTGTTGCACTGTTTTGAAGATTAAGGGTCAATTTTCACTCGTTTGACCTGTGAGACAGAAGTTGATCCTTTTCTGCCTCTAAGTGTTACTGTCTTCTACAGATCAGAAAATCGGGACCTGTTCACACCAGTCTTCACAACATTTAAGCACAGAGGCAAAAGAAACCTTTGCAATTGTGACCCGTTTGTCCTTCTTGGTGCTGGTTGTTGGCTCCTGGTGGGTTGCATGTGGACTGTCCAAGCTGCTTTATCAGGCAGTTGGGACTGAGAGCCCTGAGATGACTCTGTGCACACCTGTGCCAGCAAGAGAATAGCACAGCTGTGCCTGCAACAGGATCTTTGGGAGATGTTGTGGCTCAGGAGCAGTGCTGAGCTGTGGGGGTGCTGCTTATGGATGCTCATGGGCCTGACTGTGTTGGTCCTAACTCAGTGCTGGTGTTGTACCTGCTGCTCGTGTCTGTTGTTTGCTTTCTTCCCTTTGCATCCTCACATTCTGCTTTTGCCATCCACTCTATCTGTCTGTCTATTTGTCTACTTATTTGTATTATCTGCAATTTTTCCTCTTCCTGATTTCCCTCAGCTCTGGGAGATTAAAGGTACAGTCCTGGCTGATTGTAACTGCTGCCATGAGATGAAGCCATGCTAACGATGCTAACAGGGGCAAATCCCACTTCTTCCTGGCTTTTTCTGATCCTTGAGGAAATCCTTGTGCCCTTGCATCTCTCCTATGTCTTCTCTGACTGGTCTTGGAGGTATTGCCTCAAGCTTGACTCCTGGCTTGGAAGTTTGTGCTTGAAGCAATCTGTCAAGGGAGGGCAGACTGTGGCCAGTGTTTGAAAGTGGCACCAATTAAAGAAGGAGCCTGGCCAGTTATTGTAGTAATTTGTTGCAATTGATTAGCCTGGACGCTGATACTGAAGTGGTGAGGAGGCCTGACCTGGTGAGTAACTCAATATAAAGCAGTGGGGCTATTCACTTATACCCACTCCAGATGAATACAAAGTTGAGTTTTTTTAAAATATGTGTCATAAGCAAGAACAAGGGTTAACCAGGGTAATTAGCACTGTTAAGCTAGAGTCTGTCTCTCACCAGCCAGGCTGCAAATGAGCAGCCAAAGAAACAGATCTGTTTTCTGTTCTTGCTACATTTCTGGATATATTTTAAGGTTTCTCAGAAAGACCAGAACAATGAAACAGCCGTTGACAATAGCAATCTCTTTTCTTCATGGTGCAGCCTGAGCAAGCATTCAGACCCTTTCCTTCTGGGATTGCTCATTTCCTTTTTTTTTTAATTCTCCTGAAATAAAAACAATACTCCCCCAAAAGCACAACTACTGCAGTGCTGTGGCAGAGCCAGCCCCTGTCACTCCATCAGGCAGACATCGGATGGGACATTGTCTTCTGTTTTCCCCTTCTAAGCTGCAACTCAGGGAAAACAAATCACAGCAAAAAACCCAAACCCCTTTTCATATATTGTTTTAGTGCTGTCAAAAATAGTAACTAATGCCCACCCTGAATTTCTCTCAGCCATTTTTTCAAGGTTTCCATCCTTTATGTGCACAGAAGGGAATGAGGCATATGGGAAAGAGTTCACATGCAGTGAAATGAAATATCATCAAGCCAATTGGAGCCACAATCCTTGGGTGTCCTGAAGTCTGAGGCTGTAGCCCCAAGCCTGGTTCAAGTGTGAGGGGAACCTGTGATTAAAGAGACTGTCACAAACCTTCTGTGTGTCCCTGCCTGTACAGCCCTGAAACTCATTGTGAGAGCTGGGGCCTATGGGACCCAGTTTCTGTTTTCATGCCTGTCTCTTCTCATTACATGTTCCCTGATTGTCTCCATGTGTCTTTTACTGTAACTTGAGTCTTTGCTGGTTTTCTTGGAGCCCAAATTCCACTGTTACCTGGATTGTGGTAACTTCTATAGTTTGGGAAGTTGAAGGGCGTGTACTCGTCCACTAATAGTGCTGCCTCCCTGAAGACTTTCTGGGACAAAAATGGTCTCCTAAAGTAGAGAGATAACTCTGAGCAGATGGTTAGGTGACAGTCTGTCTATCTAGAAGGTCTATCTGCTGCTTTCAAGTGAATGATCCTGTCTGTCACTAGGTAGATGAAGTTAATCCTGGAAAGGATGCCTTTATTTTTATTGCTGCAGTCCAGAATATTGGAATAGGCTCAAAAGTAGCATACAGAGGGTTTGCCCACATCTGTGAAGTTTGCCCGCATTGTTTTTGATGAGACACTGCAGTAGCAAGTTGCCAGCCTCCAAGATCAATGCTGGCTGTCTGCCTATATCATGCAGATGTGGCTGGTAGGACCATTTTCTTTGTCAGCTGGGCCTGATGATGGGCTCTGATATTACTTTCTCCAATATCTCCATGTCTCTCTTGTGAAGGTGATAGAGAACTAAACACTTCTACTGATGTTTTTTCACCACTGAGGCTGTGGTCCATCCCCCTCTGCTCCCCAGTGCAGTATCAGAATTATCTGGGTCCAAACTTCATATGTTGTCTTACAAAGGACCAAATCAGCCTGACCCAACTTGATCCCCAGGGGAGATCTTGTTGCAGCCTTTCAGTACTTTCTTTTAATAAGAAAGACAGAGAGATATTTTTTACAAAGGCCTGCAGTGGTAGGACAAGAGGTAATGGTTTTAAACTGAAATGTTTAGACTAGACATAAGAAAGAAAATTTTTAATGGCTAGTGTAGTGAGACATTGGAACAGGTTGCTGTTGCTTAGAGAAGCTGTGGGTGCCCCATCCCTGGAAGCATTCAAGGTTATGGTGGAAAGCACTTTGGGCAACCTGATCTTGTGAAAAGTGTTGGGGAGGTTGGACTGGATGATCTTTAAAGGTCCCTTTAAATCCAAACTGTTCTGTGGTTCTGAGATTTCAGAATTGTCTTTAAACTCAGACTTGTCCCTTTGTGCAAATATCTTCTACTGGTTGAAAACTACTTTTCTGCCACGGGGTTAGAGAGGGCTGCAGGATGCTGTTAGTGAGATTTACCCTAGTGTCCATACCTGTTGGATGTGGAATTGCCTTATAAAGCCCTTCTCAGCCTTGTTGGTACTGGTGGATTAGTGCAAAGTTGCATTTCTGTGTGTGCTGGCCAAAGCAGCCCAAGCTACAGAATGATGGATGGGGAGGGAGGCTGGCTGGATGCCCGATCCTTTGTTTCAGGACCTTTCTGGCCCATTTCCTAGTATGGTTTTCTGGAGAACATCAGAGCTGCCTCCATCCCAGCTGTATGCCATTGGCATAATGGCAGCACTGATGAATGTGGAGAGATCAGGCTTTTCCCTGAACACTTGACCTGGTGATGGGGCAAGAGTGAGGTCAACACCTTTTTCTACTCTCGAAGGATTGGCTAACCAGGGCCAATAACTTTTCACTCAGGGTTTTTTCCATTGATGACAATAAGCTTGATTTGCATTGTAAAGAAGCTGTCATGTAAATGGTGTCTGGCTCATGTGATAAGAGGGCTCAGCCGTGCTCCAGCCACTGTGGGATGTGCAATGAGGGTAAGAAGTTTTCTTAGACATCAGGCATATGAAGGGAACACATATCACAAAAATGTGGTGGGGAGAGATAGGGAAATACCTCTCAGATGGTATATTTAAACAGAGACTGAGCATACAGGAAATTGGTGGACTGAGGTCAAAATTTACTCTCCCAGGCTTTTCTCTGCCTTAATCTTGCCTGGCTGTGTGAAGGGAGGATCCAGCCTTCCTAATGTCCATGCACAAGCAAAACTTGGTGTATTTTGAACAGTTTGAGGAAGGCTGTTTTATTCTCAGTCTGATGGCTTGTTCATGCTAGTACTTCAGGGGTAAATAATTTTTGGTGTCTAATGAGGCTTTTAAGATTGCTCTGGAAACTTTTAAACCTGCAATAGTAAAATGTAAGCCTGCAAATTAAACACCTTGGGGTCTTGGCCTTCAAGGCAAGACAGGCCAGGTGCTTTTTGTTTGTTATTTAACTAAATTTTCTAGCTTTACTTTGTGAGTTGTAACGTTTCTTCCCTCTTCTCCCTCTAGTTCTGAATTTCCAGCAGATGTCCAGCTAACAAACACATTAAATAAATCTTTCAAAAGTAACTCACAGTTGCAGGTCATTGATCATTCATGGTTGTAGAAGGATTTTGCTGTAGAGAATAAATACCGATAGCACTATTTTGCAGATGGAGAAACTGAGGCACAGGTTGTACCATTGGCAGTGGAATTGTTTTCCTTAACTGTTCCAAAGACACCTTCATCTCACCTAAGTTGTTCCTTTGGATTTCTAGGGGATACTTCATCTGATTTGCCTTGCAGCTACATCTAGAGATCACTGGCATCCCAGGGTTGCTGGTTCCTCTCCATCGACGCAAAGAGGATCCACACAGCTCCTTTAGACTAGATGAATCCTGATCAAAACCTTACTAAAGTGGGGAGCAGCAAAGATGACAATCTGTCTTCTAGCCCATCTCCTGGCCTGTTTTAGTTCTTGGCATGTTGCTGAAATGCAAATGGATATAATGGGATTCTGTAACTCCTTCTGTCTTTCTTTTTGGGACTCTTTTTTTCAGGAAACTTCCTGTTGGGGGTATGAGGTGGGGTATGACATTACAAGTAATGTCTGTGCAGTGGATTGGTAGCCTTGCAGTTGCTCCCCTCCCCCAAGAAATACGAGATAAAACTCCTTGTACTGCTTTGATGGAGCCAAACAAGCCCAAGGAGTGACACTGACCTCAGTGGTTTGGGATTAGTGCATTTGGGTTTTCTAGTTTTCACTTTTCAGCCTAAGGATTTCCATTCATTGTTTTGATGTACGTGCCATCTCCTATTCTTAGAAATGTTGCACTTGTTTGAAGAGCAGAATGATGTTCATTCACTCTGAAACAACCTGGGGATTTGTTTTCTTGGGTGTTGTAAAACAGACTAGGTGTAACTGCTGCAATTAGGAGGTGATGGGCTAATCTCATTAGTCAATGGGAGGAAACACTGGGATCAGTGGGATGGATAATGAAATATGAAGATAAATTTTGATGTGCCAGATGGCCTGGCACAGTGGGTCCACTAATTTGGGAGGAAGGAGAGCCAACAGTAGCTTTGAAGAGTAAAAGCTGTAGCAAGAGGTGGCATGTGATTTCTCTGAGCTAAAAAGCTGTTTTTGTGATTTCTCAGTTGAGTGGAGGCCTGTGGGATCCATCCAGACCTGCTGTCTTCTTTTTTCCTTTTTATTGCCTTTTTGGCCACTTTTGGGCAGCAACAGACAATCCTCCAGCGAAAGTTAATGAGGCACTGGCAGTATGTTGCTGTGCTTGTATGATCTGTGGCTCAGCAAGAGGAAATAGTCCTGACTGCTCATTCTTTTGAAAGTGGCTGATTATTTAATTATCTTAGTAGGGAAGGTTGTATTTATGGTGTCCTCTTATCCTCAAATGGGTAATACTTAGGATTCAGAAATCCCAATATTTGTTTTTGGGATGAGATTGTAGGCTCTTTCAGCATAATGATTTGTCTCGGCTCAGCTCTTCATTTTCCGGGATCAGTTCTTTCATCCTCACAAAAATAGGCAAGAGATAGAGGTATGGAGGACAAAAAATAGAGTAGAAAAAAAATTGCAGTTTTCAAGAGTGATCTCTGAGACAGGAACATCTCTTCTTTGGCTTGGCCCAAGCTGAGATATCGTCACCAGGTTTTGCTTTCACAGAGGACCCACTGACTCCTTTAGTTTCCATCCAGTTTTTCTGTGCTTGGCACCAGCACACACTGAGGCACTTCCCATCCTGAGTTTCTCTGCAAGGTTGTGCCACAAGAGACACTCCGAAGGTAAGTGGGAAGAAGTTGTAGTCCTTTTGCACTTTGCTCCATGGTTGACACAAGCACTCATTCCTTACCTCTCTTACCTACCCTCACCAACACTTTTCCAGGAAAAAAAACGAGAAGGGTTTGCCAAGCTTGGCTGTATTGCCTAAAACAAAAGCTGAGGAAATCCAATTGCACATGTTGGCGACTCTACCTGGCAGCGCCCCAGTGCTATTTTCTTTTAGTGAGCATCCAGTGCAGGCAGAAGCTTGTCCTGGGCTCTGGGCCATTGCAGCAGCTCTACTGAGGAGTACCCAAACTTGGAACAGTCTGATAAGGGCTCTTAGTCCCTGAAGAAGTGTCCAGAATGATGGCCAGTGAAATAATGAAAAGTGTATTTATGATAAGAAATCTTATTGAAAAATGTACTTGTAACTGGAACACAGCCAGTCAGCACCTGTATTTCCTGGCAGAAGGGAAAGGAGGAACTTTTTAGTGTGTTTTAGTTGAGTGTGTTTGTTATTATGAAAGCTCTTGGGGCTGGATCTTCAGTGAGTGTACAATAAATAGGTTTGATGGCAGTGATGCTGCAGTGATAGTGATCTGTGTACAACCTGAAAGTGCCTGAGAGTGGGTTAAACATAGCAGTATCCTTTACCACCCCCAAAGAGTAATAAGGGCTGTGGTTTCTTAGCCCCCATCTTGAGTCCTATTTACTTTATCATGGGGCAGATTTAGCAAATTTTTTAGCCATAAGGTCCTTGCACACTGCAGTACCTTGACACAATGCATACGGCTGAGCCACTTCCAATCTAACACCTTCCTAAGACCAGGCCATGTGCTGGAAGTAGAATTTAACGTGGAAAACTTTAATGTGGCAAGTCATCTCCTGCAAAGGGTCTAGGTTCTGCTGTTGTAAGGGGACCTGACTGCCTGGCAGTCCAGTGAGTGGAGTCACTCAGCAGTGGCAGGGAAAGTCCCTGTGGAGACACAGCCTCGGGGGAGTCTGTTGTAAGTCACAGTGGCCCCAGATGTCGGGCAGAGGGGAGATTGATGGGGTGGGTGGGGGAGCCGAGGCAGAGAGAGTTCAAGCATCACCCTGACCCGCAAGAAGGGAAAATAGCCCCAGCCCTCAGCAAGGTTTGATTGAAGCCTGCTGTTCCCCCGAAGTGGAAAGGTCAGGCTCTGCTCTGTCAGGCGCCCTCAAACAAAAAACCTGTTTATACAGGACCCACCCCTGTACCTTATGAGGTGGGGGGTAAATGGGCTTGGAAACATTCAATGTTTCTTTCTCTGGTAATGTTTGTGTCAACTAACAGTGGAAATTCAGATTGGTCTGGTAGTAAAAGCCTGGAAGGAACTGGGCAGAGTAAACCCCACATAAACATTAACTGGAGTTAGCCCCTATGAGTGCAGTATTGGTGGTCCAGGGACAATGCTGTTCAGCACTGTGGTTCCCTCACAGAGGGGATGGGTTGTGTTTGGGATGGTGGTTGTTGCATGTGCTTGAAACCATGCCTGAAGCAGGTCATGTCTGTACATACATACATACATACATATATAACACACATATCCTGTGCCCACACAGCCTGAGCGTGTGCAGGGGGCTGCTGCTCCTGGGCAGAGGAGAATTCTCAGACTTCTTTGCCAGCTCTGTGCCTCAGGTACCCCAATGACCCAGCATAAGGTTCTGGCAGCACCGATGGTTTAGCTGGAAGTAAGATGTAAATATGCTGTGTGCCTGGGGACTGTGGTCAGGAGGACAGGCATTTTGAGGTTTCCTGAATTTCCTGCAGTCTTTGCCAGAAAAATTGACCTTCTCTGCTCCCAGGCATCCTCTTTATTGAATCCCCTCAACATGTGGACAGGGAATAGCCTCTGGCCACCTGAACTGTTATTGTGACCTCTCCCTGTCCCAGTCTTTCAGAAGGACTCTTTTGGTCCCATGTCACCTGGTGGGCACTTGTCCAAGTGTTATAGGATGCAAACACAAATGCTTCTGTCACTTGTATATGCATGACAGAAATGTGGATATTGGGATTCAGGTATGATTTTCATGTCCTGTCCTTCATCTGTTTTGTGCTCACATTGTAAATAAAGCTGTTTGAAGTGAGCAGCCTGTTTGACTTGTCCTAGCCAAAGGTTGGGCACCTCTACATAGTAAGAACTGGCAGTTCAGGAGCCAATTTGTGTGTGAATTTGATGTTTCCAACAAAGGAGAGGAGGCAGGAAAATAGCTTCAACCATCTGATTTTAATGTACCACCATACGTCTGTTGGAGCCCTCCCAGCTGCTTTCCAACCTCTCCTCTCCCTTTTCACCCTTAGAAGAAACTGAACCAAGTACAGTTTAGCCAAGCATGGGCAGTCTGGAGCCTCTGCTCTGGTCCTGGATAGCTTTTATCTGTTTGAAAGGTACTGGTGTAGGATACATTGATTAATGGCCCAGTAAATTAATTGGCAGCCTCTGTAGGCTGTTTTGCAGCTGATGGCTTGCAGGGAGCTGTTGGAGTGGAAAAGCCTAACAAAGTGCCAAGTTACTAGGCCGTGATGGTGCCCACTGTACGGCGGGCATTTTCCCAACAGGAAAGGAAACAAAGGCATTTCTCTGAGGAATGTTGCAGGCAGAGATTGACTCACAAGCAGGGTGAGGGAAAAGAGTTTTAAAAAGACTAAAACCAGAGGGGAAACCCAAAATGTGTAGTTCAGACACAAAGTTGGCACTCTTCAGATAGTGAAGTCTTTGCCACAGGATTGTAGCTGAAAACTGACTTATTTTTTTACAGAGTTTGATTCTGTGGTGTTTCCTGTGTTGAAGGGAAGATCAAATCCTGCCTAAATTTGATGTTGTGAAGTTTTCCCTCCTGCTCTTTCTTTCCAAGGCAGCAAACACATAACTGAAGAGGGAGAACAGGCTGTTACCTCTGCCAGCTACTGCTGAGGCACTGGCTTTGGCTTTTCCCAGCTCTTCAGAGTCATTTCCTGATCAGTAAGCAGAGTAGAGACTGGGAAATATGACGTTTCAAAATACTCTCCACATGTATCAAACAAACTGATATTAAATAACAAAAGAGTTTCTGTTGTCCTGTAACAAACTGATATTCTGATCTGTGTGGGAAGAAAAAGGTGCCATCAAAAAAGAAAACAGATGTGACTTGTCGATGACACATGAAATAAAAGATATTGCATCATTTAAAAGTGTCATGGAGGGCATAATTGTTATGCCTGATGCATTAATTTGTCTCTTTTGTGTGGGCCCCATTACTTTGTTTCTCCAATTTTGTGTAAGAAGCTATCAAGGCTTATTTGAATTGTCTAGATATTACAGGATATAGAGCAAAATTGCCTTGCTCTGCTTTGGTTTGAGGTGGTTTCTTGTGTGAAAATACTGCTTTGCAATGATGTCTCCTTACCTGGGGGGCTAGAATTTAGCTTCTTCCACATTCAGTGTTGTTATAGTTCCCTAATGGGCATCAAGGTGGGAAATGCAGTCCCAGAAATTAGTTGCTCTGAATGAGGAGGAACTGAGATTTAAGTAAGATCTTAATCAAGTAGGACCTTAACTCCTGCTCAGGCTCCTGGCTTCTTGGTTGTTTTTTTTGTGGAAAGTAAGGGTTTCAAGCAGGACCCAAGAGCTAAATATTGTGTTGAATCTGGGTCTGAGCTTTAAGTTGCTGGATTATTTGTCTTTGGAATAACGAATGGAACAAAACTTTGCTATGGGAGTCTAATCTTACCAAAAAGGAAATCTGACTTTAGGGCTTCTGTGATCCAAATTCTGCAACATTGTAATGTAAGAACTTCCTCTGTGTGTTCAAAGTTGTTAAAACTGAGTTTGATGGGTTTAATTTTATATTAATTCAGAAGTGTGGTCTTGTTCTGCAGTTGGGATGGGGGAAAATGTGTACAGGAGTTGTGGAAGGGATTGCAGCACAGAGCAGATTTCCAACTGTCTCCTGGCCCCATGGCTTTTCCCCCATGATGTGGCTTGCTGTCCCTCCGCCTGCCACATGAGAAGGCTTGTGAATGGGGATGTAAGAATAGTCTGACCAAAATAAAATAGAGCACACGGCTTGGAGGTGAGAGCTAGAGATAGTGGGGCAGGTCTGCTTGTTTGATGGGTGCTACGGGTTCTTCAAAGAGTGAAAAAAGACAGTAATATTTTACCTTAAAGACCTCACCGTGATTTTCTGCATGTCATACATCCAAGGTGGTTGATTAATAGGATTCATTAGAGGAAATCAATGTTAACTTTATTATTTGGTTTTCCTGATTAGTCAGAGGTCACTAACCAGACTATTCCCTTGGCAAATGGCTTTGATTGGAAGAGTGGGAGTATGTCTGCTCAGAGATGTGCTTTGGCAGTGCTGGTTGTGTGCTCAGTATTGGCAGGACTGATAAAATCTGCCTTCTATCCTCATGGGAAAGAGCAGAGCACCTGAGTGCTTCACCTAGCAGATCTTTACTTAAACACAGTTGTGTCTGACACCAGTTTATGTGGAGACACGCTGGCAGCCCTTGTGTTTTGCCTTGTCTTTGCATAATGAGACACCGAAATATTGCTTGTCTTGGCTAAACAACAGAAATAGGTTGTGATGAATTGCATTTGTGCCTGTTTCTGATGGTTTTAAGGTGCCTATTTCAAGAGGCCAGGAAGAGAGACGAGTGTTTACGTTTTCTTTAAATGCTGATGCAGGCTCTTCGCCCTTGAGTAGTCCAGATTAACGCAGAGTCAAGAGTTCTGGCGTAGGGCCACAAGGACAGATTATTCACGGTACTTTGAAAGGGTGTCGGGTTTCTGGATCTGACCTTTTGGGTGGATAAATGGGAGGATTAGCTGCTAAGGAAGCAATTATCCACTCTCTATAATTAATATCTCCTTCTTACTCTCTGGTGTCACTTGACCTGGAACCAGAACCTGTTGGTGTTGCCAGTTTTGTGTAATTACCACCTTTAAAACGAGGGCTGGAGTCCCCAACCTTTCGAAGTCAGCGCAGTGGAAGAGGGGACAAAGAACACAAGGGTGAAGTTATTGAATCAAGCTCCAGTGACCAAAACAATGGAGATCGGGATGATTAAAGACTGCAGTTTTGTCCCTGAGGTAACTCTGTACCCTTTAATGCCACTGTGTCTTTTGACATGAAGATTAAATATGCCTGCTATTCTTCTGAAACAAAGCCCGCCCTGTCAATAAAGCAAACAGGTGCCTAATGCTTCTGCACATGCCTTTGGAAAAGTTGCCTTTCCCATCAATTCTGCGGTGTTTTCAGCTGTCACAGTTGAAAATGCTGTGTTGATCAGGTGCAGCTAGAGATTGTCATTATGCACTATTGTTTCCCATTTTTAAACCCATGCAGATGTAGCTGGAAGCTGATGCCAACTGACAGTTCTAGGAGGGGGATATATTCTTTTTGCTCTACTTTTAAAAGCAATCCTGGATTCCTCATTTATCCCTCTGTTAGTTTCGAGGTACCTGTAGCATCTATTCCACTTGTAAAGAAGACTGAGACTCAAAAAATATTTAACAATTCTATGGAAATGCTAAATTTTGGTGTGTATCTGGATTTTTAAAAAAACATATATATATTCAATTTGTATAAAGTTATTAATATTTAAACATATTTAATTGTATCATAAAGAAATAAATATTTTCTATATAATTCTAAGAAGAACAGAGCAGCAGCACAGCCAAATCAAATTGGATTTCCCTATTTGGAAGCATTTCTTGTTAAACTTTTACACACAAACCCCACTTTTGGAACAAAAATCCAAAGGAGAATAAACTTTTAAAATATGTAGATACAAGTTAAATATTAGCTTATTTTAAAACTTCTAACAGGGTTTACTAGTGCTTTTAAAATGTGCTTGTAAATTAGAGATTCATTGCAGACTCTTATTTGATGCCGTTGCTGAAGAAGCAGCATAGGTGGAAGTCAGTTATTTTTCTCTTGCACTGTATTTTGAGAAAAAGGGAAATCAGAGTTAATAAATTAAGGACAATTAAACCTTTTATAGATACGTATTTTAGACTATGCTATCTGAATATCAAGAGTTATCAAAGGGATTGTCAGTTAAGTGAAGAGTCAGGGGGGAAATGCTTCTGGGAATGATGAGGCTTGGAGCAGGTAAGGTGGGACTTGGTGCAGCACAGAGGTAAATGGGGAAATCACATAAACACATAGTGAGATTATGCATTGCAACCTGACTGTGGGATCATCTTCCTGTCTGCCACACGCTGAAAGCAAAAATAAGCAAAAAGGGTGAAGCATTTACAGGCTGAACAGGAGCATTTACTCAGAGGAGACCTCTGGCATGGTCTTCTGGGATCACATCCAAGGAAGAGATAATCTATCAAATGGTTTTCTGCAGAGCCGTAACTCAGTAAAACAGCACCCAATAATCTGTTTACCATGCCTTGAGTAGAATTTTTTATTGAATAGTCAGAAATAAAGCATAAATTTGCTATTTGTGTGTAAGATCTTTTTCCAACTGAGCAGGGAAGGCTGAATTCCCAGGGAAAATACCTTCCATGATTACTGCAGACAGTAGAAAATGTTATCTTATTGATAGAAGGGGGTGTCAACTGCTACTAATAGTGTGCAGTTCTTCTCAGGGTGGGTTTCCCCTGCCTGGGGTGGACCTGTTTGTCTGAGGTCAGTGGGAGATGGACTGAATTGGCACAACTTAACCCTGTGTAGTGCAAGAACCTGAGGACTGTTATATTGCCCTTGAGGCAAATTGAACTGGGAGACAAACACTGACAGTGCAGATTCAGAAGAAGAAAAACATGTGAGGAATGTGAAAGCTGAAGGTCCTGAATGCTCTTGCAGATTAGTTGGTGCTGCCTTTTGTTAAATCAGGGAGGTCACTGTGCGTTATTGTAAAAGATGTTTGTCTTGGTTTTCAGAATCCACATGGACCAGCCTGCAGGGACGTTTCAACTAGATTTCTGTTGTCTTCTTTTAAACTTACTAGTTCAAATCAAATATCACATTCAAATAATAGAGTAGCACAAGTCGTTTTCAGTTAATGGATTAAGTAGTAGCAGTGATATTTTATAGTAGTCATCATTTCTCAGCTACTGTGTAGGACTTGCCTGTCCTGTGCCATTACTTGCTTTTTAATATCAGAACGACTGCAGGATATACATCTACCTTGATGTGGTCGAATCAGGAGCATGATGATTTTTCTGTCTCAGCTGATATTGCATATAGGTATAGAATTACAGAATGGTTTGGGTTGGAAGGGATCCTGAAGATCATCTAGTTCCAACCCCCCTGCCATGGGCAGGGACACCTGTCACTAGACCTGGTTTCTCAAAGTCCTGTCCAACCTGGCCTTGAACACTTCCAGGGATGGGGAATCCACAGCTTCTTTGGGCAACCTGTTCCAGCACCTCATTGTAAAGAGGTTTTGTAGGTCTTCTTGGCCAGAGAAAATTTCCCTTGGCAAAGCAGTCCTCAGACTTTTCCAGTGATGAGAGTTGATACTTGATATCCCAGAGTTGCCAGCAACACTGATGTGAGCTCCCTTGGTGCCTGCATCCTTTCTGCTCGTGGTGACTGTTCAAACCTGAAAACTCATGGTCATCCCTTTTCTTCTCAGTCCCAGAAGGGCTTTTTTGTTTCCTTTGATATTCTCAGCCTTTAATTGTATCAGAGATAACTGCAGTCTCTCTCCCTCCAAACACTCAACAGTGGCAAATCATGACATCTGCTATAGCAGTAATAATTACTTTAATGAGAAATAAGTAAAGTGATAATTAATTCAATCTGTCTTTGGTTGTTCCCATACATCTGTTACAGTTACTCAAGGTACTTCTAGATTTTTCCACAGTGTCTAAAATATACTTTGAATGTAAGTAAAATAAGGATTCTCCCATAATCACCTGTCTCCAGGAGATGGAGCTCCAAGAAAAACACCAATTACTGTTAGGTTTGTAATTTAAATTATGAAGGTTAGAAACACTAATTCTACGTTCCTGGCCGGGAAGACTTGTCAACAGCTCAATTACCATGAGGGGATCTCATTTTGTATTCCAGAAGTATAGGGAAAGGAACTGAGAGGAGAAAAATACACTCATTTACCTCAGATAGAGAGCGCCTGGGCCTGTATCCAGTTGTGAGTAATTCTCACTGGAAACGAGACGTGAGCATTTAACAAGGACGGTAATTAACTGTTAGTGTTGCTTATGAAGGTATGCCACAGATTTTTGCTTGTTCGGAGCTTTTCAATTCGAAATGCAAGGGTTTGCTCAGTGAATACTTCTTTTTGAAGTTATTGAACTTCAGTGAAAGGTTTGTCGTGTGAACACCTAGGACCTGTGTTATGGTGGAGGTCTGGCTAAACAGGCTTAATAGCCCTGCCTGGCTTTGAAATCTCCATAATTGGGTCACACACAGGGATGTGGGGCTTGGATTTGGTTTTTACCGATTAAAAAAACCCTCATACCAAAGAGACCCTGTGTATTTGGAACTTGAATAGACCACTCTCTTTTGGCTCTGACAGCTTTCAAAAGAAAGTCCTGAAAGAGGTGAACCCCCCGATCCATGGGCAGCAGAGCCCTTGCACCCCGCTGTGCCCCCTGCCCTGGCTGCTTTTCCTCCCTCCCAGGTTGGCCTGGATGTGCTCTCCTGTGGTGTTTGGGGAAGCAGGAGTTTGCTTGGAAAGTGCTCTGCTTCCAAAGAGACAGCTTGCTGTGCACAAATGCAGTACAGCAGATCTTGGGAGGAGGTTTTATGGAGAGGAATCCAGCCTATTCACCACTAGACTTCTTTGAAAATAGATTAATGGAAAATTTGACTTCTTGAGAGGACCATGACTTCACCTCAGCCTTAAAATACTACCAACCAAATAGTTCAAACAGTAGCAAATGACTACTCAAAAATGTCAATTATTATTGTGGTGGTGGAAAAACACTTTAAAGTGTAACACCAAGGAACAGACACAGTTTTAATTTTAAATAAAAAGGAAAACAAGTTCTACAAGTTTTTTTCTATGAGTTTTTCCACTCCAGTTTTTGAACCTGAAAATTCCAAATAAGATTGGAAATTTAAATGAAGAAAACAGACCAAAACCCCTTTTTTCTCAAGAAGATTTTTTTTTTAATTTGGGAGGAAAACTGATAAGAAAAATCAATAGTGAAGTGCACAGTCGCTTTTTTTCATTTGTTTTGATTTTTAATAATCTAAAACAGGTAGGGCCTTTGGTCACAATGAATTTGTAAGTATTTTAGGCATTTTTAAACCAACACTAAAATCAATAGTGAAGATTATAAAAGATGGCAGTTCAGCCTGAAAAATAGCTATTGCTTCTGCAGGCAAAAATGTTCACGTATAGCCAGCTGGAGCCCTGAATTTGTTTTTATGAGTTTAGACCAAACACCTACCCCAATAATAGTCCATCTAAGGGATGAAATCAAATTATCACACAGCTTCATGCTGTTGGAAATGTTCAGAGCCCTTTTTCTGAAGCTGAATAATACAGAAATCAAGATGTCCCTTCAGACAAAGAAACAGAACCCTGCTTTTGTGAGTGCAGTATCACTGTTCTTTAATCTTGTTTTCTGACATGTGGGAGTACTTTAATGTGCAGGTGTAGTGGGTTTCTGTGGCTGGGTTTTGGTAGCAGGGGGAGCTACAGAGGTGGCTTCTGTTAGAAGCTGCCAGAAGCTTCCCCTGTCCCGTGGAGCCAATGCCAGCTGGCTCCGGGATGGACTTCCTGCCGCTGGCCAGGGCCGAGCCAATTAGGAGTAATAGTAACGACTCTGCGATAACATATTTAAGAAAAGAAGGTCTTTGCACAGAATAAATTCCAGCCAGGGAAGAGCGGAGTGAGAACATGGGAATAACAACATAGACACCAAGGTCAGTGCAGAAGGAAGGGCAGGATGTGCTCCAGGCGCCGGAGCTGTGGCCCCTGCAGCCTGTGGTGCAGACCAGGGTGGAGCAGCTGTGCCCCTGCAGCCCATGGAGGACCACTGGGGTGCAGAGACCCCCCTGCAGCCCATGGAGGAGCCCATGCTGGAGCAGGTGGATGCATGAAGGAGGCTGTGACCCCATGGGAGGCCCAGGATGGAGCGGGGTCCTGCTGGAGACCTGCGGCCCGTGGAGAGGGAAGCCCACGCTGGAGCAGGGTTTTTCCGGGTAGGACTTGTGGCCCCTGTGGGGTTCCCATGTCGGTACAGCTCATTCATGAAGGACTGACCCCATGGAGGAGTGACTCACAGGAAAGCAGTTGAGGAAGAGCTGCTGCCTGAGGGATGGACTCACACTGGAGAGGTCCATCAAGGACTGTCTCCCATGGGAGGGACCCCACGGGAGCAGGGGAAGGACTCCTCTCTCTGAGCAGCGACAGAAACAACAATTGACCACAACCCCCATTCCCCATCTCCCCCTAGCTGGGGTGGGGAGGAGGGCGAGCATAGAAAGAGGGGTAGGGGGGAAGGTGTTTTTAAGATTATTTTACTTCTTGCTCCATTGCTCTGATCCTGTTTGTAATAAATTTAATTTATATCCCCACTTTGAATCTTTTACCTGTGATGGTGATCAGTAACTGACCTCTCCCAGCTGTTGTCTCAACTCGTGAATCTTTGGCTGATTTTTTTTCTCTTCTCTGTCCTGTTGCAGAGGGGAGTAAGATAGTGGCTTTCGTGGGTACCTGGCATCCAGCCAGGATCAGCCCACTATAGCAGGTGATATTTTGAAGTGCTGAGTTCTGTATTTGTAACTCACCCTGGGTTTTATTATTTGCCATAGATTTTGGAGAATGATTTCCTCCAGTCACTTTTAGGCCCTGCACAAAGTACAGTAACAAGTGAATGGTGCTCCTGAGAGATTCCTGCTAGGGCCTAGATTTGGTATTGACTATACTCTCTCTGTGGCTTATTTTTCCTCATGATTTATAGAAGACATCATGGATCATGACCATAGTGTCGGGTGTTTTGACAATCTCTCATACTGTCAGACAGTATGAGAGACAGTCCCCTGGTACTTTGTTAAATAGTTTGTGTGCAACTTCTGGAATCAGAATGTGGGGTCCAGAGTGCTGGTTTGAAGGCTACAAGGGTTTAACCATACAGCCAAGGCCAGGCCATGCCAGTTGTCTTGGGGCAAAAGAAGTAAACCCTCCAATAGTTATTATTTTTGAGGATGCACAAGAAAAATGGGCATCCTTTCTTGACATATTGCAACATGTGTGAAGCCCAAAGAGCTTAGGAAATCAGCTGGGTCAGATAAAGATGTTGGAGTCACTGGTAGGGCCCATATATATCCAAGCTGGGTGACTGTATGGTGTGGCACCTGGAGCATGTGCCGGATGTGCTGAAATCATGGTGATTGTGGATCTCTCCAGCTCTGGCAGAATGCTGTTAGAGATCCCTTTTAGGAAGATCTCCAGGCAGTATCTATCATATACCATTACAGCAAAGGCAAATTGGATAGTCAGAAGTGAAAAAGATGTGAGATGGGCATGGCTTTGAGCGCAATTTAAGATTTAGGATGCTCTTGAGGCTGCCTTGAACAGCACAAGCTCCACTGGTGCTGCCATTGCAGAAGGTCAGGTTTGGTGGACAGTTTCAAATTTGGCCTCAAGCAGAGCAGCAAGGCTAATCTTGTGTAAAAGTGTAGACACAGATATTAATACCATTTTAATGATCATTAACATGTTGTTCTCTTCAGGAGCTGAGGGATTGGGTTAACTTTATGTAACCATCAGCTCTGATGGGCTTGTCCTTTTTGGAAGAAGGAACAGTTCCTCTGGCCCTTCTCTCATGATCTAAGGGCAGCCTAAGGAGGAAATGTCCCAACTGTTACAGAGCCAGACTGCTTAGAAAATAACTTGTTGTCATACAAAACTCAGACCAGGTGTCCCCAGAGAGTCAGAGGGTCCAATAGCTGCTATCCCTAGTCCCATGATGTGAGTGTTGTAAGTATCAGCTTCAACTTAAAAAACTTCAGCTGTTTTAATGGTTGGCAAGAGGATGGTTTGCTTTGCCCCTTCTAATTTAGGTGCTAGTGCCTGACTCCTTGTGAATCACTGGTCTATATTGTTTATGATTGCTTAGAACTGTCAAGGGCTTGGGGATCTGGAAAAACAGTTGAAGTGCATTGCCTTTCTCCCTGATTTCCCATGGCAAATTCTCCACAAGGTCTCTCAGTGATTGTCAGTGTGAAGAACTGGGCTTTCTACATACCCAGTGTTTCTTGGCAGCCTCTTTACATGGGCTGACTATGTCTGCAGGAAATAGATGTTGCTGCATGCAGATTTTCCTGGGATATTTCAGGGGTGATTCAAAGAATCATGCTGGGGTTTCATTCTTCTCCCTATCAGACCCTCTCCCCTGCTTCTCTCACCAAAGTGGCAGAGCTGCCGCTAATTGTCCTGACAAGTGGAACAGCTTCTTTCTGAGGGGACCCCACACTCGGTTGTGGAGAGGAATTTGCTTCGAAGTTGTCTCCCTGCCCTGTATTGTCTACACACCTTGCTTCGCATGAATGTGATAAATGGAAATCAAACAATCTCAGACCAAGGAAATGAATGCAAAGTCCTGCCTCTCACTCCAGAACATTTGCCATGTTTATTACAAAGCTGTCAGAGTTGCACTGTGCAGCCAAATTCAAAGCAGCCAAAATGCTGAGTAGCCAAATGCTGCTTTCCTCCCTTTGATTCATTTTTTTGGGTGTAAGAACACATCAAAGCTGATGGAAGTGGGTTGAAATGAGCTTGTTATTACTGATATCCATGTGTGACACAGTGTCAGAAACACTGTGACCTGGCACAGCTATATTGTTGTAGTAAGTAGCCCAAGACAAAGTTTGTGATTAGGATACTCAAATGGATTGTTCCCATTATTACTGCTTAGAGCTCTCAAACTCTACTCAGCCATGAAAAAAAGGATTTTTCGTGGTCTAATGGTGAGATGAGTAGAGCAGTATCAGAAAGGCACAGGGCTGGGCTTCTGTTCCCTGCTACTTGCACTGAATGGCAATGTGAACTCCCTGAGTTTCATCTTTGTGTCTCTCTTCTTCCCCTCTTCCTTTGCCTCTATCATCTGCTCTGAATTAGACCTTATACTTACAGGGGAAATAAATCCCTCCATTTTGTCTACTTAATGCATCTGGGTGTGGAAAAGACAGTGACTTTCCTTAAGGAAAAAAAAGGGGGAAGCACTCATTAAAAAGAAAAAAAATGGTGTGGGTTTTCAGCTGCAACTCATAACAGCTAAAGTGCCTCTGTGGCTTGACGGGGAACCTGAGGCAGAAGGGGGAAGACACCATTTTACAAAAAAAGGGGGTTCACTACAGGCAAATCATTCCTGACAAATTTGGTGGCCTTCTACAATGGTGTTGTAGCAGTGATGGACAAGATAAGGGCAACAGGTGTCATCTACCTGGACTTGTGCAAATCATTTGATGTTGTCCTGTATGACATCCTTATCTCTAAACTGGAAAGACATGGATTTGATAGATGGACCACTCAGTGGATATAAAATGAGCTGGATAGTCACACAGAGAATTGCAATCAGTAGCTCAATGTCCATGTAGAGATCCGTGACAAATGTCTTTCCTCAGGGGTTGGTGTTGAGACTGACACTTTTTAACATCCTTGTTGGCAACATTGACAGTGGGATTGAGTGCACCCTCAGAAGTTTGCCAATGACACCCAGTTGTGTGGTCCAGTTGACGCGCTGGAGGAAAGTGATGCTATCCAGGGGGACCCTGACAGGCTGGAGAAGTGGGACTGCATGAACCATGTGAAGTTCAACAAGGCCAAGTGCAAGGTCCTGCACCTGCATCAGAGCAATCTCCAGCACAAAAACAGGTTGGACAAAGAATAGATTGAGAGTAGCCCAGGGGAGAAGGCCTTGGGAATGCTGGTGGATGAAAAGCTCAACATGACCTGGCAATGTGTGTCTGCAGCTTGGAAAGCCAACTGTGTCCTGGGCTGCATCAGAAGCAGTGTGGGCAACAGGGTGAGGGAGAGGATTCTTCCCCTTTGCTCTACTCTTGTGACACCCCACCTGGAGTGCTGCATCCAGCTCTGGGGTCCCCTACACAAGAAAAATGTGGACCTGTCGGAATGAGTCCAGAGGACGTTTTATTTTGATCACAAAGCTGGACCACCACTCCTATGAAGATGAGAGAGCTGGGTCTGACCAGTCTGTAGAAGAGAAGGCTCTGGGGAGACCTTAAAGCCCTTACCAGTGCCTAAAAGGACTCTAAGAGAGCTGGACAGGGACTTTTTGCAAGGGCATGTAGTGAATGGATGAGGGGGAGTGGCCTATTGGCTCAGCAGAATTTTAGCTTCTCACCTAAGAGATTTCTCTTTTCCACCACAGAAGTAAAAGGTGTAAACTGGGAAGGGAGAGAAAGTATGCAGCTGTTCAGCCTGTCCTGCCACTCTGGAAGTGGCACTGGAGGATCTCTCCCAGCTGAAGAGCTGAGCTGTGTGTGGAGGGTGCTGTGGCTTTGAATGCCAGCAGGAACAGTTCTGTAATCCAAACTTTCTTGTTTCCTTAATAACCCAGCTTCTGGACACAACTGGGCTTCAGTGATGTGGGAGTAATCTTATTAGGAGGTTGCAATGAGGAAAGAAGACTGGCTTTTGTAAGAGGAAAATGGAGTTGTTATTAAAAAGGAAGGACAAAGCTACCAAAAGCCTCATTCATGTTACAGGTTCAGGCATGGGACAGAAGAGAAATCCACAAAAATCTCCCTTCAGCTTTTTCTATTGCTTGTGTTTGAATGGGAAATTGGATATCCCCAGGATCCTGGGAGACAGCACACATGAAAACAGCACCAGATTCCTTCAGGGGGATATAAGGAGGAAGGGACATCTGTTTTGCATCCAAACATTACTTGAAGTCTAGTTAAAACTCTTGTTGTGACAGGAGAGAGAAAAAACACAGAGAAAATCCTCCTTCTCTTTTGGTTGGGAATCAGTACAACCAGGCAGGGGGAATACTAATGGAGGTCTCTTATCTTTCCTCCACTTACAAATCAGTGCTTTCCTCATTTTGAACAAGCCACTTAGTCACCCATGGTTGAGTCTTCAGTAAATGTGAAACAACTTGTTAGTGATAGATGGGGTCATTCACATTGGGCTAACTTGGCCTCTCTTTATGAGGAAAAGAACAGTATTAATCTAAGCAGATATTTATTCACTGTTCCTCAGTTAATTATCTTGACTTAATTTGATGTATGGAAAACAGTGGCTCATGTAAGTTAAGGCTGGTATTTCAAAGGCAACATGGGGATTTGAGATATTGAGACCTCTTGGATATGGATGGGCAGAAAACAAATCTGTATGTCATGGAATGTTTTGAGGCTTTTGGCTTTGAAGATCCTTTGACTTTTTCAGAATCAGCGACACTAACTCTTTTACCTTACTTCTTTTTCTAGAATGAACTTTTTTTTTTTCCTTTTCTTTTTTCACCTGGGAGTTGGAGAGCCACATTCAAGTGCCTGAAGGCCCAATCTGTAGAGTACATTTCTCTTTTAACCCCCAGCTGAAGCTCTTCTGTCCTTTGGTGTATCCTTTTGGTGAATGGGATATTAGCTGATTTTCACCATCTTCGAAAAAAGACTGGATATGGCACTCAGTGCCATGGTCCAGCTTACAAGGTGGTGATCGATCAAAGGTTGGACTCTGGATGGTCCTGTAGGTCTTTTCCAGTGTAAATAATTCTGTGATTCTGTGATAAGACTGCAGTAGTTATGTCAGTTGTCCTAGAGAGAGAATTCATGGACAAGAAGCTGTCCCAATAGGACAGCCCAGGGACTTCCATATCACCTCATTTATCTGTCCTAAGGTTGCAGCTGTTCTAGTGTCTTGCTTTGGGAGTCAGGAAATGTGCCCATCAAAATGAAATCATAATGAAAACAAGTTTGGAAGTGTGGAAATATTGAATTTTTTCTTTGGATTCTTACCGACAGAAATATCTTTGTTCTTTGAAAAAGGGGTTGTGGGTCTTCCAGCCCACAGCTACACAGGTAGGCACACCTGCCCTATAAAATATCCCCACATCTTGCATGTGCCCTACGCTGTGGCTGCTGTTGAGCCCATGTGGAAGGCTGTGGTGAAAAAAGGGAACAACTGAAGGCTGCATGTGAATGGCTCCTCAGTTAGATTGTGCCAGAACCCCTGTTTTGGGGCAGTTAGGGCATCACTTCTCTCACCCTGCTTGTGAGGGGGGCTTGAGCTGCTGATCTCTGAACTGAGATGCTTCTAAGCACTCACATAAACAAGGCTGAGAGCTGAATTATTTGGTTTTGTTAGGCAGAAGGATCAAGCAGGCAAGTTTGGGCTAAAGATTACTCTGTGAGGCCACACAGCCAATCTCACCTGCTCTCTGCTAGACAAAACACAGAGCCTGGAGGTGGGAATAAATGCTAGAGGAGGCCAGAATGGGGAGGGACTGCTGAGATTCAAGCAGGGAGATTTTACCTGTGTGGTATGATAAGCAAGACAGCTGTGCTGGGTCTCCTTTTCTTCATACATGGAAATGAATAATCAGCATTATTATCTGTCTGGCATTTATCCTGTGTCACATTCCAGTTTTGAATGCACTTTTGATTAGCAGAATATTGAAACAACCTCATGCTGTAAGACTAATCACGGGAACAGGTGTGCTTTCCCTTTGGTCTGTGCCTAGGATGATATGTGGATTTGTCTGCTAACATCCTACTGTCTCCTTTCTTATTCGTGACACAGTTCCACAGTCTCCCCAGGCAGCCTGGAACTCCTCACTGTGGATGCAGAGAGGGAAGATAGAGCACCAGAGATATCCTGGCATGTGTGGGGCTGTGAGTGCCAACAGACAGATGATAGTGTGAAATTTGAACTGAAGAAGGTGCTGCAGTGCAGTTATATTCGGCTGTGGAAAACTTTGCTAATCTTGTAATAAAGCTGTGGCACTTTTGCTGAAGAACAGGTTCTGGATCTGAGCTCCTAAACTTCTTTTTTTGCTGTAAAATTATGTACAGTATTTATATTAAGGATATGGTTAGAAGGTTAGACCTTAGTGTGGTGGTGGTGGATAGTTTGACTCTTGTGGAATTGAAATGATGGTGCCTTGCATGGCCATTCTTAGATTGAGACAAGCAGCAGATACATCTGCACAGACCCCTCTTTGGGATGTAGAAGCATCAGAGTTCACCTTGCTTAGCATGGCAGAGATGGTAATTCAGTGTCTCAGATCTGCATAGACCAAGGCCCTAAGGTCTACTGAGGCAAATGAGTGAATGAGTATTTGCTTTTTAAAAGCAGTTTATCTAGCCTGAATTGAAGGTCAAATACATAAAATATTTGCCTGGACTTAGACCTAAATGATGTAATAGCATTAGGTTCTGTCTGAGATAGTGTCCAGTGTCAGGAATGACACCAGTTTTGAACTTGACACTTGATCAAACTCTGACTATTTTGACAATCAGTACTTATAAGGCTCTGGAAGTAAATAGTTCTTTTAAGTTTTAGGTCCTCAAACTGCTCTGCTGTGGTTTTGTTCTCCCAGGGCGACTCAAGGGGCCTGATGTACTCCAGTGGCTGTTCTTGCAAAGAGCTGGATTATAAAAATCTCTTGATTCTTCCCTTGTTAGAAGCTTGTGGTTTATGAGGTTAGAAACCTTTCTGGGTTAAGCTTTCACTTTGTCATGATAAGCTGTTTTACAAGAGTGTAATTTATTTCTCTGAGATTAATTTCAACCAAATAGGCCTTTTCGCTGTGCCTACAGCAGAAGAGACCATCTTTGGTGTTTTGAAACAAAATCTTGCAAGTGAGCAAGTCAAACAGTGGGCAGCTGTTAAACTTCCCTGCACAGAAAAGCAGGGGAAGTTTATTGAAACCAAGAGACTTTTTTTTTTTTTTTGACCTTGGGAATTGAACTGCAAATTTACTTTTTCTATTACCGTAAGGGCTTTGCAAAGAAGGCAATGACTGACACAGCCTTCCTGCAAAGAGTGGATGGATTGTGAGAGACTGGATTACTCTGGGTGGCTCCTCTAGCTCACATATTCTCCAAAACCTGTCTAATAGTTTTCAGAATCTTACTGTTAGTCTTCGTGTAGATGTGTGCTCCCTGTCCTGCAGACCATGAAGGTGACTGCAGCAGGGAGTGGATTTGAAAATTATCAACGTTGGTGCTGAGGTATTGGTGCTCTAATACTGGGGGCAAAATGGGGGCTGTAGGAGTACCTGGTGACTCAGAGACTTCCAGGGACAAAATCTGCAGCATAAAGAGAGAGGACAGAATGGAAAACAATGTGAAATGAAAGAAGACTTCCAGAACACCACAGACTAGTTCAGTGACATGGCTGGAGCCCCAGAAACCCAGTCTAATTCTTTATCTCTTAGACAGTGGCCCATTCCTGGCACATTCATGTTAAGGTTGCAGCCGTCACATTTCTCTTAACAGCACTATATGTGATATGGTGTGGAGGGAGCTGTGTCCCAACTGAAACTGGGATGGTCTCTTGTGCTCCCACAGTCTCTTTAATGACCATCCCTGTGCAGATCTTTGCATGGAAGTGGCAGACGTTCATCTTCACTTCTCACTCAGCCTCAAAATGTTCTTGCCCTTGGAGTGAGCCAGAAGTGTTTTTTTGCCCCATAGATGCCTGACTAGATGGATGCATGGGCACATTCCCCTAGGGTTTCTTTTTCCCACCTTACTCATTCAGGCAATGTGTGGCCCTATTGGCCACAGAAGGTCTGGCTTCTTTCTTCTGTCTCCCCAACACTCTCTGAAGTTTGGTAATGAAAGATATGAGCAAAAGAAAGCCAAATAATTAGTTATCCCAGCCCTAATTCCCTGGGCAGAAGTTCACTTTTCAGTAACTGAAACTGGCTTAATCCTAAACCCCTGCAAATCCCCCTTCCTAAGAGTCTTTGTGAGGCTCCCTTATTGATAAGAACTTCCAAAAAGACCAGTGCTGCTTTTAGGCTGAATTTTCCTAAAGGCCCTAAATGTTGTACCTGCAGTGTGATATAATACAGGACAGTGAATCTCTGAAGCCACAAACCCCTTAACATGTGAGTGAGGTTATTACTGTGCAAAACAAACTGGAAGAAGAGCTCTAGTGTTGCAGGCACAAGTCTTCTCCTCTCTTTTATTGCTATGAACCTCATTTCTTGTCTCTCCTGCAAACTGACCATTTTCTGGGAGAAGACTTTCTCTGAAACAGCTCCCATGGCCTCTTCTGCTTTGTTGACTGACAGTGGATATGAGGGGGTGCTCTGGGATAACTTGTCATTGCTGCCTAATTTAACCAGTGAAGAGAGTTTCCCATAGCAGGTACATTTGGCACTTTTTTCTGTTGATCTTAGTGATGAGCTCTACTTCTCTGTGTTATCTGTGCAAGGAACCAGACCCTGACTGCCCAGAGCAGCTCCTTGTGCTCTTGATGACCACCAGTCAGAGCACTGAGTTAGCCTGTCTGGATTGTAATTCATGAGCTGCAGGTCTCAGGCATGTATGGGAGTTAAAAAAGGTGGAAATCTCAGCTATGAATCTGCCTTCATCTTCATGGGGAGGGGAGAGAGAGAGAAAATCAGATGTGTCCTGTCCATTGCTTGGAGTTGATAGTGAGTTTGCTCACTGCTGAGGAAACCTACAGCTTTCTTTTTGCAAACAGGTGGGTCAGTTTCCCCTGTCTCTTCACATCGCTCCTTTACCTCTTAGTTCTCATCCCTATTTGCTCTTCCAGTTTTCATACTGAGAAAGGTCTGGGTGAAAGACTGAGTGAGTTGTACAGGTGCTGCCTACGCTTCCTCAGCTGTTGCCTTCTCTTTTCTCTGCCACAGGGATCAGGTGGGGCACACCTAGTCCAGAGGGAAAAGGACAGTTATTTATCATGACAACTTGGTAGGTGAGCACCCTTCTAGTGAATAGATATGCTAATTAAAGGCAGTCTGTGTGCTAATTACATTTTTTCCATTGTAACCAAGGACTTTAGGAAACTTGCTTGTCTCAGCAATAAAATGAAGAGAGGTTGGTTTTGGGAAATTTATGGTCTAGCTAAGTGAAACTTTCCTTGTTATCTCTATAGATTCAAGGGATAGTCTTTTTCTGCCATCTGTTTTATTTGCTTCCTTCATAAACCTTTGGACTAATTAGCTCGATCTGAAAAAGATTAAAGACAATGAGTAAGGAGATAAATGAATGTTAAATGTGCATTTTGACAGTGTTGCTGATATTCTTTTTTCCCCCTCCTTTTTCTTTTAAAATCCCAAATTGCATCCATCTCCTTTTCACTGTGCACATCTGATGAAGTGTCAGTGGTCTGATACAATTCTGAAGCTTCATCCAGGCTTTGAGATTCCCCAGGCCTTGTGACAGCATTGTTTGGTAACGGCTTCTCCTCCATGAGCTCACCCCTCACCCCAGTTCTGCACATTCAGCTCCGAGGAGCAGGGACATGATGGCTTGTCCCAAGCCAGGTCATAGATCAGTGGCAACTTCTTAGGAACACGTGGGTGGGATTTAAAACAGTCACGGCTCAGATCTCTAAAGCTGTTATTCAGACATGAACAAGACGTTGTTTCTTATCTTTAGAGGGACTTACATCCGTCAAAGGTTTAAACGGCACTGAGGGAAGTAACCTGCTCATCCCTATGTGTAAAAGTGATGTCTGTGTTAGGAATTGACGTCTGGGTACACGGCCTGGGCACACCCTGTGGTCCCTGGAGGGACACAGGTCACGTGAGGCTGATTTGTGTTCCAGGTTGGCTGAAAGACCATGCTGTAGAGTTCTCCCATCTCCAGGGATGACAGAGGGATCCTGGGGTGACACAACTCAGTAAATTGGCGGTATTAGAAAGGTGACCCTGAACACCCTGCTATAGCCTGGTCAGGTCTGCAGTGCTGGTTTTAGGGATGCTTTAGAAATGCCTAAGAAGTGTCTCTCCCTAACCTAAAATGAGCATGAATTTCTAGATTACAAACTGTCCAGTGCAGTGCCAGGTGCGTTCCTGCTATTCCTGCCTTACTCGTAGAGGAAAAGGCAGTCATTTCCAGGCTGGGATAGCCACTAACACCCCTTATTGCCAAGCTGCCTCATGGAAGGGGGACCATACTCGGCAGTAGGATGTGTCCATGCAAATGGAAATGGTCAGCTGAGTGAGAAGAAAGGGACCCAAATCGCACTGGCTCGGGTATGTTTGAGGCCTTTCTAGATTACTGGCTTTTTCTGCTCTAGCTAAATCTACCAGCCCTTACTCTTGTGCAAAATGTGCATTGGTAGAGGTTACTGCTCTAAGGTGAGGGAGTCCTGGCACTGGTTTTAATGAGGGAACAGAGTTCAGTGTACTGATGTGCAAAGAAAGGTTTTGTGAGAAGACCAGTGTTTCTGAATCTAATCCTTTGTGGTTCACTGCTCCAGAGACTCTCTTGTCTGGGGACTGGGAGAGCTGCATATTGTTATGCTTAATTTTCAGAGCTGTCTAGGAAATGACCTTCCCAGCCTCCAGGCTGAATGGGACTTACACCAGACTCTCCTTGTGTCAGTGGGTCATTTGCATTTTATGGTTAAGGGACAGCATAGCTCAGATCACAGTGCTTTTCAGAGAAAGGTGATAGTTCCACTATCAGCTGAGATTTAATACTTCCACAGAAGGCAAAGCCTGTCGTATCAATTTGTTGTTCTGGCCCATTCCCAGGCAACATGCCATTCCCTGCTACAAAAGCTCCTATTGTTGCCACTAGGCTGGTTCCAATCTAACATGCTATATGCCTCCTTCCTCACAGAAGTGCAAACTGCACTATGAAATGCAATTTTATAGATTAAAACTAATTCTCAGCAATTCAACAGAGCAGACTATTATAATTATCGAAATCTTAGGAGCTGCCTGAAGATGAGCAGGAGATAGAATCTTACACTGTGTAGGATGGAGAAATTAGTCTAGTATTACAAGATTTAATTCTCCCAATTAATCAAAACACATTTAATAAAATGTTCTATCTTTTGGCAAGAGAAACTTTGATTAAAATTGGTGAGGGAAAGAGGAGGTAAAGAAACAGGTCCCTGGCTCAGGAAATCATATCTGTCCTGTAGATAGCAGCTGTACCATGTAGCCATGTCTGTACAAGAGAGTTAGACACTTTCAAGGGACACCAAGGGACTCAATCAGAGAATCACAGATTAATTTAACGTGAAAGGAACCACTGGAGGTCTTCTAGTTCAAACCTCTGCTTAAAGAAAGATGGACCTCAAAGTTTTCTTAGGGTGCTTGTGACCTTGCCCAGTTGAGCCAGAAAATATCCCAAGGATGTGGCTTCCACAGGCTCTAGGGCAATCTGTTCCAGGATTTACCCTCCCTGGTGGTGAAAAATTGTCATGTTTAGTTTGACTGGATTTTCTTTTGTTGCAACCTGTATCTTTGCCTCTTGTCCTCTCTCTGTGCACTTCTGGGAAGGATCTGGCTTTCTCTTTGATAACCAACCCCATTAGGAAAAGTAAGTCTGCAGTTAGTTCCTCCCTTTAATCTTTCCCAGGCTAAACAAACATACTTTCATTCTTTGTTATGTGCTCCAGCCCTCTAATCATCTTGGTGGTCCTCTTGATGAACTCTCTCCAGTTGCTCAGCATCTCTGTTTTCTGTGAGTGCTGTGGAGATAGGAGCCATCAGTCCTTTGGCCATTGAAGTGAGGATGATTTCAGCATATGCTTAAAGTATCTTTAAGTGCTTTCTTGAAGCTGGAACGGAGCTATAGCCACAGAGCTTTTGAAGTTGCTGAGAGTCTTGTTAAGATGAGTTTTGAGTATCACCAAGAACAGAGATTACACAATGCCATGGTAAAAGGATCTTGGACAGCTCACAAATTGTCCTTGTGAGCTTGTCACCTTGAGGTGACTGTTTCTCACTGTTGACTTTAAAGAGATGCAAACTTTGGTAGTTCAGATTTTGATGTAAATTTAAATGCCATATTACCAGGTGGATGCCTGCCAGGTAAAGTCCTTACACAGTCTGTGCCAGTTTAGATCTGCCGTAGGGGTGGGTGGCCAGTCAGGTGGGAACAGGATAGAGCAGATATGCTCTCATCTGCTCAGTGGTGTGGCAGTTTGGGTTTGAATGAGGATGTTGTATGGGTATTGTAGCAGTAAATATGTTTAGTATTCAAGGCAGGGAAGGGAGAAGGGGGTAAACCTTGTAACACCCATATTAGAACTGGGCAAATTCTCATTTCCTGTATTTACTCTGGAGAACACCCATTTTCAGGTGTATGGATGTTTTGCCAGCTAACTGAAGCTTTTCTAGAAGCAATTTTGAGGAGTGTGATTTGGTGCTAATATATGGGGATTTTTGTCTTTTTTTAGAGCTCAAAGTCACCTGAAAACATCAAACTGGGTTTGAGCAATAAAGTTTTCCCAGCTTTGGGGCTGAATTTAAGGTAAAGGGAACAAAAGAACAGCTGCACTGTTTTGAGCAGTCTGGTTGGACAAAGTTTTGTGGCATTGGTTTTGTTAGAAGAGACAGTCCCTAGGAAAACAGCTCTCTTTTGGTGCCATTTTAATCATACAGGTAACTGTTCTTCCTGGGACAGCGTGGATGTTGAACATGGAAGTTTTTTGCTGTATTTGCAAGACTGCATATGGTAGTTACTGGGATAGAGACCACTACTATATCATGCTCTTTCTTTAGTCCCTCTGAAGTTAGATCCTTCCACAAGATTTCCCCTGACTCACATTGGGAGCTCAGGGATCTGGAATATGATACAATCAAGATCACCCTATGTTAAGAATGGGGATTTTGTTAATGCCTGGAGCATCTCTCTTTCCCTTGATTCATGTTGGTTCTGGTGGAAACAGAGTCAATATTACACTTTTCAGTGATATTAGTTAAGCACTGCAGAAACTTCCAGCTTGTACAAGCCTTCCTTCTACTTTTGGAAAGATTGCTGTGGATCACCTACCTCCAGAACTTTTTGGGAAGACTGTGCCCTTCAATCTTCCCCTATGATTTTGGTTGAGAACTAGGTGAGATTGGAATGACCATGAGAACCTGATGACAGCCATGTGTCCTGTCTGCACATGAGCTACTTGTACCTCAGTATTAATGGTCCTGTCCCCCTCTGTCTCATCTGAAAAACATCTTGATACTGAGACTGGGCCAAGCCTGAATGAAGAATAATTCCATTGCACTGTTGTTAGATCTAATGTCTTGACAGAAAGAAACAGACTTTAAGATTCTTCCAACCAGCCCTTCTGCCTGGGTTGGTCAGGTTGTTGAAAGACTTTTTTGCATTACTGTTGAATTTGAAATCACTGAGCAGATCAGTCTCTTTTAACTGGTGTTTTCAGAGGGATCTGCTGAATTAAATATCCCAAGAGCCTCCCATTTTTGCATTTTCTGTGGGGAACAAGAAGTGCTGGGAGGAGTTGTCTCAGTCTCACAAGATTTTAGAGTCACTAAGCTCTGAAAGCTGCTCTTTGGAATTGTTAATTTGTTTTTGGTGATTATTTCTTGCTGTCCTACTCTTTCCAGTCCTGAGGAAGACTTCCATCCCACTTAAATGCTCTGTTTTTCTTTGAAGACTAATTCTGCTTGACCCCTATGGCTTTGAAAACAACATATAGAAGGGGTTTGGTGCTGTTTCCCCCTGCTTAGCCAAGATATAACAATTCTGTTGTTTCTCAATGCACAGAAAGTAATGTCTACACTGAAATTTTATCCAATAAGTTTTTCTCCTTGTTACGGTGTATGTTGTGGAAACCCAAGCTTTGTACCCTTGGTTTATCCTGTGGGAGGGACAGTTCTGCTCTACAGAACCAGAGGCATTCTGCCAATTCCCCACTGCTGTTTTTGTGCCCTGACCTTTCTCCTGGCTTACTCCTCTCCTACCCTAAGGGTGAGAGACAGCGAATGGAAGATGGAGTTACAGCTTCCTAGACATTTGACTGTTTTGTGTTTTGTACATCACGTTGTGGCTGACAGGACATTATTTTTTCTTCAGAAAAATACCTTGCATGCTAATCTCTGTGCATTAGCTGATCACAACATAAATGCTTGTCCATTAATCCAATGCCTTCCTGTGTGTCTTTCATCTCCATGCTCTCCGCTGTTCTCCTGTTTCACTTTTCTTCCTCTTTTGTCTTTAACTCAGCTTAATACAATCCACCTCAGTACCATAGCTCTGGGCAGTGGAAACAGGGACAGATACTGTAATCAGATGGATAGGCTGAGTTAATAAACCTGCCACCTGACGCTAAAGTGCTCTACAAAGGCCAGTCTTCAAGGGATTTTGACAAAGATGTTCCTTTCCACTATTTCTTTATCTGCTAGTAAGGGAAGCCTACTGACTTTTCTACTGTAGTAACAGTAGAATAAACTCCAGCTTATTTCCAGAGATTTCAACTATTATTATTATTGGTGCTCTTATACATTCTGATAGATTCGGTAGCTTGAGAGCAAAACTAAATGAAAAGTAGGGTTGGAATTACTCTGTCCTAACTTCTAAGTCTACCATGCGGATTTCTATATCTGAGATCCTCATCCTTGACTCCCTGTATAGGTGCTGCAGAGATGTAGGCACTTTCAACATCATGTAAGAGCAGCTTTACCAGCTTGGACCAAAGGATCACCCATAACCACTCTGGACAACCTGTTCTAGTGTTTGACCACCCTCACAGCTCAAGAACTTCTTAAATCGAGAGCGTGTGTGAGTTCACTGGTTCTTGATGAATTTTTCTTCCATTCATTGATGTGGTGTTTTTACTCCATTTCTGTTGTGCCTTTTGCAACCGGATATGTCTGTCACGTATTGGCCTCATAAGTCACCAACGTGCCTGTAACAAATGTGGATAAAGCCTTCCCAAATCTTCGTTCGCGAAGCCCAGCCATGAATGTTTGAGAGCTGCAGAAGTGCAGTGGCCATGAGTGCCACAGCCCAACTTCCAAGTGGTAAGAAAATGGTTTCTTTTGTTTAACTCATTTGATGCCTCTACACCAACATTTTTTTCCCTTTTTTTTTCTTTTTTTTTCTTGGTTGAAAGAAGCAATCCCTTCATCTCGCCTCCACTTTCTGTGTGATCTGTCACACATCCCAGTTGTTTGTCTTCCAGGTAGAAGAGGACTAGTTGCAATTTAACACTTTTCTCTTAAATATCTCTCAGTTCCCTGCATGATTCCTGAGTGGAGAGGAAGATGGGAGAAGAATCTAGAAATGCAGACAGTCTTCTGGATATTAGTCCTTGGATGGTTATACAGTGACACCTATTCCTTCCTAACAATTGCTAGTATTTTTTTCCTGGTTATTAGTGAATATTGTTTTTTATATTTTCACAGAACTGTTACTACTCCAGAACTTCTATCATGTGTTACTTTGCATTTACTTACATTGACTTTTTTCTATGACTTATCACTAAACTTCAGTACCTGCACTATACTTGGCAGTACTTTCAGTGTGTGACACTCCAGACCTGGGTTAGATGTATGCTTTAGCAGGAATGCCTGCTTCTCTTCACTAGTCCTCAGGGGAGGCTGAACCTTCCTCCCTATGGAGCCTTTTTTGCTAGCAAGTGTGTGTGAGAATAGACCTCAAAGTGCAGAGTTTCTATCAGCATAGAATTTGCTCACAAGCAGGTTGTTCTTCCTTTTGAAACTGTCTTGGGGGGATAACTGTCTCGGGAGGTCAAGGTGTCTTGCGTCTGCTGGACTATTTTCTGTAGCACTCTTAGCATGGCATTTTTTTCTGGACGTGGAAAGCAGCTCTCTCTGCAGAGGATGAGGTTTCTTGTGGAAGCACCAGTTGCTTCCCAGTAACTATGTCACATCATCTCTTCACTTGCCAGGTGATTTTTCTCCTCTTATTGAGAGATTGTTTGTGGTGATTCAAGAAAGCATTTGTTGAGATTTGGAGAGCAAACTTCAGAAGGAGTAATGAAGCAGACTTGCTGTTGGTTGTGTAACATCTGGGAACTAAATCATTACGTAAAACTCATAACAAATTTTTCAAATTTCATTATCTAAAACTGTGTTGCTGTGGCACTCTCCATGTCTGCATCAGAGTAAATCTATTAATAAACATAAATGTGAAGACTAAACAAATCCCGAAAGGTGATCTTGTTACAGTGCTTACTCAGCAGTCAGAGTGTCAAGTGCCATTTCCATTGTCTGGAGCAGCAGTTTGCTTGAATGATAATGTTTATAAAGGTCAGTGATGCTGCTTGCCCAGGAGATGTACCTGGGAAAGCCTTTTCTTGTTCCATGAACTCTGTCGCAGGATAGTTCAAGTATGACTAATAGGCATCTGTGTGAGCAGAGCTGAGATGATGCTGAAATGCACCTGGGGTCACGACTAACGGAACTCCAACTTTAGATAAAGGTTTTTCCCGAGTTATTTTGAAGGAGACTGGGGCTTGTTCAATGCATCCTGAGAGGGGACTTGATATCACAGAATGTCTGGGCTTGGAAGATATTAATGTAATCATTTAGAATTGTGAGATCACTTAGGTTGGAAAAGGCCTCTAAGATCATCTTGTTCAACATATCTACTTAGAGTTGGGTCACCCACAGCAGGTTTCCCAGGGCCGTGTCTAGTTTGATTTTGAATATCTGCAAGTTTGGAGACTCTCTTGGCAACCCATTCCAGTGTTTGACCACCCTCACAGTTATACACATATGTTTAAATGGAATTTCCTGTATTTGGTTCCCATTGCCTCTTGTTCACTCACTGGATACCATACAAAAGAGTCTGACTGTCTTCTTTACTCCCTGTCCCATCAGTTATTTATACATTGACAAGATCCCCCTGAACCTTCTCTTCTCCAGTCTAAACAGTCCCAGCTTTCTCAGCCTTTCTACATGTAAGAGTTACTTCAGTCCCTTGATCTTTGTGGCCCTTTGCTGCACTCGCACTGGTATGTCCATGTCTCTTGCACTGGGGAATCCAGAACTGGGCACAACACTTCAGATGGGTCTCACCAGCGCTGATGGGCAGGCTTTCCTCTCCTGAACTGCTGTGATACTCCTACCAATGTTGCCTTTGCTGTGAGGGCACCTCACAGTTCATGATCACCTTGGTGTCCATCAGCATGCCCTGGTCCTTTTCGACAAAGCTGCTTTCCAGCCTATTGTTCCCCAACATGGTACACAGGGATACTACTCCCCATGAGCAGACTTCCCATTTTCCCTTACTTAAAATTTGTGAGAATCCTGTTTGCTCATTTCTGCAGATTGTCAGGATTCCCTCTGACTGATGGAACAACCATCTGGTCCATCAACTGCTTCTACCAGTTCTGTTTCATCTGCATATCACACACAGGTTCAGAAACGCTCCTTAGTGTAACAAAAAACTTATCATTAGCCTCAACAGCAGAAAAGCTGCTTGCAGTTCCCTGTCCTGTCCCAAACCAGGACAATATAGGAGAGGATACTCATTGATTAAAGCTGTCTGAAGAGAAATAATCAATCAATCAATCAATCAATCAATCAGTCACTTTTTCTGAGGAGGGGTGATGTGTCTGCTTTCAGTATGAGGTTGGGATACAGCTAGGAAGTGCACTCAATTCCAACAACTGGGAAACGGTCCCAGGTCTTGCAGTTTAATCACAGCCTTTAGCTGTAACACTGTCCATATATGAGCACAATTCTCACTGAGTTTCGCAGCAGCCACCCCTGAAGATGTTTGAGCCTGTGGTGTGTTTTGGTCCTGTAATACAATAGGTAGGAGGAAAAACGTGTGCTGTGGAAGGAGTTGCTGTTACAGCTGTGAGGCAAAGAGCCCTTCAAAGTGTTACTCTGCTAAAGAAATCCCCTTCTCCATCCTATTAGTCAAAGCAACTGCTCTGTGTCAAAGCAGAACAAATACTTTTAGCCAAAAAGCTTTTCTAGCTGCTGTTTTGCTGGGGCCTTTTGGCCCTGCCTGATTGCTGTCCCCATACAAGGGGTTAGTGCAGTATGTGCCTTCATAAATTCCACTGTTGGGTTTCTATTGTCCCTTTGTTCTTTGTTACCAAGGAAGCCAAATATTATTTCTATCCTTGAAAGAAGTTGCAAATATGGGGAATGGCCTCAGTGAGAGGTGGGGAGAAATGGGACCTTGTGGAAAAATGCCTTTTGTGTTCTCTCTTATTGGCTTTGTAGAGATGATTGTGGTGATGTGGTAGAATGGGGCTGTTCTGTCTTTTCTCTGTTAGTCAGATGTCTTCATTATTATTGTTATTAACTTATATTCCAGACTAAGCAGTTCCTTCTCTTTATGTAGCCTTTCATCTCTTTTGTCATGTCTTGAAGTGGTACTGAGTACTCCTGGATAAAAATCAGTATGCATTTATATCTTTTTATCCCCAGGCTTTCTGTGACCCCTGTTACTTCACGTTCTCAGGTCCTTATTTTTTTTCCTGGCCTTCCCATGAATATAGAAATGGGATCATCTTCAACTGATATTTGGGAACTTCAACTGATATTTGAGATGCAGATGAAACTGATACCAGGTGAGGTGTGCTGGGAACTCTTCTCTGTCCTTCAGCTGGCAGACTGAGGTGTCAATTCTTGATCATAGAATCATGGAATGGTTTGGGTTGGAAGCGACCTTAAAGATCATCCAGTTCCAACTTCCCTGCCATGGGCAGGGACATCTTCCACTAGACCAGGTTGCTCAGAGCCCCATCCGGTATGGCCTTGAACATTTCCAGGGATGGGGCATCCACAATTTCTCCACCATAACCTGTTCCAGTGCCTCACCATCCCCACAGTAAAGAATTTCTTCCTCATACCTAATCTAACCCTGCCCTCCTTCAGCTTGAATCCATTGATGGCAACAGGGAGGAGGTAGAAACTGTCTGAATGCCTCTTTGGTCCTGAGGAACTAAATTAGTATGGTTAAACCTTTATATTAGTAAACTAAATAGCATCAGGGGGATGTGCTGACCACTGCCACACAATTATTCTGTCCAAAGTTTTGTACATATAGGGTCACCATTTGGACCTGAACTAACTAGCAAGTTCCTAGTTGTTGTCAGGGCATGGCTCAAGGGAGAGTGCAGACTATCCAAATAGACAACTTCACTTGTTTGGGAACAAGGAGGAGAATGTTGTCATTTTAGCTTATCAGTCAAGCTAGTGGTGTTTTGTCCTTCTCCCTCAGGGCTATGGATTGAGTCTGGGTATGTTTTATTTGTTTACATAAATGGAGTTTTTCTTCTGTTTTTGTGTGGGAACCACTTTAGGGTAATTTAAGGTTCTAAAGACAAAAGTTACAGTGGCAGCAAAACTTTAGGAATAGCAGAGACTGAAGAACACCAGAGTCTCTCCAAAGACTATGTTCTAGCACAACAGCCACTGCACTGCTGTGCCATAAATCCTCCTTCATCTGTGGGACCCCAGAGGGATCATGTTTGAGCTTGTTAGATTGGACTTCCTCAGCAGAGAGGGGTAAACCAGTTTCAGATACAGTTTATCTGACCTCTACTCCTTTTCTCAGTTCAACATCTACTTTAGAATAATATGTTTCACACCTGACAGTGTTTTCTTCTTTCTTCTGACTTCACAGAGAAAGCTCAAATGATAGCTAAATCCCATACATGGTGGGCTCTAAGGGGTAGTCTTCTAAATGGAAGTTTTCCTGCATGCTGTGGCTTTGCCCAGCCAGGAAGCAAAGCCACCTTCCCACAGATGCGAGAAAAAGAACAAGTCTGAGCACAATGATCTAATAAGGTCTAGATAATGAAGCCTAAACTAGGATAAACTAATTTAACCTGTAATTTTTAAAGCCCCAACAAGAACACTACAAGTTCTGTGGTCAACTGATGTGATTCTTCAGGAAAAATAGAACTGCAGTTAAATTGGTGAGATACTTTGAGACAGGCAAGGCTTTTCACCAGGAAGGTATAGCTTGTTTAACAAGTGGAAAGGAAGCCCTGCATTAATGATCTTCAGCCCAAGGTGAAGAGACTATCCTGCCTTTACTCCCAAGTACTAATTTCCTGTCCATTCCTGCAATGTCTTTTCCAAGAGGAGTATGTGGTAAATTGAGGTTAGTTGGCTTCAAGCTGGTTGGTCAGCCTGACAGCTCGAGTGGTGATGCTCAGGATGCCTATCTTTTGTTAGTATTGTTTATATCAAACAAAAAAAGAGCAATTTACCTCTGAAATCATCATTCCTGCTACCCTGACAACATTTACTGTGGCTTAAAGTTGTCTGGTTGCTGGTGAATAATAAATTCCCTCTTGGATGAAGTCAATGGCTTAAGCAGAAGATGCTGATCTGGCAGTTTTGCCTGGTGGCAGACAACTTGTTTGTTCTGTTAAGGCAATATTTGAGGGGTTTAGTCAAGTCACCAGATATAGAGCATATCAGAAATTATGGGAGACTTGTGAAAACCTACTTTTTTTTTTTTATTTATTTCTTCTATTTTCACAGCCAGTCGGAGCTTCCTTTTTTCCCGGATAATTTTTATCTCTGAGTAACACAGTCCTTTCTGCAAGCAGGTATGATTTGGAACTTGATCACATGGGGACATAAAGAGAGGTCACTTATGAAAGGATATTCTTGCTCAAAATCTTTATCTTTCTCCTTTCTACTATTTTGAGGCTGCTCTCTGTTCCTCCAGTTTCAAGTGACTCAGTCTCCACAAAGCTTCCAGCTGATTCTTGCTGGTAGGATAAGCTGCTGGGACCACACTTCTAGTTGACAAATGAGAAAGAGATTTTTTTATATAGTCTACTATAGTCTGCATCTCCTTTTGTTTTTCCTTTTTAATTTCCTTCTTTTTCCCCTACTTTGTTTTATCCTTTCACTGTTTAGCCTTTTCTATCTTGTCTTCAGTCTCTCCTCATCTCCCTTCCTCTCTTGGGGTTCATAAAGCTGCCAAGGCCTGGCCAAAGCAAAGAGAAATATGCATTTTACAGGCGAAGGTCATGTGGAGGGCACTCCATAGTTCTTATTGCAGGTCCTGGGGAAAAGGATGCAAGTTGTTTTCGGAGCTGTTGCTTTCATTAAATATGACAAATTGACCCTAAATAAGAGTAAATAAATAAAATACGGAATGTAAAGCAGAAGGAAAAGGGAGATATTAAAATCCCAGAGCTGGAAATGAGCTTTTGCCTTATTTTTGAATTTTCTTGGGACATGAGTTCTAGGAGAATTAAACACAAGGTCTCTAGTCTAGAGGGAAATCACAAGTGTAGGTCCTCTGCAGTGTCTCAGCAGAGCTCATGCTTCTAGTCTTTGAGCAGTAGCTGCCCATCCCACCATAGGCAGCAATTTGTCTTTTCCCCCCCTCCAAATTTCCTTGTTCTTCAGTGGAAAAATTGCTAGGTGGTAAAGCAACCCAGAGTGATTTGAACTCCTTGTGCATGGAGATTTGCCTATCCCCTACCCTCATTAGACAGCAGCAAATGAGAGAGCCCTTGAATTTCACAGTTTGCAATGCAAAAATCTTTTAATAAAAATGACCACTGGAGCATTGAAGTGCTTGTTAAAATCAGAGAGGGAGACCACAGCCTGATGGGAAGTGCTTTCCTGTAGGAAAGCTTTTCACTGCCAAGTTGGTGTTTGCATGTGTAAGTCACTCTGTATTATTTCATGCAAGGTAACAGGATTTCACATTTGCTCTCTGGGATTACAGGAATTTTTCAACATTTTCACCTGCCAGTTGGAATCTGCTGTTTTCAGGGATGTGTGGTCACTCTGAGAGCCCCAGAGCTGGCTCCTGGTGCTGTGTGGAAAGCACTCAAATCTTTTTGTCATGGTTTTAGCAGCAGCTCCTCTGGGGTTATGCACTTTTGCCTTCCCTCCTGCCATTTGCCCTAGTCTAAATAAAACTGCCATCTCTCTGTACTCATAGTCCTGCCAGAAAAATTTCTTGTGAATGGGCAGAAATCTGTTTATTTAGTGTTGGTGTCTTTTAGCCCTTGTCAGATTGTCATGGCTTAATCCTTGATTTGCTAAGAGAATTGGTCAGTGCACATAAAGTCTTGTCTGTCACTTGCGTGGTCAAATAACCACTTTCTTTGTCCCAGAGTGATATGCTATGCAAAAGGTTTCTTTTAATTTGAGTGGTAACAGGATACTTCCCTGTGACTCCCAATAAAGCTCTGGGCAAAGGGCAGGCTGCTTTTAGCCATGTCTTCTGCTATAGCTCTGCTGAGGCTCATGGCTGATTTATAGTTCCCTTGCTCCATGTTTCCAGTACAGAAACAAACCTTTCCCTCTATGTTTGTAATGGTGAAAGTCTGTGTTTTGGTCAAATTGGGTCATTCCCAACCTTCCCAGGTTGGTGCTCTGTCACACCGTGTGGGGACATGAATGAACTGTCACAGACATGCAGCTGCTTTCATGACAGATGCTGAGTGCTTCCTACTTCCAGAGAAGATATGGGACTGAATTTTCTTCAATTTATGGTGAACTGGTAAGCCTTATGTTTTCAAAGTACTAGAGGAAAAAGCAGAAGGTGCATTCATTGGGTATGAGGGTGCACCAGGAAGCTGTTGTCAGGCACTATGCTCACCAACATTGACTTCTCCGTGGGTGGGATTTGATGGAGATAGAGGTGCCTTGCAGAGACTTAGAGGGTGCTTCTTCTCTGGGTGAGGAGACAGTGATTGTTTGCAGATGGACAACACAGACCATGGAAGTGGAAATCCTGTGCTATGCTGTGCTATTCTACTTTATTCTGTTCTATTTCATGGATTACGTGATGGAGGAACATGTTGCTCCCCATAAAATGTTCTTGGCTGCTTGAATAAGCAGTGAGACCTTCAGTGAACTCAGAGTATGTCCTGAAGGAGGTGCATGGATCCAGCTCCCAACTCCTTTCCCTGTTACATAAGAATTGGTTAATCATGTGGGCAACACATGAGTAAGTTGGTCCATGGCCCTTGAGAAATGGCACAAATTTGATTTCAGAAATTTTAGTGACTGGACCAGAAGGTGAAGAACAGCTGTCAGACTCTTGCCCTAAGACCCATCGATGCTTGTAGGAACGTCTGAGTGTGGGGACAGACCCTGTTTGAGCTCTTGGTCTTCACTGCAGGCAGTGCTGCTTTCTGCTGCAGGGATTGTTTTTTCTTAGCTAGGTTCTTCCCATTTGCGCCTCAGGTTTGTAATTATGTTGATTTTCAAGGTCAAATTTGTTTTCCATAGGAATTTTCACCAGAAGGGGTGGGATCAAGTGGACTTTATTGTAAAAGTGCAAGTCCAAATGAACACCAGTGAGACTCGTCTACACAAGAAAAGGTGCATTGGTAGTTATGCATGTACTGTAGAAAATTATATAGGTATCATTATGACAGCCTAATTATATCACTGTAGTTTTGTTGTTAAAAATCTCTTGTATATGAGCTACCTAGAGAAAACTGTCCTTTGAAAAAAATATGCCTTAATTTAGAAGAGCTACGTGACCCTGGTGTTGTGAGCACTTTATTGCTACTTAGAATGCAATGGCAAGGCCAGAGCGAGCAGTGCTGTGATTTATGTGTGAGATGACTCTGTTTTGGAAAGGACTTGGTTGAGAGCCAAGGAGAAAGAGCCAATTGATGCTGCTTAGGAAGTATCACCCGCGTAGTTCCTTCAGCTATAAAGTGATGACCTTAACACTTATTACAGCTGTATCTCTAGAATGAAATAGTGTCCAGCTTGTCACAGAGCGTGGAATTGACCTTTAGGGGCTGTTAGAAGTATACTCTAAATCTCTCTCAAAATTACAGCTCTCATTCTCTGAGTACTGAACAAACCCCATAAGGCTTCCTAAGGCGACCTGGCAATTACCTTTAGGTTATGCTATGAGATATATTTTATAAATATGATTGTGCTACGTGCAATATAGTTTATATGATTGATACATAATACATACTAATGCATGCTAAATTATACTTTTTTCCAATTAAAGTAAGACATTAATATTTATAATGCTGTAACTCTAACATATTAATTACATAATGTATTAATATTTATAATGCTATAACACTATTTTAACAAAGCGTTCTAAGAAATTTAGCACTGCAAAAAATGAACTCCACAGTTATTGTGGTGTTCAGTCTTCTTCTGCAACTTAAATTATGTAAAATATTCTGCAAGGTTGGTTGGTTGTTTTTTTTTTTTAACACACGTGTATATATATGTCTCCATATAAATATATTATATATATAGAATAGAATAGAATCAGAGAATAGAATATGCTGAGTTGGAAGGGATGCATCAGGATAATTGAGTCCAACTCCTAACCCTATGCAGGACACCCCAAGAATCACACTATGTGCCTGAGAACGTTGTCCAAATGCTTCTTGGACTTGTATATATACACATGTACACACACATGGAATTTTTAGTGGGAAGTGTTAGGAGTTGCCAAATCTGTCATCCTGATAGAGGCAGGGCAGCAAACAGCCCTGTGTCCCCAGGTGTGGGCAGCTGGGATGCTGAGCTTCTGTTCCTGACAGTGTGAGTCTGCCAGGCCATGCAGATCACAGGCAGAAACACTTGGGACTCACGCAAACACAAAAAGCACCAGTGGCCTCATCCTGTTCCCCTCTCCAGCTGAGCAGGATGAAAGCCTGTTAGTAGAAAATATGCACACATACGGTCATTGTGGATCCTTAGACAGTCCATGCAGCAGCTGGCACAGGGGTCTCTCATCCTTAGTCCCCTCACACACAGACGTGTGTGTGCAGACGGGTCTCTCAGTTGACTCTCTGAGGCCTGGTCTTCCCCAGCCTGAACCTCCCGGCCTCTCCTGTTGACAACTCACATCCTCTCTGGTCTCTCCAGTATTTGACCCAGACTTTTGGCTTCTTTCATATCTGGTTCCCAGAGCTTTTATTCTCCTTGCCAGCTAGTCCATCTTGATAGTCACTGGTGATCACAGGTGGACGGACCTACACACTGCACACCCTCACTTGCTCCGGTGGCAGAACACGATCATGGACCCTCTGACCTGTGGTCCAACTCTGGCTGCTGTCACCCCCATACATGCACATGAACATAGATCATTGGGACAGGCTTTTATCTGAAATAAGGGAGCAGGAATAAGTAGCTGGAGAGAGGGTGGCAAGTTGGCAAAGTCCTGGTGCAGTGCCTTCCAGCCAAATTCTCTGTGCTGTCAAATTTCCTTCAACATCATGGCTGCCTGCAACCATACAGATAGTGAAACAAGAGTTTTTTAAATATTCCGTAAATTCAAAGGAGGTGAAGGGTGAGCCCCTTGAATTACAGGTCATGATACTGGTACATGATTATAAGAAAAACAAACTAGAGGGAGTCCAGGGGAGGGCCAGTAGGACAGTTTGGGTCTGAAGAACATGGTGTAGGAGGGGATGGCAGAGAAGAGAAGGCTGAGCAGTATCCAGATGCTTCCTTCTGCATCCTAAAAATGGGTATAGATACATCAAATCTAGGCTCCTCATGGAGGTGCAGACTAAAAAAGCAGAAGGCAAGAGACATGAGTTGGGACAGGGAAAATTCTGAGCACTTATTTGACAAAACATTTGAATGAGAAGGATGGTGAAACCCTGGCATGGGTGTTTCAGAGGCTGGAGGGTCACTGTCCTTGGTAGCCCTTGTTTAGGGCTGAACAGAGTCCTGAGCAGCTTGATCTCACTTTGATATCAGCCCTAATCTGAGCAGCAGTTTGGGCTAGGTGACCTGCAGGAGGTCCTTCCGGGATAAATATTCCCTGATTCTAGAAAGACAAGCATTAAAAAAAATTATATTTTTTTTATAAACTGCTCAGTTCCCTTTTCAAAATATGGAAGATCAGAAAAAAAATAAACCTCCCTACCCATAAGGGCTTTTAAAATCTGTTTTGAAAACAAGTAAGTTCTCAAGAAACCATGGATTTAAGGGACATTTTAAGAAAATCATCTAAGATGATGTTCAAATAGCAAAAAAGATTTTTGTATCGAATTTTTAGACCAACTGTTAAAAGTTATAGACCCCAAATACTTGCAGTTCAAGTTGCTTATTAAATTCTCCAGAGTAACTCCAACAGTTTGTGGAAAGGCTAAAGTGTTTTATTAAATTCTGTAGGAGTTTACAGTTAGGGAATTTAAGGGATTAATTAGCAATAATCCTCAATAGTATCTGTGTAATATTCAAGCCTGCAGAGTTGAAAATGACCGTAATTCATTCCTGTCACCCCTAGCCTTCATCAATCTAATTTCCAGTACCTTCTCATCCTTACACAAACCCAGGAGACCTATGAAATACTGCTCAGCATTTACAAAACCTTACCTTGTTTAGCCTTGAAATGCTGGCAGTCAGCTGCAGTTCTAAATTCCCTCTTGTTTCAAAGCCATACTTATGAATTAGCACTGGATGCTATTTGGGGCCATAACTGCAGCACAAAATATCAGATAGCGGGCAAGGAACTGTTCATTTAAAATAAGAATATTTTCCTAAATATGCTAACAACACGTTCAAGTTTAGTCAGAGCTGTACTGTGTCTGAAAGGTGAAAGGGTTGGGGAGTAGCTGAAGTGAAAGCAAATCTCTCTGTAGAAGGTCTGTAATAGCAAGTTTTAATCTCCTGTATTAGTAACAAAGCAAAACAAACCCTATTTGTCCCTAGTAGTCTGCTCTGTGATTTGAGAGAGCTGCTTTTACTGCTGCAACCACAGGATTATCAGTAATGCCTGGTATGAAATGCATTCATTGAGTTCCCTGCTCTGGCTTCAAGCCTTGCCTGGGGTCACATTTCAGCCCTGTTGGCCCATCCTCATGGCATGTCACTCGATTCCACTGCCTTAGCACTGTTTCTGTGAGATGTTATGGGTATCAGTGCTCTGCATATAAAGAATAAGCTGAAATTCTCCAATCCATAGCCTACCTGAAAAACTGTGGTTTAGGGGTAGTCTGAGCTCCAGAAAGGTGTCCAATTAAGCTCTTGCCTGATAAAAAGTTCTGTTTTGCATTGTGTCTCTAAAACATCTACAAGAAAGCTGAGGAAACTAGAAGAAAATAACAGTAGATACTGAAAAAAGCAATATGGATTTGGAAAATAAGAGGATTAAAAATAAAAGAATATGTGTCAACCAGCAACAAGGGAATACTTTATTGACTAGCGCAGTTAATTTCAGTGACTTCATGTGTTTCAGATAATAGAAAATAGCTTATTTCTAAGTATAATGTCTTTTTTCATGAGATTGATTTTTCTCTATGATATGTATGCACTTCTGTATTTTTAACCACAAGAGCTCAAAATGGGATATTTTAAGAAGACATTACAATAGCTTGGATATAGCTTGATGCAGATATTAATGAGGCTCTGGCTTTAATTATATGTAGTAGTTCATTAACCCTTAGAATCCTTTGATTTTTCTTGTAATTTATTAGAAGGTTTGGATCATATCCAAGCTGTAAAAAGAGTTGGTTTTATTGTGATTGTGATTGTTTCTATTCTTCCAGCATGTTCCCACACAGATGTTTCCTGGGGAAGATGACATTTTTGTTCTGATGATTGGTGAGCTGATCTGTTGCTATGTGCCTTGTCAAGCAAAACTGGAACTGTTTATAGTGGAAACAGGAGAAGAGGACTTACTGGTTTTAGACAAGCAGTGTGGTTTATGGTTAAATAGGATATATGGATGAGTGTTTGTGTGCTCTACTATTATCATAGACTCTTAGAATCATAGACCTTAAAGGCTATCTCATTTCAACCCCCCTGCCATGAGCAGGGACACTTTCCACTAGACCAGGTTGCTCAGGGTCTGGGATGCTCCAGGGTTGTGGCATCTACAACCTCTCTGGGCAACCTGTTCCAGTGCCTCACCACCTTCACAGTAAAGAATTTCTTCCTAAGAGGAGACTCTTTCAGTTTAAAGCCATTCTGCCTTGTCCCATACCCTTGTGAAATGTCACTCTCTAGTCTTCTTGTAAGCCCCCTTTACCTACTGGAAGGTGTATTATCCTACTTCTGAATGGAGTGGACTCTATTATACCATCTGTGCTCCTGTGAACCACTTCATCAACTGCTTTGGTTTCAAAAAGGTAGGGCTATAGCTCCATGAAAGTAAGTAAAGGATGATGTTTAGATTTACAGTTTCTGTAAAATGACGATATTCTGTATGAAGCTGTTATGTTTCTCTACCTTGCCTATGCGTTAAAGTTTAGAACTGACTGCTGGATGAGAACTGAGAAACAGTTTCCTGTAGAGGCAATAGTTCAAATCATTCTTGGGAGCTGACATTACTGGGAGGGATAAAGTTACCGTCAGCATTAAGCATTGTGTTTGGTGACTAGTGAAGAATAATTGCTGATGACTGATAGGAGGCAAACTCTGCACTTTGGAAAAATAAATTGCAAGTGGTGTTTGAAAGGAACATTTCCTTCTTGTTAGAGGGAAAAATGATCTATCATTTTTGTGATGTGTTTCTTTTGGTTGTTTATTCTGTCTTCAGAATGCAAATCCCCTCTTTGGTAGTGATACCGGTCTTCTGAATCAAGGAGATGTTTAGCTCTTGAGTCCTATACATTGGCTTAATTTGGGAGTAAGAAAGCCTACCATCAAAGATTCCATGTCCTTGACACAGTCCTTAAAAAAAGAGAAGTGCTAAACCCAAAATATTTTGTAATTGCTTTTGTTATCCCAGGTTTTCAAAACATGTAGCATTTGGAAAAGTTTTGGTGAGCTTAATGTGTTAGATTTCTTTTACGCTTTTACCATATTTTGAAATGAAATATATGTTTTTAAAGAGAAGCTCAAATTACCTGTTGCTTTAATATTGTCTTCCCTAGACAGGCAGATTAGTGAACAAACAAAAAAAATCCTCATAAAATAATGAGAATTTATGTCATTTCCATTCCAAGATGAACCAAGACAATACAGAGTACATTTGTCTGTAGAAGTACAGATGGGATCTTAGAATCATAGAATATTTTTCTCAAATAATTCCTTGCCTTCGGGTCCTAGACCTGACACTGGTGATTTCGCATTCTAGAATTTATGGATGAAGTAAGGAATAGCAGATGTCTTTGGTCATCTTTAAAAGTAGCCTGCCTTATCTTTGTTTGGAGCAGACACTTGTAAGGCTGCAGCTTATATCCCAGATAATGATGCAGAGACATAAACTTGAGTGGGAATGATGACATCATCTGATAACACCTTTACATCTCAGTTTCTTGACTGCCATATTTTGTGGCCTATGAATAACTACTGGTGATCTGCTGTATCATTTTACTAACCCAAAATAGGTTCTTGCAGCCATCCAAGAGATTTTTTCATGCTTTCCAGGAAAGAGCCAAAGAGCTTTGTAAGCTCTTCCTTGTGTACTTATGGAGTGCTTCTTACCGTGGTATACAAGTGCCATTAAAGTCCTCAAGCACCTTCTTTCACTAAGGAGCATCCCAGTAATTCCCTCCCTGGTACTGCATGTAATGGTACAAAAGGTCGCTTGGAGACTTGTTACTGAAAAATCAGCAAGGGTCCTGAAAATAATTTGGATTTTGGGTTAGCGAACTGTGAATCAGTGGGTAATGAAATGCCAATGCATTCAAAAGAACTACCGATGATGTAGTACAAATCTGGGACATTTAAAGAGGAAAAAAAACCCATTAATTCTCTACAGGCACTTCCTTTTGCTCTTTGAAGAACATCATCTCCTCTGACCATGCATGTGCCTGATCTAGTATCTTCTCTCTGACAGTGGTCAGTGCCAGATGTTTCAGACATTGTGCTTTGCTTATTATTAGTCAGTCACCATCAAAGCATTCAATCCCTTCAATATCTTGAGACGAAAGGAAGGAGCTGTTTCAACAAGTGATGTGCACTAATTGCAGGGGTTGGAACCTTCCCTGATCCTGAATTGGCGATATGAAAGGCATGCCCTAGGATGGCTGTTCTGACAGAGTAATTGAATATTCAAAGGAGCCAGCAGAGTCTTGACAGCACTTTGGTTGTATTTCTTTGGCTCCCTAATAGGTCAGCCTCAGGGAAAAGTCCTAATGCGCTGGAGTAACAGCGTGGAAAGTGGGTTTTAACATTCTGTGTTATATTCTGAGTCTGCAGTTTTCTTTCCCTGATACCCATCTTGTATAGTTGCTTTACTTTTGAGGGAGAAGAGCTGATCTAAGTTCGGGACTAGGTGTGCAGTATCCCACAGAGCATGTATTCTACTGACTGGGAAAGGAGATCCACCCCAGTAGTTCATTTTATCCCAGAGTGTTTCCTTGAACAAGTGAGATAAAGGTACTAAATTAAATAGTGCTCTTTCCTGATCTGATGCAGCCCTGTCACTTAATCTAATTATTCGGGCTGTGTCTGAACCTTTTCCTTATGAGCAAATGCTACCCTGAGGACTTGGAATTTAACATGCTGATTTGAGTAAATATTTATTTGGCACAGACCTCGAGGCGCTGCAGCAACAGAACTGATAAATAAGAACTACAGGCTAAAATTTAGAGAAATCAGAGAACCCAGCCTTTGCAGTGGCAGTTTGGATGCTGAAGCTAAATTACTGTGTGTTGGTTATCTCTAAGAACAGTGATTGTAGTTGTTTTAGACATGTTGAAATTTGCTCAGATAAGTGTTCTTTCACAGAACTCCTGAGCTAGGTTTCAGTGTTGGTATGGAAGCAGATCTACTGCCAGTAAAACTGGATATAGGTCATACTATTTTGGATAGTAAGAGGAAATTGCTGGATATGGTTTTAGAGACAGAGAAAAAACACCACAACCGTTTATCTTAGTGGGGAAAATATACCCGACAGGTGTGTCTACAAGGATACCTAGAGTTGATGTGGGAATGATTCTGAGCAAGCCATGTGAATTCTCTCAAACCACATGTGTTTCCCTGTGTGCATTGTCATGTCTTGGAAGGCAGGATGGTGAGTATGAGGAAGCAGGAATGAATGGTAACTCATACGAAGCTGGGTCCTCAGTGTAGTCAAGGTGTTGAGGGTCTAGAGAGTGTCTTTGGCTGCCAGGAAGGCAAGGGTACTGGAACATGTGATAAACAATGAGAAACTGAGGGAGCTGATCTGTTCATCTAGAAGTAAAGAATAAGGAGAGCGGGATCTAATTACTGTTTTATATTAACTTAAGGTATAGACAAAATGGAACCAGTCTTCTCCCTGAAAGGTACCAAAGGGTACAGAAATGCACCAATGAAAAAAACAGAGAGAACAAATAAAAAAAAAATCATAGCATGGGAAATTCCAATTGCATGGAATGAAAAAATTTTTCACTGTGGAAGTTGTTAAGCATTGGCACAGTTTGCTCAGAGAGTTTGTGGAGGTCCCAATCTTGGGTATATCCAGAACTGGACAAAGCCTTGGGAAACCTGGACTAAATTGGCTCCGGTTTGAACAGAAGGCTGGACTAGATGACTTGCAGAGGTAGCAACCTGAGTTATTCTGTGATTATGGGCCACCAAGAGAACAGTCATAATTCAAAAAAAAAAAAAAAGAAAAGAAGTCTCAGGTTCCCTTTTAGGTATTTGTCCAGGGATTATTTGCTTCTCTTAATGGTTTTGCCTTTTCTCTGTACTCTGCCTCTTAGGAAACAGTCTACCAGCAACCATCCCACAATGCCCTGTCTCTTTCGTTCCATTTCCTCTGGATCTTTAGTTAATGTAAAACAGTAATAAGATCCCACTCTTCTTATTCCTTATTTCTCTTAGATGAACAGACTAGCCCTTAGTTTCTCATTATTTATCGTATCCTCTGCAGAGGAAGAGAAGGATAGGGACAGGGCATTGTGTAGTGGCTGCTGATAGGCTTGTGTTGGTGGGAAGGGGACTTCCAAACCAATTGCAGAGAGAACTGTGGGGTTGAATGGGACTGTGGCTGACACTGACTGTGTTCCCTCCACAGATCTCTCCAGATCAGCAACACAGTGGTTTCCCCTCATGCCTGAGTGTGGCAAAGTCAGAATTGCTTGGGAGTTTCCATGGCAACCTGACAGCAATCAGCCATTGTGACTCAAGTGTAATTTTAACAAGACTTTGTCCCCTACTTTATCCTTGTCAACAACTTTATTACTGTGGATAACATAATCCTCTAAGAAACAAGGAGAGATTTAGTTCTGCATACTGTTTTCCTTCTAAAAAGATTGAAACTTTGCAAAACTGAAGAGAAAGCAAAGCTTTAGTGTCAAAGGCTTAGAACAGAAGGTGCAGCCAGAAGAATTTAAATGGTATATTGTGAAAGGAGGTCAAAGATGTGACTGGTGTGCCAGGATGGAATGTGGCTCTGCATCTGGGCCTTTCTTGCCCATGATCATAATTTTATGGGAAGAGCGAGGTTAGAAGGGATTTCAGTTCTCTAGTTTAATCTCCTGCTCTAGAATGTCAGACCAGGTTGCTCAGGGCTTTATCCAGTAAGATCCTGAAAGCCCCCAAGAATGTAGATTGCACAGCTTCTCTGGGCAACCTGCTGCACTGCTTGACTGCCCTCACAGTGAAGGTGCTGTTCCATATATGTGGTCTGAAACTCTCCTCTCATATTGTGCCATTGTAAATAAGTTGTATGATGGGACTAAGAGTTTGAAGTATCCAAATATTGCTTCTGATAAGGATTTGTAACATGGTTGAAGGTCAAATCACCAAGCCTCCCTAATCTCCGTGTCACTGTGTCTCTTCTTCGCACGTATGTGAGACGAGTAATAAAATCTGTGTCCCTCATTGCCTGTTAGTTTTGTGTTTGTTAGGCTGCATTGCTGTAAATCACCTCAGTATTAACTACCTTTCACTAATGATGTTTTTTGTCATGGTTTTTGCAGGTTACATATCACAGGTACTAAAGAACTACACTGACCATGCCTGTGACGGAGAATATGTCTCCCTGAGATGTCCTCACAGAACCACCATCAGCATCCAGTCTTCTTTTTATGGCCGAATTGTACCAAGCCATCAGATGTGTCCTTCTCGCTATCCCCACTCCTATGCAACTTTAATTAAAGAAGATGTTGCCTGTTCAGTTGGCACTTCTCTTCAGGTATTGCATGTTAAAATTCATCTGTTCATTTCGGACTTCATCTTTCCTTGGCCAAGCAGCAGCTCTCTGTGCTGGTGCTGCACTGACCTGTATTAAGCAGGGCTACCCAGCACGGGAGCTCTGACATCTCACACAGCTTAGTGGATAATTCATCTTTGTAGTTTAGACAGGACTGAATTAGATTTTCTGATGAATTTCTTAGTTTTCCTGCATATCTACTCAGTAACAGTTCAGGAATGTGGTTGAAAAAGCATTACACTGCAAGACTACGTTATGTTTTACTGAGTTTAAAGATTATTATTTTTATAGTTTTCCTTTCCAATGATTAGCTTTTTCAACACATTCAGAAACTGCTGTGGCATTCTTTTTGCTTCAGATCCTATTTCAAGAGGCTTTTACTTTGGTAACTTGAAACCCAGAGAGAATCCTTGGCTCTACTTCATGTGACTCACTTGGCTTTTAGGCCACTGTAAGTGATCATACATCACTTAAGCTGGTAACGTCCTCTAGTAGTTAAGCAGCTCTGACCATTTGTGTAGGGAATGTTTTCTCCATGTATCCTCCCAAGAGCACGTGTGACGTCAGGAAATCAAAGGATTATTTGGAAGGTGCCAGTGTTACTCAGCTGTCAGTAGGAACAACTAAAATTAGAAACATGAGTTGGCTGATGTTGTTGAAATGAATGGGGTCTGCTCATGGGTGTTGAAGTAAGCACAAGCCTTTCCAAGTGCAGGATTTGGGACTGTGAAAATTTTTGGGCAAAGATCTCAAGCATTCAGTGTGTTTATGGCTATGAATCAATAATAACTCATAATAAAAATTTATAGTAGACTAGATTAATGAACCTACAGGGCTAGTGAATAATTTCTTTTGTAATCTGGCTAAAGGCCAGACTTTCCCACATCACTTCTCACTCCTGCATCCAGGGTTTTGAAGAGACATTTACAGCATTTTTTTAAATGTTGATGTGAGTGCTTTGGCTTCCAAATATCACTGGTAAGTTCTCAAGAATTTGCACAAGGTTGGTGTTTGGCTGTAGTGGAACCCTTAAGGTGACAGATTTGCAGTTACCTTCCTGTCACTTGCACTGCACAGCAAATGACTGAGCTGTCCTGTGGGAGAACGTGGTGCTTTATCAGTTTTCCCAGATACAGTATCGAAAGTCCATAATAAACGGACACAAGGTGGTTGTGTTCTTTGGGGTGGGAGAACATGGACTGAAAATTTTGGCAGAGGCTAGCCTTGCCTTCTTTCTTTTATTGATTTACTGAAAAATTTACTTGCAACATTTAGTTTACCAGGGTGATTGATGGGTTTGAGCATTGCCTCAACCCTTGTGGGAGAGCGGCCTACTTAAGGCATCTGGAAGAACTTGAGAACAGGGAAGATATTTCCCTAGGCTTTCCATGCCATGGTTTTGTGTGCAGGAGGGATTTAAAAGAAATCCTTACCTGCCTGGCTTGGCTCTTTATGTCCTTAGAGCTGTTACCCATTAGCTTTACCTCCAATACTTATGCTGCTTGCAGTTTCCACTCCTTATTTATCTGAGTGAGAATTATGTTCCCTGTAGGTAGCCTTGCAGCAGATCCCTTGTACAGTATATTTGTTACATGATTGAGACTAAACACTGTTATTAACCGATTTTTGGTGATGCAGATGTGCTGAAAAAGTAGCTAATATTCTCTGTTCTGCCACAAATGTCTTGGAGGACCTTGGGTGAGTTGCTGAGTCTCTTTGGAGTGCTTTTTTGGTGGCCCCAGCTGTGGCTTTGATCCCTCAATGTGCTGTGCTTGCACAGGGTAGGGTGAGTCCAAATGCCAGAGACGAATCTCATCTTCTTTCTCAGTTTGGGGGGGGGTGGGGCCTCTCTGGAGGGTAAGCCAGGAACTCCACAAGCTGAATGGCAAACTGCCTGCAGCTTGCTGGTAGGAAATGCATGTGTGTAGGAAAATTGGAAAGCTGTAGACAAGGAAATTGTGTGTATTTTTGTGGTTTTGCAACTCATATATGGCTGCTATAGGCAGAATCAATTGTGTGTGTATTCTGTTAGTCAGTAATTGAAAAAGTCAGCCAAACTAAACCTTTCAAAACTAAGTATATAAAATCACTGTGTTTAATCAAACCCATGACAGTATAAATTTGCTGCTTCTCTGGGGAGTGACCTGGAGGGAGCGTAAGCGGCATTTATTTATACTGTTCCCTGCAAACACTAGCTGTGAGTAACAGTAAATTCTCGTTTAGAAGCTCTTTCCACTGTAAATGTCCAGTTCAGATATTATTTCTATGTTGAAAGGGAAAAGAAAGAGTTGATTACTCTGAGACAACCACTACTAATCCAGTTTTATGTGATTGGCTGCCAGGATTCCTTACTTTAGTCACTTGTTTTTGTTTGAAATGAAATACAGACCACCTGGGAGAGCCTGTCCAGGATGTTAAGGCAGTGACCCCAAACTACACATTTCTCTTACTCTAACACCGTAATGTCAGATTCAGTGGGAGATTTCCAAATGCACAAAGAATTTGGACATTGACAGAATCATCACAGACCCATAGAATGGTTTTGGTTGGAAGGGACCTTAAAGATCACCTTATTTCAACCCCCCTGCCATAAGCAGAGACATCTTCCACTAGACCAGGTTGCTCAAAGCCCCATCCAACCTGGACTTGAACACTCCCAGGGATGGGGCATCCACAGCTTCTCTGGGAAACCTGTGCCAATGCCTCACTGCCCCTGAGTAATGAATTCATTCCTAATATGTAATCCAAACCTGCCCTCTTTCAATTTAAAGCCCTTCCCCCTTGTCCTATCTCTTCATGACCTTGTAGTCCCTCTCCAGCTCTGTTGTAGTCCTTTTAAGTAGTGAAAGGGGCTCTAAGGTCTCTCTGGAGCCTTCTCTCCGTACAGCTGAACAGCCCCAACTCTCTCAGCCTGTCTTCACAGCAAAGGTTCTCCAGCCCTCTGAGCATCTTCGTGGCCTCCTCTGGACTTGCTCCAACAGGCCCATGACACTTCTGTGCTAAAGGCTCCATTGCTGGATCCAGCACTCCAGGTGGTGTCTCACGAGAGTAGAGAGGGAGAATGACCTCCCTTGATTAGGATTTCAGACCGGGATTTCACCTTTTATGTGGTTGGTCTCTTATTAATTTTTGGATCAAGTCACATGAATATGGAGGGATCAGAACAACAAAGTAATGTTGTGTTGAAAGCCAGACATTACTTGCTTTTTAAATGTCTCTCCCCCTGCTCCACTCAGTTTAACAGGGGAGCTCAGAGTTAGCACCAGGAGCTAAGTGTGACAGGTAAGTGACAGGAAGGAAAGAGTGTATTGTGCTGTATTCGTGAAGCACCTTTGAGATATTTTGAAGATGGAAGTATAGAAAATTCGCATTCATCCTTTAACAACAGAAGCTAATTTTTGGGGCACTAGTGCTGATAATTAACAGTGTGGTCTGGTATTGGCTCTTCTGTACTTTTCTTGGGGAGCCCTGCAGAGGATATTCCTGACTGTGGAGTAATAGAAAGAAATGTCCTTGTCCCAGCCAGGAAAGCTGGACTGGGGACAGGGAAGAGGAATATCTGGAGCTTTGGCATCTCTGGTAAGAGGAACTCATGCAATGCAAACTGTCCTGCCTTGGCTGTGTTAACATGGTTCTGTGTATGTGTTTGGTGTCTTTGTGATGACCTGTAATACTCACAAACCTTTACTCCTTTGGAGCATTTGTGCAGGTGCTGTTGGCCTGAGTATGCAAACTAAAAATTTTGAGAGCCTGAAGATTTTTGGAAGGTCTGTGCATTGTGCTTTCACCATTGAGTTTTTCTCATGTCACCCAGATAGGGTTGGTCAAATCCAGCTTTAATCCACCCAATGTCTGATTTTTTAGTGTGAGAGTATGGAGAAAAGCTAAATTACATTGCTGCAAAGCAGAGGATGACACAGGAACATCTGGAGACACCTTTTACTCTGAGGAGATCTGTTGGGAATCATCGTCATCTGCTTTAGCCTCTCCCTTAAGCCATGGTTCTCTCACCTGTCACTCTGCTGCACACATTTGCACTTCCCCACTGTATGGACATTCCTGAGATCTTCCCCCTTGGGAAATAATGAATCTGATTAACCAGACATAGAGCAGTGTATGTTTATTTGGATGAACACATAAATGTTGGCACAGAGGACTAAGGAGAAATAGAAGTGTTAAGTTTTCTGCATTGCTTGGTGGTGTCTCGTGATAAGTGAATCCATCCCATTAGAAGCCTAATCACTCCCAACTAAGCTCACAGTACCTGACTGTGCCTGCAAAAATACATAGAGCCACACTGATATTGGAAGGAAGATGCTCAGCTGAAGATGAAGAAGTTTGGAGTTGCTTGCTTATAAAGCTTTCTGCAGCTGCTCATGTATAGACTCATAGAATGGTTTTGGTTGGAAAGGATCTTAAAGACCACCTTGTTTCAACGCCCCTGCCATGGGCAAAGACACTTTCCACTAGACCAGGTTGCTCAGAGCCCCATCCAACCTGGTCTTGAACTACTCCCAGGAATGGGGCATCCACAGCTTCTCTGGGCAACCTATGGCCAGTGCCTCACCACCCTCACAGTAAAGAATTTCTTTCTAATATCTAATCTAAACTTGCCCCTTTTCAGCTTTAGGTCATTTCCCCTTGAAAAACATCCCTTTCCAGCCCTCTTGTAAGCCCTCTTGATGCACTGGAAGGCTGAATTCTGGATCAGTATTCCTGATGCCACTTGTTTTCAGCAATAAACCACTCAAGGTCTGTATGGAAGAATGTCTAATGGTTTGCCTAAAATTGTTGCTTATTACTAGATTACCTGCAATATTCTCATTCTGGTAAATTGACAGAAAATAAAACCACAGCTTATTTGGAAGGAAAACAGAAAGATCTGGAGAGGCGCTTAATCTGTTGTGTTTCTGCTCCCCAGAAATTTGTCAAAGATGTTGTAGGCTAACTTCTCTTCATACAGGTACTGAAAATTGCACTTCCAAGGGCGATGTTTTACTGAGTGACTTGTTTCCCCAAGAGGGGTTGTGCTTGGAAAGTGCTCTGGAGCTGAGTCCTGCCTCTCCTCTCCTCTCCTCCCAAATTAGTAATTTGGGGAGGGAGTGTGGACATGGCCTGTGCCCTGGGTCTCTTTCAGCACTCTCCAGGACAACCAGTCCTTGGTGACAAGAATCACTAGTGCTGCTGATGTGGTATTTCCTTTTGTCCTTCAGGCAAGATACAGGGCATCTTTGCTGCCACCATCTCCCGCTGTCACTCCAGCGGCCCTACAAAAGGGAGCAGATTCCTTGCGTGCTATCCACAGGATTCCCTGAGCCTTTTTTCCTCCTTTTTCATTTTCACCTACCAGGAAGGTTTCTGTGACAGACAGTGGAGGGGAGCTGACCTATTCACTGATGGAAAGATGAGATAAACTTTCCAGGAGCTGCTTGACTCTCAAAGCATGGACCAGCTGTTGATTACAGAAAGAGAGGGCTGGAAGATGTGTTTGGATGTTACTGTTTCCAAAGAGGTTTCTATTTTCTCCAATTATTATGGAGTAAAATACAAAGTAGAAGGAAACAAACCAAACTTCTCTAGCTTTCTTGGCAGGCAAAGGACAATGGCTCCCAATGTGCCCAGTCACAGGATATTGCATGGTCCCACTGATGTCAGAGCTGTAAGTGGCCTCAATAGAAATAAGAAAGTACCATTTCTCATGGCTCTGAATGTCTGTAAAATAACGATGGTCAGGGGAAAAGAGGGAGGAGATTGATAGAAAGGAATAATAATGGTCATCAGTACCACTAGGAGAAGAACCCACTGTTTGTCATTTGGCATATTAGATCTCCACAGCTTAAAGACTGTTTGAACAAAGAAATGTCACTGAATCAAAGAGCAGTTTGGGCAACTCTTTGTCAGACTGTAATAATTACTTTGTAGGAGGATGGTGAACAGTGACCTCAGGGTCCAGAAGAGGTTACTGCAGTGCTGAAGTTGCTCTTAAAAATCACAGAACCAGTGTAGCTTCTTTTATGAATTTTGCCCAGGCTGAAAAAGAATTCTCTGGCAAGCAGCTCCCCCAGCTAATTATTTGTAAGTAGAACTGTTGGATGCAGAGGTCATAGATAATCTCTAAATTGTCCTGTCTTTGAAATCTTTGGCTTGACTGAAATAGCTTGTCAGAGCAGTGTGAGTATGTCCTGCAGAAGGAGAGGCACTGGAGGCAGAGGTGACCAGTGTAGCCTGTCTCCCTGATGAGGCGGGACTGCTCCCTGGGGTGTAAGCCTCCTAATGCTTTGTTTACTCTAAATTTAAACTTTCCAAGTCATGGGGCTTCCATCATTGCCACTAAGACCCTGCTTGACAGTGTAATGGTTTGCTCTCAATGATTTTTTTCCACTGTGTGTTTTAAGCTTTCCCTTTCTTTAATCCCATGACTTTTGGTTATGCATCCTTTTGTATTTCTTCAGTTTAGACCTCCTCTCCCTTTGAAGTTGACCCTGCATAGAGATTAAGTTTCCTACTGTTAGGAAATGTAGGTAATGTTAATTAGGTAATATTTGTAATGCAACTTGTATCAGGTCCTTCTGTTTCGTGCACAGGTTTTTGCTCTTTGGCTGTCTCTGGGCTCTTTCAAAGGCCCTGCCAGAGGAGCTCTGGTGAACCTGCTGTTATGTATTAACATCCCAGCCCATGGCTGCCTGTCCTACTGCCCTGCTGGTGCTTACTACTCCCATAGCAGATGCTGGTGAGAGGGAATGGGTGCCCAGTTTTCAGCTCTTTATTTCACAGTCTGGTGTGTTAAATGTGAGTCACCAAATATGTGAGCATAGTTTCCTCCTGCTGACACTGCTGAGAGCATTGCAAGGTCCATGGGAGAGTGATAAGAGATAGTAGAGTACTAAAACGTGCCACAGGTCAACGATCAGGATTCAGGGCCTTTGATCTGTTCTTCAAGTGATGCACAGATGGAATGCAGGTAGTTTGGGCAAAGTTGAACTACTTTCTAGTGGAGCAGGCTGGGAAGATTGCCTGATGAAGCCCTAGGCAGATAACCTGTACCTCATCAACATGGATTTCACTTCCTCATGTGGTCTGTCCTTCCTTGTTGCTGATTCTTGGAAAATCTTGTTCCATGGACTTCAATAATTTGTGTGAATGAATAAAGATGAATACTCAATCTTCAGATAATTGTAAACAGGACCTGTAAGTAAGTCTGCAACTTGAAAGCACTAAGCTTATAGTGTGTTTTAAAGTATTACCAATGTTTAGGGGTATATAAAAGAGTACAAAAATTCAAATGAAAGGTGAAGCCATTATGAATGCATGGTGCTGTAAGAGAGAATTCATGCTGCCTTGATTGTTGTATTTATTTCCCATTGCAAAACCCATGGAGGTGCACCAGTATGTATTGGTGTAACTCCACCATAATGGCCATGCCTCGATTGAATTTGGCCAAAAAATGCTCAAAATTACTGGTATCTTCTTGCATAAAGTTCTTAGTACAAATCTCTGCCCATCTTCATTTGATTGCACACAGCTCTGATCCATTCATGCAGTTTGTTCTCCGAGTTACTCTCAGCTAGACACAACTTGGGCAATTATTTAGTAGGGTTCGTCTGTGTAATTTCATGCATGACTGACATGCCCTGCAGTCATCCTTACGCTCCTTTGATGATGGAGGCTGTACAGAGAGCAGCCTTGTGGCAAAATCCTAGTTCCCATTGAGTTTCACTATTGGCTTCTGTGGGCCCAAAGTTTCACCCTAAGTGTATTAAATCTATGAACTGCTATGAGGGACCAAGAACTGAGATAAGTTTAATTGCCTTGGGTGTTAAGCTCAGTTGTGGTTTATTTTAAGCATGCAGGGGAAGTGCTTCTTGAAGAGTGATTTGAAGAGACAGACTAAAAACGAGCACACCCCTGGGAATGGCTGAGGACCCATCCAGTTCCAGATTTAAATGGTTGTTATCTAATGAGCACAAGCAATTACTTGGCTAATGACCTCAACAAAATGAGCACAAGAAATGTGTTTCATCTGCAGTGGCCACTAGGAAGACATAGTTTTGAGCTTGAGGCTGCCCTTGCTTTAAGACCTGGGTCACTGCAGTGAGATTAATCCAGGGCATAAATCACAGGGGTTAGATTAGTGTTTGTTTTACTTGAATTCACATTTCTTCTTCTCTTATCTCCTCTAAATCTTGCAGCTTCTTAGCTCAGTCATGAACCAGGGAATGGAATGGGTTTAAACAGCTACAGCTTCCCTCCTGAGCACTGGCTGTCAGCCCTCAGGCCTGATTTACCACTGGAACGCAATTATAAATTGGCACAATGCAATTAATGTGTCTTCCCTCCCCTTTCATGCCAGACAGGAATTCCTCCTTCACCTTCTTTAGTTGGAGTGATTTTTTTATAATATAATCTAAACCAATGTGACTTTATTTGGCATTAGTCATGGGTCTGCCAGATTTGGTGACATAAGGAGCTGATGGTACATCCCAGTTAGAGAGGGTTTTGTGTCTACTGCTATTCCTGTGCAAGTTCAGGTTGTTTGTGGGCCTCTTTTTATTTGATTTTCTGGTTTTGTTTTCCTGCCTTTACAGCTGACAGTGATAGCCAGAACAACAAGGCAAACGTAGAATGAATTCCCTACATTTTTCCAGCCATTAAGCAAAAACCATGTAAACCCAAGATATCCCCTCACTACCAAGTGAACTCACAGCCTTCCTGGTGTCAGTCTAGCTGATCATCTGCAGATACTTCAGAAACAACATCTGACATCTGCCAGAGCTCTGACGCTGTCTAGAAGTATGATTTCTGAGAATAAGACCAGAAAGCCAAGGTCTTGGCTTGTAAGGAATCCTGTAAACACCAGAGTCACTGGACCTGCAGGGAACCCTACCTGTGGAGGATCATCTGGTCAGGCATGTTCTGCATAGCTGTTGTGTTTCAGAGCATTTAAGAAGGTGCTGGTATATAGCACATACTGATGAAAGCAGTGGGGAAGAACATTTCTGTGCATGGAAAGACAGGTGAAAATTACATGTGCAAGTTTTTAAGTTAACATTAGGGCCAGTATAACAAATTTGTACTTTATTTTTAACATCCATTGCTAATTTTCTTTGCTTTCTTCCTGATGTATTTTACTGAGGATTGCACACATTTTTTGATTTTACTCTTTATGGATATATTTCATTATGCCTAAGACTTATACAGTTTGTAGGAAATTAGAAATCTTAATGATTTTTTAATATTTTCAGGGAAATTGTTGCTCTTTAGGGGAGGCATAATAGAATTATGTGAATGAAAAGGAAATATTGGTTTCTTTACCCCCGTGAAACTTCTTGGAGTCATGGCAATTATCAAATTAAGTTGAAACTGTAGCTAAACACTAAAGCAAATTAGTGAAAGGCATATTCAGTCCCAAGAGCACTTCACTTTTTTCTGTGGTCTCACAATGGCTTAGATGACTTTTGCTCATTAATTTAATTACAAACTTCTTCCTAGGGCTTTTTGTTACTTTGTATGCCATAGGAAGTAAACTCAGGAGGTTTTGCTTATGTGGAATACATGGAGTAAGCAAGAGCTTCCAAAAGTTAGAGCAGAGCCAAGATGAAGTGGCAGTACCTGTAAACTGCCCATGTTCATTTACTCTGAGGCCGGTGAGTTGTTGCCTTCACTCCTGGTGATGAGCCTAAGGACAGATGAACAAGTGCTGCTCAGGTATCTCAGCTGAGGTTTTCAAAGAGGTTTTCTTGCTGGCCTAACTCAGTCTTTGCTGAAACTCAGGATTGTTTTCCCAGCGATTTCAATAGCACCTATTACACAGTGCTAAAGGCTCTCAAAAAGCCCATCCATCTGCCATGAACATGGACTAAAAACCCGAGTCTGCTGCCTTTGAGAGGAGACAGCTTTCCTTGTGGGAAAGTAAATACTTGGGCTGCTGCCTCTTTTCCTCTGTTCCATATTCTTAGTTCTAGTTCGGTGTAAACACAGCCGTGGCTGTCCAGTACCAGAAAACCCCTTCATGTCCACAATGATTTGAGAGGATTTCTCTCCATATGTGTAACATTCCAGAGTTGTTTCAGTTGTTCTTTGCCTTTTGAGACGAAAAGAGTTATCTGTGCTGGATCCTTGCTTAAATTCCTTTGCAACTCATTGGATTTTGCATTAAATTAAATTTCACATGCTGAGTGAGCAGCCAACCCTTATGAACCTGGAGGAAAGAATATGCTGTTTCTATTCATTTTAACGTGACGGTCAAGCTGGGGCTAACGCTGCCAAGCACCTCCTTCAGTGTTCACCTTTCAGCCTTTCCGTCCTAAAGCCTCTATTTTTAAATGAGATGCCTGCATTTTATTACTGCAGTAAGTGGAAAACAACAGCATATGTTCTCTGCCCTCTAGAAAAGGCTTGGATTGTTTTGGTTTGAACTTTAAAATAAAGGTCATTCTTGAAGCAGGCACGAATTCTTGCATGTGTCAGCCCAAAAGGTGAAAGCTTTAGGAAGTTATGAGCAACTGCAAATGAGGCAGTTTCAAATTGCACTTGAAACTGGAACAGCTGTTGTTCAGAGCGTGACATTCAGAGTTATAATGCTAAAGATTCTATATATTCAGGGAGAAGTCAAAAATAGTAGTCAGTAGTCACTGAAGCGGAGAGAAAATTGATTTGCATGGCACATGATAGAGCCTTTATGTTAATGGCACAGGGAGGAGACTGTGGGAAAGCCCAAATATCAAGGTGGGTGTAAGAAAAGTGAACAGGGAGAAGACAAAAGAGACCAGGGGAGTCTAGGGGAATTTCTGAAGAAGGATTTTCCAGTGCCTCCTTGCAAGTGAAAATTAATTGTTTTGGGACTGGAATTCACAGCTCTGTATTGCAGGGACTTAACAAGGCTGGTGGATTACCTCGCTCTGTGGTCTCAAAATGCTCTGACAGGTTCATATGTGTCAGGCAAACATTATGGTAATTTTAGCACTTTAGGGGCTCTACAGGAGTACATAAATACCACCTAAGCCATCCAGCTGAATTTAAAACTTAATTACTACCCCACTTAATAATATTCTCTCCCACCACCACTGCCTTGGAGGATCATAGGGTTAAAAGAAATCATTAATCTTCCTTAATGAAGCTATTTTCTAGCAGGAGACAGAATGTCTTGCCCCTGTGGATTCTGAGATGGAGTTTTTGTGAGTGTTATGAATGGGGAAGTAGGGAGAGAGCGCTAGGGGAAAAGCAGTGCAGAAAAGGGGATAGGATCCAAAATGTCAGTGGTGGGAGGACCCTCTGACTCGCAGGCCCTTGATGAGTTTATCTAAAAGGAACATGATAGTCATGAAGGAAGAGGAGTGAACCCTATTAAAAACTGACTAAGTTGGCTGTACAACAATGTTCCCACCACAACTACTAATTATTGGAATACCATCAGTTTATATGTAACTGAAACAAGAGCTCTCTTGAAACTGACAGTTAAAAGCAGAGACCCAAAGTTTGCCACCACCATTCTGCTTTAGATTTCTCTGGAAATGCACAAAGTGGATCCATGTCCTCAAAGCTGCTTTTCTTGGGATTGTATTGTCTTATACATGATTAAATTGCATGCAAATGTTTCAAAATCTCTGTGACCGTCCAAGTGCACATCCCTCCTTTGCATTCATTCAGGGAAACTAAAACCTGCTCCTTAGAACAGTGCAAGGTTTAGTCTTCTCCTAGTCCATGGCTCCTGTGGTACACACTCCCTTGAGCACCATCATCTGCCTCGTGCCAGGGCTGGGTGAGGTGGCCAGGATGGCTTTGTCCTTCTCCAGCTTGTCTTTGTTTGACCATCCCTTTGATGGAGATACTGAAGTGCTTTTGTTTCTCTGTTTCTTGTGTGTGTCCCTGGCTGCAGAAGATGCTGGATGAGTGCCAGGACAGGCGGAGCTGCCAGTTCCTCGTCAATAGCCGGCTCTTCGGGACAGATCCGTGCCCTGGAACTGGCAAGTACCTCATTGTGTGGTACAAGTGCAGGCCAAGTAAGTATCTCTCTATTGAATCTGTCTACTCTGTCGAGACCAAAGCATTTTCATACTTAGTACTCACCAGAGAGGTCTTCTAGGACTTTTCATTTCTTTCCACCTTTATTTTCCGTGTAACATAACCCCCCGGTGTGGAGCATTTCCCATTTCCCCCTCACTTGCTGCCTTGCTGGGATGCTGCTGCTCCGTGTCCTTCCTCCTTGCCAGCAGCCTGAGTTGTAGATTGTTTTTGCAGGTGCCAGTGAAGGCCTTTGCCAACTCTGAGCTCATGCTGTCAGCAGTGGGTGGACTGCTCCCACTTCTCACTTCCATCTGCAACCAGTGGGGTAGTGGGGCTTGTCCCCTCTCTGCTGGTCCCTCCAGAGGCAGTGGGAGCTCCTTGCATAGGCGAAGACTTCCTTCAGACCTGGGAGCCTAAGGCAGGCACTGGTGATGGTGGTGTGACAGGAAGCTCACCTGCCCACACCATGCCATAATCCAGCTTTTAAGTGCTCCCAGACCAGACTGGGAAATGTTAACCTATGTCTTGCATGATTTTATTAGCTGTGTTTAAATTAAATGGGGCTGGCACCTGGATAGTGGGAGTGCAGTCATGAATACTGGGACTGAGTCATGTGCAGCTTTGGCTCAGGACAACCAACACCCTCTTGTCCAGCTCCTGGCCTCAGCAGGGAAGTTAGCACAGCCTAGACACCATTCTCCACCAGTGCTTTGGAAGCAGACACAATAGTTTAGAGATGGATCAGGTTTGATGGAGGACAAACTGTGCCATTTGATGTCAGCTGGAAAATGGGATCTGTTTCTATTTGAGCACAAGTCTTATGAGGAGCATCTGAGGGAGCTGGAGATGTTTAGCCTGGGGAAGAGGAAGCTCGGGGGGGAACCTTACCACCTCCACAACTACCTGAAAGGAGGTTGTAGTGAGGTGGAGCTCAATCTCTTCTTCCAAGTAACAAGCAACAGGAAAAGAAGAAATGGCCTCAAGTTGTGTGAGGGGAGGTTTAACTTGCATATGAGGAAAAAATTTTTTCACTGAATGGTGGTCAACCATTGGAACAGGATGCCCTGTTCTACCCTTCCTAGGGAAGTGGTGGAATCACTGTCCTTGAGTATGTTCAAAAGATGTGTAGATTTGATGCTTAGAGACATGGTTTAGTGGTGGAGTTGGCAGTACTGGGTTAATGGCTGGACCTTTCCAACCTTTATGATTCTGTGATTCTATGAACTAAAGTCTGGACAAGGCATTTCAGACCAGCCTAATCTCAAGCTTTTTAGATGTCATAACTAACATGGTTCCAGCACCACATCAGCAAAATTTCTGGGGAAGAAACAAGAAAGAAAAGTTTGCACAGGGAAGAAAAACAGATCTGACTTCAGAAAAGGTTTGAAACAAAAGGAAAAACATTCAGACTCTGACAGCACAGAATAAGACTTTATACCCCAGCAGGCAGAGACCTGTGCTAATGCAATGAAAGGATCTGGCAAGATCTGTGAGGAATTCAAATCAAAAGTAGGTAATGAAGCACCTGCATTTGTTGTGGGATTTTTTTGTGAGTGATTGTAATATCCCTTGTTGGGTGAGAAATGCTCCTCTACGAGACGGGCGATTAACGGGGTGTTCTGGCAAGTCCTCCTGAACCTGCAGGTTTTGCATCAAAGCTCGCTTGAAAAATCTGTACTGAACTTATGAAGGTATTTCAGGACCCATCTGTGCATAAATATTTATGGCTTGGAATTCTTTGCTAATTACAGACATACTAGAAAAGAAGCAGTTTGTATGTGTGCGGAGTAGGTAATTTTCCTGAAAGAGAGCAGGGGAAGCTGCTTAAAAATATTTCCCCAAGACATTTTTCAGGCAGCTCCAAGTTTGCAGGGTGAAACAGGGTAACCTGACAAAAATTATTTTCTCTTAGTGACAGGGCAAACTTTTAAATCAGAACCCACTGGATTAATAACAATGTTTGAAATAAGTGAGGATTTGCTTTGCACAAAGATACCAGGACATGGTCTGCCTTTCCTTGATGATTCAAAATGTTAATTTTGAGTCTCACAAACAGAATCTAGTTCTTTTGTGAGTTCTCCCTACCTTTCTGTAGGGAGAAAGTTAATGAGGAGACCGAGGAATAATGGATCCATAGAGTGCAAAATACAGCATCATGAGAAATTTTGATGGGCTTTTTGGGTTATTGACTATTTTAGTATTGATTATGAGATTTAAATGAATATATGCTTAAGAGTTGATCCCCAAAACTGTGGTCCTATGAAGTGCTGACCTGCTCCATAAAGTCTGAGCACACACAGTTGTAACCAAAGAGCACCAGAGTCCTTGTTGAGAACTCACTGCTTGGCACAGGTTTTGATCCATAAGTTTGTCAAAAGACAAATGCAGCTCTTAGAGTTCTGTTTCTGAATTTGTCTTTCTTAATAACAGACCTGACAGAAGTACTTTAATAGGAAGCTATTTAAGGGCTAAATTGTCCTCTTGGGATATCCATTTCTTTCTGTTGCTTATTGAGGAAGCCTGTTGTGACCTCGCTACTGAAGTAGGTGTTTTGGTTAAGCATCTGTCTAGGTAGAATGAATGTGAATTTTCTTGCACACAGGTATTAGAGATGCTTTGGGAAGTAGCCTGCAGAGTTTGGACAGGACACTTTTAACATAAAATAAGGATGCCCAGGCCCTCCCACTGCCAGTTATGCTGGAGCCTCAAAAGGCCTCTGAAAAGATCTAGTTATCTAAAAAGAAAGACTTCCTTGAAAGAAAGCAAAAGTGAAGTTAGTGGCATTTACTTGTACCTTTGCTGAAGAATAACGAGATGGTGCAGTCATCCCCTCCAGCCACTGTCACTGCAGTTATGTCTCTCTGACATTACATTGCATTTGAAATCTAGTGGTTTCAATGCTCACTGGCTGTGTGGGGTTCATGCACAAGGCAAGGTGCTATTTTGGTTTCTCATGGGCAGAATTTCAAGGAGATGGAGGACAGTAAATCATGCTGAAACTGAAAGACCCAGATTTTTCAAATGGTGGGGCTCTGGGGAGCAGGGCAATGGGGGATCTCTACTGCACTAACCCCTCTGAGATTGCTTTTGCTGGAAGCAGGGAAAACTCATGTGGAGGTGTTGTGGTTCACCTCCTCTAGAAATTACAGCAATAGTTCAGAGAAGTGCATGCTTAACTAGAAACAGTGAGAAATTCAATACCTTTTGTGGTTTTTTTGGAAGTCTTATGCTAATCATGGTCCCCTCTGATCCAATAGATGGGTCTAGGATCTAATGGACACTCATCTTGTATGTACAGATATGGGCATGGATCTGCTTTTAAAAGTCAGGAGTTTGGCACTTCTGAGTATTCTCTGTGCCTGTAAATAAATAAATACACTATGTCTGTGTGTACTTCTAATTTTAAGGTATAGTATGTTTAAAGAGATCAGAAACTATCCATAAAATGCTCTATTCTGTATCAATTTGAGGCAAGTGATATTTATTTATAGCTTCTTTGTGATCTGAGGGCCAAGGTCCATTGAAAGTGTGTAGAGGCTTAGATTTTATTTTTAGTTGACATGGTGGTTTTGGCCAAAGGTTGGACTTGATGATCTTGGACTTTTCCAACCTTAATGATTCTACAATTTGTTTTATTTTATTTTTCTATAGCATATGTGCCTTAGTTTCTAATATATACCAACTTTTGGGAATATACTCAAGGGCACAGCACAGGTCTCAGCAGAGCACAGCTATGGCTTGTGGTTCTAAACTTGGAGGTGCCTCTGCAAACCATCCTGCTGTCTACAAACTGAGCAGTGAGCCCACAGGAGGATCCCCCCAGGTCAAGGTGAGGATGTGTTGCTGTAGCACTCAAACCTGAAGTTGTTCTCTGCTGGTGTAGATGTATTCTACACTACATTTAGCACTGGCAGGAGTGGTTTCCAGTGGGAAGTCTGGATATGGTCACCCTGTTCTAGATGCTAAAAAAATTGGTGAGAGTGGTGATGGGCTGTCCCATGCCACTGGGCCTCAGTGTCAGGGAACAGGCACATTTAATTTATCAGGGCCAGTGTAGCCTGAGATTCTCACCCAAAGCACACTGAAGCCTAGGATCAAGCCCTGAACACACACAGGATTTCAGTCTCTAGGGTATCTCTCAGGATCATTAAAAAATTGCACATAAATCCAATTTTTTCTCAGGTAACATGCTGATTTGATTTAGACCCATTAAGTGTAATTACTGGGTAGGCTACAGGACCAGATAATTAGAGGGAATTGACATACTATTTAATTGGTCTAACATGAATTCCCTCAACTGAAATCTGGATTCACCAATATTATTCAAACAATTCAGTGTTTGTTCATCCCCCTCACTTCAGAGGCAGAGAACTGTGTAAGATCATGTGTTATTGTAAGCTAGGAAATATTTGCTCTGTGTGCCAGACTTTCTGGAGGGGCTGTGTGATCTAATCCTGGCTGGGAACAGGATCTGTGGGGCTGCCTAAGTCGTGCTGAAGAAATAACTTCACCTCTCTGCATCCCAGCAATACCATTGCAGCTGATTTTACTGGGGCTGGTTGCTGCTCTGGGCTATTGTACCAGCAGGGATCCCTCTGCCCCTGCACAGCTGCTCCTTACTTGTAATGGCTTTTTGGTTCTTTAGTTATTTTTTTTGGCTTTGCTGTTTCAGAAGTGCCAATGCTCCTGAACAAAATGGGGCCATAAGTGCTTGTCCTTCTCTGCAAAGGGAATATTTGGGATGAGATATGTTGCCTGTGTGGCCATTTGCTGGCAGTGCTGTTGAGAGGAGAAGGCTCTTACTGTATTTATGTGACTTGCTCCATGAATCTCCCACACAGTGACCTTCTCTTGTCTCCTCCTTTGCCATTGCCATGCTGTCCTGCTGTCCTGGATGCACTGTCCCCTTCTCAGCTCTGAAGAACCTAAGTTGTAGCTTCCCATAATGAAATTTTCCCTTTTTTTCTGTTGGGCAGTTACTCCTTTAGCTTATGACTTCAAGGACTCTGGGAGGGATAATCTCCATCCAATGTTTTTTTTAAATTATTATTATTTTTATTTAATTTTAAAATGCTGTGTGAAATAGTTGGATGTGATAATTGGAAGATGGTGGGCATGAAGCCTGCCTGTGTTAACCATCCCAGTGATGTAAAAAAGCGTAAATTCAAACTTTGCTGTTCTCTCTTCTATTCACAAATGTAAACCTGAAGGCTTTGAAGTTTCAGAAAACCTGGATTGTGACCTGGGCTCCAAATGCATCTCAAATCCTTCTGTAACAATACAAAAATATATTTAGAAAAGGCACATCAAGGCTCTGAGAAATGTATCAGGGAAGGAAACGTATGGTTGTTGGCAAAGGGTGAAGTGCCAAAAGTTTGTGAGGTGATAGGAGGAGGAAAGAGGGTGAAGGAGGTCACTTTGTACTAGTTAGGAACCTGTAGCTTTGATTTATGGGAGAACTTTCAGGCTGAGAATCAACCTGGACACGTGTTTGAAGAGAACAGGCTTTCATTCTCTTTGCTACAGATCTAATTAGGATCTAAGGGACCCAGTTAATTCTCTTGAAAAGTCAAACACTTTTTTTCAAACATAAGAATGCTCATCCTAATGTCCTTGCCAGATTCTTACTCAGGTAACAGCCCTAGGCAATTTTGATTAGAAAGCAACTGAATTTAAAAGTCAATTAGGAATTAATTCCAATCAGATCACCTTCTGATGAAAATGTCATCTTCAAATGTTATGCTCTCTATCATACAGTGATAGAGCTGTCATACTGTGCCCCAGGAGTGTCTGCCATTTGGTGAAGATGTTCAATTTTTTTTGCCAGTGGTACTTCAGAGCCTGTGTGAAGGCAGAATACCATTACTGGTGCCAGAGTTTTTCCATCTATCAAAGAACTGTGAGGAGTCATACTCTGTGTTCTGATTCCGTGTCTCTTAGTGAATTGCTCAGATCTGCTCGTCAGATTTCAGTTGAATTGAACGAAAAGTATGAAAAGGCTGTTTTGAAAGGACCACATAGGCTTGCAGGGAATGCCTCTTGCTCACATTTTAATTTCCCTACAACCCATTCCTTCAGTATTGAATCTTGTGTGAGCTTTGCTGTTGAGTTTGATGGGCTGAGGATTGTATCTTTTCTGTTAAATTTACTAAACATGGCATGAAAATCCTCATGTCATCACACATCCTCAGGGCTTTCATTCCCTAGACAGAATTTGCAAAGCACTGTTAGCCAGAGCAGAGGGCTATAGAAAGAACAGAGGTTTTGTAGAAATTTCAGACAAGAGCAAAGAGGGACCTAAATATATTCCTGGTTCCTTTAACTGGTGATTGATTTTAGTGCTAGGATAGACTGGTAATTCAGTAGTCATCAACCCTTTCAGGAAAGCATTCATCTCCCTTGTCAGACAGGTTTATTGGTGGCAAGAGAAGTTCACTGTATTGTTTGCTGCATTGCTTTTTGGTGGGCCAGGCTTTCCAAGGCAGCATGATGGAATCAGGGATGTTTAATGGGCACATCCTTCTGGTCCGGCCACCGAGGCAACAGAACAAGCCTTTTGCCTCCTGCATTCATCAGCTCACTCTTGCTTATCTGTATTATTTCAAAACTGTTAAGGTGGTGCAGGGAGTAGAAATTTATAAGGGCAATAAAACCTCGGGCAGCAACTGTTGTGGTGATGAAAAGGTGTAAATAAAGGAATGTTATAAATTACAGAGGACAGATCCATCAGCCCACAATCGGGGTCAGAGAAGCATTAATGCAAATGATTAATATTGTTTTAAGCTGTTGATGCACAGAGGTTTTCAGGAACTCTCAAATAGGCCTGTCTCTGTAGCACGCTAATCACTTGACTGTCAGGAGCAGGATTAAGAGGAACATGTGATTCTATTGTAGGCAAATGCAAAGATTATTGTCTGTTTAATTATACATATGATTATAATATTAATATATTAACTAGTGCAGCACATAAAATATTATTATAGCATAATAATGTAATTATATTATACTATTATTATTATCATCATTATTTCCTGTCCCCACGGAGAAGGAAACTGCTACTGACCTGGGAGAGTTAAAAAAAAAAAAAAAAAATTAAAAAAATTCCATTTTTTCTTTCAAACCTAATCAGTCAGCTCTGCTTGACATAACAAGGAGCCAGTGAAGACCATGATGCTTCCTACTATGAAGGTGTAAGGATTCCCTTTGCTGGGTCACGTGTCCAGTATCCAGATGTGAACCACTGAAAAAGACAAATTCTGAAATCGGCCTAAATTACATAAATTCTAGAGCTGTGACTTTTACAGATCCCTTTGTCCAGTGGCACTTAAGTTTTCTGTGGGGTCCTGGAAAAAAAAAACAAGGATAAAAATATCTTTTTTTTTAAGACATGAATTTTTAGAAAATGACAAGGAAGGGCTAGACTACAGTCTTCCAGTGCTGGGGTAGGTGAGTCAATAGCTTTGCCAGAAGGAGCTGGGAGCCTTTACCCTCATGTACTTCAGGAGATCTAGCCCATCCTTAGGCACTCTGGGCACCTGGGACACCTTTCTGTGCTGATGATGGAGGCTGTGTGGTAGCTGGTGCTTTGATTGTTAGAAATTACCTTGGCTGCTGGTGATCTGCAACTTTTCTCTTCAGAAGAGCAGGAGGTGTCCTTGGAGCAATTAATCAGAACACAAGGAAACCAAGCTTTTAAAAATGAAACCCATACCTAAATCTCAACACATTCCTATGTGGCAGAGGTTTGCAAGCTCTGAACAATAGATTTCAAATTTTTCTGGTGTACTGGTGGAGAACTGTGACAGGAAAAGCATATCCCAGAAACAATATGCTTATAAACCAGACTGAGATAAGGTTGACTTTGGTGAAAGGTTGGATCTGTTATATTGACTCCACAGTTTAAACCATGAGTGTAGGACTCACAGAACAGAGAAGTAAACTTATGCAGGGCTTCTGCAGGGGATCCTGTAGATGGACTTATTCAAGACAGAAATTACAGATCAATTGAAATAAATGTCTTCTAGAAAAAAAAAGAGAGAGGAGTGAATCTTCTCTGGGATGGAGGCATGGAAAAAATATCTTTCCAATACTGTGCATTTCTGCAATATTTTTTCAATATCAATCCTGCATTTGGTTTTCAAATTAACTACACATTTTTTAAAACAGGTATCTCCTGATATTTCAAGCTCTTCATCATACTAATTGTGCGTCAAGCTTTTCTCACTTACGCAGTTATTTTTCTGACTATTTAAAAGACACTGGAGATGTCACCTAATTGTGTCTCTGTGGGCTGGGACTTCTAAAGCATCTGTGATGAATTTTGGGCATTTGCTTACTGTATTTCTCCCAGCTACATTTTTTTCTTCTCAGGCAAAACCATTGAGGGAATACTGTGTGTTTAATTATTTAGGACTGTAGTGAACTAGCTTTTAATTTACTAGGCCTCATGTTCACATATTGTGTGTTCTAGCAACCCAATGGATTATATGTAAAAATATCAATCAGGTATTCTTTAATGTTCCTGTGCCAGAATTATTATCACCATTGTTTTAACATTTAGAGAAGACTGTTTTAATGATACAAGTCTGAATTTTCCCTTTCAGCTAGTTTAATAATAACTTTAAGCAGCATTACTCCTAATTTACACCATCACTGGAAGAGCAGAACAAAAGTGCTGTGAACAGTGGTACTAATTAAGTCTTTTTGCTTATATATTTAAGTAACTTCTAGTGCATCCGTCCCATCTTTTCATTGCAGTAACAAAAGTTGTGGGCTTCCTATGTTGCCTCCTATGGTGCACCTATTCCAGATTCATATCCATGCTAATTGACCAGTTAGTACATCCAGGCAGGTTAACTGGTGGGACAGTGCAATAATTACAACCAGCTTTGGCATTGATTTGGCTCTCTTCTGATATTGGCTACCAGTTCTCAAAAAATGACTACATTTGTCATCTCAATGTTTCTGCTAAATTTCACTGAACTTTAGCCAGCAGGTTCTCAGGAAGCAGGACTAATAAATGGTGAGGCAGAGGCTCAGGCAGCAGAACAACAGTAAGTCAGAGCTGCTTCAGAAAATCAGCCCAATTTCATTAATAGAAAAAGTAGGATCAGAATTAAATTTGTCTTGGGCTCCCAGGTGTTATGTTTAACTCGTCTCACAGTCTAGTACACATATTTTGATATTGTTCCCTTTTTCCTCCTTAGATAACCACGCACCTCTGTCCGACAGGAAAGTGCAACTAGGTGCATCTGAACTCTACTTTGGAAATGAAATGTAGCAGTTAATTTGCAACACTGCCAGCCTTTTCACAGGAGAATATAAAAGGACAACTACTTCAGACTAATGAAAGTGACAGTGGGGAGAGGCGCCTTTTAAACACTGCAAATTGGATGGGTGCATCAGGAGTGTAATTTTAAAGGAATCTGACAAGGTCGTTGGCAAAGAACAATCTTCTTACTTGTCAAAAGGGTTTCAGACCTCCAAAACTTGGCACTCTTGAGTTTTCAGGGTACTTCTGAAGTTGGCAAGCTGCCTATTTGATATAACTCTGGACTGTCATCTGAGTTGTATCTTTCAGAGTTTCAGATTTGCTCCTGCAGAAGTGAGCGGTGCACGCCATCGAGGGCAGCAAACCTCAGTTTAAAAGTTAAATTAGAGCATCTTCACAAAACGTTTCTGAAGGGAAAATTGAATTGAAATAATGTTAAAAGATATTTCCATACAAATGTATGAATTTATAACACACTCACTTTTTTATGCTCCAAATTAAAGGGATGATCTTTTTTACATCCCCTTGAAATGAGGGAATGACAAGGTAGCCCACAGTTAAATGCTTGTGGGGGAGTGAAAGGAAGGGCTGTACTCAAGGACTCAGGAGAACTTTTCTGTCCTGGAAAGGTTTCCTCCACCCAATCCTGCCTAAGGGAATGCTGACTGGACTGATATGGATTTATTCAAATCCTCATATGGAAGAAAGGTTCTCATTAGTAGCAGGTTCACATGGAGAAGAAGGAAGCTCTGGAACTCAGGATGGGAGATGTCTGTTGTAAGTGAAATTGGACAAAACCCCAAAAAGCGAGGAGCCATAGCAATGTAATAGTAGGCATTTGCCACTGGGGAAAATTTCTGACCTATGTTGACTTGTCCACTGATAGGACAAGGGGCAATGGCTTTAAACTGAAAGAGGGTAGAAGAAATTCCTTACAGTGAGGGTTGTGAGGTCCTAGAACAGACTGGCCAATGAAGTTGTAGATGTCCCATCTCTAGAAGTGTTCAAGGCCAGGTTGGACAGGGCTTTGAGCAACCTGGTCTAGTGGAAGGTGTCCCTGACCATGGCAGGGGGTTTGGACTGAGATCGTCTTTGAGGTCCCTTCCAACCCAAAACATTTTAGGATTCTATAAATCTATGATTTATATTTGGGGACTTGGAGGCCAGAATCCGATTATATCTTCTGAAGTGCAGAAGAGGATGCAATACTGAAATAACAAATGCTTTCTTGAAATGAAAGGTAAGTAAATACGTAATACAGGAATCGAAGCATTAGGAAAAAGTTCAAAGGGGTGAACTGACTGGAAAATATCCTTTTAACACAATTATCTTCTTCTCAGAGTAGTGTAGTAGTCGGTGAATGCTGTCCAAGGCACTCTTGCTTTCTCTGCTTTGAGATGTACTTCCTCTTTTTAATTTTGGGAGGATGGACTTAGGTCTACATGCACTCAAAAATATTCTGTATATCTTCATGAGGTCCTGGGAATTAGCTGATTATGGGGGAAGAAAAAAAATAAAAACAACAGTCACAGGTGATAAGGAAGGGCACTGGATGGGTATTTCCAAGATGAGCTGTTCATGTGCACAACACTCATGTTCAAGGATGCTACTTAGAAATGTCTGTCCTAGTGTTTATCAGGTTTCCTGTCTTAGAGACTCATCTTCCTAGTTCCTGTAGAAGAGATAGTAACATGTATGCATTATACCCATCTCTCACATGATTAACTGTGTCACAGGAACAATTTCCCCAAGGAAATTGTGGAGTTTCAATCCTTGGAGGTGTTAAAAACTTGAATGGACATGACCTGCAGCTGCCTGCTGCTCTAGCTGACTCTGGTATAAACATGTCTGGGGTTGGCCCAGGCATTGTCCAAAGGTGTTTTCTGTCCTCTGTGACTCTGTGAATTGTGGTCTGGAGTGACTACACCTGTAGTAAAGAGTTTGTGTTTCCATGGTTAAGCCCTGTTTTGGCTTTTCTCTTTAGGCTGACACAAGAAATGGCTATGTGGTGACTTTTGCACCCTAAGTATTCTGCCTAGGCATGTGCTGAAATTACCACAATCTCACCACATGCGTTACTATCATCTTTATTATTTGGGGATGGTTTCCGGTGTCCATAAAAGTTTGTTGAATTTTAACTTGTGACTAAAAAACTGCATATTCCACCTGTGCCACCTGGCCCACTGTGCATCTGAGAGTGGCTGAGTGAGGAGCGGGTGGTCCCTATGCCCTTTTTCACAGACCAACACTAACCACCATCCGTGGTCATTTATCCTTTAATTAGGTGATGGTGGAATGGCTGGATATAATGAAGAATTATGAGTTTTGAGGTGAGAAATGTTCTTTGTTTTGGGTGATATGCAGCAGAACAGGTAACAAAGCTGAGATGAAGGTGAGCAAGGCAAAAATTGGGCTAAAGAGAAGTTATTGGCTAACATGGAGTTTAGTTCAGTTCTGAAGTGGCATCTCAGGTGCAGTCTGATTAATTTATTTATAAATAGTTATAACCTAGACAGGAAAGTTGTCTATGGGAAACAATCCTGATGTGAGAAGGAATTGGGCAAAACCATCTCTGTTTCCTACAAAACTACTTTCTTTGCTCAGATCCTCAATTCTAAGATTGAAATCCTTTAGGATTTTGTGAGGAAAACAGATTTCTCTTAACATGTATTACCAGTTCTTTGATCTGGGAAATAGGGTCAGCTATTATGCACTGATTATGTGAAGTATGCATATTTTAATTAGCAGAATTTCATAATTTTTTCCACAAGTTCTGTTCAAAAATATAATTTTAGGCAAGGTAGAACTCTGGCAATAATGCATTCCGTCACTTTGTTAGACACAAAATCTTTTGAGGATCTTTTATCTCTAAGGTCTTGAAGAGATTGAGGCAATTGACATTTAGTTTCAAGCTTCAAATCATGATCATTCAGAAAATTGTTGTGGACCAAAACCGAAAAAGTTCTTAAGACACTGGGTAATTGTATTTACTATAGGTCATTTAGGTTAATATTATTGTATGCATCCTACGATTACAATGGGTCTTCTTATTCATTTTACTGTTTGAGAGAGCCCATTTTTCTATTAGAAACATTTATATTTTTTCCCATAATTGTCCAAGCTATGTTATAATAGTGTCATATAATGACCTTTAAAAATGTGTCTAGAAAAGCCTGCAGCTGCTCCCTCCTTGGGTTCTCTCCACTCAGTTATATTTAAGCCAGTGTCTCTGAAACCAGGCAGTAATAAAAGGGATATTATCCTTAGCAAATATCTTAATCATGGTAAATCTCTGTTGCCCTACAAATGACTGCGTGGGGGATTAGAGTGGAGTAAGCCATTTGCTGAATATCACTGCCACCTTTCAGAGGCCATTTAAGCGTGTTTAATTTTTCAGGGTGAAACATGAAACCCACTAATACAAATGTTTGCGTTTGGCCTGAATTATATCCAGACTGTAACAGTTAGAGCAGGCTTAGGACCAGATTGTGAGTGATCTGTAGGAGGCCAGTTCTGCTTGGGAGAGTGAGAGAGAAAAATGCACATTCGTTCCCAGTCCCAGCTCTCTTATGTCACTTGCACTGCCTCGTTTTTTTTCAATATTTATGTCAGGTCGTTATCAGTGAAGTACCAGTGAATGTATGGAGGATGCTTAGCTCTGTATTTTTTTAGTATCAGTCACAGTCCTTACTGTTGTCCAGTGCCTGAGAGCCACCAGTGTCTGACTTTTGCTCACCCTGGTTAAGATGGTGGTGGCAATGCTATGAAGTAGAAAATACTTTCAGAGACTTGTGTCCTCCATAGCATCACTTTCTTATCTGTTTGTTTATCCAGATTTCTATCGGGTTGCCCAGAAACACCAAGACCCTCTGCTCTCCAGTGATCAAGCTTAAAGGAACGTTTTGGGAGACTGAAGTACTACTGTGTATTTCATTCTTCCTTTTTTTAAATTCTTTTTAAGAAATCATTGCCTCACTCTGTGCCAGACCAGGCAGCTGCAGCCTAACCAGTTTGGGCTCCGCCAGAGCCTTGGGAACTGGCAGCTCCAATAGGTGTTTCCTGGGGCAGAATTTAGTGACCGTGAGGTGACATCTGCTTCAAGTGGCACAGCCCTCTTACTTCACACTGCAGTGTTCTGGGAGCACATCACCCACAAACTGCCCTTGTTCCCAAGAAGAGTACACTCAGGTTCACCTCCCTAGTCTGATTTTTGAGCCATCCATCAGGCAGCTTCCCCCATAAGCCCTGAACATGACTTCCCAGGGCGGCTGCAAGAGTAAGAACTGCAAATGTGAGAGGCAGTGTTTTGTTGTTCGTAGAATCATAGAATGGTTTGTGTTGGAAGGGGCCTTAAAGACCATCCAGTTCCAACCCCTCTGCCATAGACAGGGACACCTTCCACTAGACCAGGTTGCTTAAAGCCCCATCTAACCTGGCCTTGAGCACTTCCAGGAATGAGGCATCCACAACTTCTCTGGGCAACCTGTTCCAGTGACTCACCACCCTCACAATAAAGAATTTCTTCCTAATATCCAATGTAAACCTGCCCTTCTTCAGCTTCAGGCCATTCTCCCTTGTCCTATCACTCCATGCCCTTATGAAAAGTCCTTCTCCAGCTCTCTTGTAGCTCCTTTAGGAACTGGAAGGTGCTATAAGGACAAGTTGTTAACTGTCTCATAACTGCTGGACTGACCCTCAGTAGTGAATGCCTGTCCATCCCAGGGGGCTCAGTGCAATATTCACTGTGTTTAAATCCCAGTCAAGTTTCCAAATTACAAGCTCTGACTTTGAATGGTCAGCAGAATTTAATAAATATTCTAAAGACCTTAAATGAGTCCATTGAACATGTGGTTAAGTAATCAGTTATACTTGTTAATTGAGATATGTAGCTAATAATAACCAAATTGGAAGAGGAAATTGAGTTAGTGCCTTGTAAGAAATAAGACCTTCACAGAGGACCCTTTCATTAGAGACTTCAAAATTGCTCTTTTTTTAAAGTTAATCAACTATTTAATATTTCAACCACTTCAGCCAGTCACAAATATTCTTCTTTTCTGTAATATTGGTTTAACATTATCTATGTATAGCTTGTCCTATTGGAGAGTTTTGTGCCCTTGTGCTTTTAGTTTTAATTTGTGGGTTTTTTTCCTAAAATAAAAAAGGTCTAATAAGTCTATAAAGTTCTATTATACTCTGTTAAGTTTTATAGTTTATAGCAGGGTAAAGCTTTGACTTAATTTCCCTCACAGAAGAAACAAAAATCCTATGGGAGACATTTATAGGCGAAGATGAAACCCCTTAGTATGTTCAGTGTAGCATTCAGATGCTTTCATGTTGATTGTGGATGAAATAGATAAGATGGTCATAGAATCATAGACTTATTTAATTTAGAAAAAATCTCTAAGATCATGAAGTCCAACCACTAACCTGACACTGTCAAGTCCATCACTGATTCTTCACAGCTACATGAGATTCTTTTCTTGTTACATATTCTGAAGTTGCAAAAAGCTTTTATTTCTGATTCCTGTCACTGTTTTAAATACTCAGCTGGTCATGGGTTTATTTGTATAGTTATTGCTGAAGGATGTGTGTTCTTTGCACAGACTCTCCCATGAATGAGTTAGGCCTTAATTGTGTCTTCATCTACAGCGATGGATCGTGAAGTGTTTTCACATTCAATAAATGTTTTAAAGCTTCGAAAGTTTCTCTGCAGTGGGAGAAAAACTAGGATCTTTCAGAGTTTCTTGCAAAAATGTTGCAGAGTGAGAAGGAAGATTATGTACTGGAACAGGGTCTAGGGTTAAGATTCTCACCTGGACTGTGAAGGTTTGGACTAGGGTTTTCACATTCCAATTGATGATGTGAACACCAGGTAATAAGCTACTTTGGCTGTTTTTTGGCTTCAAGTAGGAATTTCCAAGTTGAGTATGAGGAATAATTTTGTTCTCAGATATTTCTTTTAAATCAGCATGTTCCTGTTTTGGTGTAATACATGTTCTCTCCATGTAGTTTCTTCTGAAAAAATCTAACCAAAAGTAGAAATTAGTCCTTCTTCATACATGGTTTAAGCTAGATGACCTCCTGAGGAGTCTTCCAGCCTAAATTCTTCTATGATTCAACTTTGGTGGAAGAATTACTTTCCATCACCAATAAGAAAAAACAATTCTTGAACCTAGAATTACACTACAGTAAAAAAATGTCACATTAAGTGTTAACTGCCAGGATTTAAAGACTTGAATATCAAACCATAAAGTAATTATTAGCTACTGCTCTCAGTTACTGAATAGTTTGGTGCATATAGACTCTGCATAAGTTCTCATATATATATATATCTGTATGTATATATATCTGTATGTATATATATATATATATATGTATGTGTGTGTGTATGTTTGTGATACTAGACACCGAAAATCAATGCCAGAGAGAGACAAAAATCACGTCTATGCTAGGAAATGGTACAGGGCTAGGGGCAGCCTCAGGCACTGGCTGATGGTTATGTGTTTGGTTGCTTGTGTGCTCTATGGTACAATTTTGACCTGGTACAACTAGAGGCATTCAAGATGAAATGACTGATCATGCCTGGGAGGTTACCAGGGGTCACAGACCCTTCCCAATAAGCAATCTGGGTGCTGTTGTGGCTACATTTATAATGGTAAATAACATAAGCAAGTGCAAGGTCACTCTATAGAGGCTGGGGAGGTTGAGGGTGTATTTCTGGCTGTGCCCTAAGTTGGCTGCAGTGTCCACAGACATGCCACTTCAGTTTTTTTAGTCTCTTTATGCCACTGCTTTATTCTTAGTCTCTTTCTTTCACAGTTGTGGATGTCTAGCTGTAAAGGTTCAGCTCTTCAAAACAGTGTTTGTTTTCATTGATGTGTTGGCAGACACACATGGGGAGGGCCTATTCTAGGTTGGGACCTCTAGAGGTTCCCATAATCCAAATAATAGAAAAGAGGAGGGAGTGACATGCAGTTTCTTATGAAATGATTGTCCAGACTTCTTGAGAGATGTAAATTAAGTGACTGTTCTGTGTGTACCAACCTTACAAGAGCAAGAATGTATTTTGCATTCTTGAGCTGACCATTTTGAGAAGAATTTGGGGAGCAGCTTTTGTGTATCTGTGTTTGCAACAGGCAGGAGCAGTTTCCATAATTAACCAACTTAGCATAGCTCCCATTGGACCTGCCAAGGGAGAGCTACTGTGAAAAAAAGGCTTTTAAGATGAGGTAGGTTCCTAAAGATAGGCTTTCACCTTCCCTTGCCATATCACCGTGTGGAAATCACTCAATTGCCATGCGTCCTCACTTATTTGTCTGCAAAATGAAATTATTGGCTGTTTAACAGAACTGACACATACTAGGCTAAATGTGCTGATGCTGTCAAGGGAGAATGTATGATGGGAAAGATCCATGCTCCTCTAGCAAATGCAGTGCTAAGGCTGGGGTTGTGCTGGCAGCTGATGTGCACCCCTGGGCGTGCGCCCAGAATTGCTGCTGAGCTCACACCACGGGGAGGTGAGAGGGCTCCCACCCTCCCTGCTGGGTGCCCACCTCTGGATCAGCTGAGTAATTAAGTGTTTGTTTCCTTCCAGATGAATACAAGAGTAAAGTAGCCTGTGAAGATGACAAGCTGAGGCTAAGCTGTAAGAAGAGCATGGTGATAGCCATTTACTCTGCTATTTTTGGGAGGACACAAGGAGGCAGCCTGGAGTGCCCATACCAAAACCTAGGGATGCCCATGATTGGTAAGCAGGGGGATGGATTGACAGAGCATGCTAAACTGGGCAGGGTGGTTTCATTTACTGTCATCATGGTAGTGCTGGCACAAAACCTGATCAGAAAATTAGGACTGGGACATTAAACCTGCCATGGTAGTGCTCTTGATGTGTGGTACCTTGGTGATACCTGGTGAGCTTCATCATGAACACCAAACTGAGGTTCAGCTCGATGTCCCAGCCAAGTTATCAAGTCACAGGCTTTTAACAGATACATCAGATTATATGCTGGAAGGGTTTCTTGTTCAATTTTCTCTCCTCTTGGTGGTTCATACATCAAACCTCTACCTATAATATGAAGGAGCATATTGTCATGTGCCATCTGTGACATTGAAGCCTTGATATTGCATTTAAATTTTTACTGAAGTTAAAGCAAGGGAGCAAATTAAAAAAGCAAGTTGTTAAGTTTCATCATGTTATGGTTGGCTTACGATATCTTCAAGTAGCTTCTTTACTCTTAGGCTATCATAGTCTCTTACAGTCAGGAGTGAAAGATAAATAATTGAAAAACATTCGCTAGAACTGTCTATTCTTGAGCCAATGTGAAATGACTTTGAATATTTTAGGCTGTGGAAGAGAGAGCAACAGTCTGCAGTACAAAATCCTGTGTTCAAGCATTCCTCATGATCCTTCTCTGCAGAGCTGAGAGGGAATTAAATGATTTCCCAAAGGAATTGCCTCCAGAGTGGGGAAGGCTTTAGTGGGAATTGTACAGGGAAGCTTGATCTGCTGCTATTGCCTGTGCTGAGATCTGTTCAGCTGTATGAGATCTTCGGCTTCACAGCTGCTGATCCAGTGCCCTTAAGGAGTTAAATGCTATTCAAATGGAAGCATGTGAAGTGACTACTTGGCAATATAATACACAGGTGATGGGTGTCAATAGGAACCCACAGGTGGAATCAGGCCAGTCAGGTTATTTGTGCAGCATGGGGAGTGCCTTAAAGTTGTGTAGCTGTGAAAACCTGAGCACTTACAGTACAACTGAGCAGTGCAGAGTCTCCTACACAGTCCCATGGGTGAGGTGAGTGACAGCAGTCAACATCCTTTAACGAGTTACCTCCCATCTCTTGAGGTGACCAGTGTCCCTGCATGTGCTTCTGTTGTCCCTCAGATGCCAGGGTGCAGAAGCTGAAGCAGATATGTGAGGCAGGTTAGCTTAGACCACTTTTGTCTGGTGTTTGGGAGGGGCTGTGCACTGGTTTCTATGGTGGTTGGGCTACTGGGTGAGAACTTGCTGAGTTATTAAGCTGGATGGGTTTCTGGAGTAGACCCGAGCACCCCAGTCCTCTGTCCTTGCTGAGAGAGCAGGAACAGGCACATACCAGTGACAAGGTACCAGCACAGGGACCTGCTCTTCAGTGTCAGCGTGAAGCAAAACCTTACTTGAAGCTGCAAAGTTTTACTCTTCTTTGTCCAGATGCTAAGTCACAAAATTTGTACTGTCTGGCATATGAGTATGTGACACAGGAAAACGGGATGGGAGGCAGTGGAGCTGGGAGAACAAGCAGTGGGGTCTGACAACAGGGCTGCACATGCCATAGCATCTCCAGTGCCTGCATGCCCTGCTGCTTTCAGACTGGCCTTGTGAGCTCTACAAATTGGGATGTTTGCCCAAGGAAATGAGGTGTCAGATCCTAGAGTGCAGCACACAGTCTGTGGCTGGGACGAGGCAGAGCCTTCCTCCAGTGTGAGCTCTTAAATGAAAGTAGTTATGAGAGCTGGCTCAGTACAAGGCACTGTAACAACAAGCCAGGGATGGGAATGCTGAGGGAGCTTTACGATAAAATCCAACACGAAGTTTTAGGCTGTGAACTGATGCTAAAAATCACTGAGATGTTGGACACAAGCAGATATTCACGTTTGGAATTGCTGAGGTCTCAAGTATCTGTGTTAAATCAGCCTGGAGCTGCTGGGGTGCTGAGGAGGTAGGTAGGACAGTGGCTGACTGAAAGCCCTGTAGGGCTGGGGAGGAGAGATGAGGAACTCACTATGAAGCAGTGACTTCCCCGAGTTCTCCCAGACATTTGGGCACTGTGTGTGTAGGGTGAAGGACAGACTGCAGCTGTTAACACTGATGTTTCCCTGCATGCTGGAATCCTGAGTGAAGTGTGTGTGTGTGAGCTTAACTAAAAAAAAATTGTGAGTGAGCAGGTGATCTTTTGACTCCCCATATTTCAGCTCTCAAATCCCAGCTACATTTGGGAGTGGTTGTTCAGGTCTCTCCAGCACCAGCTTGTAGATCCCCTCAGCATGACACTGCCAATGCTACAGGCAGTCTCTGCTTATCACGACCTTCCCTTCATCCACCTGTGTGAGCTGACCCAATGGGGCAGAGCTCCAGTGATGCAGGAACACAGGAATGTGAGTTGCGGCTGTAGTTAACACTCCTTTGAGCTACAGGAGAAACTGGTGTAGGATCCATCTCCAACCAAAATCAGCAAAAAGCATATTCACATCATACTTCCCCACAGCCCACTGCAAGAAATCACAATCCTGCATGCAGTTACAGCAGAGAAATGAGTGGGTTGTGCTCCCAGCTGCCACTAGTAATTGTGGGAGCAGTGCTCAGGGTCCTCCAACCTGCTCCAGAAGCTGTGATTCTGCCACGGGCCTGCCTAGCCCAGCAGGCAACTCTGTTCCTTCGGGAGCAGGTGGAAACATCACAATTTATAAATCAAAGCTTTTGCTAGCTAGAGAACATTTCCCTGCACGTTCCCACGTTTCCAGTGTGGGGAGGGCTGCTCCATGACAGCCTTTGATCCCAGACATTCACAGCAAGCTGATCTTACAAATATGACCATATGACTCAGACTTTGTGGCAGCATCTAGTTCCTGTAAGGCAGAACTGAGATATGTTCTGTCTATGGAAGATTTATTCTGTTTGAATTTCATGGGACTGATGATTTGTGTCAAGTCTGAGCCTTGGCAAAAGGCCTTTTGCTAGGAATTAGGTCCTGGACAAGTTTGCAGTGATTATTTATATCCAGGCAAAATGAGCTACTTGATGAGTGAAGAACTCATACTTGCCCCAAAGGTGGTGAAGGTTATCTTTTCTTCCTCTCCAAATGAAAAACAGTTCAGAAAATTTGATTCCTTTTTTTTTTTTTTTTTTCCTGTGGAAGAAATGCACATTTGGATTGAATTTAGAAATCTACAGCTTGTACAGGTGAGGCTTTTAAAGAACTGAGGTCTAAGATGGGGAAGGGAGATGGCCTAATAGAGCATTGCATGTATAAGGTAAAAAAATAATTCAATTTGTGTCATTTCTGCTTTGAAAAACAAGACCTTGTACTCCTGTAGAAATGTTAAGGAAATAAACTCTACCAACAGTGAGTTTCCCAGATTCTCCAGAGGCATGAGAGACATCAGGTGCTCAGGTGGGTCCTGAGGTATCGTGATGTTGCAGCCCTTTTAATCCAGCTATTGTTGTGCTGTTTTTGGGTGATGTAAGATCCCCACCATGCCATGCCAGACACAGGCTTTCTCTTTGTCTAATGTCTGTATGAATGCACTTGTCATCTGTGCAGAGAAAGCTATTGCTAAGAACTCCATCCTGTCCCTGTCACATTAAAGAGAAAATCTGCAAGATCCCCTTTTAGCTGGAAACATGCTAAAACTTGTGTCTCTGACCGTAATGGGAAACCCCTGCAAACAGCTGGACCCCTCCTTGAATGCCTTGGGAACTCTGAAAAGCTCCTAAAGGAATTTGACCTTGTTTGTAACTCTCTTAATAAAGCCTCCACTTTGCTGCCAGCATGTGCAGAGAGCAGACACAGAGCATAGGGAAGTCTCTGGGGAAAGAGCTATTTACAAGCAATGAACCATTCATTTCCCTCAGTCTAGTGAGCCCTTTGCCCCTTTTTCGTGTTGTTTACAGCTGCCTCTGCCTGCATCTCTAAGTGACTTGTTTATATCAAGAGAAGCCAATTTAAAAAATGGCCTTTTCCTACGTGTATCTGAGTGCAAGGTAATGATCTAATTTGGAGGCTGAGGAGGAAGAACTTGGATGGAAAATGATTATTACCCTTTTTATCACTTAGTGTAGCAATATCTTTGATCATATTCAGGACACCAGACATGTTCACATTATTTGGTTTTACAGTAGCTACCCCTCTGAACCACAGAGAGTGAGGTGGATGTGTTCAGCTGACCTCTAACATAGGATCCAGGACTGCTTCTCAAGGACCCCTGTCTTTCTCCATCACATATACAAAAAGCCCAAAGCAATTTAATTGCTCATCCTGGGTAGAAGGAATCTGGGCTTGGCTTTGGAGTCAGTGCAAGATCGTGGGAACTCTGGCTCCACAGCCCAGCTCTGGGTTGTGGTGTGTGGGTTAAGCTGAGTAGTCTGCTAAGAAGTGAAATGTCCTTGTCACTCAACATACAAGTTCTCTCCTGTGCCTCTATAAAGGGGAGAAATGGATGTGTTCACAAAGCCCTGAGGAAAGTCAGATGGTCAGTGGTGCTCTCTAACTCATGGAATCTGATAATGCAAGAGCAGCAAATGAGCCAGTCCTTTAGGTACTCATTCCCTGGCATTTTTCATTCTAATGCTTCTAGTGACAGAAGGTGATCCAACCCAGTTTGTTTTGATTTCCTCCTCTTAATGCAGATGTATATGGGACTCGAAGCAGAGCCCTCATATAAATATTTATTACACCATATAAATAATGGACCCTTCTAGTTTGTTTATCTGTGATCAGATCTAGCATGTGAATAAGTATGAAATACATGCAGTAAAAAATCCATTTTATTCCACGGTACTTGTTCCTGCCAGCACAAGAGCTGGTTTTAAGAGACTGCTGCCCCTCCAGATGTGCATTTCTCTCTCTTTTCTGCTTCACCATCCATGGCCATTTTCCACCCTGTTCCCATCAGTACAAGTTTGTGGCTGTGCTCTAATCTAGGTCTTAATCAAATATTTAAAAATAAAAGGCCTCCAAACTGTGGAGCTGGACTGATGAGGAGTAGTAATCTCTGGCACTGAAGGGGGAAGTAGAGGGGGACTGGGATGGCAGGAAAGGATGGGATATCCACTGAAATCTGTGTAGTATGGTCGACCTTTAGCAGATGCAAGTGCTTGCAGCTGAAATGCTCTCATGCTTCATCCTGATTTCACCATATGTCCTTTAAACCAACTGTAAAGCCAGGTCTGTGGGACAAGCAGCAGGTGTAGGAATGTCAGACCATGTTGTTCCTCTCTAAGGTGCACACCAGGCTTCCAAAGCACCCCTGCTTGTAGATGTGACTCTATATATGCTTCATTTGCATTGAGTGCAGAAACTACTTTATTATGTGTATAGCTCATGATTAAGAACATGTTTTTAGAGGCCAATCTGCTTCTATGTAGTAAAACTCACAAGTATCCAAATTTGAAGGCTAAATAAATATCAGTTGCTGTTTAATTCACATATCATACCTTATTAAATTTAAATTAAATGCCATTCTCATTTAGAATGCTGAGTTAAAGGGGGACAAAGCCTGCTTTCAGAAAGTTGTTTTTCAATTTTAGATACTTTATGTGTTTCAATTTTTGCCTCAAAACACCAGGAGGTAATTAAAATCACTTTACAGCTGTTTCTAGAAAACTCAAACTATTGTTGGATTCCATAGAGTCATAAAAATGATTTATATGGAGTTGTTTTTATATGCACACAATAGCTATTTAAAAAAAAAAGAAAGAAAGAAAAGAGAAAATCCTTTCAAATGTGAATCTGGGCAAGATCTTTCCCTAAATTCAAGTTGGTTTTAAAACACTCTTTACAGTGAAGTGACCCCATGCAGTGATTGTAAATAAAAATTCTGAAAGTAGTGATTTAAACAGCACTAGCAGTTTCTGTGACGCTATTGGTGTGATATTTGAAGAAGTAAAGCAGGCATTTGTATCAGTAGTATCAACTTCTTTAGTAGCTGATTTTATAAAAGATGCCTATTGTCCAACTATTAATAAAAACAAACCCAACAACATAAGGGCAGAACTTGAAAGATTTAAATCTACAGCATCTTAGTTTATTTCCATGAATTTACTCTGAATGAAAACCAATGTAACTTGTTGAGAACTGATAAAGTTTGTCTTAAAATAATTCAGATGTCGCTCAGGAATACTGTAAAATTACTGTGATGGTGAATGTTGAGCCTGAGAAACAAAGGTAACGTGAAACCTGTGAGCTTGCAGGCACGCCATGCTTTATTTTAGGAACCAAGGGCAAGAAGTGACTTGCAGGCTGCATTAGCTGGGTAATCTCTCTGAAAAATGGGCCAGTCCCACAGCTTCTGAAGTTTGGACCTTGCTTCAGCCTAAATCTAGGCACTTATTGACTGTCTCCATATTCAGGAAAAGACTTTTGTTGGGCTGTAATGAATAGAAAGGACAAATGAACTCAAGGACTCCACAGAGCAGTAGATGAATTGAATGCACCATCCCTGTCCTGTACTGAGGGAGGCTAATGCTGTTGGCTTCTTTGCTTCTTATCTTGAATGGCTTACAGCTCTGCTGCAAATGAAAAATTTTTGCTGTCATTGCCAGACCAAAACTTCTTTGTTCTCTGAGACTTCTTGGAAAACATTAGAAGCTGTCCTCAGATTCTCACTTTAGCCCCCAAACCCCAGAAATGTTATTAATTTGCTCAACTTTACACACTCTGAGTCAGTCTCTGCCTCATATATTTTATATGAGTTCTGATTCCAGATACAAAGGTGATAAGATGATTTAAATTCACATTAATAAACCAAATGTTTCTAATTGTAACTATAGGATTTGTAATTAAACCTGTAATTGATCCATCAGTTGCAGTCTCTAAATGTGATTGGTTTCTTTTAAGATCATTTTGTCTTTTCTGGCCTGCTGCTGAAGTTTCCAAAGTGTTATGAAGTGTATGGTGACTAATTTTTCCTCTCTCTTTCTTTAAAATGTACTTTTTAATGTAAAACTGGCCTTCTCTGCACATTCTTCTAATGTTTGGATATAGATTTCCTTTTTAGCCAGTTGTTTTCAGTGATGTTGTGCTGCATCAAGGTGAAGTTCTCTGCTGCTATTTGTAATAATGATGATGACAATTTATCATTATTACAAATAGCAGCAGGGAACTTCACTTTTTGATTGCTTTGAGTTTCTACTCCTGAGCATTCCGCTTTAAACATCTGCTTCTGCACCTCTTTTTGAGGGCAGTCATTTGTTTCCATTGGTTGATTTTCACATTGTTTGGTCTTATGGATACTTAAGTATTTACAGTTTGGTTTTCTGCCTCTTCCACACTTCCTGTGGATCTAGATCCAAGTTCACTTCTTGTGTTCTCTGCAGAGGCTTGTGTGCCTCCATGGCAAGGAAGAGAAATTCAGTGTATTTCGGTTCAGAAATCATGTGACAGCACCACACTGATAAAGAAATTACCTTCCTAGGCTGCTTACTGAGAGAGAAAGTGGACAAAGTCCATCCTTATTAACAGTCTTCTGCACTGGCTTTTAAAGAGAATATCAAACTTGACGGGCATGGGCTGAGCTGAAAATGCCCGAAATTTGATATACTGCACAGAGTACAGACTGACTCATCAATGCTCTGTGGAGACATCCTTCACAGGCTGCTGGATGGCTAATTTTGGCTGAAGCAGAGGCTTAGACACCTCCAGCAGTTGTCGCTGTATGAGGAAGCTGAACTTTGTATCCAACACAGCTAATGGAGCATCTTTAAAATACATGAGAAACTGTCCAAAAGCAGGAGAGCTTCCCTCCCTCCTGTTTATGATAGAGATTCTCTTGCAGATTGGGGCAGTTTTGAGTCACTCCTAGGTAAAACATGTAAGGATTTAGGCAGCTGCCTCACCTGCAAGTTTGGAGTTACTTCCGCTTACATCTTTTTTTGCCATTCCATTGAAGTTTGCTTTCTCTTTTGGCAGACAAGTGGATACCACAGCACTGATTCAGGCATCTGCCAGTTTTCTTTGCAGGAACTAAATTTCTCTCCTCTTAGATCACTGACTCCCACATCTTCCGTTTTTCATTCTGTCCTCTGTGCTTCATTGCTCCCAGCAAGTAACTTTTCCTCTTTAATTCTTTAGCAAGAAATCAGGCTGAGTGTTTTGGAGAAAAATCCTGTCCTCTGCTGGGGAGGAGTGTCCTCCAAGAGCTGTCAGTTGTTTGTAAATGACTTACCTCAAAGGAATAGGTGTCTTAGGTTGTTCCTTTCACCTTTCACCTCCTGTTCCTTTCACCTGCTTTCCCCTAGCAAGGAAAGCTAGGGGTCTGCTGATTAAATTCGAGATGTAGGTCTGCTCCTGATGACTTTACACTAAGCCAAAGCTTGGCACAGAGTTCGTCTCTTAATCAGGTACCACCAGTCCTGTTCCAGTGCCTAATCACTCACCTCACATGCACTGCTGGAAATAGTATCTCAGACAGTGATTCTCTTTCTGAAGCCTTTAATTACAGCCAAGCATTTGGTCCTTTTGTTACTTCAAGATCTTATACTTTGTTGGTTGGAAAAGTAGGATGAGTGCTCCATTTTTTTTTTCCAAATTCACTGACTCAGAGAGTGCATCCTCTGACCAGTGGGTGGAGTTTTCTTCTCAGGTTCTGTTTTGCTTATTTTTAAGTGCACACGTGTTAATATTGAGTTGTGCTCCGTGCTCTGCTGCCTTTCCAGATCCATGGAGAGCCTGTGGAAAACCACTACCTGACAGCTTTACAGCATATTCACATGTCCAGGTGTGCTTGGTCCTGCTTACTCTGGACAGCCTGTCTCATCTGTGCAGGAACCTGCCTTTGCAGGCTCAACATGGCTGTGCCAGGTGAGTCTGATCACGAGGTTAACAGATGCACAGATGCTCTCAAACACCTGTAATATGCCCAATTTCACTGTGGTATTAGTCACCCTTCTCAAAACTAGGTGTCTAAATCTATTTGTGCATCCATCTGTGATAGCTGATGCCTTGGAAGAGGCTCCAGTCTCTACCAGAGCAACTCAGATTTACCAAAATGCAAAATTTAAACTGTTTGGAAGCATTCTTTCAAGCCCAGATAGGTTTTGCAACCACAAGCAGCAATGTGTGGCTTGGATTTCAGATTTAGATGTGTCACCCATACCAGAGAAAAACAAGTAACACTGAGTAACCAAAGTTAAGGATGTGATTAATAGGCATTGGCTCCAGTTTCTTTTTTTTCACCAGGAAGAGGTAATAAAGAAATAGTCATGCTGGGAAGCAGCCTTAAACTGACTAAAATCCATTCATTGTGGTGAGCTTGATGATATGGACATTACATCACTGAGACTGACTCCAGTTTTAAAGCCAACTCTGTCTGCAAGCTGCAGCTGGTAAGACCCTCCATCATGGCTCTGCTGCCCTGATTTGGGTTTTTACCCTGAGAGAGGTTGGGCTAATAAAGAAAATAGACTAAGGCGTCATATCCTACTAAATGCAGTTGGTAAGATGAATTACCCACTGAAGGCTTGGACCAAGGGTTGTGAAATGAAACTTGCCAGCAATCTGCATTTGTGGAGGGATCTGCATTTGTGGAGTGATCCCGGAGCAAGGCTGGAGGGTCGTGCAACTTCTGGAAAGTGGGGCCAGAAATAAAGAGAATAAAGTAAGCTGATCTCACTCCCCCCAAATCCCCAGCTTTAGTTTTAAAATACCATATTCCAAAAGCACAGCTGATGCCTTTAAACACTTTCACATGTGGAAGTTTCACCATAGCCAGGATTTGTGTTTGCTCTCTGGCAGTGTACTGAAGCAAACCAAGACTAATGAAAGCTGAGGGTAACTCTGGTCCAACCTCTCTAAGTGGGCTCTCTATCTATGAGATTTTAAAGCAGTTTTTATTGCTCTACTGTGGGATTTGAGTTTTTGAGCTTTTAAAGGTTCTTGGTAGGGGCCTGGCTCTGCTTAGCAGTACTTACCTCAGACTTAGTGATACAGTCTTGGCATTTGTGAGTGTCCTTCCCACACCTCTGACACCTGGGATCACTTTTTTCTCACTGGTGCCAAGGTGGTTTCTCATACAACATTTGTAATTTGCATTTAGCAAGCAAACAAGCAGCAGAAGAAGGGAAATCATGGAACAGGGAATTGTTAAGGTTGGAAAAGACCTCTAAGATCATAGAGTCCAACTGTAATGTTTCCCTGAATGAGCATGACATCTGGTACAAGAAGAGTGCCATGTCTACTTTCCCACTTCTGAAGACCTGAAGAAAAAAAATGAATTTGGCCAGCTGAAGGGGACCACAGCCCAGTTCTGCCGCACCATATTGCTGGGCTTGATTTCCTTGCATCTTTTTGACAGGCTAACTTCATGATTTATGGATAAGAGAGCCTCTGTTTTATTCCTTCTCTGAGCTCTGAGAATGGGCACCTGGAGGTGAAGACTTCTGACCTGGAATCACCTCCAGAAGAGGTACTAATATACTTGGAACTCTCACTTGAACGAGTTCTCTACGGACTTATTTACATTTGGAAATTAAATTACCTACATGCACTTCATAACAGCCAACAGGAGTGATGGTCAGTGTTTTTATACTCCTGAGACATGGAGGTAGAAGAAAATACCATGTTGTCACTCCTAGAGCTCCAAATGACATGGTGGTGACTGTGATTTATGAGGGTGCTGTAGTCTCATCTATCACTCAGACACCTCTCAGATGTATTATTGACATCTTCAGTGCTAGTCAGTGAGGGAATAAAGATGCTTGAATATGACATTTTGGCATCCAGCTAAATGAGCTCCTTATCACAAACCCTTTGAAGTGTGTAAGGAAGATGGTCACATGGAGGTTTTGGTTGCTGCTCTTACATTTTCAGTTCAATGTGGAGGACAAAGATATTGACAAACCAAGAAAACTAGGAAGGGAAACAAAGCTGATTTCCATATTGGTGTAGTCTTCCCTCAAAACACTGGTGGCTGCTTGCCCTGGCATTTATGGGAATGCACAAGGCATTTTTGCTTAGAAACTGTGTGGAGGAAAAACCAGGAAAATTTCCCCTTTGTAACCAAAAGAAAGTCTTTGAAGTAAATACTTGGTCAGAATTTGTTCCTAGAGCCTATTTATTTTTTTTCAGGGCTAGAAAAATATGACTTCTTCCAAGAGAATGGCTCAGGTCTTACCATGGGGAAAATGAGAAGAGTGTTTGGATTTACCATATGGGTAAATGGTAAATGCCTGCTGTTGTCAGTAGAGTTTAGCTGGATCTTCTAACATGGGTACCTCAGATGACTTTCTGCCACTCCTGTATCCACCAGATTTTGGTGTTCAGTAGGATATGGAGGTCAGTGAAAAGAGTAAGACTTGCCTAAATTGTGGCTATTTGCTGCAAGAGCCAAGAAAATGGGGTACTAAAAGAAACCTCCACCATTCTATGTTGAAGTCAAGCTGGCAGCCACCTAAAAGCAGTCAGAGACCAATACTGCTTAAAATTTTCTGTAATGACCTGGATAGTGGGGTAGAGTTTGTAAGTGGTACCAAATTGAGCAGGACCGTTGTTACAGTATAACTGGAATATCAAAGTGTCCAATTCAAGGTTCTCCAAGTAAAGTGATACCTCTCCAGGTGAAGGGCAAGTGCAGTGAAGGGCCACCACGCTGGTGAGGGGGCTGGAGCACACAGTGTATGAGGGAATGCTGAGGGACCTGGCATTTTTCAGTCTCCAGAAGAGAAAGCTCAGGATTGGACCTTATGGCTGTTTTCTACTACTGCATGGGCTGCTCTGCAGAAGACTCTTCTTGGAAACACATAGAAAAAAACAGCAAACTAACACCAAAAGCAATTAACACGAGTTGCAGTAATAGAAAGCTGAGTAGATACAAGGATAAAATTCTTCATTCTTCACCTGGAAAGGGGTTTGGGGAATATTTCTCTGTGGAGAACTTGCCTGGACAAATTCTGAGCAAATTGATGTAATATCAAAGCTGGCTGTGCTTTAGGCAGGAGGTTGGATGGGGTAGGCTCCATATATTACTTTCAGCTAAGTTATGGGATGGTTTATGTGCTGCTATCACAACACGTGACTTTTCTCCCTGTGTATGTTTCCCTGGATATATTACAAGGTTTGCAAAAAGTCCATGTAAAAGAGGCTTTTACAATCTTGGTGCTCTGTTTTCTATGCTAGAGGCTTTCATCCCCATGTGTAATTGAAGTATAGACAGTCTCTTCTGCTTTACTGCTCATTTTGGCTGCTGCAGGTTGAGCTAGAGCAGCCTGGCAGTTGGAGATCTGAGGACTGCACTACTGATATTTGTGAATATGGAGGCCTGGTCTGTGCCCAAAGAAGTTGGGTATGTAGGGTTACATACAGACTGGTAAACTAGCAGCACCAGGGCCTGGGCACAGGTACTGGAAATAGATCTTCAGTAGCATGATCCATGGCATAGTTTGTTGGCTTAGTCTAGCTAACACACTCCTGTTAGTCTGTCCCAAAGATCATAGAATCCTAGAATGGTTCGGGTTGGAAGGACCTTAAAGATCATCTTGTTCCAACACCCCTGTTCATGGCACATCTTACATTAAGCCCAAGTCGCTCAAAGCCCTGTCTATCCTGGCTTTGAATACTTCCAGAGGCACTTTGCGGTTGGTTGTAGGACAGAGACTGAGTACCATCACTCTCTTTTGAAGGGTAAGAGTGTTTAATATCATGGTTATGGGCTGTTCCACCACAGTTGGCCTCAGGGACAGGGATGGTCCAGCGTAAGTTTTCATTTACCAGTGAACATGTACCAAAACAGTGTAGACTGGACCTGGGCACTGATAAAATACCAGTAAGGATTGCAGTGTTAGGACCTGTTCTGGATGATGGAGCTACCTAGAAGAAGCTGGGTATCTAGGGCTATGTGGAAGAGGCTCTTACAACTTAAGCTACATGATTTGTGGGGCTGGTGAGGGGACTAGAGTAGGGTCCCACAGCTGCCTGTAGGCAGTATGGCTTGTTGTTTTCAGTGGATATCGTGGGCAGGGCTGTCCTCTCTTGGGCCAAAAAAAATGCAGCTGCTGCTGATAAAGGTGGCATCAGGACTGTGCTCACCTGCCATGTACACATCAACTGCTCTGGACTGGATACAGTGAAAAGAGCCTGCTACTGCCTGGCCCTGTGGCTGGGTGACCTTGTGTCCATGCTTTCCATCCAAAATACTGTGGGGGCCTTCTGTAAATTGATATTTGGGACTAGCCTTGTTATATCTCAAGCTGTATTACCTGTTTGGGGTAGTGCTTGTTGGCAAAATCATTCTAAGGAACAGGGCAACACCAAAACAAGGAGGATAACAGTGTGTCCAGATTTAAGCTCTGTTTGATTTCCTAATGCAAATGCTTCTGCTAAAGTCAACATGAATGGAGACCACGGCCTGCTCAGAACTGCATGGGAGGAAGGAAGTCATCAATAGCAGGACATTACTGATAGCTAGAAAAACTGCCAATGTTACTTTGAGGATATATGACAAATAAAACTCCTAGAAGTGTTTTCAGTGAGCTGAGTCTACAGTTTTGACATCTGAAGAGTCAATCCAGTTCATTAAGGTGGAGAGCAGAGCCTGTAGTTACTGCACATTCCCGCATGAGGAACATCCCAAAGGCTGACCATCTCTGGGGATGACATATGCAAAAGCCTTGTTGTGCCCCTCACAGGACAAATAATGGGTAATGTTCCTCTGCCAGGGGGCAAGGCCCCTGAGCAGACAGCTGTGGGATGTTCTCTGTTTTGTATGGGAACAATAACAAATAAAAAGAATAGGCGCCCTCCATGAAATCCTCTGCAGTGCTTAGATTTGATGAATTTCTCTAAATGGACATTTGCAAAAAGACAATGAATCAGGATTGCTGCATGCCAGATGTTTCCACTGGAATCTCTCACACTCATTGGATCAGAAATCCCCAAAGGAGGTTTGGGTGGTTCAGTATGAAAATGTTCACATGGAACCTTGTTCTTTTGTCATTTGCATTATGCTGCCTTTGATTTGAGAAAAAAACCATGTTACCCTCTAGACTTGGTTTTCTGTGGCTTTCCTGTGTCTCTCATGGCTTTTGTTGTTGTGCTTGTTCTAGCACTCAATAGCTTTTGGGGTTCATTTTCCCTTTCCTTCCCTCCTAATTAGTGACCTAAAGGGGTTTGTATGCCTTTCTCTGCAGCTGTCCTGTTGCTTTTAGCAACAATTTGATGTTGAAGAAATGTCTCCTTGTCAGCTTCCCCCTAAGCTTGGTCCTGGCTGGACAGTGAAAGCAAACTATCAGTCTTGCATCTAAAAGCTCAAGACCTTGTCTCTACAAATTGTTTTTACCCTAGCTGAGAAAACAGGCAAAACCATCTGATAGAAAATATGACTTGTGAAAATACTTACTTTTGGGGCTTTCCATATTCTAAATTCCTGATATAAGAAATGTTTCTACTTGCATGGAATAAATGCACTTAAAACAAATTTCTACTTACTTGGTAGATGACAATATTATAATTATTCCACCTCACAGTAACTCATTAGATTTAGAAATACAACATCTTCTAAGGGCAGACAGGGACACTGATCACATCTGTCTGTAGCTGGGGCCAGAGAGGGGCACTTGACACAGCTCTTGTGGGTGTTACACAGGCTAAAAAAGCCTATCCAAACTCTCCTCATCTCTTCCCCTCAAAATGAAACAAGCTATGTTGGGTTTGCCTGGTCACATTTTGGTAGCAGGAGCCTACAGGGGTGCCTTCTGTGAGAAGATGCCAGAAGCTTCCCCCATGTCTGACAGAACCAATGCCAATGCCAGGCTCTAAGAGGAACCACCAAGGGGCCAAGGCTGAGCCCAGCAGAGATGGTGGAAGTGCGTCTGGGATAACGTATTTAAGAAGGGGAAAGAAGTTACTGTGCAACAGCAGTTGCATCCAGGAAAGAGAGAAGTGAAAATGTGTGAAAGCAACAGCCCTGCAGACACCCAGGTTAGTGAAGAAGTAGGGGCAGCAGCTGCTCCTCCTTCCCAGTCACTGGAGCTGAGATTCCCATAGTGCAGACCACAGTGAGGCAGCTGTGCCCCTGCAGCCCATGGGGGTCCATGGGGGACTAGAGATCCACCTGCAGTCCGTGGAGAAACCCACATCAGAGCAGAGGGAAACCCAAAAGACATTGTGACTCTGTGGGAAGGCTGTGATGGAGCAAGTTTCCTGGCTGGACCTGTGACCCTACAGGGGACCCAAGCTAGAGCAGCCTGTTCCCACACTGGAGCAGGGGAAGAGTGTGAGGAGTCCTCTCCACAAAGAGAAAGGATTGGCTGAGACAACATGTGATGGACTGAATGCAGCCCCCATTCCCTGTCCCCCTGTGCCACAGGAGGGAAGGAGGCAGAGAAAATCAGGAGTGAAGGGTTTTGCTTGCGTGGTGGGTGGACCCTGGCTGGACACCAGGTGCCCCCCAGCCAGAGTCCACCCACCACACAAGCAAAACTTGGATAAAACCAACACACCCAAATCAAATCAGACTTTTACCCTTCCCCAACAAGGCCCCAGTGTCCAACTCCCTTACACCTGTGAGATGGGAATTTGTTAATAACTTTTCATGTTACTGTGATCCATGGCATTATTGGACAGCTAAATTAATCTGCATGAATTCCATATAAATATTATAACTGTATTAGCTTATTAACATATATTCTGTTACTATGACAGTCTCTTAGTGCATGGGGAAGCTTGTAGTGTTTTTGGATAAATATATTGGAGTAAGACTCCAAAGATCTGAGACCTTTCCCCACGTTCTGCATTGATTTACTCTTGTTAGTCTTTTCACTTTTCTGTGAAGCTGTTTCTCTCCATCTGTTAAAGTGAAGATACTGATACCTATCTTAGAGTCCTTTCAGACCTTTGTAGAATGATAAGTAATTATTTTTATTATAGATAGCCTTTTCCCTGCGGAAACAAGCCATCTTTTATTTGCAGCCTTCTTTCTACAGATGCATGGGGGTTTCTGATTCTTCAGTGATCTTTTTGGTAATTTCCTTTCATCAATTTACAATTTATTAGAGGTGTGTTAGAGTCAGGTACACCTTCCCATGTAAGCACAAAGACTTTCAAATATGGAAATCCCACATGTATGTGCTCTCAGTCTGCATCTGGTAAATTATTTCTAGGCAATTTCTGTTGTGAATGGACAAATATTCACAAAGAGGTATTGTTTTTCCCTTTTAGAGTGTCAGTCAGCTACTGCTCTCCAGCTCATGATCAAGCGCTGTCATGGGAAAAGAAGCTGCAGCATATATGCCAGCACCTATGAATTTGGAGATCCTTGTTACCCAGGCATCCAAAAGCATCTTAATGTCATCTACACTTGTGGTATGTCACAAAATTCTCTTACTTTAAACTCTCACAGGGGTGTATGTTTGATGAACAGTGATATGTAGAGAACAACAAGACATTATCGTACACAAAAAGTTGTTGAGCTTCCAGTTGGCTCACGGTGATTCTTGTTTAGTCAACAGGGGAAAGTTCTGTGGATCACTGGAGTGGTTTAATTCTGTCACTTTTTGTACTCATTGGCTTGATAGAAAAAGCAAAAAAGGTGGAAATGATATTTTATGAACACATTCAGCTGTTTCTTCAAGGCAGGAAAATCTGCTGGTGGAATCAATCCACTCAGTGGAAGTTTACACCCTGAATGTTGGCACCCTGCAGCAAAGTTGTGGTTATCAGTAGGATCCTTATTACTTTGTTCTGTATTTCATTTTGTACCCTAGAATCAGATGAATACCAATCCATACTCATCCACTGTGTTAGTAGAAAGTCACTCCCAAAATCTTCAAGTGAAAATTGCAACATTTTTTCCGAACAAAATACTGTTATTAAAAAAAAAAAAATAAAAAATAAACAGTTGGAGCTCTAAGTTGGGAGTTTAAGTCATAGTATTGAGCAGACACTGTGCTCCTACCTGACTAGTCATCTTATTTTGTAACACAGGAAAAATTGTTCCTGTCTGAGCCCCGTGGTAGAAAAACAACATCAGGTCTGTTTTCTTACTGTGTGATGATATTTTGGTCATTTGTATCTGACATATTTAAAAATATTTTCTTCAGGGTTTTGCTTACATAGTCGTTGCTAGGATCAGCTCAGTTTATCTCTCTGTTCCTTTCTGCATCCACTTGGAAGAGGAAATTCTGGTGCTACTTTGAATGTGGTGAGAGATGGCGGAGCCTGTGGTAGAGGAGGAATTCTGTGTCCTCAGACAACAGCTCTGTGTGTCAATCCCTGTGTGTAACTGCAGGAGGCTGAGCCTGATGCCATTTGAGATGGAGTCACCATAGCATTTTGTGCAATTGCTATAGCATGGTACATGTACAGAACCTTGAAGAGCAGAGACTTCAATGCAGAAGCAATGAGGCTCTGAGTTCATCTGGCTGTTGTTTTGTTTGGCAGGAGAGGCAGGAAGATTGAGTTTTGTTTGAAATGATGTAGCAAGAAGTAGCAAGGCTATCCATGCAAAGCCCTGTGAGTTTTCTAGTCAGGAAGGTGAGGTTTTTATATCACTTTCCTCATAAAGAGACTGGAGAGAAGCTTATCCTCATGGGGATTTGACAGAAATGAAGGCAATGCAGCAAAACAGGAGCTCCATCCCTCAAAAATCCAGGGAAAACAAACAGAGCCCCATGATGTATTTCCAAGAGGATTTCTTCTTCAAAGGCCTTAACAGCCTTATTCTGGCTTTGTGATCCTGGTCTCAAAGTCCACTACAAAAGACATTAATGATCTCTTAATCTGACCTTAGCTTTCCTAGTCCTAGCCTAACTGTATCAGGAAATGAGTCACGCTTGAGAGCACAAAATGGCATGTTTTGCTTTTCCGTGGGTGAAATCTGCCTCATCCTTTGAAGGTGGCCATGGCTCCTTTTCAAAACCATGATCTCAGACATGTCTCTGAGCTGGATTTTGTGATCAACAGACACATATTTCTCGCCTCAAACAGCAAAATCCTTCAAAATGTGAAAACCAAATAAACAAGAAATCAAATTCCAGTCCTGTCTGCTTGTGTCAGACAGAACTAAGTCCTGGCATTCTTTTAGAAGAAATGGTAAAACCAAGCAGTTTGATATTCTTATGGTTTAGAGCATGGTAGTGTAGTGAACCTCCTGTTTGATATCTCTTTGTTTCAGGTTTCCATAAAGCTTCACACATTATTGCTTCTAGTATGGTGCTCCCCTACTTTCACAAAACCTGTGGGAGTGAAAGGGGACAGTCTTTGATGAACAAATGTGACTGCACTTCCCTGTGGCCTTTATCTAGATACAGATACCTGTTCCCCCCCACTTGCAGTTGGAAACATGTGACCCCTGGAATTAAGGATATGGCTTTGGTGAGCAGTGAAAAATGCAGAATGACCCTGGCATAGCTTGGGAAATGTGATGGGTGTAAAAATGGATTTTTCTGAGCATCACTTCAACCCTTCTTCTTGCTGCTTCAAGTAGGTGACCTCATCACTCCCTGAGATCAGACTGTCTGTCAGACTGTGGCAGAAATGTCCTGCCATTGTTCAGCAGCTTGGACCATGTCACTGGTCTTACCTGTGAGAAAAACTGCAATGTGACCTTGTTCAGTGCTGACCCACTGTGCTGCTTCAGAAGAGGTGGTGAGAGCAAGCATAGCGGGGGACATGGCAGTGTGGGTGGTACAGCCTTCATACAGACATTTCCCCTGTGAGAAACTAAAGTAAGTATGGGGACAGGGCTGCTGGACTCTGCTCTTGCTGCTAAAGCATGGGGAGGGCAGTAAAGAGACTAATATGTCTTCTTCCAATAGCAACTCATGAAAAAAATCTGCTGAGGGAGTAACTTATGAGGTGACAAAAAGTAATATTAACTGAAAACTGGTGTTAGCAGAAATCACGGCTCTTTTGCTGAGATGGACCCTGTGACAGGATTAATGCTGGTGTTGGCTGTGTGGACAGCCTAGGGAAGAGCTGGTGAGGTAACTTATCTCCCAGTCCTGGCAGGAGAACATCTGCAAGGGTCTCTCTCAGGTCAGCAAGTCCAGACTGTTCTCCTCTAACTTGACAGCACAAGCTGAGCCCTATTCCAGATCTCCAAGAGGTAAATGGATGAGGCAAAAGCTTTTCTTTCTTTAAGCCATATCTATATTTCTTGGAGGTTTATTCCTCTAGCCTCCACGTTTTATTGGACATGAGAATGCCTGACATACTGATATGGTTTGAAGCTGGCTCCCTGCCAAGTCTCCAAACCTTACCACCAGAGGCCCCCCCCCCCCCAAAAACCTCAGGGAGAAGAGGGAGAGAAAAAAAAAAACCAACCAACTAAGAAAACCCGAAACGAGAGAGAGACAGCTAAAGTGATATATATAAATATATTTACACTTATGTTACAATTGAAATATATACACAATTTAAAAATATATAGAATTTCACAAGGGAAGGGGAAGGGGGAAGGGAAAGGGAACAAAACCAAAATAATATATATATATATATATCTATATATCCCAATCAGTAGCCCGAGATCTAGTAACTAAGAGTTAGCAAAGAAAATATCCCACCACTCTCCTTGGGACAACCGAGAGTCGCTCCGGTACGATCACCGGCAACCTCCGCCTCCCAAGGTCGACAAGGCCCTACCAGGCCTCGCTCCCCAACACGGCAGACTCAACAGCAGGGAACCTGCACCTCCAAGCCGCCGGAAGGAAAGAGAGCGAAGGCCTCTCCTCCTTTCTTCTTATAATCTGGCTTACGTAAAAATCGTAGGGAATACTGGGTAAATCTGGACCCTTCCTTGGTTACAAACTGGTCACCAAGGAAGGCCTAGCCCAAACCACCACACATACATACAAAATTTTGTTGATGAATCTGATCTTAAATGAAGGCGTCAACTAACTTGTTACCCAGCTGTATAATTTTTAAAATATTTGCTGTAATTACTCCAGCCAGTGGGAATGTCTCAAGCCAGCAGTTCTCCATATCACATTTGCATCTTGGGCTCAACGCCTGTTGGCATCACTTGGCTGAGAGGGAAATGCCACCAGTTACCGTGTGTAACTGGTATGATTGAAACAAACAAGTAGCAAACAACTAAATGGCAGTGATCTCCCATGTGCAATAGGGTCCCATTAGCCCAGCCAAGGAAAGAGATGAAAAATCTTCCAACATGAAAACATTCCAAACTTTAACCTTGGCAGGAGCTGAAGTACAGAATTTTGGCCCAAAGCCAGATTTAGCTAATGGGATGGTGTGGAAGGTGGGAATTTCCAGTATGTGGGTTCCATTACTGCACTAATAAATACATTAATTATTATTTCAAAGGGAAAAAGCAAGTTAATTCTGAGAAGCTCATAAGGCATTGTGAGGTTGATCTCTGAGTGTAGCAGCTCTAACTAGAGGCAAATATAAAAATTTAAGCTCTGCTTTTTCTTTAAAATGTCATGAAAATCTTAGACGGTAAAAGGAAATAAAAAATTAATGCAAGTGAGAAAAATAGTGCAACAAAGACTAAACAGATTTTCTTTCTTTCTTTCTTTCTTGCTTGCTTGCTTGCTTGCTTGCTTGTTAGCTTTTCTTGCTTTTCTTTCTTTCTCTTCACCAACCATCTTCTTGTCTCTCTGTCTTTCTTTGGTATAAAACATTGTATCTGTAATATCTGAGAGTAACTTGCTAGTGGCTTTGCACTTACTGATACAAGTTACTGTGATCCTGACCTTTTCCTTTTTCTTAATTGTCCACTTATTAACTTCAAAGGATCCCTTTAATTCTCCATATCTCTTTCCTCTCTAGTTTACTAGACTTGTTTTTTTGGCATGCGCTGAAGTCCTAACTCAGCACTGCACTAAAACCTGTAGAATTTTTTCACACATATAGTGCCACTTGGACTCAAGGAAGCAGTGAAGTGCTTTATTTTAAGATCTACAGATAATTACCATGAAAGTTAAATATTTTCTCAAATCTTTCTTTGAGTGGGGATGAGGGGCTTGTCTGTGTGTAAAGTGAAACCTTATTTTTAGCACTGAAAGTCAGGGTACCTACTGTCCCCACTGCCAGACCTGCCTCCTCGTGCAGTCCCTGAAGGCTGCAGATGTAAACCCTCTGGAAAGGACCTGCTGTTCTTTAAATACAGGCATTGGTCAGAAATGGTTCCACGAGAGTAAAAGAAAAGGATGGGGACTGTGAATTTCTTTGTATCTAGACATATTTCAGTGGGTTGGATATGGGGCCTGATAACTGGTGACTTTTTAGGGCCATTGTTAGATATATGCTGGAAAAAATGGAGGAAAAATGGCTGTGGATGTGTTTTTGATGTGAATATCTGTGATACGTTCAGATGTGTGTGTGCCTCCTGCGTGATTCATGCTCACCAGAAAGGGCTCATTGGGCTGAGAGCTAATGAACTGCCATGGTAACTCATAAATAGCTTGGAAAATTCTGCAGTTCTGCCACATTAATAATCCTGCCATCCTGCTTTATGAGGCAATAAGCTCAGTCCCAGGGGCCAAGCGCTTCACACCCCAGTGAGAGAACTGCACAGGTAGAGAACAAAGCCTGAGCACCAGAACAGCAGCTACTGTTGTTTTGGGGTGTCTGGTGCTGCTGGGAGACCAAAGAGGGTCAAGGAGAGGTGGTAGAGGTGCTCTGGGGCTGTAGGGGTGTGCTGAATTTTGCTTTCTCTGGTACTTGGGAAAGTAGTCTGTCTTTCTCCAAAATGTTTTGTTTAAATAAATGTTCTCTCAAGCTGGACTAGAGGCAGGGTCTGTGTTAGAAAAGAGAGCTCTGACGTGGTTGCCCTCATGATGATGATGAGGAGGGAGGCTAAAAAGCTGCACAAATTCTCTACTGTCATCTCAAAGGGACTGTGCTCCAGTCCATTAGCTCCTGTGCAGTAAATCTATCAATGCCTCAGGCTGGATGAATGTAATGGTTCCTTCTGCTCTTAAAATGTATGAATTCATGAATGTAAAAAATGCATTTTTATCACTGCAAAACCACTTTCTGTTGCTATAAAAAGCAATTCCAAGACCTGAAAAGTAGTAGGAAAGGAGCAATTCCAAACTTCTAAGAAAAAACAAAAGCCTTTTACATCCCTTTGAAATAGAGCAACGCAGACAGGGCCTTGCCAGAGAAAGAGAGACACAGAATGTGTGATGCAAACTTTCTTTCTTCAAAAGTTGAAATAAAATTTACAAACAAGTAAACATTTCAGGCAGTCTAGCTCTAGGGATGCTACACTGAATGTATAATGTTTGATAATGTTTATTTAACTGGGCTTCTTGTATCATGCTGTGAAGCAGAACTCACAAATGTAGATTTGAAATTCAGAGCCACATAGGTTTGACCTACCAAATAAACAACAGAATAATGATATGATATAATTCTATTATGTAGCTACTTTCATTGTCAAGACATTGTGTTCAGAAATGGTTTAGGACATCTGTTCAAATCCTTTGTCTTATTTTCCTAAGATAAGAGAAGTTTGTCCAGTAATTTTTGTATCAAGCCTGTGCTTCTCCTTAGCTATAGAGTATTTTTTAAAAAGCTATCCAGTCCTCATGTAATGACTACAAATAATGAAAAATTCATGAAGTGGGATTCATCTGATCAAGTGTAAACACATAAGCCATAGAGATTTATAGTGCAGACATTCCCATCTGAGAAAAATACTTTTTACAGGTAATGGAGAGAAGCAGCTGCTTTTGAGGCACAAATCACCTCATCCTAAAGTAAGTGCCTGAAAGAGATGAACTGCATATTTGAAGTGACAGTTCTCCTGTACTGACTATAAAGGGAGCTTCTGGTGCTTAGCTGACACACTATTATCTACATGTGGATAACATTATCTACAATATCTATATCTATAGCTATACCATCCCATCCCTAGAAATGTTCAAGACCAAGTTGGATGGGGCTTTAAGCAACCTGGTCTAGATGATCTGTAAAGTCCCTTCTTACCCAATCCATTCTATGATTCCATGGTCCTATGAACTGGTTAGATGGCTTTCAACCACCATGTTCTTATGCAAATGCTTCTTTTGGTCAAATTTTTCATTGTCACTTGATGATAATACCAGTGTTTTCTCCTTACACTTATTGGTTTCCACTCCTACTGTTTGACAGATCTCCAATTGTTATAGATTTATCCAAGTAGGAGAGGAACATGATGCTTATTTTAGCTCTTGAGAAATTACCTGTAGCCAGGAGTGTTAGTGTCAAAAAAGTTCTCAAATAGCAGCTCGGTGTCTTGCACCTCAGCTCAAGGTTATATCAGTCTCTACACTTGGGTGTGGAGAGGGATTTTCCTGTTAAATTGGTTTTGTGTGGGATTGAGGTCCACTTTCTACATTTCACCTTTATAAATTCTCTAAATGTTTCCAGGAACTAGGATGGTGTCAATAGATTTGCTGACTTCTTCAACTAATTTTCAGGTTGTTCTTCTTTTGGACTTCAGGCCAGATTTGTTGTCAGGGACTGTGGCTGGTGATATGGGAGAGTGAGTAGAGTAGATACTGGGGATATAATATCCCCAGTATCTGGGGATATAACATCCCCAGATATTGGGGATGTAACATCTCTTCTAGTTTCTGCAATCGAATGGACCTGTTGAACATCCTTCCAGACTTCTGCACATTTCCATCCAGGTAAAGGAAAAGCAAGGAGTTTGTTTCTCCTTTCAGAAACTTAGACCTCACTTTCAGAAGTTGTCACACTTCACAGAACCTGTTAAATAAGCAGTGGCAATGTAACTAATGACTGCACTGTGATGGGTGACCACATAGCTCAAGGCTCATGAAGCTTTATCATCTTCGGTGGTGTTGTCTTAACAATTTTTGTAGATGCAGTTTCCTGGATCTTAGAGAGAAACAGAGAGGAAACCCCTGTCAGCAAGACTCTCATAATTTGGTTTCATGGCACAGATCTGTTGGAGATCACGGATTACCTGAGGGTAAAGGCAAGATGCCATCTCTTTTGCTGACCAGTGCTAAAGTGAGTGGGGCACATGCTTTACTGTGGGCTTGGAGGTACCTGCTAATAACAGACTATAGCAGCTGTGCCATCCTACACCAAGAAGGAATATGCTACAGGGACAAAGAGCTTTTTATGTTTAACATTAGTGATTGCACAAGAATGTGAAATGTGACATGGTGCAAACAGCCTCATTAATTTTAAGATGAAGCTTGGTAAATTATGTAATTGAAAGCTGTCATTGTGCTGCTCCTGTTTGTCTTTGCTTGCTGCACAACTCACTGTGGCTTGATCTGAATCACACATCCAGGAGAGTCCGAACACGTTTGGCCTGGCTGGCCCAGACACAGCAACTCTTCATTACCAGGGCAGAACGAGCCTGTGTCTGACACAGATTAAGGTAGATAAATATTCTGAGGAAGGAGAGCTTCTGCATCTCAGGTGGAGGAGGAGCAGGTAATGCTGTCACCTCAAGGGAAAGGCTTAAAAGCTCTTTGATTCTAGCAGAGAAGAAATGGAAACCTGGAGATAGAAATCATTGCCTTGGGGATGAGGAGGAAGGAAGATGGGGATGGAGGAAGCAGATCGGGAGTTCAAAGGACACCTTTTATGATGATCCTAAGCAGAGTTAGCTGAGACAAGTGCAGCCTTACAATTAGGCAAGCTTTTCTAGTCTGTTGCTGTGGTCTTCCACCTCTGGGAGGCATACAGAGCTCCTGCTATGGAAAAAGAGTCCCATCAAGAGTTAGCTAAAGTACTGTGCAACTTCTGACCCCGACTGTTCACGAGGTGTGTGCACCTGAGGCCTTTATTCCTTATATCTCTTTATTCCTTATATATTTCTTTTTAGTCGGTAAGGACTATGGTCTAAAAGTTACAGGGGAAGACTGTAGGGAAGGGTGGTCGGTCTGTCATGGTGGAGTGAGTGATGGCAAGGGTGTGAAGGAGGCGGGCGGGACTTTTACTTGCATTATGGTATTTTCCATATGTTATATGAATTTAGAAATTTAAGAATGCTTTAGGATGGACCCAGAATTTCTACTGTAATAACTGTAACAATAAACTGTAATACAACCGAGATTTTATGCTGACTGACAAACCTTTGAGGTTTCTAAACAGATTTGTTCATTGAATGATTTCCTCTGGCATAAATATGCACATGTCCCTGAGGCTGAACAGCAATCTGCCATTTAGAGAAGGGATTTCAGGCCTGGGGTGGATCCAGAGGGCTCTGCCTGGCTGTCCTGAGACCTCCACAATTGAATAGGGAGGGTACAGCCTTGAAAGCACTTGTGATCCACCCATGATTTCACCCCAGAAAAGCAGATCTACCTGAGAACGATTGTGCAAGAAGACATCTGAATGCCATATACCTAAAGGAAATATTTCAGGAAGTCTGGAGAGGGGTAAGTGGAGCAGAATGAAAGTTACATGGGTTATCTATGTGGTGATTTTTTTTTCTGTAAGCTTAATCCTGATGTACAGACTTTCTATTCTTTGACATACTGAAGCCATTAATGATGGTCTTTTAAAAATTCTGACCATGAGTAAGTGATATTTATAATTTTATTACCACAGGTTACATTTTACCTGGGAATCTCACTAAATAGCCTCATAAATAGGTTTACTGCTGATTCTCCGTGCCTGTCAAGACCTGTACAGGTTTCAAATATAGTAATTAACAGTAATGCTGCCAGGTATGAGTCCTCTTTACTGGGGAGGTGGTAGGCAGACAGTCTGCCAGCCCCTTTCATGCAGGAGGCTGTAGGCTACATCCAGAGAAAAGTCTCAGCAATGAATGACTGACCCTTCATTCAGTGATCACCCTAACTCCTCCTAATTGAGGTTAATGCCAGAAGCACTGACACCTTGATGTTAACTCATTAGTGCCTGGAGGCTACTGGAGATTGCTGACAGCTCAGTTAAACACTCATTAAACTAAATTTAAAGGAAGCGTTTGACACCACGACCAATTAAGATATATTTGCATGGATAACATATATATATATATATTTACCTTTGCTTTTTGAAAATGTATCAAGGCAATGCCATTTCCTTGTACCCTTTATAACTTAAATGATTCTACGATTGAATGTGTATTTAATTACTGGGAAGTGCACTAATGATTCTATGAGTGTTACCTCAGCAAGGAGTGGTTGTGCAACGCACTCAATTACTAAGAAATGGTTCCTGCCATGAGTAATTTAGTGGTTACACAGGCAGGGCCAGCCAAACTTTGGAAAAAGTGTTAATCTCATTTTATGTGTGGAGACAACATTTACACAAGGGTTCTTGTCATGGGAGCTGAAACTAAGAACTATCAACTGTCTCATCAATGTATATTTTGTGGTGGCTTTGTCAGATGAGTAGGTCCATGCTTTGTTCTCCAGGTGGAATTTTCACCATGCAGTATTTCCTGCCCAATCCTTTCTTATATGAAATGAAAAGAAAGCACAGGATGTGGCAAGTTAGTTTCTAAGTTATTCCTGTTTTGAACCTGAGCTGTGGCTCTCCATGATCAAACCAACTAGTCCTGCATGGACTAGACAAGAGGAGGATGCTGCGCCTTATGTGAATTATGTGATTTATAACAGCTGAATGATGGCCAACCTGTGTATCTTTAGCCATGTATCACTAAAAAGCATTTCTCTTGTTCCAGTTCAAGTTCCTGTCTGAGAGAGACCAAGTAATGGTACGGGATAGAGGCTCACATTTTAGTGCCTTCTCATGATCTGCAGGTTACCCCATTTCATCCTTCAGTGGTATAACAGAATTCCAGAGAACCACTCTTCCCACCCACTTTGGACGTTTTTTTTTCATTCCTGCTTGATCTCTGAGGCCCAAGGCATGAATATTTTTTCTTCTGGTTGTGTGGAGGTCCTGGAATGGACTTTTACAATCTTGGTGTCTGATCATCTCTACACTGTGCTTAGGAGACGGGGATGCCAGTGAGACATTTAAGAGTAGACACCTCCCAAAAGTTCCCTGGGTAATGTCTGCTCAGTGCAGATGACCTTTTGTGGGGCACCTCACCCTACAGTGAGGAGTAGATTGCTATGGAAGTTACACCCCCACTGCCTTATTCTTCAGGAAACTTCCCTAAACATTCTTTTTTTTTTTCATTTACTTTTCCTACCTCCTTTTTTTGACCTCCATTTGTTTAAAGTATCCACACCCATACAGTTAAAGCCCCTTCAGACAGTCACTTCAAATACTGTTGACAGTGGCTACTTTTCATGTCCTGTTTTAGTCACTGTTTAGCTAAGCCCTTCATTTCAGCTCCTTTAATCTTTCCTCATAAATCAACCTCTCCAGTCACTCAATTGTCTTTTTTCCACAACTACCTGAATCTTTTAACAAACACTGAAAAGGCTTATGATTATTTACCGCACCCCACCCCCCCGAGGTCCAGCAGAGACTTACAATTTCTTTGCCATATGTTAGCAATGACTGTTGCTTCAGCATCAAACAGGACCAGCACCTGTAAAGAAAAGTTGACTTTCTCTCTGGAGTTTCAGTCACAAGTATCCTGTTGCTCAGTATTTCACTTATTACCCCTCATCTACGTGAACTGAGACAAAGAATATAGCAATTTCTGAGTGTCGGAGTAGGGAAGCATTTCTGCATGGGGAAAATAGGATCATGGGGAACAGTATCAGCTTCCCTTGCTGGCTGGTTGTGTTTCCAGCTTTACAGATACAGAGGCCTGGGGCCTTAAGGATTACTGATACTGCATAATATAAACAACAAAGCAAATCCTACTATATCCCTGTCAAAGGTATTTAACTAAATTCCTAACCCATGAGCCCACCCTGGGCCATCTCTTATCTATGAAAGCCATCTCACAGCTGCCTGCAAAGCCTCTGGAGGCTGGTTAATCCAAGAAGATGGACCCTTGGTGTCAGTGCCTTCAGGGGAAGAAGCAAAGGCAGGAGGGCAGAGTCTTGGAGGTCCTTTTGATGGGTGTCACTCCATTTCGGTCCAAGCCAAAGCCTCAGGGAGGGGAAGAAGGCTGGTATGCAGCTCCATCTGGAGTCCAGCAAACTTGTTCCCTAGCTGGTCAAAAGTTGCCCCAACCTGGATGCTCATAGCTTGCAGAGACCAGGAGATAATATATCAAGGACCAGTCTGTAGATGGGACTTGAAGACTTGGACTATTTAGTCCCCAGATCATATGTATTTGCTTCAAGATTTGATGAAATTCTTGCAGTATGCCTTTAGAATTAAAAAAAATCTCTTGGAATGGACAAGACATTACTTTTTTACAAGGGTACATGAAAAATTAGAAAAAAAATACCAGTTTGCGAAAGGGCAACCCCCTAATACATCTCTTTCTCCTTTTCCTTATCAGCAAGCATTGCCTCTTTATTTTTGGCCAAGCATGGCCCTGTGGAGGGGCAGTGACCTAAGACCAAGAGGCTTTCTGCTTAACCCTGATTAATCACCAGCTCTTTGGGCAGTCACTGGCTTCCTCCTGCCTTGTGTGGTTAGACCCCATGTCCTGGGGCTGTTTGCTCAGCATCTGGCAGGAGAGAACAGCAGCCTCAACACCTCCTGTGGGGTTTAGGTTTATGCATGAGTGCAGACATGATCACACAGATATGATGAGTCCTTGCCTTCAGTGCCTACAGTTGTTGTTGAACTTTATTGACATGAAGCTTCGGAAAGATCAGGTGTTAAGCTCCTGCCTTGTTGTCACTCAGTCATGAATTCAATGACTGTCTCGTGTTTATCTTACTTTTTTTTTTGTTTCTTCTTATAATGTAAGAAGAAATAATACTTATTACTATGAAAAATAACTAATATTAAAGTCTTTTCCCCTCTACTTTTTTTTTTGTAGTGAAAAAATAAAATCATCTGGGGTTTATCCCAGGACTACATAGTAACACATATTTTTTAACGTACTGTATATTGAAAGGTTCTGACTTCTGCTGTGTGAAAGCTGTACCTGATTCCCACAAGGAAAAAAGGCAAATTTTCCCCTCTGTGCTATTAGAAATGATCAAAACTTTCTGCAGATGCCTTGGGTATCAGTGAAGAACAAAGTATAGGATGTTGGTGCTGTGCTGTGGCTCTCTTTTGAGAGGATTGAGCTCCCTAGTAAATTGGACTTGCAATGCGTGTAATGTAAATTTTCTGTCAGATATTTCTTAGCCAGTTATAGTATTAACAAACAAACGGATTTTCTTTCATTCCTTACCTCATCATTCTTTGTCCTCCAAGTTGTGCTTAATTAAATATGAGGGTGCCTCTAACAGTAAAGAAAATTAAATGGGGAGGGCACAGATACTGGTTTGTACTTTCTGCTTTTCTTTCCTTCCTGTTCCCATTCAGCCTTGTCAGGGTAGTGATTTTCTCTTAAGCAACACTTAGACATATGCATATGTTTGCATTTAATTTCCAGATGGGGAGGCAGACCTCTAATAACTGTGTGAGCTGCTGCTTTACAGATCTGGATGGCTGACTGACTTACCTTCCTTTTGCAGCTGGCCAAGAAACTGTGCCCGTACCCCGGGACGCTGACACACTCATGGCTGGGCCAGGCTTTTGGCCTCTAAAGCTAGACTGGTGCAAAAAATGATTTACCTCTCCCAGTCTGCAAAAAGCTTCACCTCCTCTTTACATATGTGAGGCTCTTGATTTCAGGTTCACACAAACTGCTTTGCTTTTTGGCATGACCACTCTTTGTAAATGTGTTTTCTGAAGTCTTGAGCAGATTTTATTCAAGGAAATGTATTTCATCATTAGCACTGACATTTTGGTTAGGGCAAAAATATTTTCCTGAGTGAAGGGACTTGTAATGACTCCTCTCTGTTTCTCTGGAAGTGCTCCTCTGCAGACTTCCTGCAAAGGAACAGTATGTCTCCAGCTGTGTCTCAGGTATCTTGTCCTGGCTTGGTGAGTTGTGCTTTCCTGAGGGACCTTACTGAGAAAGTTGTAGATCTCAGCGTAGCTGGGTCCAACCTACTTTGAAGTTCAAGACTTAAAGGTTTGGACTAGCAAGCTGGAGCGTGAGTAGAGGGATGGAGTATTGAGTGCACAGACGTATTGATCTGAATAGGAATGCATTTGCAAATAGGTGTGTTATTAAACATTCTCTAATGCTGACCAGATGTAGCCGTCTACAGTATAATCAGCTACATATGGACTAGATACGTTGGCCTCCCTTTGTAGTCAGTATATGAAAAGAAAAAGGCATTTCTAGGTTGCAGTTCATCTCATTTTGAAGTAGATATCTTGGGTACCTTACAAGTGTTTGTTTGTCTCTGACTAGACCAGATGTGAATATCTGCATTGTTGACACTTAAAGTTAGGTTAGGTAGTTCTTACCTTGAGTGTGTTTGCTACACATTGACATATTTTGAAAAACTATTTGTCATTACTTTCCTAAGTCTTCAAACCTCATGATACCTAAATGAATTCTAGTGCCTTGTTGATTCTAAATTTACTAAATTGCTTCAAATCTTTTCTTTTTATGAAACTTATTAGTCTTTGGCAGTTTCCTGTCTTATTACCAGAAAAGTAAAAAATTAGGTATGTAGTTCAATAATATTTGATTTGGGTAAATAATGTCTCTTCTGAAGAGTTCTTAGCTTTCTGTGGGTTTGAATCCAGTTTTGTAGGATGGGATTCGGGTTTTGATTCTGATACTGAATGTAGTTGTCCAGAGATATCAAAGCTCTTGGTGTAGCCAAGGAAACTTATTTTTGTACTGACTAGATATGTAGAGCTCAGTAGCCCATATATACACATATAGTGATATTTTAGACAATTGGGTTTATTTATAGATCCTGCCTAATATTTACACAATCTGCCTTTGATGTTTCAACCTAAGGCCTTTCAAAAGCACTCAACAGTCATATTTAACCGGATCATGGGTATTTGACCAGCTGAATTATTCTTGGATCAGTGCTGACAATAATGGGAGCTCACACACCGAATACCCATGTGGACATTTATATGTTGACTTCCCAGCTTCTTGTTGCTGTGCAAAGAAAAAACCTGGGAAGGGTTTGTCTTTGAGGGACACAGTGGTCCTAATACAGTTTTCTTGTTCTGGCAGCTGTCTATGTAGAGAACAGCAAGAATGCAAGAGAGAAGCTAGTGTTGCTATTTATTTCTTGTTTTTACCCATCTTTGAACACAACAGATCCCAAAAATGGACATGGCAGCGCTATCCTTCTTAACGCACAGAAAAACATTTCTCTATTTTGAGACATCAGAAGATGTCCTTCTGAAGGGCATTTCCTTTTGCCAGTTAGTGTTAAAAGAAAATCTTTCCTAATCTTTTATTTCAGTGGAAACTTATCTATTTCAGAAGCAAGGGTTTGGTGTTAGAGCTAGAGTCTACAACATTGAAAACATGATGATTTCCAGACAGAAATGCTTTAAACCAACACAAGAATAACAGCTTGTCTCAGAGTCAAAACTCCTGGTGATGTTTATGCACTCTAGTAATTGAGAATGCTCCCATAGGTCTGGTTCTATCAGCTCTGTGTGGTGTTTGTCCACATGGAAGCAGCTGGGGTGACACCAGCAGAACTGTGAGTACCTCCACACCCCTCCTGCCTTCTGACTGCCCAGCTATGCTGTGCGTACCCTGGCAGCTCAGTTCAAACACAGGAGGCCCTGCCTCATTTGGAGTACGTGCTATGGCCAAGCCTGCAAGGAGCTGCTTCCTTGGACAACCTGTGTCACCTGAGGAAAGGACAAGGGCCCCCCCAGTGGAGTGCACACCTCTAGTAACACAGGGAATCTCTCCTCTCCAGCAAAGCAGAGGGTTTAGTGCCTGCAGCTTCCAACTAGACCCCGTGGTTTGGGAGGCTCTCCAGGGACTACCCAGCCCTGATCTTGGCAAAAGCCTACACAGCCTAATTACAGACTTTTCCAGGTGGCTCCAAACCCACCAGAGCCATCTGCCAGCGGATGTGTTGCAGCGTGCCATGCTTGGCTACTCCACTGTCCCTGCCCCAGAGAGGTGTCCTGGGAGTTTCTGGTGTTGATTCAGTGCCCACTGGTAGGAAATCCCTGTGTCAGGGGAAACCCCTCCAACTTGCAGATCCCAGCATGTTCTATTGTCTTTGTGTCTCTCAGGCAGCACAGAGGGCAGGGGATGAGTCTGAATATGTCAGAGAGGTAGCTTGCATCCCTTGCACTTGACAGTCAGTTTGGACATTTAACTCTGTTCTGGAGAGAGTCCCCATGGGCTGCACTTGTGCAATGAAAACATTCCCTGGCCCTAAGGGCAAGTGGCAAGGCATGGCCCCCGTCTGAATAGAGAAACTCTCTATACTCAAAGTAGCTGCAGTGAAAAGTCCCTGGCTGTGCTGTCCCCTGGGCCGTGCCAGGGTGGGGAACAGGCCAAAATATCTCTTGAAATTTTGTTAGTCACAACATGTGTGCAATTGCAAAGCAGTGCTTGGTCCCTTTATTTTATTAATATAGATGTGTCCTGGACTTGAACTTCAGATCAAGGAGTTTTATTGATCATTATTCTTCCAGTACCTCTTTGTTTCAGTCTTTCTGGGATAACAGGATATGGCATTCATGAGCCTGGCATGCTTAGAAACATCCCTGCTCCAGATCAGCACAGCTTTCCTGCCAAAAAGGGCTATGGGACTGCAAAAAAATCTGTTACAGGGGAAGTATTGAAGTATTGAGACTGTGTGGTGGAGAGTCTGGCACTGGCCAGGGAATGGCCAGCGAACTCTGAAATTTGGCTGCCCTGATAGTAGCAGAGCAAGAGAGGGACAGAGGAGAGGGTTGTACCCTGGCACTGCAGGGGAAGTTGTCCCATTTTTTGGTCTTGGACTGTTCTAAAATATTTTTGTCCAGTTATTTCTCTTGCTTTTGTTGCAAAACAAAGCAAAACCAGCTAATACCAGTTCCCTCCACACCCAGGACACTGCTGCTCCATTTACCTCCATCTGGTGCATTCAGGGTAGGGGGTTGTCTTCTCTCTGATACTAGTGACTTTGTCCATGATTTCTCAGCTTATTTGGAAGGCTAAAAAGAAGTTGTTGGACAACATCCACCATTAATTAGATTGGCAGTGGAAACCAAGTTGGGCTAATTTGATAACTTCGAAAAATACAGACTCCTCAGACCAGTGTTTCCTTTGGACATGTACATTCTAGTAGCATTTAACTCATTTTTTTAATTACCCCGCCAACTCTTTCTTAAATGTTCCCAGTTGAGTTTGAACTCTGATTTGCTTTGAAGGTGCTTGGGATCAGATCCCACAGCCAAAAAAGCTGGAGCATTTCTAATCATTAACAGAGAATGACTCTGAAAGGGTCTTTTGGATTCAGAAATATGGAGGTATTTGAGTAACCTTTCTAGTCAAGGTTTGAATCCCTTCATAGGTAACAGCTATTGCAGGGAGAAAGTTCAAACTCCCTGAACATGTTGGGCAGAGCAGGTCAGTAAGAGAGGATGTCTTGTCCAAGCGAGTCCTAGGACCTGCTGCAAAATCCTTTTGGAGTCAACAGGTTTTGAGTCAGGTTTCAGATGATTCTGTTCTGCAATAAACATAGAAGAACAGCAGTAATTGCAGACCATGGTGCTCATTTTGGTCACCATGATATTATTATAACTGATCCCCAATCCACAAACACACCCTTTTTCCTTTGCTTGCCCAGCAGCTCTTATGAATCAAACGTGCTGTTGAAAGGGAGTTGCAGATAATGTGGTTTCCCTGAGCCTTTCAAACATGTTATAAAACCAGAGGAGCCAAAGTAATCATCATTATTAGTAAGCAGACTTGAGCCTGAGTTTGAATCTGCTGTGAGCATAAACAACTTGCATTCGTGTGTGCATCCTCCCTGCCTTTAGTGACGAGTGTTTCACTGTGAGATTAAGGGTTGAAGGCTCCAAGATAATAATTTCAGCTGTGTGCCTCTTAGTGCTATAAAGCCCATAGAATATCAGAATATTTATTGCTGTGACTTAGTTGCAAACTCCCTGGTGTGGATAAGGGTTGCAGACCTCATGATAAATAGCACATGCTATTATTTAGCAAATGATAATGCAGACCACAGAAAAGTAGGGAGAGAGGAAAATATATTCCCAAGGGCTGATAACTAATGTAAAGAGCCAAGAAATAGTTTAGAGTGGGAGGGAATTTCCCCAGCTTCCCTCCTCCATGGATAAGTCACTGCCTTACGGATGCGCTGCACAGGGCCCATCACTGATCCCTCCAGCACCAAAGTTACTCCTGGCAGGAGTTCAGAACATACAGATTCACAAAGCCCTGTAGGCAGAGCAGACCTGATGTTTTCCAGCCCCAGCTGGAAGGTGATATAGCCTATATTCAAAGCAGATGAAAGGGCTTGTGGCTAAAGCTTAACTGGGTTTTTACAAGACTTCTCTGATGCCTCTGTGCCATCTGCTCCGTACACAGGGCAGGTATTTTATCAGACTATTTCCCCGTTACCCCTTCCCAGTTAGTCCCTTTCCAGAGACCTAAAAAATCCTCCATCTTTTTTCACCCAACCAACAAGGACATATCTGTGCTAGAAATCTCCCTTTACCTGGGATATGCCCTCCTGGAGGAGTCACATTCCCTGACCATAAGCAGAAATGTGCCATTGCAGAGGATGAGGCACATATAACATGATGTCAGAGGGTGGTGGGTGAGCCCTACTGGAATCAGGATCATTTGGTGAGGTATTAAGCATGAGTGTGTACAGACAGCCAAATTGTTGTGCCAAATTATGCCAGTCCTTGAGGCAGGAGGGCTTGTGCAGCTGGTAAGTGGTTGGGATAAGCCAGGGGCTGGGGTGACCCACAGCCTCCTTTCCTTTCTATGGCCTTAGGCAGTTGGAACATGGATGATGCCAACCAGCTGTATCTGCCACTCACAGTCTGGGATGGGGAAAGGGATGGGCATAGTGAATTCCTGGTGAATGAGTAGTAAGGGATGAGAAGGAGGAATGAGAAGGGCAAGCCTTGAGACATGATGGGTCTGTAGTGGATGAGGCACCTTCCCTGTCATGCTTGCAGGAAATCTGTGCCTAATTCATCTCTTCATGGCCTGCATTAGAGGTTGGTCTTTTTGATACAGAGAATCTGTTTATTCATCCCCAGTCCTGGCCCAGTGGAACACAAACTCGTGGTGTGTCGTGGGTCATTACAGGGTGATGTTGTCTGTCTTATGGTGATGGAAAACGCCCACCTCATGCAGGACCGCTGTGGTTAGTCCACAGGTCAAATCTGGAGAGTCTGGAGACAGAGTGTGACGCTGCCTAATGGCTTCAGATGTTACTTTGGAGTAGGAGGTAGAAAATTATGATCATGAAGGGTAAGGCTTTGCTTGCAATGGAATTTGATTTTTCTTTCAGTTGTGAGAAATACAGGCTGTCGACGATCAGACATACAGTCATTACACTTCTGAAAGACAAGGATTAGAACTACAGCCTTGGGCTCATAGGGTGAGAATTAAAGTTTCCTGTGTGATTATATGGAAACTGCAGTAAAACACACATAAAACCAAATTACGGGTCATGCGTTTCAGATGCTGGAAAGGGAGAAATGATGGATAGCCTGTGGTAAAATCCAATGCATGTACGTGTGACTGCAAAAGATCAGAAGAAGGCATAAGCATCTGATTTAGAATACTTGTACTGCAGAGGCAGATTCGTAGCATATGTTGAGAGCTTATACGGAACAGACCATGCAATATGTGATACCACACGCAGAGAGCCAACACTCTGGAAACTTCCTTCTCCTGGGAAAAAGATCATGGAGCAACATTTATTTTTAAGAGGCGCCCTCATGTTTTACATATTTGTGCTTTCTGTCATGATATTTGATAGCATTGCATTTCATCACTTAGAGACACAACGCTTGGGAAGACAGGCTTGGAGAGTACCTGTGCTCTGCTCAAACCCATTTCCCTGCAGCTTTGTGCCATACTAGTCCCATTATTTGGCCACTGTGTGTTCTGAGAGCAAATTGTGTGTAATTGGGCTAAGCTAATGAAGTATGTCCTGAGAGAGGTGCACTGGAGGAGGATGTCATGGATTCATAGACACAAGGAGCAGATCAGTGATGTGATCACAAATAGCAAGTCCAACCCTTCTTCCTGAGTTCAAAAATAAGTTTACATGAAAACTACACTTTTAACCTCTCATGTGCTCAAATCAGAGCAGCAATGCCATGATTAAACCTACTTTTCACCCTGATTCTTACACATAACCCAGGGGACCTGGCTGTCTTGCCTGTGTCCTTCCTCTGCTCTTCCTGACAGCCCTTTTTATGAGCAGACTGGAGTGCTGTGCATCAGCCTCTGGCTGTGGGTGAGCAGGAGCCTCAGATAGTTGCCTACCCTCTTCCTGGAGTGGAGGTAACTGGTGGAGGCACATCCCTACCAGCCAAGAATCTCTCATCTGTGGGGACACACAGTTCCTTCTGTCAACATCTCCTTCATGCTGAATAAAACATCATTTGGGTGAGGCCAGGGGGAGCAACCCTCCTTCTTCAGATCCTTTTTCCAGTGACTAGGGGCTGCTTCCAGGTATTGAACATGCAGCCAAGGCTTCTTACTTCTCTCTGCTGACACCACCACTCATCATCCTCCTGAAACTTAGCTGGGGGGAACAGAGGTTTGCTGGCTACTTTCCAGCCAACAGATGCATGTTCCCCTCCAGAGAAGCAGCTCTGGTCCTAGGGAGATGGCCTGATGCAATGACATTTAGGGAAAGACCTAAAGCACAGCAGCAGAACTGTGAGGAAGGGATCATTGCTGGGATAAGAACAGTGAAAAGGCTACAGGAAGGGAAATGGCAATAGCAATGAGAGACACGATTGGCAATGGGAGGAAGGTGGGGCTGATGGAAAGGGAATGAAAGAGAGAACTCTGAGAGGAGCAGTTCAATCACTCTGTAGATAATATACGATATTTGAGCCAGGATTTAATTTTTTTTTTTTTTTTTTATATTCCAGCTCTGATCCATGAGTTACTGCAGAAGAATTGTTTTATTGTTGTATGGCTGAATTTCCCCATTTATGAACCAGATAATGGCCATTAGCAACCCTACAGCAGGTGAGGGTACCTTCAGATCCTAGCCTGGAAGTGTTGACACGACCATTATTGATAGACATGTGGAGACAGGCTGTCTCGGTGAATACTTGTGCAAAAATCTTCTTGAGTCTCTAAATTTGGCAGGTCCTAGAGCACTACACCAAACCTGAAGCACTTTCAAAAGGTCTGACACTGGTACTTGTGCCCTTAACTGTTCTGCCACCTCATGAAAAGTTTTGCAATGTCTGGTAACATAGAGGATGTTGTGAGGGAAGGGAGCAGGAGAGCTCTGAGCATAAGTGCAATGGAGGTCTCTGCCTGCATCAGTGTAGGAGACCTGGGCAGACCTTAGACAAGTCAATTTATGTCAATTGTTCTCTCTCTGCTTCAGCTCTGTATTTAAAAAATGAAATGTGAGGATACTTTGCAGAGGAGTGATGAAAGTAAATAAGGTAAAGAGTAGGATGTGATGAGGTGTATTGAGAGTTCATGTAAGTGCTCAGATAGAAATTCTCCAGAAAGGTGGATGCTGTAATCAGAACTCATCATGCCATTCACCTCGCTGCACTCCACCCTCAGTCACTGATCATTAATGTCACTCAGAGACCTGAAGTGATTTTAACAAATTGTCTGAGAAGTGCTGTTTCTCATTTTAATAGGAGTTAGGCAAGACAACAGAAGAAAGTAATTCAGTGCCACAATGCTGATAGCAAAAGAGTCACAGATGCTGATGTCAAGAGACTTATTTAGTCCATTTTGATCCTTTTTGTCTTGCTTTTCTCATCTCAACAAACAATCACTGGTGGACTCCACAACTGGGTCTCTGTGAGATCCTCTCTTAGGATCCACAGCCCAAGGTTGAAGCTCCCTAAAGGACTGTCCATTTTGAAGATCTTCACCATATATTTAGCTGTGTTCAATTCTCTTTTCAGAACCCAAGTAAGTGATGAGGTTTTCAGATAGGAGTCTTACAGAGACAGTTGTGACTGTTGTATTTTTTGTAGGCTGCTACTTGGATATCATCATATCTGAGTTTGTGCTTCACTTGCCTATGTGTGCAGTAGATATGTGGACTGGTGGGATATAGTAGGGAGCCAGAAATGTTCAATAACCTGGTGTTCAGTTTCTTGAAAGTTTCACATCTTCTGAACCAAGGCAGTATTTGGCCTTTATTTTCTCCCCATATTGCTGTCCAGAGCTGCTCTGGCCAGATGCAGTGCTCATGCCAGTCTGAGTCATAGGGCAGCTGGAACAAGCTACTCTCTTCATCACTCTTTGGAGAAGTCTGTTTGCTTTGAAAGGGTAGGGCCCTTGTAGAGGACACTTAATTTTCTCCAATTTACATCATTTTCCTGCTCAGATGTTTGGTTGTTTTTTGGGGTGTGTGTGTCTCTAAACTTCAGGAACTCTGTTGAAACAACTATTTCATGTCTGCTGATGGAAATTCATATTTATGTTTAGTGGAATGACACAAAGAAATGAAGAGTTCTTTCTTCATGACCATGATACCCCACCTTAAATCACAAAAAGTTGATGATTCAGACATTAAACTGATCCAGAATCCTGTTCTTATTACTGGGGTCACCCCATATACGTGGTAGAAAAAGAGTTCTGGTCTTTGCCAAGGGTGTCAGTAGGCACTAACTTTTTCACATGCCCATATACCTTACTGCACTTCCTGTGGGTTAGCTGGCTTTCACCAAGTTGGGAAATATCCATAAAGCGCTGTGAGTGGAAGTGACATATTTACCTCGCCTTGTCTCCTTTCATCCCTTTTTAGATCTCAAACTGTCTTACAGCATTAGGAAGCCCCACAGAATGAGAACTTGAAGTACTGCTGGATTTATTGAATTTCTGTGATATCTCCTGATGCTAACATTAACTGAATACATCGGGAATGGGGCAGAATACAACCTCTGTGAGGCGACTGTCAGGGATATGGGAAACAGAAAAATGTTAGAAATGAAACTTGGGAAACCAGATCTGCCTGCTGGTTTTCTTGCAATTAGTCAAGGAGCTGGCTTACATAGTTATCTCTGAAAAACAGAGGACAGAGGAAAATGTGTTGTATTCCTCTTTACAAATAAACAGCAGTCATTAAAAGAGCTAGTAACTATCCAATAAATTTGTCTTTTATCTCTAGTAAAAGAGTCTAAATACGGAAAGAAGAATAATTTGCTGTGCCCATGCATTCACATGGAGCCATATGTATATTAACTAACTCTCAAGATAGTTGCCAAGACAGAATGTAAATGATGGAAAAAGGAAGGGGTGAATTTTCTTGGAATGGGATAATGGAGAAAAGACCAAACAAAGTAAATCTGTAAGCAGTTAAAGCAAACCTCTTCCCTGGTGAAGAAAAGTTTGTTGAGGTTTCTGTGTGACTCAAAGCACACTTTAGTTATTAATTGGATTCCTTTAGTGGCATGTGGGAAGTATGCAGACCCTCTACACATATTAACTTCACCATTGAGAAGGAATATGAATGATACATACATAGATTTGTAAGAAGCAAATCCAGACATAATCACTTAGTTTGATCCAACTGCAAACCAAATAGATGAATAAAATGTGGTCATTTAATCTGTGTAAATAAGATGTCTGTTCATGTACTGATGCAATTAATATATTATTTCATGAAGACTGAGCTGAAAAATTAATTTAGATTGACTGGAGATGAAGATTATAAACCAGACTGAAAACAGGCTGGAAGCACTAGAAATGCATAGTGATGAATAAATGCCAACACTTGGTGGGAGATACCTCAGGGGAACAGCAGGGAAGAATGTTAAATTGTTTTTGTTTAGGATCCTTATTAATGATTTGGAAGGAGGATTGGCTATGATATAAGCTCACTGCTGAGATGTTGCTCATCATGAGAGAAATCATGTTTTCCAAAGCACTAACACTGACAACTTTTGACCTTACAAACTTTGGGTGAATCAAAATTCCAGAAAAAGGTGTCAAAAAGTTCAGTTTGGGGGTCTTATCTAGAGAGTCCCAGTGAATGCACCTGTCTGTAGATCCTTCACTTGGAAATCTCAGTCCATGAGGTTCACCATTTTGAGCAAAGTTTCCACTAGGATTCAGCCTCTCCTACTTATTTATCTAATGTTTGTCCAACTTCATTCACACTGAATTCTCCATACTGGAGTCTCCTGGCTGACCCATGCTGTATTTGAACATATATTGTGATTCTAAGCAAGTATCTAGATACTACTAAATATTTCAGACAGAGGGGTGGTGAAGCAATAGGGAGCTGTGGGGTCTGTGTTTCCTTGCTAAATTTACTGTTTTCCAGTCTGTTTCCAGAGGCCTGGGATTTACTCAGGGAAAGCTGAACTTCAGGACTGTCCTTTGGAGAATATCACCACTGCCTTGACATGGAGATTCAGTCCCCAGAGTCACTGGGTTATCTTTACCTCTTGAGTTTGATTGTGAGTGTTCAGCTGTCCTGCTGAGGGGAGAAGGGCAGGTGCTGGCTAAGAGAAGGGATGGGGCAGTGCAGCTTGCCTTGTTGTGTGCATCTGGACAGGTAACTACCTTCCATACCTGAAAAGAGGTGCAGGGAGAGAGTTATAGGAAATGCAGAGCAATTTTGCCATAATTTCACAATGCATTGGTTGGCACTGTCCAGCTCTAAGGCTCAGCAGAAGTTATTAATCCATAAGGTGTTGTGGTGCTGCCCCCCATTCCTACACCACCATGTGTGTCTCCTGTAAGGCTCAGGAAGAAATACAGTGAGATGGTCTGTGCTGGACTCAGTTCACAGGCAACCGGCTTGACAAGGCTGGTTTATATTCCATATTGTGAACTCCCTGGGGCAGTGAATGTCTTAATGAGTTTAATTTACAGAAGAGAGTTGCTTAGTCAGGGGGTATAGCTCAGTGGTAGAGCATTTGACTGCAGATCAAGAGGTCCCTGGTTCAACTCCAGGTGCCCCCTCAGGAACTGCTTTTTAGATTAGACTTCAGAAAAAAATTCTTTACTTTGAGAGTAGTGGGGCACTGGAACGGGTTGCCCAGAGAAGTTTTGGATGCCCCATCCCTGGAAGTGTTCAAGGCCACACTGGATGGGGTTCTGAGCAACTTGGCCTAGTGGAAGGTGTTTCAGACCATGACAGGGGGGCTGGAATGAGATGATTTCTAAGGTCCCTTTCAGCCCAAACCATTCTATGATTTGTGATTTTAAGGAAACATACTCAGTGCTTCGACACTGAATAGCAGGATTGACATTAGGAGGCACATTAAAGCATAAGTAACTAAAATAACAAGACACAGACAAAAAGCAAATGATGATGGAGAGAAGGAGTGTTAACCATAGGAACACATTTATTTCAGCCCCTGCAAGAATCTCAGTTTTCTCTGTGAAGTCTTCTGGTTTGGGTACAGATACCACAAAATATGGCAGTCTGAGGGTCACAAATGCCAATTTCCCTTCTCCTTCTCCAGTGCTTGGCTGAAGGAAACATTCTTCACATATTCCTGTGCTTAAGTGAACATTGGTTTCGGTCTTGAGTAGGAGGAATGACTAAGATCTAAGAATTAATTACTTGATTAATTCTCTGATTATTCTTTGCAAGTATTAGAAAAGGTGTTATTATCTGCTGAAAGTTCATTATTTAAATTGTGCTTTGATGAGAACAGAAAACAAGGGAATCAATTACTCAGTGTGGTCCATTAGTAGTGTATTAAAGATAAATGCAGAATCCCATGAAACTTTTCCCAAAGATGACATTTATTAGGTTGTAAAATAGCGTCCCACAGAAGCATTTGAAGCCCTGTCACTTCACTGATAGGTTACTGAGACCAAGAGGCCGTAATACCTTCCTAAATTAATTGCTGTTTGAACTGGAGAGAAAATTTTAAAAAGTTGGTTTGAAGATTCACAGTGACTGTAAGTATCCCACAGCCCTTGCAAAACTGTCAAAGAAACTGGATTTATTTCTGTTTTGAATGTCTAGGTTTAACTTCTAGCTATTGGCCATTGCTGATCTTTTAAGGCTAAAGAAACCTCATTAGCTAATTCTAATTCTCTTTTTAAATACTTATAATCTGTTATTAAGAAATGTCTCAGTGTTTTCTTTGTAAAATTAAAGAGGTAAATCTTCACATGTCTTTCTCCATAATGAAGTTTCCCAATTCTTCATTCATTCTTGTGTCTTTTTAGTTCCTTAGAACCTGCAGCCTCTGAAATAGGCTCTGAACATCAGCAGCAGTTGCACCAATGCCAGGTTGGGATGTTATATAATTTCTTTGCTTCTTCTACTTGATATTACATCTCTAGTACATGCATTATGCTGCTGAAGACACCTGTATTAAACCACTTAGATTCTATACCTTGCTAGACTTTTACCAGTTTGCTTCTGGCCTCCTTTCTCATGTTTGAGAAACAAGATGTCTTAATTTTACCTTCAGAACTCTGTACATATCTGTCCCGAAATACTGTTGTCTCTATGCAGTTTATTGAATTCCTCTCTGGATTGTTTTTCTTTATTGTCCTCTTTATCCCATACCACTTCCCAAAATTTCACAAACTTACTAAATAATAGTTTAACTTTTTCTCCCATGCCAGCAATAAAAATAATAAACAGCATCTGGTAAGCCAGCATCTATATGGGACTGAAAGTTCAGTTGCTGAGTGAACATTTGCCATTTACTATTTTGGAAAGGTATCAGCTGGTCTCTAATTCATCTACACTGTACTATGTTTATTTTAAACCAGCCAAGTTTATTATTCAATAATTCAACTCTGGTGCTCTTCAGAAGCCTGTTACATCAACCTTATTACTTTTTTTCAACCAGGCTCATCAAAACCAGGACTGGATTAATTAATAAGATTCCTTTTCCATTACACATTTTTGACGAATATTAATTGTTTATTGGTCGAGCTCTGCCACAGATGTTCTGTGTTCTTGCCCAGGACTGGTGTGCAGCAGACAAGCCTGTGATGATTACCCCCTTTTTAATGTATGTGATGTATGGAGAGCATCCACTTATTTATCTCCTTCTAAAATCTTCCCAAAGTTTCAGAAAAGCATTGTGTTGCAGTGAGCTGGGGGCGTGCATACAGCAGCTACTGGATTTCACTAAGGGCTTTTAATTTTTAATGCTATTCTAGATGTGTCTGTTGTTTTTTATTATTGTATCATACTCCCTTCTGAGCAGCAGTTTGCATACAGAATCTCTTGGGTATGTGCTTCTTGAGAAAAGAGACAGGAGAAATCTTTGGGAAGATCACCTGACCCGGCCTGAACTGTTTTGTTTTCCGTTCTTTTCCTGCACCTGTGAGACGAGCATTGGAATATCTTCCAGTAGTGCATTAGGCAAAATGATCGTGCATCTTTCAACTATTGTTTTTACAACCTCCCCTCTGGAGAGGAGCGTATTAAGTGCAGCATATTATTTTCATAGGATTTTAAGGTGGTCTGACTTCTGTGAAATGTGTATCCTCTTACATATTTCAGAATCGTAGAAACATTTAGGTTGGAAGAGACCTTGCAGAGTCCAGCCATTAACACAGTACTGCCAAGACCACCACTAAACCATGTACCTCAGCTCTTGCTGGCCACACTCTTTCTGATACAGGCCAGGATGCCATTGGCCTTCTTGGCCACCTGGGCACATGCTGGCTCATGTTCAGCCACTGTTGACAGGCACCCCTGGGTCCTTTTTCAGTGGGCAGCTTTCCAGACACTGCCTCAAGTCTGTAGTGCTGCTGGGGGTTGTTGTGACCCAAGTATAGGACTTGGCACTTGGCCTCGTTGAACCTCATATAGGTCTCCTTGGCCCATCGATCGAGTCTGTCCAGATCTCTCTGCAGAGCCTTCCTACCCTCCCACACATCAACACTCCCACCCAGCTTGGTGTCAGCTGCAAACTGACTGAGGGTGAACTCGATCCCCTTGTCCAGACTGTTGATAAAGATACTAAACAGAGCCGGCCCCAACTCTGAGCCCTGGGGAACCCCACTGGTGGTTGGCCACCAGGTGGATGTATCTTCATTCACCATCACTCTGGGCTCGAACATCCAGATAGTTTTTACCCAGTGAACCGTGCACTCATCCAAGCCAAGAGCAGCCCGTTTCTCCAGGAGAATGCTGTGGAAGACACTGTTTAAGGCTTTACTAAAGTCCAGGTAAACAATATCCACTAAGTGGGTAAACCTGTCACAGAAGGAGACCAGACTACCCAGGCAGGACCTGCCTTTCCTAAACCCATGCTGGCTGGCCTTGATCCCCTGATTGTCATGCAAGTGATTGCATCCAAGATGGGCTGTTCCATAACCTTGCCTGGCACTGAGGTTAGGCTGACAGGCCTCTAGTTTCCTGGATCATCCTTCTGGCCCTTCTGGAGATGGACATCACATTTGCCAACCTCAGATCTTCTGGGACCTCCCTGGTTAGCCAAGACCACTGATAAATGATGGAGAGTGGCTCAGCGAGCTTTTCCCACAGCTTCCTCAGTATCCTCAGGTGGATCGCTATAGACGTGTGTGTCAGTGGTGTAGCAGATCACTGGCCATTTCCCCTTGGATTATGGAAGTTTCATTCTGCTCTTTGTCCCTGTATTCCAGCTCATGGGGCTGAGTACCCTGAGAACAACTGGTCTGGCTATTAAATATTGAGGCAATGAAGCCATTGAGTACCTCTGCCTTTTCCTCATTCTTTGCCTTTATGTTTTCCCCTGCTTCCAAAAAAGGATGGAGATTCTCTTTGTCCCTCCCTTGGTTGGTAATATATTTATAGAAATGTTTTTTATTGTTTTTATGCAGTAGTAGCTGCACTTTTATTTCACATAGGAGATGCTTAAGAATTGAACCACATACCTTTAGTGAAAGCAGATGACATCTGAAGTAATCTGCAGTTCATAAATGAATACATTCCACCATTTTGATGAGACACTTTTTTCTATTTCCATTGATTCAGAGGATCACAGTTGCTAAGCATTTTCTTCTTCTGGACCTTGACTATGTGTTGGAGATGTCCTGACTGCAGACAACAAAGGTGAGGGCATAGAATTTCAGAGTTCTTCAGTAAATGGAATAGACAGTGGAGGAGAGACTTAATGTGCCATGATGTTCTCAGCTGGATGAGATTCTTTTATCAGATATCTCTATGTCCATACCTGTCCCATAGCTGTACTTATCTATCCAGCCCAACCTGACAGGTATTGGTCAAAAATAGCAGGTATGGGAGCTATGAACCATCGTTCATTGTCAGCTCTACTACTGCATGTTGGAAAGAAAGATTCATTCTCTGAGGTACTGGGGATTTCAGGTTAAAATGTTCCTGTACTCAAGTCAGGAAGAAGGGATATTTGATTCAGGAATCTTAGCTCAGAGTCCAGGACATGTTTGCAAAGCTGGGTATACAGATGAGCCAATGATTAATGGCTAAAACCCAAGAAGAGCTGTGTTATAAATGGAGAGATTCATGTTATTTCTCCCAGAGCATGACCATGCTTCTTTGCAATGGCCAGTTTTGATGCATGCTGGAGTTATGGAGAATGGTTTGCCATCTGCTAACAAGTTGGGGCAAAACTTATAGGCTTCAGGGATGTCAGACAGGTTTTATTTGTCCTGTTTTTTTTTCCTGACATCTTGCTTATATAGTAAGCCTCTTGCTCAAATTCATCACCTTCCTAAGAGTAGAAATGCAACTCTGAAATACTGAAAACAATTAGCCCTTGACAAGACGTGATCAGAAGCATCTAACTAAATCCCTCAAGAGCAGCAGTTACCAAAGTTTCCTATTTGTGAAGACCTTTTTGTTGCCACATTATGGTTTTCCTGTGCAATTCCAGGTCTGTGAGCATTCCTAGTTCTGGGCTCATGATGCAGCCTCATTTGGGAAACCTCGCTCCTGCCTTGTGGGTTCCCCACAGAGCAAACACTCCTTGTTGAGCCCCCTGAGTCATGAAGTGTGCACTTCCGTGGGACTCGGTTTCTCTCTCCTTTGTGATCTCTGTTAGAAATGAGAAAGCCTCAACAGTGCTACATAAGAGGGATGAAGGCTTTCATTGTTCCTCTGTGTATTATTACTTTTTTAATTTTTAAGAACAGAATCTTTGATCTCCTGTTTTCTTCTCTAGCACATGGGACACAGTCATGAATAAGTAGCTGAGTGGATTTGGGAACAGATCTCTGGTGTCAAGAACAGGGAGGTTTCCACAGAAGGTCTCCCAGTGCCTTAATTTAAATAACTGCCCATTGAAAATTTATGTCACTATCAACTTAGCGCAGCAAAGATGGTGTTGGTGTCAGTGGTGCAAACTGACCACAAAGCCATCCTATTAATAAACAGTGTCTGCAACCACAGTGGGATTTTACTGTTTAAAAAAATTTGCCTACTTTTGGCTGTGCAGTGGAAAAATAATGCCTACTGGAGTGTTTGTGTCTCTGACTGTCTTCTGATTGTGACCTGGCATGAACTCACTTATGTAATGTTTCCTAGCAGCAGTGCTGCTGCTGGAGACGGGGCTGCTTCTGTGACCAGAGGTAGCTCCACCTTCAATTTTAAAGGTTTTTTAGCTATTCAACATAACAAATATCATGTCAGGAAAGAGGAGGTTTTTTCCCAGTCATCACATCACTGTCACTGGAAGCCAGTAGTGTTTTATCCAAGCCTCCTGTGCCAGGTGAGCTTGCTGTTCTTTTGTCTTGTTCTGTGTTGCCAAAGACTCCTCTTTTTCTTGATTTGCAATTCCTCCCCTCCTGCAGGTAAGGAATTCTGATTGAATATTGCAGCGAGGTGACTCCTGGTTAATATATGTTGTTTTTTTGCTCTTGTGCTGAATGCAGACCAACCATGTGGTTTGGGAAGATTTTGATGTGTAGCTCAGGATGGTGGATTTTTGGTCAGATTTACAGGAACATTGCTATGGCAGTACAAGGCTCTGTGGCTGACACTTAAAGGCTTTGGTGTCAGACCTTTGAAGGACTCAATCTCAATATAACATAATAAACAATAATTTTTAGTTTCAGGCCAGGAATTTTCTTCATCATTGATGATATTTGTGGAAGTCATGATTTCTTTAATGTAGCACAAATCTAACTATGCAAGGACAGACACAAGAATAAACACCAGATGTGCTTCCAGGCCTAAATCCAGAACTAGAAATCCATACCATACTTCATTCAAGAGCAACAGAAAGAGCGCTTGGATACCCCTTTATTTCTTTGAGCTGCCTTCATATTTCAAGAGCAGAGGCTTTGCAGCATGAAAGTGTAATTTATGGATATTTCTATGCTGATTGCAAGCACTCAATTCTTTGCATTGTAAGAATTAAGTGCTCTTGGGATGGAAGTGATGAGTCTCAGCTGAAGTCTATCTTAAGATAGTCTGCCAGTGATCAGCTGTCTATAGCCAGACATCTGGCAAGAATCATATGGCAAGAATCAGATCTATAAGTCCAACATAACTCCCTGAGAGTTAGACTGCTCCAGTGGAGTGTGTTCCCTGGGACAGTACTTCTGATACACATCTATGCCACAGACTTATGCATCCTAGACTGCAGATCCCAGACTGCTACACTGAGTACCAGGTATTCTGCTTTCTTTTTTTCAGATACTAGAGCTTATTTATAGGGCTTTCTGTTCCCCCTCCCCCTTCTCTTTTCTTTCCTCATCTGTTGTTCTCAATTTTCCCTCCTCTCCACTCTTTTCTTTTCTAAATGGGTAAAATGACACATCTCAGCTTAGAATTTATGTTAATATGTACTTGTCTCCTGTTCATGCTCATGATGGCTTATAAAGCCTGAAGGGAAATTGTGTAATTTAATGTCCATTCATGTGTGTTTTCAGTACTTCCCATTAAACAGCTACATGCAGAAATGTTGGCAAGAACAGAAATAACAGAAATGCCATCACTGCTATTTCATGGAGTACAAAGCAGTCATTACAGGGAAAAAATTGCCTTGTTTTCCTTGGGAATATCTGGTCGCTTCTAAGGATTTCTGCCCAATCCCCAGTTTATCCTACAGTACACTATGGACGTGTTTGGTCTGCCTCCACACAGAGTAAGACAACACCCACAGTACATCCAAGCTAATGTGCCTCTGGATAGGGTTCATCAGTTCAACAAGCTGTGTCCCTTGCATAATTTCACTGCATCTGGACCAAGCTGATGCATTTCCCTACCAAGTGCTGTCCTGCAGCATGACGTAGCACAGCCAGCCTGGTAGGGCATCACCTTGGAGATCTCTCCATGTTTGACACAAACCAATTAAAAGCTACATGTGAAGCACTCAAATTTGTATTTCAATCGAGTGTCCTCAGAGACATCCAGTGCACTTCTGTCCTTTCTCTCCTGGGTGTCTGGTACCCCTTTTGTCTTTCATTGCTTAAGGCAAGTTTTCCCTTACTGGCAAGCTGCCTCATTTCAATAACCTTCTATTTTGAATTTGCAGTAAATAAGCATGGCTTTGGTTTTCTTCAGATGGCCAGGGCTGTATTCTTCAGTATAAAAACCACTAGTAGAAGGCAGAGAATAAAACTGATTAATCAGTAATAGCACCTGAAATGCATTTATTTACTTTTTAAGTGCTCTGAGAAATACTTTCCTTGAAAACTGCAAACTGTGATACATGTAGATTGATGGCTGGGTGGCTTTACTGAACATAGAAACCAATAACTCTGTATACAGAGTGACTGGAGGTGTGGAGACCTTGCTGACACCTCTGTGACATAGGATTACTCAAGCAGGATAAGGTCATACTAGAAAACTTGCTGGAATCTCAAAGCAGAATCTGACAAACCTTAGAAGGTCAAAACTATGAGCGTTTTGCATGGATTCTCCTTTCCTGCCTCTGAAGCCTACTTCCTCAAAAAAAGGTAAAAGAAGA